>NC_134950.1:151652352-153026518 GCF_965638725.1 Aptenodytes patagonicus
AAATTTTTATTCCATGGTTATGAATTATTTATTCACTGACAGTGAATGGGTGCATATCTTGTGTCAATTTATGCCAGCAATAAGAACAGCTTTTTCAGAAATTAGGTTGAAATTGCAAGTGCTACCAAGCTGCAAGCATCAGGACATGGACAGATCCCTAGATGTAATCAGTTAAAAAAACCCCAAAAAACCCCAAACCAAACCAAAACAACATGAAAAAAATTGTTCTTCCTCTGCCCAGCTACAGCCAACTTGGGGGATTTACCTTCCTCTATAACACAGTCACAGGAAGTCTCTAAAATGATTACTGAAAGTAGAGGAGTTCTACTGAAGAAAGATCACTGTGCATGGTATGTTTCTTACACTCCTACAAGCATGCCTTTGCAACAGGATATTGTTGGAGATGGGATACAAAGATAGATGGACCTGTTCTTACCAACATCTGGTGTTTACTGTTCAAGAAACTCTGGATTAGACTCACATGCTTGTGTTGACAAAATCTGGCCGTTATTATTTTCTGTCATTGACTGTCTGTGGACACATATTGCAGATTAAACTCTAAAAATAGAGTTGGGTGTGAAATGGTTTTCCCCACCCACGAAAGGTTTTTCAGTTTCAAAAGTTGTTTCAGTTCCAAACTGGGACAACATTAAGACAAGATTTTTTTTTCTCTCCTGAAAAGACTGGGGGGTAGGGAGGCTTATTTGCCCCAGCAAGAGAAGTTCAATAATTAGGGCATATGTCTGGGATGTATGTGGGAGACGGATTAAAGTCCCGATCTGTCTTAGGCAGGATGTGAACCTCTGTCTCCCTCAATGCAAGCAAAGGCTCCCAGCATTCGGCGATAACTGTTTGCAATGGGAGGGTCTCCCTGCTTTTAATCAGAAATTCCATCCATGACCTGGTAAAGCTGCTCTCTAGGATCTGCGGTGTATGTTCCCATGAAAAGGCTTCCATTCTGAGAAATCAAGACTTCTTTTTTTTTTTCCTGATGAAAACATTCTCTGATTAGCAAGTTCCCTACTGTCTTCATACAACGATCTCTTAAAATGCAGTTCTTCTGTGAACAGATGTCTCCGGAAGGCCTGTGAGATTTTAGGTCAAGACAAATGTCTCATGAGATTTGAAGACACTAGAAATCTTGCCAGGTCAGATTCCAAAATTTAGGAACAGCTCTTGCAGTTCTGCTCTTTCTTGAAGATCCCTTTGAGCTGAATTTCAGACGCTGATCTTACTCCAAAGTATACAGATCAGTATGCTGTAATTTTGCCATTCATTGTTTCTACTATTTGTGTTTGAAAAGAAGTGTAAAGTGTTTCAAATACCATCAAAATACCATCAGGTTCATGAAAAGTATTTTGTAAATTTTTACTTATGCCATATTCAGTTACTTTTAAAATGCAAAATTCTTATGTTCGAGATATGCAAATAACTTAGCTTTCCATTTGCTTTGCTTACATAAAAATTTATTAATTGTCTCCTATCTGCTTCAGCATATTGTAAATTGGTAGGAAAACAAAAATAAACAACACTATTTATACTCAAGTATATTGCTGAGAGTGCAGTTATGCTTATTTTCTGTCATACAGTGGTACCCTTAGGATCATAGGATAGCTCAGCTTGGAAGGGACCTTAGGAGGTCTCTAGTCCAGCTTCCTGCTCAAAGCAGGGTCAGCTACAAGGTTAGACCAGGTTGCTCAGCTCTTCAGTGATTTGAGTCTAGCAGTAACTTTGTCTTATTCCAGGGTCTAAGCTTGCCCTGTAATTAATGACCTCCATCCTTCTCCTGATGAAAGGTTTTCCCGCTGGTTCCAGTGGAATCTTTAGCACTGTGGTTGTAGTGGTCTGCATAAACGTGTGATTTTGAAGTGCAGCCCTTGGGCTACTTGTGGGGATTAGAGTCTTCCTCTGTGGCTGTTACATGATCACACAGTCCTCAGAAAAATATAGTATGGGTGGTTGTTTTGGTCAAAACCTGTTATTTCCTGTGGATACACCTGCCACCACAGCAGGGTCTGTTTGAGAACCCTGGTCTGGACTGAAACTTGCATTTGCTTCCAAGCAAAGAAGGTTTTGCTGCTGCTCCACTATGTGAATATGGCATTTGTTCAGAGCTGATTTTCCTTCTCTGGGGACTACCTGCACATTCACTTTCTCACCTTCATCTTTTCTCCCTAATCTTTTTTTTTTTATCCATACTATTATTGCCAACATGTTAATGTTAGTATGGATTTTTTTTAGTAACAACTTAAACCAGGTTAGATGAATCCTGTAAGACTTCCCACTGAGTTCAATGGGTATGTAGTCAGCATCTTACTGACTCCTCTTCGTTCACTTTCCACTCTTCCTGATCACATAAACGCATGACTAGGCCTCAGCTTGCTTTGAATTAATTTCTTAGTCCCTGATGAGTACTCTTGTATTGAGACAAATCAGTACAACTCTACTACAACTTTTAGTTGAACTGGTAACATCTTAAACTCCGAAGTCTTTCTTTATCAGTCTTTTTTCTACCTCCATGTCAGTCTGTCTTCATGTCTGCAGTATCTCCATTTGCTAAAATCTGCCTCATACTGTTCTGGACAAAAGCAACTAATTTATGGTGGGTTTTGAGTCTTCGTTCTCTTGTCTCTGAGCATACGTAGAATAACATTTCCTACGTTCACTCACGTAGGGAGGAGTCCTACTTTATCATCATGTAATTGGACAGGTTCCTTGAGTTGTACCCCAAACTGAAGTTCGAAGCCCAGGGTTTTCATAACTTCCTGTGGAATTAAATGAAGTTCATAAATTAGTTTTTCTCTGCTGTCTTTCTCTTCTTCAGCTATTGGTCTTGTCTTTGCCCTTATAATGCAGTCTTGGCATATTGTTCAGAAAAGTCTTTTTGTAATTTGTTCCAGCTCTTTTAATTTCTTTGACTGAATATTTTTAAAAATTTCTTCTTGACAACTGTATTTTCTCCTTTAACTCTTTCTCAGCCTTCATTTTTTTTCAGCTCAGTCTGTGTTTTGTAATTGGATAGCAACGTTTCATGAATCCTTTGGTGTGTAGTCTGAATTAAAGATGTTCTACCAAGTGGGAAGGTTAATTGAGCCTCTTTTTGAGAAAAAAGAATTACAATTATCATAGAATCATTAATACTTAGAATCGTAGTTTTGGGCTGAGTTTGCAGGGGAATGTGATGGGAAGATCTATATTTTCTTTTGTCCCTGCCTCAGCTTTCCTGTTTTTCTGACAGTCCATGTACTGCTTGTCTGTCTTTTGACACATGGTCCAGCCCTACGTGTGGTAAGTTATTAGCCATGAAGCTTATAAACACCACTGAAAGAACAACCATTTAATTAACCATGACCAACAGTAACCGTCAGTATTTAAATGATGTCAGATTCCTAACAGCAAGAACTGATCAAAATTGAATCAGATTTAGTTTGCTCTTTTAAAATAACTTTTATGGTTGCTTTTGCATGCCTGGGTGTAGCTGTGACCTTGAAGTATTGCTCTTTCTCTCCCTACTTGAACTTCATGATTTCAGCTCATAAGGCATCAAAGAAACCCATTCTTCTAGTAGTATCCTGTCCTTCTTGACATGATTTTCCTGATATTAGCATCTCTTAGCAGACTGTAGGCAATTGAATTGGTTGCTCTCAAGTTGCTTCTGAGGCACAGACGGATGGATTAATCTGGACTGTTGGTCAGTAGTTCATGATGTATACCACTTGGTCAGTGTACAGCATCAAAATACAATTTGAAGAAATCAAGTATGGCTTTTTCCATGAAAAGCTGAATGTAGGTTATACCACTTGTATTGATTAGCTAAGTTTTCAGGTTTGTTTTCAGATACGTTTCAGGTACATTTCATTTCAAATTTGTAAAACTGAAGATATAGCATTTGGGTTTTGTTGAAATCTTACGATTTGCGTGTATTTGGAGGATGCACACTCTCCATTTTCAGTCAAATAGTTATTTGAAAAGTGAATCTTGAAGGGTTAATTTTGTATTAGTTTAAAAATTACTGCATTATTATAATTTTGTGAGGTAATATTTATACTTTCTTTAAAATATTACAAAATAACAGACTGTAAATATTTGACTTATCACATGTATTGGAGTGTATAGCTATACATCACTAATTGAAAACAAATCTGGTCAGGAACATTATTTGGATATTAACAACGTAATGATGACATGACTTAGATTTCATGAAAAACTATATTAGTCTATGTATATTTAATGAAGTATGCTATATTTTTCTTAGTATGAAAATCTCTTTATGGATGGACTATAAATCAAAAGCTAAGTTAGAGTCTTGAAATACAACAGCCATATGTTGCCATGGTACTGTAAGTCAAGATAAATGTTAAAGATAATAATGGATACGCATAATAAGGTGTAGCAAAACTGTACTAAGAACCTAATAGATTATTGAATCCCCCATGATTTTTACCACTTTTTCAACACTATTTCAAAATAGCACAGCTTGGTTATAGTATAAATTTTTCTTCTGATATCCAGTAATTCTTATTTTAGGACTGTGATTAATGCTGCATACATGGAGAGAGCTAATGAATTTCTAATAGTGTAATTTTTGTCCATGTCAGCTAATCATATGCTCAGATTTTTTTTTCTTTTTTATTTAAGGTGCAGTTAGTTAAGGATATTGTACTAATCTCAGACACACAATATCCCACTGATGATATTTCTCATTTGTGTAATTGTGTATGATAACATTTTCATGTCATTAAAGTATAAATTCTGTCTTGTCCCACGTATGGTAGCAAAACCTAGCTTTGATCAGCAAGTTCCATTTTTCCAATCTTTTATGTAAGATAAATCTTTTATGTATGTTTTTTGTATTTCTGTTTTTGGCATTTGATCTATGCTAATATCTGCTTATCATTTAAAGAGGGTAAAATGCTCTCTAATTAGGTGGTTGGTAAAATTTTGGTACTTTGGCTTTCTGTGTTGTTGTTAGCCATGCATAAAATGCTTTCCTATTGATCAGTGTAGAATAGCCAGGGTTTAAACAGCTGACATCTGCTTACTTTAAAAAAAGAAAAAGAAAACAGAATAACAAACCATTTCAGCCTAATCTACCTCAAATGTGTGCATGTAAATGGGGGTCCATCTATTGACCTGCATTCTTTTCAGTTGTGGATTGGTCCACACGGTTTATGAAACCAGGAGGGCTGATTTGAAATGCAGATGTCGAGACAGTGAACTACACCCTCCCCTTTTTCCTTTGCTGTATCTGTCAGGGTGAAAAATGGCTTGCACAAGGGTCAGTCACCCATACTCACTTAATTACTTTCCTTGGACCTACAGAACTGTCACAAGCTGTGGTGGATGCAGGAGCTGTTCCTCTTTTAGTGCTCTGTATCCAGGAGCCAGAAATTGCTTTGAAAAGGATTGCTGCTTCAACTCTCAGTGATATTTCAAAGCATTCTCCAGAGTTAGCACAGACAGTAGTGGATGCAGGAGCTATCGCTCACTTAGCTCAGATGATCCTGAACCCTGATGCTAAACTGAAGGTACATTTACAAATTATTTTTTTAATCTCCATTATACCAATCATTACTTGACATTGAATCAGAGACACTGATGTCCATATTTATTTAGGAAGCTCTTGTTTTGGGCGCTAACAAAATGTAACTACATAGTTAGTGACAAAGAGTTGTGAACATATTCACAGATTTAGCTACTGGATAAAAACTGCTGCTCTGTGAGGAACAGCTAAACTAATCTTTAAAGTGAATAGTATGATATTTTTTTTTTTTTTACAATTATATAGTGTATGAAGAATGCAACAGATATTTTTAATAGATAAAATTTGCAAAATTCAGTTACAGAAAAGGTTTTGCG
This sequence comes from Aptenodytes patagonicus, assembly GCF_965638725.1. Taxonomy (NCBI): domain Eukaryota; kingdom Metazoa; phylum Chordata; class Aves; order Sphenisciformes; family Spheniscidae; genus Aptenodytes; species Aptenodytes patagonicus. Next base: position 151,658,212 of record NC_134950.1, read on the forward strand.
TACTATAAACCAGTTAATATTAAATGTATTATTGTATTTTAGAATGTACTGTCTGATGTAAATAGCTGTTGTCGAAGGTTTAACCACTAGAGTTTAACTGACAAAAAATTTGTTTCTTAATATAATTTTTCTGTTTAACAGAAACAGAAGACAACATAAAAATGCCACTTGAAACAAATAGATAAAAATTCTTTAATACAAGGTCTGACAGACCAAACTTATGCAAAAAAAGATACTTTCTATAGATTTCACTAAATTTTAAATTACAGTTTTAAATGGTATATATATTTTTTCCTTTTTAATACATAGCAAGCTTGAATGGGATAAAACAAAGGAGAAACTTTTATTCAGGAACCAGCGAATGTTCTGTGCCATTATATTCGTGCATGAATTGACTCAGTGAATTGTAAAATAGCTGTAATTGTTTTCCCTATCCTGCTTTGTTTTCCTTGATGCAATAGATTTTTGTGTGCAGGAGTGTATGTTGTGGGATGTTTGTATACTATTGATTTTATAACAATTTTTATTTACTAGCGTCAGGTGCTGTCAGCTCTAAGCCAAATAGCAAAGCATTCAGTGGATCTTGCAGAGTTGGTGGTTGAAGCAGAAATTTTCCCAGTTGTGCTCACATGCCTGAAGGACTCAGATGAATACGTCAAGAAAAATGGTGCAACTTTAATTAGAGAGATAGCAAAGCATACGCCTGAGGTAAAACCTTGAAAATGCAAATACAAGGTCATATCATTAGATTTTACACTTTAAATAAAATACAGGATTATTCTGTCATTTGCTTTTTGAAATGGAAGGCAAATAGCTGTTTGGCATGTTCGCTGGAAAAATATGGAAATGCTTGCTGAAGTTATGAGATGTGTATTGAATATGAATTTGGTTAGGAAAGTGGGAATCATATAATGCGTACCTAGCTACTTTATTCCATAAGATATCTCGCAGAGAGGGAATTTTAGCCTGACAGTATTGTCAGTCCTAGATACTAAAAATATCATGAGAAAAGCCTCACAGAAGTCATGATACCAGCTAATAAATGACAAGATCAGCCTATAACAATAATAGATGGTGTGTGTCTTTTCTAAAAATCTTCTGGGGTGCTGGGATCACATTTTAATTATTTTTCCAATGACAATGAAGGGCAAAAGTTCTCTTAGTTATTATTAAACTGACGGTAGTTTCTTTTATTAGCTTGAGTTCATAATTTGAGTCTCACCATTTGCAATGTTTTTGCCAATAATTGATACAGGAAGATGGGGATGTTTGGCAAAGTCAATACAAAATAAATAGGAAAAACAAGTAATTGTAACTATGTTAATCTGTCAGACCATAGAGATAATTAAAAGGCTGTAAATGTGACTCTGGAATGAAATACAAGCAATGTATTTGTGGAACACACTAATGCTGAGCACAGTCATTTCAAAATCATGATACTAGCTTAACAATTGAGAAGTGTTTGTTTAAACTTGAATATTGTGCTGTTTCTTCAGTCTGCTAGTCTTTAAGCTGTTGGTGATTAAAGGTTGCAGTCTTGTCACATTTCCTGCTTTCTCTCTGCACCTCATGAGCAATGCAACTTCACTTTCTCAAAAAAGTGAAGAAATTATAATTATCAAAGGGGGGCACTAGAGTCGGAAGCCAGAGGCCAAACTCACAAGACTGCAGGTAAAGTCAGAAGAGCTGCTAGCGCAGGATCCTCCATGCAAGGGGAATTGGCCATTCTAGCAGCTCTCCAAAGGAGCTGTAGGAAGTATCTTGGTGACTCCCAGTGGGAAGACACAAACCACGTTCCACTTTAGAGTGACAGTGATCTCTGTCCATCTCTGAGCAACTCTATTCAAGCAACACGTCGCAGCAGAGACAGATTGGCAAACGATATTTCTAGAGGAGTTGGCTGTGTCAGTCGTGTGAGCGTTGTGGCTTTTGGATCTCAGCTCTCTATCTGCATATGCAGTAAAATTCATGTGAAGGTCAGGATCTGGGGGACTTGCAGCGGGGCCTGAGGGTCACAGCACCAGGGAGTGTGTCTGTGCAGGAGCTCTGTGTACAGGGCTGTGCCCAGACGTAGGACTTGGTCCTCACTGGCTGCAGTTCACAATCATGTGGACAGTTTTTCCTAAGTAATAACTTTAAATTTCATCTAGCTGTTTAATGAAGAAAACAGTCCCCTTTTAAAGGCTCTAAGGCAACAGTGGATTTTATGTTTATTGTCCTGGCTTCGGCTGGGGTAGAGTTAATTTTCTTCTGAAACCAGGACATTCATATAAATCAATTGGATTGGAAATCCACATGCCTCAGTTTTGTTCATTTGATTTTGACTTAACCTGTTTCTTTTGCTTTGGAATCTGGGAAAAATGTGATATACCTAATAAGATAGAAGAAAATAATCATAATATGAAGTTATTTTAATTTCTATGCATTGTTGATATCATACATACACTACTGCTGTCCTTCAAGTGATGTGAGAAGTGATACCTTTTCGAAAGAAACATGTTGCATAGCTTGATACACACAGCAAGCATCATAGACTGTGGACATGATTATCATTTATAAGCAAGGCTATATAGTTTGGCATTCTGGGGCAAACTCCATTGCCCATCTAGTGTGTTCCCTGGACACCTCCCTCAGAATACCCTAACATGGCAGAATGGTGTAGTCCAAGTTGGTTTTGCGCATCCATGACAGTTGTCTTTGGCTTCATGCCTCAGTAGGGGGATCCACAAAGACTTTTATGCTGCAGAGGTTATCTAGAATGCAGGTGAGAGGAGGAGAGGGCCTTTCCCTCTGACCCTGCATGGAACATATGATGTTGGCTTGGGAATGAGTGGGCACTAGTATGAAAGACTATCTGGCTCAGTAGGTGCATCTTCAAGGGCATTCATGTATTAGGCTGTCATTTGCATGATTCTTTGGTGTATGCTAATGGTGTTGAGAATATGTCATTCCATGCTGTACAGCATCAAGAATTCAGAGTCCTGATTTCCTCGCAGTAAAGTCAATCAAAAACAGAGTAGCAAAACAGCTTCATTCCTGAGAACTTCATGCTGCACTTAGTGCCCAACAGTCTGTATGATACATCACTCTTATTCCAGCTTTATTTTGTAAATCAGGAGCAATACACTGAAAGACTTTTCTGATGTAGTGCTTTATGCCTGTTGATACTTCACAGTATCTAATCTCTTCTGTTTATCTTTTTAGCTTTCACAGCTTATAGTAAATGCAGGTGGAGTTGCTGCTGTGATTGATTGTATTGGCAGCTGCAGAGGGACTGTCAGACTGCCTGGCATCATGATGCTTGGTTACGTAGCAGCTCATTCGGAGAACCTGTCAATGGCAGTGATTGTCTCCAAGGTTAGCTATCACTTTGTTGTCTTCCTATAACTCTTCAGTGGTATTCTGAGAAAGAGATACAAATTAATATAGGAGGAGAATTTATTTTGTGACAGAATTATATACTTGCTGTTGATGAATGCACGTTCTCCTAATATTGCTGCTTGCTGTGGCTGAAATTATGTGGTAACCTGATCAACGTGTGTCTTTATGAAGTTGAACCTTTTATAAAATGTCCTGGATTAGTTTGTGAACATCCATTTGTATTATGGTACATGATTTTTCTGTGCTGCAATTGCATGGGTACAGAAAATAAGTCAGTGAATTTCTATGGTCTGTTTCCTCTTAAAATGAATACTTGTGGCTACATCAAAACCCTTTTTGAAACAAGAATGTTTAATGGCACGTTCTTCATTGCACTAGCATGACTCTGCTAGTACTGCTAGAGTAGTCTTGCAACAGGAATCTTCAGACTTGAAAAGACCTCAGTTTCTAATGTAGTATGGTTTGATTCAGTTGTGCAAGTGACATTTCAAAGGAGATAAGCTATACATTTTCGGGTTTAAATAAATTCTGCTGGGCAATGATATAGAAGGGAAAGAATTTGCAATATTCACAATAGGTGAAATTAGTGCCTGACATAATACTCTGATGTGAATAATGCTAACTAATGAGAGGAGGGAGGAAGTAATTTCACTGAGCATTGTTGGCCCATTTTCACACTGTGTCAGTCATTTAAAATATACTGTATGAGTGGAAACAACAAAACAATAAAAACAGAGGAACAGAAATGTCTTCTAGTAGGAATGCAAGTTAAAAAATGGAAATTGCTACAACGTAACATCAGTAAGCATGCAGGGAGGGTAGGAGTGATCAAAAAAATGCTCTTCTGCATTTGAAAACTAAAGAAATAGATACTTTTTCCTTGCCCTCTCTGGATGCCCTTCTTCCCTGGATGTGTCTCCGTCTCTCCACTTTCAGGGATGCCTAGAGCAAATATGCTCCTGCTGTTGAATGCTTGACGTTAAGTGGGATGAATCCAGGATTCATGAGGAATTCCTCATGCTTCATGGGGAAGCACCCAAGTGATAAATTTTTGAAGAGTAATAATGTTTGCTACCGTAACTGAATGGGAGCGCAGTGAGAGATTTTGTAGGAATCTGTGCAAACTCTCATGAAATTAAATATTTTAATGAATGATCCACAAAAGAAACCCAAATAAACCCAAAAACCACTTAAAAAAAATTTCTTTCAGGGGAAACTAAGCTTGTGGAATGGTACATAGTGGTGAGGACATGGCTTGGTAAACTGGAACCATTTGAAAGAAGTGCACTGTGGCATAACCCCATGCAGTTACACATCTATGATGTTATGATGTAAAGTGATAGCTCCATTCCATGTTACTGTATCCTGGAAAGGATGAATTTTGAAAAATGATTTTTGGGGTCATACTGGACAAACACTTCATTGTGGTCTTCTATTGCAGTGCAGTGGCAAAAAAAAAAAAAAAGACAGTTCAGTCCTTTGTGGTATTAAAGAGTAGAAGATGAAGCATTATTAGAAAAGAGAAGTTAATCTATCTGTAGTACTAGTGCATATAGTTCTGTTGTCTGTATTTGAAAAGGATCTTGAAAAAACCCCGAAGAGTATGCAGAAAAGACTAAAAAATGATCCATGGGATGGAGAAAAATGTTTTCTAGTTAGGGGTTTAGTAGCCTTGCCTTACCTGAAGTAGCATGAAATGATTCCTATTGAAGTACCCTGGCATAAAATACCAGCTACTAAGTAGCTCCATAATCCTGTGGAGAAAGGATAAAGATTGTGACCCTGAACCAGAAGAACTTCAGTAACAGCTGGATGTGAGTGAGGTATTCTCCATCTGTTGATGTCTTCAAATCAAGAATTGAAACCTTTCTGGAAGTCATTGGATGAGTCAAACATGAACTACTGGACTCAGGAAGAGGTTGATAAGTTGAAATTTAGTGCTGTGGATAAAAAAAAAGAAAGACTCAATGATTCAGCCCTTCTGGTCTTAAGCTGCTTTCATAGATTCATAAACACTCAAATTCTTTTCTTTTCAGTCTGACACAACTGAAGCCTTTACTCTTAGTACAGCCTGAATTGTGTCATGTATTCCTTTTATCCCTTAAATTTGTGTGTTAGCTCAGACTGCCTTCTGACTTAGAACATTGAATCTGTTTTTCTCTTTCTTTAACTAGATTTATTAAGATTTATTCAAAATTCTTGCTAGTCATGATGTTGTAAAAATATGACACCACTAGCATGCGTTCTCTTATAGCTTATTTTAGAAGAGTGTAAATAGAGAAACATTTTCTAACAATCTGTATCAGTTTCAAGTTGTCCTTCCCTGGCGTAGATTTGTAAAGGTTGTGTGCTTTTGATTAATGCTACAGGGAATACCACCACTGTGTGCCTGCTTGATAGAAGAACATGAAGATCATATTAAGGCAGCAGCTGCTTGGGCCTTGGGACAGGTTGGAAGACATACTCCTGAGCATGCACGTGCTGTTGCAGTAGCGAACGTGCTACCCACACTGCTTGCTATGTATATGGACACACGCAGTTCAGAAGATCTTCAAATGAAAGCAAGTATATTTGTAGTATCTGCAGTATGAGATATTTATTGTAATCAACAGGTATAAGTGCTTAAAAACTACTAAATGGTATGTGCTTTGATTGATGTTCATTGAGTCACAGATTTCCTGGGTGTAGGGTGGCCGAAGGCTGTGTGTCATTAATTAGGACTGGCTGGTCCTAATGGGTGTGCATATGGTGCATACCAAATCATATGTTACAATCACAGCAGTCTAGTCCCTCATTTTCTTCCCAGTTTAGATCAGAGTTGCATACACCCATAAATGCTGTAATTTCTTGTGAGTGACTGATTTCTAATTATCTACTTTTTTTTTTGGAAGTATAAGCTCTTGTGCAAAATACTATAGTCCTTGTAGTAGATTTGCTTACATTTTTATTATTATAGTAAAACTGTAACAAATACTCAAAGCTCTTGAAAACATGCAACTGTTTGTGTTTAGGGCCTTCCTTGTGTGGGAGCTAGTAGAGTTGCAGTTTGGTGAAGTCTATTTTTGAGCAACAGTAAGTGAACCAACTGAAGAGTGTAATACGACAGGATATGGTCTCCCATTTTGTACTATGCTTATGTACATTCTACTGAAGTATAATGTTCCAGATCTGTAAAATAACTTTTGTATAGTCATTTTCAGTGGTCACCAAAATATCAAGGACAAATTAGCTGTACCTATAAACCTACCCAAGAAGGTCATTACTGCTTGTAGCAGTCAGCATTGAGTCTGTTTTCAACTAAGCACTGATGTACAGCTGTTTCACTCTCTCTTTCCCTCCCTGACTGGATGGTAGTGCACTTTGCTAGTAAGCCACTTCTAAAATACAATCTTTCAAAATGTGTTTTGATTTAGCTTTCTTATTATATTACAGTACAATTTATTTAAAGGGTCTACTACTGCTTCCATTTTAGTCAAAGGAAAATTGCCATTGCTTTGACCATAGATAACATAATAAGAATATGATGCGCTGTAGGTTTTGAGGTTTAATAAATCTAAGTAGAAAATTGATTCTTCATTAAGTGACCTGATAGATATCATAATTTTTATTCAGAAAATGCTCTTTGAGAATTCTGATCAATTTGCTTTTTTGATCAGAATTCAGTGATATATAACATGAATTCTTGTTGTTTTCATTGACATCTTACTAGAGAATTTTATTTTGCATTTCAATAGACTAAAAAAGCCTTAAAGAACATCCTTCAGAAATGCACGTATCTTCCAGCACTTGAACCATTGCTGCATGATGCCCCTCCCAATATTATGAAACATATTGTTGGGCAGTTTAGTAAGGTAAGAAAAGGCTCTGCTTGATGACTAATATGTTAATTGTTTTCCATTTAGCAAGGAAGCTATCTTTCAAAAGATGAAGTCTCTCTAAAGGTCTCAGTTGTTTTCTCAGGATCCTCAAGCATCCCCTGCAGAAGTAGTTTGGAGCATCACATTCTTTTGTCTGATAAAGCTGGATACTGTTTCATCTGGAACCTGCCATAATTCATCCTAAGACTGGGAAAACAGTTGCTTATAAGCAAGGTGTTTTTTTCTTCCTTGCCTCTTGAGGCTATGTGGAATATTAACTCACGTGCAAATATTTTCACTGAGCCAGTGTATCACATAAATCCCAGTCACATCTGTTTTAGATAAAGTACAAGCTGTCTGTACAGGAGTGACTTAAGTCAGGTATTTTACAATAATCTAGAGTACAAAAGCTTCACCACTTTTATCCTCATTAATTTTAAGTCTCAGTTAAGTAAGTGTAAAAATCCCAAATCTTTTCTCATCCCTCTCAAAATTTGAAACTGTTTGTTATTAATTACATTGTTGATTTGAGCGCAGCATGTAAAAAGTGATACAATTTTATAAAAATATTTCAAATTATTTAAGTAATTGCTAACTAATCAGGAGATTTCCAGTGTCTGCAGTGTTCACCAGCTGTTGGAAATCTGCTCAACTATAGACTTTTTGTGCAATACTCTGCAGTGTAATCTGTTAGCAGCGGGTACCAGGCTCTCTTGGTGAGATGTTCTTTCTGGAAGTGGCCAAGTAGAACACTCTTGATATTCAGTTCTGATTATCACAGATCTGGAAGCACTACTATTTGTAGTGCAGATTCCTGATTACATTGCCACATTTAGGTTTGTCCTGTCTTCTTGCTAAGTCTGTACAAAGATTGGAGATTTGCTCAGAATCCAGTGCCTTTTGCTTCTGTGTGCTGACTGGAGCTATTAAGGAGCTGAGTGCATAGTAATTGGTTACCCAGTGTATAGGTTTGAATGTTGTTTGCTGTTGAAGTGGTTTTGTACCCTTCATGTCAGCTGATGTTTTGTTTTGTTTCATTTTTCTTCTTCTCCTACATTATATTAAACAAACTATACTTGTCTGGCATTTGCTCTTCTGAAGTATACATTTAAAATTAAGTTCTCCGCAGTAAAAGCATTTTTCTCTCCTGTACCATAGCTTGGGAATTTCCTATTCTTAGAGTTCTGCTGTATTACTTCTGTTGGCTTATTTATAGCACAGTAAAAGCCTTATTTCTGAGCTGTGCTTCAGAGTGAGATGCTATCCGTTCTTAGTGCTGGACTGTGTCATTTTAGCATTATCCTTTTCAGGGTCTGTGCAATTCTATGCTGTCTCAGTTTGGACTGGGGGAAGGGACTGCGTCTCAGAGGTCTTTAGGGCCTCTTCCAAGAGAGTTTTCTGCTGTCTTATCCAGCCTGGGAGTCACAGTGGGGAGGAGGAAGGCAGGGAAAGGGCCATATCCTGTCTCCTTGCTAGTTCCTTCTTGGCAGTTCTTGTTCTGGGAGATAGGTGGAAACAGCCGTCTTTGCAGTTCCCACAACGAAATGATCACAGTTGTTCCTGACACTTCTGTGGAGCATATAATAGGGAGAAGTCTCTATGCTCCCCTGTTTTTTCTTTACCCGTCTGTTGATTTTGTACAGCCTAGAGGAACCAGAGAAGTGAAGGCTGTTTGCTTATATGCATGGCAGAAATCTCATCCTTCTTTTCCTTCATCCTTTTAGGCAATCCCTTCCTCCTTCAAGACTCTTGTTTTACGCTGAGATACAGTTAAATTTATAGCTTGATTTGTCTGACCAGTGTGAAGGCTTACAAAATGCTTTTACCCCCATAGTATGTAACTGTCAGAGTTGGTTTTAAACCCATCTGGTTTTGTTGTAGATGCAGCTGACGTCTTGCATTCTCTCTCTCTCTCTTCCCCCCCCCCCTTTTTTTTTTTTTTTTTTAATATTTTTGCAGCCCTGTGGGCCTATGGACTACATGCTGTCATTCTCCCTTGCCTGGCCCAGCCCCCACTTCCTTCCCTCCCTCCCTCCCTCCCTCCCTCCCTCCCTCTGGACGGAGCTGCATATTGGCATCACTCGGGGAGCGCAGAATGTATTGTCTGATCATTTCTGCTTCTCGTCCCCCTTGGCTGCAGAAACTTCGCATTTTTGCTTTGTGTGTTTGTGTGTGTGTTTGTAAAAGGCTTCCATGGCTACACAGTGTGTTGCAGGATTTTAATATCTAGGAATTTAATAGTAGTAGCATGTAATGCTTCAAGGCTGCATTGTTCACTTGCAACAATTCTCAGTATTGTTTTCATGCACTAATCTATACTAGATCATTATAATGATATAAAATTCTGCTCTACAATTAAACTGTGGGAATTGACATAAAAGACCTGAATAACTTGGTTTAAGTGGAGCAGATGCTGTTGTTATTCCATATTAGTGTTCTGGTTTTATTATCTATTTAATCTCCGCAATCGTATTGTCTCTGTAGGAATAATTCAAGAAATATTATTTACATAAAGATAAATATTAAATTCAGTATTTTTATATGTTATGTATTAAAGTACATGTTAAATTGTGTTATAACAATAAAGGACTGGTTTATGATTTTTTTCCTCTACAACTGGGTGTTAAAATACAGTAGTCATTACAGATGTTGTACCTCTGATGTGTTCCATTTTATCTGTCCTCTGAATTAAAAACAGATAAGCAATATTTGAGCCTAGTAGCACAGAGATTCCTTTAAAAGAAAATGTTCTTTTTTTAATGTACTTTTCTGTGTGTAGGTGTTACCACATGACAGTAAAGCACGTCGTCTCTTTGTAACAACTGGTGGACTTAAAAAGGTTCAAGAAATAAAAGCAGAACCTGGGTCACTTCTTCAGGAATATATCAACACTATTAACAATTGCTATCCAGAGGAAATAGTAAGGTAGGGAAAATGAAATTTAAAAAATTCATACTTACAACATTGTTAGACCTTTTTCACAAGAACAACACAAAGCAAGGATTTACAATATTAATTTAACTTCTACGTGAATTTTGTTTTTAATGAAACAGCATAACATTTGGTTAACTGCCCCAGTGGTAACACAACCGTTAGACACATACTTTTGAACACTTTCTCTTTTCTGATTGTTTTTGGGATCAAATTTCTTTGTCTGTAAACAAAGGCCAAATAATCATGCTCTTGCAGGAAACTGGGGGAGAAAAGTCAGTCCTGCACTACCCAGACAAACTCCGAGACTTCAGCACAACCGCTCTCATATTAACGAATGTCTGTGGGAAGTTTAGTTTATCTTGATAACTTACTTATGGGTTACTCAGGCTCCAAACTACAGGTATTGGTGAATCTTTGCTTGCATCCTTGACTTCCCTAAGAGCCTGTCTGAATTAGTGTATTCAGAGGCTCCTTTGAAACTTCCTCTGATGTACAGAGGGACCAGAGGCTCTTCTGCACAGTTGCTCTGCCCACAGCTGCCCTTCCTCCCCCAGCCTCATCATGAGGCTTAAGTGTTATATAAAAGGACCATACACCAGCTGTCTGCAGCAAGTTGAACTTTGCCCTTAATGAATACAGAAACACTATTAAATAGCTTACAGTCAAAATGTCACCATCCTAAATTGTAATAATGAGAGAAATGCCCTCCTAGATTCTAGATATCCATTTACCAGTCCTTCAGTCCATCAACACATCAAAAGGATGCTGTACTCGTGCACTCCCTCTACAGGCTCTGAAAATCTGCATCATCAATTTTAATTACAGCAACAGAGTTCTTCAGCTAATAGTAGCTACAAACTAAGTCACGCAAAATGAAGCCCCGTTTGCCTCCACAAGGACAAGCCAGTGGCTGTCAAATGGGTAAAGCAAAATCATAAAGAAACTTTATTCTGCAGCTACAAATACTAATACTTCAGAGGGAAAGAGGACATTTGCTTACACTTTTCTGGATATAATTAATGTTTCTTTGGTACAGCTATTTTTTTCCCCTGTAAATGAAACAAGGTTACTTATGTAGGATGGGATGTAATAAAGAAAAGGGCCCCTTCGAGCATCTCCAGCTTGCCTCTTTGTGCTACTGCCTGTTGTTGGTTGTGCTGCCTGAGGCACAGCTGCTATAATAGACTCCAGCTCTGGGTTTGTCCCGGAGACCTGTTATTTTAGGCTGTTTGCAGACTGAATATAATAATGCATTGAAAAGTTAGCTTTACAATCAGAGAACTAATACGAGTTTTAAAGAGTTACATTATGCGGAAATCTTTCAGAAAATGAAAATCAACAAGGTAAATGGATCTTCCTTCAGTGTGAAAACATTGGGGATTTCTACTTGAATACATTTTAGGAATGCATTACATGGAAGTGTGTTCCTCTCTCTTTATAGTTAAAGCTTTCAGGGCTCAGAGATGACAGTTTACATGCCTGCAAAACCAGAAATGGACTGAGATGTATGTTTTTAGAATAATAGTAATAAATTTCAGATACTCTTAACCTGGAAGAGAACTAAATGCAGCTTTGGTGATACTTGCATATTGGAAGCATGTAGTTGGTCCATTGTGGAAAACCAACTGAATGACAGCAGGACAATAATGGCACCATAGACTCTTACTCTAATGAAAACCTATTGGATAATCTCTGTCCTTGAGCTGGCATTAGAGACAGAAGGTCATTGTGATAAATTTTTTTGTTCCAGAATCAATGTCTCTCACATTGATGTAGACTTCACATTAGCTTTGGGTTGTGTGCTTATGTTTGATGAACAGCAGTAGACTATTGTCATCTGGCAGCCTATGGTTCTGTGTAAACTCATGCTTTTTTATTAAAGGCCATCATTTCAAAAGAAGTTAACATCTACATTTCTCAGGAAAGGCAATGCTTATGGCTGCTGAACCTATCTAAAAACTAGCCACTTACCTACATGCCCTAAAAGAAGCTAAACATATTTTTGAAAACTTGACTTCCAAGTATAAACGATAACGTAAGTTGAAAAGCAGGCTCTTAAAACATTGTAGGGGAATAACTGTAGAACTCCTTGACCAGTGTTTAATGCTAGGATTTTTTTTCCTGATCGATAGAAATATGAATAGTGTTTCATTACTTAGCACAGAACATGCCTTGTAGTCTAATGCACAAACAAAATGTTTCTCTTTCAGGTATTATTCCCCTGGATATTCTGAGATACTTCTGGAAAGGGTGGAAAATTACCATCCAGTTTTATAAACTTCAATTTTTTTATTAGAGCTGTATTTCACATTTATGCCTTTATGACTGTAATACAAATACAGCTGTTGAAACTCTTGTTTGATTCTGAAATCTCCTTCTACTGTTTGAACTACTGAAAGAGCTCAGCAATTCCAGTGAGCTATATTTTGCTCTTTATAAACTTGTTTGTTGCTAAGTTTTAGTTCCTTTTTGTTTTTCTCTAACATTACTACCAGATATTGCAGCGTATATGAATGGAATTTCATGCAGGGGTGATGATTTATCACAGCAGCTTTTTTAGAATGTCATTTCCTTTTCCTTCCACAAGAAAGGTTTGTTATTATCTCATTCAAATTTTAGCCTTCTCAATACTGTAGCCATTTTCCCCTTTTGCCTTGCATATTGTTTAGAGCTTCCCAAGCTTGATGAGGGGGAAAAAGCTGGCCCCTGCGCTTTTTCTAATTATGGAATCCATTCTGCACTGAGATATCTCTTACTGCTACCTTTCAGAAAGTAAAGCGATGTGATTTTGCATCTCTGAACATATTAGTAGCTGCTAAATAAAGACATAATCAGACCTGATGATGATAAAAGGGCTGAATTCTGCATGATGTGATAGTGTGGTGGTCCTGGCATGGTAGATAATACATCTTCTGCGAAAGTCCTCCTAATTAAGGCAGGATTCACTGTGGAGGGAAGAAGCAATACGCTGTTTGGTGTATGCATCGTTGTTCCTCTTGGAAAGGACAGAGTGAACTTAGAACTTCCACGGGCACAAAGGGAAGGACCCTGGGAGGTTTGGCTCCATTTGGGTCAGCAGCAAATCTGTGCGGCTCAGAAGAGAGGAGAATTGCTTGGCTGCGGGAACACTGTTAGCAAAGTTCTGAGCACATTCAGAGGAAACCTGAGGATACTTGAGTCCCACTGATTTGAGTGATGGGATTAAGGCTGCTCAGTGCTTATTCTTCAAGAGCTGAAATTGCTGCAGAATTGAGTTGAAACACATTTGGAACTTAGTCTTGAAGTTGCAGATCACATCAACATGGAGGTTATTGGAGGTATGAGCTCTTGCCTGTAACGTCCTGGAAATATTTTTGCCTTCTTATGTAGAGTGGAAAGACTTTTACATTCTGCTTACTCCTCTGGTGTACTGTAGCAGCAGGGAGCAGCATACAACCCTTCAGTATTCCCTAATATGTAACTGCCATTTACCATTTTTTGTTCTTCTAACCATTTTTCTTTTCCTCATATGCAGCAGTTTTCTGTGGTTTGTTCCTCCCCGCCCCCCCCCCCGCCCCAAGAGTAATAAACAGTGTTTCTGGAATGGGATGTTGAAATACTGGCAGCCACAAGGAAAGACAATATTTGAAAACCCCCGCAGGAGAGAAACTTGTCTACTTTCTTAAACATACTAACTGAATGAGTTTATAAAACAGGGATAGTCTCTTCTATTACTTGTAAAACAGGAGCAAAGACTTATTGCAGTTGGAAATGATTTAGAGTGGCTTTTCTCTGCCAAATTCCAAATGACTATTTTCTTTTATTCTTGTCAGCATATTTTTCAGCAGTTCACAAAAACATTGATGGGCTATCTTGTGTTAAGGTTTAATTCTACAGAGGGCTGTGCTCCCGCTGTGAGGTACTTGGTGCTCCCAGACTCTGCTCTTCAGGAGGAGCAGGGGATGCACAGTACCTTGCTGTATGGAGCCTAACTGAGACGGAAACTGTTGGTGTCATGAATGCTGGTATAGAAACCACACCAGCTGGGTTCTTTCCTTAGCCCACATCAGAGTGAAAAGTCTTGGCACTGACTAGCTTCTACCAAATGCCTTTTTGTTTTTGGTGTTTATATTCTGATATTATTAATGCTAGGACACTAGCGGAAAAACATTAGGTCTATTAAAAAGATTGTTGTAATACTCAGTAATTTTCTCACATGCATTATGGATATTTAAAAATCAAATCTTGTGCAATCTCTAAAAGAAAATGTAATGGAAGGGCTTCCAGACAGTGTTGAAGGATCTGAAGCCTTTATTTTCCCTAACGGAACAGAAATGGTGCAGAGGGCTGAATGCAGTTGCAGTGCAGATGGGAGGCAGGGTAGGCATGGAGCCGCGTACCCATAGCTGCATCATGTGCTTGGGAGCACACCCACACCACACAATGCTAATGTATATGTTTTGTGCGGAGAGAGCAAAGAGGCTTCAGTCCCCTGACAAATGTGCTCCTGCTGTGTCACACTGTGCTACACTGTAAGGATTCCACAGGGTTAAATTTCAATGCCTAAACAATTTGTTCACAGTCTTTTCACAGTCTTTTTCTGATTCCTGACAAAGGAAATGATTGCACAAGGCAAACCTTCAAAGCGATCTGATTGTGCAGAGCACAATCTAAATCAGACCTAGCATAAATACATCTTTACATCAGCTAGGCAGTTCTGTCCTAGGCCAGTGGCTGTTTGGCCTCTTGTCACAGGACTCTCCTGGATGATGCCATATCCCAGTAGGCTATGGCAGTGCAAGGTCCTCTCCCACATACTTTGAGACCCCCTCAGCGTTCCTTTGCTGGCAGGCTGCTTCCCTGCATTGTACGTACACCTTGTGGCTGGAGGCTTCCCTGGAGGTATGCGTCTGCACAAGACGGATCTAGCCCTTTACAGCAGAATTATCACTAATTTGTATTTTAGGCTTACATTACGAGGGCAAGAGTTGCTTTTTTCCTGTAGTGTTTCACAAGCTCTGATGTACAGCGTTTCTATTCCATGCTCTAATTTGGCTTAAGTTGTCATCTAAAACTATATTAATGTTTGTAATTGCTTCTCTGGCAGGCTTCAAGTGTGTATCATTTGTCTCAATTTCATAGAATAAAACGTAGATTTGCATTTTAATTCATTGTGTAAATGCTGTTTTCATGGTAGTTTCTGACTATGATGCTAGAAAAGATGAAGAACAGGCTCATTTTGCAGCTTGAGCCTGACACCACCTTTGCGTGTTTGTCTCAGCTTACCTCTCAACAGTGCCTACTTCTAAGCTTAGGACATACAAGCATTTCAAGTAAGAATCCCTCTCACAGAGGTGGATTATTAAGACACACAAAGAAAATTAAGCCAAAGCTTTGGCAGAAATAAATGTAAGTGGAGACAGCGCTTAAATAATTTTGCCAGTTCTTTTGACTGCTGCGTTGGGACTTTTCAACCCAAGTCTTTAAAGATCTTGTCTGGGGGCCTGAGCCATGATTTTTGTCTACATTACTACAGCTATTATTACATCTACAGATGTAAACCAGGGCCTTGAAAGAACATGTGGATGTGTAAAACTTTACCATATTTCATTCAGTGGATGGATTAACTGGCCTACAAAAGCTCCATTCTTTATCTGAATGACTGGAAACCAAGAGGATCTGAAAAGGGGAAATTCAAGGAGTTCAACTCTTGTGCATATAATATGTTCTGCATTTCCAGAGGGATTTACCAAGGGATTGCTTTGTCTCATCTGAAGTGATCAATCTGCTGGAGATCTGCATCTTAACAAACAAACGAATGAAATGTTGAAGGAGCTGAATGGAACTGGTGAAGGAAGAAATTAATCTCATTTTGTGAAGTAAAGCATAAAGTTACTGTAATGAGGAAGCAGACGGAGTGTGGGCAGATCCTCAGTGTTCTTGATTTGGTGTAGGGGGTTGTGAATTAGCTTGGCCAAAAGGGAGTTTTAGGCATGGAGGGTGCCGTGGGATAGCCTTCAGCTTCTGGTGTAAATTGGAGTCCTCTGATTTCGGGGCATGTAGGGGTGGCTGACTATTGTCCCTTCAGTTGAGGAATCTGTGAAAACATGCTTGCCTCAGTATCTTCCTTAATGGCTGACTGGTGTCCAGTATCTTGGTTGTTAGAATTTTAGATCTCACTATGTGACCAGGGTAGAAAGGAAGTATGGAGTAGCACTAGACTGCAAAGCCAGTGGTTCCACTTCTTGCACTGACATAGGATTGCTTTTATGGTCTTGGATAATTATTACAAATCCCTATGTATCATCATCTTCAGCTGTGAAGTATCTGTTACACTCGTTTGTTAACTTGCAGAAGTGCTGGGAAAATTAAATTCATATGAGAGGTCGATGCAGCAGAACTTAAGTTCTTTATAACTAATACCATATTCAGAAAGGAATATTGTTCAAGAACCTACAAAAATTTACCTAAGAAATCTTTGAGATGCTGATTTTTAGAATTTGACTTGAACTAAAAGCCAGTGGATTTTGTGAGTTTCCTCACCTGACACAATTTGAAGGGATCTTGGAGAAAGAGGAAATTACGACGTCTCTCATGACTATACTGAAACTATTGATGTCATTTTTGTATAATACTTAACTGTTAATATTGATGCTACAATGCTGTATTCTGCAGTCAGCTCTATAATTTAGCTAGTGAAAATACTAATTACATTATTACCACTCTGCTGTATTTCTAGATACTGCACAAAAGATTGAATTAGAAAATACATATATGCAATACTAAAGCATGTTTTGATGATGAGAATGCCTTTTAACACTGGAAATGGTACTGTGCTGCCTTTCAGAAGAAGTTACTCTTACTTGGGTTAAACACATTTTGTAGTTGTTTGTGTTCCCTCCCACCTAGAGGTCCGATCACGAGGCTTGCTGAGTGCTCAGCGAAGTGCTGAGGACCATGATCTACTGTCTGTAGCAGAAACCAGTTGTGTTCACTGTCATGCATCAGCAAGCTATGGAGAGGAACAATGTGAGTGTACTAATGTCATCATCTTAGCAGATTTCCACAGAGATTTTGAAGGCTTGCTTTTTCTTCATAAAAATACGCTTGTTCCTACTAGTTCCTACCTCCAAACGGAGTTAAAGAATAGGTACCCAGATTAACTTTAGCTATTCTATATTTTGTTCCTTTAATAACAAAAATTAAGTTTTGAGAGGGGGAGAAAGTGTGTTAATGTCTTTCTTTAAAACAAAGTTATTGATTATTTTTTGTGTCAATATCAGCGACAAAACTTTTTGTAATCTTGTGACAAGATCTGTGCCCTTTGCTCCCAAGGAAAGTTTTGTCTTCACTGATAGAGGCTAGTGATGTGTTTTATCCCTGTTGTCCTATTTATAATTAGGTCTGATGGCCTCTGTACATGTTCACCTTTCAATATTAGGTCAATGTTAAAGCCATTGTCAACCTAAAGGGTTGGATTACTACCAAGATTCAGCCTCCGTTGCCCCACAGTGCTATAAATTATATTACAATCTATTGTTAAAAAATAATAATATGCAACATAGAGGTCTGATGGAATCATGTTAATGAGAACACTGAAGCTTCATTGACTTGCAGTGTCATTAGAGCTGTGAGACAGGTTTATGGCCTTGTGCAAAGTATATTTGTGTTGGTTTAGACACAGTATTTATTTGGTCACACCCAGCCAAATGTTTCCTTACTAAATTAAAATAAATGCTGGTTAGTTCAATGAGCTACAAAGTTATATAGTGTAATTTCAGGTTCTCAAGTCACAGAAAATAAGCCCCAACAATGGAAATCAGTAGAGGATCAAAAATGATGGATATACTAGAGTGAATATGAACAAAGAGGGAACGGAGTTTACTGAGTTGGGCGAAGTTAATTTTTTATTACTCAAGCAATGTATAAAAGTTGGAAAGAACAGCTCCCATCCGTAGTCTGCTCTGATCTTTATGTAACCCCTCCCTGTATACACGTACATACACACTTGCAAGCATGGTCAACCAAAAGGTAATCGTAACAATTTCTGTCTTTGCTTTCACAGGACTTGCCTCTGTAAAGCATCTTTAGTGGCTGGAGGAGAGCAGGTCATTGGCAGGTCCTCTGCTCACTAATGCCAGCTTTATGGTACTAATTTCCATTAAGGTCAGCAGCACCCACCTGATTTCCATTGCAGTGAGAATCAGGCACTGGATCTGCATCACCTGTACTCCTTTGTGCTCTGAACAGCTCTGCTTCTTGCTGGAAACAAAGCAGAAGTGATAAAATGACTTTCTTTTTTTCTTCCCCAGCAGTGCTTCAAATGAGGGAATGGTAGGAAAATCTTTCTAGAGCTTTTGGGGAATGGCTCATGCTCTGTGTTGGAGACTGAATCCCCAACCGTGCAG
The DNA here is from genome assembly GCF_965638725.1 of Aptenodytes patagonicus. NCBI lineage: Eukaryota > Metazoa > Chordata > Aves > Sphenisciformes > Spheniscidae > Aptenodytes > Aptenodytes patagonicus. The sequence continues at coordinate 151,676,771 of NC_134950.1, forward strand.
GGCATGAGATAGAAAGAAAGATGAGAAGAATCAGTAACAGACTGGTGTTGCAGCTATTACCTGCTTTGGGAAATGACTATACAAGGAAGCTTCAAGTTTTCTATCTCCTTTCATGAGTAACACCTCCTTGCTGTAGCCATCTCTGAGTTTGGTCATGGAGCTTGTCTCTGCCTCCTGCTTTGGGGCCAGGTGGTTGCATCAGTTGGTGACACAGTGGCAGTGCTGCTCATGCCAGCCTAGTGTTGGATCATGATTCCTACAGACATTTTCATTTTATGGGAATGGAAAGGAGCATAACTCCAGCGATTCTATAAGCAGTTTAACAATATGAAATGTTCTTGCTTTCAGTCACTCCAAAGCAAATCCTACGCCAGCTTATCTGTGAAGACTACAAGGGCTTGGAGCACACCAGAGACAGGGAAATTTGGCAGTGGGAGGCTGGACAGGGTTCAAGGAGAACAGGCCTTGTGCCTGTGCTGCTTGTATGCCATCATAGCCAGAGAGATGGAGCTGGAATCAGTCTGTCCTTAATTGCATGGGTTAAGACCCCACCCTGCCCTGGAAAAGGCAGAGTACAGCATATACGCATAGGGCTGAGAGGAACTATAGATTCTTCTCCCCTCCTCCATCCCACATTCGTTTGGCAGCAGTGCACCAACCGTACCTGGTTGGGTCTGGCACAGGGAGGACTTCCACCTCCTCAGGATATCCCAGGGGTGTTGTTCATTAGTGCTTTGAGATTGAAAACTGCTGTGAGTGCTAAGTGTTACTACTGTTTACTGATGTGATCAATGTGTAGCTGACCTTAAATCATTTTCTTGTGGTAATTCCCTTGGTTAAAGTGGAGAAAATGAACCGTTTTGATGACAGTGTTTTAAGAAGCTGCCATTTCAGAAGCTATAGCTATGCCTGTGATACATCGCCCTGTCTGACATCACGGGTGGAAACTTGGCTTTCTGAGGCGTGGAGCTCCAGTTTGGACCATCTCCCCATATTTATGTATCTTTTTATACCAGACATAACCTACTAGTAACAAAATCTGTTAAAATTTTTGCCATTGACTCGAATTATCATGAGGTCATGAATCATTATTTTAGGTCTAGCCCTTCCTCCTCCAAGTGTTTTTTAAAATCCTGATTTTGTGTTTATGCTAATGTAGTCATGCAATGGGAATGTTTGGTAAAATTGCTGTTTAATTTACAATAGAAGAAGGCTTTAGCAGCTGTTTTATAGCAGTTTAACTACTCTGACCTAAATAACTGTTCTTAAGAGATTGAAAAGTAATTGAAAAGGTGAAAAAGTCCAGGACTGTCCTCTCTTTTTTTTTTGCATTTTGTGTGTTTCTTTTTTAAAACATCTTTGAAACCGCTTTATAAACAATTTGAGTTCCTCTGCATAATTCAGATGAGAGAGGAAAGAATGCCAGTTTACTGGGACTTGTTCTCTGACCACCTGAGAAAAAAAGGAGTTTTTCATCCTCTTGAACATCATCTGGAGTTACAATAAAATGTGCTCTCAGCTGGATTCCTTCTGTGTGAAAATAGACAGAGCTACATCATTGCACACCTAAAGGAAGGACACAGAACTACAAAAGCAATCTGAAATCTGAATTTTCCCTGCTCCTCGGAGACCACAAGTAACTTTCTGTAATCTTAATAAAAATTATTTGAATCTTGAAGGAGGGATATACTTCTCCCTTCAACCTGAGTAGTCCAAAGGACCAAAGCTAGAGATCCTTTTATACACAGCTGAGTCGCCTGTCAGGGTCATAGTGTGAAAACCCCTAGCAATAGCTATTGAAGGAACTGAAACAATCCACAAAACTAAAAGGTAATTTGGGAAAATTCACTAGTAAGGTAATAAAACTTCAGCTGAATGTTCATTCCAATCTGTTGCAGATGAATGAAATGTGGTGCTAGTGCATTGGAATCCTGGAGTGATAGACACATGAAGAATACATAAAAGATGGATGTTAGTTAACTATTGCTGCAGACAGGCTGTCCTACTTGTCTGGGGAGCTGGTCCTGCAAACCCTCAGCCAGGCAAAAGCTTTTGTTGATTTGAGGGTGACTGTGCACTGAAGGAAGGTTCCCGGGCCTGGGCATATGGCAGTCAGATGATGGCGGTGCAGCTCCTGTGACGTGCTCTGGACTGGTGGAATGGTTAGATGACAAAACTCTGCAACTTCACACAAGTGTGCTGTAATTTGAAGCCGTTCTGCAGGGAAACTGTAGGCAGCAAGTACAATTTCTAAGCCTGATATAAATTCCATCCTGTTTAACTGCCATCAGTTCTACTGCTGCAGATTAGCAAACCAAGTGAAGAACAAAGCAATGGAGAGATTTGATCTGGCTTCATATGGAAGAGCGTCTTCCATAGCCCCGAAAGCACAGCACTGAGGTCTTTGCTGTCTTCTGTTGCCATATCGTTGTGCCCTGGGCAGGCAGCTGGTCCATTTGCTTCCTTCCCTTTTTCCTGCTGAACAAAATAGTGGTTCAGTCACTCTCTTCTGGATTTCCTTCATCTCGTCTCTCTGTCTTTTTGTTTTTTAATTCTTTCATTTGCTTCAACTCAAATTCACTGATGCACATACCTCCTACATGACTTCATCTGTGGGAGAGATGCACGAATCTCTCCTTTAGCTCCTTCTGATGCTTTTCCAGACCTCAGGTACTCCCTCTGTTCCTTGATTCTAGGTTGGATGCACTTAAATAATTTGTTCTGTGTTTTTGTTTATTTGGCTAATTACTCTTCACATCTCCTTCAGCCCTCTAAGTTACTACTCCACACATTGCTTGTCATAGTTCACACTCCTTTTGTTTGACTTTGCTTTTTCCAAGGCTAGTTACTGGGTCTTGGCAGAATTGTTACAGCATGTCACAAACAGCTGTTTTTTGCTGTGACAATAGGCTGATGTATGCCTCGAAAGTGAACGCACAGGCCTGCATATTAAATGCTTACAGTGTCGTGACAAGCACAACCAATTTTTTAAAATCCTTTAAAAAAAATTAAGGTGGAGATTAAAACTAGGAAATAATTGAAAAGAAACATTCCCAAACTGAGGAGCAGGCATGCTTGAGATGAGCCATACAGTATCAGCTGTGAGGAAAATCTCAAAGAAGATCTCTTGCAGTGAAAGACTTCAAGAGGAGAGGAAAACACCATGGGCCCCATGATGTCCTGTGCATAGGAAATGTAGCATGTGGGTGCCTGCACAATTTCTGCTGGGTTGTAACCCAGTAAAGGGGTTACGGAGTAAATGCAGCTCTACTTACCCAGCAAGACAGGGTGTTCTTATTTTACAGAATTCATTTATTGCTTCAAATAAACCGTTTTATCAGACAACTACATCATGATCACTCTGAGCATGTATTTTAATGACTGCTTTGTTTTAAAGCTGTGTAGAGTACGCTACTGCCTTCATCCTTCTGTCTTCTCTCTGTATCTTTCCTCCACTTTTCCATTACTTTTCCCCATTAACGTTCGATGCACGCTATCAGGTATGTCTGTCGGTGGGTATTACTTTCACCAGCTTTTCTTTGCAGTAGTATGTCTATAAATGGCAGACAGCATAATTCCTAATTACATGTTGCCCCCAGATGCTCCATGGGTGATGCTGATGGATTGCTGTGTGGGTGGTGTTGAAGGGGCTGGGGGAGGGGCAGCTGGGATGCAGCTCCTCTAAGTGGTAGCAGAGGTCTCTCCTCGGGCTGGGCTCATCAGTCCTCCCTCAGTAAAGTGAGCTCAGGAACCTCTGAGATCGTGCATCTGGGCATTGGAAAAGGGGACATAACGCAGGAAAGGCTTCAGGATACAACCCAAACAAACAGGGAAGCAGGAGGAGCTGGGAGAGACAGAGAATTTACCGTTTACCTATCACTGCAGAAACCACACAGCACGGAGGGCTGACAGACTACACAAGCTGCTACATCATGCTTTCGTGATTTGAGTTCCCCCCCTAGCCCTTGATTCTGTGCTGGGCGGTGTCAGCGCTGCAAGGCAGAGCCTTATCGCGGCAGGCTGCGGCAGTTGGAGGGCGTCTGCCCTGCTGGCTGCAGGGGCTCAGCTTCATTTCATTAATGGTATTTCTGACAGTGACCGTCTGCATGGATTAAGATATTCCTGTCATGGTCGAGGGCAGATTGTGCTTTGGAACTGAATCAGGCCATTTTTGACTACCGAAAGCGTGGCTGTGAAGCTGGCAGACTGAGCCACTGACTTCTACCAGTCGCCTGCTCCGAGGCCGGGTCTGTAGAGGACGTGGGTAGAGGAGAGGCAGGAACATCAGCAGACCCTGCCTTTAAAAGGAACAGGCCTTCCTGCAGCACAGGGATGGACATGCCTGCACCAGCAGACTGAAGAGGAAGAATGGAAAGCTGAGTGATCCTGGACCTTGAAAGGATGCTCTCCAAACCCCAGAGAAATCCAAGGAAAGGTGAGGAGGTGAAAGCAGGGATTTCCAGTCAAGCGTTTGTCATTTTTGCACAGATCTTTACTCTTCAAGGGCTGCTAATGGAGAAGGAGGAAGTGAGAGAGTGCACGTGTGCGAAAGCGCATCTGCAAAGCCTGTTCCCTTCTCTCTTCGTCCTGTGGTCCTTGAAGGGTTTTATATTTAGCATGCCTAGCAGGTCAGCTACTAGGAAGACATGGAGGGAGGCAGGCAGTACTGGCTTTGGGGACTGAAGCAATTGGACTCCATGGATTTTTACATCCCAAGGTTAGTGCCAGAATTTGCCCTATCAGAGTGTGCACTGAAACTAGGAAGTGTCTTGGGATGGTGTGCAGAAGCACATTTAAGAACATAAGACATTAACTGCTGCATCAGACCAATGGTCCATCCAGCCCTGAGTCTGTCTCCAACAGTGGCAGGAGGCAGTGCTACCTACAGAGAGCAGGTGAGCCTGGTCACAGCCTGCGGCCCGTCCTCCCTGTGCTCCCCCAGCATCCCCAACTGTTGGATTTGGATGTAAGAGGCTCATCACTGCCTAACCCTTCTGGTATCTGCTTATGGACCCATTGCCCACTCACCCAATTTTATGAAGTCCTTCTAGAGTTACTTGCCTGAAAGAGCTTAGTGTCACAAACAAACTTGAGGACTTCACTGTACGCTCCCCTCTTCAGGTACTCACTGAAAATGTTGAGTAAAGCCGGTCCCACCATCAATCCCACAGCGGGGAGACCTTGCTGGTGCCTGTTCTCCACCCTGAAAAGTGGCTATTAAGCCTTATCTTTTGCTTCATTTCCTGCCCCCAATTTTCTATCTGTAAGAGTCTTTCCTCCCATCCTGTGGCAAGTTAGTTTCTCTGATAACCTTTGATGTGGAACATCATCAAAAGCTTTTTCAAAACTGAACTGTTCTGTGTCTGCTGGACCTGCTCTCCATCTTTACTGATGCACTCCAAGGACTGCGGTGGGTTGGTGAGGCAGGGTTTCTCTCTGCAGAAGCCACGCTGCCTTGTTCCCAACAGACCATGTTTACCCCTCTCTACAGTGACTTTGTTTTTTTAGACCCTACTGCCATTGGTAAGTTTGCCATGGATGGCAAACTTCCTGGTCTGCAATTCCCAGGATCCCTTCTGAAGTCCTTTTTGTGGCTGGGAGTTGCAATGGCAGCTTGCCAGCCCTCTGGCAGCCTGGTGCTTGCCATGCTGGGCTACCCTCCCCATCCTGCGCAGCCCGAGGCTGAGGGGTGAGGATGAACGGCAGTCAGGGACAGAGTGGAGCTTTACTCAGGAGTGGGAACCACTACCCAGAGAAATGTCAGTAACTCCTTTTTTTTTAACTTCAAAACACATTTGCTCAACTTCTGAAGTGAGTACTTAGGTGCCAGTTATTCTTTCCCGCTCTTCCCTCCCCAGGGACAAGGCATTTTACATGGCTTCTCATACAATGGGCTGCAAAATACAAAGAAGATGTATAGAGATTAGGTGATAATACAATTTCTGTCATAGGTCTCATACCTGCTATTGATATGTAATTGGTAATTGGTGGGATATGCCCTACGGTGTGATGGGAATATCTGCATTGGCAATTTATTGGAGTAAAGGGGGAGAGAGAGACCGTAACTCTACACTGAAATCATACAGATTAGGATTTAACAGAAGACATGAGCACAAAACTGAAGAACATAGCTAAATACAGACCCTTTGGGCTAGAGAAACACCACAATGAAAAGTTTTTAGCCCAACTATTAAACACAGGTATTTCTTACATGACATCTGATGAGGGAAAAATGCTGCTAAGGAGACTCTGAAAGGATCCAGCTTGGGAAAGAGGCTGGAAGGCAGCGAAGCCTTTTCTTGTGCCTGCTCACAGGCAATGCAATTTTGCAGGTAATGTTCTTTACTCATCATCACCAAGATGGCGAGAAAGGAAAATACGCAAGCAAAAAAGAAACAGTGAACAGTAAATAAAAGCACAGGAGGCAGCAGTAAAAGATGTCAGTTTTTTGTTGGGCTTGAAGCAACTGCCGAGGAGCTTTGTTCTGGGAAGAGAAAGTGCCGCAGCAGGACGGGAATACTTGGCTTGGGCGGGCTGTCATATCTGTCATCATTATAAGCATGGACAGATGATGATGATCTCTCCATTCTGTTCCTGTTTTCTCTCAGTCTCCAGGGATGCTCATCCAGCTGTTTTCACCACAAAATTTATTCAGCTAATTTGTCCACTTCCCTTTCTTGTTTTCTTACAGCTCTTCTTACCTTCATCAGGCTGGTAGCATCTTCTCTGTGCTCACTGCTACTTTTAGCCTTCCCTGTTCTTGGAGATGCTGACTACTTTCCAGTGCCTAGTGGTGTGTTACTGTCTTCCTCCTGCATTGCTTTTCAGCTCTTCTTTCCCGCGCAATTTGGCATCCCACACCATGTGAGGCAGGGGCAAGGCAGGGGGAGAAAAGCAGGCAGCGACCGGGGGGTCTTTAGGTGGGTCACTTCTCATAGATACAGGCTCCTTCCTCTCCTCTTATGGCTCCCTCTCTGCACCCATCCCTCGGGTACTGACCCCACGTTTATTTTCTAGCAGCAGTGTGTCTAAAACCAGGCAGCTGACAGCACAGCTCGTTCAGCTACTGCTGTAAGATTTTGAAGACAAGCAGGTTTCACAAGGCTGCAGCTGAAGGGAAAGAATTTCTAGAAGCCGGTTCCTCTCTAGAGTTTTTGGAGATGTGTGTGATCACCGATGATTTCTGGTCTCGTTTTTTTGTAAGTGAGTTGAAGAAAGGTACTCTAAGTCCTTCCCCCCCCCCCCCCCCCAAATGATAACTAGGATATAGCAATCGTACCCAGCTATGTAGCTCTCCACACCCTGAACTTGTCACAGCCTGTGTCTGAGGAGGACCGCTCCGAATGAGATTTATGTGCGGGCATTTGGTATAATTTGAAACAGACTGAAGCTTAGTGTCAGGGCATTTCATGACATGCAGAGCCTTAAAATTATGATAGAAGTCATCTGGGGACTTGCACTGACAGTGTGCAACCCTTCTTGCCGGAGTTGTTCCTACCTGCTTACCGCAGCCTGCAAAACAACCACCCACTCATGCAATCGCAGTGCGGAGAACATGCCACTGTGATGGATGATGTCCAGGTGTGACCTTTCACCTGTTACGGTAGCCAAAAATCTTCGCGGGAAGAGCGCATGATGGAAGATTACAGGATAATAAAAAAAAAAAAAAAATCAATCAGGTGGAGGATTCTGTTGTTAAGAAAGTATTAACTATTTTTTTAAATACACAGCCATCTGACAGGCCAGGCCACACCTAAAAGGGCTAATGATAAAGCCACAGTTGGCTGGAATGGTTCAGTCCAAAGGGCAGGCTGGTTTGTTGGTGAACGCAGAGCATATCTTCAGTAAGCTGCTACAACGGATGCAAGAAACTGAGCAGACAATCTATTATCAAATGCATGGTGGAAACTTGACATTTCAGCAACGTAATACACTTGTTTTTCCAGCGTCATGAGACTAATATACTCCTTTTCTGTGCTTGACGCAGTGTCATTCACATCTGAGAAAAATAAATGGGGAAGAATATGATTTTGGTATCTATTCTTGGCGTTGCTAATTTTAGTGCCACTAAGGAGAGGGATTTTCTCCTTTTTTTTTTAAAGAAAATGTAACAAAGCATGTGAGTCTTAGCATAAAAATAATTATGAAGGGCAACATTGCTGCTCTTTCTTTGATGCTGGCACTTTGGTAGCTGTTGTACATCCCTTATGTTGTCTGGAATGAAAACCAGTGGCATTATGAAATCTTCCCAGCTCCTCTGAACCTCCAAAGCAAACCAGGGTTTGTGTAGCTGAAATAAATCTAGAATGACCATGAATGAAAGCTTCTTAATTCAGCCCCATCAGTACAAAAGATTACTTCTCTAGTCTAATTTCTATGCTGTGTGCAAGAGGTTTTGAATCCCAATTTTGGAATCAGTCACCTGTTTCCCTTTTGCAACACCTCTTTCTACCGTTGTGGTAGTTCGTAACATACAGATCCGCGTATCGAAGAAAAATGGTGGAGAAAGGTTTGTGCTTGTGATTTTTTTTGCTTCCAGTCCTACCTTCTCTGAAATGCATGCAGACATACTTATTTCCCCTATGATATAGCTCCTGTTACGTGCTTTGCACCTTTAAATGTGCAAAGCATCGTGTCTGCCTGGCAGGACCCTGAGATTCAAGATGGAAGAGAGACAGGCTTTGTTTTCTCTCTCATGGAGATTTTGCATTCGGTCTTCCTTTACTGTTACGTTGGCTTGCGGAGAGGGTTAGTAAACAACCCAGTCCTGTTTCCCAGTTTCGTTACATTTTCTGTACACAAAGAGCAAAATGCACATTTTCCCCCTGCACAGGGAAATGCCAGGAAAGGAAAATGTAAAAAACCTCAGCGCGGGGAAGCAGCGTCTCCTCCGCTGCAGAGCCATCTCGCAGCAGACAGGCAGGCTGAATGCTCGCATTTGAAACTGCAAAACAAAGAAAATAAACTAGCAGGCACACATTCTTGAGTGCCTAAGGACTATTTCTGTTCCTCACCAACCCGCTCGCAGCCAGTACAATAATGAAGGCGCGCTGCTGCGTGGAGGCCCAATACATAGGACTGCATTTTGCAGATTAGGCATTTGCCACTGCATTTTCAGATCGTTTCATTTTTCTACCTGGTTCATCTGTATTCTAGAGTACAAGAAAGTAAGAATACTATGAAGGTCATTCTTCACCTGTGGTAGGTTACTGGTTAAATTGGTTAAGCAATGATCTGATTTTGTAACTTGTTCCACATGAGCAAGTGAAGGGGCTGCAGCCAGCAGGGAGCGAGGCTTGGCTGCATCCGATGGGGGTGGCTTTCCTGTGGGGTGATGACTTTGGAGCCCTGAGTTTTTCAAGGATAAGTTTTCTTTTCCCCACTCTCACATGGGCTTCAAAAGCTGTATGGTGGCTGCTTTCTGAGAGGAGGTGAAACTAAGGCAAGCCAGAGTGAAGCCACATTAGTGTTCGGGTTTGTTTGTATGGTCAGAGGCTTACCCACGCTGTCAGTTCTGATGAGTTCATGAAGAAGTTATGGCGATTTGTGGGGAGGCCTCCAGACTTTTGGATGAGGTGTGGACTGACTGTGGTTGGAGCTGTGTTCTTTTTTCGCCCCATACAAGTGACCTCCTTGGGAAAAAACCCCAGAATTTATGGCAGAACTGTATTCTGCATTCATTAAATAGAGAGGCAGCTGCTGTGTGTGTAGATGTGTGTGTACATGGAACAGCAGTGTTCGTACCAACATCCTCCCTCAAGAATCCTGTTGCGGGAGGACAGTTATAAATAACTCTTTGGCCACTATAATTGTTCTGCCAGTACAAGCTGCCAGAGAAATACACTGACTCAGCACATGCCCGAGCAAGATCCTTTCCCAGGCAGCACTTCCCACCATATAAACGTCCCCGCAAAGTCGTGTAGGTGCCTGGTGGGGCAGCGAGCCCCATCTGGCTGCTGCTGTAAACTGGCATAAGCTAGGGCTGAATCAAAATTAACGTTTGTAAAATATACTGAAGATAAAAAAGCACTGCTTAGGCTCTAGTTAATATTTTTTCAGTACCCCCAGTTATAATTCTAACTACTGTTGCAAGAACTGCAAGTGCCTCTCCCTGCAGCGGTACTCTGGGTGTTTCTCGTGGAGGAATGGAGGTTCTTCTTCTGTCACTCACACAGAGCCACACTGGTCTTTACTGAGCCAAGTAAGATGATCTTGTATGTGTTCACTGACAAGCAGAACAAAATTGTCCCCTGTGCTAATGTTCTTAATGTCTGCTGCTACGATAGTTTTTATGCCTCCTCTGCCTGCCACAGTCTTACCAAAGAAAACTCCCTGGCCCCGTACCAGGGAGGAGGCTACAGTCCAATTTTTTGCTGCTGTTCCTGAAAGGATGTTAATTCTTTTTGATAATTACATGGGGGATTCTTTTTCTTATTTTAAAAATTACCTTAAAAGTAATAATTAGGAAGCTGTCATTATTCTTTTTTCAAAGCAGGTTCTACATGGAATAAAGAACCTAGAGATGTGATTTGCTTTTTATCACTTGGAGCACCAAAATAGCTATAAATGAATTCAAATGTAATTTTCTTGAGAAAATAATTCCTGTTATACAGACCCTATTTGCTACACTTCTCAGGGCCTGTTTTACCTGTGTAATTTGAAATTACTCAGAAAAAAATCTGCCTTTTTTGTATGTGCAAATCTCAGTTCTGCCTTTTTATTCTGCTACTTCTGTCTCTGAGACTGCTTTTTCTACTATTAATAATTCCTACAAGTAATTGTAAAAGACACATATCTTCAGAATATCACTTTCTAACTTTCCAAGAACCTATCTGCACATATACAGTGTGTTCCCTTAACTACGTGGCTCCATTTAAATCAGTACAATTGCTTGGCAGATATGTAGGTATACTAGTGTGCTGTTCTTACATTGCTGTATCTCTTTCCTGAAATGGTGATGGCATAACATATAGTAATGCATCATATCTTTATATGAGTAATATTGCATATGCAGTAAATGTTTTACCAGTATACCTGCTTTGGTAAAATAAAATTATACCCCTGCCTAATTATAATGAAAGAAAACCTAGGTGTAGACCAAGGCTCACCGGTTAATTCTTTATTACAGTATGTTTCCAGCTGCAACAGAATTTAAATATCACATTTTCCTTTGTGGGTTATTTTAATTTTTTTCCATAATGTCATGGATTTATTATTTCTAAATGCAATGACGACATCAGTTACAATGGGAACATTTTTATCTTTGCCCTGTGTTCCGTAGAGACAAACCTCTAGAAGTCAAACAGTGAGCTTTCAAAAATGAGCTTATCTCTGAGGTTAAACAAGGTGTGGCAACGCTGGCACGGGTCTCCTGCATCAAGAAAATGTTGTTTTTCCAGCCCCTAATAGTGGTCCTCATTCTGTAATGTGAGGATAGTTTTGTAGCTGTGTATTTACATATTTTTAGCACCATCATATACTTTGTTTTCAATGGAGATGTTATATTTAGAAGTTTCTCAAAATGTGGAGCATGTGTTATATTTCTTTTGCGTAATCCGTCAAGACTAATTTGATTTGAGACCAGTGCCTTTTTTTTTCCCCCATCTGTTTGGAAAAGTGCAGTTGTAGAGACATCAGTCATGTAACACTTTCTGTGAAACAGCTTTACTGACAGTTGGGAGTTGTCAGTAACCATGTGGATTTCAAGCTCTCAGTCTGGCTACGATGAGAAAAACCCTCTGACACATAATTTCCACAGAGCCACAGAATTTAAGGCCGGAAAGACCCAGCGGCGTGATCACCTAGCTGACCTCCCGCCTAGCCAACCCAGGGATAAGCCATGTTTCAATAGCTGCAGAAAACGCCAGCTTTTGGGACAAACATACATTCAATTCAATAGCGTCCACTCACCAGTAATTTATTTCAATAGTAAACAACCGTTATTTAGTTCATATATATGTTGTATACATAATTGTGGCTTGTTTGCTGTTTAAACTGATCTAGCTTCAACTTCCAACCTTTGGGAAAATTTTAAGAGATGCTGTTTCTTGTGTAAATATGCAGAGACCAAAGCCTGCGTTGGGTGTGGGTAGAACAGGCAGATGCCCAGGGCAGCAAATTGCTGGAAGCAGCAAAACAGATCCGTGGAGGGAAAACCACGGCCCTGCAGCCCATGCCCACAGCCCTGCTTGCTCCCCAAGTGCTGGGGCAGAGGCAGGAGCAGGGGCTCGCAGGGCTTGACACGGGCTCGCAGGGCTTGCTGGCTCTGCCTTTCTGCAGGAGGTGGAGGAAGACACACTGAAGTACCCATAAAAGCTATTTTCTTTTCAACTAGGAAGCAACAAAACTCAGTTTTGCCCCTACGCCTCTGAGAAATGTGGAATAATCTCTCTTTGAACCAGTGCAGAAATCACCATTGTATTCACCTTTGAAAAGCTACCATACTGAAATGTTTCAGTCTCTCACCATAGGACGTTTTGTACTCTCTAGGACTCTCTCCTGTTCATTCATATTCTGCTCAGGGGGTGGCCAGCAGAACAGCCCATGAGGGCTGATGTCAGAGGTGACGTAACCTACCGCACCATACTTGGCATTTCCTTTTATCCACGTTGGTGTGCACCGATCTTTGTATATTAGCTCCTTTTGTGACAGCAATATGCTCTGCAAATTCGAATTCATTTACTGTGCTTTCCAAGTCCTTTCTCCTAACCTGTGCTGATCAGCAAGGCATCTCTTCTGCTGTAAATCTTTCATCCTTATAAATGTCTGAGCTTGCTTTTGGCTGCACTGGAAAGCTTATGGTTTCACTGTGCCCATGCAAATGATCAGGTTGACTCTTTGGGTTACAATCTTTCCTCCTTGTAATTTACTGTTCCCCTGATCTTGGAGTTTTTAAAATGTTACTCAGGAATCACGGTATAGTTTCTTCCAGTGCAGTGCAAAAATAGGAAATAGTGCATATTCAGCTACCACCTTTTTGCAAATTGGAAACAAATCCACTTATTTCTAATAATATTTTGTTATAATTTCATACAGTTATTGTTTCAATTAATTAACCATAGAATCAAGGGACCCCTGGAGTTCATCTAGTCTAATACCCTGCTTGAAGGGGGACTGTCACCAACAGTGGACGAGGTCAGCTGTGGTCCAGGTAAATCTTGAACCATCTCCAGGAACAGAAATTTCACAACCTCTCTGGGCAACCTGTTTTAGGGTTATACTGCCTTCTGGGTGAACATGTCTTCTCATGTCCAGACCTCAGCTTGTGGACACAGGCCCCTCTTACAGCCTCTAGCACTAAGAAGATTGTTTGGCTCTTGTCTGCATAGCCACCCTTCAAAGAGCTGTGGGCAGGTATTCCAGCAACCCTTAGCCTCCCCTTGATCAGACTAACCAAGCATAGCTTCCTCAGCCCCTCTTACGTTGCTCCAGGCCTCTGATCATCTCAGTAACCTTCCGCTGGTCTCTTTCCAGTTTCTTCACACCCCTCTTGGACTGCTGGACCCAAAAACTGGGTGCAAAGCTGACTAGAGGGAGATAATAACTTCCCACAGTTTTCTGGCCACTGTCATCCTAACGTAGCTCAGGACATGATGTGCCCTGTTCAGATGAGAGCATGCTGGTGACTCACGTTCAGCCTCATGCTCTCTCTAATCCCCAGCTCCTTTTCACCAGGATGACTCTTCAGTGAGGTGTGTCCCAGCCTGTAATGGATCATGTTTCCTTGTTGAACATCATGAAGTGCCCATTGGCCCAGATGTCAAGTTTATCAAGGACCCTCCGCATTGAAGCTTTGCTGTTTGTCCTGTCAGTCCAGATAGTTTAAGTCATCAACAAATCTGACTGTGTCACCATTAAGGTTGTTGATGAAGATAATGAACAATGTGGGTTTCAGTACTGACCCCTTGGGTGCTCTTATGGTTGTTGGTGACCTGCCAGACATGACCTGCCAGTTTTCAGGCCTTCTTACAGTCTGTCTTTCTAGCCCGCACCCTCTGAGCTTCCAAACGATGATGTTGTGTGAGATGGTATCAAAGCCTTACTAACATCAGGGTAGATTACACCCAGCGCTTTTATCTTCTTCACGCATTCAGTCATTTCATCTTAGAAAGCAGGCCAGTTGGTCAAGTTCAATTTGCCATCAGTAAATCCATACTGACTGTTCCCAAATGACTTCTTGTCCTTTATGGCCTTGGAAGTGGATCCCAAGAGGGACACACTCTCTGATCTTCTAGTGACTGAGATGCTGCTGATCAGCAGATAGTTCCCCAGTTTCCTTTCTTGCCTTTTTAAAGGTAGATGAAGTGTTAGACTTTTTCCAGCCATCAGGGACTTCCCCAGTCACCGCAGTTGTCACAGACAGTAGACAGAAGTCTCACAATCACATTGGCCAGTTCGTTCAGGAAATGGGTGCCGTCCCTCGTGTCTATCTCTTGTATGCGCCCTTTTTGCATTTTGTTTCATCAAGAAGATGCTCCCATAGCCAATTGGGTCTTCTGCTGAAATTCCATCTTCCTGCATGACAGGATTGTTTTTCACCAAGTTCTCAGTAAGTTCTCTTTAAAAATCATTCAGATCTTCTGGGCAGTTTCTGCTTCATGGTTGCATCCCAGGGGATTTTATTTAGCAACTCCCTGAATAAACTGAAGTTTCTTCTCCTGAAATCCAGAGTTGTAACTCTGTTGCTTACCTTCCCAGCCTTCTTCTAGATCCTGAATTCAATTATGGTCACAGAAGGTAAGCCCAGGCTGACACTGTGACCACATTCACCACTGGCAAGTCAAGTAGAGTGTAACCCCCAGCTGGCCCCTCCAGCATTCACGTGATGAAATTATCACTAGCGCAGTGTAAGAAGCTCCTGGATTGCCTGCTCAATGCTGTGTTGCCCTTCCAACAGATGCCTGGATGGTTGAAAGCCTCTGTCAGGATCAGGGCTGGTAAGAAGGACATTTCTGCCAGTTTTCTGTAGAAAGCCCTGTTGGTTGGGTGTGCTGTGAGAGGCTGCCCCATCTCCAGCAGGACTGTCCCCTCTGCTCCTCACCTAGAGACTCCCTCGGTCTCGGCTTTCCTGCTGGAGCTTGGTACAGTCAGGGAGCTCCTTAACCCAGAACACAATTCATATCGTTCACGTTTGATTCACTGTGATTCACATCATCTTGATTCATTCTGAATCTCTTGATTCATATCATTCTTGTTTCCTAATCAAGATGTCGCTGACCTCTAACCTTACAGTCAAATGCAGTTGAAGCTAAGAAATCTAATTCTTCTTATTATTATCTGGGCTTGGTATAGAACTGTAATAATAATAATAACATCTATTTCTTTATCCTTAAGCTCTTTGAACCTGACCTGCACAGAATTTAGTGTTCTCCAAGTCAAGACATTTGCACACGATGACATCAGAAGATGAAGTTGTATTTGCCATAGAGAGCTGCATTTGCACCCTAGCATGCTGAGGCTATGAAGATGGAAGGCATTAGAGGGGGATGTGAACAAACCTTTGGGCTAAGTACCATACCAACATTAACATCAGGCTGAACAAGCAGAATTTTTTTCTTTATTGGTTAATCCCCCAAAGCCCCAAACAATCATGCAAAGAATAGACTTTTGAATGAAAGTCACACATTAACTTTAAGTTTATATTTTGCTTCCACTCCAGTTGAGTGTTTTTTTTTCCTCCTTCTCCCACTCATTCATTTGACCAGGATTTTATATAAAACAAGAACAGAAGTGAAGATTATAATATTTTTTTTTTTTTTTAGCAGAAAGCTTCATGCAGAACTTGGGCTGTTCCTGTTGCCAGAAGGTGCAGCAGCCTGGCTGCACGGTGACTCATGGCCCTGTGCCACATCGCAAATAATGCTCTTATTAATCTCTCCAGGCTTTGTTCTGGCCCCCCTCCTAGCGGTGTCTGATTTCATGGTGCGGCGTAGCCAAAGGTCAGATAAACTACATGATGGCCAGAGTTGCTACTGAAGAAGGAAATCGGAAATGCCTCTCCCAGCAGTTTCAGGAATGGGAATGGAGAGAAAAATAATTTCTTTTACTATTAACCTGCCTGATGTGTCGTCACATGTTCCTGTTTCAGTAGAGGAAAGCTGTGGTACAGCA
Source organism: Aptenodytes patagonicus (assembly GCF_965638725.1). Classification (NCBI taxonomy): domain Eukaryota; kingdom Metazoa; phylum Chordata; class Aves; order Sphenisciformes; family Spheniscidae; genus Aptenodytes; species Aptenodytes patagonicus. The sequence continues at coordinate 151,692,881 of NC_134950.1, forward strand.
GTAACCCAGGGAAGCAGCCAAGCCCAGCTCTGTTGCAAATGCTTCTGGGTCTGCCTGGCTCAGTACATTTTTCAGCAAAAACGTTCTTTCTTTAGGTGTTTGATCATTTGCAACAAACGACAGTCCCAAGCTAAAAAAGATGCTGAGCTTTGTCTCTAACTGAGCTGATGTCATTGACTGATTCATTAATTACTCACTTTTCCCCAGATCTGATTCAACATACTGTTGACAAAGAGATAACCAGTCACAAATTAGTCAAGCTGAAGTTTGATGTGCGTGGCTACAGGACCATTTTTTTGTTACCAGTTTCAGATGACTGATGACTCCTGTGAAACTAGCAAGTGCGTCTTTTGCAAGTTGTTTCTTTTCCTCCATGGCTACCCAAAGTGTTTTTATTCAAATGAAATGGAGCCCATACGCACTGGGCTGGAGCGCTTTGTGAGCAGCTAGCAAGGCCAGATCAAATACGTATGCTTACTGTAAACGTCGCATGGTTTTCCTTGCTCTCCTTTGAACCAAGCTATCTTGTGGTTTCTGGTGACTGCTGCCTCTGTGCTATAGGCTTCGGGTAACACTAACACGTACAGGACTTATCTGGCAAAAGAGAGGGGAGCAGAAGACAACATCACTTCCTGCACACAGAGTCCTGTCCTTTTCTATCAAAAGTCAAGACCTCGTCAAAGCTCCTTTCAAGAGAAGCTCCCTGGGTCGTATTTGAATGATTTTGGGGGTGAGGGAACCTGCCTTTGGCTAGACACATGTAGGAGAGCAGTAAGTTTGTTCTTCAAATCTTCATGATTTCATGGACAGGCATTGCAATTCCAGCCTCATATTATGACCTTCAGAATCACATTTGGGCAACTCTGCAGTGTGTGGGGCTGCGTTCTTGCTCTGTCACACAGAGACGCATCGGCCTTGCTCTCCATCGCTGCATGGGGGCTTTCTCTTGCAGCAGGGCTCCCGCCATCCACGTGGGCATAGGGCTGCTGTCGGCCGGATCCGGTAGTGGTTTGTTCCCACCTTGAGCAGATGCAAGTAATTGCACAAAGCACAGAAGAGGGGAGAGACTGATCCAAGTGGTCTGCATTAAACCTGGCTTCCACGACAGCCGGCGCCAGGTGAGGCTTTGCAGCGAGCAGATTTGGGGCTTGTCAGGCTGTTGGCCAGTTTCGAGGGGAACAGCCCCCAGCTCACCGCCACATTTTCCAGCTTGCCAGCAGCTGCCTTGGGATGGTCCTCTCTGCAGGACCCCCACCCTGAAGCTCACCTCATTTCAGCATGTCAGCTCATTTGCTGCACCATGGGCCATGGCAGGGACGGGGGAGGTGGCAGCCAGGGCCAGCCCTCCTGCCTCAGCCTCCGGTGTCCCCTTTGTCACTGCCTGTCCCCGACTGGTCTATTAACCCAATGGCTGGCTGGTGGCAAATTGTGCAGGAGCCCTGCCCTCTTTGGTTCACTTACCCAGGGGGGTTTACTTTGTGGAGAGTGGTTATTACCGGGCTGCTTTTGTTCTTTGTCATTGGTCCTGCCTTATTTTTATGTGGATTAACTGTTAATAATAATGTGAAGTGTTAAGCATTGGCAACCAGCTGAGTTCTGCACAAATCCGAGGACAACGTGGCTGCTGGCGCAAGGCTGCTTGCCGCCACGGCAGGCGGCCGGACATGCCGAGCACTCAGTTTGGCGGCCGGCACGAGTGGCCACTTGCCACCGAGGCAGGGAGGGGAGGCGGGAAGGGCAGCCCAGCACATGCCAGCACAGGGGTTGGCCCTGGCCCCGGCTCCTCTTTGGCCCCAGGCTTCTCCCAGTGCTGCCCTTCGGGGCTCCCTCCCGCTCTCCCCGGCTCCTCATCATCCCTCAGGAAGGCGGCGGGAGGAGCGGAGGGGTGAGAGCTGGCTTTACTCACAGAAGCTACTGCTGCGAAGAGAGGCACCGCCACGGGAATGTAGATGGGCAGGCAGAGGTGATTAATAGTGATACATATTATTTTAATTGAGTCATGTTTGGCCTCTCGCCTTTGTCAGCACTTGATTTTTTGCTATTGTTATGGTGTGAATTTGGAATTAATGTAAAATACAATAAGAATCCCTCAGCAGCTGGCAAATGCAGGCAAGACTGAAAATTAAAATGCTGTGTAAATCTCACAAGATTAGGGCATAAACTGCAGCAGGCGGTGGAATGGTTGAAGCTTGAAGATGCTGGAAAAGCCTCTCTCCACATTATTCCTGATAATACAAAATCAATTTACATTGAATGCATTTTTTCCAAATAACCATCCACCACATGCTATTTGATATTACTAATGAATGCAGCAATTGGATCTTAATACATTCCAGGGAAATATTCTGCTGAGGTTTTATTAGTTCTAAAAATACTTTGTGGCATCGCAGTACTTTGTCATTAAAATTGCCAGGTTTTGTGATACAGATATTGTGGAATTGTAATTAAAGCGCTGCGGTGCTGGCAGCGGCAGCATTTTGTTTTGAAATCCCAGATCCTTTCCGAGGGCTTTTGAACCACCGTTTATGAGATCCTACCACCCTCCCGCCTTCGCCCCTGCTGTAGTTATTAAGGTGAGAGGGCAGCAGCAGGCAGCAGCCCACTGTAAGGCAGGATGGTGATGGTGCACAGGAGCAAGGGAGGTGTCGGCCAGACTCACGGACAGCACTGAATTCATACATGCTATTCTTCCTCCGGGCTACCTCGTCCTTCCCTGATGCCCCTGAAGAAAAGGCAGCAACAAGCAATTAAACAGATTTCTCCCACTTTGGATGTGGAGTAGGTTCAGGGCTGTGAACGCCGCAGGGTCCCACACGTGGCAGAAGCCGCTCACCTCGTGCTTCGGGGGGCTGCCGGAGCAACAGGCACCGGCTGGGGCTGCCTCTCCCAGAAATCCCAGCAAATCCCATTGAAATGAAGGCATCTAGCACGTGGAGGGTGAGAAATCCCAAAGGGCCTGACGAGGAGATAAGACCTCAAGTGCTGCAGCACTCCCTCAGCTCACTATCCCTGTGACAACCTAGATGGCTGCTGAGATAAAACGTGCTGGCAGTGCGGCTGGATTGCACCGGAGTTGGGGAAAACGCTACAGAGCCCTCTGCTTGTAGGTCACTGGCTTAAATCTGCCTCGAGTTACGAGGAGGTGGAAGTCCCTGCACTTTTGACAGTTGCTTGGAGCTCCATCTGCAGCACTGTTGGGGAAAATATCATTTCTCCTGCGCCGAAGCCAGCCCCGAGCCATTAATTCCTGGCTGCGGGAGAGCGATTGGGCGCGTTGCAGAATCTGACCCGCCGCCCCGCGAGAAAGCGCTGACGGCTCCTGGGCGGCGGGGAGATGGGCCGGGGGCTCCCAGTGGCTCCATGTAGAGCAAGCGCTATTTCTGACGTGCCAAAAGGTGCTTTTTATCTCTGCAGATTACAGCCAGCCCGAGCGCGGGGCTTCCCTGCAAGTAGGCCTCTCTGCACGGTCTTGGGCGGTCGGGCAGCCCCTCCGCCCCCCCTCCCCGTGACTCAGCTTCCTTGTCGCGGGAATTAGGATAACAATATCTGCCCGTGGGAGCTTCATCGGTTACAGCCAGTGGCTAAAATTATCAAACCAAGTGAGAGAAAAGGGCCACGTATTGTTAGATTTCCCATCAGGATTCTGCTTTTTCTACTTTCTATCAATAAAAAACTAAGTGAACTGAAATTCATAATAAGACACCTGGAAGAGAGAAAAAACCAACCATCAGATCTAAATGAGACTCTATTTGTGTGAAGCTTCCTACTGTCTTTAACTGTTCTGTTGTGCATACAGGCAAGCAACCCAGCTCTGGCCCAGAGGGAGGTTAAGACCCCCGAAACGACAGCTATCGGAGGCAAAGTGGGGAGATGAGTTACAACAGCAGCATTAATATTTTTTCAAATCCTTTTCAGCTGTGGTTACAACTCCCATTTTTTCTGCAACTGATTAATTTGATCAAACATTGTGAACAAATAATTTGTATTAAAAATCATGCAAGTTCCACCCTTCATGTAGTTGGTTTCAGGCGGGTATTTATTGGATAACATAGTCTCAGACTAGTGAATGTTGACATTTAATTAATATGGAAGCTTAGCATTGTGAATATGAAGACTAGAAAAAGGCCCAAGAAAATCCTGTGATAATGAAAGGAGATGACAACTAGGTTCTGGTAGTCAGACATTTCTGTTGACATTGAAGGGTCAAATGTAGATATCTGGTGGAGGGCTGCAAATAACACACTGCAGGTCACGTTTGCATGTACAAATAGCTCTGTACGACGCCTGACTTATACCTGCTTGAGCTGCTTGCACTTACATTGGCAGTGCTATGGTGGATATTTTTGTCGTGCTAGGAAGATGCGTCCAAAATAGGGAGGGTGGTATAATGTACCGGTAAAGCGCCACGGCTGTGAATGTGCACCACACAGCTACAGGATTGCTTTCCACGGACTATACTGGTAAAAAAAAAAAAGGCAAAATTAGGCTAGTAAAACTGCATCTATATTAGGGGATTAGCCACCATGACCTACATACCTACGCCAGCAGAACCCTGTAGTAGCTCAGAAGCACTTGTGTCCTGTCTAACTTGTGACGGGTAACATCCGCCCCCACAAAAAGCAAACAAACTGAAAAGAACTTGATTGTAATAAAAGGAAAGCATTTTATCATAGAAATCTATGGGAACTATTTCTCTTGTCATGCATAAATCAGGAGCATGAGGTTGCCTGAATTTTCCATTCCATTAACTCCGTAGTTGAGTTGAGATGAAAATAGTTTCGGAGAAAGGAAACAGAAAGAGCTATTCTGTGCTGTACACCAAGGGTATCACAAGACACACTAAATTGCCCAGTCACTTTGTTGGACATAAACCTACCACTAACTTCTGTTTATTCTGTGGTTTACCTTGCAAAAGTAATTGTGTGCAGAATCTAGTTTATTGCATGTTCTGGAAGGATACTATTTTTTCCTTACATTATTGGGCTTTATAACTAACCCCCTATACTTTCATCTACTTCATGCTGAAATTTGACAAAAAAAGAGGTGAGAGTCTGTCTTTTTCTCTGTTTCACGTTGATATTCAACAGAGAAGTTTCTACTGAGTGGAAACAGATATTCCATTAAAAGTCCACTGCTGCTGTATAATTTAAATGCTTTTTCAACACCACAAACTACCTCAAGCCAAACAGCTGGTGTTGACTAAGAACAGTATTTCAGCCTGTTACATGCTGTGATTATTACTTCCCAAACAAGAGTTTATACTTCATTTTCAGTGAAGATTAAATTAATTAGGGTGGCAATGTGATATGGGAATAAGGAGGCGAGTGAAATGAACAGTTTTCACCTACTCTGAGGTTTGTTTAATTAACTATTTCCATTTGGAAGTGTTCTTCTGGGACTGTATTTTAGCAGTAATACTTCTTTTTGAGCAAATTTTACACTTTGCAGGTCACAGACAAAAACACAAGCTCATCAGAAAGAGATACTTTCATTTTGACTATGCGTGACATACTAAAGGAAAAAAAATCATGTTGAACAGACTTAAAAACTCTATCTTTTCATAGCACGTATTGAAAATTAGTAGTATCCTCCCAGTAAGTATGACGAAATTGTATTCTGCTCCTTTATTATATTTGATGAAATTCCTTTCTCATGTTGCAGGGAAATTGTCACCCTAGAGAAAGCTACTAATTCCTGTTTTCCCCATTAGAATGTAGTGAGCATTCTCCTAAACCATCGATATTGTTGCAATGCTTCTTTCTTCACAGATCAGGAATTACTCCTCCATCGTCAATAATAAAGTTTAATGTTTAAAAGCTTAGCTCTGCATTCATAATGCACTGTTGATATACAAAATCTTCACTATCCTTACAGCTGTCTCAGTATTTCATAAGTAATTTAAAAATGAAATAAAAATGAAAAACATCTGCTTTAGAGACCAACCCCTAAGAATCTGATTCTACAAAAACACTGGTTGCCCTCACGTGCCCTTAATGACCACTTATTGGCAGTAACATAACTTAAGGTTTTAATTGATGCTTTAGCCAGGCTTTTGACTTCACAATAGTATTTGTAAAGATTCTAATTATCATGATATAGTAGAAATTAGAAGGCAATTTGTAAATGTTTCGATCAGCATGATTTAGACAGTAAAACTAGAGCAGCCTAAACATGTATATAGCTTTACCGATGGGAGCAGTCCACACTTAAAAGAACTATCTAAAAATAGCTGCAGATACAGGTCTTAAGAGGTAAAACGCCATCAGTCTGACCAGGTTTTCATGGTCACGGAAATGTGGTATGTAGTACAAATTGTACTCCATCAATCCCGTACGTATAATTTGTATTCCATCAATTATATGAACAAAATTGATCTCTTTTCCTATTTGAATGTTAACTGTGAATACATATTGAGAGATCTGAATATATTTGTTATTTAAAATTATAGAAACAAGTGAATCTTAGTGTACAGTTTCTTCACAAGAAGTTTCTGACAAGCATGTAGACATCTGAGGTATTTTGACTGGACCCCAAGGAATGTTTCTTTCCTTGAAACACAGCCCTGGAAACCTGAGTTTCCACCATGCGCCACAGTAAATTCCAGATTCCCTTTCTGTGAATATTTTTCCACTTTTGGTTAAAAATGACTGTATCAGTGACGGTCTCACAAAAACTGGACAATATTTTGTCCCTCTGAAGCACATTTGAAAACACTGGATACAAAAGGAATGCAAACGGAGTGAAAACAAATTAATTAAACAGCAGAACTGTTTTGTAGTATCATTTAAGGCATTGCCAGTCTTCTGCCTTAACACTCACCATTTAAACACCCAGCAATTTAGAGGTTGCATTTGCTATTCCAAACAAGTTAGAAAAGCTTTAACTGTGTATTACTTACAGTTGTACAGTTCCTAAAAAAAAAGTCACTTAACATTTCCTGACCATAGCATTTTTGCTCATCTGCCAAACCGTGCTCTTTGCATGCAAAAGCCAGCCATCAGTGTTTAAACAGACTTTTCCACACAATTCTTTTTAAAATTAGTTTCCTTTCATAGTTTTGGTACAACCTGGGGCACCTATATTTCATAGAGGCAGAGAGGACAGAAGCATTTTGTTTCTGGGCAGCACGGAGTACCTGTTTTGAGTTAGCTCTTGCTTGTCTGACTCCCCTGAATGATTCTATTGATTTCGAGGGGTCCACTTGCATGAGAAAAGCGAGCAGCAGAGACTGGATGCTCATTTTATTGTTTCATCTAACACAGATTCATTTTCTAGGATCGGTTATTCTGCGTGATGAATGGGAAGTGCAACTAAAAAATCGAGCCTCGAAACCTAATGTTAGGAGAGAGCGTATGAAAGTCTGATTGTGAAATATGATCCAGAACACATTTACTAACAGACAAAACTCGAGACTCATTTCTCACACAGGCAAGACTGTTAAAGTCAGTAATACTTTGCTTTTCCATTACGGCCAACAGGATTTCTGCTGCACAAAGGCTAAGCGAAGCAAAGATAGAAAGATCTGGTACTTGGAGCAGCAATACTTTCATTTACTGAAACCTCGTGTGTGCAGAAGGTAGAATTAATTTAATTGCAAATAAATGTCAAGAAATAAATTAATGAAACAGTACTAAATTTTGCAACAAAAATACATTATGGGTAAGATACTCTTTTGTGTCAGTCTTCTTAAAGAGAGGGAGACAAAGGAAAATGGGTAGGGGAAAAAAAGGCTGTACTGAAAGCACATACAGAAATCAAATGCAGGAAAACTGTTGGGGACTTAATAGTGCTAGAGGTAATTTGGCCACTATTCTTTCTATCAGAAAGAGACCAGAGTATTTGATTAAGTTAAACAGGAGCCATTTCTTTGTTCCTGAGAGTAGAGAAAGCGGCATTTCAACCAGGCAACTGAGACAGAGAACCCAGGGAAAAAAAAAAAATCTGTTAAAGAGATAACAAAAGAGAAAAGCACTTACACTAATTCTGTCAAAACTCATGAAGCATCCTGAGAGGTTTATAAAGGTGATATTCTTCTAAGGCACATAGAGACTAGGCTACAGTACAGTATCTGAGATAGGTCCAAAGGACTGGTGATTTCTTGGCATTTTTACAAGTTAAAGGCCCAGTAACGCCTATGAAATAAGCTAAACAGCTAAATCTACGAGGACCAATAAAACAGCACAGCTGTGTGGATTTGAAATTAAATGTTATAAAGACAAAAGCACTCAACCTCTATAACACCGAGATTATTTCAAGAGGGACTGGAGAAAGGCAGGCCAGGAGATTTGATGAATATTTTAGCTGTTTTACCTAGAACAGGCGGCTCTCACGTTCTAACGAAGGGGCCGGCACTAGTATTGTTATAAACAAGAAGGTAAAAAGCTGTGATTTCTTGAAATTGGTCATGACAAATCAGTATCCTTTATTCTCCACGATAATTTATAATATTTACCAATCAGATGATTGTAAAATAAAACAAACCCCTCATCTGCACCTATATTCAGTTAAATCACTGTTCTCCTTCAAGCAAAAAACAATTCTAGCCATCTGCTGTTATTTATTCTTTATATTTTCATATGTGAAGAAATAATCAGTTATCCTTCAAAAAAAAGCCTCATTCTTGTATTTCTGATAAATTATTACAGAATGTATTTTACAACAGTTTGTATACTGAACATGTTTGGTGCAAATACCTTGATCTTACTGGGACTATTTAGGGTAGATACTGATTTGAGAGCGAAATATGGCCCACCAGCTTCCATATTTAGGTTAATGCAAAGATTTATTAGTCCTCTAGGTAAACATTGACCTTGGCTTCACCTTGGTCAATATTTACTTCTCAGGTTAATAAATCTTTATATTAACTGCAATTGAAGTCACTCTCTGCTTAAGAGATAAAGACCAAACAGGACCTCATATGAAGACAGCATTCATCAGATAAACTCTGCAGCTTGATTTATCTTCTTGCCCACTTGTCTTAAAAAAATGATAATCCATAGATGGTGAAAGATGTTCCTCTCTGGAGGGGAAGGGGTTTTTTATACCTATAGTTTTGTGCCCTTCACCTGCATTTTAAAGTAATGGCACAGCTTTGTGTCTCTTGCACTTACGAACGGTCAGATTTTCCAGGATATTATTCTAAAGGATGTTACATCCCTACACTGACTGTTTACCTGTGGGCAAGCCTGGAGACTATTTTACCCAGCGAACAGCCCTCTTGGTCACAGAGTTGGTTGCTATTTGGTTTGAACAAGGTGACAGGTCTGACTTTTTGGAATTCGTAGTTATTTTGGAAAAAGGTGCTGACTGGGGGTGATGAGAATGACACTGCAATCAAACAGCAATAATAAACAAATCAACTAACATTTTCCAAGATCTTGGAAAAACAGGGAACACTGAACTTGTCAGAAGAGAAGAGACATCAAAGACTTGACTTAACCCAACTACTGGGAATGGGAATCTCCATTACTGTAAAAGAAACTGTCTTGAGAAACGTTTTGATAAGTAGAGGATGAAGTTACAATTAGAGATTTCCTTGAAATTGACAGTGACAAGGAAAACCAGACAAGAACAGGTTTATACATCTTCTCTTTCCACAATTTCAAACCCCATTGCATTGATGAAAATCTCACCATGCTGTTTTCTCCACGTTTAAGTTGTGCTTTTAAAAAACCAAAAAAACCAAATGTTTTTTGTCCATGGGTCTCTCTGATTGAGTCCAGACTAGATTGCACCATATTTCACTTTTAAGTGGATTCTGAACAATATGAAGTCTTTCTGCTTGACTGTTGTCCAAAAATTGAGGACCTGCTGAGAGATAATTACTCAGATCACAGAGAAATTAAAAATTGAACTTTCTGAGAAACAGAATCAAAGCAGCATTAACCTCAGAAACTAAATGGGAAAGCTGTTTCATTTTTTAAAACATATTTAAGATCTCGCTTAAATAAACATCAACCACTTCACTCATGCAAGCATTCCCTTTGAAGTCAATGGGATTAGCCATGGATAAAATTCATCCTAAATTCTGTGTAGAAAGACAGGTACAAAGTCAGTGAATCATTCAAATCCCACAGATTCTCAGCATTAGGCTTAAAAGCTGCAGAAGTCTCTTGTTAGTCCTTTGGACCGGAGTGTTTCGTCATCTGGAAATCTGGGGGGCAGGATTTGTCCTCACTGGAAGATATTTTAAGACTCTCCACCTACATTCCTCTCCTCCATCGAGCTGCAGTTTCAGCATCCTATTGTTTTTCTCCATGCAGCGCTGATGAGTTTACAATGACGTCGTGGTGCCTTTCTGCAGGCAGCGCAGGGAAATGTCATGCAAACTCCATTAATAAATCATCCTGTTGGCATAAACTATTTGAATGGCACAGCCAGCTCTACTAGCAAGACAATATATTTGCATGGTTATGTGTGTGTGTGTGTACAAATCTATACAAGTATACATACTCATCTTCCAAGCCCCAAAAAACTGATCTGCATCTCTTTTTTTTTTTCCCCCTTCGTTGAAAAGAGCCGCTTATTCAGTAAATGACAAGGATACAAAAGGATGCAAGCTGTATAAAGCCAATGGTGACTGGTATAATGCACCTCTGACTTTCACTGTAAGAGATGGAACTATTCATAGCTGTACTTCTCTCTACGCTGTCTTTCCTATTTCTAGTTCATGAAAATAAAACACAGATAGTATTTCAACATGGGTACAAAATCATCCAAGATTTTAAAAGATTTTTTAAAGGATAAACACAAATAAGTAAAGATGGTTTTCTTTAATTTACTGGCATGTGAACTTAGGGTTGAGAATTTAACTGTTTGAAGGCTATAGCGCGAGTAGTGGAAGTCCCGAGAGAGGGAAAAAGAAACAAATTGTGGCTGCTGACTCCCAGTATTCTACTGTGCTTGGTGGGGGTTGTCTCGGAGGAAGGTACACGAACCTTTCCCGGCGGCACCGGGATCTTGCCACATACAAATACAGGGGAGCATTTACGTAGCTGAATCGTTTACGTGTCTGCATCATACGCTCGTGCCAAAAGCTGGAGCGTGTGCCTGCGCATGCCGTTCACGCAGAGGTGTATACAGCAGCTTTAACGGCACAAACATGGAAGACGACGCGTTGCCCGAGAGCTCGCAGCTCCGGCTCGGGACGCGGGGCCACCCCCGTGCCAGCAGCGCTTCACCGGCACCGGCAGCCGCGGCCCCACCCGGGGAGGTTTCGCGCGCGTGCGCCAGCCTGGCACCCCTCCGGCGGGCTGCGGCTGCTCCCCGCCGCGGGCGCTGCGCGGAGCCCTCCCGGCCGGCCCCTCCGCCCCGGGGCGGCGCGGCGCGGCGCGGGGGCGGCCCGGCGGGTGGCGGCCGCCGCGCGGGGCTCGGCCTCCCGGTTGCCATGGGACCGGCGCGCCGCCGGCCCCGGGGCCGCCGCTCTGCCGCCACGGCACCGCTCCGCGCCGGGCTGCGGCTCCCGGGCACCGGCGGCCGCCCCGGGCGGGGGCTTTCCCCGCCGCTTGCCTGCCCTCCCGGAGCCGCCTGCTTGCGGGGAGGAGGAGGGAGGTTTTCGGGGCGTGCGCGCTGATTTTTAGAGCCTCTTCCCTCTTCTCTCTCCGGCGTCAAGTGGCCGAAGTTGCCGGAGAAATGCCCCCGCTCCGGGTCTCCCGCCTTTGTTGTGCTGAGCCCGGCACCGGCGAAGGCGTCGCTGGGTGAATAGTAAACCGTCTTTAAAAGGCGCTGGCAGGTGATGCCCATCCGTGGCGAGCTGGCGGCAGGAGGCGGCCAGCGCCGTGGCGCTGGGACGGGAGAGGCGCGTTGGGGAGGTTTCAACCCCCTTTCTTTCCCCATTTAATCCACTTCCCACCCTGATGCCACCACTTCCCCGACATGCTGCGTGCCGAGGGAGCCGGACACACAGGGTAGTCAAGGGCGCATTTGTGTAATTAATAAAGTAAATTAAAGGCTTTTAAAAATTAATTCTACTCATTTAGTCACCAATCTGTTAATGAGGCGTGGAAACCCCCGGGATCGATGGTCGGGAGTAAAAACGAAGTAAGTGAAGGAGGTGCCTGCTGAATGGTAAAAGGTTTATAGAGGAAGTATCCGTATCTCAGGCGATATAAATATATATAAAAGGATACGTATAAGTCTTTGCCTGCTCTGGCCGGGTCTGGATTCCATCAGCGGTATGGAGGCAGCCGCGGTCTTCCCGCTTTATGGGGCTCCAAACTTTCCCTTCCCCAATACCGCGGGGCTTCAACCTCTGCTCTGCCGCATCCTCCCAGCCAAAGAAGCCTCCGGCTCGTGCCATAAATATTAATACTCTGCGCTAGCGCGAGGCATAATTATCTTCCCTTAATTGCAAATTCAACCAAAAATTGAGCCTGCTGTCATTCAGGCACCTCTAAATTATTGTAATTAGGGCTTTTTTTATGGCAAGTGAATCCCTGGGCTGAATGTTAGCCCTTGTATGCAGTAGTGCAACATGTAAACCATATGCTGTGCCGCGCTGCTCGGGAAACCCACCGCCGGGAGAAGCCCGGCCCCCCCGTCCCGACTCCCGGGGAAAGGCTCGGCTCCAAGCGAGACGCGCTGCCCGGAGATCCGGGAGGAGCTGGCGAGCCCTCGGGGAGCCCCGCTCCGCCGGGGGACCCGCCCGGAGCACGCGGGGGTCTGGCGGCAGGGAGAACGGCGTCCAGCAGCGGAGGTGATGCCCACCCGCGGCCGCGGCTCTCCGGGCCGCTCCGCACCGGCACCCACAGCTGCCGTGGACGCCTTTTGTCACCGGCCTCTCGTCCCCCGCGGCGGGTGGGCGTCTCCTCGGAGAACCGACCCGCCCGCCCGAGCGCTGTCCGCGGAGCCCCGCCGCGGGGACGCGCTCCCGCTGCCCGCCCCGGGCGCGGCGGCGGGAGGGGACGGGGCCCTCCCGGGACCCTCCCGAGGCCCTCCCGGGGGCCGCGGGGGCCGTTCCGCGCCTCCCCGTCCCGCCCCGGCACGCTGCCGCCGGCCCCTGCCGCCCGCCGGGTCAGGAAGGACGGGGCAGCGGCGGCCGCGGCCGCCGGGCGGGGTTCGCCGGGGGCCGCCCCGGGGCCTTTGTTCGGGGCCCGGAGGGGCGCCCCGGCCGCCCTCGGGCCCCGCAGGGCCCGAGCTGGGGTCTTCGAGCCAAGCAGGACGGGCTTGGGGAGCGCTCCTCAGCTGGGTGTTGAACTGGGGCCGGCTTCCAGCACTGGTGCTGGGGCCGACGTCTGCAGGTGCTGCCCAAATTCGTGTCCGTTCTCATCATCTTTTGGGGATGAGAGAATGAGTCGATCTCCTGCATAAATCCCTTGACTGGCCTGGTGCTGTGTAGCTGAGCCATAGGTGAGGCTAGCAGAGAGTGTGGCGCAGCACAGCGCTGAGGTGTGCAAAAAAGTGTTGCTGTGCCTCTTTCCTCAACAGCGCCGTCTGAGGAGTGGGCAGAGTGCTACGCCCTGTGGCCTGGAGCTCCTGCCAAGGAGCTGGCATCTTGGCTTTAGGTCCTTCTTCAGGTTCATGAGATAAGCCTTGTCTTTCTCCCCAGGCTGGGGGTAGCTGAGGGCACTGTTCCTGCCAAAGGACATGCATCCTTCTGGATGAAGCTGGGATGCCGTGCAGAAAGGAATACCAGATTTGTGGGGCCAGCAAGACAGCAAATCAAAAGGGAGCCCATAGTCCATGCTGAGGACCTTCTGTCAGAATGGAGGGAGCCTGGGTGAGACTCAGTCCCCGGTGAGATTTATGCACTTCGTGCAGTGATTCTCACACAAAATACATAAGCAGCCTTTATGTCAGATGCTAGAGCATGTCCAGTTGCAGAGGTGCAGTCTGCTAGTGCTACTGTTTGCGAAGTCTTAAATCCGGTGTGCTGCCTTCCAGGCTGAAAGGGAGAGAACTAATATTTTGTATGGAAATGTGGCATCAAGCTTTCAGAAAACTGCTTGTAAATTAGCGCTCAGGAAGCAATCTGCCACAGCACTAAGTACAAGAGCCACGTGAGCACACCATCTTGTTAGCCAGAAAGATGCTGCTCACTCTAGTTGTGCTCTCACATTTGGTGGTAAGGCTGTGTAAGGAACTCTTCCGCTCTTATCTCCAGTTTATTCATTCTTGCCCTTGTGCTGCCTGCTGTGCTGTGCTTGCAGAGCTATTTGTGTGGCCATGAGTGATGCAGACTGAAGAATTGTTATGGCTATTTTTTATCCCCCCCCCCAAGTCTGATAACTCTGAATTCTACTGGGAAATTGTGCACCTCCCTTCCCTAGGCACACTCCTACACTGTATCTTCATTAACACAAGTCACACAGGGCTCACCTGCAGCTTCTGATGTCCCAAGCCAGGTGATGGAGTGCGCGATAGATAGAATTATAATCAATGAAAAGTTAATTTTTCATGATGCTTAGTGTTCTCAGTGGGAGGTTTTTTTCCTGACTAGGAAATTCACACAATAAAATACCATCAAAAGAATAAGTATATAAAATCAAGCACTCAAAAATTAGGAAATGACAGGATGAAACTTCCCTACAAGTTAACGCGGCCTTACTGTAAAGGGCTTTTGGTCCATTTTGATTTTCAGATTTTACATCATCTTTGCTGCAAAACTCCCTCATTTAATGCAGAAGATACCCCATGCCCTGCAAGTGAGTCAGGGTCGTGTTTCAGTCACCCTCCTTCCCTTGCATGGGCTGCGGTGTTGTGTGGGCAGCAGGAGTGGGCAGCGTGGGAGGGGAACCCTGCAGGCAGCAGATCAGCGCTGCTGGGGGCATGGCTTTGCCTCTGCGGCAGAAGCCATCTGTCACCGGGGCTGGTCCCTGCAACAAACTTTTCCGAGATGGCCATTTTGTGCCGTTCTTATTTCTGGTCCTCAAAGAGCAGCTGAGACCTGAGCTGAAGAGGATCTGGTTTGGGAAAAGCTCTGTTTAAGTTGTTGAGAGCTACGCTGGGAATCTGTGAAGCACTACAGAACATGAAGATATCACAAGACCCAGCTCCCAGTGTCTCCAGTTGGGAGATCCAAAACTGAGGGCACTAGCAGGTTTTACTGTCCCTGCCCAGCCTCACTTGGGGCCTCCTCCACCCTCCCCAT
This sequence comes from Aptenodytes patagonicus, assembly GCF_965638725.1. NCBI lineage: Eukaryota > Metazoa > Chordata > Aves > Sphenisciformes > Spheniscidae > Aptenodytes > Aptenodytes patagonicus. Next base: position 151,707,969 of record NC_134950.1, read on the forward strand.
GGCCCAGGACCCCATGTCAGCCCAGCCTGTGCCCTCAGTCCCTGCCCCAGCGATGCTGTAGGATGCCGTAGCCCCTGCCCTGCCAGCCCCAAGTTAGCAGCCAGCCCTTGTTGCTCCCTGACGAAAATGGTTTGAGAGATCTAACAATTCAGCTTTAAACTTTGTCTCTCAAGGTCTTGCATATACAAATAAGAGAATAATGCCACCTTGCCTCACAGTGATGTAGTGCAAATAATTTAGCATTTCTAACGAAACGAGCTAGTGAAGTGGGAAGACCAGAGAAAGCCCCACAGAGAATTTACCAGTACGGTGAGAGGCTGGAGAGCCCCCACTGGACCATGGAAACAACAGATCCCATCTTAAAGCAGCCACATGGGAGTGAAGAACTGGATGCTTCTCATTTTACTCTTTGCTGTTGTCTTGAGCAGCTAAATTGCTTAAAAAGGTCCTTCGAAAGTCACTGGGAGTGTTAGCTGTTCTGTAAAACTTAAAATAGTATTACACTCTGTAACATTTTTCAGTGCCTAGCCTGTTACTCCCCTCCTGCCCAAATTTTACTTGTTGAAGGCGGATATGGTGGCAGAGATGACCCTATTCTGGCCCTGTTGAAGTCAATGGGAATTTTCCCCTGACTCCATGAGAGTCAGCATTTCACATGAGGGAAAAAAGTTGCACTCCTTTGCCTCCTTAAATTCAGCCAAGGTCAGTGTGGATTTGGTGAGCCCTAAGTGTGGACAGTGTGTACTGTCCCTGTTTTAGGTAAACCAAATTGTGTTTTAAATTCCAATTTCAGAAGTAAACACAGATGTGATAATTATCACCTATGAGCAGGAAACTATGATTGTGTAAATGGGTCAACATGCTGCTGGGCTTGAGCCAGAGAAGTGTTTTATTTATGTTACAGAAACCATAGTTTGTTTAGAAGGGAAGTTTTAGATTAAATCTTAGTGTTTTAGGAATAAGTAGAGTCAGTGAAGCTTGTGCTATCACTAGTTCTCAACCATTCTGCAGAGATATCATCTCCTGTGTATTTTATTTGCTTTGTACATTATTTGCAATATTGTTAATAACATTGCAATATTAATAATTTAGGATTGCTGTGAACTTGTGCTTAACTGTGTGTGGAAAAATGATTTGAGATGGTACTTATACAGCCAGTAACATACCATCTGTGAATTTGCAGATATTATTTATTAGCAAGTTTGGTTAGAAAGCCCCGCCATGCAAGTACAATTGCCCTTGCCCTCAATTTGAGCTTTGCCCCGGGAAGCAGCATCCCACCCCAACGGGTGGCACAGCAGGAGGGATGCTCAAGGAGCGGTGCTGGCTCTGCGGGGTCTGGAGTTGGTCTGACAACATGGAAATGGCACACAGGTGTCTCTGGCTTGCTTGGTAGCGGACGAAAGAGAGTGAGCTTCCAGAGAAAAGAGGACACTTTCACTGGAAATACATTTTTGTGCTGATACTTTCCACTGAGTACCTTCACAGCAATGAAGTTAAGAAGATGCAGAACTCCTCTTTGCCCAAGCACTCATACTGTGCTTCTTGCCAGAATCTAGCCCTTGCTAGCTGTGCTGGTGCGCATCATACAGGCTCAACCCAGACCTTCTCTGGGCTGAAAAAAAGCAATTTTGGTAAGCAAGCCCTGTGCACCACAGCTCAGCGGAGGAAGGCGGGAGAGGGACCGTATCCCGTGGAAACTGCAGGGGGCACAGTGTCATTACTAGAGGGCCAGGATCATTAGATGCTGTTAACTTGCCTTCTCTAACAATAAACTAAGATGGGATGTTTAGTGGCAGAAAATCAAGTCCTGGCTTTCATGACTTATCTGTACAAAGGTGCTATGGCCTGATGCTGGGTTGGTGCTTTAGCTCATTGCCAAGCAAGAAGTCATACCTTCACTTTTTTGCTTGCTGTGGCAATGAGTCGCTCAAGGAGCTCGGTGGCCCAGGCGATCCTTTGGCCTCACGGTGCGTAGCACAAGGTGGTACAACTGCAGGTGTGCTAGCAGCTACAGCGCTGCAGTGGGCCTTGGAGCGTGGGCCGCCGGAGCAGACAGCCGGCAGGGCTGAGTCAGCACAGTGCCCTCCTGTCAGCAGCCGAAGCCGGTGATGAACCGAGAGGCAGCTCCACGGGCACCGATGCAAAGTGACAGGGAGGCCTGTCAAGAAGCCCCATGTCACGTCAGGAACACAGCCCCTGTCATCCTGTAACACAGCATTTGCTCCCATCCTCGTCAAAAGGGACACGCGATGCAGGGGGATTTGCTAAACACCCAGCACTGAGAATCTGAGGGAATAGGTTCACTTCACCTTTTCAAAATGTTAAAAAGCACTGAATATAAAAGATTTTTTGTTAATAGAATACTTTCTGCTAATAGATAATACTTTGAAATATATTAGTTTGGAAGCTGAATATATTCAATGTTACTTTTGGAGTATTTTTCTTACATGCAGCTGTGAGGAGCAGATCCCTCTCAGCTGTTCTGGGCCAGCAGGATGAGGCATTTGCTTTCAATGTGGGGACATAGATATGACCATTCGAATGGTATCTTGTTTTTTTTTTTTCTCTGCAGAAATGCCTTGTACAGCTGACATCACCAGTTCAGCAATCTACAGTGCTGAATAATGGTAAACATGTTTGTCCTACTTATTCCCCTGGAGGATTTTTCCACTTAAAATATTTAAAGGAATATGTACTTGCTGTGACATAGGTCTATTTTAGAAATACTGTCAGATTATACTAATGCTAAAGTTCATAGATTTAGCAATACTTTTCCTACAATTAAAACCAAAAAGGTTTTGCTTGTAGATAAAGAACTCTTTACCAGTTGAAAATGTTATAATTGTCCAAGCAAAAACATTTGTTTTATTTATAGAAAAATCATCCTGTGATATTAAATACGTATGTGTTAAGGTCTTAGAACTGATAAATTAAATCTAGAAACATTTGTTCCTCAGGTGTGTCATCTCTGTGAAGTACAGCTAAGTAAATAAGGAGTTTGATACTGCTTGAGCACTTGCTTTTTCTACACACTCGTGATAGTGTTGGATTTTGTAAACCTTTCACCTCTAACTAATATTTGTCTGAAGGGATCAGAACAGAAAATACAGTTTTTTTTTTTCAAATTATTTCAATAAAAAGGAAAGTTAACAAGAGAAAATCACTAGCAATATTGAATAATAGTATAATATAAGGATTGCTTACCCTTGCGTAAGCTTAATGTTTATCCTTGGGACTAAAGAAGAAAGAGAGAGTGACTGGGGAAATGGTGTTTCCAGAGCTGCTGGGAAGTCCTGTTAATAGTTTAATAGAATTTATTGTAGTATTTGTTAGTGTTTCAACAAAAATAATAAGAAGGTGTTAACTTCCTAGTTTTGTTTTTATTTGGTACCAGCATTGTTTGCAGATTATCAGTCAAATAAAGTGTCATGATTTATTCAGATACTTTACTACGAAGCTAGTTCATCAAGGAAGTTTATTAAATATTATCTGAAAAATACTGTTTGTAACAGTACAGTGAATTGGATCACATATCCTCCTACTCAAAAAAAAAAAAAAAGATTTTTCCATGTATCTATACTTTGTATATGTTTTACAACAGAAGGATACATTTCAGTTGGTAGAGATTTCACCTATATTTAGGTGACTGAATTTTTAGATAGTAAACGAATCAAATGGAGAAGAATCTGCTAAGTGCTTTCATAGATGGAGTTACTTATAATCTGTTTTTCATCTTGGCAGGTTCCTGTGACGACAGGGAGCTGATCAGAGAAGATGCAGGCTGGCAATTCCTGCAGGTGAAGTGTAGCTCAGCGTGAAGGGGAAGATGAACCCTCCCCACGGTCTCTACCCTCTGACTTGGCAGCAACACCTTGCCCGGACCTGGCCAGCCCTGTCCCTGCAAGCACTTGAGCAGCCGCGCCAAGCAGAGCCCTGAGGGGCGGCTTTCTTCCCCTCCCTTCAGTTCTGGTATGTCAGCATCTTTCCGCAGCTGGGGCTAAGCTCTGCTATTTCTGAGGAAAACCAAAACAAATAATTCTGTTAATCTGCCTTCACCTCTTCCAGCACTTCCTACAGAATTTTGTTTTGTGGTTGATTCCGAGCTCCGAGTGAAGCGTTGCTGTGAGTAGGATATTCATGTGGTGTCTTGTTTAGTGCCTAGTATCTTGAGGGCTCGTACTACCACTTTCACTTGTGCAGGGTGCTTACGAAGTCCCCCTTTTCTACCCAAACTCCTGTCCCTATGAAAATGTGTAGGAACTTTGTAGCTCAAAGCAATCTGTACTCCTCTGTCAAATTTGGTTAAAGCTGGCCAGAGGATTTGGACGGTTCCTGGGTCATACACATACAGAGACACATGGTGCCTGTGCATCTCTATTTCCTTAGGAAATGAAGTTAAAAATGACATCTGTATCTTTTCCTAGGATCAGAAGCCGAATTATTACATCTGTGTGTGTGGGGAAATCCTTCCTTTATGAATCCTGTACTTAGTGGCAGAAAGCTTAAATGAAAAACTTGAAAAAAAATAATAGCTGTCTTTATGGGAAGCTACAAAACTTATGGGCCTGGCCAGTGTCCATAAAGGAGCTGGGTAGAAAACCAGTTCCAGGGTCAGAAAGGACAATGGCTATCCAGCCCAACCTAGCCTAGTTGTTCAATGGCTCACATTTTTACAACTTGTTTTGCAATTTTTCATCCCTTTTGTGCACAGTCTGTAAGGAAGATGAGAGATTTGGAGAAGTGGGCATCAGGACTGCACATAGTAGTGGTCTCAGGAGTGAATTGTACTGTAGCAAAATCAATTCCTTTTACTCAATATTTCCATTTTCACCTTATGCCACAAGCTCATGTTCTGGTGCTTATTTGAACAGGCTCATCAGTTTCCCTCTGCGAAACTGATTTTCAAAGTAGTCTTCTGTCCTTTGAGCATCACCTGCATTTCTGATTACCATTTGGCTGTCCTGAAATGTCCTGTAGAGCTGTGACCATTTAGCAGAGCTCATAAGAATAGCATGTTCCCTTCATTACTTTCTGCAGCCCTTGCTTTTAGTGCCATGCACAAGCTCTACTGACCAAGATCTTACGGCATTGTGTAGATCATTGATAAATGGATAAATTGATAAATAGAGTGAGAACTAGTCCCAGAAGGTTCACCCAGGAAAGAGCCCCTTTCAGATACTTGCTCACTAAACTACATCTTATGTTTTGATATTCTTCAGTAATGTGGTTTTTAATCTATGTATGCCTTATTGTCTTCATGTAAAGCAAGTTTCGCCTGTTGTGCGGTACCGAGTCAGATGCCTGGGAGAGGTCCAACTGTACTGTACCGGCGTGGCTGTCTCCTGCTTTCTACTCAGCTGCCTACTGATGTCAGGCCAAATAGTCCACACCTTCCGAGTCATTTTTCTGTGTTTTAAACTAAGGAGGCACAATTTGGCATTTTCTGGTATTGCCCAGGGAACTGGGGCTGTCCAGGCAGAGTTTAGGGTGAGGCGCTTGAGGTGGGACCAAGGGCTGTAGGTCGGCCTGAAACACACTGTGGAGGATGGGGCAGAAAGGAGGCAAGCTCGAGGAGAAAGACTGGAAGCCTGTGCTGATTAGATCACTCTCCTGCTCAAATCTCACCCTACTTTTGCAATCACCAAATAGCTGAGAAGTTTTCTGGTGAGTTGTGCCTTGTGTTCCCTTCCAGTGCTGGTCCATGCAGGTGTAACAACCTACTCTTGCTGCCAGTTGCTTTCTTACCTCAAGTGGCAGGTGTGTTGGTGGTGGATCTAAGGATGTCAGCCCCAGTGGTGAGCCTTGTGGTTTGGCATCAGTCCATGTGATACAATTTCTGGGTTCTTTTTGGGTTTGCCTTCAGTAAAATGTCTTCATTTGTCGTAGAGGTGGTATAACCATTGTTTAATGATTAAGGCAGCTGAATGACGTTCTGGAGAAGTGGAACCTACCCTTGCCATTGCTACAGGGCTCAACATTTTCCTGGTCAGATTATTTAAGCCAAATCTTCCATAGGCAATCACTGTTTTCATGTTTGTGAAATAAGACCTGTGGGAATGCTAGGCACTCAAAGGTGAAGTTGACATAATGAGAGCTGTGCTTTGAATCTGTGAAGTCCTATATAATGTCAAATACTTTGAAAAAGCAGGCTCCTGCCATCTCAAATTGCTATTTATTTTTTTCTCCTAATCTGTCTCTAGTTCAGTTCATGGTCTGTAAAATGGGAGTAATAATGGTGTCTGCCATCTAACCTAGGAGCAAAATAATCAAAAATTAGTGAAGCATTCTGATACAGCGATGAATGTCCATAAGGAAATGAGTGATTCCTTTTGGATAGTAGAGTTTAAATAGCATGTAAAAATAAAGTCTTGGATTATTCTTTGAATAACAGGAAGAAAACAAAATGCTAGGCTTCTGTTCATTAAATAAACTGTCTTCTCTGCATTGAATAACGTAGTGGTCTTGTGGAAGAACAGTGTGCGATCATGTAATCAGAGATCATACATTAAAATCTGATAAACAGGTATGCATCTGGAGGCAAAGCAAAGTTGCACAAGTATTTAGTTCTATTCTTTTCCCAAATCCAGTGTCAGTAATCCACTAATGTGTTAAATATTTTGTTTCCAGAAATGACATAAAAGATTATTTATCAGAAAAACAATGTAAGAACATCATGAGCTGTTCCGTATGTCCATCTCCCCATACTCCCCTCCCTGCCTGTTGCCATATACATGTCGTAAATCCTCTACATTGTTGCTCTCTAAGGAACTGTGCAACTGGTTCATTGTTCGTATGTCAGTTTGCATATGCAAATGGCACGACGCCATACATTTCAGCAGCAGAAAAAGCTGTTTCTATAATCAGGAAAACTAGCAATTAATGAGGTGGGAGTAGGCGCAGATATTGCTATAGGCAGGAACAGCAGGCTTTTGTGCTGTTTCTCCATGACTTTTTGTGACTCCGCTTAGGTTTTAAAACTGTTACGTAGCTGAGGCAGCCCCTGGGTGTTGTCTTTCTGGTTAATTCTGCCTTCCAAGGGCTCAGCACTATGTAAACATGCAATTGAAAACTCATTGACTCTGAAAATGAATTTAAAGGTGGGGAGACTTTATTTGAAAAAAACTATGTAACTGAATTGCAAGCTTTTAGAAGTCTCGTTTCCTCAGCAGATGTGTTGCTCTCCAGGCTGTCTTACAGCTGAAGGAGGGAAAATAGGAAACAGCAACAACCGAGGCAAACTTTCACCAGAGGTAAGCATGTATAGGAGCTGGGAGATGCTGCCTGGAGGGACCATGAACAGGAGATGCTGCCTTCTGGACATTTGCTCTGCCATGCTTTCTGTATATACTTTCACATAACCCCTGTATTCTATCACTTTTATCTAATAGCACTCTACCCTGGTACAAACTAACATATTTTACAAATGCTTTTGGATCGTAGCATGGTATTTAAAAGGAAACACAGATGTTAGAGAGCAATTCAGAGAGGAAATGAAAAGGGGAAGAGCATCTGGAGACTCGAGTCTAGGCTGGAGCTCTGGTTGTTGGTTGATTTAGTACTCCTGGGTCTTTGCAATCAGATCTGGCCTTTCTGCTTTTGAGTAGGTGTCCCAAAGTATTCCCCAGCATACCTGACTTCGCTCTGGGCATGGGACTATGCACCGTGTGAATTCGGGGCTTTGGAGGAAGGGCAGACAGCTGAATTGCTTTGATGTCAACTCCGATTGCAACATTCACAGCCACAAGTCTTAGACCCCTTTCGGTTTTTATCAACCTTCTGATAACGCTGGTGTCCAGAAACACTTGTCTGTGTTTAGAAAAGTTGGGCAAAGGACAATCACCCAAAAGAAAGGGAGTCTGGGGACTCTTCTCTACCTAAGGGTTTTGTGTTTCAGCCACTGCTCTGAGTTCAGGTAAAGCTGGTAAACCTGCTCCTTTTATAGATTTAATAGACTGGCTTGTAAGCATCTGCGCAACGCACTGTTACACCACCTGTGGCGATGATAAATATTTTATACTCTGCAGAATTTGTGTCTTAAAACTCTTGGTTACAGTTACCTGCATGTTTCTGTTGTGCTTGTGTCTGTTTGCTGAGTTCGTGCAGATCGTATCCGTGCATCTGAACAGGCTTGACAGAAAATTCTTGTGTTATTCAGCTTCTCTCAGGCCAAGGAATACAGAGTTTGGGAGCAGTTTTATGTTAGAAATAAAGAAATGCAACGTTATCGTAATTCCATGACATTTGTTGTGTGTGTTGTTTCCTTAACATCCCCACAGCCCTGTACTTCCTTCCCCTCAATGTCTCTTTGTCCTCGGTGAAATGTGAGATTTAATGAACGCTAAGGCTTACATACATAGTCAGTCTCTCTTCTGAGCTACATTTTATTATTTAAATAAACATTTTTATATTTTGCACCTTTCTGTTGACTTTTTCAATGCATAGTCCTGGAAATACTGAGTGAGTTATCTTTTATTAGCAGGGATGTAGTTTATGTCTCCTAATAAGTAATATAGGCATTATCTATGTTTAATGTAGATATTTCTTCCTCTCCTTGAGCTTTGGTGCTGTATATTATATGCTGTCTAGCTCTAGTCAAACTTAAAAGCAACATAGAAGACATTTGATGGAGATCAGCCTTAAGGACAGTTCTTTGTTGTCTTTGGAGTTTGCCACAAATAGTTTGAAGGAAAGGGTAGAATTGGTGAGATGGAAAGGTGCAGAGATTTTTTTCCCAGGGTTTTTTTCCAATTTATATTTAGAGTGATCAAAAAGCCTTATTAGTGTAAATTGTAAAGACAGAAAATCCTTTTTTTTTTTTTGGAGGCAGTGCTTTCTTCCATTTTTTTTCTGTTAGAGGGACATTTTATTCTGCTCCAGGATATTGACCGTTTTAATCCTCCAAACACACTATTCAAACCTCCTGGAGGTTTCTGCCAATACAGCTAATTCAGGCTCCTAGGACTGCAGCAAGAGAAAAGTATGCAAATACATGCAAAACTTGTGGAGGCCAAAAGTATTAAAGGGTTCAGGAAGGGGCAGGTCCACTGAGGGCTATTAAACGTAATGGTCCAGATGCAACTGTGGTGTTAGCGTGGATGTGGACTCTAAATGTTTGGTTAGATCAAGAGATTTTGAAGTATTATATATGTGGGTTTAGAGATGTTTTTATTTAGTATGTGACTGTTTTCTAGATAACAAAATCATGTATGTGTTGCAAATGTATAGCTTTTTTTCTTTTTCAAAAGACAGAAAAGAAAATGTACCCAGCTGTTTGTGCCCTTTATGAAGCTTCCTTTAAATAATACAACATATAGGAGAGCGTAACAGCTTGAGGTTTAGGCAAGCTAGACAATGCTCTTTTTTTAGTTACTTCCTCTGTTCTTTTTGGAAATCCAGTAGAGTTTTGCCAACATGAATAGGATTGAGCCTTAAATTCTGAAAAATTAGCAATGCTAAATACATGCAATTTAGATTGCCACAAATTACATACAGAAACAAAAGTGAACTGAGTACCACTAGCAGAACACGTAAAGAAGTGTACATATGGGTTATGGTGAGCTTCAGCATTTAGAGGAAAAATGATGAAAAGAAAGAAGAAAAGCAAGCTGCTTATGGAAATCATTTTCCAGCTATCCTGGGTCATAAATAATTTGTGCCAAAACCCAAAGCACTAAAAATATTTCTTCAATGCAGGTTTGACTGTTCTAGTATTGGCCCAAGCAGCTAAGTTTGAACAACTGCTGTGTGCATAGGCTGCATAATTTTTTTAAATTGTTATCCCTTCAGGTATAATGGAGTATCTATCAGTTGGACACAGAGACAAGTTTGCAGCCTTTAACATTTTACAGAAGAAAAAAAAAACTGCACGCATAAAAAAAAATAATTTAAATTTCTTTATAAAACCAAATGACACCATTGTTGCCTCCATGTGAACAAGAACATGTGGGGTTTTTTACCCCGCATTCATTTTCTTTTAAAGATGATGCAAGTTTTGATGGTGCTTTTATGTGCCATCGTTCTCTTCATAATGTGAAAAATGCTTTCATGTTTCTGATAGGGAAATGATAATTTGCAATCTTAAAGAGGTTGTCACATAAAGGAGATTGCATGTACTGAACTGCATATGCTGCACAGATGAGGTAATGTCTGTGGTGCACACTTGAGACTAACCTGGTTGAAGCACAGAATACCATTTTAATGACAAATTAAAAACCAAAGGGGGGTGTGCGTGTGAACATATTACTTTGGGCAAAAAGGTGAAATCCTTCTCCAAGAAAGTTAAACGTGAGAGAAAAATGCTATGCTGCAGAAATGAGCTGGAGAATTAATGCATTGTCAGAGGGAGTTTGGAGAAAAAGAGTATCTTCCCAAGTTGACATATGACTTAATGAGGGGCTGAAGAAATGTAGTGGAGGTATAGAGGGGAAATAGATAAAAATAATTCCAGTTTCCTCTTACCATCAGCCTTTCAGGTGTTATGTGTTTTCTTTGCCTCTTGAGTCTAATAAAACACTTGTGGGAGTCAATGAAAGTATTTTTGTCTCTGTGTTCTATTTTTCCCCAATAATAGAAATTTTGAGAAAAAATGAAACACCATGGTAGTCGAAAGGCATTTCTTTAGATAATGTAGATTGCAAATTATTTGCTCACAGGACAAGCAGTATAATCCTACATCATAGTTCAGCTTTTAAACCAGTTTTGATCTACTTTCACAAAACTAAGGCTTTAAGAAATTTAATTGCCAGACGGTTTCAAAATGTACTTACTGTTGCACATGATAAGCTATGTTGAAACATACCCTTTCAAAAGTAATTTAGATACGGTCAGTGCATATGCTACCTGAAATAAATCGCTTTATGTACAAAGTGGGGGAAGAGCATGTTTCATAGATTACTGCACTGAAGCTTTAGAAATGTGGCACAGTATTGGATATCTATATAATTTTTAGCAATTGCTGAGACTTTGTAGCCTAATGATTGAGAGTTTTTACATTTTCCAGATGTTAGGAATTTCACTGTTGTGCAAAGAAACTTTTTGCTTTAATTATATATATTTCTTTTAAACTGAAATCATAAGCTGCTTGCTTATGATAACTTGCTCCATTTATCATGACAGTCTTAAGAGTGCACCTTCAAAAATAGATTTTGTGTAACTGCAGAAATGGAAAGGAAAGTTGAGAGGTAGTTTTATTAACTGAAGAAGGTTAATCTTGTATGGTGAACTTCTTGTGTGGATAATCACAAATCTGAGCAAAACCTCAGTTGTCTGCTGATGTACCATTTCCACTAGTTACAATGAAATACATTATATTAACAGGATGAAGGATTATATTAATATAAAAGTCCTTAGATAAATGTTTCTAATGATAGAATATCGTTCATGATAAGCAAGTGGAAGAAACAGCTATAATTAAACAACTGTACATAATGTCAGTAGTTTTATGCCAGCCAGTGAGAATCCCTTCCCCTAGGAAGGTAGCTAGAACTACCGACAGAAGCATGATTCAGGTTGGTGGACACTGACTCAAGGATTTCTGCTTGAAGTCAAGCTGCAACCACCAGTGAAAAGTGATTTCAGTTAATGCACCTTCCTGCACAGCATCTAGAGAAGTAACTGGAGGGAGGTGTTATTCCTGATTTTGCTTCATATTACATTTCAGAATATGGGTTAGTCTCCTTGTGTCTCCCAGGCCCGACACCATCAGCAACACAGCTGCCGTGACGTGTTTCATTTTACCCACCGAGTGAAGGCTACCACACCATTTGTTGTGTGCAGGGGATTTCCCACACAGAAATTGCTATGCTTTTACTGTGCATAGCATGTGCAATGAGCCTGAAGTTTCTGGGAAGTGTTGGATTTACCGTAAATGTGCAATAAATTTGGCACTCGGGGAGTGTTTTGGGCTTACTGTGAATGCGTGAATCAGCCATGCAGTCTATTTAATGGCAAATCTCAAGCTTCCAGGCAGTGTCTGACTTACGGTGTGTGAATGTACAGTTAGAATCACAGGTTGGTTTGGGTTGGAAGGGACCTTTGAAGACCATCTAGTCCAACCCCCCCCACCATGGGCAAGGACATCTTTCACTAGATCAGGTTGCTTAAAGCCCCATCCAACCCGACCTTGAACACTTCCGATGTCGGGGCATCCACAACTTCTCTGGGCAACCTGTTCTAGTGTCTCACCGCCCTCACTGTAAAAAATTTCTTCCTTATATCTAATCTAAATGTACCCTCTTTTAGTTTAAAACCATTGCCCCTTGTCCTATCACAGTTGATCTGGACAGGAACTTCAGAAATGCACTGCATTTCCAAATGACAAGTAGCTGGAAAAGGGGACATGTTTGGGGAGACCCAGGCTAGGGCGGCTCGGTGCAGATCGTTGCAGAACAGGTCAGTGCCTTCTGGCAATCGGGGAGACTTCAGGCTTTGTCTTAGGTTTGTTGTTCCTTAAAGTGAAAATTGCGGGGTACTAAACTCCTGTAGAGAGATTAGAGAGCTGTATAAGGTCAGAAAAAAAATAGGTGGGGTTTTTTCACTATGGCTTTGCATTATCTTCCCATAAGCTATGTATGAGACAGTGATGGAGTAGAGAATGTGGAGCTCCCAGAGAGGCAGCGTTTGGGGGGAACAGCTATGGGCGTGAGTCCAGACTGGTTCTCCTCATGAAAGCAAAGTGTGCTGCTGTCTCACTGTACATGTGCTTTGCCTGTTTGAATAAATCAGCTGGAGAATGGATTTTTTTTTTTTCTTTTTTATCTCATTGGGAATAATTTTGCTGCCTAGTTTTGAACCTGGAGGCTATTTTTATTTTTAAGAGGATTTCTCTCCTGATGAGGTGATAACCTAAAATGGCACAGGAGGATCTGATGCAGCATGTTTTTATTCAGGGGCTTTGTTTTACAGTCAAGCCTAGTGATAGAAAAAGGAAGCTTGAAAAGAAATTGTTAACTTTATAGATCTAAAGATGTTCACTTTTCTGCACATGTGTATTTATAGTTTTGAACATTACACTACAACTTATATGCCAAAGAAATGCTTGGATCCCATCCAGTCCTCCAATGGATTATACATTTGCAGAATCTTATTGTATATGTAGAAATACACATATTGCATAAAGACCATCTCAGAGAAGAAGCTAGGGAAAGCTGCCCGGCAGAGGACAGGAGGGGATTTGAGGATGTACTCCCAACAAAACACGGAAGAAGATTGGCACTACTTACAAGGTTAAAGCCCAGACAAAAGCAAGAGGGCAGAAGGAATGTCACCACGTTAGGAAATATGCACTGACAGCTAATACTGTTGCTGCGGATAGATGTTTTGGGCACAATAGTTGGTAGCTGTCCCAGGACCAGCACAATTGGTGCTTCTGCCCTATGAACAGCTGGTTGTGGGTGGTGAAATTGCTGCCTTAAAATCAAGTCAGGCCACTACCACCCTTTTTTTTCTCCCTTGTTGTTTCTCTTTAGAATGACTGTGACTTCCAGGGGCATCTTTAATAATGTTCCCTTAGCACGTGCACCAAAGGTATCTCTAATTTTTTCACTTTGTTTCCAGAACAGCCGCCTATTTCTCTCTGTTTGCAGCCCCCACCCTCACCCCGAGGACATGATAGTGGGCCGTGAGCTTCTGGACTAAAGAATCAGTCCCTTAACTGCCATAAAAAGTAAAAAAGTCAATCTCAGTGAACTTTGGTGTATTTTTCTAATTGATGTGAATGAGATGAAAGCGATAGCTGACGCCTGTGACCTCTGCAGAATAATTGTGTATCATGTGTTGCGTGAATAAAGGGGTGTGCCATAGCTGCAAAAAAGGGAATTGACACCATTCTGCTCTTTAACAACATCCATTGGTGTGTGTCATCTAAGTACATTAGCAGCTGTCGCCCTTCGTTTCTCTTCTGCTCACCTCCCACATACTTCGTTCATTTGCATGATGCAACTTGGTGAGTTAAAAAGTTTGATGCTTAGAATTGTTGAGACTCTTGGTCCAACTTATTTTCATAAACGCAAGTGTAATTATTAGTCTGCTGATACTCTTTCCATCTTTACCAGAACAAGACAGCAGAACACCTGGGCAGGTTCTTTCATGTGTTGCTGTATTGGAACCTGTAGGAGGAATGCATTGACATAGGTCTACATTACAGATAAGATACTTATCAAAGGAATAGGTTCTTCAGTGGTGCAAACTGCCACGTACATTGTTAGGACTGAGGTCTGCTCTCCAATGTTTTTTTTTCAACAAAATTCTTTTGAGTTGATTTTGTGGTATTTCTTTCTCAATCAAAAATGAGTAGTATTGAAAAGGCTTTGAGCAAAATTGAGTTTATATTATACATTTGTGAAAGAAGTACTATTCCCATGTTTTGATTTCATTAAAGCTTTTGTGTCCGGCTGTAAACCAAGCTTCTGCCACCTCTTACTCCTCATGGAAGGTTTTGGGCCAATCCAGGCTGAAGTGCAATCATCTTACTACGTCACTTCAGTCAATTCAAAGTTGAAATGTTCATGCTTGTGTTTTAAATTACGTATTTAAGCCTCTTTCTCCTGGAGTTGAGAAGAAGGTCTAACACAGACAGTATGAGCTTGCTTTCCCTTCCCTTGGTTAGGGAAGGTTAGAGTGTTACCCTGTTGCACAGAGAAGCTGTATGGTACTAAGTACGCTGTAGGAAAGCTAGCACATACTGTGTGTGTGCTGGAGCTGGATTTGTTCTGCTCTCATCTGGTCTGTGGGAATTTATTTGACAGTTGAAGGGATGTTTGAGCTGGCTGTTAAGTACTATGGGAGCATTAGACAAATGGGACTGAAGATACTGTTCTGGAGAAGGTCTGTCCAAACATCTGTCTTGCTAACTAATTATACTTAATATAGTTATACTCAGTAAACGTTTTGGTGAGAAGTTTGACTTGCCTTTTACAGCAGCAGTTATGCTGTAAAGCTTTTAGCACAGGTACAGTTGTACCTCTTATGCTGGTACAAAGCAGAATGTACTTCGATAAGCATCCTAAATAAATGTTGGAATATGGGCTAACAACATAAGTACTTTTACCATCATATATCCAGATCCATGGTAAGAAAGACAGGAAATATGAGTTTATGCTGGCACTGTTAAAACAGCAACACCTTTTAGTTTCACAGGGACTAATTTGTGTGAGTCACTGATGATGAAAAGGTTATGCTTGAAGAACCTGGTTCAATAACTATTGTATTTAGATGGAGCCTTTCCTGGGCTTTGGATCAAATTTTGATTTCTAACTTCAGGTATTTGTAAGTTAGAAGACATTTCAAATGCCTCTGGATTTCTTTTGATGTGTTGAATGTGTTCCAAAGTGAGTAATTGTTTGAAGGACTTCAGAAATAGTACAACTTACTTTTTATCACTGTAAATCTTTGCTATAGGAAAGTCATAGATAAAGCCAAACCCGATTGTGACTGTAGGGAGGGCAATGCAAGGGAAGTAGGTGAGACTACTTTCTACCGCAGTGATTAAAAAACAGAGCAGTGTGCTCTGGGCTGTGAATTAGTTTGGAAAGGTAATGTTTCAAGTTGTGGGATAAGCAAGAAGGGGCTAAAGCACTTATTGTGAGCAGCTTGCTTAAACACAACATTAAGCTACATGGGAAGTCTGTTGAAAATCACTTTAGCAAAAAAGCAACATTTAGGATTAGAAACAGTTTGCCTGTTAACATCTAAAACTAATTTCCTGGCTGTGACTTCATGGCAACATCTGTATCACATGAAAGACCTAAAACCAAATGCTGGTCAAGAAATATAGAAAATATCCAGAAGTATATTAGTATGTGATCCCTGGCTGGTTTTTTTGAACTATCTGAACTTTTCCACCTTTCATTTTCAGGCTAAGCTGTGAAATGTAGCCCTCCGGTTACGCCTGGCTGTGAAATTATGTTTTCTAGGAGCTGGCAAGTCCTGTAACTGTGCAGGCTCTCTCTTTAGTTGCCCCATGTAATGAGGGAACGTATGTTTGGAAACATCATAACAGGCTAAATACATTGCCTTTCCTTCTGACCATTCCTTCCTCCCAGACGTCTCAGATGCTGCTTGTAGGTTTTTGCTCTAGAGCACAGCCCCTGTCTTTACTTGGGCTGTGGCTGCCCTGCAAGAGCTACGCCTGCCCTGGTGCTCACGAGGCTCAGTGAGTGCAATTCTCTGCGAGCAGGGTTTCAGCGGGATTTCTGTTTTGCTCACAGCTTGTGCAGAGTGCAGCAACTAATTTACTCCCTGACTTGAGTTACTGTGATCCTATTACGTCCCAGTTGCATTCTTTACATTGGCTGCCTATAAAGCACGGATTAATTTAAACTCATAGTTTTGATTTTTAAAGCGCTTAATAGCATAAAGCTTGGCTATGTTTGAAGATCATCTTCAGCCTTCGCCTTCTGGGCATCTGTGGTTGGCCACGGTTCACTGCGTAATGTTTCCCACCCTCTTGCTCTAAATTGGGATGTATACTCATCTTTACTAGGGTGCAACCTGCTTTGTTTCTCAGCTTTTTGAAAAAGCTTCTTTTTATTTTTAGTGTGTAATAGAATTTGATTACTAACAACAGCTCTGTACCTTCTTTCCCTCCTTCTTTGAAGCCATGTTTGACAGGAATCCAACAAATGCTGTCTTAGCAATCTTGCTAATAAATGTACAATTGCCCAGTGGTAATGCAGGGCACTGTGCCTTTGGAGAGAGTCTGGAAAATGAGCCCTGCTCACCAGCATAGGAACGTACGGGACAGCAGCTCTTCTCTGGAGGTTTATAAGTACAGAAACCCATTTTGGGAGAGCATTTTGTGTTTAAAACATTTGCATTCTAATCTTCCAGAATAGCCATACGTTCAAAGCATAAGCCTGCAACTGCAATATATACGTCAGACTGGGTGACTTCTAGGACATCAGCTGTGATCTGCTCTTTCACTGCAGCAGTGGTTGCATCTAATGGACTGGTGAGGCAGCTGATGCACCTTCCCCAAGAAGGCCAGTTAGAGTTCTGTTTAATAACCTAAAGGCTGGACTGAGGGTCCTAACCTAACCTCCAATGCTTGAGAAGGAAGAGGCTGCTTTGCAGTGGACCTTAAGAGAATAACAGTCTTTTCACATCCATCTTCTCATCTGAAAAGCTTGTTTCTCTATGGATTAGCCCTCTCTCCCCCTTGCCCAAATGTACCTGTGAAAACAATTACCTGGTTTAGGCCAGACAACTTAGTACTCTGAATGAAGCCAAAAGGTGTGTTTGTGGGGAGTGCGTCTGATGAAGAAACTGGGTTAAGAAGGTGGGAGATCAGCAGGCTATGTAATGCATGAGGAAATGTTTCTGGGTCTGTCAGAAGAAAACCCCGTCCAAATAAACTGTTTCCACAGACTGGTTTGAGTCACAGAAACAGCTTATTTTGATGATGAAGATGTTCCACGTGGCCATCCTCCTACTCAGTCTCTTTTCTGTATTAACATAGTATCATAGGACGTAAGTCCAGCAGTTTAATTATGCTTTTGCATGGGTATCTCCTTGAAGCTTTTATTGCATGGCTTTTAAAAATGTTGGTTTTTTTTAATGGGGTGCTATCATTCTGCTCTCTAGGCTGATCAGTTCTCCTCTCTGCTTTGCTCTACTTCTAATCTTACATCATAGCACCTTTCACATTATTTCAGGTGAGAAGGGGACTATTATAAAATGCTTTTGTGGTGTTGTCAACATAATATTTTATGCCTTTCCTTCTGCATCATAATCTTTATGGTCTGAGATTTTTCTCTGCTCCTTAAGAGAAATCCATATGGGCCTGTCCTCCCTGACCCTAGAGCAGCTGCAGTTAATGCCAAACCCAGGAACATGCAGCAGACACCCCTTGCTCAGGGATCTTGTAGAGTGTGTTCAGTAGCTTCTCTGTATTCTGTTTCTCATTCTCAGCTTTATTCCTCTACTGGCCTCAGTACTCTCTTCCCTGCTGCTTCAGAAAAGCTTAAGTTTTTTGGTTTATGCTCTCCCCTTACCCAAAACCCTTGTTACTGCAATCTGTGGTGCGAGTTTCTTTTTCTCCCTAGAAGTAAATGAATCACTTCTCTTACCAGATTAGTCCTGCTTGATTAAGTCCTCTATCAAAGAAGCTAGGTGCTCAACATTGGTCCTCCTGGGAAGGTGAGAACATGGAGCACAGTGGTGGGACACTGCTCAGTGGCTTATTACGTGCCTGTCAGATGCCATTGTTTGTGGAGGGCTTGTGCAGGCAGGCAGTCGTGTAACAGTGTGTAACAGTGTTGGAGCAGTCTTCTGCCTGCCCCGCGTTTGTCCCTAGCTGCCAAGTTTTGTGTGGAGCCGGCAGTGTCCGTGTGTCTGTCCTCACTCAATCTTCCCTTGTGTCTTTTTTTTTTCCCTCTCCTATAGTCACCGGAGGACTAAACTGGGTGGCTTTATCCACTTTGTTCTGCAATTTGGTGGCAAAGACGACAGTTACGTGTCTACCTGTCAATGAAGGGGGCAGGAACAGAGGGATATAAATGCAGACAATAAGCCACATGCACCTTTTCCTAACACGTGGTGGTGGGGAGTGTGTCTGATGAGAAGGCTGGTGTGGGAAATCAGCAGGCTACATAATGCATGAGAAAACGTTTAGAAAATATTTAAATAACAGGGGGAGACCATCTATTTTCTTTCACTTGCTAACGCTCTGGGAGCTGCACTTGCCAGCAGCCCCAGAAGCCTTCTCCGCCCCTTAACACTCTTCGGCTGCCTCAGAGCAAAACTGTAAGAGCGTAAGCAGGGAGCTGCATTTCAGTTTTGTCAGGCTAGTGGCTGACAGGCGAAGTGCCATGAGGAGTGATACAGGATTTTTTAAGGACGTTATTTAAATCCAGGACGCGATTTCAAACACTACAATTCCTCAAGTAACACTAGGTTGTACAGAAAGCATGTTTTTCTCCCTCCAGACTGGGGCCTCCAAAAGCACCATTGTACAGCTGGGTCCAGTTTCAAGGCTACAACTGTATATTCAGTTTTTCCCCTTCCAACAGACCCAGTGCCATCCCACTCTCCTGCGCCCTGGGGTGAAAGAGCAGCCCAAGCGCAGAGATGCTGCAGCTTGTGGCATGTGAAACACAACTTGGAAACTTCTGCTCTAGAGCACTTTAATCAGATCAAACACTATCATTTTTCCTTCCACACAGAGCTTTGCTATGACTGAAGCAGCAGAGCAGTATTAACTGCTAGCATGCTCATCATCGTGCTTAACTAAAAGCAGACTCTTTCCATGGTACCCTATAAAGAGATGATCATAATTCACAGTACAATTTGGTATTTTAACAGCCTCCCACCCCAAATACAAAGTCTTTGGTGCAGCCGATGTATAAATAAACTTCTATCTAAGACTGGTTACTGAACTAAGTGGAAATACTAAAGAGTAAAGCCCTTCAAGGCAGAAAATATTTTGGTTTTGTTATGCAATTACACAGTGCAAAGGAAGATAGGGCCCTGACCCAGAGTGTAAAGTTCAATTTAACGTTATGCGCCCGGTTAAAGTAGGCACTAATTAATCAGACCTACTTGGGTAGAAAGGATTCTTATGCATCACTTGAATCCAAGCTGCTGGGATAAGCAGGCACATCTCGGGAACACAGGACTTTCTCTTAACTAGAATCAAACACGACCCCGTTATCCTCAGGTGGTGGAAGGCAAACTAGAATTGTTGTCAGCCCAGTAACTGCAGCTAGCCCTTGTATCTGCCTTGGTATGCCAAGTACGCTATAGACATAAGAGTGACTGAGATATTCTTATAACAAAATGTTTTTATGCATCCACTTAAAAATACGTAAAACGGAGAAGAAAGTAGAGTGCTCTGGCCTTGGGCTTCCTACGCAGAGGCAAGGTGAAATAGCAGAAATGGAGAAACGTAATGAGTTAAATCACCTTCCAGGCTTGTACGCAAGTGCCAAACCTCTTCAAAACACAAGGTTCTCACAAACACCATTTATTCCAATAGGATACACATCGCTAAATAAAATGAGTCACTATGAATGAATCAGATTGAGTGGGAACAAAGTAGGAGCTCTTTATAAACTCAAAGCATATTGGGCAATAACTAAAATGCCTGCAAATATTCAGAGCGCTAGGTAAGAATGAATTTATGCCAGCTCGCAAAGAAGTACTTTTTGTATCTTAACACTTACGACCAAATAATTATTTTATGTCACACCACTGACGGAGATGAGACTAGAAGTTGTGAAAAGGGAATATCATTAGGAAAGCTAAGATCATTGTATTGTTTACTTTGGGAAAAGAGAAAAGCAGTTAGTATTTTATTGCAGTTACAGCAACAACTACAGCTAAGCAGTAGCTGTGTGCTCATTTTGAAACTGTGTTCTGTTCAAACAGCAATTATTACAATTTTTTTTATTAGCTGGTAAATGGATGGCTAGGAAATTCTCAAAACAGAAATCTGTAAATCCATTTATAAAATGTGACTTGCAATTAAGAAGCATCATTTTAACAGATGATCTTTTTTAAAATTAGGCATTACAAAAAATGGAATAGGTTGTTCTGTCTGGCTTAAACCATTTTGATTATTTTGTTAAATAAGGAAAGGGAATATTCAATTTAGTATGTGCATAAGCTAATATTTACATTGTTCAGTACATAGAGGCAGGATCACATTATGAGAAACTGAAAGACGAAGAGAATAAACTGTTCTCAGGGTCCACTGTAGACAGAACAAATATTAATGGACTTAAATTGTAGTAACCTAGAGTCAGGTAAGGTATTAGAAAAACTCTTTCTAGTGATATAGCTAGCGAGGCATGGGAAGGGATAGCACAGGGAAGTCATGGAACTACCCTCCCTGGAAAACATTAACCCAGTTTTCAACAATGTTTATCTACAGTTGAACTGCTCTGGGACAGACTATAATTATCTCTTCAAGTCCTTTCCAGCCCTGTTTTCTAACAGTTTTAATAAGGCTATTGTTAGTGATTTTAATCTCACACAAATCGCCTTTGCCACTTGAAGATGCTGCTCTCAAGTTCTTCCTCAATCACTTGGTCATGCACATTCCTGTGTTGTAGCATGAAAGTAGATCTCTGGTCAGTCTCACGCAGGAGTAAACCAGCATCATTGTCCAGATTCGATTAAAGACAGCACGCTGCTCTGTCTATGCAGCCTCTGCTCTTTGCTAGCGCATTGCATTGTAAAGGATATGCTGATTTCCAGAAACAATACCTGCCATAGAGAAATCAGGACAGAACAGAAGAGATGAAGCAGATTTCTCCTTTAAGTTAGCTGATCTCTATTTTTATTTTTTTTCCCCATTAAATATATGAACGTTTGAAAGAAAACAAGTGGACGGCGCATACAGAGCAGACGCTGGATAAAGGTGGAGTATGAAACCGTCAGAATGCAATGATCCCACTCAATGCAGGGACTTGCTAACTAGTATTACATTGGAAAAGAAGAGGTAAGCACAAGGGAGAGAGCTGGAAATTCAGATTATACATTTAGGTTATGTAGTTGACAGAAAAATATTGTTTCCAAGAATTTTTAATTTAAATATTTCTTTTGCCGCAGTCCTTGCATTAACAAGCCAGTTGGATCTCTTACCTTGAATATCATCACTGCCTTCAGGTTTTCTTCAGGTGAGAGGGAGAGAAAACATTTTATCAGAAAAGATATTCTTTTCCTATGCATTGTCATATACACACTTCTGCTAAAGACAAGGTCCTTCAGCTGCTTGCTGAAGTCAGCAATGCCTGTCAAACACAGCATGCCCTGTAGTAAACTCCACAAAGAGAAACGGCAATCGCCCTTATCGACGCAGAAGAGGCAGGAGGGAAACATCACCAGCTAGATGGCTTGGAGATGCCCCTGCGTTGAGAGATTAGGATGAGCAGGATGTCCACAGGTAGCAGCAGGGCCTTGTAAATCTTAGCTATGTAGCTGTATGAAGATGACTCAGAGTGTCAGCTAGAGAATAGCGCTGTAGGGGACTGCAGGAGTAATGCCACTAAAACACTGCTTCAAAAGACAGGGCTGGCTTAAAACTTAAATGTAGTATACTCACGGGGAAGTTAAATCTGAGCATATCCAGAAGTCTTAGGAAAAAAGACGGGAAGGCCTAACTAAGTAACACTTCGGCTGCTGAACAGTTTGTTGGAGCAGGAGAACTGGAGCAGGTTTTTAGATCTGGCACATGGTGCTGGTTTTGTCCATTAGAAGCTTTCATTTTATCTTGTGAGGGAGGTGGCACTGAGAAATTACCTACCAACAACCCACGCGCATCTGTATTATAAAAGCAGTGCAAGAGTTTGGCAGCCTGTTCAGAGGGCATGGTAGATGGTTTGAGTGGCATGCACAGAGAACCAGCCAGGGGGCTTGCTGTCCACCGTGGCTAACGTGTCCACGTAACTTGAGGAGCATTCCTTAAGCACCACGTTCATACTAAACCCTAAGCAGCTGGAGCGGCTGTGTGAAGTGCAGGCTTAGATTAATACTAGAGACATCATTAAGTGAGTAATTAAGAAGCTGAATCTCTCCCCTCCCTATCACTTCACCTACTTTTAATAGAATAGCTCCTCAGCCATCTTCCCTGGGGGAATGTCTACTTTATCCTTAATTCTGTCATGTGTATTTTACAGGTAAAAATATTGCTGAAAATATTGTCTTGCTACATCTGTGCAATGAACAGAAAGGAACTGAAAAGTGACAAATGTATTAAAAGAATTAAAAGTTAGTCAGAATAAAGACAAAAAGACACTTTTCTGCTATTTGCCCACGATGTGCGACATAGGCTGTACCATGTGCTGAAAGCCCTGACAATCAGGGCTTGAAATGCTAGAACAGAAAGCCCTCCCTCCTCCCCATGAATTATTTGGGCTTATTCCCAAGTACTTTTTAAATAACTGGTTTAGCGTAAGATCTTACACACGTTAGCAAAGTTCTGCCAATCCTTCTATCAATTAACTATTGCGGACGATCTTCCTGTTTTTGTAGTAATATTAGGATTTAGTTCATAGAATTGTCAATTACAAACCTCAGTATTTGCTCTCAGAGCACAGCCTAAGCCCAAAAACCCAAAGGCTAAACGTTTCAAGCCACTTACACCATTGAAGAAGCAGGGTAAAATCTAATGAAAAAGTTTTAGGTTTCTTCTTATTTTTTCCTTTGCGATATAGGCTACACATTCATTTTAACATCCAAAATTCATCTGTAAGAGATCTAAACGATAGTTGAAAGACAAGAACAAAGGATTTACCTAGTGAGTCATCAAAGTGCTTTATTTTATAAAGCCTTGCTCATGTTTGGAGTGTAATCTAAGCACTAACATATACAATAATGAGTCTTCCTTGTCCTGTCCAAATAAACAGTTTATCAACAAGAATGAGTGACAAAACTGCTACACAGACAAAAAGAATGCTTTGCTGTAGATGTCTAAAATTGTCTAAAAATGTACACTCGTTGGCCGCAATTAAATATGTACTCCAAGTATGTGTACCTCATTTTACTTCAGGGCCTCCCTGTGGCCTCATACTTTAAGAAGCCACAGCATGCTTCAGAAAATGAAACTTGGGTGAGAACGTAGACAACTGGGGTATAGAGGGAGAGGACAAAAAAAAATATCCAGCCACAGTACCAACTTATTTAAATACATACAATACAAAAGTATACACATACATTACAGTGCTGCGGACATCGCTAAGTCAAACGTAACAAAAAATCCTGTAGGAAAGGTTGGGGAAAGGAGAAAAAAATTAGTACACAGCAACAGGGATAGTATTGCCTTTGGCCGCTGAAGAGAGTGTAATGGGTTGCTATTGTATAGGCTCCTCTGAAGTAAACCACTACATACGTTATGCACAGTTGCAGGCTTAACAGCACTGACGTTAGTTATGGAGAAGGCATGCTGGCACTCCTGATTTGAGTTACAAACGATGACGGGGAGGGTTTGACTTCTCTTAACGTTGCCTACAAAATCTAACAATTTCAATAACGAAATTTTAAAGGCACAGCTTTAGCACAGTGTATAAGTAGATAAACTTTTAAGCATATGTA
This sequence comes from Aptenodytes patagonicus, assembly GCF_965638725.1. Lineage (NCBI taxonomy): Eukaryota > Metazoa > Chordata > Aves > Sphenisciformes > Spheniscidae > Aptenodytes > Aptenodytes patagonicus. The sequence goes on from NC_134950.1 coordinate 151,732,002, forward strand.
AATTTGTCTCTTTCAAGCATGGAGTCTTTCAGGGAAAAATACAAGAAGAGAAGAAATACAATGTTGTTGTTTAAAAATTTTAAACAAGTTAAACATGATCAGCACAGTTTTAGGCAATGTACTATACAATCAAACTAAATGGTAGGACAGGTCATTCTGATGCCAAAAGACGACCTTGGGAAAAATCCCTCTGAAATATCCTTTCTCATTTTATTGTAAAAGAGTAGTCCATCACGGAGGTGAGCGAGACATTCACTTTAGTACACTACTGCACATTACACCTTGGAAGATGACAAACATTACTTCATTTGTACTGCAAAATAACTTTACATGTAAACTCAAAAGTCATATATTGTACACGGCTCTGAAATTCAGAAATATCCCTGCTTTCCTAATAATGTAAACAGTAAAATTCAGGGTTCATTTTTCGAGGGATAATCTATAATAAAATACCGCTGTTTCAACAGTACAACATAAGCATTTAAACTTCAAATTCTTAGTAAATTACAAGGGAATGGAATTTCTATCAGTGTGCACATCTTTCACGATGGGTGAAAGATGGAGCTACTATTGCCCAAAACTATGCGCTTCTTCAGATAAGCTTTTTTCCCACTTGTAACATTATTAGTTCCTATATGGCAAGAATATAAAACAAACGAAAACTTCAGGTAACCAAGTGAAATAAGGAAAGTTTTCCCTTAACATAAGTTTACTGTAGCAAAAATGTACACATAGCATGAATTACGTTAGCTCTTTGTAAGATAAGAGACGCCGGCTCTCAGATGTCTGAGAGGCTGAACTTCCTGATGCAGTGTGCTGAAAAGAAGACAAAAACCGGAGAGGGAGAAAAAAAAGGAAAAAACCCAACTGCTAGGAACTGAATGGGAAAAGCCTCCGGCACCAAGAGCTGTTGCAGCTGCTTTTTTAAGGAGTGCCAGTGTGCAGGGTGTAAGTGTAACATTCGCAGTAAGGTTTTTATTATTGTCGTCATCATCAAGAATACTGTCATGTATCTTTTCAGTTCAAAAAATAAACTGATCCACAGTTTACAATTTGATACCAATATTGTAGATTTAACATGCATTTACTCTTCCCCACCCCCACCCCACACCTCTTTGCTCATTTATTCCGTTTCAGCTGGTAGCATCAGAGTATTACTGTCACAGTGCACTCTGAGTAAGCTGTTCTATTTATTTAATTTATTTTAATTTTTTTTTTTTTGCACACACAAAAGAGTCAGAAATAGCTAGAACTATGCTGGGAATATCAGGCAGCTGTTAAAGCGAGTACTCCACCCCACGTCAGTCATCTTTGCCAGCAGATGTAAACAAAGGGGTTGCTTTCTGCAAGATGAGCGCTTCTCTGAGTTCCTTTTTTTCCCTACACTTGTAGCCACTGCTGCTGTCCCCAGGTCTCGTGTCTGTCCTATGTAACATGATAGGTTACGTCAAGATGTTGGCAATAAAGTCCAAGAAGCGCTTTGAATACTGTTCAGGATTAACAGTTGAAATTTCTGCACCAGCCTATACAGAGAATTGGGAGGGGAGAGGAAAGAAGGAAGAACCAGTGGTTTATTTGATGCTTTGTCACCAAGAGTGTTACTCACTCAATGAATTTCATGTGCAGTCTCAGAACCAGACACTAGAAACACAAATTGTAATGGCCCTCAAGCAGATTCTTACGGATGCCTTTTCAGGCTTCACACGAGTACAATGATACTCGGTACTCACCACCGTAACTGTAGGACACCCATCTTCCATTTCTGAAACCTATTCTCTTTACTTTCATTGTACTTCAGTCTCCTATATAATTTCTACTGCATACTTAACCATGCTACCCACTGACTCTTCAACAGATTCTGGTCTGTTGAGCAGCAGTGTCTTCATATAGAGGAGACTAAATTATCATACTCAGATCTGGCATGTCAATACTTGTGTAATGTATATTGCTATCTGAATGCTAAATAACCTGGTTTGGAATATATGGTAACGATCAGCAACATTTTTTCAACATATAGGCATTTAAATCTGGACTCACTGAATAAGCTGTACAAAATTGCTATTCCAATGAAGTCACGATTCCATTCATATTTTTATTCGAGGTTTTCAGAGCCTTAGGCCACATTTGTATTTATATTTTTTCCATTTTACAAAAGGGGAAAATTGCATGCATCCAATTAATGAACAAACTTCAGTGTCAGGTGGCTCAGGATGGAGACAGCAAAATAAAATGGTTGTCTGAAAGTAGTATTCTGTAGTAAGTTCTAATCACAGCCAGCTTTAATAATCATAGTTATTTACAACGTTTCTATCCCTTATTTAAGCCAGAAGTGTGAGCTTTTGAAGTTTGCTACATTCAAAGTTCATTAATAATTGCGAGATAATGGCTGCATATGGTCTGACTCAACTTTCAGCTTCTCTGAAAGCAGAGAGAGTAATGAGAGCATTGCTTTAGAGAGACAAAAAACACCTTCTGCAGGCCTGTGCAGGGCTTATTGCTGGGCAGTCCACATCATGCTCTACTGTAAACTAAAAAGCCCTGAGCCCTTTGCTTAACCCCCTCACAGCACCCTGATCCTTTAGATTCTTAAACAGAGAAGGAATTATAGCCTCATGAACAGTTATGCTCTTTTAATAAAGTTTATGAAATTTGAACCTTAAATCACCATAGGAGTGATAATGGTAGATACAAATCGTAATTCTGGAAGGCTGGGCTGCTTCACCATGGTTCTTTGGTGTCTGCTGCTAAGCAGCAATTTCAGTCAAAATAAAGAAATTCGTGGCAGTCAAACAGAAGCCTTCACTTAATGGTCTCCAAGTATTTAATATGTACATTTTACGCTTAATTTTGCAAATTGTACTTTTTTTTTTTAATTAGTCTTGTAAAGTGAGCCACATTATATGCTGGAAGAATTAACTTTCAACAGGCTGTACCAAATAATGAAACCATCACTAGGGCCCTGCATCTGAAATAAGATTCACAACAGTGTTCACAGAGCTGTATACTAATACAGGTATCCGGTGAACAGCTTTGTTTGTAACAATAAGGTGCATCTCACAAATTTAGGACGAAGTCCTAAAAAGGCATCTCACTAGAGTTCTTTATGGGTAAGAAAGCTATGTGTACAGCTGAAAAGGGAGTTCCACTCTCAGTGTTTAATGTGTAGCAGTTACTCTGTACTTTTGTATTACATATTAAACTAGAAAAAAACCTGAAAAAATTCTGATCTATTTCCCCTTTTCCTAGATTTCTGAACTGTGCTATATCAGTGCACTACACAACAAAAATGCAGAAGTGTAAACGGAATCAGAGGAAAAAACCAACCCAGATACTTACCCCATGCTTTACCGTTTTTGCAGCATGGGCAGCTTTCTTTTTTGCATCATAATGAGTAAGAATGTCAATAATGGCCATAAAGTATACTTCCTTCCTAGGTGCATCTGCAAATGGCAAACACATGGCAGTAAGAATGACTTTTGAGACATCTTAATCATAAGTCCTCCTTCTAACAAAGGAGACTTTATAAGGCTCAATCAGCAGCTAAGACAGGTTAATGTCAGTCAGAATCACAGATCTGTAAAGACCACAGGCTCAAGCTGTCCTTAATTGAGAGTTTAACTGCATTCATATATAATGCAAAACCCCCTAAATGAATGTAAATTAAAACACCAGCATACAGAAATAGGAATTATTGCTCACTTAAAGTAATGTGGATTTCATCTTCCTTTGTGGAAAAACTACAAAGTTTTATATGAAAGGTAACGCTTCTGTGTCAACAAACAAGATCATATTTTCTTTATGAATAAAACCATGTATTTTTCCATGTAAATGCTTATAAAAAAAAAAAGATAACTTTCCTGTCTTGAACAGCCACAGGTAACTAGTTATACTTCGTTTTACACACTAACATCAAACCCAGTTTCAGGCTTCTTACACACTCCTTATGATGACTTTCTTAGCTGGAACACAGAAATTGGGTATGAATGCACAAATTTTCAAAAAGCAACCAAAAAAGTGAAATATAACTTGGAATGCTGCTTTTCTCATTCCTTCTAGACTGTTTTTAACAGTGTTATCTTATCTGCCAGGAAGAGAACAATTATAGATACTAGATTTCCTGAAAGGGATGAAAAAACCCATGAATTAACTGAGAACTGCTGTATCTGAACAACTAAGCCAGTATACGATTTGATTGTGTAGTAGGTGAATTATTTGACTGCATCCCCACACATCACAATATTTAAGAAATATGTTCATAACAATGCTGAGCATTATAGGTGTCTTCTGCTTTCTGCTGCACCAAAGAGCAACTCATTTCCTCTTCTGCAGAGTGAATTTATATTTCGCAGTTTAACTTTGCCTTTACGTGGTTGCGAAGACTTTAGGATTCTGGTGTAAGAATCAAAACACCTTAACATAAAAATATTTATTACTGCTTACTTTCATGGGATTTTATTCCATAAACATCAATAGCTGGATCAAATTCCCCTGGAGCCAAAGGCAGTGAGCTGTTCAGTGTGTTTCCTGGACTGTCTGGAGGGGTTCCAATGGGGTGGGTCCCATCACTTTCACCTTCCTCTTCTCCATCATTCTCTTCACACTCTACTTCTTCCTGTTCAGCTCTTTCAACATCATGAATTCCAACCAGCAAGCTGTAGTCCATGAGTTTTAACTGAGCAAGGAACTAGAAAGTGATAATAAGCAACTTATCAATATCACTGAAAAATGCAAGCTCCACTTACAAACAGGAGAAGTTACACAAAGATGTCATCAGTCGAGAAAAACAGGCACTTCTAAGAGGGAGCAAAAGGGAGGATTAAGCGATAAAGCTAGCAGAGAGATACTTGAATTTATTAAGATGTAGTAACAGCACACAGGTCACTTGCAACTTAGATTATAAAAAGCTGTAGGCCACTCTCCCAAAATCCTCAGGGAAAAATGATTTTTCCTGTAGCGAAGACCAGTGCTTGTGTGAGCCGATGACTGTCACTCCTGCCTCGTGTTTCAATTAGGGCTATCCTGTCACTGCTCAATGTCCAGACCGGCCTCTTGCTATCAGGTGTGCGGCGTGCTAAATCTGCCCCCTCACTCCCTTTTAAGCCTTCTTAAAGACTGATGAAAAAGTCTTGCAGTGGAAAGCAGTGAAGTTTTACACCATGAAGACATGAAATGATGCTATATTCTCTTCACAGTGACAGGCTCACAATTTAAATCACATAAGCAAAATATGAATGTGAATGAAAGGGTGGTTTTGAATAAAGACTGAGGATGGGAGTTTCTTTAGAAAATTGAAAGATGAATACACTTTATGTATAGACAAAGTGTTATTTTAGTTGAGGGGAACAGGATAAGGCAGAAAGCTAACAGAGAAGGATGGAAATAAGGAAGGTATAAAAGCAGGAAGATGGGATAAACAGTTCAAGGGGGTGAGGGGTAGGCAGGGCAGAGCTGTGCTGCAGCCTAAAAGCAATACTGCGATTTTTAACTTGTGGAGCCCTTGCTTATGGTATGCAGATAAAGAGGCTGAAAATACAAATTGTTTCAATTTTTAGAAACTCTAAATGGTTATAAAAAGGAAGTTAGAGCAGACCAGAGAAGAAGGGATTTAAGCCAGACTTTGGAATAGTGATAGTGATGAAAGAGATGAGTACAAAATACTAGGAAATGGGAAACTACAGTTTCTCAAAATCCTGATTCTGAGAAAAGAGAGGAATCAGAGATAACAAAGTGACTGTAAATTCAAGTGCTAGAAGAAATATTGTGAGATTGAGAAGAGGTTTTAAGAACAAAGAAATTGGTTTCTAATAATTTCAATATAATAAAGCAAAAGACTCTTTACAAGACTAGAAGAGATCTAAGTTTGAAGAGATGATGTACAACGATATACAAGAACAACAGATGAGATTGGCCAAAGGCAATAGAGTGGAAGGACTCCAGGCATATCATTAGGTACTTGATAAATACCGGGAGAGACAGGAGAAAAATCTACCAATAATGATACAAAAAAGCACGAAAGAGAACAGACTCTTGGGAAAAAGAGTGACCTGCAAATTAGAAGAGAACGGCTCTTGGGAAAAAAGTGTGCTGCTGACAGCAAAAAGACTTAGGGAGATCAGCACAAGGAAAAGATCATCTGATTTAAAATGGAAAAAATATCCTTATGTGCTTTTTCTCAGGACATTTTCAATGGAATGAGGAGGCAGGAAAATACACAAGAGGACATCAAAACAGCAGTAATAGGTATTTGTCTGTTTGAACACAGGAAGGGGACATAAGTCTCAATTATGAGAGTGTGCTGGTTTTGGCTGGGATAGAGTTAATTTTCTTCATAGTAGCTCGTATGGGGCTGTGTTTTGGATTTGTGCTGGAAACAGTGTTGATAACACAGGGATGTTTTCATTACTGCTGAGCAGTGCTGACACAGAGTCAAGGCCTTTTCTGCTTCTCACACCACCCCACCAGTGAGTAGGCTGGGGGTGCACAAGAAGCTGGGAGGGGACACGGCTGGGACAGCTGACCCCAACTGGCCAAAGGGATATTCCACACCATATGACGTCATGCTCAGCACAGAAAGCTGGGGGAAGAAGAAGGAAGGGGGGATGTTCGGAGTGATGGCGTTTGTCTTCCCAAGTAACCATTAGGTGTGATGGAGCCCTGCTTTCCCGGAGATGGCTGAACACCTGCCTGCCGATGGGAAGCAGTGAATGAATGCCTTGTTTTGCTTTGCTTGCGTGTGTGGCTTTTGCTTTACCTATTAAACTGTCTTTTATCTCAACCCACGAGTTTTCTCACTTTTACTCTCTGATTCTCTCCCCCATCCCACTGGGGGGGAGTGAGCGAGCGGCTGCGTGGTGCTTAGTTGCTGGCTGGGGTTAAATCACAACAGAGAAATACAGAAATCAAACTTACTTAATGACAAACAAGAACAGATATAAAGTCACATAGTTTAGAATACTACTCCATAATATGTTTAACTATAAATACTGTGTGATAAGATAATCATAGGCTAAGTGTCACGCATTTCTTTTCATTGTAGTGAAATGTGAGTGTTTACATATTGGGTACAAAGTGTATACTATCAGTTATCTAACAAGGGCAGAAGAACCAATAAAAGAAAAACAAGGTTAAAGAACAGCTTGCCATTGTTAAAATCAGGTGCCAGATCACTTCACACCAGTGGTTTACATGGATATTTAACAATGCTCTGTATAAATTTCAAAACCATAAAAAATAGCCTCTCAAGACATGATCTGGAATCTGCCATTATATTCACAATCCAGTAAATGGTATAGAAGATTGCACACAATCCACTTTCTGGGGTAATAAAGTATCTTCCACATTCCTTGCACATACTTAAGATCTTGTCTGCAACCTACTTACTGTAAAAGCGTTAGTCAGCAACACCAGTACATGTTAAAAAAGCACAAAACTTAAGCCCAAATAAACTTATCTCTAGAGCTGTGACATTGGTAGAGCAGTTTTCCAGCACAATATTTTAAATATAGAATAAACACGCATTGATTATTTCACAAAATATTTATGTTTTCATAATTATCATCACCATAAATTTCTCATCGTTATTATGATTGGAAATCACGATTTCCTCAAAAGCAAATTATTGGGTAAATTCTAAAGTTACGGTATTTTGTTTTGTGCAACTACTGAGATGTAGATCTGAAGAACTAGACAAGTCAATTCATAGAGCTATTTTGATATAAAAAGCTGAAAGTCTTATTAAGTCACAGACACATTTTGCTATCAGGTCTCTTCCAACAAGGAAAACAGATTTTAGGCTCCGAGTATAGGGATTGCAAAAATATTGTGTTTAGTGAAAATATTTTCAATTATGGAAACTAAAGTCAAGCTGTGTGAACTAGTTAGCCCAATATTTATTTTCTTTTATTTGCTGAACTAAATCAGTTATAATAAAATATTACATTAAATTCACATATTAACACTTTTCTATTAAGTATTGACTATATTCCGCCAATTACAAATTTGTATGAGAAGACTGCATTAAGATAATGAGTCCAACTGCTGTATACAAATTTCTGAAGCACTCTACTGTTGCGAAACTAAGGATGATTTAAAACTGGATTACTAATATGAAAGAGATAGAACATGCATGGCTGTGCGTAGGGGATGCTACGTTCTCTGTTATGGACTACAGTCTGTGTATGTACCTCCACCTGTAAACAACTCTCAATACTCACCTCTCTCGGGGGCATTTGGAAGTACTAGGCTTGTAAAGCGCTTAAGTACTAAGTAGTACCATCATTTTAACATCACATCATCAAGGCAGGGACAATGTATGGCAACCAGCTATAGCAGCAAGCCATTTATCACATCAGCAAAAGCAGTGATCAACTCCTGAAAGTTTAAATTGTGTTTCATTTAAAACAGTCTTATAAACAAGAGTTTTCATTAATGAATTACAGATATGATTTCCTGGGCTATCTGCAATTTGCCACACATTTTAATCAGATATAACTGAACAGGCACATTCTTACCTCAACATCCTTTTTGAGTTTCTCAAGGAACATCTTTTTGTTATTCTCATCAATATGAATCTTTTGGCCATCGTTAATAAAATCATTGTCTTTGAACGTCGGCAGCTCTTTGGCCTAAAATAAACCAAAACTCCTATAAGAGCGGGATTGCAAAGAAGACTGTGGAAGCTGCTGGCCTGGCACGCCCCCCCACCAGCAGCGGCACCTCCGGAGCTCCCCTGTGCCCAAGAGGGCACCGACGAGCCGCCGCTCCGGGGGAAGCAGAGGCACCTCCATCGCATGCAGCTCTCCGCAACCGCACCCATGGAGCCGTTTCCCTAGTTTATTCCTCCTGTAAATGGCCTAGAAGGTATACGATTACTGGGTGTGCAGCAAATGCGGCTAAGACAAACTCTCAGACTCAATGCTTGATTTGCATCGAACCTTGATTTGCATCGAGCTTCTTCCAAGATGTCGTTTGTCAAAGTGACTGGCAGTAAGTGAAGTCCAAACACAATCTACACCTCATTAACAAAGTGCTATTGCATCAGGTCTTATAGATGAAATCATATTGGATTCCATTCTACATAGCACTGTGAATGTTTGTAAGTGCCTAATACCAAATAATTATTTAAAAAGCATCAAGTGAACATATATTATGTAATGCTGCTTAGAAGTGGTAAATGCCAGAGAAGACCACTGCCTTTTAAACAAGGAATTAAACATTCTTGATGTTGGAGCATTAGTTGATTATCTTCATCTTTAACTCTCCCATGAAGTGATTTGCAACAGCATTAAGGAAACCCAGAAACTTTCACATGACCAGCGCAGACGGAGTAACCACTGGTTTCAGTACTAAGACCCCTCAAACAGGCTCTGTTTTCAGAGGACAGTGACCAGAAGTTTACTTAAAAAAACCCCAGCAAGCCAACAAAACAAACAAAAAAGCAGTTCCTTTGGGGTATTTGGTCAAGCAAACTAGAAGTAATAGTAGCTTCTGCAATCAGAGCCTTCAAAAAATTTGCCCATTAAGAGCAATGAACAGCCTTTCTCCCTGCCCCCCACCTTTAATAAAGAGTAGGGAAGAACAGGTTTTCTTTACAAAGAAAATGTTGCAGAACAACCGCGTGCTGCAACCCTCAATGACCATGAACTAATGGGTACTTTGAATAAAATAATTTCCCCTTAATCTGAAAGTCCTTCTGCTAGGAATAAAAGGCAGCTAACATCAGCCTACTGGAATGTCCTCCATAAGTTTAATTAGTCAGACATTGCTTATAACCTTACTGGAGACAATATTTTTCCTAAAGTTTATTTTCTTCCTATGACACAGTAAGGAAAAGAATCTCAGCGGTTTTTTTCTCTGCTCCAAAATGTACATATTGGAAAGCATAGCATTAAAAAGTGAGCATCATAAGCAGACCCTGAAATGCCCTTATAGATCTTCACAATGGCCAAAAGTTCTTTTTGCTGTTGGACTGTGCACAGAAGTGGCCGAAATAGTCAGTTCCCCAACTGTCCAAATTTATTTTTTGGACCTGGAGTTTGTGAATTGCTCAAGATCCCACAATGCTGCTTTTGTTTAGAAAAGTGACCCTTCTCTTCCAATAACTGCTCAAAAACACTTAAGCCATTAGTAACATTTTAATAGTTATGAATCCATGTTAAATCCATTGCATCCTGACACCAATGAACTCTGGAAAAAAAATAAGGTCCTAGTCTGGTTGCTCTGAATTATTACTGTGTTGCACCTAGAACTTTCTGATATATTAAAATACCCTCTAATAGAGACCCTCTATTTTAATTTAAAGTACAAAGGAAAAAACCCAAGCAGCTGAGATGGAGCTATAACTATTCATCCATCCCAGACTCCTTCCCATGGAGGAGTCATCCTGCAGCGCTCTGCTGATTTACTTAAAGATGACGTTAGCCACTTCTGGAAGCTCACAATGAATTGTTTACTACAATATGGCAGCACAGCGTGCATCGATTGTCTTTCTGGCCTACTCAGTAAGTGGTTTAGGATGACAATGAGTACGGGAAACATCACACAAGCATTCCAGACTAACAGCTCTAGAGATTATCATACACAGTCGAGCAAACTGTCCCATGGACAAGGGCTAATTCTGCAGAGGCGGGACTGCGGATCCAGGGATGTTGCCAACACCGGAGGATGGAATCCAGTGCGTGGGATGCTTAAGAATGGAAGAAGATTTGGATGAATTAATTTAAGATGAAACAATAATGAAAAGAATGCAGGAAACCAAGCTCCCTTCATTTCTAGCCCAAAGTCACTACAAAAAGAAATCCTCAGATTATCTTTCCACCTAGTATATCCAAGTTACTCATTAAACTAGGCAGAGGTTAAAGTGAAACAAACTCGTTAACACTGACAAACCCCCCTATTAATGCTGTTTAAAGCTAGGGGGTGAGTAAAGAGGAAGGATGTGCTTGTGGTTAAGATGCTGAGATGCAGGTTCATCTCTAGGCTCTGCCACAGACTTCCTGCACAGCATGGCATCAGCCAGTCAGACTCAGCGGGTGGTGGGAGGGGGAAGCGCGCTTCTCCACTGAAGACAGTCCTATCTTCAGTAAAAATAAACTTAAATTACAAGCAATGTCTTTTTTGGAAGATGCTAGAGCTGTTAAGCCAGTCGTCCAGGTGCCATACTCCGCTTTAACCTTGTCTCTAATCTATTTTTAATAAAAGTGAGCTAGCAAAGCTGACACAGCCACATTTCTTGCCTGCCATCACAAGACCCAAGGGGTACTCCCAAGGACATTCAGGGCAGTGAAACAGCTCTCCCAAAAAGCCAGACTCTTCACTGCCTCACATGCAGGCTCCCCAAGTCCTCAATAATCCCTCTGAGGATTTTTATCTGAGGTCATTTTTCTTGACCATAGCTGTGCAAGTGCAGAACTGCATAAATTAAAAGCCAGTACTGAGGCATGTGAAGAAAAAGGAAGAAGTAAAAGCAGTGGGTCCCATATAAGAAACTGACGCTAAAAAGCTATGTGCCAGTGGTTGCCCTCACCACATTATTTGTATGATGCCTCCCAGCCTATTCTCTTCCCTCTTTCTAGGTGTTATTAGACAAAGCTTTTTTTTTGGTGTGCTAGGCAATATCATTCTCCCTATTTATTTAAAGCTGAATAGCCCTAGGATACTGTTGCAGTCCCAAATATTACTAATGACAGCCAGCACTAGTAGTGATTCTAGTAGTACTTTAACTGATACTCATGTCTTAAAATTGATTTGTGAATTTAGGAATTAAAACCTATTAAATATGTGACTAGGAGGAGATCTCGTAGTTATTTAAAATTAATAATATATGTGTTCATGTTGAAAAATCCTAATGTGTTCATTTTCTTCTTATGCACTGAAATAAATAAATACAAAGAAAACCACATTGTGGCAGCTTAAAACACTATCTGAATGAAAAAATTGAGACTTTGCGTTAATGAAATAATCGATACGGTTAATTTTTAATGAAGTCTCAAATATTTCCAATGAAGCAAAGTCCTTGTTGGAAAAAGATTCTCCTAGAACGTAATTCATTATAATGAACATATTACTATCATTAAAGAACTAAATATTTTAAGAGCTGCACAGGAGATGAACATCTAACTACTTCCACTAAATTAATAATAGATTTTCTTTCTGAACCATCTCCATCGTTTTTAATCCCCTACTGAAAGATGCAAGAAAGGCACAATAGATTTTACAAATACGAAGTATTTATTTATTAAAAAAGCATGTTATTTGCACATTTCAGGTTTGCATTTCAAAGTTTGCCATGGTCACAGAGAATTTTAATGGCAGGAAGATTTCACTGCCTTTGAAAAGGCTGAAAGGCAATAAAGATTTCTTTGAGTAAGATGACAGAATGCATAAAGCCTGATTCAAAAACTAAAATTATGGTGAAACAGCCCACTGACATTGTTTCTGGGGAAAAAAAAAAAAAAATTCTTGAAAGATAAGAACCAGGTGAAGTTTTATTTCTATATGAAAATGGAAATAGTTTTTGCAGACTCCTTAACACATCTCAATTCAGCATCCTATCCTAATGTGTTGAAATGAATATTAGCAATTTTTTTTTCCCCAAGGGATTTTTGTGCATCATGACCTAAAATAATGATCACGGCTAACATTAATGCGGACATTTTGGAAGAAGCTTGCTAAAACAGCTGTAGGACAGTTAAGTTTCAGAATAAGTCTTGGATTGAAAAAGGAAAAAGACAGACTGTCTTCACAACCTGGCAGCAATTTCCCACCTAACAAAGGCAAAGATTAGGTTGTAGGAGAAATGTTGCATAGCAGTCTTATTGTTTGTTTGGAACTAGCCACGAGTCACGTTATTCACACAGGTAATCATGGCAAAATTGGGCTTACACTTTATAACTTTTGGAAATGGTATAAAACATCTGCCAAGAGTGAAGTTCCACACCCTGGGCTTCTTTTCACAGCGAATGGCTCACATACACCTTTTTTAAAAAAAATTAAGTTAGATTGACTTTAGACTGACTGGGCTCACCAGCGTATAAGGAAGGCAGTATCTTTTAAAAAAGGATATAATGCTAAATATAGTTCGCAATAATTTAGCACGGGTGGTTTTGAGCTGAAGATTGCAGCTTCTTCCCTTCAGCAGTTATGGGAGCTGGGTCCAAACTTTTGTTATACAGCGAGGGTCTGCAGCTCCACTTGGCATCACAGGACTGTAAATGGCAATGGAAATAAGAGCTGTAACCCCAAAAATGGGGTTTGAGAGGGAAACACTGGAATGGTTTTAGCCAGTATAACAGGCATTTTTGTAGAACAAAAAAAAAAATTGTGCAGGACATTGTAGGTGGATTAGGAAATCGACCATGTACCAAAATAGTAACTATACGTCTTTTCAATGCTCAGGGAAATGCATCCAGAATTATCCCTAGGTTTAATGTCTTCCTGCTGCAAAATAAACATGCAACATATAAAATGCAAGACAAAGTTCCTCCCCTTTTTTTTTAATTAACAGATGGAAAACAGACTTTTAAACAACAAAAAAACCAAACAAAGGCAAACTAGTGTTTTGTTTTGAAAAACAATAGTGGGGTTGGTGTCATGTAAAGCCTAAATGCTGAAACAGGAATCTGAACTCCGAATGTCTACTCCTATCTTTGCGATGTATTGCAGCGTGATGTTTTGAAAGTTATAATCTCTGTATATGTAACCTTGAGATTCGTTTCACAGAGAAATCCAAGACATGCTTCATACGTCTGTTGTGTGAGATCGGCATATGAAGCAGGTTGAAATCACTGAAAGAAATAAGTAAAAAAATGCTGTTCTGAAATTAGCAATTTTAAAATAGCTGGAAAAAATAGCTCAGATTTTGGGATGATCTACCTTCAATGAAGTTTTACCTATTGACATCAAAAGAAAATAATTCAAGACTGAGTAATCTTGTTGCTATGCTCCTATACTAAAATCCTTCTTCCTTTAGTTATAATTGTCCTCTCAGAAATCAGTGAATTACTATATGTTGTAATACAGAATGTAAAAAGTAAAGCTAAGAAGTGACTTGTTACACCTACCAGCATCTTCCAATCTAATTATCAGAGCTATGTATTTTGCATACAATTTAACTAAAATGTAACACAGCTGTCAACTATGGCAATTTTTTCCCAAAAAGGAACTTGAATAGAAAATCCTTTGTTCAAATGTATTTACTGTAATTTTTCTGCATTTATACTTATTTATGAAACAACACATACCACAGAGGTGGCAATGCAACCAGTTTTAGATTAATTTAAAAACATGCAATAATTTCTGAAATTGCTCAAGAAAGATGAAATATGGTGGGCTTCAGTTCAGTTAGGTTTGGTTTTTCGTCTTCAAATTTCCTTCCAAGTTGCTCACTCACAAGCAACATGTTTAAGTTCCTTATAAGTACAAGCAGACTCAGCTATAACTGCTGATTTGATGTTGTACTGCAAGCATAGCGTAACTGTGAGCAGACAGACCACCAGGGGAGTTCTGCATTATCCTGGCTTCACATAAGGGGGTAAAATTGTCCAAGGAATGAATAGAAAATGCCCACTATTAAAATAATAAAAATAAAAATTAAAGAGAACTAAAGCCTAAAAAAAATTAGGCAGCTGTCAGAATTTGACAACTGTTGAAACATACTGTTCTTTTAAAATTCAAGACATCTGTAAGTGCATATTATGATACTTGTTGCCAAGAAAGTGATGCCTTTAACATTAAAAATATCACTTATAATGCAAATGAGAGGAATTGTGTGTTAAGGTGAAATCTAAGGGATGGAGCTTGTCTCCACACTGATTATCACAAAATATTGAAATGATAGTTTCAGAGCTTCTCATCAATATGTTAGGATATTAAACAGTTAAAGACAGTCAAGCAGGATAAACTGAAAACAGGACAGAAAAGTAACATTCTCAAAGTCATTCCAGCCAGCTTTTCTTCCTAAAAACTGATTTAAAAAAAAGAAGTTTGAATACTAATACCTATTTCACACTACAAAACTAAAGTAGGAAAATACTTTTTTTCCCCTGATTTCTTATAGTCCATTAAATCTTTTTGCATAATTGCTTCTTTGTTATTAACTGAGTAAGTAACAAAAGACTAGTTCAATAGGAAAAAGATGCAAGAACATCATAATTTTAGCCAAGTTTGCCATTTCAAAGTAATTTATCTAAAATTTGCAGTGTGCATTAGAATGTGAAAGACTTGCTCTTCTGTTTTCTGGCTTCTGCAGCTTTAAAAGAAGCTAACATATTATGCTCAATATTCTGAAAACCATTTGATTACTTGAATATTGGCATCTGAAATTAAATACGAATTACTTAAAAGCCCATTTAAAAACTACAGCATTGCCAGACATTTTAGCTGTACATTTTAGCACCAAAAGCTTCCTGCCTTTTATTACTTTTCTGTTTTTCAGATGTGAATAGCAGTGGATACCTTTATAATAAGTAATTAAATAATGCTGCCATTAATTGAAATTCTATTATTATTAATGTCATTTCAGGGCAATATTAATAAATGGATGATTTAACTTGCCTCTGGCTAAAAACTAGCTAATAAGTTACTACACCAGCTAAGTATTTGAGATTGTCTGGTTTTGTTTAATCATTCAGAGCAATTTCTTCTAACACAGGAGATGCGAAAATCTCTTCAGAGCATTTGCTAAAATGCCTTTTTTTTTTTTTTTCCCCTTTTCAAGCTAAAATTTTCCAGGCATTTAAACATCTTTAAGATTGGCTTGAGATTCCCACAGAAGACAACAAACAAAAAGTTTGAAATAGTGACATCTACTTATGAGAAAATGGAAGTGAAAAAACATGCTACAGGGCTCTCACTTATGAAACATACTTATGTCAACACAGTCTTCAAGGTCCTGAAATTAGTGCCACACGTGCAGAGATACATCTCATGATAGCAGGCCTTCAGCACTGCTCAGAGTTTCAAAGACAAACTTTCCTTGTCTATTCATATAAATACACAACCCCCTTTTTATTTAAGCTTAAAAACTGTGCGTTCGAAACACTTGAGTAGTTTAGTTGAGTAAACCACCGCAGTTCTAGTGCCTAGTGCAGGAGACTCAGATCGCGGTGACGATGAATGTTCTGAACATCTACAATACAGACACACAGTAGTGTATTCTTCTGACCCTTTCAAATCAAACAGCAGACTCCAAAACTTAGACAAAAAAACATGTAATAAGCAAAATATTATTTTTCCCTTGCTTGAATCCCTAAGAGTCTTTCTTGAAGTGTTTGTAAAATGTTGTTCCCTCTATGAACTTAGAAGTCTACCCAATTAATTCCTTTTCTTAGAAATGTTTGTTCTGAGTGCTAGCTTGTGGCTTCCCTGCTGCACTGCATTGGCGTTTGAGGGGAATGATGAGTAACAGAAGGCTGTTCTAACAGCCTCAGACCGCCTGCTTGCAACATCAACAAGCTTAGTGTAGTTCTGTCTCCAAGAAATCAAATTCCTTTGAAAAGAAAATAATGTGTGAGATTTAAAATAGCAGAAGGAGAATTTGGGGGAGCAGGTTTTTTAATATTTCTTTCATAGAAGTACTCAGAATAAAAGGGGAGGTTCTACATGTGTTGAAGTTGATAGGAATTTCTGTTATTGGCCTTACTGAAGTTACGATTTCACATTAAATTTAGAGAATAATTGTTGTATACAATTATACAAAACTACACAAGTTTGTTTCAACTTAGCTATAATCAAGTTCAATAGTAATCTTGCCATGAACTTACATGGGAACAAAATTAAGGCACTGTTTCTTTGAGGTTCTCACTCAACGTATTAACTGCAGTATGTGTGTACTATTATTAATCTATTTATTATTATGAGACATATCCCTAAAACTGCTCAAAACCACTGCACTAAAGATCTGTATAGTATCAGCTCCTGTATAGCTGAATATATGTAATATTGTTAAATTTTACATTACCATTCCAAGCATTAATGTTGCAACCTGAAGTAGTCCCATCCAAATAATTTGCCCTCCTCATTTCTATCAGATTGTTTTAGTACTACCAGCAGAGGTTTTCAATGACATTAAGTATCGTTTGTAAGACACTGAAGGGTTAATCCCTCTGCTTTAAAAACACTAGAGTTGTGCTACTAAACAAGAACAAAAATAGACCACAAGAAAAGAACGGAGACCATTCAAGACATGATCTTGAGGGCCCGGTACAGCAAAAGAGAGCTAATGCTGACTATTGTAACTGCAGGTAGCATTTGGGACATGGTAGTTGCCTAATGCTGGAAGAAGAATTGTTAAGTGTTCAGTCATACCTTAGGACGAAGCGGAAAAACTTTGCAGAGTTTTTCATGCAGTGAGAACTGTAGGACTGACAGCTACTGCATGTCCCTTACTCCTTAGTGCAGTTGTGTGATCTGTAGAAGACTCAGAGAGGCAGGTATGGTACAACTAATGCTTAGGAGAAAAACAAATGATCCGAATAGAATTTGGGGACAACATAAAATGAAGTCTTTTAAGTGAATTGCTGAATGATCTTAGGCTAATTCAGAAGGAATGTGCTTGGAAAAATTAAGAAAACAAGGGTCATGGGTTCCTAGACTTCACCCAAATTTGGAAATCTAAGAAGTCTTAGATGATGGAGACTATGTTCCACCTTCAATTATCTGTAGAATGTCTAGACAAACCTCTCCTAAAGTGCCATCAGGCTATTTCATTGAAACCGCAGAGAAATGTTGATTTTGAGAACATTAAATTTTCCAAATGAACTGAAGTTGGAGATGGAGAAAAACAAAGTGATCAATTTCCTTTTAGAGCAAAGTTTCAGCCCAGAATTTGAGGGAGACTGTCTCTCATTATAGCTACATGTACATCTAAGTCTGTCAGTTGTTTGCTCGTTTGTATGAGCTTTACATACCCAAAGGTTCTCACAATTCAAGGTTTGGTTCATCTTTGCATTCACTTTAGAAGTGGTGCCACGTCACATCATTCCATTAACTGACATGGAGTATCCATAAATCTCAATATTAAAGAGCAAGAGAAAGAAGATGAAGAAGCAGGAGGGAAGAGAAGAAAGTCCTGATGTTTTCCTACCACAGGGCAGGCCCTGAAGAAACTAAGAAGAGAAGAGAAAAAAAGGAAAAGGAGGAGGTAGAGGATTGGCTCACTTACCTCTGAAATCTGAACACCATTGCAAACCAATATTCAAAGGTCTGCAGAAAATATATGGGGAAAGATAAAGGAGGGAATAAGGTAGAACTCAAGAGGGGAGAATATGACAGGAAACAGAGAAAAGGGGCAGAACAGCACTGGTTATGTTTGTCCTGAGACTAGCTAGCAGGTTAGATAACTGAAGAAGAAACAGAAATGCACCATACCTTTTCTTTGTCACTGGCTTCTCGAGCCACAGTAGAACCCTGAAACAGAAAAAATGGATCTAAAAATGTGCATATGTCAGAAACTAATTTGAAAATGTTACGATAACAGGTCAAAAAGCGGATGAACTGCATCCTTCTGAACTTGAGAGCTGTTTTAAAGAAAGGTGATACAGTAGGTAGAATGCCCAGGGCCGCTGAACTGCTGCAATCACTTGAAGAAGATGTATCATGAGAGAAGAAAGATGGATTAAATCCTCAAATGCTCTACACCTATTGTCCTCCTGACTGCTGGAGCTTCTTCCTCATGTCTCATCCTCATTTTGAGACTATCATCCTGGAAGTTCAGTTTGCTTGGCAGACTTCTTATCTTTCTGTGCCAATTTAGCTGTATGGTTATGGAATAGCCTATTCTATATAACTGTTCAGACATATGTAATACACATTTGAAAAGGATGTCACAATATAAACACATAAAAATATTTAAAAGATCACAAAGTACAAACAAGAACAAAGCACCTCATAGCAACATGAAGTCAAAAGAAGAGATGAGACCAACTGTGTATTCACAAGATTTACAGTGCTTGCCAAAGACATTTTTGATATTTAAATTTTTTTAAATTTATTTTTAGCTTAAAACTAGTAGGCAATATGATGCTTTCTGAATAAGGTGGAGGTGACAGAAAAATGGCTGTTTATATTTCCTTGCAAATTTCTTGGAGCAGGACCACACCTTTAAGTACCCAGCATTTGTTTATCACATAATAGCACTGCAAGAAATAATAACTACAAACATGATAACTGGACATTGAAAGATGGGTAAATCAGCTCTATCGTTTGTTGGAAGGTGTGCATTGTGTAAAGAAGTGCTGGAATGGAGTCATACTAGTTTAAAGAATGTGAGGATCCCCAACCACATCTTTTTATACCATGTTTTATTCTGTTCGGAGAGAGAAACTTAGAAAACTTAGAAAGGATGGAGAGAAAAGATAAATGGGACAGTACGTCTTAGTTATTATGTATGGCCCAGGAAGCAGGGA
Source organism: Aptenodytes patagonicus (assembly GCF_965638725.1). Classification (NCBI taxonomy): domain Eukaryota; kingdom Metazoa; phylum Chordata; class Aves; order Sphenisciformes; family Spheniscidae; genus Aptenodytes; species Aptenodytes patagonicus. The sequence goes on from NC_134950.1 coordinate 151,751,405, forward strand.
TTTCATTGCATTATATTGTTAACTGATAATAAAGCCTGGTAAAATTCTGACATTTTAGTTTACTGATGATACATCTTTTATGTTGTATTCTGTGCTCCAGCAGACTATTGGGCCTGAAAAAAGATCAGCTGAAAACCAAACTGGGGGAAAAAAAGGTGGATTTACAATAGTAAAAATTAGGGAGATTGCCAAATTTGACATTGAAGTAATTTTAATAAAATGCCTCAGTGGCCAGGAAAATACCTTTGAAATCCTATGCTGATTTGTGGTCTCTTTTTCTTAGTATCTACACAGGTGCTTACACACTTACACACTTAGTATCTACACACTTGTGCTACAAGTGAGCTCTAAGCTGGTGTCAAAAATATTCATGTACGAAAAAGGACTCTGAATCTACAACCGCAGATGCTGTAGCAGTGAAAATAAAAAAAAGTGATTTATAATATATGCAGTGTCACTATAAACCTGCTCAGTGAAGGAGTTTGTTTTGAAGAATAATATGATATTGATGTTAAATTTAAATTGCAAGAGAAGTTTATCTTTAAAGCAATTCTGTCCAGCTGGACAAACTGAACAGAGCAAAGAAGCATTCACAAATTCATAACATTCATAAATAATAGCAAGAGCTGTTGACACCAATGCTAAGAACGTACTGTATATCATTTATGTTTCTTTCTGTTGTGCTTTCATCCCTTTTTTAATGCATCTGGACATTACAATGCTCTAAAACACATACAGTTCTCTCAAATTTAAAAAATATCTTTCTAGGGTAAGCTCTGCTGCCAGTAATACTAAATACCAAAAAGTCAATTGTTGACAATCTGGAAATCAGTTCTAATAAATCACGTTCAGTCAACTATCTAACCAATTGCTAGGTAGATACTTGACAGTAGGAAAGGATGGTGCAGTACGTAGCATTACAAATCTCTTAATATAGAATGCTAAATAAACATCTTAAAACAAGTTTGCAGATGCACTTAGTGGTTCAACGCATAGAAATTAAATGTATTAAAAAGAAGTAGGTTTCTAAGAGGAGACTTTATGGAGGAAATTAAAATACAACCCCTTAGGTAGAAAGACTAAGACTGTTTTGGGCATTCATTGTAAGCACTGTATATTAACCATTGGCAAAATTACAATGAGCAGATAAACTGTCTGAAACAAAACTAATACACACCTTATGATAAAAGCAACAGAAATTTTGGTTTTTAAGAACCTTCTCTTTTTTACTTGAATTATTTTTAAAATATAGAATGAAATACGAAGCTTTTGTAGTAGTGATGTACATTGTTAGTAGCATTTTATTGGTTTAAATGATGATGATATTTAGTTATTTTATAAAAGCCCTCTGCAGAATCAGCTGTGGCTTTCCATAATGTTGATAAAAACCTATAGGAAACAGAATTATTATTGTACTTGTGTGAAGGGTTTTACCTTTAACCATTAGTTACATTTAACAAACACACCCGGTTAAATCGCTCCATTTAAAAATGCACAATATAAATAAATTTGTACAATTTCTATAATACCATCCTTCAGTTTTGCTAAACCTGGATGCAGAAGTAAACCAGTTAATGCTGGCTCTTACATAACACAATTTTAAATTAATTAAAATTCTCAGCAATATTCAAGCATCAGCATAATCTCACATTTATAGTAAAGATTTTCAGCTACTTTGTCAGTTATTTCATCAGCAATTATTTCTCACCTTTAAATCATATTTTCTATAAACAGATAAACGATGGCTGAACACATTTCTTGTAACAATCATATATACTTCAACTCCATCAACAGTAAGCCGGTACATGCCCAAAAACTGGGGAAGAAGTGTATTCCCATGACACTCCACAATAAACTGTAGGAGCAAAAGAAAAAAAAGAGAAATGAGGATGGATACATATTATATAAATACATCTTTATACATTTTTAAAGATAAAACACCCAGAAACAACACATTTATTTGCTGAATATATATTTGTGTGGAGACAAACCTTCAAAAAAATCATGCCAAAACAAACCCCTTCATCAGGAGGTTATCCTGCTTTTAGGCCAGTGTTTAAAAATTAAAATCTTGAACTGCTTAACTTATAACTCTTGACTTCTATAGACAATCTCATAGAAAAAGCAGGCTCCATTTGACACACCTTTCCACTTTTATGGTCCAAAAAGCACACCTAATGCAGATAACATATTTGGTACTGTTGTCAAAAAACAGAAATATGTTTTCAAACATCACACTGCTGTATTTTGTACTCTGTTGTCCCAGATTATATTTAATTTGTATGTTTCTCCACTCTCAATACTTGTTTGTTATGATGAACATTTATGGTGCTGTCACCAGCAAGGGGTATTATTTATTATGACCAACTTTCTGCTAGTTCCCACGTGATGGTTGCATTTCAGGGTCAATAGAGTTGAGCAGTGAAGTGCAAGATCCCTCTATTATTTTATTTACGAATCATTATATTTCCTTAAGGTCACCATATTCCATTACAAATGGGCTATTAAGCTTGAAAAGATTTGCCACCTGCACCTGAAACCCGTCTTTTTTTTTTTTTTAATCACTTGCCTTACAACTAATAGTTCAAATTTCTATTGGAAAGACTACTGGAGGAAGCAGAAAAAGTACAGACTACATTGATGACGAGAACTATTGAAGAATGAATATTTATTCTGAGAATAAAAATGCCCATACTGTATTAATCCTAAAACCAACTCAAACACATCCACTCATATTTTGTGGAACCAAGGAAAAGTTAAGCCACAATGATGAAAACCACAAAAGGACTCACCAGCTTTCCTCTTTCTGTTATTACCAAGTCTGGAGAAAATTTAAAAATTCAAGCCCCAAATAGGAAACATGAAAAGTAACCAACAGCCAGCTTTTAAAGCAGATCAACTTTGAAATATTCGTTGAATACTGAAGCTGCTGTTTCTTTTGTGCCAGAGCGACCTGGTTATTAGAAACACATTATTGTAAAATACAGGAGACTTTAGAACAAGTTATCTGAATAAGCCATTTGAATTGTTTAACAAAGGTAGTTAGCATTTGGTAACAATATAACAAAGCTCTTGGAACCCTGGAGATTTTCCAATTTTGGGCTCCTCTGCTAATTTTAAGGAATTTATCTCACTAACTTTATACTGGAATCTGCACATATCACATACAGACTTTCCTTTTTTAAATGGCAAAATAAAAATAGAAAGATTTAAGAGTCCTGAAAACAATCCTGTCCAGCAAGAAACAAAGGGAATGAACAACAAAGATGGAAATTGTTGACTGTGAATTGAACATAATTTTGACTAACAACTCTGACACATGAGCTCTGTTGAATCTTGCTGGCACAGTTTGGGCTGTAACACTCCTTTCTGTTTGCCCTTGTAGCTGTACTGGAGGTTACAAGCCCCGAAGCAGAGAACACGTAGTCATGACACAGTTGTGCCACTTCACAGAAGCATTTTTAAGCTCAAACTGCCTATGAATGGGCAAAACATCTCAAGCCGCTGCAGAGGGTCAGTGAATGCAAATCAGAACCTTAGGGAGGAAATATGATTGTATGCCCCAAAATACAAAGAAGTTTGACAGTAAAAGGCCACACAAGCAATGTCAGTCCTGAGCAGTGCACAAAGATTGATCAGTTTGCACCTGAGAAGACTTCTGTGTTTAACAGATGCAGAAGTTTTAAGTTGGGAGTTCTTGGTTTGGAGGATTTTCAATCATAGGGCTGTTACCAACCTCACAAAGCAGTTATAACGTGTTACAGGATACGTAGCTCATTTTGACCATCAGTAGTTTCTCTTAGAGATCCGATCATAAAGTGAAATTAGAACTATTAATGCTGAGGTTACAGAAAACTTGTTTAAAATGCTAATCCCTGTTAGTCAAACTACATTGATTATTTTGTTATAAACTTCAAGTACTTGGCATACATCCTAAAGGCAAATACTTTTCTAATGCTTTATAGAAGGTGGGAAGGGTTGTTCTTATAAAAACATTTATTGAGTGATTCCTTCTCTAAGATGATTAGGTTCTGCAAGGATGATAAAAATGAATCTAGCTTCCAAGAAGAGTTTAGTGCCACAGAATTTCAGGCCACTCAACTCTTTAATGGATCCAGCCACTCCTAATCTTACGGCTCTTAACTACAGAATTTGAATTAAAATAAATACTATTATTCTAATTTTCCATATGGGGATCTGAGACGCAGAAACTTTATCTGAAATCATACAGAGAGTTTGTGCCACGTGAAGGAACGCCAGCTAGGCATCTCGAGTACCAGACTAATAACTCCCTGCCCTTCCTCTCAGCTGCTAGGGTCACAGTCTTGACACTTAAACCATCTCTTCAACCCTAGCTATTGCTAACTCTCCGATTTTAACCTTTCTGGTCTTGAGTGTCCCCATCTGTAAAACAGCAATGTCATTAACACAGAACATGTGCAACATACCCACTGTAATAACATAAAATAAATCTTTTGTTTAGCAGTATACAACCCCCTCCCAAACTGTTCTGTATTACGTAACAAGGGAAAAAAGGCAATTAATGAGAGTTGCTTAAGTCCTATTTGTAAGTTAGGGTTAGCCATTTGCTAACGCTGTTGTTTCATTTTAATATTTTGCAAACAAGCCTTCTGAAAGGGCAGTGTTACTAGCATGCAGCACAGGACATGGAGAGCTCTGCTAGCACTGCTCTTCACTTGATAAAAAGGGACTTGGCCGTGTTCTTGCAGACTTCTAAGAGACCTTCTCAAGGCACACCATGTACTGCAACAGTTGTTTCCTACTCACTGCTGACTGTGGACACTCATGCCATTGCAATTTAAAGAAAAGCCCCTAAAATGATTTCAGTGTTTCCCATGACAGCATTTCTTATCCTGACGGGGAGACAAAGGAAAGAGGGAGGAATGCCACTTGCTATCAGCATCTACAAGGTTGGTCTAGAACTTCCTACCTTTGAAACTATCAATCCCCCATATCTGCATCACAGAGGAGGCAAAACGTGTCATCTGTTTGGGTGGGAGTCCAGCAGGACTTGCACTGGTGACTGTGGTTGGCAGATTTTCAATTTGTCCATCTTGATATAAATGAAGTAGCAATTTAGTCACCTCAAGGTGCTTTTTAGGAATGATTTCCTGAAGTTTCCCACTCACAGCTGGAATAAAAGTGAGCCTAGAAAATAAGCCGGTACATGCTTAACAGGACTGCTAAATTTCAGTGAAAGAAAAGACCTTCACTCCTTTATGTTAACTCTTTCTAAAAAGAACATTAAAACAATTCTATCAAGCAGCCTTGCTAAATAAAACTATAATACTTAGCTAATACATTTACAAGTCCTTATATGCAGTAACAAAATCCATCTTTTTAAAAAAGAGTGTTGTAATAAACACCCCACCATTTTTTGTTAATTCAGACAATTTTCATTTTCCTGCACAGCATGAGGACAATATTACCATTAACAAAATAATCATCAGCATGTTGACACATTTTATCAGCTGTGCAGCACAAGTTTCAAATACGTAATTTTCTGAGCTCTCTTGAACCCCATGCTTAAAGCTGAAAATTAGTAAGAAATTCTTTATGACCCTACAGTCTCATTAACTTTTGTATAAATATAGCTTCAGGATTCCTTAATAAGAACAGAACTTTTCCTCTCATTTTACATGAAAAATAAGATTCTTAGCTTCTTGCTTCCATGTGGTAATCCTAGTAAGATATCAGGATGACTAAAAGATAACATAGTGCATATAATTTATTGGCAAAGAAGTTATGCCATTTTTGGCTCTTTTTGGCAAAACACGGGGTAAAATTCCCATTTCTGCTATTTCTCCTCCTCCCCTGGAGATAATCTGTGGAATGATTTGACATCAGCGAAGACTAAATCCTGAATTATATCTATCTCGGTTCTATGTGAAAACTCAACATTCCTATTTTTCGCAGGTAGCCCTATTTTGCAAACATTAATTCAGAAATACACAACATGCTCATTCTCTGTTACCCCTTTATATATTATTTTCACGATTTTCTACTTCATGATTAAGGCAATCATGCTTGAATTATCAAACGCTTATGTGACAAGTCTATATGTTATTAGGATACTTTAAAGAAATTGAATGGCAAGCGATATAATTATTTAAAAACATTTTGGACATTGTGAAGGACAAGACATTGATACTCCTTTTTTGGGCTCAACTTCCTCTTTCAAATCCTCTTGCCTGCAATCAGAAATATCCTCCACCAATGTGTTGTGTGCACGTGCGTTGACATGTGGAATCACTCCCCAAAAAGGAGGTTGAGAAGCTGTCCAGAGTTATATCATGTTTCAGAATATTCCAATTATTGCCATTTTCTTGAACCCTAACAATTTCACGGAAAATTATCCATTGGGTACTTATGTGAAACATTGAAAGGATTAATTAGCCGGACTACAGCACACAACAGAAAGTTACAGATTTTCAAGGCATATAAAGCTGTTTTCTTCTAGTAAGTCATGTAAGAAAGTAATTTAATTTAAAGAAGTATTCAATAAATATACAGGTTTTCAGATACAAGCCCTGTGATTCACAGCCTTACGTTTCATGTTAATTTTACTTCAAAGTGCAACTTAATCTAAATGTTATCACCATGTGTGATTATCTAGGCTGCAGATCTGCTACCAGGAACATTATACTTGGTACTGCTACAATCAAATGAGTCACTGGGCGTGCTGATTGCTTCTGAAAGTGCTGTGCACAGCATCAGTAGCTTATATATATAAAATACAATAAATATATAGAAAACATCTGCTGGTGAAACCCAGGCCTCAACAGAGCCAGTGCAGCCAAGTCTATTCTGCCATTTTGTGTAGTTAGGTATTTACCTATGAAATTTCACATCTTTCAGTAAAGATTTTTGATGAGTTTTTCGGTAACAGTTCCAGCCCGTGGTTGTATGGCCCTTTTCCATATTGCCCTTTTGCAATTCTATCTAATGCCCATGCTAATGAGTTTCTTGTTTTCAGGGTCACCCCTCCTATAGGAAACGGTGAGCCCATGGGTGCAGGTGAAACGTAGACTGTTCGGATGAGAACACATATATTCTCATCTCTACTTTTTCTGCTTCTCCTGGTTTTTCATATCAAAGCTGCTTTATAATGTGCCCTATAGCACAGGGCAGAGGCCACATTCTTTGCCGCCTCTTAATTCGCACATGGAACCAGCTGAAGGGCTTTTCTCAACTGCGTTTCTTCGCAAATGTCCCATAAATCTTCACCTCTTACTACATTAGGACATACAGAGAGTCAGGGTCACCGTTACACGGTATACATCCTTCTTCATGTGCATTTGTGTTTAAATAACAGTACATTATATTGCCTTGCTTTGCCTTTTTACCTACCCTTTCCCTTCTTTTTGTGACACATACAGATGCAACTCATGAAGAAATGGGGGGAGCTGGGAGGAAGCAAGCCACTGATAACCTGTACAAGTAACAACATGGAGGGAGGATGACACAAACTTAAATGTAGCCATGATTTAGCAACCTACCAGCTTGATGTCAGCCCATCTCAGTGCAAATTCCTAGACACCTAGTCCCCACTTTCTTTTCTGGGGTATTCTCCAGCCTATGTTGTCACCAATTCTGTGACAAAATTACTTTTAGCCTACAGTAACGTTTTTCTGTCTATTTATGATTTTAGTGTTTTCTCCTACCTTCCACTCCATAACCTTGTGCTATTCCTTGATTCCTGTGCAGCCCTGAACCCCACTCTTGGTGCAATTTCCCCTATTTTCACCTTATTGCCTACATTTTTTCCCCTTTCATTTGCCTTCCTGTTTCTTTTATATTTTTTTCCTCTCCAGAAGCTAAGGTCATTTTTTCCCCCTGCTTTTGTTTTCTCCTTTATGCTGTCATCTCCCCTTTTTAGCTCATTCTATTCTTTCCTTTCTTTTCATTCACTTCCCTATCACTCCTCTGTTTGCTGCCTCCGGTAAATGGGCAGTCCCTCTCCTTTACCACTATTCGCTATTTCTGCTGGTTGCTAGGGAGACAAGCAGGCAGTGCAATAGGTGTCAGTTCTGCATACAATTACCTGTGTAGGGAAGAGAACGTGCAGTCAACAGGGACAGCCACCTATAGAAAACCTAAAGGGTATCTACACTCATGAGTAGTTTTATACTGGAAGGCTTGTATGCTAACAACTCTCTCTTGTTCACCTGCTTTGAGATGGCTTCTCAATTTCTTTTCTTTACTGAAGTCACCTGGGTGTCAGCACTGAGGAATAATAAATCACTTTTGAAGTCCATTTTAATGAAAAAGGAGAAAAAAAAAAGGTGTGCAAAAGGTGGTGTTTTTTTTCTGATATGCTCAAGTTCGTTTCATTTTATTTTTAAAAATTTCCATCCTGCCTGTCATCTATTTTCAGAGCACAGGATTCCACTTTTACATCAATTTACACCAATTTAATCTTTAGAGCAAGTTTAGCTCACTAGGAAGGACAGAGTGTCTTGATTCAGACGTTTCAGAAACTAGAACATCTGCCTACAGAATTTTACTCAACTGTCACTGATTTCTACCCTTGAAAATCATATTTGTAGCTTATAATATATCCACATATATACTAATATCTACGTTAGTATATTCTGTATTTTATGTAAATTAATAAATTTTTCGCACAGGAAAATGCATCCAAAAGAAACATATAAACATAGCTTGAATACATGCTGAAATGAAAAGTTTTCCTTTAGGAGGAAGCAGGGTATTATCTGTTCCTTAAACATAGGGTGAAATCCTGGCAACGCACTTATCACAGATGACTTTGCTGAGCTCTCCTTTAACAATGCCAAAGGGAGCAGTAGGTTTAACTCCAATTCTCTGGTCCATGCTCTTGGGGTCAGGAGCATAGGTTTAAGACAAAACAGCACTAGATTTGGAGGGATTTCAAATGAGTATTTGATTTTGTCCTCAAATACTATTGAAGTATTTAACATGAGCATGCTTGATTAACTTACACAATTGTCAAACTACGTCTGAGAGTAGGTAAGCCCATACAGCAAAGACTTTTCTAATATTTCAAAGTCTAACCCATTTGAGCATAACGATGGTTCTAGTGCATTTGGCAAGTAAATGATGTTCAGTTGAAGTAACGCCTGAAGAGTAGCGAGAAGAGTTCTACTAACTGATGGTATAACGATAATATAAGCAGTCCAAACCAATTGCAAATTACATTAAAATGTGACTAAAAAGCAGCATTTTACACTACGATTCAGAAAATATTACAGTAGTTAAAAACTGGTTAGCATGGAAATTCACAGCATAAGAACCTAACATGTCATATATATTTGTATTTACCATAACACTTAGAAACCTAGCTGGTTCATGCTCTAGGCCATTTTGTCTTTAAATGTAAACAGAAAGCTGGTCTATGCACGATGGACTCTATAATCTAGTCATAAATAACAAGATGCTTTGCAACTTTTAAGCACGGAGAAAGACATTATTCCCCCCTATTTGTGTAGAAGTGGTGGGCTTAGTGTTTTGTATTTTTTTTTTTAAAACTTTGCAAGAGAAAATAATGATCTCTAGTGTTCCTACTCAGTACTAAAAGCGTCAGACTCATCTGATGAGTTGACAGAAAGCGTCAATGTTTAGACTGAAGCATTCACCATCTGTCTGAGGTTGTAGGCCTGACTGCCACTAAAAAAAAAAGGCATCACATCAGACAGGGTAAATGGATGAATGTAACTCATAATTTTGGACAGCAACTATAATTTACAATTGTCAGAACTATTACTTACAATTCAACAGTTTTAATTTGGAATTGCTATATATACTTATATGCTGTTTCTATAGTAACTTCTCCTGATGCTCCTTCAAGCCTGGTTCACTTTTAGTTATTTACACATTTCTAGTATGTAGCCTTAGGCTTGGAATTTGATCTTTCTGGTTTTACTGTTGATTTTTTTTAAATTTTAAATAGTGGTAATAATACTGTAAATTGGGATGCACCTAACTTGGTTACTTTTGCAAAATGCCATGCGGTATTGCAATAGAACTCTACCCAGAAAGGAGAAAGCTAATAACTCAGCCAAACTAACCTATTTTATTTTCTCTCCTAACAAGTTACTAGCCATTCTGTTTCCTGAAAATAACCTGATTTCTCTAGGGTCTACAGTCATGTCCATTATAACTTTGGTTAATTAAAAACCAGGCAATCTAGACTTGGTATTTTTAGACTTACAAGTGTTTACAGGCTATGCACAATTCCTGTTCCTTTTGTAAATACCTAAGTATACAGACTGTGTGACTAGAACCTCAGTTCCTCACGGCTCCAAAGAACAGACGGGCTATTGCACTTTCAGACAGGTGGAGAGAGGAAGGATGGAAAGAACTGGATGGGTTTGTGGACTATACATCTCCATGATCTCCAGTTACCGATAAAATAACCTTTATTTCTACTTTCCAGTGGCAGTTTACATGTCTCTTTCTAACCTTTTATTTACGGAGGTTATTCCTCCCAGGATGATCCCTGCACTACATAACTGGGTCTGAACATGTCTGCACACTCCCTTCCTTGGAAGGCTGAACCTTTCAAATACAGCTCTGCTCTAAGAGCAGTCTGACACAGGGTATGATGTAAGGGCATGCCACTAAGAAGCCACAGACTAGTCCCAAATGCAATCACACCTGGGCTGTGAAGCACACTTAGCTGGGCCAGAAATTTTCACATATGTGGTGAGTGCTGCTGGCAATCAGTGAACTGAAACTGGAGAAAAGCTAACAAGCAGACTTCTCTAAAAATCCCATATTTGGTACTTTCGTGTGTAATTACAATTAGCTTCTTTAACTGTAGCAACAATTACAGTTAAGAAAGATACTGGGCAGTAAGATAAGTATGTAAATCAGTACACGGAACTTGACATTTCCTCTATTGGCAGAAGAGAGTATGCCAAAATAAAACTGAACTCAAGAGAACTTGTTTTATTGACAAAGATTTCCACAGGAGTACCAGTGAGTATCTGAAAAGCCTTGTACTACTGCAACCAAGCCATCCGACAGAACCATGAAGTTACATCCATACCAGTGAATTAGGTCTTGGAATGTCCTCTGGCATCAGTTCTAGTTGGAATGGAATAACTCACATCCAAATTTTTAAGTTCTCCTCTAAAACAAGATGCTCATATTCAAACTCCTAAGTAGGAATAGTAACTGGCCTGAGTTAATACCTTGAACCTTGCCCAGAATTATCTGGGAGACAGCCAGCTGGCCCTAAGCAAAACCACAGTAGGGACCATTACTGAGCTCAAGTGCCAGTGGATGTTATCTGGCATTGCATTGTTTGCAAGTAGTCTAAGGCCAATCTGTGTGGGATGACTTGGTCAAGGGAATAATTAAAACCTTTCCCCCAGGACAATGGGTTCTCTAGACTTTGTCAAGCAGGCTAAGATAAGCTTCACTTGTCTGAAAAACATCTAGAGAAATGGGAGGACAAGCTGCTGTACCTAAGGATTCCAAGCATTCAATTTCCAGGAGCAACACACAGGACATGGTATCAGCCGTCACCAGAGTTAGTGGGATTTAATTTAGATTTTCTTCAATAAATTCAAAGGATTTTGTTCAGTACATTGCGGAAGATACTGAAATTAATTTATTTCATTAAAATTTCCAATTATTAAACTGTCTCTGCACTTGAGTTCCTCTGCATTTACACTTTGTAAAGTGCTCTCAAGTTCTGAGACAAAAAGAAGTACAAGTGATATCTTTATGAATCTTTTGGAGGCATCGATGAGAACCTTCCTATATGGATGTTTTTCCAGTATAAAGTGAAATTAGATGCCTGGTACAGATAACTTTCAGATCATTATTCCTTGTAACCTAGCCTATTATGAACCCTGATGTTTGAAAGCATTAATGAAAAAAGATTCCACATGATTAAGTTCATTCATGTTAGCACTGTCTTCATTGACAGTCTTGAAAGGAGATGACTGTTTCGAAAAGCAGTATGACTTTTCAGCTGGATTAAGTCTCAAAATCTGCATCATTAATACTAGCTTCTAATGCCAAATAAGAAACGGACTAAAACTTTAATTCTGCTGCATTGCTTCACAGATCAAAATCCTTTCAAATCAAAGCTAAAATTGTAAGTTTGAAAACTCTAATAAATAATAACCCTAAAATTACAATTAGATAATAGGTTAAAATTTCCCTTTGGTAAAATTGTAATTGAAAGATGGTTTTATGAACATTTCTGATAGTGACAGTATTTACCTATGTTAAAACAAACACACGGTGGTCCTACGTTTTATTTAAACAGAAGAACAACATGCAGAGAGAGAAGAGAGTTCGTATCTAACTCACTGAAGGCTTCCCAAGCTACTCTGGACTTGGATGGCATTCAGAGATCTCCCTTCAGCAGAGGAAGAGCAGAGAGTGAGACAGCCAAGCAGCACCACAAAGATGGCTGGCAATACCTTCAATCCCAAGCACCCCGAAATCATGCTTTTGCCTTCCTTCTACCTCAAAAGATGGCTTTAAAACTGGTTTTACAAAAGTAACAGTATTAAAAAAAAAAAAGAAAGAAAAAAAAGGAGTCAAGCCCAAGTACTTTATATTCAACCAGTGCTGCTTTCAAACTGGAGTTTGAGATTCCTATTATACATTGGTTGAAACTGTTAGAAAATTACTAAACATCGCAAGACAAAAAATAAGCCACTGAAAAGAACAACAAAAAAAACCCCAGCCCTGAATGTCCTGAAGTCTTTACCTGAAATCCCAACCCACGGAAGTGAGCAGGAAGATGGAAAGAAGGATAACACCCCCACCCCCCACCCCCCCTCTTTTGGGTATCATAGTTTAGATGATTTTAGAGATTTTTGTGATACGTGCAGCTTTAGAGCTTATTCAAACAGATCTGGGGCTAAGAAAATTAGCACCGATTTTATTAAGGGTTTTTGTATTTCCCAAGTTCCGCTCCCCCCTGTGCCATTCACCCACATTATACACTGGCACAGTATGACAGTTATCAAGGCTGATTTGAGGTATCTCCACTGCTCACTTTTGACTGTAATGTTGTTCCTAGAAATTCACATCGCAAAACCTGTTTCTTTATTAGCAGAAATTTTACATTAATTATACCCAATTTTTTATTTCTCATACAATACAACTCTCTAATTTTTTGAAATCTGTTGTTAGTGAAACACATAAAACATTCAGTGATCAGAGCAGGAAGAAAGACATCACCTGCACCATTCATACACACGTACACAGACATCACCAAGCTAGCCCAGAATAAAGTAGCTTCTAGCCTGGGAGTCCACTAGCTGAAAGAGCGAGCATCTTCCTAGTAAGGTGAAGGAGCTTATGGCCTCCAAGTTAGTATCTCTGTATCATGTAGACATCTCATTTTACTTAAAGCTAGCTTAGATATTTAGAAAAGTGCAGCCTTGTGAATTGCAGACATACAATAAATTGCTCATGCAAAAGGGAAAAAGTCTGAAGTGACTCTTTTTCCATAATTATTCATGTAAAACTTTTACCACTCTAAAAATATTGACATTATAATATTTAAGAAGAGATCCTACACCCTGATAATAATTAGTATATTACCTGATGGTATTTCTTCAGTATGTTGTGCATTTCTGCTACATCTTCACTTGTTATAGTTTTGATGATATATCTTTTGTCGTAAGATGTATGAAAGCGGGCACCACTGCGTGCTTGGGAATCATTGGCAACGGGTGCACTTCTTGTCAATGAATTCTGTCAATAGATTTAAACCAAAAAAAGCATCAAGTCAGACAAAAATATGCAACTTTTAATTAGAACAAATATAAACCATTTACATTTATTTTTTAATCTTTTTCAATACATCTGCACTGAGCTGAATTCTGCAAAGCATGTAATCACAGACTGCATTATCTTGACAAATCACTTCAAAAATATTCTAAGAACAAAAGAATGTTTGGGGGAAGGTATTGCCCATCAGTGGTTCAAAAGTCATTCTCAACGCTGAATGGGAATTTAATGCACTTTGTTACGTATACATTATCAGCTTTTGGGAAGAAAACATACAGTAATTAAAAATTCAAAAGGAACACTGTATTACACCACAATAACTATAAATAGAGGATTCATCTGTAGTAACAGTATCACTCTAAAACTGAGCAGGATTTGCTCTTGAGCCAGTGTGACCTGGTATATAAACAAGATCATAGCTAGATTTCTGAGTTCTAGTACCAGAGCTATTCCAATGATTTCATACCTAGTGTTAAGCAACTAACAGTATTGTACAGTACCTCCTTTTGTAAAATAGACCTACCTTCCTACAGACTCAAGAGGGGAAGATTAGTTAATGACTGTATAGTAGTTAGAAGAAAAACTCCTAGAGATTAGTGACCATCTTTAGACTGAAGCTTGAGACTACTTATGCTTCAACAATAGCAAAAGCAGCCTTCTGCTTTTTTCAGAAATAAGAAGTATTCAGATTAGATTTCTTTATATTTAAAAACAGTAAAAATAAATTAGACAAAGTATAACAACTTGCTTTTGGCTGGAAACATCTTTCTTTACCAGTAAGAGTTTATGCCAATTGTTACATACTTGAATTACACCATTATTTTTTTTTTTTTAAATAAGTAGTAAGAGCAATAGCACAGCCATGAGAAAACACAACGATGTTCTTGCACCCCATGTGTACTTCCATAAAAAGGGACCATGCTCTGAAAAGGTTAAACAAGTTAATTACAGACTGCTGGAACACTTCTATGTTTATGAAATAAACTTGCAGTACCCATTTGGTATATCCCCACTGGTAGCAGAAAACCCCAGCTCCTGCTATCGTTCCTCACTGTACCATACTGCACAAACAGCTGTTGCTAAATTGAAATATACTTCCCCCCTTCCACACTCACATAGTGTTAACCTTCTCCCTGCTAGAAGAAAAGACATTTTCACAGAAAGTTTTAATAAAATTTTATATATAAATGTAAATGTTGCACATTCCTAAGAAGCAAAAGTTCAGCTCCAGCAGCTACAGAATATGACACGTTTGTGTGGTTTGATAAGACACCATGAACTAAGTCACAAAACAGATTTACACTGGAAGAACAATGATGCTTTCACAAAGTAATTACAAATAGGCTCAGTCTGCTACAACCAGGTACCAAACCCACAAAATTTTATTTTTATAGGAGCTATGTCTTATTTGGAAGTTTTACCATTGATAAATCTGATCACAAGCTCTATGGACTTCAGCAGGAGCTGGACATGCAGATTCAACCCGTGACAGGTCAGTAATTATTATAAAGTAATAGCCTCAACCAAGAGATGAGGGCAACTATAGCCCCAATTTAAGACGACACTTGAACACATACAATTATGTCTCCATATTTTGGAGACCCATTGACTTCAACAGGCCTTCAGCATAGTTAAATCTTATCCCAAATGTGGGATGCTTTCTGAAATCAGTTTAATATGAAATAAAAACATTTTCCCACAAGGTTACTTTGTTCAACTGAAATACTCAGGAGCAGTAGGAATAACAGTAAATCACCTAAAAGCACAGAGCTCTACAAGGTCTTATTAGAATGAAAACCTTAATTACGACATGTAGGAGAAATAAATCTTCGCGCAATTCTCCCTGTATATTTCTAGGCTTGTGCAATGAACTAGAACCATTACTAATGTCTATCATAAAAAGTGATGTCTTTCTCCATTATCCTCTCTATTCACTAAAGAAAGAAAGGATGTGGGTGCTTCCCTAATGTTTATGAATAAACAATTTTGCTAGACTGATCAGAACAGAGCTTTAGGGACAACCATTGCAGACTTGGTTCCTTCTCTGCACTGGCTTTTGGACAGCCAATTTTAACAGATGCGAGTCCTGATACACCATCACTTCACATGGTATTGAAGAGACTAGAGAAGGGAATTTAAGTATTACTGCAGTTTTCTGTACCTGTTTTCAGATGTTTCCTATTGAAATCCATTTCCCACCACCCCACCACTGCAATGTTTTTATGTACTGATGAAGTCTGTTCAAGAGAACAGGTATCATAAACGGATTGAATTTTCTCAATGCTACACTTGATATCAGTACTCCATTAATTTTCAAATTGAATCATAAATAGAGTTAGTCTTAGAAACCATCCTCTGTAGAAACCCTCTCTATTCTGGAGTCAGGACTTGGCTTTATTGCCAGGACGTATATTTAATAGTTTAAGATGAGGAACTGATAATAAAAGTTTTAAAAAAATTGTGCAAATTCAGTTACCTTCATCACAAACTAGAAAATATGATGTAACATAATAATTATTTTTAATTTTGAAAAAAGCTAAAGCATGGGTAATCATTAGTGTATGTAGTGAATTAAACTACTGCTAAGTTATTAGGCTGTAATTCAGTTAGCAATAATAAAGGCTACTGGGTAATTATATGTTATTGTTCCCAGCAGAAAAAGGTGCATTATTCTGAGGTTAACTATTGCAATAAAGCAGTAACCACAGTTTTCTGAATGTATTTTTCCCAGAGAACCCCAGTCTTCAAACGATGTGGTATAAACCTTGAAAGCAATTAATCTGGGGAGAGACTTAAGTTGTTTTGCTACAAAAAGTTGCAAAAAAGTGTACTTGCTAGTCTGCCACTGAACCTCTGAAGGAGGAGGTAAAGAGGGAAGATGGTAAGAAAGTCCTGAACTAGCATTTTCTCCAAAATTTCAAATACTCGAGGTATATTTTAACATTCTTCACCAAAAGACTTGTCAGATTTGAGCGAAATTCAGACCTCGGAGTACTCGGTATGAATGAAGTATCTTGCTAGCAATGTCTTGTCTGAGATACAACACATGGGAGGTGCTTCTTCTCTGGACTTTGCAGTTGCTGAAGCTCCGTTACTAATGCTCCGTTACTAATGCTGTGGTCAGAAAGGGACAAAAATAACCACTTTTGACTTCAAACCTTCTGAATGCTATTCCTATAACCATTTGCTCTTTTAAAATCTGTCTCCTTTTGTCTTCATAAGCACTATTTGCACAGGAGAGCTCTTCTCAGTGTTAGGCCTTAAAATAAAGTTCTTCCTGCTTTCCAGGAACCTCCTTTCATCCCATGAATTTAACCAGGAATATCTAGTATGTAGGTATATTTATGTAGCAACCCATCAAAACAAACATACATTTATTCAGATTTTTTTTTCCACCCATGATGGAATATGATACCTGATGCATTTAGAAATATGGACAGCATAAGCAATAAGAAATTCTGACTTAAAAAGAAATAACAGCTGCTACACTAAGAGAATGAATCAACTAATACTTCTTTTATCATGCTGCTTTCATTACAATTCAGGCTAGACAGAAAAAAAATATAGAAACTAGTCAGATTCAAATAGAAATTAATAAATTTACTCACATTTTAAATCAACTGGAGGAAACCTTGTAAAGTTACTGAGTTTTTACTGATTCTTATTTTTTCCAGCAATAGCTTTTTTTCTAATGGAAATGAATTCTGCCTGATTGCTAACTATAATGACAGGTTAATTTGCAAATACAACTACCACACCGAAAATGTTGCTAACAAGAGAATATAATATATCTGTAGATAATTATTTAGCACACTTTACTGTTTCTTAATGCTTTCGTGGGTAAGAAATGGCGATGCATTTATTTTTTAGTAGATGGCTATTTTATTATTAGTTATCTATATCAAGATTAAGAATGCATACAGCTATCATTTTACCACATGCATATTAATTTGTTAGAATAAACCAACCAACTTTATGCTATGCAGCACCTTTACATACATGCACAGGTAACCCAAATGTCCTCTCTACAATACTCTGACTCTAGTAATAAATTAGAGTTTAAGATCAGATGTTTAAACATTAAACGTGTTTAAGATAAAAACAACCTCTAATTAAACAACCTCTTTGACACTTTATTTTTACTAACTCTCCAGCCCTGTGATAACTCTCTCAATATAATGCTCTCTTCAGATATAGAATGTAGTTCCTTTGAACTTTGAATGAAGGTGGAACGTGGAGGATACTGTTAATATTGCTATTTGCTGTGCTTTATTTTGATACTTGCATAAGTTTATTAAATAAGTACGGTTTAAAAAGCTGAAAAAATATAATTACATCATGTTGTGCTGATTACTAGTAATTGCATTACCACTTTCTTGTGCTGATAAATGCATGGCTGAGTTTTGT
The DNA here is from genome assembly GCF_965638725.1 of Aptenodytes patagonicus. NCBI lineage: Eukaryota > Metazoa > Chordata > Aves > Sphenisciformes > Spheniscidae > Aptenodytes > Aptenodytes patagonicus. The sequence continues at coordinate 151,769,579 of NC_134950.1, forward strand.
CTGTGGACAGTTTTATTTGTAATGGTTAACTCACTTCTGTGAACAGAGAAAAGTTCAAATTCCTTCTAAAGTAAAGCTTCTTGGTATGATGCAAAGTATCTTACCTCTCAACTACAATAGTTATAGTTGTTTATAGTTAGAAATCAGTCTTCAATAAAATACATACACTGTTGCCTGATCATGACAATGAATCTTGAAATAAAAAGATGACAAGAATTGGCCTGCACTGGTAAGTCATCATTAGCAAGTAAGATCAAGGAACAGCTTCACTGAAAGGATCAAACTAGAAGAGTTTAGGGGCTTCAAAGAGGAAACAATATGGCTATTTAAAAATACTTTAAAAACACTAAGATCCTTCCCTTTTGATGTAGGTAAAGCTAACTTACCTGTTTGACCTAACACTGTTAAGTATAAATCAAAGCATTTTGCACCCCATTCAACCCTGCCCAATACTAACAGATTAATAGTACATATATTAGAAGTGAAGAGATTCTTTATTGGAAAATGTTTCTTGTAAGTTAACACACAAAATGGCCAAGAAGGTCCTGCACTTAAGCCTCTTTAAAGCACAGCTACTAGCAAACCTATAAATGGTAAGAAATCTCAGACAAAAATACGAGTAATCCCTTGTGTGATGTCCAATATGCACTTTAAACCACAAAGACTGTAGAAAGTTTGTGGCGTTTTCTCTTTTAAAATTAGATTTTAGACATATCTAGATAAGTAAAAAAGTTTAACTTATTCTGGGGTTATCTAACCCAAGTTTTTAAGTCAATCGTCTTTATCTTAATGCAGACAATAATAAGAAACATGTAGTAGTGCTCATCAGACAGACTGAAAATATGCATTTATTTGAATTGTACTGCTCTGTAGACTGCTATCAGACGCACTGTATAGACTTGTCTCTTACTGTCAAATGCAGTTTTGTGAGACAGTACATGGTAAAACACTCCTGCAATCCAGATTACTTTTGCCAGAACACACAGATAAATTTCAGTGATGATCTGTACAAAAAGTGAGTAAAATAAGGTGTACTATAAACATCTGTGCACAAATGCCTTGAAAGAAAAGCTGATTGAACCTGCCTAAAGAGAGCAGTGTAGGGCTCTCCTCTGCTCTCTTGTTCAGCAGTAAACTCAGCTAAGGGAGACCCATCGCCGTCCCCAGCTGCAATATCTCCTTCTTAGGTGAGGCTTCTGTAGGGGACCGGGAAGGAAATAAAGAATGCCACTCAAGCAGCTCCCTTTTCCAAAAGGAAAATATAAGCGGAGTTGAGGGAGGGGGAAAGGAGAGACAGAGGTAGATGGATCATGGCAAATACCAGACTGAATTCCCTCTGGCTCTGCTTCTTAATTAGGGGAAGACTAAGTGGAATATGAACAGATGGGAAATGAGCCACTCCTCACTTAGCACAGATCTATGAGCCACAAAGCCAGAACAGGGAGGATATCCTTCAGATATAGACAAAAAAATGCCCAACTCTCATCCTCCAAAAGATACGGGTTTGATGATCTAACAACCCTTTTACCATCACTTACTGCTACTACATAGCACTTGCATATTGTGCCAGGAACCAGTGGAGCATGTATCTAGCTGTACAACGTTGGAGCATGAGTCATAATAAGTTAATAAAAATCACCTGCTTATACTATCGCGTTAGTGAGCACAAAACTCAAAGAAAAGAGGGTCACAGTGCCCTGTCCCCTTCAGATTTTCCCAGCCTTCTCCAACTCTGCCACGGCGTGCCTCGGTCCTCTGGCACAATTAAAACATCTGTCAGCCACACATACCCTGTTCCACTTAACAGCTTCACTTAGCAACTCACTGCAAGTCTCCTGCTCCGAGTGTGCGTGTTCTGCCAATTCCCCATTCGCTTCTCATTTGTGAAGTTTTAATCTTGTGCCTGCTGGTTTTTTGGTCTCAGGAGAAAGAAAAGGTTTTGTACTTTTAAAGTGTGAATACTTTTATGAGGTCATTTAAAGACTACGCTAAATTACTTGTGTAATTACTTATACAACTGAAGACACATTTAACATGCCAAGCTCAGAGATACCTCTACTAGATAAATTTCTCTTTCACATACCTCCCCCTCTCTCCCAAATAGTTTCCCTCTGAGAAATCACTGGCTGGAAGTCTCACTGCCCCTACGTAAATCAATATAAAAAATATCACCTATATTGCACTGAGTAGCAGGCAACCAGAAACACTCATCTGGTCTTCAGTGCTGACAGGCTACAAATCACAAAAAATTTGTCCCATACCATAGAATTAATTTCTGATAAAATAATAAAAATATGGCTTTAAATATAAATGGGTAGAAGCTACACCACTTACTAGTATTTCATTTCCCAAAGAGTTCTTGATACAAAAAGTTAATCAGCACACCTAAATTACATGTCATCATTTCACCCAAGAACAGCATATTCTTTAGCAAATTAACTGAAAGGTTATTTAGTTTTACTACAGACCCGCTCTCTTCCCTCAGCATCTCTTTCCCAAACTCTCAGCAATCTGCGCAGAGTTTTATTTCCTACAGTAAAAATATATTAGGTAAGGAAAAAGTTTTTTTCCCCACAGGTGCTCTTAGGATCTGATCCACAATTCTTTGAAGTTCACAGAAGCTTTTCTGGAGCATTCAACAGAATTTCATAAACTAGAATCCAACACAACTGCTACACATCAGAAGCCATTTCATTTCACCCAGCCATTCCTACACTGAACTCCGATCTCTGCTTTTGGCCAAGGTACAACTTCCAGAAAGGCTGTCTTGATTTTTCCAACTCAAAAGACCAAGATTCACCACTGTAGTTTTTCTAGTATTTACTCATTTGTGTTGCTGAAAAGGTGAGTCTAATTTTGAATTTGAATTATTTCCTTTTCCGGTCATTCCTATTTATTCTTTCCTAAAGTATCTAGTATTGTTTTTCTGCAAGGATACTCACATACTACTTACTTCTCAATTCTAATTTTTGCAAGTGCAGCAGGTCACACACTGCCACTCCCACCACAAGGCATTCTCTATGTCCTTAAATGCCTTTGATGCCATTTTTCTGTATTTTTTCTATATCCAAATTTTCAGCATCCTTTTTTAAGATGACTAGCATCAAAACTATATATAGTATTAGCTTCAGGTATAAAATAAAAAGATGTTAAAAAAAGTTAGAGCTCTTTCTGGTCTTGTTTTATACCTTCCAATTTATCCACCCAAGGGTGCAGTTACTCCTTCTAGTCAGGAGCTCACACTAGTGCTAAATTCTTGTCCTCTTTGACCTCTTGTTCCTTCTCAGAGCTATTACCTCCCTGAACGCAGCCCTTCCCTCTGTAGTTCTGCACTCCTTTTTATCCATATAACTATTCATCTGACCGTATTAAAAGGCATCTCAATTGGACAGGCTCAGAATGCCAGGCGATCAAAGTGGTTTTTGTACAAAATCCTTGTCTTTATCCCAACTTTGCCATTTGGATGGATTTTGCATCTTCTGCAAGTTTTCACTATGTGAAATATCGACTGCTCACTGACAATTAAATTTTGATTGTTGTCATTTAATCATCTATTATTTACATTTTTTATTATAAAGCCCCTCAATAATTGGCATTTTAAAAATCAAAGTCACAAAATATCAAGCCAAATACTTTGTAGGAGGCATCCTCAAGAGTCCTTAAAAGCCAGCTAAAACATCACCTAATGCTTTATCCTTTGGAAGTCTATTTTTACCTTGCACATTGGTCAATAAAAATAGCAGCCTATTGTAATTAAGTAACACTAATGATATTATTGATAACTTTAGTTATACCAACACCAGATACCAAAAAAAGTAAACTGATTTCCAGAGAGACTTTGTTGCTTTTAGAAACAACCAAGTTAAGCTGTTTGGAGCTATTTTTTCCAACTGAAACCATTTTTGTGAGAAAACACATGGAGCAGAACCACTAAAGTACAGGAAAAGCTTGTCCCCCCCTCCCTCCATAATTGCAAGCTATATTTATAACTGGCAAAGTATTGCCTTCCTCTTCAAAAACGAACTGCTGGTGAGGCTCTTCCTCCTCTGCCCACTTTGCTTAAAATGTTCACAGCACGGATATTTATCTCCACAGTGGGAGGCCAAGGATTAGCCACAGCCTCCAAGAGGGTGGAGAGATTTAAAGGTCAATTTAATTAGCTCATTCTAATCTCTTACACATCTAATGTAAATGTCATTGTTTTCTAACTGCTACTTTAGCAGACAAGATTATATTTTAGAAACTTTGAACGTGTGAACTATGTGTTGGATGTAATACAAATACTTCATGTAACTAATCTATAAAGGGAGCCTAATAAAAATTGTCATTGAGTCAGAGCTTTTCCTAAAAAAGAGAAAAAGAGCAATACAAAAATTCTGGTGATAACGCATGGGGAGCTTTAGAAGAACAGTAATCTTTCAAACTGACTGGCTTAACAGCTTCTCATTGATTTAAATCTTTCCCATTTTGCGATGTCTGGACAAAGGCAAACAACGGTTTCTGGTAGTGTGATCTCATCCGAAAGTCGTGGAACGCTGAAATGAGCTTCACAAGCCCAACGTACCCTAAAGACAAATCAAATCACATCCCAGGCTATTTAAGAGTGCCTCTGGGCAAGCTTTGCGTGAACGAACAGGCAAAACAAGTAAGTGCACAGATGATGCTCTGTGACGACTGAAATCATAGGTCAGTGGAAAAGCCTGGCAGCGGTTCATCGCTGTTAGAGAATTACGTACGCACGGTCTTGCTGTTCTTCTGTGACAGCAGTTACAGTGGTGCTGCCTGGTCCATGCACAGCTTCTCATGAAGACAAGCTTGCAGCTCCCCCCACCCTTTTTTTCTTTTTACAAGGCCTCAGGAATGATGGATATGGACGAATTAGACCTGGATTACTGATTAAGAAGCATATCGGAGAGACACAGTGTCATACAACTGGACATAGACGCTCCAAGTTTTTTTGCTGTAATTTGAAACAAGCAGCCCACTTCTGCGATGGTGTTCAGGATAGTTTTGCCAGTGATTTCTAGAGAGAAGAAAGGCAAAGCGCTAGTATTTTAATGTAACAACAGAAGCACCAAACCCAGAGATGTCTGGTTTTGTCATACGGGAAAGGGTAGGGAAGACTTTGGGGTTTACTTTGTATGCTGGCACTGTGCATTCTACCATTGCCATTGAGCAGGTTCACGTCTGGAAACACTGGTGAGGAAACATGATCAGGAAACACTGATCTCCGACACTGAGGTGTTTAAGAAGTCTGGCATGTAGCAAAGCATACCTGACAGGTAACATATGCTACAAGCACATTCAGTGGTATGACCTCCCCATGCATTTGGCAGCTGTATGGACAATATTGCACGATGATTTGTCAGCTCAGAAGCAGGGCTCTCAAAAGACCTATGGTGCATGTCACGGGGCCTCCAAAAGATGAAAACAGGCTACCACTGGTCCTGTGGTGCACCCGTCAGAAATATCGAGTCCCTTCTATGATCTTGTTAAGATGTAGATGTACACATTCTGAACACTTATGAACATTTATAAGCAAATTGTATTCAGGGAGTCATTACTGTGGTGAAAGACATTAAAAAAAGAAAGGCGAAACACCAACTTTTTCTTTTTTGCACTGAGCTATCCTTCCAGGAGAAAGGTTATGGGTTCCTTGACTTGGTCGAATGAGAGTTTAATGAATAAAACGTGATTCTTTCCTAAATCAAGTTATCCTGTTGAGACTGTAGGTCTGGATTTAGAGCTGTCAGCTTAAGGCATGCACTTGCTTTGGAAAGAGTTAGGGCTCTTTTTCTGGGAGCTCCTGTCCTTCAGCCCTGCAAAGCTTGGCTTGATGCCTCACTTTCAATGGCTATCTCCATAAGAGCTCAGGGAGCGCCTATCAGCTCATTGTTTTGATGTTGCCAGCACATGCTAAATTACTTTTTTCTAGTTTGAATACCCAATTGTGAATGACACTTAGCTTAGGCAAGGAACTGCTGAAAGCAAGGCAAATTAAATGTTTTCTCTAGGGAAGACTAAGAGAAACCGGAGGTTAAAATTTCTGTTGCCGTACATACTAAGGTTAAGTCCCATAGTCACTAAATTCTTATTTGGGCTCACACTTAAGGCACCAAATCCTAGAACATAATATTCAGATTGCAAACTTCATTTTTTACATGCTGGAAAGACCACGAACGCCACAGTTTTTGTTAGTACAGCTGGCTCAACACCTTACTACCACTACAGCCTATGCCCACATCAAACAAGACATTAGCAGTTCTGAACATCTCGGTGCCAATGTCCATTTGGGATCCACAAACTGTACACTCTGCTACAGGTACCTTATCTGACAGATAAGCTCAAGAACTTTTCATGCACTGACAGACTTACCATGCTAAAATGAACAGCACAGGAATTTTCTTTTCAAGACAGTTCTTGCTTCCAGAATTTTTTATGCATTTCATTAAACATTCAATGAAAAGATCATGTCTTAGGAAGAAGATCCAACTCCTAACATAGTTGTTGCTGAGATATTTATTGCTGACCTTGTTGTCTGTAGTTTGATGCTAGAGGTGGCTCGTTCCTTCCCAAACCAAGGGCCAATAAATGGAGGCAAGAATTTCAGTGCAGAAGCACCAGCAGAGAGCTCTGATTAATATTTGTTTGTCTGAAGAAACATATAATCTTAGATTGTAAAATAGTTTTTAAACTCTTAATACGATGTCTTAGAATTGGATAAGTCACACAAAATGAGCAAAAATATTCATAGGTTGACAAGAATTTTAGTGAAGTTTAGATACTTAAAAAGAAAATGATATTAAAGGCTGACTTCTGAAAAATGAACCTAGAATTTGCATTATTTACCTGATGCCATATTAGAGTCTGGACTATAAATCCTTCTGTATAGAAAGCTGCGAGATATATCGAAACATAAGGAGACACCCATATCAGGGTAAGTGAAAGATACCGAGTTCATATGGTTTGTGTATTGGGTTTGCGTGGCAAGGCTTTGGTAGTGGAGGGGCTACAGGGGTGGCTTCTGTGAGAAGCTGTTAGAAGCTTCCCCCATGCCCAACAGAGCTAATGCCACCCAGCTGCAAGACGGACCTGCCGCTGGCCAAGGCCGAGCCTGTCAGCGACAGTGGTAGCACCTCTGTGATAACATGTTTAAGAAGGGGGGGGGGGGGGGGGGAACTGTGCAGCAGCAGCAGCTGGAGAGAGGAGTGAGAATATGTGAGAGAAACAACTTTGCAGACACCAAGGGCAGTGAAGAAGGAGGGGGAGGAGGTGCTCCAGGCACCGAAGCAGAGATTCCCCTGCAGCCCCTGGTGAAGACCATGGTGAGGCAGGCTGTCCCCTGCAGCCCATGGAGGTTAATGGTGGAGCAGATATCCACCTGCAGCCTGTGGAGGACCCCATACTGGAGCAGGTGGATGCCTGAAGGCGGCTGTGACCCCTGTGGGAAGCCTGTGCTGGAGCAGGCTGCTGGCAGGACCTGCGACCCCGTGGAGAGAGGAGCTCACACTGGAGCAGGTTTGCTGGCAGGACTTGTGACCCCATGGGGGACCCACACTGGAGCAGTCTGTTCCTGAAGGACTGCACCCCATGGAAAGGACCCACACTGGAGCAGTTCATGAAGAACTGTAGCCCCTGGGAAGGTCTCACGTTGGAGAAGTTCGGGGAGGACTGCCTCCCGTGGGAGTGACCCCATGCTGGAGCAGGGGAAGACTGTGAGGAGTCCTCCCCCTGAGGAGGAAGGAGCAGGAGAGACAGTGTGTGATGAACTAACCGAAACTCCCATTCCCCACCCCCTGCGCCGCTGGAGGGGAGGAGGTAGAGAAGATCAGGAGTGAAGTTGAGCCCGGGAAGAAAGGAGGGGTAGGGGAAGATGTTTTTAAGATTTGGTTTTATTTCTCATTATCCTACTCTGATTTAATTGGTAATAAATTAAACTAATTTCCCCAAGTTGGGTCTGTTTTGCCCATGACAGTAATTGGTGAGTGCTCTCTCCCTGTCCTTACCTCGACCCACGAGCCTTTAGTTATATTTTCTCTCCCCTGTCCAGCTGAGGAGGAGAGTGACAGAGCGGCTTGGTGGGCACCTGGCATCCAGCCAGGGTCAACCCACCACAGTTTGTTATTAGGGAAATTGCTTAAAAGCAGGAATTCTCAATTTTCATTTTAGATTTCAATCTTTTATATGGAAAAATGCACATAGAGAAATAATAAGCATTTCTAAATTAAAAAGAACTTATAGACCATTTGCTAAAAGTTCTTTATAAATTCTTTGTCTTGTACAGAGAACCTCTACAAACTGCTCCTTCAGACAGGCAAAGTCAGATCTGAGCATTTCTCCTATTACACTAAGTACTAAAACTTTAAGGAAAATCAGTTGTGCTTGCCCCCATCCCCAGTAGAAGGCTCATTACATACACTGGGACATTGGTGCCCTCTGGTAAGAGCAATTCTATTTTATTGGGCAAGAACCCAGTCTCCCTCTTTTGCCAAGCAGAATCCAGATGTGGGATTCAGCAATAACTTTAAGCAAGAACAGATGTGTTGGAGCATAGTAAAGTAAGTTTCCCTTTCCAGAGCAACAGCAGCAGAAGCGTTTGTAACTGTAGTAGATCCTATTTTTCTAGAGTTTGTTGGGGGGCGTTAAGTTAGCTGCTTGCCTGTTAATCTCTCGTAATTTTGCAGTTTATAGAAGCTATTCCTGTAATTCTTCTGACAGAATTGTACTCTCGGATTTTGTAAGATAAGAAATTATGTCAACCAAGTTGAAAAGAAACTCCAAAGTTACCAAAGCTACCCCATATATTTTGGAAAAAAGAGGCCTTTCTGTAGAATAACCTTTGCAAAACCAATATCTAAAGCTATGGGGGAATGCAGAAATTAAAAATCAGTTTAGGACTGTAGTGAGGGATTTACTTTACTACATCTGTTTTCTAATCCCTTTTTTTTTCTTTTCTGCTAGGAACTCTCAAGTATTGTCCTGTCAATGTTAGGAGGATCTTAAAGAGTTAGGGATTCTTTTTCAATGAAATAAAAGACACTGAAAAAATACAAGATCAAGATAATTTACCCTATCAAGGCAAAATTTGTCATTATTTAGTGCTCTGGCTTGCAGAATTACTTTGACACTTTTAATAATTATCTTCAATCTGAGATCCATACGTACTACTTGTAACATCCAACAGCACAAAAAATAACAATAATCTCTTTCCCTTTGATAATTTATAGTCCGTATAAGTGGTTTTTCCATTATTCAAATGCAATTTTGATTCATACTGAGTAATCATCACCTGTGTTCCCCTTTCTAAGAAAAAACAGCTGGACCATTTTTTAATTTGATGCAAATTAGTTCTATGTATCACCAAGAAGGAAGATCGGGGTCTAATAAAAGATTTTTTTCAACATAAGAAGAAAGTTTCTTAACCTAGAATGAAGACTTAATTTGTCATAACAAGTTTCTATAGATGACCTTTGAATAAAACCCAAGGTTTAACTAACTTCATACTATATTTTCCACATTGCTGTCCATAATAAAGAATGAATCACCAAAAAACCCCCACTCAGTATTAGCAACCACACATGCATCTCCATGAAACTTTAATTCCAGTTCAGTACTAATCAAAACATCTCTCAGAGATGCCCAACCAGCTATGAAAGACAGATAGATGTAGGACAGATTACCAAAGATACCTCAAAAAAAGGAGTTGGTTTTCATCATGTGAAGGGAGGGAGTCCATTATAGGAATCCTAATTGCCATTACTAGAAAGGGCTTCCTGTAAGGCATGAACCATATACACTTTAAGGAATTCCCCTGATTCTGAAGTCAGACTGCTTGTAGGAAAAAACCTGTACTTTATGAGATTTAAATCTCTCTTCAGGGATAAGAGGAGATGTCTGTAAGAGAAGATCCCTATATTAACCATTCCATATGTGAACTAAGCCTATGTGTTAAGCAGTCAACAAAATTACTGTACAAAGTGAGTAACACAATGTCAAGAATTAAAATTAGTATAGCCCAGTAATTAGAGTGTACACTACCAAATTCTTTTCATGAGGTAGGGTTTTTTAGTCTTTCCTTATGAGTAAGCACTGTCTGCCCTCTGGAACAACTCATCAAGGATATCTGCAGAACATTCTGAAAACAAAAACATTTAAAATGAATGTTCTTCTTGATTTAAACTGATGTGTCTGACTAATGAACAAGGTAATTGGGTTTATTTATCTAAACCAATCCTATCTTGCTCAATAATGGGAATGACATTGTTCACAATTGATTAGGACTCCCTTCCTGAAAATCATTATATAAGAAAAACTATCTAGAGAAAGTTATTTGCTATCTCTTCCATAAGCTTTCCCTCAGTTCAATACTGCACAGGCTTCTTCCAATTCATGTTTGGCTCCAAGTATAAGACAATCATTTTAACCAATATTCATTGGAATAACTTCCTTGAAGACAAAGATTATCTGAAAAAAAGTATATACAGTCTCCCTTTATCAAATTAGATTCCCGTTTTAAATCACAGAGAATGTAACATTAGAATGAAAGCAACTTCTACTTTTAATAGGGATAACCCCTATCTTACACATGGGGTGACTTGAATTTTAATTTTTGTGTATTTCTGTAAAAATAATTTAATTGTAGAAGTGTGTTCAAAATACATTACTACTTTGAGCATTTTTTTTTTTTAAATTTTTATCAGAACAGTAGAATAAGAATTCAGAGTGATAAGCTGCTTGGATTGAGGAAAAAAAGAATAGTGAATGCAGACATTGCCTTCCCTTGGGTCAAAATTAATATTAACCATATTCTGTTTTTCGCTAAATGTACTTGAAATACTAAATAGCATTGAAGAATTTTTTCTAACTACTACATAATTTTGTTGAATCAAAACCCAGGATATCGTTGCATTTTCTTCTTTTGGATGGTTGTTGGTTACATTGCCAAAAAACCCAAAACACATAGCTACCAACAAGTATTTTTTATTTTAATCTGAAAATACGGGCATTTTATTTAGTGACAATCCTTTAACATTGTTTTATCACTGTTATCATTAATAAATCCAAACAGCAGTATAACATAGTTACAACAGGAATTTCTGTAGTAGAACAGTAGTGGAGATGGAAACGTTTCACAGTGCTGTGGAATGCAGCATTTTTGATTGTGCTAAGTTTGCCAGTTTTAACTAATGACAGCATCTTGTCTTCTAATATATTTACTGAAATATAACTTTGATTGCCTAGTAATATCATCACTCCATCTTCTGAAAGATACCAAGCATGAGCTGACACCATAATTTTAAGTTTAGGAGCAACCACATGTCCTTCCTCTTTGATACACTGATCCTTTTCCTTTGTCAAGAAAAAGGAAATCTTCATATAAAGGGATCAAATAACTTCCCAAACAATAGGATCCTCTTTGGTCCATCAGGAAAATTGAACCAGGAACGCAATTTGATATAACTGTTTTAACTGTTGGCCTGAGTCTTGGTGTATTTCCTCTTAAACAGTTCTTCAGTAAACAGGATAATGAAAAATCATGCGATAGGATCACAACAGCTGTACCAAAAGAAACCAACCCAACCTAACCCTCTTCTCCACCTACTGACAAAAGGTCTTACCAAAGTTACAGTGGCTGTATATCAAGATCCACAACTGAATCTCCATCTACATTCCTGCAAGCATGTTTTAACCCATCTATGCATTTTTAACACATTGCTTGATATTGAAAAGGGGAAAATTGGTAAAGGGGATAGTTCAAGGACTTAGATGTAGATTTCAGCTGCAGTATTCAGTCTGCTCGATGTAGCAAGAATGGGAGTGTTATAACAACACATTTTGTACAATTTGTTTAGCTACTTGAAACTGTTTATTAAATATCTTCTCTCCCAATATATCTTAGCGACAGACTACAAATACAATTGCAGCCCACATCAAAATAGTTTAAAAGAGAAAGAGAGCACGACGGGAAGTGGCACTGGGTTACACAGCAAGTGCTCTTTTAGATAGGACATCCCACAGTGTGACTGCAGAAGGAATTATCCCTCTGACTGAAATAGTGTGCATTAGGAACAGTTAATGGAAAAGGGAATGTCAGTGAGTATTGGCAAATCAGACTGAAGCAGAGTTCAAGAACTTTCTTTTGCAAAGACAGAAAGAAGCTTTGACTGCAAGGAATAACCCTGCCAAATCTAGAGCAATTTCTTGTTTTGCTGTATCTGCTCTACACAAGCTATTTGTTTCCAGATCCTCTTAAACAGGAAAAGGAGACATAATGAAGCAGTATGAAGTTGGCGGGCCACAGGTCACTCTTTTCTAAACAAAAAGAGCATGAAGAAACCACATCTCACATAGACACACCACTGAAGCAACTGTTATCTAAGTGACCCAGCTGAATATAGCATCTCTTGTCAGCAGTGTCCAGCCATTATTTTTTCTTCCTATTGCAAGAGGTGTCACCCCTCAGTTTTTATAACATGGCTTATGATTGGGAGGTACTCTAACGGGAAACAAGGAGGACTATCCTAAAAATAGGAGAAGGGTAGGAACCAGAAGACAGCTAGGGCAGGCGAAGAGGTAAAACAGAAATGCTCTGCTTGCAGGAGGAGGAAGGAGTAGAAAGAATGTCTTCTTTTTCTCTTAGTTTTCCTCCAACTTACACAAAAGTAAGAGAACTTTATTTCAGCACACTGGCCTGTTTGTTCACAATTGCGGCACTACTAACCTTTAACATCTGTATACGTCACCAGTTTAGGTGTTTTGAAAATGAACTTACCTGAAAGTCTTGATCATCAATTCCAAACCTCTCTCTTAGATTACGGAAAACCATTGGACAATATTCCTTAAATTTGAAATGACTTGGCATGTTTTCTCTGAAAGAATAGAAAACCAAATCAACTTCATTCGCCTGCATATGCAATAAGTAACTCTAGAGTATTCTGTCTCAATTCTGCTCATACAAAGCAGAGGATAAGGAGATTTACAATCTCTTTTCTAATGCTTTCTTTTATTCAATGAGATTTGGTCTCACCGTGTTATTTTCTTTTTCTTTAGAATGCTTAATAAATTTATACATATTTGTCTCTAACAAACTACAACATAACTGGATGAAATAAACACAAACTATATTTTGATAACTTTGGAACCTGGACTCAAAAGCAGAAAAGGATGTTTTCCCATTTCCCTAAAATTACTTCAAAGGTGAAATCTTAGATCAGAATACACAAGAATTACTATACCATCTGTGACACCAGAAAGTACTGACAGTGCCAAAGCTTCAAGAAAATTGGACTAATTCAGTACAGGGCTAATTTTAATATCCTAGTGTTCATTTCAGACTTACATGTGAGAAAAGTTATTTTGACCTTTGCCACAGAACAGAAGACCCAAAGTAGCAGAATTCTTCCTTTTTCCAAATATATTCTTGAATAAAATTCAGGTTATACATAAAACAGCATTAATAGTTTTGTATGTCTGTACATACTGTTCATGGAACATATTATTTTTAAGAGACGTAGATATTACATGAAATGATCTTAATACTTTTGGAGCTTCTATATGATTGGTATGATTTCATATTATATTTATAAATATAATATATAAATATATATTATATAATATATAATATATAAATACATAAAATATATATTTTTATATAAAATATATGATTTCATATTATATTTATAAAAAGCTGAACATTATTTAACTTCGATACATGCTTTAGTTCTCATTCTTGTTCAGATATTTCATTTGATAAAAAGTACACGCACATGAATTTGTTTTTAAAAATACCCAAATAAATGCTTATATCAGCCATAAATAATCACACCAAAAAAGGATCACCTTCAATATGTAAGATACTCATAAGGCAATAATAAACCATATGGAGGAAAAATACTACCCAGCAGCCCCTGCTGTTGCTTTTCAGAACAGCACAGATGGTTATGTTTATCGCAGGATTAACTTAATCATCAAAACTTCAGTCCCATCAACTGAAAAATAACAGAGTTCACCGTACTCCATAAAAATATCACTGCCACTATCCACTTCTACAAAGAATTGTTACTTGTACTTACTTGTTGAAAAGGTGATTGTCCACCTTTATCTTTGAGTACGCTTTGAAATCATCTGGCATCAACATAACGGGGATTTGAACATGGCTCAGTTCATTGATCTAGAGGAAACAGAATATATTTAGTTGCTGATGTCTTTGCAAAGATGCTGCATGTGTCTTAATTACGAAAATGTTATTCAGTCTGCTATTTCTTGTGTATATGTCCTGGGAGTGAATGTAAGTAAAAGAAGAATGCAAAAGCAGATTTATTCTTTCCAGATTAAATGCAATCATGAGATAGACACATTGGAAAAGAAGAAACAGCATTCCATATTTATACTAGTTTCAGAAAAAAAAGTGCTTCAAAGCACACCTGGAGTGTACTTTTTAAGGAAGGTCAATGAGGATGCCAGCAAAATGGTCTTCAATCCCAACACACTGTTCATGTCGTCAACTGAGCTATGATCTCCAAAGATAGCTCAAATTCTGTATTTCAAAAAACTGTTTACCTCTGCAGCTTACGAACTAGTCTTACATGTCTGTGTCTTGAACTATATAGCAAAAAATAAAATGAAATTTTGCTTACATGTGAATGCACACACTTTGGGCTCAATAAGCAGAGGCTTGTTTCTTCCAATAGTCCAGACCTCAGCTGAGGTTTTGCAAGTCACAGCATTCAAGCATTCTTTTGATTGTTCAAGTCGGACAAACTAAATAGCTAAATTTTTGCTTAGAAATAGGTGCAGAAGTAAGTTCTAACGTTGTCTTTATTTTGTTATATTTATGGGGACCATCTATTCTTTCTAGTTTTGAAATAAATATTGTCAGTCTTCTCAAGATTAGGATTTTTCATATATATTTGAAATCCACTTCTGGCCACATCTTTGTCATAAAATGTAGACAACTTTATCGTTGCCTAGTTTGTAGGCATATTTTTTTTGCATGTATTTTTATTGCATGTATTAATCTACCCTTACTTCAGTAAATTTTAACTAAAACATGATAAGAGAGAGAATTGTGAGCTTGCAACAGTACTTTCAAATCACGAATGAGATACCCATACAACAGTCACCAAATACCCATGACATACATTTTACCTATGTTCTTACGGTGCTCTACACCCTGGTCACGCATCTCGATTTACCCGCTCAAATAATTTTGCTCATGCGGAGCACATTTTGCTTCAGCAGTTTTCTACAGGGTTTAGGGGAAAAACCCACTCTATAGGAATACAAATGCACACTAGGGGTGGATATAGCAATACAGGGGTGATCCTCTGCTCTTAGCACTGCTTATCCAGCACTGTTTTCCAACTAGGAAGCTGTTAGTTGCCTGTAAATGCTATCCTGCTTAAGAGAGGCTTTTGGAGAAACCTTCACTGAAGCAGCTATAGGTTATAAATATTGGAGGAAAAAAATGCACTCACTGCAAGTATGACCTTTTGCAGAACTGAAGTTAAAACAGTGAGGAGCCTTTTAGCTCTTAAACAGAGGAAAGCAACCAACGCAAGCAGGCAGGTCAGGCGGCCTCATCACTTTTTAGTACTTTCAAGTCCCAGTAATGTTCCCTGCCATGTCTCATTTTTATTATTCAGATCCCTGCAGCCCACACGAAAACTGATAAAATCTATTGAATTTACTTTACAGAATGCTGCTTCAGAAAGCCCTGAAAAGCTCTAGATAGAGGCACAGCAGTTATACAGCAGAGTGGAGAAAGGAAACAGAAAGATGTTTGGGATGGGCTGAATGTCCTCTGCTCTTCAGAGTTGTAGGGAGAACGCTCTTTCCTCCTTCCAATGGGAGAGAAAGAAGAAACTCCAGTAAATTTCTGAAAACACAGCTGTACAAACCTAATAAATCATGCTGACACCTCATTAAATACAACATAAAATAACAAAACGTTGATCGAAAATCACTACATCTAACATACATGCTCTTTACTACAGTTGATATCACTGTACATCAATCTCACCCTGAAACCACAGGGCAGGTTCATGAGTCTGCAGAACTAGTCTAGCTGTTGTACAAATAAAACTAGAGACAAGTAGATATATTATGCAGAGATATGAAAGTTTAGATTTGCTTATACAGAATTACCTACTCTCTTAGACTGCCAGACTGTACAACAAATTCCACGCTTGAAAGAGGGATAAGAGACCTACATGCATTTCCATCCTAGCCAAAAGCGATCCCAACAATATCTTCCATTGAATACTGTCAATAATGCTGAATTCACACATATTCAAATGACCCATCCACAATTTGCAAGTTTGCTTGAAAATTTGGATTTTAGATTATCAAAATTGCATTGATCAAATTTTCACATGCATTCACTTTCTCAATTTACTGATGTAAAGCCTCCCTGAATAAACCCATAGATTTACTTTCACGCTGTGAATATTTAAATTTGTGCTATAATGGCACAGTTTTAATTGTGCCTGTAGGCCTTACAAATGTCATCTGCGTAGCGGAATAACACAGCCAAATGTGCTTGTATTTGCACACTTTAGAGATTCCTTTATTCTAAACAAAAATTCCAAAATAATTTTACCAGGAAGTTACCTACAAGATATGAATGTACACACACACACACACACCCCGCCCCCGATCAAATCAGGCAAAAAATGCAGGCTAACAGAAGATTTTTGACTTGTTTTTTTTGGGGGGGAGGAAAGAGGGGAGGGTGTGGGGTTTTTTGGGAGGGTAGATGTGGGTTTGAGATTCATTCGAGTCTGAGGTATGTAAAAGTAATTTCTCTACTATTTTAGGGAATTCCTCTCTAGCAGGAGAGGGGAAAAAAAAAGCAGGTGATGAACACACAGTAGAAATGACCTTTGGTATAGCACACCAGCTGAGTAATGGCACGTCCCACTGGCACAGGCCATTAATTAATTTAAACCTTTCAAGTATAAGGTCTGGTTCTTTGTGCAATAGTACATTTTTCGGATAGATTTGATGAGGCCAGATTGGAAAGTGCACACAAGACAGAAAGAAATATCCATGTCATTAGATCTTGGTGGAAACTGGAACCACATTGTGGGGGGAAGGGAGAAGAAACAATATCCAAAACTCCCTCACAAACAGTTCTTGAAAAGCTAAAAGAAAAGGGAAAGGTCAGAGGGATCAATTCTCCACTTTGCCATCACCGTGTAAAGAAACAGTCACATCTGAAAGACACTAAATATGAAACACAAAGAAGACATTTTGAGCCTTCCAACTCATCTCAGATGAAAATTTTGCTTCTTTTTCTGTGTTTGAAAGTCAAGCATGACACAAAATTTTAAGTAAGATGCATGCGATACCTTTGCCAAGTATTATGTGCAAATCTTCACGTTACCCGTTAAATACAGCTAGCTCCCTTAGCAATAGCAAATGAAATGTGACCATGAAAATGAAAGTTCAGTACTCCCAATTATAACAGAAACTGTGTTACAATAGCTGTAATCATTACATAAGAAATAAGAAATATCCATTTTCCTCTAAGGAGTGCTTCTGAATGTAACAAAATCATAAGCAAGAAATAATTTCCCACAAGAGATAATCATGATGCATAAATGAAGCAGAAAGAGCTCACTGGATAGGGGACTAACTTGTTGCTGAGGACTCAGGATCAAACATTCATTTAATTACAATTACTTCTAAGAGAACCCATATTTATAGCATCTCTACAATAAACACCATGTGCATCATATCGAGAAAGGAAGTTCTTTTAGTCTTGCAACGTACATCCTTTAACTGCCCTGATTTGTTGTTGCCAACACAAAATTTTGCTGCAGTTTGTCTTGTTATTTGAAACAGACAATGCTTACTGTATCTTTGAGGAACTTAAATCCCATATAATAGCCTTAGAGAATGGATTATTTTAAATACGAATTACTAAGATTTTAGTTGCACAGTAACCATGCATATTATGTATAAATACCTCATGTCTATTAGTAACATTCGTAAAATCATGTATACAAGATATTAGTAAGTGACCCAGAAACCTCCCTTTCAGTAATTTTTTCAAATACCTTCCATGATATAAAACCAGGTGTTATGTGAGATGAGACATCCCTCATGACTTCTGAGCTTTAAGGAAGAACCATTTTAAACGCCTTAGACTGGCATCGCCCCTTTAAGCACATGGTACAAAAAATTGTGGCTGTAAGGATCTGCTGAGAGCTGTGGCTCGGTCATGGCAGGTGGGAGGGGGCCAAAGCGAAAGGAGGCTTTCAGGCAAAAACCTACTGATTGCAACTCATTTTGCTCCTGCAGGTTTAGGATTGAATTCACACTGTCAGGAAAACAGAGGTTGTAATTAAACTGCAAATAAGGGAATAATAAAAGCCTACTGGACATTGAATAAATAGTAAGACTCAGCTGGTAATGATTCTGAAATTAGCACACAGAGAGGTGTTCCCACAAAGCCATCTTATATTGGTGACATTTCAAATAAGCTTCTCTAATTTATATGATTTGAAATCAAGCAATGAATATATCATAAATTGTTAGGCATTATTAATGGCCCTTATTTAATTCAGATACATTCACCCTAAACACCACATTACTAGGGCAATGCATAATTAAACATTAGTTTTCATTCTGTCAGAACATAAGCAGCAATAAATTGCTTGTATGCAAAGCAGACAATGAGATATTTAAGCAGCATATAATAAAGGCAATTTACAGCATATATTGCATGTTAAGCTGGAGGAGCCAGAACAATGATCCTGTTCTCCAACAGATACAAGCTGATGCCTATCACTACGATGCTGCGGCAAGAAACCTGTGTAACACATTACAGCTGGTATTATTCATTAAAAAAGAATGCACCACACAAAAAAACCTGTACAAAATTGAAGAAGCCATGTACATCAATGTCCAAAATTTCATCCCAAGCACATCACAAATAACATGCAGACTACTTAGCAATGCCTAGTGGTTCCTTTTGAAACTTTCTTCCTATTTAAAGCCTTCATTCTGTATGTGGTTTCTTGTATTTAATATCTCAGCTTTAATATACAGCATAGATACTACTTCCTTTTCATTTAACATATCAGCCAGCCAGACTTGCTGGCTGAACCTATGGAGGGATGAGGTGTTTTCACACTGAACAGCTTGATAAAACATCTCAATCGCAGTTACGGCTCTTGGCAGTTTCACACACGGGAAAATCCCTGCTCCTCCCGATGCTGGATGTGGCTGAAGTTGTGGAAGCACTAACTTTCTTTTCAGCTCTGTTTATCTCCCAACTCTTTTCTGAACTAAAAGCCAATTCACAGCAGTCTGATCTGCCGAGACAAACAAGCTACAACTGTTTTGTTACTCCAAGAGAAAGTCAAGTGCATTTTTCATGATTTCGTGTATTTTTAAACACAAATTTTGGAAGAAGTGGGAGTGGAAGAGACTTTGGAAGAAAGAAATTATTGAGGTCTAAAAATAGAATTGAACTTTTAACACCACCAGCAGTTCTGACGTTTTTATGTTCATGGTTTACTTTCTGCATCTCAGTTTCTTCTTTGGCAAGGAAACTTGCACAGAGCTCTGAAGAGAAAAAAATATCAGACAGTACTTTTCGTTCAGACGTGGAGCCACCATGTCGTGGTTTAATCTCAGTCGGCAACTAAGCACCACGCAGCCGCTTGCTCACTCCCCCCGCCCCGGTGGGATGGGGGAGAGAATTGGAAGAGCACAAGTTAGAAAAAACTCGTGGGTTGAGATAAAAACAGTTTAATAATTGAAATAAAATGTTAATAATAATATGATAATAATAATAATAATAATAATAATAATAATAATAATAATAATAATAATAATAATAATAATAATACACAAAACAAGTGATGCACAGTACAATTGCTCACCACCCGCCGACCGATGCCCAGCCAGTCCCCGAGCAGCGGCCCCCCCCCGGCCAGCTTTCCCCAGTTTATGTACTGAGCATGACGTCACATGGTATGGAATGTCCCTTTGGCCAGTTTGGCTGTGCCCCCTCCCAGCTTCTTGTGCACCTCCAGCCTTCTCAGTCGGTAGAGCATGGGAAGCTGAAAAGTCCTTGGCTAGTGTAAGCATTACCTAGCAACAACTAAAACATCGGTGCATTATCAACTTTGTTCTCATCCTAAATCCAAAACACTGTACCAGCTACTATGAAGGAAATTAACTCTATCCCTGCCGAAACCAGGACACACCATTTTGACAGGGCCACAGACTTCTTCAAAGGCACAGTTAATTCATTTACTGGTAGGTTAATGCTTACAAAAGCAAGCCTATTGGCTTCTAATGGATTGCTCTTACAAAACAAGGCTGGAGAACAAGAATGCAACAGAGGAAAACTGTTTGGGGTATAAAATTTCACATTTAGGAGACTATTATCCTTCATTCTTCCAGCACCTTCTTGGTAACTGAACACTCTGCAGGTCTTACCAAACAGAGCATTTTCCTGATAACTAGAGCACAATCATCTAGGAGATAAAGCTTCTTAATCTTATTCTTTCTATTATCCTGTAAAAAGCCATTTCCAAAGCTGTTCCTATTTTCCAAGGAGTAAGGGTTTAGGTTAAAGCACAATTGGCCGGGTGGTGACAGGCAGAGCTATAGGCAGGCATTTACATCCTCTCCTTCCCAGATGTGGAACACGCTGCAGTATCGCTACCGGGACAGTAAACGCCTTGTGTTGAAGTATAAACTGAAAGTGAAGTGATTATTTTACAACTCTTTGAAATCTACCTTGAAGGGTCTGAAAAGGGTGGATGAGGTCAGCAGCTAATCAATTTTGTGGAAGACATTTGCCTGTTACAGGGCAAAACCATCATTTGATAAATGTCATTTGACAGTTTAAATTACACTCAAAGCCACTCTTGCAAGAGAAATAAAAGGTTAAGCTAAGTTCTGCTGTAGAGAAATAAATCAGTTCAGCAAAATACTCCTTAATTTGTTTTAAATGAGGTTTTCATCATTTCAATCACACAAAAATTCATCTCTTCCCCCCCCCAAAAGTATCTACCCAGACTTTTTTTTATTAACTACACAATGTGCTAGGAGTTTAAATGGCATAGGAGACTTCTCCTATAGAAGTAATTTCTGGTTACCTATTCAGAAACAAGTCCTGAAATTAAAGCAATTATATGACTAAGAAAAACACAGGGTGAAGTATTTAATTTTCTCTGAGTCTTTCGGATCATTTTAATTTAAGGTATATGGAGAGAAAAAACCCAAACCAACATAAAAGCCCACCTAGCTGCCAGAGCAATAGGCGTTGAAGTTTTACATATCTCAAAACATCTACCAGTAATTACTAGAGCAGCTTCATGTTTTTACAGTTCAGGTGATACCTGTCATTAGATCGTTGGCTTTCAATGAAATTCAATAATCTAATGCTAGAAAAGTAGGCCCAATTGAACCAAATGTTTTTCAAATTGCCTTAATGCAGAAAGACATACTTTTCCAAAAGTACTAAACACAGAATATCTGAAATACTTTGCAAGAATATTAAATACACTTCATGGATTTAGAAATTCTGAGAAATGAACACATCAATTACAGCTTATTTACTTTTTATCAAAAAAGTAGCAAGACTTTTCTGAAGTCTTATGGTCTGACTTTGAATTAAAAAAACAAACCAAAACAAAAAATTTCACAGCAAACCCCAGATGTTTTCATGAGACTTTTTAGTTGCCGTTTTCAACAGTACAAGGATATCTTTGGGGAGGGAAGGTCTGTAGTACATGCACCCACATGGAAAACAGGGTATTGTGACATACCCGAGAAAGCTCCGAAGAGGATTCTGTGGCATACCGAATACAGTTCCAAAACAGAGGAAAAAAATGGTTTTGAAAAGCATTTATTTCTTGGTGTTTATCTTTAAATTTGGAGTATCAGGGCCCCAAAACCAAAAGAAGGATTTTATAGCTTGGTTATCACGCTTGTTCAGAGAGTTTGGAGTGACAGTGTTTAAAGAACCTGCAACAAAAGCACCAAAATCACATTCCCTTTACAAATGTTTTGATGCAAGTTTTCAGGTCTTTCAAGTCTCTTGGACATTCGCACAGTCTAGAAAATCCAGAACGTCTGCTGTATACTGTTAGACAAGCGTAAAGCCACATTTCTACAAATTTGGTTAAACTTCCTGTGAATCTGCTTACACCTTTCAATGAGTGCAAAAATTAACACTTCATAATGTGCCAAATAATCAAAGACCAAATATGAATTAAGCAGCTCAGATATAATGCCTGTCATGATAATCCCCCATTCTCCTAAAAAGCTAGGACAAATGCAATAGTTTGTACAAAGATACTAGTGCACGTTAATGAAATGGAAAACAGAGTAACAGAAATGTGACTTATTTGTAGTGGAGATTTTTGACATGCAAAACAGTTTGAGTAGCAAATGGGATACAAAGCCAAAGTGCAGTCTCAGTCCAAAAGGAAACTGTAAAGCAATGAAAGTCCTTCAGATTTGGATGAGTTGTGATGCACACAATACACATAGGCTCATCCTTGTTTGCTAATGTAATGGTTAAGAAGAGAACAAGACAAGGCATACAGCTCAGACAACAATTTGCAAGCTATTAGCTAGTGGACTTGCCACAAAATTGATAAAAGAACATTTTATTTTTTGAGCAGAAATATCTCAAGTCATCTTTTTTAAACTTCAATTTGTGTGCTGGGAAGTCGATGCACTTTAATACAATCTTTCATAGCAATAGGTATCTTCAGTTATTGTTTGAAATACTGATTTAAAATACACATACTTGTCACAAGGTCTGATAGCAATCTGGTCTATATTTTTCTAACTAAAGAACAAAATGCTTATCTGGCAACAGATAAACTTTAGTTGACTTGGCTTTGTCCTGAAAGCTTCACAATAGAATACCTAAAAAGAGGAGGATGCTAGGAGGCACCAAGTATTTATTTACGATACAGGGAAGGGTTTAACGAAAATAAGTTCAATTCTATATACAAAGTAATACACAACTCACAGATAAATGTTCTGCTGATTTTCTAAATGATCTTTTGTGGATTCTGGAAGAAGAGTTCAACAAGCAGGAACAGAATGAAATAAAATTACACTTATATTCCGTGAATCACGTTACTGAAATTTGGAAAACAACCAAACAGAAAACGGACTTAAAGGAGTCTATTAAATAATGCTCATCTCTCATAACAGCTTTTAAGATCATATTTTTCAAGTATAACATTTTTGAACAGGAAAAATGAGTCCATGCAGTTAAACATAAAATTTCAGTAAGCAGTTGAACAAAAACGGAGATACTGTAGCCTTACCTGAATGCTGCAACTGCAAAATGAAATTCAATAGAAAGAAATTCTCTTCAACAAAGAAAGGCAAAGTATAATGGGAAAAGAAACCTAAGGAACCATTTCACATATAACACATGCAACTCAGCTGCTTAATAAAGAGGAAGACTTTAAAAGCATCCTGCCTAAGAATGACAAACTGGGATGACCGCAGAATAAATGCTATAAAGCAACAATTCAAGACATCAGACGGGCTTCAATATTGTTCAGAAGCAATAACAAATGTAGAAAAGCCAAATGTTTTGGTTATTTTTACACTGGCATAATGAAGGTAATGTATTTCACATTATTATTATTCTTCTTAATTATTAAGGAGAAGGAAGACCAACTTGTGAATAGGCTTTTTGGTAACACATTTTAATGTGCTGTCACACATTCCAACCTCACAAATATGTTATTATTTAGGAAATTGCTGACTTGTGAAAAGATGACATTAAAACATGATTCCTTCTGGCCATTTCTGACTGTGGATTAGGTGAAGTCTGAGGCTGTAAGGCAAATTTTCTGAAAACAAAAGCAACAGCATTTGCATTATATAAATCTAATTTATGAAGTTAATTAACTGAACACGAGTCACACCAGAAGCAAGCACACGAAGGTCATACTACAGGTATTTAACTGTTGTGTAAAGCAGTACAGCAGTTGTTCTTGGTAACATGGACCATACAGAGTAATCGGAGTGCACAACGTACAGAACTTGCTCTGCCAGCACACTTTAGCCTTCAGGTAAAACAACATTTTTTTAGCTCTCAACCTATATCCTCCAGGAGAAGTAACCATGCAAAATATTGTACTAGAAGTCCAAATGGGTAAGTATTGCATTTCCTCGGTTTAGAGAAATCCCTTCATTTATCTCCCTGATACATCTTGGCTGCACTGTATTCCTCTTGCATTTACCACGTAATTTTTTACTTCGAAGTAGTGTAATGCCTGAGGTCAGGCTAACAGGTCTGTAGTCACCTGGGAGGGTTACCAGTCTTCCAGATTTTGTCAGGATGCCATCCAGACATTTTTTTGCTACATGAAGCCACTCTATGGTCTCTGTTTATAAAAATGCTGTCAGAGCAAAAGCAGAAGTTGTTGCTAGTCAGGACAGAACAACAGATCCTAGGAGATGTGAAAGGCCTTAAGGCCCAAAGAAACCAAAAAGAGCCCGAGCCGGGTGGCTCAGAACAGCCATTTGGGATTGCTAAAGTGTTGTTTTAGCACTTTCCTGTCCACCTCTTCTGTGGTCAGAGGCAGGAATCTTTGTTCTCTCAAATATAGTTTCTAAACATGCATTACTCTCCCCTTCTGACACACAAATTAAAAATACACATTCATTCATATATATATATATATACACACACACACACTCTGCAGCTTCTTGCTACTGATGCCATACATTTATGTGCCAGTTGTTCGGTATTTGGGAAGGAACGATATCCTGGTGTGTTCACAATGAGCCAGGTTTTGCTCCTGCTCTGGATATCCTTTTTCCACACAGAATCCCAATTTATTTTGGCAGTAATGCTATATACAAAATTTCACGGATTTATTATCATTACTTATCGGATATTAACTGCCCAGATATAACAACTGCAATGTCCATTTTGCTGCAGGCCGACTATTTAAATTACTGCCTGGTATTTCATAACCCCAGAAAGCCTTCCCGGCCTCGCAGAAGAAGAGGGATGTGAGGAGAGGGTGCAGCGGAGTCGCCAGCGTCTCATCGACTCTCAAGTCCCATCGCCCTCCTAGTCCGATTAAATTGGAAGTTGAAATGATTAAACAACTCAAGGTAAATACCTTTTTTATCCCTTGATGTGAAATAAAATATAATTTGTTAAAAGCAATGCAATATAATCGCACGACCTTTTTCCTCAGTTTACAGGTCAGACTTTTGTTACCGGAGGATTTAACGAGCTTAGGGGGACAATAGGACATGTTCAATAGGCAAGAGGACATAAATCCACTTTCTATTTATATTTGTCATAGCCCATAAATAAAAAGCAACTCTGGTGGTTTTAGTGCTGTTAATCTGAACATGCACTGGTGTCACGGTGCCTCTGAAGGGAGATCAAACAGAAATTACCAAACTTCGTCATTCAGTAAACACGGCGACAACAAAACATCACTTTTACTGTAAAGATAAAGACTAAAACAAGCTGTAAAGATAAGAAATTTTCGGTAGTTGTTTCTACATTATCCATGGTAACGTTGTTTCAAACCCAGTCAAAAAGCATTTTCCCATGATTAGGTGGTTAATGCCAGTGTTTGATCAGCTGCCACTCATTTCCTCTCCTGGACTCCAGAATCACATTTCCAAGACTCAGAGAGCAGAACCAGCCCACAGAAACTCTCTCTCATCACTGACATTTGACTCAGGTTATGTATTGCTGATGAATAGGATGAGAAAGGAAAGCTATCTTTTTGATTATTTCCATACTTGAAAATCCAAATCAAAAACATATAGCGGATTTAATTTATCCCTTAAGCAAGAATTTCATATAGATATACATATTTTACACACATACACATATACATATAAATTAAAAATAATAAAAAAAGCCCTGAGCTACCAACATGCATTTTCAACCATTAATACTAATCTTAATATAGGAAATTCTCCAACGCAAATTAAAAAAAAAAAAAAAAAAAAAAAAAAAAGAGTTCTGAATAATGCACCCACACTGAGCACAACATGGCATTTTTGAAGATCTGAAGCCACGTAGTATCAAACCAAGTAATATTTTTGGGACCAGAGGCATGAGCAGACTGCCTGTGCAGTACAAGGGCCAGTTAACTCGACTCGCAGCTGCTTTGCATCACCACACCAGCACAGGCAATCTGGAATGTGCACCCTTATGCCCTCCACATTCCTGTGCGCACACATACTCATTTTTCCATTTTGTCTTACTAAGAAATATTTTTTGAAAAACAATGTTAAAAAGGAAACACTGCCCTTAGTTTTAATTTGAATATAAACCTAAAGAACTGAAAAAAAAGATATTTTTTTTTGAAAACAGAAAACTCACAGTAAAAGCTATTGCCATTTTTCTCAAGGAGACTGAGACCAAAAGCTGCCACACCTTGTAAAATGCATCATAAAATGAGAAATAACAGTAACCTGCACTAATGACTGGACTTCCTGCACACAAAACAGCCATTAATTTCTACTGTTAATTAATTTCTACAGTGGCAGAAAGGTGGAGTGGCTGAAGGGTAAGGTGGTGGCCTTCCAAGCCACGAGGAGTCAGAGGGAAGTGCATGCAGCAAATTAAGGAACGTGCTTGTCATTTTTCCACCATCAGGAAAGATATAAAAACTAGGATGGATTAAAGGTATCTACTTCAAGCTTGGATGCTCAGGCTTTTTTCCTTGCATTTGATTTCCCCCCCCAATTATTTATGGAAGCATTTATGATTTTATACAACTTTTGACTGAAAATGCACAGTTAATATCAGGGTATTTTTCAGGAAATCTAGATGAGACACCTCTAACCTAGTTACAAGAAAGGACTCAAGAGGAAAATAGGTTCAGTGAGCCACAGGTGTTTTCAGAAAAACATATAAAGGCCCATGCTTCAAACAAGTCAGCCCTGCCAACGTCACTCCCAGAAGCAACACTTCTGATCGTCCCCATTTTTCCCCGCTTTTGCACTATCATTTTTCCTTTTCTGACCTACATGGGTCTGTGGTCGGTCACGTGATGAACCAAAGCTAAAACCCAACCCAGACCAGGATTTTTGTTTATTTGGATCATTTTGCCAATCCCCCTCACTGCGAGGTTGCAGGAGAGTGAAGGCAGCAGAGAAATGCTTCTTTCTGCAATTCCTTAGCTTAAAAGGTTTGGACTCCTACAGGTTTTTGAGCTAAAACCCCTCAAGTTGGAAGCACTGCCTGCAGTCTTAGATTTGGTTATTACACGGTGAATAAAGATTCATCCAAAAATGTATTTTTGAAATTTAAATGAAGTTTTAACTTCAATACCTTGTAAAATGTATCATAAAATGAGAAATAACAGTAACCTGCACTAATGACTGGATTTCCTGCACACAAAACAATTTTGACATTTGTTTTTGCTGCCAACATTTAAGTACTTAAAAAAAATCAGTTTGCTGAACTGCAAAACCAGCTTTGGTCACTAACTTGTTTTTCAGGTGCAGGCAGAGTATTTTCTTCATTTCTGCTCGTTCAGCTAACAGAGTTGAACAGATAGGTCATTCAGAGTTGAGAAACCAATTGGGAGTCAAAAAAGCAAAAAGACTTGTTTTCCTTTTCTGGTCCCCTAATTAAAAAAATGTTATGGAAGATGAGATCTAGTTTTGAAATCTTAAGGCATGTTCATGAGTTGAACTGATTATAGTCTCCAGATAATACTTCCTTTGTTTAAAAAAATATTACGATGTCAAGTATAAAAATTGCTTTGATTAACTTATTTTCCACTTTGTGGATCCAGGATATTTAAGGTTGTTTTATTTAACTTAGGAAAAAGAATGCTGGTTTAGTGCGTTGCTTCGCAATTTATCAGACAGAGCTTGACAAAAGTGATTTAAAAGAGGATCTCTTTGTTAAAAAACAAACTCTTGCCTGCCAGCCCACTGTCAAGAATCTTCAGAGGAGACGGGCATACAGTGTACCTTCCTACTTAGAAAAACAGTACTTACTTCATTAAATACCAATGCAAAACAGAATTAAAATCTGTTATATATTAATAAAAATCAGCTGCTTATAAATTTAAGCTTCATTTAAATTTAAACTTCTGCTTTAAAATTCACTATAGTCTTCTGCCTCAGCTCTACAGGTTCACTTAAGGAGAGCCTTGTTTGACATGTTTTTGTCTCATGCTACCTTTTGGAATCTCAATGGATGAGATTTCCCTAATTCCCAAGTAATCAGAATTTTATCTTCACAGCAAGAATACATACAACTGCTAAGAAGTACTGAAGAAAACTGAATAATCCCAAATGCTTGGCTAAGTACTACCATGACTAAGCCTCAGCAAGACTGAAAAAGTATACATCCTTGAAAAGAAAAGCAATTAGATTTAAGTCTCAAAATATTGTCATTCTCTAATTCAAGTCTATGCGACAAGTTTTCAATATTTACACATTTTTTCCCAGGTAAATTTACTGTCTCAATATAAAAGAAAACTCACACCAAGTTTTGCATTTTTTTGTCAAATGCAAAACAGAGGTATCCTACCTTGGACACCCAGATAGAAGAAAAAAACCCATTTGCTCCAGTGACTCTAAGTATAAAAAGAAAAACTTAAGGCTAGGTTTGTAGAACTTCAAAGTTTGAAGCAATTAATAAATTCTGAAGTGCACTCTATCTCTACCTAGGCTTACAGTTGCGGTTATGTATGACCTTCAGATCATCAATAAGATCTTTATCAGCCAGCAAACTGTATCACAAACTCTGAAATTTGAATTCAAACAGCAGCGAAACTAAAAGATCTGCTGAACTTTCAGTTAGGAAGATTATCAACCCAACGCTCATCTCTGGTTATTCTTCCTTAGACTGAAGACTTCTTTGCAGGCTTCAAACACAGGAAGGCTGCCAGCAGTGTAATAATTTCTTCTTGTCTTCAGGCTTTCTGTATTGCCTCCCTCCTACTTCTACTGTCTAGTAGTAGGTAAGCCCAGAAGGCAAGACAGATCAACTAAAGCCAATTTTCAGGAGAGCTGCGCTTGGCACAACACGAGGAATATTTTGTTTTTCTAGGGTCATACTCCAGAAAAAAAAAAAAAAAAAAGAGGTAAAAAGAAATGTTTTAGACCACAATGTGTAAACTCAATGGGATAAAGATGACTCAGACAGCCCTGGCTGGTTCAAGTGACCTCAAATACTAACACAGATACCATCAAAGAAAACACTAAACAAATACATGTTCTAAAATAACATACCATCTATCTGCCAGTGCTAAGAATAGCCTCGTATTAATCTCTGTTAAAATACTGAACGATGGATAAACAGATGCTGTTGTACTGTGATGACTCTACTGTAGCAGTGAATGTGCTTACCAGACCCAGGACTGAAAGACCTAGAAGCAAGAACTAGTATTTTGTTCCCCGTTTTTACACCACCTAGGAGAGGAAAGGTCCTGCACTTCCTCTAAGACAAGGGCCCCCGAGCATCACCTGCACTGCAGTGCAAATAGACTGTCATGGCATAAGCTCTAGAGGGACCAATGTATAGGTATTCACAAAGAATTGAGATAACTTATCCCCCTCTGTAGAAGTAGAGGTTTTGTTTGTCAGTGACTCATTAACGAAATAAAACATGCCAAGGAGAACTAAATATGACGAGCTCAGATGAATCCCACATGGAAAGTAGCCAAGTTTCCTCAACAGTAACATTAAGGGCTAGTACCACCCAGAAAGACATTTGAGTTACTTCTTTTGAGGTTTTAATACACATGAAAATTATATACACAGAATGCTATATTCTCTTAACATTTCACTCTGTTTTGCCATCTGGAAATTATTAGTTTTATCCAGGTCATAATGAAGTTAGAGCTAGCTCTGCACTTGAAAAGTGTCACCAGTAAACCACCATGTAGGTCTCATTTATGCCAGCAAAAAATTGCTCTTTTGCCATTGTAGCTTACTTCATCTCACATGAGCTGGAGATGTTCGTACAAGCTGTTTTGGAAGGAGTATGGTTTCGCAAGCAAATTGAAAACACATAGCAGCTCCTGTCTATCAGCTATGCTTGTCAGAAACCGGTTCCCATTAGAAGCATGGCTGGTGCACCTGTGTCTTCAGCACCCAACCTTCCACTGATTTTGGGTGTCCACTTCAGAGTATTTCTGGTCTGATTTTGCAGAGAGAAAGAGCTCCCATTGGCTTTTGTTCAATTTGGGGAAGTCCCAAGATGTTTCTGACAATGTTTCTGATTGAGGTTTGAATATGAAAATATGAAACCTCAATCAGAAAACCTCTGATTGAGGTTTGAATATGAAGGCAAACCTTACCTGTGGAGATTTATTTAGGTCAAAGTTTTCAAACTGAAGTAGTATTAACTACTATTGAGATCTCTTTCCTATGAAAACTCTGTCAGTTACAGTGAAACTAAAAATCCACAACACATGTATTAGGCAAATACTTGTGTAAATAAGTTAGCATTAAGTGATGAATTTACTGTTGACTAGTGGTACCCGGCAAGCCAATAATCTTGTTTATTACAGGTCAAAGAATTACAGCCTAAGGAAAGTATTAGAAAGTCAGCGACAGAAAACAGGAGCAACTTTAGAAAGTATGAATTTTGATATTAGAAGAATTGCCTGATAGAACAAATGCTGAAAAGAGTGTGATAATTATATTAAAGACACTGTTGTCCAATCTCCCTTTCAGAACCTCTAAACCACAAACTGTCACCAGCTGTAAGGGTAGTTTTTATTGTTGGTTCCGCCTTGCCCAAGAAAGGAACAATTTGCTAAAACTAACGTCACTGCAATAATCTCTCTTCCAGCTCCTGAGACCGTCTCAGCACACCAGATATTTGAACTCTGGTTTAATGAGTGCCCTGGAGGAAGTGAAAAGTCCAGACCATGAGAAGGACTTTAATGCTTCACTCAGAGAGAGAGACAAAATGCATCTGCAGTAAAAGTACTGAAATGCTTATGTGGTTCTTTAACAGCATCTATCCCATCTTTATACAATTGGTCATTTCAATTTTTTTTTTGTTGTAGATTCTTTGAAAGGAGAGTACTTAAAAGAAAAATGTTTCTGAGTTCACAAATTACTGTATTGTTTTATAGAAGCTAGGGAAAATTACAAGTGTAATTTATCCTTAAAACATCCACTTCGTTGTTAACACTTTAAAAGTGTATTGAAAGCATTTGGTGCAATAAAGAGGAAAATAATATCTGAAACATTCAGTAAATTGTTTCAACAAAGAAATTTATATAACTTTTTACCCTACTAAGAGTTACAGATTGCCTTCTTTCTGTACGCTACTAATGTATCTGAATAGCAGGCCAAATGTGGCAACAACGTGCTTTTGAACCCTGCGCTTAAGTACCCTGCTTACATTAATGTCTCCTGGCAAGCAGTAGAACCAAAAGCAAGTCTGACACTCACTAGCTGAGGTGGGGGCACTTCCAAAGCAGTTTACTTGGGTGTTCTTACTAAAAAAGAAACACCCCACCCCCAAAACAACCAGGAGACACCTCACTAGCATCTGCTGACCTTTCAGACCGGTTGCTGTTTCAGTCGCTATCAAACAGTTCCCATTCACAAGTGTAAATAAAATCCAAGCTCCAAACTGCCGGAGTGTTGCCAGCTCACAGTTACACTTCCACCAAGAAGCACCTGAAGTGTTCACACCGAGTTGTCACTAGGCTCTTAACCTCCTCTCTTCTTAGGCCACTCCAGCCGAAATCAGCCTTTAGTAACTCCCGATTCACAGGAAATACGGCAGACACCTAAGTAATTTCTCACTCGCTTCACTTTCCTTCTTCCACCCTCCTGCAGCAAACTTTAGTCTTCCCCAGACAGAAATTACATTGATTGAAGGATTTAACTTTAGGCTGCCTTAAGATTTAAGGCAACTGTTAAAGTTGTAAATAGTTTTTGCAACCATTAATGAAGCATCAGAGCAGCGATGCTCACACAGAGCAGAATTCAATTGACTATGGAAATACCATGAGCTGAGGCACGAGGCTCAGCTGCCCTTCTCATGATGGAGATCTAGTCAACAACAAACTGAGTCCAGACTGATCTTGTCATGGTCAAGGGTTTAAAACAGGCCATAAACTAATGCCCTTAAAGGACCTCTTTCTCTGCGTTAATTCCAAGCGGAGCCAGGGGTGACTAGTTCGGCTCTAGACAACTGCTACTGTAGAGCCCGGGTGGATTTCACTTACTATTCTTTTGCTACTCTGCTAATCAAATATTTGCAAAGCACCTACTTACTGACAACTATTATGTAGTATGAACAATTTTTGGAGACCGAGGATAAAGATTGTTGACTCTTATGCAAAATACATTCTACCTCACGGAGAATATATAGACAGTCACGTGAGCAAATAGCAAAGAGCACATGCAAAGGTGCTAGGAGAAAAAACCCAAACCATCAATGCTAGAAAGACACACAACAAGCGGAAGGCCTGTGAGCAGCTGCTCTTTTTATGAGAACTAAACCTGTGCAAGCGCTTGCAACTAGTAGTAATGCTCACTGCAGGCTGAGGAGGGAGAAGAGAAGGAAGGAAGAAGAGAAAAAAAAATACAAAGCCTCGTTTTTGGTTTCTTAAGCTTAATTTGATGCGACTTTTATATATAAGCACGTGTCTTGTCAACAAACTTCATGAAATATACAGTGTTATTGACAGAAGATATTTTCCTGGCCCTAAGTCTACATCTGAATTATCAGTCATTTACACCGTAACTAGCTTGAGATTTGTTCTCTTTTTAAATCATAGAATCATATAATCATTGAGGTTGGTAAAGACCTCTAAGATCATCAAGTCCAACCGTCGACCCAACACCACCATGCCCACTAAACCATGTCCCTAAGCGCCGCATCTACACGTCTTTTAAATACCTCCAGGGATGGGGACTCAACCACTTCCCTGGGCAGCCTGTTCCAATGTTTAACCACTCTTTCAGTAAAGAAATTTTTCCTCACGTCCAATCTAAACCTCCCCTGCCGCAACTTGAGGCCATTTCCTCTCGTCCTATCGCGTGTTACTTGGGAGAAGAGACCAACACCCACCTCGCTACAACCTCCTTTCAGGTAGTTGTAGAGAGCGATGAGGTCTCCCCTCAGCCTCCCCTTCTCCAGGCTAAACAACCCCAGTTCCCTCAGACGCTCCTCATCAGACTTGTTCTCCAGACCCCCTCACCAGCCTCGTTGCCCTTCTCTGGACACGCTCCAGCACCTCAACGTCCTTCTTGTAGTGAGGGGCCCAAAACTGAACACAGTATTCGAGGTGCGGCCTCACCAGTGCCGAGCACAGGGGCACGATCACTTCCCTACTCCTGCTGGCCACACTATTTCTGATACAGGCCAGGATGCCATTGGCCTTCTTGGCCGCCTGGGCACACTGCCGGCTCACGTTCAGCCGGCTGTTGACCAACACCCCCAGGTCCTCTTCCACCAGGCAGCTTTCCAGCCACTCTTCCCCAAGCCTGTAGCGCTGCATGGGGTTGTTGTGGCCCAAGTGCAGGACCTGGCACTTGGCCTTGTTGAATCTCATACAGTTGGCCTTGGCCCATAATCAGTGTATTATGTTTTCTGAACATTTTTCTGATGTTTTAAAATTGTATTTTACAGCCAGCCACAGATTGTTATCCAGTTTTTAATAAAAGGACAGGTAGGGAAAAGGGAAAAAAAAAGTCATTAGCCAAAATAATCCTAAGCTGGAAAGAGCAACTAGCAAACACATTTATACCACCAGAAAGTATTTATTCATTTCTGAAGTCTTAACCATCCCAGAAGATTGTCCACCTCATGTGAAGTGAGTCTAATTCTTTGATTAGTATATAATTATTACCATACACCATTTCCATGTGAGATCTTTTATATTTCATGCACTAATTCACCCCTACTTTCACTGTAATTTTAGAAAGGCTCCCAAATATTTTAAATATAAAATCCTGGGTGCACTATTTAACCTATAATCACATCAAGTTTGATTTAGTGAGATTTTTCTGTTTATTAGTTAGGAAACCTGAGTTACAAAAAATGAAGAGTGCTGCCATTCAAGGAGAAGCCATGCCTTTCTTATCTGTCACTGTCTGAATGAAAATATTTATTTGTAGCAGGAGCATTACCCATGAGAAATGGTTAATGAACTGAAGGAGCTGAACCATACGTTTAGGAAGGATTTGACGGGACTTAGATCAACTCTTACAAAAAGCAACACATGCATATCCTAAGAGCACAGAGGCAAAAGCCTGCTGCCACATTTTTGAGGAGCCATTTAGCAACGCGGTGATGAACAGCAACCTGGAAAGCAGGCTTATGCTAAAAATAACCACCGTTTTCTTTTTCTGGAAAAATCAAAACACACTCAGCTTCCAGAAGCAGAAATCTATATTAACAGAAAAGGAAGTATGCAACAATGATAAAGACCTAAAGATAGTTTCTATGTGCAATGTAAATAATTCATTGATTACAGGCTGGATTTGCTCTTTGAGAAGACCAGAGCAATCCCAGGAGAAGGTTCTGTTCACAACGTACAGCCTCCCACCTCCCAGTGTTACAGCTCCAGTAAAGATCTCTGCCTTTGGGCAGAGCAGGATTTAAGTCCAAACACCTTGATTTCCTTCTCAAACTGTACTCTGCAGGAAGCCTTGGACTGGGTGTGATATATAAATACATGGTTGTGGAGATAATCAAGATGAGTGAGCCATATTATGAAAAGTGTGCAAAAGTCTACAGTCAGAAGAAAGATTCCTCACAAACACTTTCTGGCATTCAAGAATGGGGACTTATCTCAATGGTGTCTTTTTTAAATGCATGTCAGGGTCTCTTCCAAAATAATCTCTTGGTTTTCTGCTGAACCACCAGTAATCAAGGAGATGAGAACAGATTAAACTTGTGTCACAGCAGGTTTTTCATGGGTAGCTTTCCCCTCTCTCTGAAATGCCACACCAAGACATTGGATTCAAGATAAAACAAGCCAGGGCCTTTAAAACAGAAAGAAAAGAACAAAACAATGGTTTTATCTAGTAGGAAAAAAAAGTTACTATTTTTTGCACAATAGAATTGGTGCTGATTTCAATAGTCAGTTTCAAGACAAACTAATACAGTACCAAATGTAGGACAGATATTTTAAAGACGAGACCGTCTAAGCAAAGGTGCCTTTGACTGGAGTCTGAAGTTAAGTGCTCGGGCAAGCAGCAGTGATGAAGACAGCTTAGTATTTCCGAGTTTGACATAATTATACCCATGAGTGTCTCAACCAAAATGTAGCAGACAGGATGCACAGCCATCATGTTATAAGCTTCTGCTGGTGTTCACAGGCTTGACTGTCCTTTCACCCCAAAGGCCGTGGATCAAAAATATCTGCACTGATGTCTACTGAATTGCCTCATAAACCCACTGAAATAAAAAGGTTAATCAGACTCTCAGTGTTTGCCCTCCCTGCATCCAAGAGAATATGGCCTAGGCTGCAGTATTCAAACTACAGAAACTTAATGGAAATTCCCACTGACATTGACAGGTTAACAGGAAGAAAAGCCAAGAACTGTGGAATAAACTAAATGAAGGAGAGAGAAAAAATCAGCGATAGGAAGGAAGAAAGCCAAAAAAAATCCAGGCAAAACCCAAGGTATCAGCCTGACGCTCAACCTAAAACATCTATTTTTGGAGTTACAAGTTGTCCTGGCCACATCATCTGCCCAACTATCTTTATAGTTGTGCATGTTTCTAAATAAATAAACCAACAGAAGAAGGTTACCTGGCCTTTTATACACAGTGATTTGGAAAGGAAATGAAAGGAGACTGACCAATAATATGGGTAAAATGGCAATTCTGCATTGTAAGTAAAACACTGCAAATTCAACAGAAAAGCGCGTTATTCGTGTTCCAATCTTTTCTGACCCAAATCTTGTTATTGCAAGGAAGTCAGCTGCTTTCTGAATTAATTTTAACTGCTTTTCTATAAGCTGAAGAACAAAAATCCTAAAGCCTCATTAAGAAGAAATGGCAAAGGGCCCTCAAAACGTCCTTTCGTTTTTTCCTGAAAACTGCTTTCCATACAAGCCATTTGCTGTACCTAATATCAAGGCAATTTTTCGGTCCTGTGTTGACTAAGGTGGGGAGCTGCAAACAGCCCAAGCCGATCTGGTGCATCCCCCATCTGTGCCTCCCCCCTTCCTCTCCCCCCCACCCCAGCCAGTCCCCCGCAGGTGCTTTGCTCTTGCTGAGCCACAGGAACAACTACTGTGGGTTTTCCTTCTTTTAGTGAGTTAGCAGGCTGAAATGGCTCACCACCATGCCACATCAGCACCGAAGCCAGCACGAGAGAGCAGGATGGGGGGATATACAGCATAACGACAAGCAGTGAATTAAGCAGAATATTACACTGTTGTACAGTATTTCATACTGAGCAGTCCATAGCATAACTCTGCAGTAATCCTTCTGTTCATATCAAGGCTTTTCATTCATTTATTTTGGTGCCAAGTCATCAGCTGGATCTAAACAAGCAGTTTCTTGCCTCAAATTGAAGGGGACTTTCTCAGGAGACCAATGGGACAGGACTGTGACAGTCTGATTTGTCAGACCACAGTTATAAATAAGCAAATGACGTAGCACACGCCACGTAATTTTCTGAAGCTCCAGAAGCTTGCTGAGATCTACTTTTAGGTTTCAAACACTGAATTCATGTAACTAATTCTTCTCATGCTATCCTGACAGTTTTAGTTGGAAAAGAACGCTAGCGATAGGTTCTAGTGTCTGATTATTCTGGAATATATCTGGTTAACCAGGAAATGCAGGGATGCTTTTCCTCTACAATAAAAAAAAAAAGACAACCCCAAACAAAAATAAATGTTTGTACCAAATCACTCTATAACCTGCTTAACAGGGCATTTAGTGCTTTATGTGGGGTATATTCAATTTTTTTGTTTACCTCTTTAGATAAGTTATGTTTATTTGAAAAGACATAAAATAAAAATCTTTATGAACCATGACATTTTCTAGTTGGTATTAAGCTCATGTAGTAAGTCCCATTACATTACCTACAGTATAACCATAATGCATGATTAGTACTATGAAAATCACATTTTGTTAAACTGTTACGTCTCATTGCCTGATAGGGAGTTTGGTGTTTTAAGATAGCATAACACCAAACAGTATGGAACTGCAGACCCTTGAACAGTAAGCTACCCCTGTTTGCCTGAAAAATACAATGAAATCAGGGAGTCCTATGAAAAATCCTGTATTTAATTACAGCATTAATCTTTCTGAAAGTTTAAAAATGCATTTAAAAGTACCCCCCCAACTTGAAAATATAAAATGTGTTAAAAGCCCCCCAGCTGGCTCAGATCCTATAAATCCATCCAAAGCAGGTCTTCAGCAAGATACGGAAGCACAAGGCAAGATTTTCAGGTTTACTCCAGCAGCACTTGGAAAGCAAGTCGCAAAGCTGAGAACATACATGGAAGTTATTTTGACCTTATCAGACCTGAAATTTTACTTAGGTCTAGACACATCCAATAGGAGCTCACACAGACATATATTTAATTAGCCCACACATGCACAGCAGTGAAATGCTGCCCACAGAGCCCCACCCAGGCTACAAAACCCACCCCAGGAGCTATAAAGCTTACACTTCCAGTAAGCACAGAAATGTGCATTGCTCCTGCAGTTACACTACTAGCAGTAGCAACAGATCAGTCTAAGTTACTAATACACCATCAACTCAAACGCAGATGCACCACTGTCCATAACTGTATTAGAAATCCCTATCCAAGTCTTTGGGCTGGATGCTATCTTCCACTCCTGGGGTAATCTCAAAGCAAAAAGAATTAGGACAAAAATATAGTGGTAGAGTCTGCCTTCAACTATTGATATTTCATTATTTTAGCACATTAAAAAACCAACAACAACCACCCCTCCCAACTCAAGAACTTGAAACTGCAGAACAGTTTTGTTCTCACAATAAATATTTATCACTGCATACAGATATAAGAAACTTACAGTGGACTTTTCTAACAAGTCATTTTATTCTCACTTAATTCAGTCTTCTTCTGTCTTTTTGATAGGGGTTTGTCTCGTATACAAATGTATACAATTTTTTGGAGATCAGTGAAAAAACTAGCATGAATTAAAGACCAACAGTTCATTTGCTGTTGTGCAAGCTTACGGGAGCATATTGGCACACACTCTGCCAACTCCTGACTTTTACACATCTCAGCTGTGGGTTTCAAGAACTAAAGGGTACTGCAGCAAAACATCTGCAATGACTGAATTAAAGGTTTAAAGACCTTTCTTAAAAAGGAACAAATGCCAAGCATTACTAATTATCCCAAAGATGTCAAAAAGTAACAAAGATAAATCTAAAAATATGAATAGTAAAATCACATCAGAAAATATTCTTCTTGTGTCCTTGCCTGCAGATGGGGACTACAGTAGATGTAGTGGAGGACTGTAGAGGTTGACTGTATTTCACTCAATATACTCTTTCAAACCAGTGCCTGATAAACAGGAAGCAGAAGATCTAGAAAACCTGTATTTTACAGCTTTTAATACATTCATATTGAAGAACAGTTCACGAAATTCAGAGGAGGCAATATAACAAAATATTGCAGACCTGGTTTTTGTCCTGTCTTACCAAATACCTGTTAAATAAAATTAATACAGCTTCTGAAACTCCTTCACACAATTTCTGTTTGATAAGGAAAACTAGGCACATCAAAAGTAAAGAGGTTGACTGTTCATTACACGTATCATTTCTTCCACGTGGAGAAAATTCCTTTATTCCTTCCTGAAGCCCCATCACCACTGCACCTGGGTATCCTAGGCTTTTCAGAGCTCACCCCAGTCCTGCCACCCTTCAAGTGAGTTACCAGCGAGCACAATACAACACGGCAGCAGTTAGCCACCGGTCTCACCGTCAAAGGAAGTTAT
The DNA here is from genome assembly GCF_965638725.1 of Aptenodytes patagonicus. NCBI lineage: Eukaryota > Metazoa > Chordata > Aves > Sphenisciformes > Spheniscidae > Aptenodytes > Aptenodytes patagonicus. The sequence continues at coordinate 151,808,493 of NC_134950.1, forward strand.
GGGCTATTTAGAGTTTGATCTTTTTTTCTTTTAGGGGAGAAAGCACCATCTTCCAAACCTCTAAGATTACTACAGATGAGATTGCTATTCCTCCTGCAGTACTGATGACAAGGAAAACGCAGTGGCTTGTGCAGCTCGTGTGAGACTGCTGGATGAGGGCAGTTTCGGGAGATTAACTCCCACGCCATCAAGCACTACGAGATGCTGGAATTTTTTTGGAACAGCCAGGACCACTGCCACTTGCCTTTCCACTCTCTTGCAGCTAGTCCTGGTACAGCAAGAAAGTGAATCATGAGAAGGACAATGACAATATACAGAAATTACCTTAGAAAGATGCAGTGACTTAAAGCATCGGAGATGAGTGTAGGCTAACAGAAGCAGACTGTGCTGCTCTGATCAGCTATTGCACGATGCCAGAATGATAAGGGGCATTTTTTCTTCCCCTCGGCATGATCTTGAGCTGTAGAGATCACACAATACCACAAGAATCCCTGTTCTGTTTCACGCCGACTATCATCAGCTAACAGCACGGTAGAAATCAAAGAATCCATTTAATTGCTAACCACTTGTTGTCAGATCAGCTGTAGATGCTTCTCTGACAAGGATGCACATAATTTAAATGAGAAAGATAACACAACAGGAATGACTTCATATTTCTTAGGAAGATGACTGTGCTTGTGTAGGATTTTTTTACTGATTTTGCTATTTTTGTTACATCCTTCAACCCGTAAAAACAGAGGTCTATTTTGTGTGCTCTGGAGCTTGATCAAACCATCACATTTTCCAAACATTTCTATGGAAAAAATGCAGAACACTAACATTTTAAGGAGCCTTGCCTGTTTTTCTTTAAAACTTTACAGCTCACTAGCAGCTAACAGCAGTATTCACATGCTCCAGCATTCCACCTTTTGTGCTTGGAGGCTCTGCTTATGCTCTGCAACCAGATGACTAAAGAAATCTCTTTACCGGTTATTTGTATCATATAAAGACATTGCCTCCCATATTTTATTATCTAGCAGGAGGCATGGTGAGTAAAGAGGAAAAGGAAGAAAGAAAAGGTATTTACAGAAGGAACAAGACCCATCAGTTATGCTTTTTCTGGTACAAACTATATTAATATAGCAGCAAACCAGGCAAAGAGATTAACAGACTGATTTCTTTTTTTTCTGACTTCACAGAAGAAGAAAAACTTTTAAACCCTTCACTGATAAAGCTTCATAAGGAAGCAGAAAGCAGCACAGATAACATCATTACTGTGATATACCATTTGGTTAATTAGCATTTTTAACCCCTAAGGAAACAGTAAAAATGGGAATTGCATGCTGTTTCAAGCACAGAGCGAGCTATGTTGTTAAGTTTTTTATGCAGTTAAGTTTTTCTCAGGTGTTCATTGCTAAGAAATCTCTATCTCCGAGATGCTTAAAAAAGGATGAGAAAACCTTATCATACGTGTAGTTCAGGAATTGCCACAATCAGGTATCAGAACAATTATTAACATCCTTTTTTGATTATAATAGATATTTAGGATAGAGAGCATAAATTCAATCCATTACCAGCACGAGCAAGGACTGCAGATTGACCTACCCACTGAAGTATGTCATGTGCGTTAAGCCTATTTGATTAGGGAAAGCCTGGGCAGCAAGTTTCTCATCTGGAAACAGCTCATTCTTTTCTTTCTGGAGGTGTTTAAAGGGGCAGACTCGGGGGCGGGGGGGGAAGTGATGTGATGTGATCGCCTGCTGCACAAATCTGAAATCTTTGACCGCATTCCCATGCATGCTGTCATAGCAGCATCAATTCCTGCTGCAAGAAGCCGCGCTATTTACTACAGAAACAGATTCTCTTGAAGGACAGCATCCATCAGCAGTAACTGATGTTCCATTCCAACTCCGTTAGACTTCAAGTCTCTACAAACTATTTCACTCTGAATTTAGTATTCACTATGTTTTTAAGTTTCCACAGAAACTCATGAACAAATCACTATATTCTAAAAAACGATTAACTTATTGGGTAAAGGTTATGCTACAGCTGGCTCACTATTGTTTCCTCTGTGGCCTCAACATTTAGGGTTTAAAATGAGATTTCAATGGAAATTATTGTCAGTTTGAACTCTTTCATGAAAAGCTTCAATTGCCTCCTTACACAAGGATGTTTTTTCATTGTAGCTGGATCTGTACTAGCCACTCCCGTCTCGGAAGGAACATGGTGTCATTAACTGTCACACACAGCACTGAGGCTGCGTAAACAGTCATACTTGTCCAGTTTCTGCTCTTTTTCCATCACTACAAAAGCAACTGTAGGATCTAGACTAAATTTACATGTTAAAATATTTAAGTGCTGTTCTGTAAACTAGGTTTCTTCCAATTCTCCCGTCACAGAAGGGTGTTCTTCTAAACATTCACCACTTGCAAAAAGCATTTAAAAAAGAAGACATGATACGGTTGTTACAGCTGTTACTTACGATGTTTAAAACTCCTGCAATACTATTTTAACCCAAATTGTCCACTGTAAGAAAAATGTGAAGATCAACTTCCTTTTAATGGCTCAAAACATGCACTTTGAACAGCCAGTAACAAAATTAGATTAAAATGCTTTAAGGGTAACCATACAGAACTGTAATCCTCCAGTCCAAGATGGCAGATTCCAGTGTAAAGTGATTATAATCCTAAATAGAACCACGGTACAGTCTGACCCTTTTCTACTTACAAGAAAAAAAAACCAACACAATCCAAACTGTGAGTCAGATGCTGTCGCAAGAACTACCCTGCATGGACAAGAATTTTGCAGTAAAACTCAGCTGAGAAAATAAAACAGAATATGATGCTGGCATTAGGATGTAAAATTTCTATTCAGAAACACCTGGTCAATGAGCACTGCCAAAATGACTTAAACCTTCTGCTTTTTAAGTTCTAATGTATGTGGATTAAAATGTACAGCTTATGGGAATTTAAGATATTAAACCCCACCACCACTTCCTTTCCCCTAGATAAAGTGGCTAAACTTGGGCTTGTGCAGCAGCACACTGACCTGACCTGAACTGCAGTGGTTAGCAGAAGTCCAGCTTCAGCTGTAGACCAAACATCTGTACTGAATAACCGTTGTGTGAGCGTGAATTCTCTTTCAACAGAGGTAGCAAGTTTTGAGCCTGTTGCAAGTAGTTTGATAAACCAGCTCTGTGGTTCAGATTTTTTAATAAAAATACTTTATTAATACAAGGAAAAGGAAAGTAAAGCTTTTCTAATCAACTTCCCCAGGGTTGTACAGAACAATGTCCGATGGTTTTGTTAGAGAATTTTGGATTTTTTTTTTCTTCTCCTTTCTCAGTCATGATGATGACAAACAAATACGAATTAGCTACGTTCATCAATATTTTTGAGTAACTGCAAAAGCATAACACACTTGGAGAAGATGCAAGAGCCCTCAAATGCTTTGCTGCAAATTGTTCTTAGAGTCCATAAACCATCTTTACATACTTATAATCCTGCTATAGTAATATGAGCATTTTTGCTTCCACAGAAGTATTAAATATTGTTCAGTGCTTTAGTAGATTTGACTTAAGTCTTTGCTTTTAGCAAGAAAAAAAAGGTTATTTCCTAGGAAGAGATACAGCTTTCCTTTCTCCCTGTCCTTGTATTTGGCCATATAGTGACTTGGAAATGCAGGTTCACGGTTAGTGTTTTCTAACTGGTCCATCAAGAACCACCCCTCCTCTTCTCCCCTGCAAATTACAGCATATCTTTTTTTTGGAGGTTGAAGGTTTTGGAAGTTCCTGTACCTGCTTTAATTATTTTACAGTTTAATGCGGCAGCTTCACATGCCAGTATCTCTGGCATGCCTTTATAATGCCACTTGGCGTTCATCATTGCTTTTATGATGCTGCAACCACAAGGGCTGAAGTATACCACTTACAGAAGACACAAGAGCCCTCAAATGCTTTACTGCAAATTGTTCTCCAGAGATCTTTCAGAACTAACATACTCAGGCAACAACTTAGACGCTCTTAACCTCGGTCTTATCCTCAGCTCATCATCGTAAGTGCTGCTAAGACAAATTTTGAAAGTTCAACAAGATTCACCAGGAGCATTAGAACAGCCCACCCCTAGATGAGGATGGCAGAGAAGATGCAACATGAAGGATGAGGGTCATGAATACTTACAGTGTGTTATCAGTAGGAGTATCTTAACAAGTCCCAGAGGAAATCTTAGCCTCTCCCACAGGACACATACTTCCCTGCAATAAGTACTATAAGCATGACAAAGAACCCAAAATGTAAGATAAGAAAGCCCACGGAGTTCTCAGATATCCTCCTGTATACCTACACCCCTGGCTTGCAAGAAGTTGGATTTTCTAAGTAAAGATACTTGATACTATTTTTCCCTTCACAAGGACAGGGGTCTTTTAACCCATTTTTAACAAACTTAAATTTCTCCGACAGCTTCTATTTTATTATTTTTGACAGCTGAAGCAAGTTATGTATTCTCCATCTTCCAGAAAGCTTCTGTAGGGAAATTAGTACCATACAGCTCACTGTAAGATTTTACAGGAAGGATAAAATTAAAAGAAGAAAAAAAAAAAAGGAAAGTTGATTTAAAAGGCAAGTTGATTTTACGCCTTCACACTCAGATTTCACTCGCTCACTCCCACATAATCCCAAGTACCAAGATGTTGTGTCCACCACATGGTTTTGCCACAAAGGGAAAACAACTTGTCTTGTCCTCCTGAAATTCTTGGGGTCCCCAACTGGTGATAAAAACTGCATTTTAGACTGATTTTTTTATATCCTTTAGGAGTCACTGATTGATACTGGGTGGTCCTTTGTCTCAAAATCTTTTTAACTTCAGTTTCCGTAAGCGTTCAGTCAGGCTGCACGCCCATTTTCCGGTTTTCCTCCCCAGCTAAGAGGAACAGGGAGAGCACACATTACCGTTCTCCTGGTGCCAGTCGTCAGGGCCTTCCTTTTAGCCTTTTGGTCTTCACATAAACAACACATTCCTCACATTTTACAGCTAGGAATGGTGTCCTTGGCTATCAACAGAGGCAATTTTTTTTAACCCTTTATTCTCCAGTTTTCCATGGTCCTTACCACACACATTTCTGTTCATACGGCATTTGTATCGATCTTAGTGTTTGTTACAAAACTATGCGATTCCACAGCTTTCTCAAATGACCACAGAGTTCATGCCTAGATGAGCTTAAAGAATTAAGTCTCTAAGATATCTTCAATCTTTTCTGTGGTCTAGTTTTGCTACAGGAAGGAGACAGAAAATACAACACACCTTGTTTTTTCTCCTTTTGCCTCTGCACCTAAATCCCCGATAGTATATATACACTATTTCAATCTGAAACCCATATTTGGGATGTCACTACTAACCATCTGAAATTTTGAAGCTTGTTATTCAGTTATAAAACAGTAACAGATCAGAGGAAGAGCCTGTTTCAGAACAGAAGACTTCTGTTGGGTAAAACAAAATTGAAAAAAAGGACCACAGGTTTAACATGAAGGGATGCATTACCTACGTCAAAACCCCCTTGATTTATATAATACATATTAATCTTAATGCTTGAGCTTTAACTATTATTTTCATTTACCAGCAACTAAATATACTCTCCACTAAATTAAACAATCTTATTTTTTATTTTTTGCTGTGTAATAGGGTGCATGCAGGCACACACATAAACCTGTGGAACACAGAGAAATTAAAGACTTCCTTGGCTTTTTAGAATATTAGAAAATGACGGTTGACAATTATTTACAAAAAAGCAGCTTTTTAATTCAGAATTTGTATGACATACTGAAAAAGAAAATAGTTTAAAAATGGATACTAGCTAAAGACAACTGCTTAAACAATCTTGACTACACTTCAATGACTTTAGCAAAGCTGCTTTTTTTAAGTTATCTGTGCTTTGGTATCCAACCTGATAAATTTTAATCACCATCTTTCAAGATTTTTGAGGTAGCACTCACTCTCTCATACCTCAGTTTTATTCAAGTGTGGAGCAAGAAAGAAAAACTCTTGCAACTTTAAATTACCTAGCTGAATAAGCTTAAATTAAAAAAAAAAAAAGTCCTCTCAACATCTACAAAATAGGCCTCTGCCAGGCAAAGCTAATTTTAACAGTCTGAAGTTCGGATCAAGGTACTTACTGTAAATGAGCTCTTATTCCAGTTTAGTACTCTGATCTTTAAAATCCAAAGAAATAAGCATACAATACTTTCAAATTTCAACTGCCGTAGCCACTGGCACTAACACTTTCAACTTTAGAAAAAGACTGTGCTTGTGTTGCCCATTAAGACATCACTAAAAAAAAATTTTGAAATGGGGTTTTAACCATATTGTGTAAGAGATGACTGCTTGCTTAAGTAAGTGATTGGGGTGAAGGCATTAGATGATGCCTTCATTGGCATCTCCTTCTAAAGAGGCGCCTGTCTTCTCCAAAAATTACTATTTTTAAAACTTTAGGCAAAATCTGTTCTCTTTTTCATTCTTCAACCATACGCTTCACCTCCTGAAGTACTATGAGAAATCCCCATGCCTAGGTGGGGAGATCTGGTGAACACTAGGTCTAAAGAGGCTGAAGTAGAAAGCCCACCTTCCAAAGGCAAGCGGCAGCCAAGGGGGATGCACAGCAGGGACGTACCTTCACATCTCTGCTTTAAATAAAGCAAATGCACATCCAAGCCACACTTTGCTTTTCCCATCCAAACTCTGGGTCCAGACAAAGCTGCTAACTGTCCGTTTAGCAGCAGAGTCAGATCTGGGACGAGAAGGTAGTGTTGGAAATAATTTTCACATTGAAAGAAAATCAAGTCCCTTGTGTTCCCAAACCCATCAGCAAATGGGCAGAGTAAGAATCAAAACTCCATTAGGAACAGTTATTCTTATTAATTTAACTGGAAACTAGATAAAGCCTTAGATATCTGACTCTATAACAATGCTTTCTACCATGCTTCAGTCAAACCATGGCTTGTTCTACATGGAAGCCATAGTACACCTTTCTCATAGGAATCACTATTTTGCTGGCATTTCAGTTCTCACTGTATTTATATCCAATAATGGTGAATATGTCAAATGGGATTATAAATTTATTAGAGAAAATAAGCCATATTTATGCTCTTACCACGCTCTTAATTCTCCTATTCCAAAATGAAATTACGTGACCATACGTGTTCAAGAATGTATCTTTAACATTAAAAGCTTGAACTCTACTGCTACACTTTTAAGCCGATGGCGACTGTCGCTCAAAAGACAAAGGCAGCACTTGCAACCAGGTGAATGCACACCTTCTGCCGAAACAAACCCTATGCAAATCCATGACAAACTGACAACCATTGCTTGCTACATTTAATTTCCCTGTTGTTTTACCACGAGCACTTACCCCCACCATGTTTTGCGCAATTGTCTCTTGTTAGGTATCTAAAATGGTATAGTCACAAGAGGTTAAAAGAGTTACTATCTTCAAAAAGTAAGAGCATGTCTTTTTTTTCCAAGACAATAAAATTGTGACCACTATTACAGAGATCTAAAGAAAGAACCTACAATAGGTACATTTACTACATAAAATCCTTAGTTGCTCCAACAACATATGAAAATCCACTACTATTGAATTTTAAAGCACAGCAACATTGGTGTGAAGTTACTAACTCCTGCTAATTTATACAAAGTCTTATTGTATAGGAAAGTTCCAGTTTCTAAGATCACTGCTGGCATCTGTATTTATACAAAAGCAAAGTTAAAATGTCTAGCCCGCATGCTTGCAGAAAGAAGCCCAAGTATATAACCCACAGAGGCCTGAAGCTAAAAACAACCTCTGAATGAGTTTTAATTTTTTCCCCAGGTCTTATTTTCATGTACCTGAGAACTGACAATGTTGCTCTTATTGATGTTTAGTCTTCACATTTTCCAGATAGAACTAGCCAGTTGATGCTGCTTTGTAGGTAGCAGGAACCTGAAGGGAATTTAAACAGGAAAATGATTTTCTTCCAGGTTTGAAAGAAGCACATTTAAAAACTGGTCCATTTTATTTTTCAGTCTCATTTATCTTTTGCAACCCAGTCTTTCCCACTAGGAAGAGGCCTGAGCTTCTGGCCACGTTTGCCGTGTGCATTCAGTAATTATCTGGATATAGCAGGATTAATTCAGATCCTCAAAACAACACAAGTAGGTGCTAGTGTTTACTAGTTTTGGTTTTAGAGAAAAGGACGGCTGCAAGAGGAAGAATGTCCCACTCCATGTCCCCCCCAAGCTTCATGTAAAATCACTCAGATTTGTTTAAATCACCCTTTAGAAAGGGGGAGGCCTGTTTTTTGGAAAGGGGGGGGGGGGAAGGAAGTGAACAGCAGGAAGAAAGGCAGCGGTGGCTGGTTTGTTGCTTGTCCGTTTTTAAATCAGCAGCCAAACAGTTCTGCTGGGCAGCTGCCGGTGCAGCCACAAGTAGGACGGAACAGATGAGACCTTTTAATGCATCTTCTCATTCTATATGCTTAAAACCTCTACACTATGAGCAGTACTGTTACCTAGATGTTTTGTAAATATATTTCATACGGCCTCCAAAATAATACGACCTCCAAAAACTGAAACAAGCCATTTGAATCCTTCATCCATCTTGAAAACTGGATGGGCACGTTCTGTTGAGGTAGGAGGCACAGAGGGCACAGGCTGTTCTCTGAGAGGACTCACTCACCTTTACATCAAATCCTCAGGGCACCAACGCTGAACCTGGTTCTTACACCTGCCTCTCAGCTGCAGAGGTAGCATTTTAAGAACTACGGTTCCAAGGCATTACAAAGCTCTTATATTTTCTTTTATTTTTGTAGGTTTTTGTTGTTTGTTTTTCTCTCTAAACAAGGCATAGGTGTTTTTCATTGGGGGGTGGGGGGGTGGTACTTACAGCTATTACTGCTGTATTTGGGCTGTAAAACATTAAGGGGAAAATTCCTAACTCAACAAAATCTCAAAGTGAAAATATTTGTAGGCATAGCATCAGACTTAAACCTTACTTCTAATTGCATGTGTTTGAACATTTGTCAAGGGCAAACAGAAGACAGTAACTTGCTTTATTATCAGGAAATTAATTTTGAAGGTTTTTCTAAGGATTTGTTGGTACTGTTAATTTAGAACTTGACCTTTCTCATTCACTTCAATGGACGTTTTCAACACACAGCATTTTGAATCTGAGGCATATTTCTCCACACCCCCTCCCACCCCAGCACATAGTAATCAATAACAAATACGCAAGGACATACTCTTGACTAATTTTGCACAGGAAGTCTTGAAGAATGCAAGCACAGCCTTCTCTTTTCTTAGATTCAAACATATTTATACTTCTTTTAAGCTTCTCAAAATGCTTCTGAAGTCCAAAAATACTTGCTCCTTAATGAGGTCAGTTCTGCTGGGGAATCAGTCTTGCTGTATCTCCTCCCTTGCCCTTTAGCCACCACAGTGAGTGTCACTAACCACACACCAGTGAGTGCATTCTACCCAATGCAGTACCGTTAAGTGAAATTAAGCTTGTGTTCCTTCTAGAGATGCCATCAGATAAGACTATACATACAAGTTTTCCCTTCACCTCTTCTTGATTACGATAAATAAATGCACTAGAATGTTCTTCCTTCAAATTACCAGAATTATGTCGAACACAGGAGTTCAACGCAGAGTTCTCAGGGCTGACAGTTACTGAATGACTGGATCAACTTTGCCTGGATAGGATTCTCTAACCAGAAAGAGTAAAGGATTCTCAAATTCCTCTAAAACAGAGCTGGTACTCCTTCTACCACACTGTGTCACAACAAGGCTTTATTTTATTCCCCATTTGCCTCTTCCAAACTCTTGCATTTAGGCATGGAAAGAGAACAAGAAAGTAGAGACTTCTTTAAAGATGTGTCTGGTTTCAGATTTTAGCAACAGTTTAAGCTCAGACTTCAGAAGGTGCTAAATTCTTGAAAATCCATAAGGATTTTAAGAGTATGGCTCATTGCATTTTATGGAGCCTACACAACAGCTCAAGCAGTGCCAAAAAGGGAAGTTCCTGCTACCTCCTCCCACCTGCTCCAGCCACACGCTCCTGCACCCCTGCCTTCTGCCCACTTGGCACTCAGCAGACCTCCCCATGAGCTGCTTAAACTTGCAAACAGGGAGGAGGGACAGGATACTTTTCTGCTATTCTATTCTAAGGAGTTAAAACAGCTTATGGGCACCTATCTCTTTTTAAGCACGATCAGGTTGGTTAACAGTCCAGCTTGACATCACTTGTGAGCTCCCATGCAGCAAATATTACAGTACAGAAGTATTCTGCCCAAGTAGCTTGCAGATTACTTCCATGACACACACAACAAATCTGAAGTCAAAATTATTTGTGTATTTGGAAAGTCCTGAAAAATTCCACTCAGCTTCATGAAAGATGGATCTTGAGAAGCCCAAGAAAAAGCCTAAGACATTTTATTAAAATCCCCTTGTCTGAGGTATTTTACAATTTGTTAAAATTTAAGTATTACAGAGTAATTTTGAGTACAAAATTCAGGACAGAAAAACAAAGCTATATGTGTTCACATTTATTGGGATTGCTAGAAGAATGGGTATGGAATTGTGGACAAGGAATGAACAGAGACAAACAGTTAAAGCAAAGAAAAAGGTAAGAGGTAGTGCATACTAAACTGACTTGTAACTATGGGTGGGGGGGAAGGTCAAGGTATTAGGGCTTAGCAGTTTCAGTCTCCCCTCCCACATGTGCTGGCACTTGGGGGTGAAGAAAATCTAGCTTCCTTTCCTGATGCTACTGTACAGCTACCTCAAGACAGCCATTTGTTTCACAGTGCATACTTATGAAGACAAGATTAACTATCCATCGCCTGGGAAAGATTTTCCTCCTTAGTGGTATATAGATATCTTTTTTTTTTTTGAAACTGACAATTAATGGTTTTAATTCAGGAATAACTAAATTAAGTTGTGCAACAAAAGCTATCAAAGGGTCTCTTAAAAAATGTTACAGGTCTTTAACAATCTCTTAAAACAGAACAAGGTCACTTAGCATTCATTTCCCTGATTGCAAGTCAATACAGCTGTCTTCTGACCTTCTTCCAATGACCCTGGTCAACAGCTACTGCTCTTATTGGTCCCCCTAAAACATTTTTTTTAAACTTAGCATGGATACCTATACCTCAATGATTATAAACACTTATATTACTGGACCTAACAAGATACTTCAGCTTATGAGTCAGTAAACAACAAGTGTTAGAACTGTAGCCCAGATTCTTTTATACACTTTGAAGCCTTCAAGCAATTTACAACAAAAAGCAGAAACACGATCTGACAACATAACACAGCAGCCCCCTGTGAAGCAAAGGTGTTGTACAACCATAAATTAAATGCTTTAGAGTAGGAGGTATGCATTAAGGGGCAAGAGAAGGGGATGAGCCTATTATGCCCCTAAAACACACCTTAAATATCCTCAAATAAAACTACAGATTAAAAGTCTGTGCTGATGCAGACAATGTTTTTTCAGGGCCACTAAACAGAACAGTTTTGCACGTTTCAATAATATGCTGTGATGCCACCTCATCAAGGAACAGAACCAACGATGTCCACATCGGTGAAGCCTGATGCTGATGAGCTCACAGAAGCAACTGGTGCAAAGTTGGTCACCCTGATGTGCCAGGAACAACTCCCTTCACTTTCAGGTAGTCAAGGAAGATACAAAGTCAAATTTTCCTTTTGTACATTTAGATGATTCAAGTTGACTACGGAAAAGTAAAAGCACCATGTCTCCATTTCAATTTGTAGACACATCAGTACAACTTTTGACACAGAACAAAACAAACCCTAGAAAGCAAAATTACAGGGCAAATCAAAGATGACAGAATATGATAGGATTATAGTGCCTCAGTGTGTAAGGCAACATGTTTGAATTTCAAATAAAACAATAACTAAGAAACACAGAAAAAGGAAGAAGTTATCACACAAAGGAAACGAAGTACATTTTCATCCTCTCAGGCACAGCAACTAGAGCAACAGACTGTAGAGAATACATGGAAGTTAGTTTATAACTGAGACTGCATATGGTAATATCAGTGAGGTTTAAGAGGTTTTATATTGAGATGTACATCTTTAACTTCCAGCAACATCAGTAACTAGTTTTTCAAGTCATCTTCTCCCATAAACTCAATCTAAGCAACTTCAATGACAGTCTTACAGAGCACATAAAAGGTGCTTTCCAATAAGAGGGCAACAGAATCCAATCAAACTATTCAGAGGCCTCAAGTCTCCCATAAACATAACAAATGCAAGGCATGTAAACTTCATGCTGTCATATGAAAACCTCATTTGTTTATTAAAATATTTATATCAAGAATAAAAAAAACTCACATAAATAACAAGAAAAGAGTACACTGAACACAAAACCTTTAACTCTACGTATCACACATTATAGAGAAGTAGGTATGTAATCATTAATTACTTTCCTTTAATACTTTGATGATTTATGTCATAAAAGTCAGCCTAGTAACTCTGTTCAGACCCTGTTAAAGCCTAAGTAAAAGCATCAAAGCAGTTTTATTGTTTTTGTTAGATAGTGTAAAGAGATTACATAGTGTCCACATCTGACCACTCATTGCAATTCCTTCATTTCACTTCAGCCTTACATTTTTTCATTAAGACTCGAATGGAACAAGTGGCAGCTTTGGACTTTGATAAAAGGTCACTTCTCATAATTCGGTACTTTATTAATCTCCTCAGCTAAGAAGTGTAGGAAAAAATTAAACTTGCAGCTCATTCTTACACATCTCTTAACACACAAAGTAAATGACAATGATACCATTCCACGCAAGACCAGATTTTAGTTATTTTCAAAAAGGAGAATGAGATGAAGCTAACACAGCAGCAGAAATACATATATGCCGAAGGAAGCCAGTGGTCCGTGTAAGCAAGCACCCAGTCACTGCTGGATGATGCAGCACTTGAAGTAAATGTTTGAAACTTGTCGACTGTAAAAATCCCATGTTTGAAAAAAGCTATTAACCTAGCTGTTGATTACATTACTTGAATCAAGGCAACAATCTTTAATTTTAGCTGAGGTGGTGTGTCGAGGACAAGGGCAAGATTTACTTCTTACAATAAACTCTTCAGCAGAGCTTTCCCACCATCTGTCCTTTTACAAGGGAAAGTAAGGTTCATCATTTCAATTATCCGGGTGGACAACTGAAAGCACCAAGATTAGATGGTAAAGCAAAGACTAAACACAGGTCTTGATTATCAGTTGCCTCCCTTACTGGCAGTGATGAACCTTTTGTACAGTGTCTAAACAAAATTGATTGAAGTGTCACAGGTTGAACGAATAAAGGTGATGTTAAGTTTATCAGAGTAGCACCCCATGTGCAAACTCACATGAGTAACTACATATTGCAATATTTCTCAATCAGTAGTATTTGTATTTAGACTATTTTAATAACAAATATGAAATATATAACCAAACTGCAAAGAATTAGCCAGGAAAGCCTTTAAGGCAAGCCAAAGAAAAACAAAAAACAAAGGTAGAACTGTATTTGGATTGGTTTCAAATTCACTACAGCAAGATCATTAGAATTCAATTTTCTACTGTGCTGTAATAAGTTTAAGAAATAATACAGAAAACATTAATTTTGAACTTGAATAGCAATAACTTGTCATTGACAAAGCAGATGTCTATCACCTTGATAGTTTAAAATTCAGTGCTCCTCCTGCAGTGTAGACAAGTCTATAGTATGTCACAATGATTTGCAATCAAAGATTAAATAAAGATTGTTAGTTTATATCCTCTAAAAACTCAAATTTGCATCTCTCCTGAAACCACACTGAGTACCATATTTAATAAATTTTAGATGAACTGGAATTATGTTTATTCCAAGGGCACAAAATTCTATAAAAATTCTTCTGTATCCACCTTTTAAAGTGAAGTGAAAATGTCAAAGTAACAACCTTGAGTTACTGCGCTTCCAAAGACAATCTCCCAGTTCTCCTTAGCAGTCCTGTTTGAGATAAAACACAAGGTCACACTGCAACAGGAACACAACATAAGAACAGATATTGTGGTTCAACTGAAAGTCTATCTAGCCCAGACTTTGCGTGGAATTGACTGTAAATAAATACCCCAGGTAGCAGTATAAGAACTGAACACGTGTGAAGTTTTCATCAGCTTCCACATAGCACAGAATGTCGTTTCCAGGCATTCAGTAACACTCAATGGGTCACAGTCTTACTAACACTTATCCATTATAATCTTGAGCTATGTAAATGTTTAGCATCCACAGTACCCTTTAGCAGTGACTTTCACTACTTGCTGCATGAAGAACCACTTAGTTGTTTTGAACCTGGCTTCTATGTCTTTCATGGAAAAAGGGAAAAATCATTTCCTACCCAGTCCTCAGTTTAACTCATGATTTTTCAGACTTCTCACATCTCTCTGTCATCTTTTTTCCAGCCTGAGAAGTCTTGACTCTTTTAGTCAATTCTTTACATCAAAGCTGTTCCGTATCTTTGATCATCCTTGTTGCCCTCAACTGAGCTTTAAGCTATACTATACCTCTTGGCAGGAGGAGGGGACTGCACATAGCATTCAAAACATGGATGCAAGCTGGATTTACACAGTATCATGACAACCTTTTCTGGTTTACTCTTTATTCCTCTTCTAGTAAGTCACAACAATTGCTTCTTTGGCTCCTATTGAATGTTGACACAATACTAAGACCTCACTCCTGAATGGTTATGACTTGTTTAGCGTCTATCACTTTATATGGGGCTGTCCTCCTCAGTGCATGGCGGTCAGGTAGCTACCCTGACAAATAACAAAACTGGAAATTCAGTCACCTGACTTCTTCTGTGGCTCTTTGCAGCTGTACCCCTGACCCTTACTATCCCAAATAATTTAGCATCACCAAGCTTTCTTCCCCACTGCTCTCCAGGGCTCTTCCAGGTAATTTAGGAAAATGTTGATTCCCACAGTAATTTGTGCAGCCTAGAAGTGACTTTCTCTACTGATACAGCTGAGCATTTACTTCTGCCATATGTTCTTTATCTTTTATGGAATTATTTATCCACATAAAGGCCTTCCCTTCTTATGATGTGGCTAACTAGCTTCCTTTAAAAAAAAGCTAGCGAGGGACCCTCTCAAAATCCCCTTGGTAATTAGAGACGCCTAAATTACTCTTATCCACATGGTTATTGGCCCTCCAACAGCCTCCACAAGGTTGCAAGACAGGTTTACTTACAAAAGACATACTGACTTTTCCCAAGCGGAGATTACAGAAGTGGTGGATATCTACATAAATAACGCTACTAATTTGACTGTTTCAGACATTAGGATTACAGTCCTGCAAACGCTACAGTCTCCCTTATCTAAAGTTTGGCACCACACCTGCCATTCTCTATACCCCTGGTACCACGGTAGATTTAGACAAGAATTTACATACCACCATCAGCAATTCAGCTATTTCATCTCTGAGTTTTTAGAACCGGAGTGAATACCACCCGGTCCTGGTACTTTGCTGCTGACCATGTTGTCAGCTACTTCCACAAACTCTTCTCCCACCTCTACAGTGTTAGACCCACCAGTTGAGGGGTCCCTTGCAAAGAAGAGTTCAGAAATTGGAATACCCCCAGTTTCCTCCCCACTGAACAAAGACACAAATAATTTAACTTCTCTGCAAAGGCTGTATATACAACATGTGCTCTGTTTACATCCTGATCATCAGCAGTTCCTACAAGCAGTCTGGAGACCTCCTGATCTGTAGGAAGAAAGCATTATTATCAGTTTTGATGCCTTTTGTTAACCACAAACTTTTCTGTGTTTCTACATTTAGACTACTAGACTCATGATTCTCACTTAACTCATTTGAACATTCCTTCTGCTCTTTTTGTTCTGAAGGCAGTTCTCTTGCTTCTAGTTGTCTCTTTCATCCTCTCCAGCTTTCTTCTCCGCTTTTGTAATTCTCTTGCTAGATGACACACACACTAGCGCTCTGCTTCAGATACAATCTTTATGTCCTATATGTCCATCTCCTTCACTATGCTCCACATCACCTTGGGATATTTAGGTCTTGAGTTGTCTGGTTACTTTCTTTTTAAGGAGCTTGTTTTTCTGTCTTTTTTTTTATAGCATCTCTTTGAATGAGATAGACTTTGATATATGTTTTTGATGACATACAAAAGATTAGAAAGGCTTAAATCTTTCTTTAAAGAATACAAACTAGTTTACTCTCACCTACCATTTCTTTGAGCCATGCTGTATGATGACAAGTCTGTAGTAAGCACAGCTGGTCCACACCACAGTACTCATGTTACACAAGCAGACACTTCATTGATTTTTAAATTATATGCCTCAACCCCTTAAAAAAAAAGGCGGGGGGGATAAAAAAAATCCAGACGCAGAAGCATGGATTTGATAAAGTTAGATGTATGGGTCTCTTAAATCACTGCCAGATTGGTTTATCTAGTTAGGGGTTTGTCCTGGTTTCGGCTGGGATAGAGTTAATTTCCTTCCTAGTTGCTGGTACAGTGCTGTGTTTTGGATTTAGGATGAGAACAATGTTGATAACACACCGATGTTTTAGTTGTTGCTAAGCAGTGCTTACACTAGTCAAGGCCTTTTCAGCTTCTCATGCCGTGCCAGCGAGAAGCTGGGAGGGGGCACAGCCAGGACAGCTGACCCAAACTGGCCAAAGGGGTATTCCATACCATGACGTCACGCTCAGTGTATCGGGGGGCAGCAATTGCTGCTCGGAAACTGGCTGGGCATTGGTTGGCAGGTGGTGAGCAATTGCATTGTGCATCACTTGTTTTGTATATTCTTTTATCTCCCCCCCCCCCCCTTCCTTTTCTGTCCTATTAAAATATCTATCTCAACCCACAAATTTTACCCCCCCCCCCCCCCCCCCCGATTCTCTCCCTCATCCCACTGGGGGCAGGGGGGATTGAGCAAACAGCTGTGTGGTGTTTAGCTGCCTGCCAGGTTAAACCACAACAGAGTTTTTGTTTATATATTAAAAAAAACCAACAAAGCAGTAGCTGAACTTTAATTGTTCACGAACTCTTGCATCTCTCACTGCAAGATACCAGCACTGGAATAAATCCAGTTTCCACATGAGTAATTTATATGTGAATTAAAAAACCCAAAACAACCAAAAGCCAATCAAATCAAAACCCCCCAAACCCCCACAACTTTATCATCCAGACTGTAGAGCGTTCATTGAAAGTCAATAAATTCAAACTGATTGACTATCCTTGTAGACAGGGTTCATGTGGAATATTGACAAACTACACACTCACAAACAAGAACACTTTATTTTGTTTACAAACCCAGACTATTACAGGAAACAAGTGCATGGCAGTAGTTTGTTACTTGTGAACCACTCCGAACAGAGAGACAGTGTCTTTACATCGATCATACATGGCACACATAGTAAATCAAGGTTAGGTTTAAAAGCCTTCAAAAGGGTTTATACAGGAAAAGAAGATTGATCTAGGAAACATGTTTTCAAAGAGATGACAGGACAAAAGAATGCATTTGTTATGATTAGTTACAAGCATTAGCATTATCTCGATGCTATCGCATTTAGTCTAAAAAGTTCTTTGCAGATGGGCTAAATACATGTCTGCTTTCAAATATTGATGAATTTACAGTTGTGGGATAAGATACAGAAGCACTAGCTCGTACTTTCATTTCAACTACTTGTGACTCCAAAATCTAGAGCAGTACAGGAGTTTAGGGACAAGGGGAAGATGGAATCCTTTTGTAGGGGAATAGAAAGGATTCAGCTGGAAGCGAATATAGATAAGTCAACAGTTCATAAACACACAGGTTGTTGCACTAACTGAAAGTCTGACCTATTCCTCTTTTAATCAAATAGGTTACTCCCTAGGCAAGTGATCAAGCTACCTATTTTCCTCTCTGTTCATTAAAGATGCAGCTTTGGAGGAAGCCAAAGTCAAGCTACTCAGTAAAAGTACAGCAAGAGCAGAGCCTAGAAAGGGGCAATGGTATTGAGGAATTATCCTTGTGTACAAAGTTTCATGTATGGAAAGTGGGGGGGGGGGGTAGGGGGGCAGCCAAGCTCTTGCTTTCTTGCTTTTCACCTTTTGGAGAAGTTCTTTCATAATCAGAAAAGCTTTAAAATACAGAGGTAAAAGATTTCTGAGTATAGCAGTCAAAAGCAGATGAACAGAACTGTTCTTTTCAAACTTCTCAAATGAAGGCATGAAAAATACCTCCATCATCCTTTTGAGTAACTGCTATGTCTGAGCACTAACATAAAATCAAACCAAACAACACGCACCACAGACAAACAAAAAAGCCCCAGAGGCTGCAACACAGCATGAAGATACCAGAGCTAGTGCTAAACTAATAGCTTGCACTAGAAGCAGTCAGTGCACAGCAACTCAAGCTGAGGTGAACTGCTTACATTAATTACTGGCTGATAATCAAGCACTGCTGTCAAACCACTTGTGCCCAACACTCTGCAACTCCTGAGACCCAGATCATCTCTCTGCCAGTATGAGAATCTCATCTTCCTTCCAACATAAGGCTTCCTACCAGCATCCCTATTATTGACCAGGGTGCCACAGACCCTAGAAGGGCAGCACTGCTCTTCGTTTTGCAGCCATGCATTCATTAGCCAAGCCTCGAGCAGAGAAGACTCAGTCTCAGCATTGTACAACAGCAAGCAACTGGTCTAAAAAAAAAAAATATCAAGGGAGTCAGGGTCTCGGTTTAAACAGATGAGAAGTCCAAGAGGGAGCAGACTTAAGACCATTTTCAGCAGACATTTTCCATATTTAAGTCTGCAGATCAGATTTATACAGACTGTGAGCTGAAGCATTTCCTAAAGGAAATAGTAACTGCTCATCTTTAGCCTGATCCTTTCATATGTATTGTCCCAGATACACAATTTTGCAGTTAGGGCCCTCATGCACCTCAGGAATTTTCGCTAACAACACTTAAAATGGATTACTCTTAACTGCTTCAAATTTATCAGCAGATATATTGCATAAATCAGTAATTTAAGTAAACAGTATGAAGCCATTTTATGACTAAAACTGATGATATGTGAGTTACTTGATGTTTTCATTTTGGTCAGATACATGCATTGAGTAACTGGATGTGAGTAACAGGCAGTAAGTGTCATGGATATAAGTGGTACTGCCATATGCTAGCTGGGACAACTTATACAATGCAAAGAGCTTTACAGCTATACTGGGGAGAAGAGCATAGCTCAATATTTCATTTTTCCAGTGTAGTCCTTGTAAAGAGTTCTCTGTTTATAAACAGTCTTATTTAAGATGCCTTATCAAGCAAATATTACTTTTGTCTGCATGCTCCACACATCACAGCAAGGAAAAAAATACAATCTATTTTCGGTAAGTCTTTTGGGGTCACAGTAGCTATTTCAACTCATCAAGCAGAAGCCTGACATACATAATACAGTGTTTATTTCAATGCAACTATATATGCCAGCATTCTCACAAGTGAAATGACTGCAAAGACCTACAGATCCCAGCACAGAAGAAAAACCTCCAACCCTGATAGAACACTCATAAGGCCAGGAATTACTTAGTGCATGAGGAAACCAACTGCAACAGCTAAGAGAATGTTGTGGCTAAAGTTTTTTTTTTTCTTGTTTGCTTTTTAAAGGTTCCCTTCCTATCTTCCCAAACAGAAGGAAGCCACATACTCCAAACTTAATTATAAACTCGAGTACTTTATTTTTTGATAAAACATGTCTTCTCCAATAGTTGCTAAAAGGTGGGAGATTGAAGAGAATGGATTTTCAGAAATTACTAAAAAAACCTGAAGAACTCACTTCTATAAGTATAGGAAAACATACACTAATTTGTTGCATTTATCATTTATGCTTAAGTTTATACAATTTTGAGTAAGAACAGCCAGATCCACATGAGCACACTACAGACATTAGGCCACTTGCTGCAGAATATCATCTTCCTTTCGTGTATTTTCTGTGCTCAGCTTCACCTTGCATCAGTAAGGAAATAGTTGCAGTAAGTGTCCTTTAAAACGCAAATGCTCTGATCAGACAGAAGGCAACTTAAACAACCTTTATAAAGCATAATACACAGAGGAAGCTGAAAATACCCACACATTAGAGGTATTTCTCTATCAAGCTTGCTTCCTCCAGCTACCACCGTAAATAAGTTGGTATTTCCCTCCCCCAGTGATTTATATCATAAGGAAAAGCAGAAGCCAGACTGGGAGCTGGGCATGATACTGTTCTTTTTGGTGCTTTTTGTGAGGGGAAGGAGTGGAACAAGCCAAGTGGCCTCCTTCATGCAAGCTAATGGTTTTCCAAAGGGTACTGGACTATACATGCACTGGAGAATATCCCTTCACAGGTAATTCTGAAGGCGGAACATGCAAGAACAGAAGATGCTCCACAAGCTGAAGCGATCACTATCTTGGAGAAGCAAAACCCTCTATTTTTAGGTTAGTGCTCTAATGGGGGGAGAGGGGAAGACTCTCCAAGTTATGTTTGCAAAACAGGAGTTAAATCCAGGATTTAAAAACAAAGAAGAAAACACACACACCTTAAACAATTATCAGATGCACATTAGGAAACTGTACTTAAGAAGCATTAAGTGATCCTAAATGCACACTTGCTGCTCCTTCACAACGCTAGCTCCACAGAGGAGTGCTTTGTGTTATCCACTCAGGGACCTGACACATCATGACAGCTTTAAAATGGTCAGTTCTGATTTGACAGGTAGGTGAAACACTTCTCGAAAAAAATTAATACAACTAATTAATACAAGAATAACTGTTCTTTCACTCTGTTTCAGGAGTTAGTTCATGTATATCATGGCACTATAATGCATGTGCAAGTAACTATCATCTTATGTGTAGAAGGCCTTTACATAAGAAAAAGTATAAAGTTACATTCAAAGTATAACACAACTTGTGCTGAACAACAACAGTTAAAGTCTACAGGAACTAGAAAGACTTGAACAGTGTCATGCAGTCTTAATTTTGTTTGTTTTCCGACCCACAGGCTGCAGACTGTGCATCACTTCTTATACAAGAGATATGAATACCTATAATTTACACCACAACATTAAATTTGCATTAGCTATAGAATTAGTTTTCTCATCACTGTCTAGAATAATGATGCTTAGAATGAGGCTAATGCATTTCAAAACAGTTTACCCTGTAGTTCCAGAGTGTGAAGGAAGGACCTTGATTTACCCGCAAGGCACAATGGAGGTTCAGAAATACTAAAAATATATCTGATCTTTATTTCTTTAGTCTTCCCCCAAAACCTCAGTGTTTAAAATAAGATTTTAGTACTTGGCATATTTAACATGCAACTAACATTCACTCTTGACTTTCACGTATTCAGTATTTCTTCAGACTAGAACACTGGCTTTAAAACACACTGAAACAAATGTATCTAGTGCTCACCACATCATGATAACTAGCAAGTCACTTAACCTTATGTTTTTTTCAGTGAGGGACAGAACATAGCTCCCTAGTTTTACCTCCCTTAGCTTTAGCCTTAGTTTTAATTGCCCTAGTCTCAAGATGATTTAGTTTTTCTAGCTCCCTCTGCACAATACACATTCCCATTTCTGTAAAAGTCAAGGTACTATTCTGCACACAATAGCCTCTCCTCACTATACAGTCTTTGTTCATGTCTTCGGCATAAAAAAATGCATAGCAAAGACACAGGAGTCTTGCTTAAAGATATGTGGTAAATATTGCTGGAGTCTCAACAGAAACACCGTGAAGTTTAGCAGGAACTTAGAAGCCTGGCTACACATAAGTAGACTCTGCCTGTTCACGTCCGCTTATTTGCAAGCTAACTGGGAAACAATGTAAGGACCAAAAGTAAGACTGGAGAGAGAAATGCAGCAATGAATCCAACCCATCATTTTTTCATAAATAAAAAGTCATTATTTAAAATTCACAGACCTTTATAACATAGCATATGTAATAGCACACTAAAACATTGCAAATTTTATTGTGGAATTTAACAATACTGAAGGAATGACAAGGGCAGTTCAAAGACACTGAAACTTATCTATATGACATCACTACAGTTACATCACTGTATTGTAAAATGCTATATTAATAATTGGGAACAAAAAACACCTAAGCAAGAACCAAGTACCTAAAGAGTTTCTCAAATCATTCAGATGGGTAACTTCTATTTCTTACAGATAACAGCCTTATTTGAAGGCTTCTCATCAACAATTCTTTACAAGAAGTTTACTGAGGCATAGCCATTCATTTTTGTAGACAGTCATGCAGTTATGTTTTTGCATCAATTGTCTAAGATGTTCTCCAGAGAAAGTATTACCTTACCTTTTATTGCTCCTGAATTCAATTAGATTGACTCTTTGACTTGACAAACCCGTAATACAAAAGAAAAATCCTAATGTACTTCTATGTAGAGAGCTGAACTAATCCAATATATAGCCACCTACTCTGTAGGATCATACACTGTATGCACTGTAGCACTCATACAAATGCTACAGTAATCTACTTTCCCCTTCTCCCAAACTACTTGTGCTATCAAAGTAAAAAGCATTTGTAAGTATTTTAACACAAATGCACTTGCAAAACTAAACTTGTCTTTGACTTTAGCCTAGCAATTCTTATGTATTTATTCTTTGGGGTCTGAAGCTTGAGAAATTCCCTGTTTCTTCCAAATTAAAAGAATAACCTCATCCTACCTCCTTGCTTTAATATATTCTTCCCTACGCTGACATATCTTGAAGTATGAGGGATCGCCCTAGCATTCCTTTTCTTTGCAACCATTTCAGCTGCAGTAAAATGGATGAGCAGGCAACTGATCCAGCGGGCTTGTGTCCAAACTGCAAGTCTGAAGTCTTGTCAAAGGCCCCATCTACCACGCCACAATTCTGCTATATTAGATTTTTTTTTTAAACAGTTAGTTATGTCAACAATAGAACAGACTTCATATAACTAATACAGCAGTGTTTCTTGGGAGGATTTGAGGCTGCCAACACAAAAATATTTTAAAGCTTTTAGAACAGCTAGTTTTTATAGTAGAGCCCTAGAAAACGTGATGTAGTGGACTGCATCCTCTCACTCACGTAACACTGGTGTTTCAGTCTTTACTGTGCTTAACATAGGAGAGATCCATGTCATGAGGGTACTCTAGAGCTGCCTTTGAGTATTAAATTAGATTTTAAAATGAAATATTAATAGTTAGAAAAACATACATTTTAACACATACAGAAACATGCAGACCAAGACTCAGCGGCCACAGTTAAATTTAATCAGAATCCACACTCCATTAGCAGCTGGAAGAGTTCCAGAAGCTGCCTGTGCCCTTGGCCATCTGCCAAGACCACTGATTATGTTTTAAGTCCCCTGAAATTACAAGGAGGTATTCAAATATGCCATTCTCCACTTTTGGTACAGTATTTACAATTTTCTTTTGTTGCACATATAAAAAGTAGCTGTCTGCCTCACCACCAATACATTTGCATTTTACAGACATACACAGTCAGACATACTTAATGTCACCTAAATTTCAAATATGTTTGGTACCTTTTGCAAAGCTGCTATTAACCCTTACATTTCCAGGCTTCTTGAACCATAGGAAAGCAAGACACTAGTGACACCTAACACAAACAAACTACAGCAGCATCCAAGATTTGAATTCAAGTATGAAATTTAACCTCTGGAGATAAAAAGAAAATTTTATCATTTACCAGTGCTATCTACAAGTATGCTAGAGCCAAGCATCAAAATTCTTGTTCAAAAACCTCATTCAAGTCTACTGCTCATTGGAGTCGTGACATGCACTAATAGCTCTTACAACAGCATTGTGTAGAAAATGCTGAAAGGAGGAGGAAGTGTTAAAACCAATCACAATAACTAAAAGTCTTTATGATATAATATCAAAATGAGATAAGCTAGTTTAGCCACATCCCAAGGAAGCTGGGGAGTGTTACAACACCCAAGAACATTTGCACATGCATGCAGTTACAATTCTCTCTGGAGATCTTCAGATGATAGTATTTTATTGATCTAAGGTATCAGGGAACATTCACATTATGAAAAAAAAGGTAGATAGCCATGACTGAAACAACTCTTATAGAAACAATTGCAGAAAGGAAAGCAGAAAAAAATTAACCAAAACACTCTGGTTCAGAAACAGGTCCAGAATACTCTGGAAGTGTTTGATGCCCATGTCCTGTGTGGAGTCAACTCAACTCTGCCGACTCCTCAAGCCTACACTGAGACCTGCCATCATTAAAGAAAATTAAGAGCTAGAATATTTGCACAAAGTGGATGCATCGTAACTCATGCATACCCTAGAATCTGGTCTTGAAAGCACATTCGTACGTAAGTACTGCCAGATATCAGGTTTGATGTATGGGAGCCTAACAGCATAAGAAAGTGGAAATACTCATTGTCAGAATAACTGCTTCAAACACAGAAGACTTTACTGTACAACATAATGCAGCACTACAGTGTTAATTTTGCTCATCTTCTCTGGCTGTAGCTCTGTGGCTGTCTAAGCCAGCTTGACAGTTGGATCCAGCATTTCTACATCTCTGTCATTTGATAGGCCTTTTGTTGAGCTCAGCTGGTGGAGACCGACCCCACCAGTAGCCAGCAGTTAGATCAGCTCAAGCTGTGGGTTTCCAGCCTTTTGCTTCACAGCTGAGCTGAATTACATGGTTTGCCACTTGGCAAGTGGGAACAGTCTCGCCTCCTCTTCCCCTCTCTACCAACCCCTTCGATCGGAAAGCAAGACAGTTCAGCCTATGAACCCAGCAAAACCAAGAACAAAACAAAAGCCCAAAACAGACTTTTTGCCAGATTAGTCTCTGGTCTTTTAGCAAGCTGAATTGATTTACTGGATGATCAGACAAATACTAGAGCCAGCATAAATTAAGCAGTAGAAACTGAGCCTCCTTTTATTAAAGCCACAGACACAGTTCAGAAGGGCTTGATCAGAGTTATCTATCCCTTTACCTTATACCACAGGTAGTGCTGCTGATCTGCTGCAATTTGTACTGATGGGACACAGTTTAGTAGAAAGACCACATAAGAAGAGACAAATAGGTCACTCAGGGGAGAAACCACTTGAATTTGAAGCATGTCTTTTATTGGTGTGGCGGAGAGAAGAGACTTATGTCAGTCTCTGAACAAAGACAAATTAAAATGGTGTGTTGGACAGCAGAAGATACAGAAGAGAAGGGGTTTTTTTTAGTAAGCCAGTTAACTACTAGATGTACCATATAGAAGACATGGCAGTGCACTGTAGCTGCACAGAAAAATGTATGTCATTTCAAGTAGAGTCCTCTTACATTTTTTGCCCACGTAAATATTATACCTGCTTGCTCAAGACAGCTATAGAGTAGTACTGCTGTGAGAGTTTACAAGTGTACCCAATATAAGTGAAGTTAAAACTGAAAAGAATGAGGCTGAAGGGATGCAAAACACTAAACCCAACAGCTTGCTCCCATCATGAGGGGGACAGACTCATTGCCCAGCTACTCCCGGCACCCCACCAGGCATTTCTGCCTACCCCTTTGCACTGGCTCTGGTACTTGTCAGATCCCACCAGAAAGTAATTATTTAATTTCCTAAAAATATCTTCTCCTCCCTAAAAAGATATTTTTCCTGCTGAACCGGTAAGTTAAACAGCTTGGCCAAGGGTACAATACTGAGGACAGTGAAAAAAGGAAGGGAAGAGTAAGACCAAGACCAACAACTCCTGCTGCTGAAAGGAGGTAAAAGTGAAGGAACATACGAAACTGAACCACAAGTTAAAGTTATCCCTTCCAAGACTCCTACTGGGAGCATATAGTCAGATTGCCTAAAGACATGTAGATGCAAACAAGCTAATATAGCATTACCTATCTGTCAAATTGTTATTCAGAGTAAGCATAAATTGTCCCTCAGGGAAAGATTTACTAAGACACAACCCTAGACTGGAAAGCGACACAGCCACAGAGGTGTAAGTGATGCACATTCAAAAATAGAAGGGAAGAGACCCTAAGCCTGGAAAAAAAGGATATAATCTCTTTTCTGTAAAGACGACTTCCCATAGTCTCACATCATGCCAGGAAGGAGTCTCAGAGGACTAATTGAAAAAAAAGTAGAATAATTTTCTAATTTCTTGACAAAGATGCAGGAGAACAGTTTGCTGAGGTTTCTTTACCACTTACTGCAAAACCCACAGCATTAAAGACAAAATACTAAGATAGATTAAGTCTAATACATTCATTTTTAGGTTCAGCAATAGACTTGGTGTCAGTGTCTCCCATTGGAACAAACAGAAGCATTTCCAAGATCCCCAAAAGCTACCATGGATATGGATTATCTGTATTCCAAATATTTTTTTTTTTTTTTTTACACAAAATCCCATACAGAGACTACACCTTAATTTCCTTTACACTTTAGTTGGCTAGAATTTACTGCAAAGAAGTATGAAAAACATTTCCACTAAAAGACTGGTATTTAAACTGGCAATATCAGTCATCAGATTTTACTGCTTCTTTTCATGACGTAGAAAGTGCAATATTGATTAAGTGTTAAGAGGAGTGAAGCTAATTAGAAGAGATCCAATCAGACAGAATTTGGTGTCTGTTGCTGGAGGACAACAAGCTCAAGAATAAACCAATTTATTAGGATAAGTCTGTTGGTAAAGCCTATACTAGTAGAAACTTTAAGAAGCAGCTGACCTCAAGAGATTTCACTTTTTCTTCTATCACTCCTCCCCTCGATCATCACCAGAATTAACACTTTCCAAGTTTCAAAGTCACTAGTGTCTATACAGGGAGAGAAACCACTACAGCCCAGGATCTGGTTCACAGCTGGCTTAGACTGAGGCTTAGCCTTCCCTCTGCAGCAAGGAATCACACAGCCCAACTCCCAACATGCTGTCTTGCCCACTAGCTGCTCCTACCAGTGCTTAAAAAGGCCACGAGGAGAACCAAGTCATTTTGCTTGTTATTTTAAACGAAAGCAACTCACATCCCACCCCTGTCCTATCTCTGCTCTTCCCTCCCTGCCTCCAGACAGAATTGAGTTTTCGGTGGGACATGCAGCTGACCTGGCTGACCACACAGCTGCACTCGCACTGCTGGCAGAGCGGCTCTCCCATACCCGCGGGAAGGCGAGGTTTTAAGCAGGACCATCCTTTTGCGCTGCCGTTCCAACACATTTGCTCACTCTGACAATGAGGCCATGCCTTTACTTTACAAATCAGCCAGAAATCAGAGAACCATGGCCCTGTCCCAAAAACATGTAAACCCCCAAACAAAATTCCCCTCTGTCCTAGGATACACCCTCTTCCCCTTCCAGATGGAGAGGGAAGGTGCAATGTCAGCTTTAGATCTCTGGAAATCTTTAGGAGTGAAGTCACTACACTGCAGCTTTACTGGCTTCAGGTTAGTTATTTCATACTTCCTGACCTTAAGTACCCCTTGGAGGAGAAAAAAAATAAGAAAGAGCTAATAAATAATTGAAATAGTTCATTAGTAAATCACCATGGAAGGTTAACAAGATTAAATGCCTTCAGTTTCATAGTGTTGGAGCTAAGTGACAAGGAAAATGTCACTTATGTAAAAGATGTTTATATTCACACAGGAAATATTTTATACTTCCAATAAAGCAATGCAACTATTCTGCAGTTATGGCCTGGATAGTTAAAGATGATTAACTATGTTGTGGAGAGTTTCCATTGATTGTTAGCTTAACTCAGCCTTGAAGCAATCTTACACTATTTTTTGTTTCATTCAAATTTTTGGTGGCAATTATCTTTCCAAAACTTTAGACACCCACATGATAAGCACCTCTATCTGATCAGTCACCTTGTACAATTTTAAGAGCGGATTTCACTGCCCATAACCTGGGCCAGCATGACTAGGTTCAGAGTAGAGCTCAAGGCTGGATTTGTTTGACTGCATTTCTATCACTGTTTCATTTAACATGCCTTTCCAAGGTAGCTGCAAAGCTGTCTGCTCGCAGAGGGAGCTGTGAAACAGGTAGCCAGTGTAACAGTGAATCCTGCCAACTCCACCAGAAGCCCCTGTCACATTCTCCAGAACACTTTCCTCCTTGTATTACTTAAGCAAATATATATAAATGTACAGGATCTCACAGCTTTAGAAAGCATTTCACAAAGTGATAGGTTAATCAGGCAGAAAATCAACTGTTCTGTCCTGGAAGATACAGTAAAATTCAAAAATAGCAATCTTTTGACTAGTGTATTTAAAAAAAAATTAAAATATTAAAAAATTGCAAGCTCCCCTCAGTTATGCAGTGGTAGTGCTGTGACTCACTGCACACTATTTTATGTTCAAGGAGTCTAAAAGCTGACCATTTTCATTCCTGGTTTGTCAGGCTTGTTGAAAAAATAGTCTCTGAAGCCTCAGTTTGGAAGAGCCATTATGGCAAAACGATCCCAAACAACATCAAATGCAGAAGGCGGGACTGGACGCTTTTGTCCACTGTACCTCAAGCTCTAAGCCATTAGATATATCTGAAAGCTTGGCTAAAACTAACTGGAAGTTAGTTTTGTCAGACAGATGCATGTTTTTAAAAGAGTGATTAAAAAATTTGGCACAAATTGTAGAGAGATTTCTGTATGGCACAACTCCGTCAACCACAATACTATAACAAGGTTTAGCATTCCTGGACTAAATACATTTCAACAAGCAAGAGATCATTTTCATAAACTAAGTATCCTTTATGGTTACAACCCACAGAATTATATTTAAAACATTTGGCACATCAAGCACATCATGAGGGGGAAAAACATGACTACCCAGACAACTATTAGCCCATATTTTAATCTGGTATGGAAAAAACGTGGTGCATCGGAGCAAAGCTTCAGATATACTCCGTAGTATCTGGAAAGCTGAGTATTTGCATTCCTCAGCAGAGCTGCATGTCAGAGCCCAGCCGAAGTAACATACAAACCCATATAGGCAAAGCATGTCTTGCTCTTCAAACTCGTGTTGCTTGTGAATATTGCTATTTTATACTCTTAGTTTAGAGACTTCTGGCCTGAGGAGGGGTCATGATACTTAAAGCCCCATTCTCTCCAGAATTTTGGTTTGTTTTTTTTAATCATGTGCCAGGTCAACTTCCTGGTTATACCAGTATACACATACACACTTCCCCAGTGCACACTGACATGACTCTCATATACAATACTGACATCCCACAAGAGTGGGTACAACAACATTGCCCAGAGAAGCATCAGAACAGATGCAATAGCAAATTTCATTTTGAGGCAAGATTTGCTTTTCTGTTCAGTAAAATAGGGTTAGAAAAATGGAAAAGCTCTCATCAGCATTTCTTAACTATATGAATTAGTGGGAGAAAAATTAGTGGAGATTTGTGTCAGAAGACTTGCATGCTCTGGGCATGGGTATTACATACTGATCAGCCTCTAGCAAGCTTCTCAATACCAACGCAGATAAAATGCAGACTAGAGAGTGCTGGGAGAAGACAGCTACAGCAGGGAATCTTGATTATCAAGTCCACCTTCTGTAGCATCTCTACCTGCCCTCCAAAAGTTACCTATGGCATTTATGGAATACCTGAGCAGACCTTCTAGGAGCCAAAAAACATGGTTAAAACTACACAAGTAGATAGTTAAGTTACAATAAGTTTGGGTTCCCCCCCCCCCTCCAAATTTCTGTTTACAGGCCCAGCTCACTTAACAGTCTACCTACACCACTTCTTTCCAAGAGTCAAACAAGGACTTCCATTTCTAATAGCATGTTTCTTCTCTCTTCACTTTGCCTGTATGATCTAAGAGTTTAAGTATTATTTCTCTTTACACATTTTGCCTGACTAACATCACTGTTCTTGAGATGACAAAGTTCTTTACTACAGCACATGCAAAATACTTAAAGCTTTCTTCAAAGTATTTGAACAATCAAGTTAAGCTGCCAAGATTTAAACATACCTTTGGAGAAATGGACATGAAAAGGGGAGGTGACACACAACAACTTCTGTGAAAAACTTATTTTAGGGTTCAATTCCTTAGTCTACCAAATAAGGGGAAAACGGCACAAAACATAGCTAGCATGAATCTGACAAACCAGTTCTGAGCTCAAACTTGCCAGCTAAGAAAGCAATGGTAAGTAGTGGAGAACGTGTAGCTCAAGGATCATGCTTTACTCAGCCCTCCATTGCTTCTTCTACCTACTTGAAAACATAATATTAAATTTCATCATCCAAGTGATCCATGCCAGCTTGCACCACTATCTGAGTCAGTGTTCAGTAGCAGGTGAAGAAAAGTAGGGAAGCCTTTGCAGTAAAAATACTTGTCTTGATGAGTACCTATACAACTTCCATCTGAGAACTCTACACAACCAAATCTATGTTCTTCCTTTAACGAAAGGCCTAGGTTTTTTATTTTTTAAATATAAACAGTGCTTGCCATGTCAGAAATGAGTTAATCTCCCAAGTTAACTCTTTGCAAAGACTTTGACCACTAAGTCCAATGTTCACAGAACATTTTAAACCTCCCCCCCCCTTTTTTTCTTTTTTGAGGAACAGGCTATATATACGTCAGAGTCTATCAGCAAGACACAGACCATCCAGGTTCCTTTCATTTTTGCTTATCAAGAGGTTAGTATCGGTCAGAATACAAGTTTGACAGAAGAACAAGCAACCCTGAAATATTAGTTACGTGTTTATGTGTGACACAAATCTCCTGGTTCATGTCTTCAGTTCAGAAAGGGGTCCCATGGCACCATAAATAAAAGCGAGCAGGTTACTTCAGGTTAAGGTGTTACTGCCCACCAGCTCAGTACATGGATGTCTATGCCCTTGGCCAACTCAACTACAAGTAGTAATACATTGATTTAAACCATCACATTTTAATTCCACTTTGTAAATGAAGTAACACAGGCTCCCTTAAATCCCAAGTTTTTAAAAAAAGTAGTTTTAACATGACTTTTAGCCTTGCTTTTGAGGTAAACATACACACATAGCAACAGCTACTTAAGGGACTGAATTATATCTGCCAGCTAGCCATATTTCTATACCCCTCAACTCCCCCTGTTCTTAATAAAGTTAATTTCTGAACTTTTGTTCAGCATTATGCTGCCACAAGAATAGTACAGTATCCTGTGACAATGCCAAACAAGAATGTTTTGCTGCCCCTGATAACTCTTAAGAAAAGTAAATAAATGAGCATTTTTACATGCCAAGTAACATAAGGATTGCTTAGCCACTTCAGCAGCACAAGGATGCCCTCCAAACTACCAGTCATTAAATACGTTCTATTGCAGAATGGTTAGAAACATGGCTTTTCAGGAAAGAGTCTCCACATTTTAAAGGGCATTTATAATGGTGTGGACAAAACCTCAGGCACATCACTCTAGATTAGTTAGCAAGAACAAGCCCACTGTAGAAGAGTCAGCACCATTCACATCCCAATGGACCTTCTTCACCTTTCAAGTGATCAACACATCACACAGGAGGAATCACTGCTTTCAGGCTCTTCCAGTAAATTCTTAGGTGCTCAGCCTTTAATTGTGAAGCAAGTCATGTTCAACCAGAAAACCTTAGGAAGTAGTTCACAGGAAAATGAAAAAGTTGATGACTTAAACATGAAAGTCTGGGAGCTTTCCTCAACAAGATAGAAATATTAAAAGATATCCTACCAAATGACACCTTCCAAGGAAAAACTTGCAATATACCTTCTCTGAAAGATTCAGCTAGTACAAAAATGTCTGAAGAGTAATTAGCTTGAAAAGTTAACTAAAAACACCACTACCAACCACAGATAATTGCTGTATGTGGGGAAAAAAACCCTGACAAGTGGTATTGGGAGATGTGGTGGAAAAGGAAAAAAATTCACCCCACTCCCACCAAGAAAAAGGCATAAAGCACTAGCAAGATTCAAGATGCTCAAGATTTCAATACTGTTTTGCTTTGATGTACTGCAACAGAATGATCTGAGGAGGGAGAAGGAGTGCAGGATTCTGTGAGCCCAGAGACATCTGAACTGTATTAACATCCCTGAGCCAACATAGTCTGAAGGGCATTGCTCACTCAAATGAAATAGCCAGCTACAACTGCCTGCAGCTGTAGGTAGGAGAGAGAAAGCAGCATTGTTGAATCAGCTGAAGACCAAAATAACAGCTGGAGAAATTGCTATATCAGGAACTCCCTGCATCCATAGAAATGGGCAAGAGGTTCTGAAAACAGTGGTTGCAGTGCTTTTTGCCTGCAAGCAAGTACATGTGTTTGTTAACAAGCACTAAGATTTCATTTCTGTAAATTAGTTTTACCACTTGTCTTCTGTGGGCTGGGGGAACATCCAGAAAGCTTTTCTTGTTTGTTTAGTCCTGTCCACTGTGCAAGCACAGGAGAAGGCTGGTTTACATATCACAGATTGCAAGTGAAGCATGAGTCAGACTGAAAACTCACTAATCTGACGACTCTGCTTAAGACCCAAAAGAATATTTATGCCAGAAAATTTCTCTTCAATCCTCCTCTGCTACCCTTATTATGACCAGAGGGGGGAAAAACGTCAAGAGCAGCAGGGAAACCCTAGTTTGCATCAGCCCCAAGCTGCTGCACAAGAGGGTGGTGCTGAGCTGCAGCACCTCACCAAGCATCTGACACTGCATTTCAGTTTGAGTGAGTCATTTCTGAGTCCTACAACTGCAAGTTTGTGGTGACTGAGGAGCAGGAGGTTGGGTATGGGCTTTCCAGTGAAGTCAGCTTGTTTGAGACTACTATCTTTCCCAGAAAGACAACCAGCTCTTTTGAATAGCCAACTGAGACAGAATGTGTTGATAAGTACTTCCTCTTCAAGGACTTACTGTAAAAATAATCTTATTTCAAGTATAAGCCTTTAAATATTATCACTACTTGGACCAAACAGTTTCAGATACTTACTTTATGAATCAAGAACCAATTTGCATACCATCTTTAAAACCGGAGTTGTATATCTTTTTACAGGCTGTTTGAGTAAGTCTGGAAGAGATCACATTATTTTTCTTTCAGGATTGGAAAAGGTACAGAAACCCCCTAGAAACTGATTAGTACGTAAGTACAAACTCCAGAGACGAGATCTACCCAAACAGCATTTCAGTGATCGTTTTCATTATTTGCAAAAGAAAATCATGCAATACTTCATGAAAATAGGATACTCATTAAAGAGGCACAAATTTTAGAACCATTACCCTGAATGCAAGCGTTTGTGTCACTGTTCTCAGAATTACACAGAAGCCAGAAGTAACCTTGTCTACCATTAGGCCTTTATTAAAAAAAAAGAAAAAAGCAAGTAGCAGCATTAGTATCATAACTTCAAAATCTAAAATAAAAATAGATATCCCATCCCTCAACTGCTTTCTCAATTTCTGGTATTTTGCAATTTGGTCTCCCAAAACTGGGTCTAGATTCAGATCAAAAAGTCAGAAAGACTGAAGCAGGAAGCTCAGAGATTAGCAACCTTGCTTTTGTTATGTCAATCTTCTGATTGTTGCTCAGCTTCAGGCAACCATAATACATCAGATTTACACACTGTAAAGGCCCTGACAATTACATACTTGAAGAGTATTTCTCTGAGCTCCACTACAAAGTTTTCTAATCACCCAGAACCTAATGCACTATGTGAGCCACACCGTAACATCAATAAATACTAACTACAGACAGCTTACATGGCTGAGAGAGAAAACAAGTACACTGAACAAATAGAAACACAGCCAACACCACGACATCAGAACTTGCTGTACCAAAAATAGTTTTGGTACCTAAGTGATCTAGCAAGGGTCTACAAATCACTGGGCAACACAAAGCAGAACAAAACTCTGCAAAACAGCTTTAAGTCTGCTTTGCAACAGGACATGCCACAGATATCAGAACTATTAGTTTAATAACAGAATTATTGAGGCTTGGCACCACAAGCTAGTCAGATATTGCCCAGTTTCAGTTCAGTATAATAAAATTGTTACTAAGCTGCTTTCTTTTGACTGGTCTTAGGCTAACCAAGTTGGGTATTTTCCTCTCTCCCTCCTCCTCCAAAAAAAAAAAGTCAGTGACTGCTACAGCCACGAGCTTGATATCCTACAAGAGAAGATTTAAGGTAGGATTCTCAAGAATTACTATTGTTTAGAAGATCTTCCAAACATTGGTGTTTACCTCTAAAAGCAACTTCAAAAATTTCAGCCCCTAGGAAGCCATTACAACTTTTCTGAAGACATTTACTCTCTACCTGGATAGGCAGATTATGAGGTTAGGTGGTTCAGTGTGTTCCAAAGACCAAGACTGAAGAGATGACCAGAAACGAACAGGTACAACAGAGACAGTTCCGTCTCTTACAAAATATATTACTATTTCAAAAGGTTAAAATAGTTGAGAAAGGTTTCCATGTTGAGAGTGCAGAATCCACAATGAGAGTTCTCTACTCAAGTGTTTTTTACTATGGGCAACAGTATAATTCCAGGCTACCAAATATGAAATTGAGCTCTAGACAGGAGATTACTGGTCAGTCAAGGAATACACACCAGAGCTACCCGAGTCCCTCCAACTGTCCTAAGCAACTGTAAAAACTTGCTTTAAAGTATGCATACATCAGTCTCTTCCCTCCACTCTCCCTGCAGTGTTTGCAGCTCCTCTTTTAAGCTGGACTAATGCTTGTGGATATGGCCTGATATGGCCTGTTGTGGTATAAAAACCCTGCCCTCTTCACTCTTCTGCATTAGTTTTTCCTCTAGAGCATCTCCCCAAATGAACTCACCACAGGATCTGATCAGTGCCAGAAGAAGAGTGGAAACAAGTCCAGCAGCCCCAGCTTTAGCTGGCTTAGGTATTACGGAGGCTGCGGTTTGACTAACCTCATGCTAACATGAACTGGCACTTCCTTACAAAGCAGTTATTTTGCCCCATCTTCTCTGCTTTTGCACCAACTCCATGTTGTTCTTTGTGCTGGCACAGCTGTTCGCATGGCTGGATGACAAACTTCAGTGAATTATGGTCCATCTAAAAACTCCTCAAAAGGTATTTTTGCTGGATTATTACTTTGGAGCTGGGTAATTACTGGTAAGGAAAACAGATATGGCTGAACTTGTTAACCAGGAAGACTGGAATGGCAGAGACTCGACTGATAAAATGCAAACACAGGAATAGCAGAGTTGTGAAAGGTGAGACAGCATATAACAGAGACACCAAGAGGGAGACTGGGAAAAGTGAAAGATTAAACCAGTTAGCTCAGGTGGCTGCAAGGTGGTTCCGAGAGTCTCAGCCTCACCAAGGAGCTCCACAGGCTTTCTAATATGCCACATAAGGGAATGTGATTTTTTCAGTTTTGTCTTACAATCTAGAAGGATCATGCATATGCTCACAGCTGTGTTAAGGATATTAAGGTTGCCTTGGGAACTTAAAATGCACATAAAAGAGCTGGATTAGACTAATTACCTTGCCTCAGTACACAAGGTAGTTGTTCACCAAGTCTGATGAAAAATAAGTACTCTAAAAGGTGTGTGGCCATAGGTATTTCTGCTGCAAACTATTCAACCCCGCTCTTTGAAGATAAAGCTAATGTTTTCTTTTCAGTTTGTGACATCCATCACTACAGCATTTAGCTACTTCAAACAATTTCCACAACACCCTTATTAAGCAATCTCTCAACACAAAACTGATTAACTTATTATAGATCAGCACAGGCTCAATAGGAAGATCACAAGACAGATGTTCACACAGCAAACCACATGCAAGAAGTCACCATCTCAACAATTCAAAGCTAAGCCATTTCACCACTTACCGGGATGCAGACCATGAAAACTAACAAGGTTTGTCATTACCATCCCATAGCTGAGGCAGCAATTTCTTAGACTGCTTCAGCTATTTTGCTAAGTGCAAACATGTGCTTTACCAACAGTGAAAATAAGGAAGAGAAATCAGGACTTTTGTTAGACATCTAAATAGTAAGCATCAAGTATAAAAAGTGGAAAAACATGGAAATAGGCCTTGGGAGTAAACATAAGATAATGAATTCATACTGGAGTCCATTACCCACAACAGCAGTCATAATCACTTAAAAATCAGGAGAAAATGAAGATGAACATTCTTTCAAGCCTTTAAAACCTCATAGTTCAACAAGAAAGATGACTAACCTTTCAACAAGTCAAGATATCTGTAAGCCAACATGACTACAACTCTAACTGAGCACTTAGCTCTGGCAAGATTACACTGAAGATATGTAAATAATAGGTAGTTTCACCTTACTCTAAAGTTCTCATGAAGTTGCATAATGTACAGGTAGCCTATGGAACCCTACGGCACAAGATGTTTTCAAGGAAGAGTAGAAAACAGGACTGTACAGCAGGAACTGCATAATGGGGCGAGTCAGTTATATTAAACAAGGTTTGTCACCCTGAAACTACAGGAAGAAAACAAACACCTACAAGGCTCTGGCCAACGGGCATAATGCAAGTGTCTGCTTAAATGGGCAAAGAATTTGAAAATAATCCCCTAGAGACTCTTTCTTAAGGTATCTGGTGCAGGATACTCAAATAAGATGACTAAGTTGAGTCAGCAAAGCAAATTTGTACTGCCTGTTTGCTTTGCTGAACGTTGTCCAGCCCTCCCCGCTGTGGTTAATGAAATTCAGTTTCAAAAACCTATAGGCAAAAAACCCCCCTAGCCTTTGCAGCACCTTACCTTGTAGGGCGGAATAAACTACAGAAAGTAGCTTTGAAACTGGTGTCAGAGCTCTTTTCATAGCCCTTCCTGTCTCATCTCTAATAGAAGCTATTGTATGTGTCCCTTTCCATAGTTCAGAGAGGGACATGAAATATCACTCCCATTTGTATTTCATGCAGGAATGTTTACTACCTTTAACCCAACCATAATAAATATTTACAGTTTGTATTTTTACTAGTCCATCCACTCAGTTGCAAAAGCAGTATCAAATTAATTTCTGCAGTACACAGAGCCTGACACCCAAAAAAGAACCAGGTTTTCAACAAATAGCTCTTCCTGTTCTACTTCCTTCTATATACAAACATCTAGGCTGAGTGCCCAGCTGACTTTATTTTAAAATAGTTTTAATTGCTTTATTATCTGCTCTGCTGTAATCAATGCTTTTTAATACCTTGTTTCTTCCTGCTTCTTAGAAAGAGCCTTCTCCTATGTAGTCTACCACCACTTTCATTAAACAATTAATAAGGTTCATTGTTTTTTTTTTCCAAGCTCACTGTTACGAATATCGAGTTAACTCTAAGATCAGTAACTTTAGTTTTACTTTGTCTCAGTCATTTTGAAAAGCCACTTAGAGCACAAGTGCAGTAGTGATGTTCTGTATTAAATACAAATACTAGCAACACAGTTGACAACACAACTGATGAGTAGCCCTCCCCATCTCAAGACAGTTTCCAACCAACCTGTTGTGCTGACAGCCAATGCCATGAGTCAACATTATAGTTCCATATCCTCAGGGTTTCACTAGTCTCATCATCATTTAAGAGTATATTAAAAATACGGACCCAGAAGTTATCAGCTCCCATAACTTATGAAGATACACTGCTGTGGGTTTGTTTTTGTGGATTTTTCCCCTCTCTTTAAAGGAAACTGATCATAAACGTAAGTCAGTAGTTTTTATTCCAGAGGGCATAAACTAACTTTTAATTATTTTAGGCTTCATTTTTCTAATGATCTATTCAATAAGATCTTTTTGGTGTCATTTTCCTAAATGGACAATGTTTCAGGATAGGAAGTTCTTAGGAGAGAGGCTAGGTAAGTCAATAGTAAGAAACTTGATTTATGCCACGAACTGAGAGGGTACACGTTTACCTAACAAGCTCTCAAGTGCCATCTTAAAACATAAGGACAGGCATGAATAAGTGAGCTATTTGTGTATTTGTCTGGATAAAAGTTTGTAACAGGAAAGAAAAGTATGCTAGCTAAAAAAAACCCAAACTGAAAACTGACGAGAACACAGACATTTTATAGCTTTCTCTAGAGATACATAAGCTTTCCTAACATGACCAAAATATCCTAGTATGTATGAGCGGGAAAGATGTATTTAGTTGTCATGCTTTTTTTTTTCCCCTCCCCTCTTCTAACTGTAATGGTGAATGAATCCAGGAGTTCCACTGACAGATAGAGGAGTCCCATGGCTCTCTCTCCTTTTATTGTTCTGTCCTGGTGTTGTTCCACTTTTGTTAAAAAGATCGAGACAGATTACAGCCGAGAGTGCAACAGTAGCATCAGGCTCACAGTGCCTCATGTGAGCAGTTGAAGGAGGTCGTGGAGTTTATTATCTGTTGAATTCTTCACCCATGGAAAGTACACTCTTTCTGATGTACTCTGCAATACGCTGGGGGGGGGGGGGGAGGGGGGAAGTAATTTGATCCATGTATTCTTATTGTTCCACTTGCTTATTAGGCAGCAAGTGCCACTGAGAAGTCAGGCGCTGCTAAATTTTTAGATCAGCTTGTAATCCTCCAAGAAACAGATGGCAATTACAGATTCCAGGGGCTGGGAGGGGCGGTGGTTTGGTTTTAGTTGCGTTCTTTTTTAAACTTGTACAGCATGCTCAAGAACTTCATTAGGCATTCATTCTCTTCTCCTAAATATATTTAATTTAATGGTTGACACAGGAGGTGAGGTCTCCAGCAGTCCAGTCTTCACCTCAAAATTAGTTACAAAACCCCCCCACTTCTACTAATTTTCTTCCATCTTTGTGGGTGATATGTTTTGAAGGACCTAAGCCTAGTTACCTACAAATTTCCAGCTTTCCTAACAAGCTTCTAGCAGAAGCAGGCAACCAACACAAGCAAGAGCAGACTCACTATCATTGTGCCTGGGACGATCATCATAGACTGCAGAAAACACAGAATGCCTGGCTTTCATTTTTGGCACAGAAAACAAGGAGGGAGAAATTACTTCCAAAAGCATGAGGCAAAAAGTTACATGCCACCTTCCTTCCCTCTCCTCCTTCCCACAGTTATTGGAAATCCACCAGCAGTGACAATATGGAGGTAAGAATAAGGACGTTATTTACCACATCAGTTGTAAATGAAATATTATTACAATTATGTTAACTAGCTAAAAATATAGCTTTAAGTCATACTAACCACTGAGTTTAAGCATTTGTTTCAGTAGCACGGCCAGATTATCTTTGACAGTGTAAAAGACTGAGATAAGATCAACTCTTAATGATGCAGATGCCTGCAACATCCAAGCACACCGACAATTAGTCTTTGCTGCTACAAGTCATCAGTATTATAATCTCGTCTACAAAATGGGACACAGTTGCTTTCCCTTTCACTTAGCAGAAAGTTTCATTCAACAGCGTATTTCAGCATACCGAGAAATGAATTTACAGCTCTGAATGTGAGCGCTATTTTCCTGCTTCTTAAGATATTTGGGTAATGTTTACATGTTTTCCCCTCACATGCTCTTCTAAGTTATTACTGAATTTGACTGCATTACCAAGCATAATTTTGCATTAGGTATCTCTCTACTTCTACCTAAACAACAACTGAGACCACCAAAGCGATTTGCTTACAGTTTCTTGGATGGGGAGTAATTTGTAAGAACCTTGGGTAACAGACATCTCCCTGCAGATTTTTTTCCCATTAAAAAGTCACACCTTTGCTGTAAGCCCTGTGCTTTGTGACACCAATGCTCAAGATCTCCCTTTATAGAGTCATGTTTCCTCCTAGGACAGGAGAGTTAAGAGAACAGTTCTTGTAACTTTTTCCTTAGCTGAAGCTTCTTCACACATTCAATTTAAAATCTGAAAATCCTCCAAAACTCAACTATCAAGTACAGCGGTATTTTTGCCCCAAGATCAAAAAGTTAAAAAGCCTGCAGAAAAATCTGCTTTTCCCTTTTTATCTTCACCAAGTGCTTCCTTCCAATATATGCCGCATCCTGTCAGAAATGTGGGAACTGCATCTCAGCTGCCCTGTTTCAATACATACTTATTCCCCAAGACAGTTAGTAAGACTCAGAGACTGCTATTGTCTCGTTAATTGATATGCACCGCGCTGGAAGCAGCCTTAAATATGATTTTTCAGATGACTATGTTCTAAGTTTATTTAGTTACTATCATGAACTATGATGTATGCTCATTTCCTAGTCTAACCTTTGCTTATGGATTTCTGTTCATTCTGCTAAGAAACTTAAGGATCCTTAATTCCTGTTCTTAATGAATCCTCGCATGTAATCTGTTTTTCTCCCATGAGAAATTCTTATTTATGATAACAGAGTCCAACCACACTGAACACTTATTTTCATTTGCTGGACAGTGCCACATCAAGCATTACAAACTGACAGGGTAAGCATTTAACAGAGGAGCCTGCAACACTTCAGTGCTGCATTCTTGGCTAAGAAGAGATGTTTAGATTTGAACACATCAAATTAACACACACACCCCCCCCCGTGCCTCTCATTCAGAGGGATTTTGCTTCCATGGGGCCCAAAGTATTATTCATGATTACACCTTGCAGCCGAGTAAAGAAATGGAAGACATCTGCAGAACACACAGCAGATACTCACGCCTACAACCATCATCTTCATGTGAAGATGAAGCTGCATTTCTCTGAGCCTGTTGTATTGCTGAGCTTGCTCTTTGAGCCCCCCCATGAAAGGATTTTAGTTTACAATTTTTAGTTTTATTTGCACGAACCAGTGTGCTGTTTTATTACATTTGCTAATGGGAACAGCTACGTACACCACAGTACCTGATTGCAGGAGTCATGTACAGTGTTGTGTTTGTCACTATTTACTTCGTTGTTATTTGTACTGGAGAGGTCCTTCCTCCGAAAGTAGTGGTATTTCCAGTATGAACGCATGTAGCAACGAGCTGTTGCAACAGGAAGATCTCTGTTCTCGTCAGAGATCTTCTCCCTCTCTCTCCCCAGGGAGACTGCCAATAGCTAGCGCACTACCATTCAGTAGACATCTCTCACCCTGTAATTATCAGCTTGCTTTCTTTTATTAAAGAGGCCTATTTGGGAATTTTTCTATCAATAATGCTAGTCACTAAAGGAGCAAAAGAAACTCGTGTATTTAAGCCCAATTCTGGCAAACAGCATTCTGTGCACTTCCACAGTTAGAGATCTTTTTGCTTTGCAGATAAATATCTAGTTTCTTATCAGCTCATGACATAGGATGTCACTGCTTATAACTGACCTACAGAAAACTTGAAATCCTTTGTCACCATTTCGTACTGACTCACAGGGCTATCTTAACAGACTATTTAACCTCACTAGAGCTTCTCCTCTGTCATCCACACCATGTTGGTGAGTACAGTTAAAGCATTTCCCTCTAGACCATCACTTCAGGCGCTGTGCTGTTTAACACAGATCTAACAGTGCTTAGCCTTGATGCTCAGCCTCCAGGCTTTGGGCAAAAACTACCAAAACGTACACAAAGGAAAAAGCCTCACAGGATTTGGGTGCGTAGGAAACAAAAGGAATACCGAGTTAACACTACAGAATCATAGAATTCTATGAAACAGGCAAAGCAGTCCATAGTGTTAACTCGGTATTCCTTTTGTTTCCTACGCAAAAGGAATACCGAGTTAACACTATGGACTGCTTTTCCTGTTTCATGAAGCTGTTACAAAATTTGTAGTCTAATCTCAAACTGCACCGACAGTTATTCTTACAAGCTCTTACGCAGCAAGAAGAAGTAACCCACATAAACCCAACATTTGGACGTACAGACTTTGCACCATCAAGGGAAGAGAGTAAGTTTTTGGCTTAACTGCCCTGATACCTGATTTTAGGTGATCTTTGAGCTCTACACTTTTAACCTGCCATGGTAGCTATTTAAAGATGTAAAGCTGCGACTTGAGCCTCATAATGCCCAAACCATGTGACATCTTTACCAGGCTCCTAGTTTTAACGCTTAACAGCAGCAGTTCAACGTTACTGCACCCGGTACAGGGACTCTTTTGAAGACAGAGCAGCCCATCATCCGCAGGGTGATATAGCACTCCGCAAGTGTTGCAATTCTGCTGCTTTACCACATCAAAACCCGGCCCTCCTCCCCTCCCCCAAGCGCACAAAACCGTCAAGAGACACTCGCTTAAGCAAACTGCACGGAAGACGGTAAAAACTTCACTAGTTAAACGCTAATAACTGGGTGTTTTTTTTTTTAACCGCA
This sequence comes from Aptenodytes patagonicus, assembly GCF_965638725.1. Classification (NCBI taxonomy): domain Eukaryota; kingdom Metazoa; phylum Chordata; class Aves; order Sphenisciformes; family Spheniscidae; genus Aptenodytes; species Aptenodytes patagonicus. The sequence continues at coordinate 151,850,610 of NC_134950.1, forward strand.
GTACATTTATGTAACGCCCGCTCGCGGGTGGCGGCAGGAGCGGAGCGGCTCAGGCTCCGCTCGTACCACCGTCCCTTCACGGGCACCACCCGTACGCTGTTTAACGAGCGGAACCGCCGATCGATAGGACACAGGCGACCGCAGGCACCCTGGCACGCCGCGGCCGGCGGCAGCCCCGCGCCTCCCGGGCAGCCGGCCGCGCATCGCCCCCGCCCCGGCAGGACACCGCAGCCTTCCCCGGCGCCCCCCGCCCGCGCTTACCGCGCTCGGTAACGCGCTCCCAGCGCCCCGCTGGGGCGGAGGGCGACAACCGGCGGGCGGCTCCCGGCGGCACGTGCCTCCCCGGTCCCGCCTGCGTCCCCTGCAGCCGCCCCACATCGCCGCTCCCCCTCCCCCCCCCCAGCCCCCGGGGAGCGATGCCCCGGTGGGGCGGGCGGGCGGCGGGGTCAGCCGCGGCGCTTACCGAGTGGTTGACCCCCCACATGAGGACGCTGAGCAGCGGGTCGCTAGCCCGGAACAACTTCACTTTTTGCGCCACGAAGTGCTTTTTCTTGGTCTTGGTTTTACTCGCCATGACGGGCACGATGCTGCTGGGGGCCGCCATGGCGCAGCCGGCGGCGGAGGGGGAAGCGGCGGGAGGGAGGGAAGGCAGGAGAGAAAGGAAGGGGCGAGTCAGCGCCCCAGCCCCGCGGGCAGGCGAGGGGGCAGGCGGCCGGCGGCGGGCTGGCAGCCGCGGGATGCCGCGCGCATCCCGGCCTGGCCACCGGTGCCGCGCGCTGAAATGGCCCCGCTCGCGCGCCGCGGCCCCGCCCCCCTTCGCCCCTTCCCCCCCCCCCCCCCGCGGGGGAGCCGCCGCCCGCCACGCACCGCGCCGCCGCGCCCCGCCCCCGCAGCCGGCGCGGGAACGCCGGCGGAGTTTCGGTTCCTGCCGCCCCACTGCGCATGCCCCTCCCGGCTGGCGCTTGCGCGGCCGCTGTGGAGAAGGCGGTGCCCTCAGGGCGGCCTCCGACGGCCTTGGCGGGGGGCGAGCGGCGCGGAAGGGAGAAAGGGGACTAAGGGGGAGGGCGGGAGGCAGGACGTGGGGTGAGGCAGGAGAGGAGGGTGCGAGGGAGGGCTGGGAAGAGGGGGGTTGCCCTCGCTCCCCTCACTGTGGGGAGAGGGGCCTTTGGAGACGAACCCCAGCTGAGCATCTGCCCGGGGAAGAAGGTGGTTCTCGTCACCTGCCCAGTGCCCGGCTTCCCACCCTCACACTCGCCTCCAAGTCCTCTGGGAAACAAAACCTACCATCATCCTAATCTTTATCTGACTATAATCATACAAAAACCGCAGAAAGTAATGATGTGTAAGTTTCCAGTTCCCCTTCCTGTAAAGAGACCTCTAGGAGTGACAAGGACACCCTGAGGTAGGACTTTGCCAATTGCTCCTGACCTGACCTAGCTCCAGTCTGTGAGCAGCGCGATTCGTTTCAGCCAGCATACAGCAAACACTGAAAACTCAGTCTCTCCTGCAGAAGTATTGCACCCCTATAAACTACACTCCTATATTCATACCCACAGCAAAAAAAATGTTTCTTAACTGCCTCTATGGCCAGAGGGGATGTAGTCAGCGGTAGACAACATCCTGCAAAGGCACATCTGCCCAACTCAGAAGCATTGTGCACAACATATACTTTCCTCCGCTGTATAGTGGAGGAACCTTAATGACAACTGCAGTCACTGTTCAGGGTCAATACACATAGATAACGCAGAGTATACATCTCCTGTGCATTCACAATAAGTCATCCATCAACTTCTGAATCATACAGAATGACCTGCCTGCTGTAGATCTTGCTTTGTTCGTCAGCTGATCATTCAGCAAGGTGACCAGATCCTGAGGGAGAAGCAAGAGCAGGGCTGCTCCATGAGGGTGGACAAACCAGCAGCCAAGGGTCATCCCAGTCCAAGCAGTGCCCTCAGCAACGGGGCCCAGTCCCACAGGGTCCACACATAGGTGCTGACAACAGCACGCATCAGCAGCCCCAGAGAAGCTGAGGTGATGAACCAGGCCCATCCAGGAAGGCACAACGTACGCACAGGGTCCATCTGGGAGACAGGGCCAGAAACAAGACTGCAGGCAAGCTACCTACAATATAGGACCAAGGTATAGCCAGCATACAGTGCTGGAGACAGGTATACCTACAACATAGCTCAGGCAAAGACCTAAACTGAGCCCTCCCTGAGCTTAAATGGAGGTCCTGGGCAGAGGGTGCTCCCGGGTGAGGCTGTTCAGCGCAACTAAGGTTGCAATAGGTGAGCTCAGGGCCCTGACACAGACTTACACAGCTGCTCATAAATTTAAAAACTTATTGCACCAAACACAGTTGTTCAAGTGTCTCATCCTCTCCATTTCTCTTTTGCCTTTGTGATCTCAATAGCATAGTTATCTATCATGCTGGAATCCAAACCAGCAGCGTTTAATCTCCCTCCTGCATAGAAGCAGTTACGGGGATTTATTATGTGGTCCCTTTTCTGCATCTTATGGAGAGAAGGAGAGAACAGAGATGCTATATTTCATTTTCTGTCTTTTTTTTTTTAGAGCAAGGAGTTACTTAGGAGTTACAGAGAGACTAAACTGTAATTTTTGTTCTTAAAAATAGATTCAACAAAAAAAAAATCCCTTGTATTTCTACTGCAGTCAATGGAAGCAGCTGAATAGTCAGCACCTTTGAATAAAAGCAGGTCACTTAGATGCCTAAATATAGATTTGAAGTCAGACTTTCAGAAGAGTTCAGTACCCATTTTATTCCTTACATTATGCTTAGAACATGACATCTGAGCATCGTACAATGCTGCACACATCAATGCGACTAACATCTGTCACATACATGTCTTTCATCTTCTTTCCAGAGTAAATCCATATAGTGAAGCATTTTGGTTTATAAATGTGTAATAAACAACAAACATTTTGGTAGGTTTGTTACAGGAAAGGCAAGGCTGAGGAGGGAAGTTGCTCTTTTTTTCCAGGAGACTTTCTTGTCATCTTGGCCTAGATTCTAAAGAGTTCTTCCCTGCAAATATGAATCCTTACCACGGGAGGTTGTTTTATCAGAGGAACAAAAGATGTTGACCATAACCTTTACAGCAGAATTAAAATAAATCAAGGGCATGGGCTATCTTCATGACAAGGTCTGGGGCAAAGATTTGTCCTCTCCAATTTTAAGCACCAAGAACAGGATGGTCGCCTGTACCTGTCTATCCTGTAGGAACCACTGTGGGCACAGGTTTTCCACTGAATCCATGATATACATGCAGCTGGACACAGGGGTCTCTTGAAGAGGGAAAACCTGATTACACTAGCAGCCTACACTCCTCTTGGGAAGTCTGTTTCTGGCTGTGCTTTAACTGGAGCTCCGGGCTCTTTCTTTCCCTCCACTGTAACCCTACCCCTTAAAAATAAAACTAACCAGAGGCTGAGTCTGGGACCAGGCCCCCCAGTCAGTGTCCACAGCAAAAATTTCCCCAGCCAAGTTCTTGCAGCCTAGACTTCCCTTTCAAACCCCTTTCTAGCTCCCTTCCAGCTGGAGCTCTAGCGCACTCTCTCTCAGTTCTAACACTAACCCCGAGAGCAAACCTAATCTTATGCTAAGCCTCAGCCCAGGGTCCCCAGCCAGTGCCCACACCGAAACATTCTCACAGCCACGTTCTCTTCACAGTCCACCTTTTCCTTTGGCACATTCCCTTTTAAGCTCCCCTCCAGCTGCAGCTCTAGGCTGTCTCTGTCCAAATGCCCACCTTAACACTAACACAGATCCTTAGACCAGGACCCCCAGCCAGTGCCCTCAATAAAATGTTCTCTCTGCCATGTTTTCTCTATCCCACGCCCTTTCTTTTCAAAGCTCCTTTCTAGCTCCACTCCAACTGCAGCTCCAGGCCCTCTCTCTCAGTCCTAACCTTAACCCTCACACAAACCATATGCTGGGCTTTGGACGTGGCCTCCAGCCAGTGCCCACACCAGGAAGTTCTTGCAGCCAAGTTCTCCTTGCAGCCTACGCTTCCCTGGGGCAATCACTTCCTAGCCCCAAGCCAGCTGCAGCTCTTGTCTCTTTCTTTCTGTCAACCATAACCTCAAACCTCACCCTAAACCTAATAGTTATGTTGAGCCTTAGACCAGGCCCCTCAGCCAGTGCCTCCACCAACAAGTTTTTGCAGTCAAGTTATCTCTGTGGCCTGGCCTTTTCACTAGCAGCTGCTTTCAAGCCTCCCTCCAACTGGAGCTCTAGGTTCGCTCTTTCTCCCAATGCTAACCCTAACCCTTACACTAGCTGTATGCTGAGCATCAGACCAGGACTGCAAAGCAGCATCCACAACAAAAAGTTCTTGCAACCAAGTTCTTCCTGCACCCCACGCTTTCTAGGCCCATTCTAATTGCAGCACTAGGTTCTCTCTTGTCAAATTTAACCCCAGCTGTAACTCCAACCCTGACAGGAGGCTAAGCCTCAGACCAGGCAGCCTGCCAAGTTCTCCTTGCAGCCTCGACTTCCCCTTCAAAGCCCCTTTCTGTCTCCCCTCCAGCTGGAATGCTAGGCTCTCTCTTTCTCCCAGCCCTAACTCTAACCTTGACATAAACCTAACCATATGCTGAAACTTGTCCTAGCCCCCCCTTTTAGTGTCCACACCAAAAAATTCTCCCAGCCAAGTTCTCCTTGCAGCCCACCTCCTTTCTAACCCCGCTCCCACTGCAGCTCTAGGCTCTGCCTCTCAAACCTAATCCTAACCCTAGCCGTATCAATGAACCCAAACAAAGGTTGAGCCTTGGACTAGAACTCACTAGGCCAAACCAAAAAGTTCTGGCAACAAAATTCTTGCAGCCTACACTTCCAGTTATCTGTTCCTTCCCAGTCCCACTGCAGCTGGAGCTCTCAGCTCTCTCTTTCTCTCAAGCCTAACCCTGACTTTAAGCTCAACCAGAGGCTGAGCCTCAGACATGGCCCTCAGCCAGTGCCCACAGCAAGAAGTTCTTGAAGCCGATTTCTCTTTGCAGCCCACCCTTTGCTTTGATAGCCCTCTTCTAGCCTCCTCCAACTGCAGCTCTAGCCCTTCTCTTCTCAATGCTAGCCCTTACTCTAATCCTAAAAACAAGCCTAATGGAAGACTGAGCCTTCTCCCGCTGCCCATGCCAAACGGGAGCCAAGTTCCCCTTGCAGCCTTCACTTCCAATTAGCAGATCCTTCCCAGTGTCACTGCAGACGGAGCACCTGGCTCTCTCATTCTCTGAACCCTAAACCTAACTGTACACTGAGCCACAGACCAGGACCCCCAAGGAGATCCCACAACAAAAAGTTCTCTCAGCCAAGTTACCCTTTTCCCTCCAAAGCACTTTTCTACCCCCTCTGCAATTGCAACAGTAGACTTTCTCTTTCTCTCAACCCAAACCCTAACCCCAACTGGAGGCTGAGCCCTATCCCAGCCCCCCTCAGTGAACACACTAACAAGTTCTTACAGCTTCAAAGCCCCTTTCTAGCCCCTCTACAGCTGCATCTCTAGGATCCTTCTTCCAGCACAAACCTTAACAATAAAACTAACTGAAGGCTGAGCCCTCCCAAACCCCACTCCAATCGCAGCTCTAGGCTCTCTCTTTCTCTCAATCCTAACTGTCATGTGAAACTGTACGCTGAGACCAAGCCCCCCAGCCAGTGTCCGCACCAAGAATTCCCAGCCACGTTCTCTTTGCAACCCACCCTTTCCTTTTGCAGCCTCTTTCACATCTCGCCCCAACTGGAGCTCTCTCTTTTTCTCAGCCCTAACCATGACCACAGTGTGACCCTTAGACCAGGACACCCCACCAGTGCCCACACCGAAAAATTTCCCCTTCCAAGTTCTCTCTGAAGCTCCTTTGTAACCCCATTCCAGCTGCTGCAGCAGGTTCTCCTTCCCTCAACTGTAATCCTAACTGTAGCCCTAATCCTTACTGGAGGCTGCGCCTTGGACGTGTGCCCCTTCCAGCACTGACACCAAAACCTTCTCTTTGTAGCCATGTTGTCTTGGCAGCCTGCCCTTTCCTTTGGTGGCCTCTTTGGAGCTCCCCCCGCTCCAACGCAGGCTGATTGCGTTCAGAGAGAGCTTACAGCCCGGGTCTTCTCTTTGTTCCTTTATGCCTTATGGACATTTTTGTGCATGTGTGGGGGAGGGTTTTATTCATACAGCCTGGCATAACATGAAGGCTATATTTCAGTCCATTAACAGTTTTTTTATAGCATGACACTGTGAGTATATGTTGCAGTCAGCGGTCATGGTGCATATACAGTATTGGGAGATGAAAGACCTTCTGGGACAGTATTGAAAAACTTCAGAGCTAAGACCAAACCTGGTACAGTGTTGCCTGTAATGTCTGCAGAGAGACACCTCTTGAGCAATGTATCTCCACAACTGTATTCATGCTGCATTGCAGGCAAAACTGCTTGTTTCACTTTACAGATAACCTGTAAGCAAACTAACTTAGATGCTGCGATGATGGTCCAGGCACTGACAGGATACTGAAGGGCCAAATTATGACAGTACAATGTCTTCTGAGGTTGCAGTGGGTCCTTAGCTGCCTCTTGGAAGTCTACGCAGGATCTGTAGGTTTCAGTGTTGGTAAGAACACTTATGAAAATAGAAGAGATTCATTCTCTGACTTACTGCACATTTCAAATCCTGACTGGCACTTCCTACTTGACTTTGAAGAAATCCACCCCCCACAGATACACAAGTGTTTGAGACTCCTTCAGTGTGTCCAGAGTTTTCTGATGACTGAATGTAAAGCTTTTGCACTCCACAAGGACTGAATAGGGGAGCACAGTCAGGGTCAATTCACATGGCTTGGAAACTTTATTAAATAGATGTGATATCACCAGTGGACTAAGCTGATCTTTTTGCAAGCACAGAATGTGCTCTGACTCCGATGAAGTAGTTTACTATCCTTCGTGGAACTGAGTGTATTTGGAAGCTCCAGTGGAGACTGAAAGGAAGATCCTCTGGGCTTGTAACAACTTGCAAGATAGGCTTGGGGAAAACTATTTTGTTTTCTCCTGTCTGCTTCAGGTTTTTTTCTGCCATTGGTACTAAAATTTCTGCTTTGTCCCACTTCTGGTGCAAAATGCTCTCAGCTGGAAGCTAGTGGACACGGGAGAGAGAAGAAGAGAGAATGATCTAGCAAGACTGTGCTAACGAATGGCTGCCCTTGCTTGACTTCATCAATAGTTAGAATAAATTAAAACAAGGGTGCGAGCTCCCTTGAATTTCCTGGGATTAACCATGACTAGCAAGCTCATTTTTAAAATCTGTTTGCTCTTTTTGATGCTTGCGGCAAAGCTTTGTTTAGCTTTATTGTTTAAACAGAACACTTTCTAATTTGTTACTTTATTCTAGTATGTATGTGAATGACTTGCTTTTTGTTTCACTGGTCATCAAGAGCAATTCTACTGCTGTATTAGGGTCTCTAATTTTAAGGAAAGGGATATCACAGTTTGTAAGTGAGGCTTTGCCTAGCTACTGGAAGGTAATATTTCCCTTTACAATTCTTTTCTGCAGCTGCAAAGAACAGAAGGCCCACAGAGTTTCCCTGGGCTAACTGCCATAGAAACTAATTTCAGCTAAGGCAGACTCATAAATTGTTCCATTACTCTATAAATTGGTCTGGGCACATGTCACTTCAAGCCAAGCTGGGTTACTTTAAATCTAGCCTGTAGTTCTAAAATACTGCCGCTTTTTTAAAGAACATGTCTGAAAGACATGATGAAAATAAATAATATCTGAAGTGACTTAATCTTCTACAAGAGCATGAAAACTATGAGGACATCAAATTATTAACCGTTTTATTGGAAATACATGATGACCAGACCAAATATTTTGAAAACAAAGCATTTCCTTCTTTTGTAAAACAGAAAAGGAGAAATAGAAAACCAGTATCTAGAAACTATTTAAAATGCAGACTCCTTAATTGCTCTGTATTCAGGAGAACAAATACAATCTGTATGTGAGAATGATTACTGGCTACATATGTTTACAGGCAGAAAGCATCACCTGCCAGTTTTCAGATGTGCCATCAAGAGCTACAGGATTCACAGAATTTCACATTATTACAAAAGATTCTAAACAGTCTATGAAACAAAATTTAAAATTCAAAATCAAAATTATGAAAATTAAATTAATTTACAAAGATCAATGTAATAATTCTTAAGCAGAAAGATTCTAAGATTTCATTTTAAGCACTACCAATTTCCTTTTGTTCCTCGACAGGAAGCACAGTACGTAACCAAAGGCCTGCAAAGAGACTATCAGCCCCAATTAGAGATCAGGCATCTAACCTAAGCGATGGTTTCTTTTCTTGTTTGTTTGGGTTTTTTAAAAGTGCAAAAATAGATGGCGCACTCCAGTCTAGACTTGGGAAATTAGTACAGCCAGGCCTAGCTCCTTCAGTCACAATCCTAAAAGCAGTGGAAGCCAGGACAGCTTCTTTTCACCTTGCTCAACTCTCCATAAATAAGGCACCTAAAAGTCTCCCTGCGATCAGCATCCAAGCAGTAGCAGTGTCCATTTTTGTTCAAACAAAGTCAATTCTTCTAGGCAGAGAAACACTAAAGCCCAACTATCCCACTCCCTCTGGGGCCCTCTGCTTCCCTTTTATGACTTCCCCCACTTAGGCAGCACAGCTGTCAGTTCCACCTCCCAACAGTTTAACAAGCCACAACTGCCAGGTTTTGCAGCTTATATAGACTTTAAGGGCTAACCTCTTCCTTTTTCTTCAGTGAAGGCTTTTAACCCTTTCTAGGTTTGTAGTGACTACAGCTCAAACTTCTGAGTTGCTTGTGTGCAGCTTTCTAGAGCAAATGGGATTTTCTAATGTCTCTCTGTTGATCCATACTCCTGTTTTATCAGGTGTGGTCAGCTAGGAAATTGCAGAACTGTTCCTGGACACTGTTGCTCCAGCTGGGGGGTTGGAGGGCAGTATATAAAACAATATATAAACCTTTTTTTCCCCAGCACATAGATCAAAATTAATAGATTTCACTATTAAAACTGTGTTATTTTATGAATGTTACCAAATATGTGTAAGCTTAATAAGGACATTCTGTATATACATCTTCTTGTTTATTCTTCAACTTGAAAGGTATTTTGCTCAACATCAGGTAATAAATGTCACTGAATAATCTATTAATTGCACTTGTGCCTGTCTAAAAGCCGATCTTTTTTCAAAATATGCTCTTTTTCTTATTGAAAAAGATTTTAAGCTTCCTGTATTTGGTTTTAAAACATTAAAAGGACACACATTTTAATAATAGATTAAGAAATAAAATGTAGTATTTAATTTCTTTAATTGCACATCCTTTAATAAAAAATGCTTGGTGCAGAGCTTATCTTATTTGGTAAAAAACACTTAAGTTCCATTTTCCTCTAGCTGTTATTTTTATTTGTAAGATTTCAGAAGAATTTTACTTCCTGCTACAGCAGTTCAGCAGCCTTTTCAATTTGTAGCCCAGAAATACAGCTTCCGAAGCGTATGCCATTTTAGTGTTTCTTGCTTACTGTGGTTAATCACAGGAACTACAATAGCTGAAGAACTGTTAGAGAACTACAGTCGTTCCCACATGTTCTAATTTAGACGGTTGCCACTGTTACTGAGGGGTTTGTTTTGTTTGTACACTCTTTCAGTGTTGCTATAGGACTTTCTAGCGTTTTTCTTCTGGAGACATTGAAAAGCTACACCAATGCCAATTAGCTTAGCCCTGGAAAAGTCTCTTGAAAGTCATGGAAAAGTAAGATACGGAGTTTTCAAAGCTCAGTTTACAAAAATAACCTTTTATTTTGGATGCCTTCATTGTGGACAGAAAACACCAGATAACAAGACCCTGAGCACTGACAGCAATAACTGAATCCTGAAGCTCTGGCAGCACAGTCCTTGTGAAAACCAGGTCTCACAAGTATCCATATGGTATCTAAACAAAGTAACATTTAAAACATCTGGCCCTACCTACGTTTAAAGAATTCACATGGTCAGCATTTCGCCACACATCAGTTTGCTCCAGACTTCATGCGTTCCAGTTCTGAAATCTCCAAAGAAGGAAACCTTGCAGCCTTCCCCTTTTTGGGGTTGTTCAGCTTGGAGAAGAGAAGGCTTCAGGGAGACCTTTCAGTACTTAAAGGGGGCTTATAAGAAAGATGGGGATAAACTTTTTAGCAGGGCCTGTTGCGACAGGACAAGAGATAAGGGTTTTAAACTAAAAGAGGGTAAATTCAGAGTAGATATTAGGACGACATTTTTCACGCTGAGGGTGGTGAAGCACTGGCACAGGTTGCCCAGAGAGGTGGTGGATGCCCAGTCCCTGGAAACATTCAAGGTCAGGCTGGACAGGGCTCTGAGCAACCTGATCCAGTTGAAGATCAGGTTGCAGGGGGGTTGGACTACATGACGTTTAAAGGTCCCTTCCAACCCAAACTATTTGATGATTCTATGATTCCAGTATTTGGCCACCTGCACAGGGGAAACATTTTTCCATATATCTAATAAGAATTCCCCATGCTCTGCCTTGTGTCTGTTGCTGCTTGTCCTGTCACTGGGAACCTCTGAGAGGAGCCTGGTTCCGTCTTCTCTGTGCTCCTCTCCCATTAGGTATTTGGAGGCAGCAGTAAGACCTTCCCATTGCCTTCGTTTCTCACTGCTGAACAAACCCAGATCTCTCAGCCTGTTCTCACATAGCATATCATGCAGCCCCATAACCATCCTGGTGGCCCTCCACTGGGCTCGTTCCAGTATGTCAATGCCTTTCTTGTCCCAGGTACCCCCAAACTGGACACAGCGCTCCAGATACAGCCTCACAAGTGCTGAATAGAGGGGAATAAACACTTTCCCCAAACAGATGGCTACACTTTTGATAATACAGCCCATTTATTCTGTCCCAGATGCAAGATCCCAGGTCCCATTTGCCCTTGTTGAACTTCATGAGTTTCTGTCAGATCATTCTCCAGCCTGTCCAGATCCCTTTGAACAGCAGCACTGTCCTCCCAGCATAACAGTTGCTCCCTCCGATGTCATATTGCCTACAAACTTGCTGAGACTGCACTCCGTCCCACCACCCAGGTCATGAATAAAGATATTGAACAGCGTTATCCCCACTATGAATCCTTGAGGGATGCCACTGGTACAACCAGTCACCAGTTCTGCTTCATATTGTTGATTACAACTCTTCGAGCCCAGCAGTCCACCTGATTTTCTACCCATGTTATCATCCACTTACAGAGTCCATACCTCACTAATTTGGCTGTAAGGAGATAATGGGAGACCATATCAAAGGCCTTGCTAGAATGAAAGTAAACCACATTCAGTGCTCCTCCCTTCACCCCAGAGCAAGTCATCTCATCACAGAAGGCAATCAGGTTGTTCAGGCATAATTTGCCCTTGATAATTCTGTGCTGGCTGTTCCCAATCACCTTTTTATCTTTCCTGTGCTTGGAAATGGCTTGTAGGAGAATTCAGTCCGTAACGTTCCCAGGGAGTGTCGTTCAGCTGAGTGGCCTGCACTGCCCCAGATTCTCCTTCTCCAAGATGGATGTGAGTTTGCATTCTTTCTTCTTTATGGCTTGTTTGTAATATATTATTATTTCAAGCAATAAAAAAATGACAATGGGACCCTAATATTCTATTAGAGGGTTAGAATCTATCAGGTCTTTCCTTTTAAGGAAATTTTATATTCTAATGTAAAAAACTTGAGATATTTAGGTTTCAGTAAATTGTGATATGGTTCTGCAAGAGAAATTTTACCCTTGGTAACAATCTTGACTCAAATTCTTTTGATTTGCATAACAATACACATTTTCCAAGAAATATTCTGTAAGAAAACAGAAATTAGACGAAGTCACTTCCTTAAATCTATTTTAATCACTAAAAAACTTTCCTGATGCCAATGGACATTTAAAATATTATTTTATATAAAATAAATGCAAATAATCAGCTTGATAAGCACCAGAATAAGAAAGGAGAAAAAACAAATTATATGAAGAAAAACTTGTCCGTCTTAACTACTTTGTAATTACTACATAAAATTCAAAGGACTTGAGAGAAAATGAAACTCATTTCTCATGAGAGCAGAAGGAAGAATGGTGTAAAAGCTGCTTAGGCACAAGACTGAAAGAGACTTCAGTGACATCTCCAAGAAACTGCATAAAATGCTGTAGGCCTGAATAAAGAGAAAGGTTTCCGAGTGTATGGTAATGTGCATGCAAAACTGTGATTGGACTCATCTTTGATATGATTAAGCAGCTGCAAGCCACAAGACCACCACTGTTTTATGTGAGGCAGTGATAACAGTTGAGTTCAGTTTACTAAAACTCTTCCCTCTTGTACGTTTGAAAATACACGTGTATGAGGCCTGATCGACACAATTCTGTTTTGTTAATGTTTTGTAATTAAATGAGCAGTGTAACTTTTAATGTAAATAGTTATACAAGTGCAGAGGTGACTGCAGCTGCAGTCTAAACAATTTTACTAGCAGAGGTAGGTTATTTCCTGTTTTTAGGAGAAGCTGCTACACCATAGGAGCACCTTTTTACACGTATGACATCCTCTACCCTAAGAGATTGTAGTGCTTTGCCTATTCTGGTTTTAAAAAGTAGGTTAAACAAAATAATTTCAGCTATTCTAGAGCTGAAAGGTGCCTCTTTGCCCAAGGTTTCTTCCTTGGTAAGCTTTAGCAGTGGAGGTGGCGCTTCCTGGCGATCATGGGGATGATAAGATACTGCTCAGTCTGCACATGTGGCTTGGTGGCAGTAATCAGAGTCCTGGTATGAGATTAATTAGTAGGGATTATTAGTGTTGTTCAAACAACATGACCCGTGTGCCCAAAAAGCTTTGATCATTATACAGTGTCATAGAAAACTTCACAGCAGTCTTCAGCAGCACATCTCCCAGCTTTGTTATCAGAGCTAACAGGCTTTCGGTTCTCTCAGTTTCACTAGGGAAGCATGATATTTTCTAGGAATTCAGCTTTGGAGAAAGCCAGTGGTCCCATAGTGAAAAAAGAGCCATTCTAGGCAGGACTGATCGGTTTGTTTGCTACAAATTGCTTGTGTTACATCAATACCAACAATTATTCAATATGTAGTGGAGGACTTGGGAAGGTGGATACGGCCGGGGCTAGGGCCAGCACCATTTACATTGCAGATATTGTTTTGACAAGTAAATGAAGGTAGACTTACCCCATTTTTTGTTGGTGGTAAAAATATGGTCAAATAATGAGCCATGCGTTATTTTAAACTTAAAGTGAAACAATATAGGCATGTGACTTATAATAGCTTATAATTGGTTATTAGAGTATTCGACATTGTTTTTAACTACTTTTCTTACCTGTTTTCTTTTTTTTTTCCCAAATGTTCAAGAATCTAGTTTGTATTTGTTTTGCATGAGAGCAAAATCCAGCAGAGAGTGGATGTACAATTGACATAACACAGATGAAGGCAGGGTATAGAATTATCCATGCGAGTTACTATAGGCAAAAAGGAATGCCTTTTCTAAGCACAGAACACATCTCAACCCCAGCCAGTTCCTTTTCTCACATAAAAAGACATAGTTCTTTTAAAATCAAAGAAGTTACAATGGTTAATACCAGGAGAGCATCTTGTCTGTGATTACATATAAAGTAGGCTTGGTGATTAATTCATTAGTGGGGGGAAAAAGAACAACTGATACATGCCCAAAGCTCTCTCTAAAGTATACGGTTTTACGTGTGCGAGGCGGGTAGGATTAGAGAGGCAGAAAATGGAAGCAAAAACAGACATATCACAAACCACAGCTAATTTGGCCCTCAGCTTTCTTACACTGTCACTGTTTCTACATTTGCAGATGAAGTTGCAGCCACATTTCCTCTGCAAGGCAGGCAGAAAGGGCAGCTGAGAAGCTTGCAAACTGCAGAGTAAGTGCAGCGCTGCAGGAGTTTTTGTATTGATATAAATGGCAGCACTTTGATGTTAGGTACTGCACAGTCCTGCAGAAATTAAGGCAGAGTTCCCATCCTATGTTGAAGAACACAACGAGGAAGCCAAGAGGCTTTGTTTTGCTTTGAAGCAAGAATGAATAAAGACTGTCTACGAATGAAATATTCATGCATTCCAGTGTGTTTTTTTCAGTTCCTCAAACAACTGTACTTTGATTTGAGCTCAAGCTTAAGAAATGTCTTAAACTACTGCCTCATGGTAGGGAAGGGCTCCAAGGCCTAAAGGCTGTGCTGAATACGACAAGCAGAGCATTGGTAACACCGGACCAACACGACACTTACTGTTGCAGACCCTACTTTTCAGTTTAAAACCAATGTTTACTGACGGAAAATTGTCAAAACAGAAATAAAAGTCAGCCATGCTTAAATATTTGTGATGGGGAAGGAAACCATTTCCATGCTGCTCACAGTTTGCAGACCACATGGTTTCTGTTCAGGTTCCTGCAGGGAAAGTGGGGGAGGAAAGAAAACCTGTGGCAGATTGTGGGGTCTCTTCTATTTCCAAAGCAGAGAAAACTCTAGTAAACATAACCATGTAACCATGTAACCTGATATTTGCGTGTCCTCTTCCCTATTATTTGGGCTGCTGAGTATTGCAAAGGAGAGGCTTTAGCCATTCTTACACATGGCAAACAGGTCAGCTCTTTTCACTAACTGGCAGGCAGAATCTATTTTTCAGGATTGCTATCTGACTACCAAAGAATAGTGTGAAGACACCATTAAAAAAATTACAAGAAAATATTATTCCTTCTCATTTGTTGCTTGCACAACTATGCAGACACACATACACAAATACACCAGACAGAAAGAAGGACTGTTGCAGGAAAGAGCTGACAGAAAGGGAAATGAAGGAGAGACAAGAAAACAATACAATGAAAAGGGAGGGAGGGAGGAAGCAGTGGGTGTTTTCTTTCCTCTTCTGCATGCTCTTTGTGACAAGAAAATTACTTTGGAGGTTTAGGCATTAGATTAGATATTTAAAAATGAATAGCAGAGAAAGCATGAACGAGACTGATCTTTTGAAACAAGCATTACCTTATAAATGAAATCAAATAGCTTCTGCTGGGACAGCAGGTCTTGCGAAGTATGCCATCAAAGTGTCCTACTCTGTCGATAGCAAGTCATGTTTCCCCTTTTGCTCAGAGCAAAGAAACAATTTGTATGACTTATCACATCAGTATTTTATTAATTTGCTTTCTCATCCATTACTGGGATATTTTCTATCAGTTACCAGGTTCCTCTTGGCTCTGTCCTTCATCATTGTTCACTGGCAGAAAGTAGTATTAGCTTGAAACAAATCTCTCAAGGAGAAAGATGTATTTCTCTAGGCATTTCAATAAGTCTGAAATATTGTTGCTTCTAAGAGTCCCTAAGGAAAAGTAGGAAAAAATCCAAGTCTGACTATCTTTTGCATGAGGAACTATTTAAAAATACATGTAATCTTTTGTATATTAATTTGGTTTCTGTGAAGAAAATAGTATTTGCACGTCAGAGAGCATAGGGTACGGTAAAGGAATGGTCCGTGCTGTGGTTAGCCCTAACAAGCTGGAGAGGGAAATGCAATCCCCTCTCTTCCATACGCACAGAGCTACACTGGTCAGCTCTACATTACATTTTAGGAGTATCACAGACACCATCCCCAAGGCACCGTTCCCTGACGGTACCTGCCGTCTGGCTTTAGAGTATCCCAGCTGGTACACAAGGAAATTATATACTAAATTCTTAATGTTCTTCCAACTACTACACCGCTTGTTAGTTAATAATAGTAGTAACACTTAAATAGTAATTACTAACGTAGTAATATTAAAAATTGAAAAGAGAAAAAAATCATTACACAAGCAGTTAGCAATTTATAGGAGAAAGTAAGTAATTTCTCTGTATTGCAGCTCTGAGATTATTCCCACAATTAAGTGTTTTAAGAACTATCCTTTAACAATTTTAGGCAACAGTCTAACAAAGTGGATAGATACATTAAATATAAGATGGATATAGGTGAAAATTTACTGCCATGTAAATAACATGAACACAAGGGATTAAGGTTGGTGGCTGAACCAGTTAAAACTCCAATTTCTAAAAGCTCCGCCACTGTCCTGGAGAGTTTCATAACTGATTTCCACAGGAGTGGAAAATTTTGTTTTTTAAAATCTCACCCTGAAAATTGTCCATAAATATGCAGATATATTTTCCATGGTTTCCAGGTGAAATTTGTCAAGTTTACAAGTAATTATCAATCTTAGAACTCAGCCTCCAATTTGAGGATTTTTCTTGTTGTTGTTCTTTTTTTTTGTTATCATCTCCGGTACTAAAAGTTCAGCAGCATAAATGTTACCCTCATTGACTCCACCTGGTCAACTGACTGGGTTGGACCTCAGTAGAGAGTTCTGGTCACACACAAAGCCCTTTCAGAAGGATTAGCTCTGTGCTGCATGTAGTAATGAAGCGCTGTAACAATATTTTAACCACTTCAGTAGAGAGTCACTGCACCAAATGTACACAAAGGAGGGAACTGAGGAGAAGGAAAGTCTCATTGATGATATGTTTATCACCAGAGCAGAAGTGCACTTGAAAAACATTCAGATAAAAAGAACTACCTGAAAAGTAGCTATTCTACGGTAAAACTACTTCAAGCTGGTATGTAGAGAGAAGAAAATGTGAATAATGACACCTGAGAACCGGTTCTTTTGATTTTCACTCAGGAGAACAACTCTAATTGAGGAGAATTTTGCTCAACGAAGCATGAGTCTGCTTGGGTGACTTGGGGTCTACTTACACTGGCCTTGGTACAAACATTTTTGCCTTGGAAATGAAAATGAATGGTTTAAAGGAAAGGCCATAGCCCTAAAGGAAGGGAGCACTGGAACCGGTATGGACTCAGGTACAGCCGGACCTCAGTGCACAGCAGATGACCACACCATGGGAAACCGCTGCAGTGGGAAGAGGGAAAAGAGGGAGCAAGCCGCAGGCAGCCTTAAGGTCTGAAATGAAACGAAACCCTGCGCCTCCCACCTCTAAGGCTAGAAACGAAATCTATTTTGGGCGTTCTTAGCTTCCTGATAGGGAGGAATTTCCAATATTTTGTCCCTTTCCAAAACGGACATTTTGCCTGCTGGGCCTTGTTCTGCTGAGAGAAACCTGAAGTTTTAGCTATTGGGACACACATGTCCTGTCCTAGGCAGAACTTGTTATTTTAGGGGAAGTTTTATAAAGTATCCCAAAAGAAGTTACTGGTATTGTTTGACATTTATATATCATATTAGCTTTTTAAAGCACAGAACAAATTATAGTTGACTTGTTAATTAACTGATTTTCAGCAGATGGGGAAAACAGACATTGAGAGGTTAGAATAAATTGGCCGTACAAGTTAATGGCAGTCAGGAACATGAATCAGTATCTTCTGGCGAACAGGGCACAAGTCTTTGCCAACTGTGCCACTGTGACAATATGGGCTTATCTGGTATCACGTGCTTGCTCTCTCCATCTTTGCCTCCTGCCAAGAGGCGCTGCATTGTGCCTGCCAGCAGGGTCCTCATCCTGGCATGTGGTCTGGTCTGGCCATAGTCACTGCCCTACCCCGGCCCTCTTTACTCAGTGAAGGGCTCTGTTTTTCATGAACAGAAAAGCCTTAACTGTTGACTTTTGTGGGCTTAACTTCAAGCTTCTTTTTCACATCATTGTCAAAAGCCTTGCAGACCTGATCCACGGCAATTAGGTTAACTAATGCATTTTAATCCTCAACCCTTTTAGTCACTTTCTAAAAAGTCACCTAGTTTATGAGATGATTTACGTGATTCAAATCATTAATTTTTTGAGATCTCTGAATTTCAGCCAAGGCATTTCAGGTATGATGGACGACTGTTCAATACAACCATCTTAAACAGTTTATAATCTATGACTTGGTCTGCCATCACTTTGTTAAAAACTGTCAAGTTTTCCCCTTTCAGGCTGGAATCAGACAATCCATTTTGCATGTCTCTCTGGATGACACACAAACTTTAAAGACAGTTTAAAAAAACCCTCTCTGATACACTCCCCTTCTCTGTAGAGGAGGCTCGCTTCACCGACATCTGTGGATGCCAACACCAACACTTACCCTATCTACTAGGAAGGATAGTCGTTTCTCAAGGTCGGCCCCTTGGGCTCGATTTCTGCTCAACCAGCAGCAGGGCTAATTGTACCTACAGGGACAATTGCTGGTGGCAGAGAAGGACTTGATTTAGGGTTCCTGGGCATCGATGTCTGGATTAAAATCTAGATACTTGGAAGCAGTTTTCTTGAACTGAAATTGGAGTACTCAGTTGTCAGTACTTTTCCATGTGAGGGGAGACCCAACTTCTGCGAGTCCCAAATCTGCACTGTTTTTGCAGACATTCAAAACATTTCTCTTAAGACCACTTGGCCATACTCATTCCTTTCAGGGAAGCAACAATCTATCTGTCAGCTTCAAATGAGTTCACTTTACCCCTAGAAAGCTTAATATGAAAATAACAATTTTATTCTTGACATAATTACAGAAGAAAAGCCTCCTTGGAAATATTCAGAAGCCTTCTGGACATGTTCCTGGGCAACTGGCTCTAGGTGGCCCTGCTTGAGCAGAGGGGTTGGACCAGATGACCTCCAGAGGTCCCTTCCAACCTCAACCATTCTGTGATTCTGTAATTGCAAGTATAAAACATGTCACTACCAATCTTTTGTCTTAACTTTCACTTATGCTGTGGTTTCATCACAATTTAGCAACTCTTCACCCTTCACCCCTACCTGCCTGTTCCCCTTTCCCTCCCTTGTGCTACCACTGTTGCATGTCTCAACCTGGGGTGATCCGGTTCAAGAAAATAACAGTTTTTCTGCTTATTTAAGTCCATGAACTGGTACGCTGTGGATCAGATGGGCACCAAAACCAGCATAAGAGAGAGGAGAGGAGGCAGGCAGGGTTAATTTATCTGGGAATCACAGCCTTAGGCATGCTCTGAGGTGTCTTTTGGCCACAGTAGCCAGTAGCCAACTCATCAGCACTATGCCTCTAAAATGCCATCTTTAGGAGTGGGTGCCCTTTCAGTAAACCTATATTCAAATTGGAGGTTTTCTGGTTGCCACTGGATATAGAGAGATCATCAATGAATGTTTTAAGAACCCTCTGTTTCTGCAGGAACACTGTATTTCTCTGTTTCCTGATCTCTCTCATTCATTTCATATGATGAAAGCTATGGATTAATTGCTCAGCATCTGTGAGAATGAAATGGAATAACCTGAAATTTGCTTGAGACTGTGTCCTGATTTTGGCTGGGATAGAGTTAATTTCCTTCCTAGTAGCTGGTACAGTGCTGTGTTTTGGATTTAGGATGAGAACAATGTTGATAACACACCGATGTTTTAGTTGTTGCTAAGCAGTGCTTACACTAGTCAAGGACTTTTCAACTTCTCATGCCCTGCCAGCGAGAAGCTGGGAGGGGGCACAGCCAGGACAACCGACCCAAACCGGCCAAAGGGGTATTGCATACCATGTGACGTCACGCTCAGTATATAAAGTGGGGGAAAGCTGGCCAGAGGGCTGCTGCTTGGGCTCTGGCTGGGCATCGGTGGGCAGGTGGTGAGCAATTGCATTGTGCATCGCTTGCTTTGTATATTATTATTTTTATTATTATTATACTTTATTTCAGTTATTAAATTGTTCTTACCTCAACCCACGAGTTTTCTCACCTTTACTCTTCCAATTCTCTCCCCATCCCACCAGGTGGAGAGTGAGCGAGCGGCTGTGTGATGCTCAGTTGCCGGTTGGGGTTAAACCACGAGAGACTGCCTCTCATGTGAAGTGCAGAGTTCTGTTTCTTCCCCTCTTTTGTCTTAGGAATTGAAATTTAGACATATTTCACTGATTTTGAGAATCACATATCATAAAAATGTTCTTACTGTGTGGAAATTTCAGCTGCCTTTTGGGATTACTGGCATCTTAGATATATCACGCATGCCATGATAATACCGCAGTTTTAGTTTCAGAGGCCAGTGTGTCACGTTGCCTCCACGTCCCATTTGTACTCTTTGAAACATTGCTGCTTTTTCGCACTTTCAGAAGCTTGAATGCATCCCTCCCTTGCAAAGGGCCAAACTGGGACACCTCATTCTCCAAACATTGCTATTAAATTCAAAAAGTGCTAATGGCTAAATACGGTACAACTCAGTATTACTAAATGAATGAGAATCTATCCTCCACCTCTTGCAATATAGGAACCTGCTACAGTGCTGTCTACAAAGATGTCAAAAGAAAAGATACTCAAAAAACCTGAGAACCGTACTGGTACACAGCTCATCGGAATCCCCCTTAGCCACAACAAAACAAAGTAGCTTTTTCATGTCCTATTTTAAAGAAATGGTAAAGAGGACCACAAAGACCCCCTCCCCACCACACACACAATAATATTATGCTTTACCCTTTCTGAAGGTTTTGCAAAAAAACGGGGAATGATTCAGTATTACCTGCCATACCAGCAATGCATATGTTGCTATTGAAACGGCAGCTTACGGAGCAGATATTCAGACACGCAATGGCACTGAGGAGTTACACATATGCTGTGTTTTTCACCTCATATTATCCTGTACGCCAGTGTCTAGCACTTAAATTGTACTTCATCCTTTTGCTCTGTTCAAATCTGACCCCAGTTTTTAAATGGAAAAATATATTAAGAGATTCGTAATCAGAATGCTCCCTCTGGTTCCATTAGCTTCGGAAGAACTGTGTTTCATACATTATATGTGACCAAATTAAAAAGCCCAGGTTTTTTGTGTGTGATTCCTGGCTACGGAGGCTGGGTATAATTATTTCTTCTAGAGTATTGCATTATACTATAATTTGCACAATGGTCCAAAAGCCTTCCAATGTGCCAGCAGAATCAAAAACTCCACCACTTTACAGTCAAGTGCAGTGCTGCTGCTCTGCTTGTTTCAGCTGGGTAGACAATTAGGTAATTAGGGTGGAATTAACCCCCTCATCCCCAAATTAGGGGTTGCACTAATATATAAAAAGAAACACTGAGTTTGGAACATAAACATATTGATCTCATTTCATCATCATAATTAAATATTAAGTCACATATGAAGTAATTATTTTGAAGTGTGCAACTTGAAACGTTGAAGAGGTTCTATGTAAGATCTTCGTACCGAGATTCATAAAACTGTTTCCTCTGCAGCCTTTGAAAGCAGAAGCCATCCTTCCTGTTCTGTACTTGTAAAATCAGGTAGCGTTGAGTCACAACCATCTCAGTGGACAGAAAACATTTTTATTGTGATGAAAAGTACCCTCATATGAAGCGTTTCAGTAATGACACCATTTCAGCTGTCAGCTGACATTCAGCTTGTCATTTGTAAGGTAACTTCAGTGACATTTCTGTAATTTGACTAACTAATGAACCTGAATAATCAACTGATGATAGCTGAGATCAAACTGAAACATCTGAAGCACTTACATTTATGTTACAAATTGCTATGAAAGTTTGAAGATTCTAAATAATTTTGTGGTCTGTTTAAATCTTGACTGGATAATTGATATCACAAAAGCAAACATTATAAAGGAAAATTCATATCAAATCATTGTGGAATTTGTGCACCTGGGCTCACCATTCACTTCTTACAGAATGGGGGTATCTTGTTCTTCACACCACGGGCATTTTTTAATAGTTTATAGTAAAGCTCAATGGTTTCTCTGCTCCCAGATTAAATTGTGCTTTCTTGAGATTGGATGAATTAAGTGAATTGCCATTTTCAGGAGATTGGTTGAAATGGAGAAGATAACTATTATGAAATAGTACCAGAGAAAAATACCAAAAAAGAAGGTTTAACTTTTTTCTTTGAATTGTCAAACCAGTTACTTAAGCTCTCATTTCGGGAACTTTTGATACAATTTCAGAATTTCCCATTATATTCAGAAAATGATGCCAATTATTCTGCGTTATTACCTTTTGTTGGATATAGAAAATAAATGCTCAGGGAAGCGTATAATACTTCATATTTTATATGCTGAAATATATAATTTCAATGATATTTTCTATTAATGTTGTGAGTTCATACAGTACTTACTCTGCAGGTATCATTTTAAGGATGTCCTGATCTGCAAAATTAAAACATGTCACTGCAATGAATTGCTGTCACTCATTCTTTCTCTTGTTAGAGCATGGCTAACATCGGCATTACAAGTCGTTACATCTGTGCTCTTGAATATGTTTATTCAGATATACCTATTTTCTTTTTTCCTTTGCAAGTGTTGGAAGCTAAATATATCACTTACTATTATAATCTTTTAAAGAAATGCAGTTGCTTTTAATAATTCAAAGAAAATTGATATCTCTTCAGCACTTGCCTCAAGCTCTTCTTCTTTCTTTCTGTCTTTCTGTCTCTCTGTCTTTCTGTCTCTCTCTTTTCTTTTTAATTTGGGAGATTGTAATTCCGTAAAAGCCTCACTTTTGTGCTTAGAAGCACGTTGTTTCTAAAATCTGTAGAATAGCAAAGAACAGGGAGATTTTCATCTCAGAAGAGGTTTTTTTCAACTCAGAATAGTTGTCTTTCCGTCTGAACTAGTCATCTGGACGCCTTTATAAGCACTGAAGATCCAGTCATCACGTCCTAGGGCAGGGCAGGTGGACCACGCCCTGAAAGCGCCTGTTTCCTTTCAGCTGAAAGTAAGAGGAGGTTAGGATGACTTGGTCTGGCAGGGACCTGTTGCTGCTGCCATCCAAAGTTAGGGGAGATGAAGCCCTCCCAAAGCCCCTATCTGTGTATAAGCTATAACAGAGCCACTGGAAACTGTCAGCTCGGGCTATGAAGAAAGATCAGCCTGTGTAAAAAAAACACACGGGGAAAGGTTTGTTTCTGATGAGGCAACCTAGAAACAGTAACGCTATCGGGCATCTGGAATTTGGTTCCTATTACAGGGAACAGTAAGGACAGGTCAATGCTACAACCAAGAGAAATAAATTTCCTTGCAGGAAGTGTACCGGCTGTCTTTAATTACTTCTGTTTCAAATGCTTTCATTTTATGACTTTGAAAATACGCACTTCGTTTTTATACTTCAGTGGGTGATCATGCGCCTATCTAGACTGGCAACTAGAGTGTTATCTATCTGGAGTGTTTTTTTCAAGGGGGAGAAAAACCCCAGACCTCACAGTATTTTGGTAAACTTAAAGTTTAGTTGGTATTTTGGTTCATACTGTCATCATATAGAACAGTCTGTATCAGGACAGAATTTTTAGGGGATCACTCCCAACCCAATTTGCATGGTTATACTGGAATGCAGCTGCTTTTATGTAACCACCGTCATTCTTCTTGTACCTAAGTTTGTCCCAGAGGTGCAGTAGCTGCCTCAACCCACCAGATATACCCAGAGAGAAAGAAGTCCTTGAGTAAAGAGAAGAGGCTCAGAAGTCCTCATGACTTGGAATGTTATTTATAGGGCTGAGTGGGGATTTTCTGAATATACTGTTTTGCCATGAAATATTTATTAGTCAAAAACAGGAAAATTTTTTTTGCAGAAGTATTTGTAACGCTTTGGACAAGAATGAAATGTCTGACCAAAACCACCTGGTCTTGTCTCAAGAAGCCAAAAGCCTAGTAGTCACAGCTCTCTGGTGTGACGTAGGAAGCTAAAGTCCAAATCTGCACTCTGCCCACTGCTGACCAACACCTGTGTTGGAGTCACACCTCTCTTGTGTCTGCCCCATCATCTGGTCTAATGGCTACTGAGGAAAGGGTCTCTCATTCTCTCCTGTTGTAGTCATTCCATTTTATATAAATAGTCAATTAGTCATCGAAATAGAGACTTGAGCCTTGACTCCCACATCTCAGGTGAACGCTGTAGCGATCAGGCTACAGAGCCACTCTGACCCAATGAATATTTCACTTATACAAGGTAGAACTGCTCCAACGGAAGAAGAAGAGAACAAAGGAACAAGAGAGAGACTGAAAGGCTGCTCAGTAGTTGAATACTGTCCATCCTGGGACCAGAAAAATAAAGTCTTTTTATGAAAAATATAACATATAATAATGAAATTAAAGACTGACCACAAGGTATATATACAGAGGAGGAAGAGGGCAGGGTAAATTCAATTTAATCCTAGCTTTGAAAGATTGGCAATGTAAATTACAGAGTTTTGATTGTAAATTTTTAATGACACAAGTTTAGAAAAGTAATCTGAAAAGATAGAAAACTCACCAGTTTCTTACTGAGACCCACAACAGACCAGTAGAAGGTGATTAAATTTAGATCTACTCCAAAGACACCTGCCATTTAAGTTAGTGGAGTAATTTGCAGTCAGAAGTTGTTTGTGCGTGGACTGACAGCAGAGTGGAATAGGATAGGACAGCCGCCTTTGTATGGATGTTGTTGATTTTTGTTGGCAGTGACAAAAGAAGACTTAAAAATCTTATATTATTTTCCAGTCTCTGAAAAGGAAGTGTCATTTAATTGGAATGGCTTCTTCTTCCTATTGCTCCCAGGCCTGAACTCTTTCCTGCTGTCCCTTCAGCCTGTTATTACCCTAGTCCTCTTCTCTTCTCATTGCCCATCACCATTTCATACTCCTCTACAAGTCACTGCTCTACAGGCTTCTGAGACTCTTACCCCAGTAAGTCCCAATGTCATTGGTTTAGACTGCCAGTCTCCCATTTGCCTGTTGGGGTTTTTTTTTGTCCATGCTTTCTTATTCCACTGTGCTTTTCTGGCTCATTATCTTTGTCCGCTGATGGGATAGATGCCTGGGAAACCATATAAGCACAGGGCAAGCTTGCAGTCAACCTACAAGTTTCCCAGTAAAATACTCTCAGCTCTCAGTACTTCTCAGCCTAGAATTCCCTGTGTCTTGTTATATATTGGGCATCAGTGGATTTCGCATAGGACAGGATCAGCTTCAAGCTCAGCCTCACTTCTTCCAAAGTGTGTATCATCATAAAGAAAGTTCAGCTTTGTCCCTGTGTCCTCAGGTTGGAAAGAAGATGCTCACCTATTTCATGGAGGTAGCTCTTGTGAAGTCTTGGCAGTCCTAGGAGCTGTCAGACATTTGAGCATGCTAGGAAAACTAGAATCTTCACATTTTTTAGTTTCAAAATGCAAATTTCTCTACTGAGCATGAGCAATCTGTGATTTTATAAGATTTTACAAGTCTTACAAGAAGGAAAAATTGACTGGCTGAATCTTTTTTTCCACGCAAGATGGACAATTTCAGCCCAAATTGCTGGAGATGTGCAAAGCTACAAGTAACTGGGGAAAAAAAAATCTATAATGGCAAGTATCAGCTGACCCTGATAACTGTGCTGCTCTCTGCCCTGCCTCATGATCATCTGCTGACCTATTGGCACAACACTTGTAGCACAATTAATTAGCTATCTCTATGTTCTCATCAAACTAGGTATTTATTTGAAATGTTGTATACCTGTTTGCTATAGACAAAACCAACATTGTACCACTGTACTAGGAACGCAGATTACTCTACTTCCTTGTCTTGACACTGTAAGTGTTGGATGCAGGCAACAGCTTGACTTCCTCCTGCCACCCCCTGTGATCTCCTTCTTTCTGCTCTAGTCACTCAAAGCTCAGGAATGATGCAGGTCCCTTTCACTGGGGATTTAAGGCTCTTGCACCAAGCCCCATCCTTCAGCTTGTGATGTAGGAGGCACACTTGCGTCTTAGATCTGGTCATAGTTTTGCATCCTGGCAACTTCAGTTGATGTTTCACGGATGGGAGGCTACACCTAACTGTGTTCCTACAAAGCATTATCTGCTGAGGCTGGGGCTAATACGGAATCAGCCTTGAAACCAAGGAGCTTCAGCAGATCCAGCAACCCTCAGCACTGTTACCCCACTTTGCATCAGGAGACACTTCATGTACTGACAGTCTAGACCATTAGGGCCTTCTAGACCATTTATGAGAAATCTAGACACAGATAGGGTATGCTGGTGTTTATGCTGGTGTCATGAAGCAGCATAATATATTGATCCTGAAAAAAAAAATCAGCTAATAACGGATACATTTTCTGGGGGAAAAAAGTTTCAGTAATGGTTTTCATCACAAATTTTGCAGCTCTATTCTCCCAGCTTTCTGAAGCGTGTTTTCTAACTTGTTCTCGTCCCTCACATCCCTGCAATAGCTCAATTAAGCTTTTTGTAAAGCCTTATAATTTCAAGGAAAGTCTGTTTCCACGAGTATACCTCGTATTACTGTTTATTGCAACCTGCATATCAAAGCCATGCAGCTAACAGAATACTGTACTTGCTTTTAGCCCTCCTCCCATACACACATTTGCATGTGGAGAAGCAGTAATTTAAGGACACAATGGATTTTTGTCTACTTCTACAGAAGCCTGTACAGCTAGCTAGGAAACTGAAAGCTTTAAACTATGTATGACTTGTTTAAATTAATCACTCTGGCAGTCTTTAGGATGTATGTTTATTACAATGGAAAATCAAAATATATTAAATTACTACCAGTATGAAACACTGTTTGCAGTCCATGGTCTGATAATATTTTATTTGGTTTAAAAAAATAAATAAAAGCACACCAAAGACTAAGCCAAACTCACCCAATAGCTCATTGGGTCTCAAATTCAGACTTGCAATCAGTGGTGTTCTACCAAGGGAGAATATGGCCCACACCTTCAATTTTGTTTGATATTAGCAGTTAGCTAATACAATATTCCATATGAAAGGATATCACTTACATTAATACAAACATGTTGGGTAAAAAGAAAGAGAAATGGTGATGCAAGTAAGTTAACAGAAGTTAGGAAAAATATGAAGCGGAACATTTGTTCTTCAGATTTGGACAGTGATGCCTTACCACATTTATGAATAATTCCTTACAGTTTTTTATCACTTTCTGCCCCAGAAGCTAAATTAGCTTTACAACTATTAATTGAATTGTCTAACTTCACTACACACTGGGAGATAGAAAGGATTATTAACTCCACTTTACAGATAAGGAAACTGAGACAGGGAGAGGAAACGATTAGCTGGAGGTCACATGGGGAATCAGAGACAGATAAATCCCAGATCTCTCCATCCAATGCATTAAGCGCACAACATTGTTCCTTCTCCACACAAACAGCCATCAGAAATGAGACACATTTCAAAGAGAAACAATTAAAGCACCATTTCATCAAAGACAAAAGCTTCTGAAATTCATCCTATGCCGGTGATCCCAAATGTTGTTCTCTTTTGTCTCTGTCACATCATTTTAAGTGCAGATTATCCCTCCTTCCTTGCTTCCTGCACCATTAGGCCAGCATGTGCAGCACATGCACTTGCATCACTTGGTACAGCCACGCAGCCCTCCTGAAAATATCTGCCCTGTGTATGTACCTTACGGTGCTTTGTATGCACGTAATCAGTGTTTCCCTTGAAATAAGGACAAAGCTGATCATTCCTTGGCACTCACGGTACGTGAAGTACGTCTGTCTCTCCAAAGAGACCAGTCTTTACAAACTTTATACAAACGTAGGATGTTTTCTTCTTTTAAGAAGTTAATAGGCAAGTTCATAAATAAATTGTACAAGGTTTAACTCTCTGAGAGGATGGGGGGGATTAGCAATGAAGCAAATACCTCATATTTTGAGATTTGTTTGGCCTGACCGCACTCACACGCTGGGTGTCTAGGGAAGCGCTAGCATACTCACCTTGCACAGCACAATTACAATTTCAGCTATCACCGCTCTGAATAAGGTATTTGATTAAACTAATTGAAGTGGTGTTTATTAGCTGACAGCCATTAATAAGTGAGCTGGTTAAACACTTGCCACAGTGTATCAATCAACAGATTAGAATTTTCTTTGTTTCACTTCAAGCCTACGTGTCTTTGTTATAATTACCTCAGTACTTAGATCTAATCCTGAATTTCTGTAAAGCAACAGACATGTTGCCATTAATTTCCTCAGGAAAAACATCAGGATCTCTATGAAAAACATTTTATAAAGCACTGTATATGAGCAAATCAGGTCTCTATAAGATCTACGGTTTTGAAGCGACTTTAGTGTCTGGCTTTAGCATTCTCTGCTTACTTTTGTCTCCACTTAATACTTGTACACAAATCATTTGCTCCATTTCTAACAGAGTGAATGAAGTCTCATGAGTTTAGTTTAATGGGACAGATCTATACTACTAAAGAAGAAAACAGAATTATTACATAGCAAACATTAGGGCAGAAGTGCAGATTCATATAAAACAAAACAAAACACTTCAAAAGGTAGCATTAACTATTCAAAAAATCTTGTTTGAGCTACAATATTTTCACTGTTAAAAACCTTTTTTAAGTTCTCTTGAGCAAGTTTGTAAAATAAAGTTTCTAAATAGCAGCATGGATCAAAATAAATATATTTTTAACATAGTTCTTAATGACTGCTAATTCAATATAGAAGTATTCTTCAGAATTTTTCCGGGTTAAACAAACAATATGTTTTTCTGGATTGGTTTCAGTGGAGTCACTGGGAATATGATCTGAGGAAGGAATTTATTAGTGGTGCCTGAAGTCTAGAGCTTCAACAAACAACCTGGAATTCAAGAAAATGCCATTAGATAAAATTAAAAAGACTTACTAATCATTACTGACACTACTATGGTTGTCTCTGCCCATTACTTTCTATAATTATACATAGTTTTCTACCGGATAGTCCTGATGTCTCTTACAAGGCCTAGAACATGAATGCATTCCAATTTACTGATCTCTTTCCTTAGCTAAAAGGTATAATGCATTAAATTTTAGTATTTGGTCTAGATACAGAAAAAGTATTTATTTTGCTTGTGAGGTGAATACTCTTCTTATTTACTTATAATTGTTCTTGGGGCCACTTATGTTTTGTTGGAATAAACCTATAATGTGTAAAGAATGATAGAAGAATATTTGAAAAATAGCCAAAGCAAGTTTAGTTTACAATAAGACTTTTTAAGAGTATTGAAGAAACAGAATTTATAATGGAAGTCTTTTGTCTTCTCAATGACAGCTATAACAGCCTTCCTTAAACTCAAACCCACATGTTTAGGCTGCAGCTGTAGGCCATTAAACACCTGTGACCTTCTCCCATGAGCTGCTGAAGATCTTTGAAAATGACTCTTCACTTAATGGCAACTGTGTAGTAAAAAAAACCCCACCCCAAAACAAACAACAACAACAAACCAACCAACCAACCAACCGAACAACCAATCCCAAAACTCTGGAATGAAGCACTTCCCCCCTTCCAGGGGGCACTGCCCCTGATCTTCCAGGCTGGAAGGGAGCCTGGCTCAGGAGCCCAGGGAAGTTCCTCCACCGGTGGTATTCTACAGAGGGCAAATTTGCTTGGTGTATCATCTCATTAAATGCCTAGGGCTGTGTAAGGGTGCTGGATTGTCACGTCTGCACACAGATTAATTTTCAAACCTATCTCCAGAAATTCTTCTAATTCTCATCTTCACCTCCCGAGTCCCAGCACAGCGGCTTGGTCTGCTTCGGCTCCATTTTAGATGCCAAGAAGAACAGAATGTTCTGCCACAAAATCAAGGCTACAACTGCATCTATATTAGTGTTGTGTTTTGAGGCAATACAAATCCCGACAGTCCTCATTTACTGCACATTGGTGCAGTCTGCAGAACAGTGTTTATACTAACTGGGTTTCCTTTCAGAGAAATCTAACCTGATGGCTGTGCTCCATATGGCCACCAATTGCACTTCAGTCCCTAATGGGGACACATGAGCCTGTAACAGTGCTTGCTGCTTCAGGGTACGTCTACATTACTGCTGGTCAGTTCAGATCACAAATGTGCATTGGAAGCAGATCTCCTGGCTGTCCCACTTACTCTTTGATTCATACTGCAGAGGGGTCTCAGAGAGCCTAAACTGGATTCCTTGTCGGTGAAACTAAACTGGAAAATGTACTCCAAGAGTTTCTCCTAATGCGCTGCAGCTACTAATAGACATTCAGTACATAAGACCAGATGAGATCTAATTTGAAGTAAACCCTCTGAAACCATATAATGCGGTCCTCAGCACCAGCTACTTCACTCCGCAGGCCTGCTTTTCTCGCAGCACACTACTTGCGAACTTAAACAGTCTCAGATAGCTTCAGACCACATGTGTGATGATGATGACTGTGGTGGTTCGGGGGACCAAATTAAAACTGCTCCAAAGTAAAACCCCTGAACTGCACATAATGTAGATGTACAGGCCTCAGTACTGGTTACTTCATTAACTGTTCCTTTTATCGCACCAAATTACTTGCTAATGTGGACATAGCAGGGTGCTCTTCGCCATTAGACAGTGGCCTCTGATGCTTAGTCATGCTAACCAGAGAACAGATGTTTTAGCCTTTTTAAAAAAGATATGCAGTTTTATCACATTTTTTACACCTGAACAGTTATGTTCATCTCTCTGTTGCTTTAACTGTATGGCATTACTGACGGTGAGGCTGCAAGTAGGGAGAGGTGGGAGACGTGCCACCATGGAGACCCTGAAATGGGCTGTCAGTTTTCATAGCTCTGCTTGGTTAAGACTTAAATTCCATCATACAGCTTTTACTGATGATTTATTTAAATCCTGTAAATGCAGTTTTATTTTATTAATGTGCTCTATATCCGATTAAATTTTGTGTGTTTTTTTAATCTCCGTATACCACCTAGCACTAAAAGTAGAGTCACTGGAATATAAATAAATACATAAGTAAACTCAAATCCACCATAATTCTGCTGGTCTGATTCTGATTTCATGCTAGCATTAATCAGAACTAAAACAACTGAAAAAAATCAGAGCCATATACTTCCAGAGTTTGTACTAGTGCACTTGGTAGATAGTATCAGAAGGTCGTCCTCTAACAGCATAGCAGCTTCTGCTGTTGCAGATTGTAAATACTAAAATAAAGAGGAAATCATGATAGAGTCTAAAATTAATCTGATGCAAAGCCCAAGACAAATCCTCCATGGTCCTTGTCAAAAGGGAACACGAAAGATTTGACCAAGTGTTATTGGTCAGCATTTAAAAAGTGGAAATGAAGGTTTCCACGTATCTCTGACTTCTGCCTTGTGATTTCAGTCTGCAATAAAATTAACCTACAAAAGAAAATAAACTGTGGTAGGACTATAGACACAGATCAAGGCTGCTTTAGATTAAGTTCTCTGTATACATCATGGATCTGTACCATCTGTTTTGTATTGAAAAAGAATAATATTTTAAGGCACGTTTATTACAATATATTAAGAATCTTAAGAGCTCACATACTCCTTTAAAACATACATTGAAATTAAAGACAAAGTCCTACAGTGGAAACTGAGGGTCCTCAGCATCTTTCAAGAGACATTCAACAATTTCATGATAGCACTGTAAATGAAAAACAAGCCTAATATACATGATTCCTGCCTGCACGCTGTAAAAACAATCACCATTACTTATACTGCGCTACTCACATATTTTACATGCATATCCTGTAAGTTACAAAGAATAAACTTCAGTCATAATAGTCACTGATAAATTTCTGTTGTACAACTATATAGAGAACTTTATAAAAACAAAGTATTTGTTTCTAGTCATGGATGGACCTACTGAATTTTCATATACTAGACTTCAGATAAACTGGATTTAAAATACATACAGCTTCTTATTTATGCACTGTATATGAAATTCATGCTCTTTTTTTTGTTGGGGTTGTATAACTTTTCTCTTATTATTCATATTTCACAATGTCCTTGCATTGTATGCCTCAGTGAATTCACTATTTTTGGGTTTTGTTAGCAAAAAAAAAAAAATTGATGAACAACCACATATTATCCCTGAGCACTGCAGTTACATGTTCCTTTATACAACTTAGGCTACTCACCCATGCTAGAAGAACTCTGTTTTCTGTTTAAATGAATTATCCAACACCATGATAGATATGGGATATATCTATGGGATAGATAGCAGCCAGGGATCAGGTTAGGAAAACTAAAGCCCTGATAGAATTAAATCTGGCCAGGGACATCAAGGGCAACAAGAAAAGCTTCTATAGGTACATCGGGGATAAAAGGAAGAGGAGGGAAAATGTGGGCCCTCTCCAGAATGAAATGGCAGACCTGGTTACCCGGGATATGGAGAAGGTGGAGGTACTCAATGACTTTTTTGCCTCAGTCTTCACCGGCAAGTGCTCGAGCTTCACCGCCCAAGCCGCAGAAGGCAAAGGCGGGGACTGGGAGAATGAAGAGCCACCCGCTGTGGGAGAACATCAGGTTCAAGATCATCTAAGGCACCTGAAGGTGCACAAGTCCATGGGACCCGATGAGATCCATCCATGGGTCCTGAAGGAACTGGTGGATGAAGTTGCTAAGCTACTATCCATCGTATTTGAGAAGTCGTGGCAGTCTGGTGAAGTTCCCACTGACTAGAAAAGGGGAAACATAACCCCCATTTTTAAAAAGGGAAACAAGGAAGACCCGGGGAACTACAGGCCAGTCAGTCTCACCTCTGTGCCTGGGAAGATCATGGAACAGATCCTCCTGGAAGCTATGCTAAGGCACATGGAGGACAGGGACGTGATTCGAGACAACCAGCGTGGCTTCACCAAGGGCAAGTCCTGCCTGACCAACCTAGTGGCCTTCTATGATGGAGTGACTACATCCGTGGACATGGGAAGGGCTACAGATGTCATCTATCTGGACCTCTGTAAGGCCTTTGACACGGTCCCCCACAACGTCCTTCTCTCTAAACTGGAGAAGTATGGATTTGATGGGTGGACTGTCTGGTGGGTGAGGAGTTGGTTGGATGGTCGCATCCAGAGGGTAGTGGTCAATGGCTCAATGTCCAGATGGAGACTGGTGACGAGTGGCATCCCGCAGGGGTCCGTATTGGGACCAGTACTGTTTAATATCTTCATCAATGACATAGACAGTGGGATCGAGTGCACCCTCAGCAAGTTGGCAGATGACACCAAGCCGAGTGGTGCGGTCGACACGCCAGAGGAACGGGATGCCATCCAGAGGGACCTGGACAAGCTCAAGAAGTGGGCCTGTGTGAACCTCATGAGGCCAAGTGCAAGGTCCTGCACCGGGGTCAGGGCAACCCCCAGTATCAATACAGGCTGGGGGATGGAGGGATTGAGAGCAGCCCTGCCGAGAAGGACTTGGCGGTACTGGTGGATGAAAAGCTGGACATGAGCCAGCAATGTGCACTCGCAGCCCAGAAGGCCAACCGTGTCCTGGGCTGCATCCAAAGCAGCGTGGCCAGCAGGTCGAGGGAGGTGATTCTGCCCCTCTACTCTGCTCTGGGGAGACCCCACCTGGAGTACTGCATCCAGCTCTGGAGCCCTCAGCACAGGAGAGACACGGACCTGTTGGAGCACGTCCAGAAGAGGGCCACGAAAATGATCAGGGGGATGGAACACCTCTCCTACGAGGACAGGCTGAGAGAATTGTGGTTTTTCAGCCTGGAGAGGAGAAGGCTTCGGGGAGACCTTATTGCAGCCTATCAGTACTTAAAGGGGGCTTATAAAAAAGATGGCGGCAGACTTTTTAGCAGGGCCTGTTGCGACAGGACAAGGGGGAACGGCTTTAAACTAAAGGGGGGTAGATTTAGACTAGATCTAAGGAAGACATTTTTTACGCTGAGGGTGGTGGAACACTGGCACAGGTTGCCCAGAGAGGTGGTGGATGCCCCATCCCTGGAAACATTCCAGGTCAGGTTGGACGGGGCTCTGAGCAACCTGATCTAGTTGAAGATGTCCCTGCCCATGGCAGGGGGGTTGGACTAGATGACCTTTAGAGGTCCCTTCCAACCCAAACTATTCTATGATTCTATGATATAAAAGGGCCCTAATGGGATCTGAGATTTTTTAATGGTTCTTAGAAACTAGAGTTACAAAGACCACTTCTCTGCAGACTCCCTGTTCTCTGGCTCTGAATATCGGTGCAGCAGCAATACTAATGCCGTACCAGGCTGCACTATCAGCAGCATAGCCACCTGGCTGACAAAAGTGAGTGGTCCCCTCTATTTGACATTCATGTCCAATTTTGGCAACCCCCATACAAGAAAGACATGAGCATACTGGACCAAGTCCTGCAGGCAGTCACCAGGATGTTTAAAGGACCAGAAACATAACATACAAGGAGAAGCTGAGTTATCTGTGTTTGTTCAGCCTGGAGAAGAGATGGCTAAGTGGGAATCCAGTTGCTGCTTTGAACTGCCTAACTGGGCTTACAGACAGGATGAAGCCAGACTCTTCTCAGAGCTGCACAGGGAAAGGACAAGAGACAACAGTCAGGTTGCAACAAAGGAAGCTCTGAGTAGACACAGAAAAAAATTCCTCTGTGAGGATACTTAAGGACAGGAACAGGTTGCCCAGAAACGGTAGGAATTCATCCTTGAAGATACTCAGAATTCAGCTGGACCGCCCACTACAACTTGAAAGTTGGTTCTGCTTTGAGCAAGGGGCTGGATTTGATGACCTCCAGAAGTTCTTTCGAACTAAATTCTAAGCCTATGTGCATGGGTTGCTACTCCTACCGCTGTAATACTTCTCATATCTAGCTTTTCTGCATCTATACACTAAATCTGTCATCTAGATCCTCATAATCTTGCATCCTGATTAATTTAAAACTGCTGTTTTCAGGCCATCTGTTGTACATATCCCCCTCTCAACTGAGTGTATACAAAATATAGTGGCTATGATATTCCCCGACCACAGTTCTGATGTTACTGCCTTTTTGTGTCTCATCACAGCATTGCTTATCTCCCCCCACAGCACAGCAGATTTGCTTGCCCATTTGTCAGATTCTGTCACCGGGATCTGCCTGCACTGGCAGACCTGCATGGCAAATCATACACCGTGACCAGTCCTTCTGAACTGGTGCATAAACACCTTCCAGCCTCCCACATTCTCCCACACAGAGTTCAGTTGTGATTTGTTGAAGAAGCTGCCAGATGATGCATAACTAGAAAGGCCATGGTGTTTGTCCGTCTCTTTCTTTAAAATTATTATATATTCTACATATTCTCCAATACTTCTAATCTGGTATGTTTTAAATTTCTGAGCAGAGCTCAGAAATTACTTACTTTCAATTAAATAATTACAGCAGTTTTTCAAAGTACATAGGTTCCCAAAGATACTACAGGACATGCTCTTTTCTAAATGCCTAAAAAGGTTAAAAGTCTCATTTCCAGAAATACCAGTGAGAGTTAGGTGTGCCCTCTTGCAGCATATTTATCCTGCCTCGGTGTTTTTCAAAGTCCCACCAGGCAGAAATCTACATGTTTAGCTAAGCCAGTCTTGAAAATTTTGTTGTTAACATGACATGAGAACAATAGCAACAATAAAAGTACTGCAAAGGATCATAATTAATCTTTAAGTTGTTTTTCAGTCCAGTATTCTTAGGGTTTTTGCTGATTGTGTTTTTGGAGAGGACTGTAGGATGTTGGGCTCTATGTAGATGCATAAATCTGCAAACTAAAGTCCATCGCAAAGGTTTGATTCACTTACTTGTACATAGGCACCTGGTGATGCCATTTGAGATGTCCTAGCTTCCTGCGTACCTGCCATGGCCTCTAGCTGGGCCCTATAAAAAGAGAACCAGTCATACAGTGCAGTTGGCAGCTACCTGAGGATGTCTGAGATCCTCTAGGATGTCTGAAAAGATATGGAGTATCTTTATGTGCAGGCAACTAAACTGGAGTCCCTAGTCCCTAGTTTGGTTGAGTGTTTATGGGTAAGGATGAGGGGGAAGGCCAACGAGGTAGATATCCTGCTGGGAGTCTGTTATAGACCACCGAACCAGGATGAAGAGGTGGATGAAGCATTCTACAAGCGGCTGGCAGAAGTCTCTCAATCGCTAGCCCTTGTTCTCGTGGGGGACTTCAACTTCCTGGACGTCTGCTGGAAATACAACACGGCAGAGAGGAAACAGTCTAGGAGGTTCCTGGAGTGTGTGGAAGACAACTTCCTGACACAGCTGGTAAGTGAGCCTACCAGGGGAGGTGCCTCGCTCGACTTGCTGTTTACAGAGAAGGACTGGTGGGAGATGTGGTGGTCGGAGGCCGTCTTGGGCTTAGCGACCATGAAATGATAGAATTCTCCATTCTTGGTGAAGTAAGGAGGGGGGCCAGCAAAACCGCAGCCATGGACTTCTGGAGGGCGGACTTTGGCCTGTTCAGGACACTGGTTGAGAGAGTCCCTTGGGAGACAGTCCTGAAGGGCAAAGGGGTCCAGGAAGGCTGGACGTTCTTCAAGAAGGAAGTCTTAAAGGCGCAGGAGCAGGCTGTCCCCATGTGCTGTAAGAAGAACGGGTGGGGAAGACGACCGGCCTGGCTGAACGGGGAGCTCTTGCTGGGACTCATGAAAAAAAAAGGAGAGTTTACCGCTTGTGGAAGAAGGGGCAGGCGACTCAAGAAGAGTACAGGGATCTCGTTAGGTCATGCAGAGAGGAAATGAGAAAGGCAAAAGCCCAGCTAGAACGCAATCTGGCCGCTGTCGTTAAAGACAACAAAAAAATGTTTTTACAAATATATTAATGACAAAAAGAGAGCCAAGGAGAATCTCCATCCTTTATTGGATGCGGGGGGGAACATTGCCACCAAGGATGAGGAAAAGGCTGAGGTACTCAATGCCTTCTTTGCCTCAGTCTTTAACAGACAGACCAGTTATCCTCAGGGTATTCAGCCCCCTGAGCTGGAAGACAGGGACGGCGAGCAGGATGAACCCCCCATAATCCAAGAGGAAGCAGTCAATGACCTGCTACGCCACCTGGATGCTCACAAGTCTATGGGGCCGGATGGGATCCACCTGAGAGTGCTGAGGGAGCTGGTGGAGGTGCTCGCCAAGCCACTCTCCATCATTTATCAGCAGTCCTGGTTAACGGGGGAGGTCCCGGACGACTGGAGGCTTGCCAATGTGACGCCCATCTACAAGAAGGGCCGGAAGGAGGATCTGGGGAACTACAGGCCTGTCAGCCTGACCTCGGTGCCGGGGAAGATTATGGAGCGGTTCATCTTGAGGGCGCTCACAAGGCATGAGCGGGACAACCATGGGATCAGGCCCAGCCAGCACGGGTTCATGAGAGGCAGGTCCTGCTTGACCAACCTGATCTCCTTCTATGACCAGGTGACCCGCCTAGTGGGTGAGGGAAAGGCTGTGGGTGTGGTCTACCTGAACTTCAGTAAGGCCTTTGACACCACCTCCCACAGCATTCTCCTAGAGAAGCTGGTGGCTCACGGCTTAGACAGGTGTACTCTGCGCTGGGTCAAAAACTGGCTGTACGGCCGGGCCCAGAGAGTTGTGGTGAATGGAGTTACATCCAGTTGGCGGCCGGTCACGAGCGGTGTTCCTCAGGGCTCAGTTTTGGGGCCGGTCTTGTTCAATATCTTTATCGATGATCTGGATGAGGGGATTGAGTGCACCCTCAGTAAGTTTGTGAACGACACCAAGTTGGGCAGGAGTGTTGATCTGCTCAAGGGTAGGAAGGCTCTGCAGAGGGACCTGGACAGGCTGGATCGATGGACTGAAGCCAACTGTATGAGATTCAACAAGGCCAAGTGCCGGGTCCTGCACTTGGGCCACAACAACCCCATGCAGCGCTACAGGCTTGGGGAAGAGTGGCTGGAAAGCTGTCTGGCAGAAAAGGACCTGGGGGTGTTGGTCGACAGCCGGCTGAACATGAGCCGGCAGTGTGCCCAGGCGGCCAAGAAGGCCAATGGCGTCCTGGCCTGTATCAGAAATAGTGTGGCCAGCAAGAGTAGGGATGTGATCGTGCCCCTGTACTCGGCACTGGTGAGGCTGCACCTCGAATACTGTGTTCAGTTTTGGGCCCCTCACTACAAGAAGGACGTTGAGGTGCTGGAGCGTGTCCAGAGAAGGGCAACGAGGCTGGTGAGGGGTCTGGAGAACAAGTCTGATGAGGAGCGTCTGAGGGAACTGGGGTTGTTTAGCCTGCAGAAAAGGAGGCTGAGGGGAGACCTCATCGCTCTCTACAACTACCTGAAAGGAGGTTGTAGCGAGGTGGGTGTCGGTCTCTTCTCCCAAGTAACTAGTGATAGGACAAGAGGAAATGGCCTCAAGTTGTGCCAGGGGAGGTTTAGATTAGACATGAGGAAAAATTTCTTTACTGAAGAGTGGTTAAACATTGGAACAGGCTGCCCAGGGAAGTGGTTGAGTCCCCATCCCTGGAGGTATTTAAAAGACGTGTAGATGAGGCACTTAGGGACATGGTTTAGTGGGCATGGTGGTGTTGGGTCGACGGTTGGACTCGATGATCTTAGAGGTCTTTACCAACCTTAATGATTCTATGATTCTACATAATTTGTAAAATAATACAATAACAATAACAAAGGAGCTAATCCTACAAAATACACTGAAATTATTAGAAGAAAATGGTAAGAAATCCAGTGGAACAGCAACAACAACAAAACCATCATCAGGTATTCAGTTTCAAATGTTAGGTGAATAAGTAATTGGCACTCCGGAGTGGAAAGGGTTTCCAGTGTTAGTGAGTCCATTCCCTGCCATCATTGGCATGACAACCTATAATCCTCTCCAAAACCACAAGTTTTGTCCTTGAGCACGTATCACCTACTGCTCTTCCAACTAACAGCCAAACGTGTTATAACCCATAGATATATGTGATAGACATATGGGGTAAATTTCACTGGTAAGATCTATATTTCGATTGTTTCTCATGCTCTTTCCATTCTTTTGGAGTG
Organism: Aptenodytes patagonicus; assembly: GCF_965638725.1. NCBI lineage: Eukaryota > Metazoa > Chordata > Aves > Sphenisciformes > Spheniscidae > Aptenodytes > Aptenodytes patagonicus. The sequence continues at coordinate 151,889,263 of NC_134950.1, forward strand.
TGTTTAGACCACGATTTTAAAGAATTATATCAGTCAAGCTGGATATCAAGCTGCAAGTTATGGGATACTTGTCTTCAATATCTGTCTACAACTGTGTTAGAGAAAGTGGAAGCGCTTACTAGACAACAACTCTGTATTTTTCATGTCTTCAGAATAAAAACTACAAATAATGACATCTCCATTTGCACTACCTCTGTCCATTTTGGACTGACAATCAGCTGTCTAAAACCTGACATTTGGTTTATCTTATCCCAAATAAAAAGAGAAGAAATAATTTCAGGGCTGATACATCAACACAGAAAAAAATATCCTCAATTTCAAAGTGGTCTGACAAACAATAGCTCCAGTAAGGGAAGATTAGTAATATAACTAATAAACTAGCTTTGTACTGGACTCTCTGCATAATGGGAAGTCAGAAACGTTTGTGACTGGACATTAAACTACACAGTCAACAGAACTCAAACCCACTGACTGGAACTCACATGTGGATTTGATTCTCATTTCAAAGGAAGTGAGCACTGGTCATTTCCTATATCTTTGGTCAGTTTTTGCTTGAAACTCTTTACTGCAAAGTTCAAAATAAGGTAGAGAAGGAGGAATAGGAATACAAACTTGGCGTTTGGAAAAAATTAATGTAGTGTTCATCAAAATTATAGGAAGTCTTGCCCACTAGACGACTATGAGGTGCTAGACCATAAATAACTGCATAACTCTGTGTGACTATAACCACTGGCAAAATCTTAAATAATACTGTCTATATTGGTCAAAACATTTGCATACTGAACTCACCAGAACACCCCCAAATGCATCCACTAGTCACTGTTCAGCACAATATATTAATTACAGATTGAACTTGACAGCTATGACCAGCTTCGTAAAAGCACTCTGACATAAAGTTTAACCCGTGATTGTACTTATAGTAAAGGATTCTTTTCTGGTTTTAGATCACTTGTTATAACAGTCTTTATCTTTTTTTGAATATTATTACTATATTCTCTCCTTTCTTAGTAGAGAATTTGAAAATATCCAGTGGTGTTCAACTTGTTTTCTTGCTGTATGTTACTTCTGGCATAGTAAGCACAATGTGGTTATAGCCTTCTATCTTTTTCATCTGAAAGATGTGAGTGATTGTACAAGATGCTAGCCTGTGGCAATCACATCCACTGCGTCACGGAATTTAGACTTAAGACCTGCCAAGTATTTCACACTGCTTGCAGCGTTCACGCAGTTGGCTCCCGCCTGGCATTCTCTTGCAGCTGGGGATCCAACACACACATTTATTCAGCATTTACACAGATCCTTTGATTTGGTGCATGAGATCATGGAGCAGGAATGAAGCTGTTGCAAGTCCACGACATCCTAATGGAGCCTCCCACTCACAGAGGTCCTGCTAGGGGATATACTCTCTGGATGCAGCCCCGATCCCCAGCTCCATGTTAGCCCATCACTCAGTGCTCTCTCTGACCCCTGGCCTAGCATAGCATTCTCACAGGTACTGAAATAAATGGGACCTGAGAGCACTGATACCTGATACCATACAATGCACAGAACTTGCACTTTATTATAAAGCAGACAGTACAATAAATCCCTCTGTATTATATTTAGTAATGGTATCATTTGTGTCATTCAGGAAAGTGATCTTGATAGTTTTGTAAAACCCCATGGCTTTGAATAAATCACTTCCATAGTAAAGTATTTGACTGATGAGACACTAACTATCCTACAGTGAGAAAATTATTCAGGCTGGGAAGATGACAGGTTCAGAGCACGAAAAACAATAAGCCATAGAGAAGCTGGAAAGAACAGCATGTACAAAAGACCAAAGGGCAATTGTCACTATCCCTGAGTAATGACCATAACAACAGGTGCTAAAACATACAATACAACTATATAGTACTAGCCAATTTCTAAGCTGGCAGAAAGCTCAATAGCCAAGTGAAACCCTTTATAAGCAAGAGAGTCTCATTAGCACAATGAAAGAGACAAATAAAAATGGCTAGGTTTTGTTTGCAATACCCATTACAGTTGCCTGCAATGTGAAAGGGCTTCCTGTTTTCTATTTCCATTTGATCTCCCTATGCTATAGCTAATATAATAGTTGCTAAGTGGAAAAATAAGTAGAATCTTTAGTTAAAATTGTCTATGGCCTTGAAATTGTTATAATTTCTTTCCTCGTCTTTCTTTCCAACAAGATCCCTGTCTTACCAAGTACAATATATAATTATTCCAATTTTTCCTCATGAAGATGTTTATCCTTTCGTATCTAGCCTGCCTGTCATATCTTGTTATAATTCACAGAAATCTGAAATACGCTGTTCTGATAAACCTGTCAGAATAATAACAGAAACACATATAGTTAATCATTGTGATAGGCTTTCCGTATTATTCTGAGAAAGATAGAACTGAATATTATGAATAACACTCTAAATGTAATTTATATGAATATATAAATCCTTACCAGTGGTTTCCATTTACTAATAATCTTGAAGTCTTATCAGGTATTAATTGCTAATAAGCATGATTCATTATGACTTACTGTGCACAGATTTATTGTTCGTGACAGTGAAGTAAGCAAACAGACATCGGCATGGAGTATTCCTGAAAATGAAAAAAAAAGTTTTCGTTATCTATAGACAAATATGAAATAAAACTTGTTCTAAAGAATGTCAGTATGTCTGCGTTGGTCTTCAGTACCTACGTTACTCTGATCCTTTTTTTAGTATAAATTTACGAATACTTTACAGAAGAAAATAGAGAAACTCTGTTGTAACACTATGCAGCAGAGCTGAGCTAGCTAAAGATAAGAAGTGGTATCAAGCTGTCATTTGGGCAAATGTTGCATCCAGATTCTTTAGGTCCAGTCAGGGAGACCTGAAGGGAGATTTATCTTCTCCCGTAGAATTGCTAATGACTTCAGTGTTGAATTAAAGAGTTCTGAGAACAGAAAACATCAACCCCAGAGAACGATTTTTTGTTTGAAAGGCACATTAGCTTTAATCCTAAGCATATGTCCCTGTCTCCTGCACGAATATAGGAAAATCCAACAGAATAAGCAATACCATCCTTTGATTTATTTCTCTGACTGCTCATGCTTCAGCTTTGTCATCAAGCAATCCATTTCAGCCTCCTCTGTGCACCTCGCATCTCTTCTTTTTGCTGTTTCTCATTGCAGCTCTTCTTGCTGCTACTGCCTCCTGAGTCACACGCAAAGAGATTTAGGCATGAACATTTAATGGCAAAGGCCTTTGAAAATTATAGAACTTTTTTTTTTTAAATTGTTTTTGTCTAGTTGATAGCTTGCAGCACCAAACCAAACAGAATCATTAAATGGTTCAGTGGACTAAGATCAAAGACAGACACCTGTGAGCAAAATCCTCTATTATCATTTCACTGTCAAAAGTAATTGTGGCTAATTGAACAAGTTTGTTTAATTCTCATATAGCTCAAGAGACCATATCCTGAGCTGCTGGAAATAGATCTGGTTCTGCTGAAGTCAGCTCCGCCAATCTGTAGCAACTGAGGAACTATCACAAGGAGAGAAACAGTTAACCCATTGCTTAACTGCATGGGCTGCATGACCAGCTATTGCAACCGAAATACATGTCTCAAAACTTGGGCTGATCAAGAAAAAAAATGACCACAGTCATATTTGCCTAATTTTATATGAGAAGCTATTAAATACACACTTTGATATCAGTAGACTAAAAGACATCCAATAGAATTTGATGAAGGTAAAAATCAAAATATGCTGGAAGGTCTGCAAGCAGACACCAGACATCATTTTCTAAATGCTTTTAAAATCCAATTTCCCTTTGCAAGAAAGAAAGCTTCTCTCCTCCCTACCCAAGTTTAACATGCAACCACAATCAACCAGCAAGCAACAAAAAGCACAGTTCTAGTGTATGGATTTAAATGTTTAGAAAGCAAATAATCACAAATCCAGCACATCTTTAAATCAGACATCTTTATGAAAAGAGCTCAGAATAAAGTGTGGGTCTATCTGCCACATCTTAAATCCTGGCACAGTGAATGGAAAAAAAACCAAAAACCCAACCAGTCACGAAAATGACTTCCTGTAAGGGCAAATCAGATAGAGCAGTAAGATATAGGTCTGTTAAACACATCACACCAGCCTCATTATCAACAGTAAAATTATATACAAGCAATGCTTTCTGAGGTAGCAGTGCGCATTAAAAATGAAAAAATGTAATTTAGGGAGACATTAAAAATAATTGCAATTGTAAATACAAATATTTATTTCAAAATCAGTGCTGGCTCCTTCACTCAGTTAAGTTAGGAGAGCCTACAAATAACTCCAGTAAAACCCCGACTTACCCTATTTCTCTATCTGGTGCTTCATGTGCTCCTGTTTTACTAGGGCTTGCAGCAGTTCACAGCCAGTGAATAATGGAATGCCAGTGCAACACTGAACTGCTGTGCAGATTGTCAGGTAAATCCCAGCATTTAAAAGACTCCATATTATTGAGGCTGATACAGATACAGTCTGTAGAAAGAGATTGGTGCAACTACACAGATGTATGATGAACAGAACTGCATGTCGTCCTAAGCAGAGGGCCAAATTCCACTTAGTCCCCTTGCTAAATCCAATGCTATTTACTTAGAAAGCTTATTTTACTATTATTATTGTTGTTGTTTACCACTTATTTTCTATCCTTTTGCTTGAGCTATTCTAAGTCTCTAACCATTACCTTTAGCTCTTATTACCTTGCAGTTACATTGTTAACAAAAAATAAATGATCTATAAACCACTAAAGAAGCTGACACGTTATGAAGAGAGCTTGTTAAAACTCACTCATGTAACTACACGGGCATGACAGATGCCATGCATTCACCATACATGTAAGAAGTCACCAAGTCCCTTTTTTTGGAGTAAGAGACTTTCCAAAACCAAGAAACATTAAGAGCCATTGCCCAAAATATAGGGCACAGCTACATCCTACCAACGACTGAGCTACGTGTGTACCAGGCACTGGGACCTAGATGTAGGTGCCAATACTAGGGATTATTGAATGGAGAAATGGATTGAGGATCCAAGGCAAGTACAGAAAGTAGCAGAAAAAACAACATGTAGCAAGTAGTAACGTAGCCCAGGGATGAACAGTTTTTGGGAGAGGGCTGTCTGGAGAGAGGCTTGGCGCTATGAGCAAGGAAACTTCGGCTGTTGTGGGAAGAGGAACTGCCTCTAAACACAAGACTGATTCTTAAACGTGTGTGTCTGTTCTGATTCCAGCATACAGAACCTGAATATTAACCCATTGCGCATGTCACAGGGAAGACAATATAGAAAATATACAAACAATATACAAAGCAGCAGTATTTAAACACTGGCTAGCAATTCTACATTGGCTGTGATGGCATCTCTTACTTCAAGGTAACAATGGAAAAGGAGACAGGACCACCTGGCCTAAAAACAGCTTTTAGATAAGGAATTGTTGGCCTGCTGGTGGCTTCCTGGATTGGTTAGTGAAGACATGAGGTGCATATTATGGAAATACATACAATTGCTGCATTTATCTTTTCAGTTCATCTCAGATCACTTGCAAAAGTTTGCAGGTTGAAATACAATAGTGTGAGCCACAACACATTTTCTGTAAAAGTTGATCTATTAAGAGTACATGTCACGTAAAGAAATTATTTCAAATGATCACCAAAACACAGAGACATGCAATTAGCAGGTAACTTTTCAGATCCTGATGTACGTTACAATAAAAGAATGCTGCACAACACCAGACTCCCAAGGACAAAAGTCCTGGGAATCGGTACAGAACCAAACCTGCATTAGCTTCAACCAGGGCCCCAGGAGTGCTTCTGAGCTCCCTGGTTTGAGTGTGCTCAGCTGCATGTGTCCCGTGTCAGGGACTAAAACCCATGAACTCTCCAGCTTGCATCCTTCCCCTTCTCACCTCCTGCTTTGGTTTCTGCAAGATGGTACCTGAATCTGAATGGTGAAAACAACAAGATCCCAAGGTACCACAAAGACAGCCCTCGTTCTATCTAGGTACAGTCATTTGTGTGTCTACCTAGTTATAAGGAAGGTAACCAAAACACAATTATATGCTCCAAAAGCCTTTTTCAATACCATTACCCTCTGCATTGGAAACCACACCCTCAGGTCACAGACTTTCCAAACTGTTTGGAAAGTTTTTCCTGTGTTCATATTATCCATTAATGAACCATGTAAGGCAACTGGACTCAAATTATTGCTGCTCTGGACAACAGTGATTTTGCAAAACGACACAGCATTTAGTCCCATTCTAATTTAAGCATAGCAAAAGGTGCATTACTATGTATCTATTCAGAAATCAGGACTGGGCAAGTACAGAAAGTATACTTCTAGAGTCAAAGGGAGTGCAAGATCCAACAACCCCTAACTGAACATAGGAAAAGCAGAAGACAAAGGAGGGCTGTATTGCAGACCATGTTAATTAGCATCTTATTCAGCATCCTAAACTAAACGCAGCTCTGAAACAATTCTGTGCAGATGCCCTACCAAACACTCCTGAATGTACTCTGCCAAACACGTAAAATGACTGGGCTGATGACCAATTTCTTAATATCCAGAAATAGGTAACATTTTGGTAGGCTGACAATATGCCAAGGTAATTTTCAACACAAATAATGCCAAAACAAGAATTGGATAGTAATCAAGCTAGGAAACGTGTGAAATTCAAAGTAGTTTCAGGTTAAAACAAAAGCCTCATTCATTGCCATGCAGTTTCAAGGTCACTGACCTAAAGCACAGCTCGTCTTGCTTTTTGTGCTCTTTTTCCACTTTGTCTAGCTTTTATAGGAGCAAAAATATAAGAAGAGCTTGGCTGACAGGTCTAGATCTATATCTAGATCTAATTCAAGCTGTGATTTACACTATTCTAACAATAAGGCCTGGCACCACAAACAGGTGGTGCAGCAGGAGACAGCAGTGCTGGCATCTTTCAAGTTACCCATGGGCTCATTAGCCGTTGGCCAGCAAGATGCTGGATTCTCGTATCTGGTCTGAGTCTGGCAAAAGCACTCCAAAACAAGTGTTTCCTTAAAAATTAGTAGGGTGTGGGAACAAATAGATGCTCTGATTTTTACAAAAATTGCCCTAACTGACTATGAGGGGAAAAAGAGGAAAACGGTTTGAAGATACTTAGGTATCCCTGAATACATGTATCTGACTTAAAAATATTTCAGTAATAACAGGCTATTTACATACTCTCACAGCTAAACATCAGAAAGCACAACAGAGAGAGATATCCCAGCTAAGATTAAGGAATGTGATAAATAATATTTAAAAGCAATATATAGACTGATAGTTTAAATAACTTTTAAATACAATTCCTCATCTCTGAACCCATTTTCTAGATGTAAAGGGCATTTTCAGTTTTAAAAAAAATCACAGCAATAAGTGGGCTTTCATTCAAACTAGTATCTTTCTCAGGAAAATTTATTTGTATGACCTGTGTGCATAACTTCAAACTTTAAAAAGTTTGTTGCTTTTCTGATTTCCAAACTCAAAAAAAAATCCCTACATGGAGGATTTCTTCTCTCTCTCTCAACTGCAGACCTATTTTGCCTCAAGTTGTTAAAAGTTACACAGTAAGCAAAAGGAAAATGAAACTGTAATTCTGTACTCTGTACTGCCTTCTGAGTTGCGAGAGTTATGTAAATTACAGAGTAGTTTAATGAAGAGGAACTGAAGAAAAGTGAAAGAATGGCTCAATTTCCCCTCCGAACCAGAAAGAAACATAGGGAGGGAAAAAAAGGGACCGAAACCTCAAATTCTGAGAATTCTAAATCTATAATTAAAAGAGCAAAGACTTTGACCAAGAAAAATTTCCATTTTGAATGCTACAGTATTGAAACAACTTAAAAATATTCATTAAACTATCCTCTATATTTTGTGACTCTAGCCTTCAAATCCAAGATAAGAACAGAATTGTCATTTCTTGTTGAAACACAGCCTTTGGCAAGGCTTCAGAGGATTGGTGCTGTTATAAGAGCAGAAACAATACAGCACAATTTGTCCTGAGGACATTACAGAATGTTTCATCTTTGAAGACTGAAGTTGTAAATTGAAATTTGGGCAAGAAAAATCTCGGGTTTTTTAAACACAATCTGTGTATTCCTTCATCAGCACGAGCGATTATGGCCTCTGAGAACACCCGCTATCAAACTTAGCATGTCCAGGATGACACTTAATAGTATCCCAGAGAATTGATTCAGTTTAGCCTTAAAAAGGATCTATGTCTTGGGAAAACAAGTGATGTTTTAAGATATATTTGCTAAGAGACTGAAAATATTTAGGCAGAATTATCTGATCTGTGTTAGATGTAAGGTCAAAAAGGTGATTTCAGTTGTCCCTTACTTCAGTCATTCCTTACAGTCATCCCTTAACATCTCTGATAACATCTACAGTTTTCAAATACCACTTTAGATAAAAACCACACTTGTATATGTTCATTTACGTTAGCTGACTGTGGTCACTCCTAACCTACTGTTTTTTAAAAACAAAAAATGTGATAGTCATGGTGACTTAAAACACAATCTCATTTTCTTAGGATACATATGCCCTAAGAAACAAGTGTGCCACCTATTGATTTACCAGATACCATTTAAGCATACCCTTCCTAATTTTGTAATGCTTATATGCTCCAGCAATAATATTTGAGGACCTTAATGAACTTCAGCTCGAAACACTGTGTATGATGAGGACTTCAGAAGTGTCCGGTTTCATAGGCAGAAATTCAAGTATAGAAATACTAAGGTATTTAGTCATTCCAGTTAAACAACCAAATTGGTTTCATTTTATGCAGCTTATTCAGGATTATACAGGAAGTCTATGGTCTCAACTCCCGGCTTAAAATTTTCACTGGTGAACCACTTGCACTCTTCTGAGTGTCTCTGAAGATATTAAGTACATACGCACACATGCACTGATGTTATATACCACTGCCAGCAGTCAGAGATCTAGGCTGTAGATCTAGGTACAAGCTGTGGCTGCAAGTCATCAGTTTCTAAATGATAGTGCTATGCAATTTGCCATTTACAAACAAAGATTAATACATTCAGTAAAAATAATCATCCATTAATTTAGTTTTAATGTCATATAGAAGAAAAACCAACTATAGAATACAACTACGCTGGGAGGGCATTTTTCAATACTCCCACACCATACACTTGGTGAAGGCAGGGTGCCTGCGAAAAATGAAGACTTACAAATCTCACTTGCAAGCCAAAAGAATGAAAAGCTTGTTCTTTGTTTTGATTTCCACTTTTTTTCCTAGAGAAAGAGGTCCATTTACATTGATATTGAGTATTTTAATGTGTGAAGTAATACAGCAAACTGAAGTGCCAAGATGATATGTTGTAAATTCATCACTCCCTAAGCCAGCTGCTTCTTGTCAGAAAAGGCAAGTTCCTTTTAAGTGTCTTTTGAGACTGATATAAAACAAGTTATATGACAAGACTGTTTGTACTGTATGTCATCAGGTATTTCTGAAAGCATAAATTATGACTGATTGTTTTTTAAATGGAAAAAAGAATTATTTCAGACAAGCAATCCAGCAAATAGTAATTCCACTTCTGATGTTTCAGGAAATGAGAAATGACTCCCCCAGTGGTGCTTTCAGTAACAATAGAAAGATAATTTCAAACACCTCAACATGCAAATTTCCAAGACTTAACTTCAACAAATACTTTGACTTAGCAGTAGCTTATGCATTTAAAACCCTTTTGAATTTAAGTATTTAAAATGTTGTTCCACAATATTCTTTCAAATATGTTTTTAATCCATACTTGATTTACTTTTGCAGAAGCCTTAATTTAATCAAATTGATAGGATATTTGGCCCTGTTCCTTTATAGGAAAGCACACAAATTCTATAGTGGCTTTATCAAAAGCTAAGTCATGAAATATCATTAAATGTGTAGTTAATAAAGTTCTTATTCACTTTATTAGGTATTTAGTCTCCAGAAAGCTCTTTAATTGCATAATCTCCTATCTTTAATACAATTTGTATTATTCTGGTTTGTGTATTTTTAGTGTTAGAATAAATTATATTTCAATAAAATATTTCTGTCATTTGTGACCATTTGTCAGTTGTGAATTCTTATTCTCCTCATTAGTCCTCTTCCTTTGGTTCCTTATTAGTATGTTGTTACTTAATGACACCCTCACAAAATTAAATTAAAAAATATTTTTCTTGATATATTTGCATGATTGTGCCAAAACATAATAAAAATACTGCAATTATATGGCTGTCACCCAGTGCTTGATTGCCTCTACCCATGGCAAACACAGGTAAAAATAAAGACAGAAATGATAATCTCTGCACAATTAATTTCCACGGAATGATAATACCACATTTATTTAGTCTGTGGAGTAGACAGGTGCTCACAATGTGCTCATGGTCCTTAACTCCCAGGTACACAACTGAATAGAAAATAACACTGAACTAAGGAACACAGAAGGGATGTGCTCAAATCTGACCTGTCATGGAGTCAAAATGCCACAAAAGCACACACCTGGAGGTGCTTCTGCGTCCTGAAGGTTAGACATGTGAACATGACATGAATAACAGAGCTGGGGAGGGAAGAGCATGCTCATCTTTCTCCTGGTCATCTGCTGTTGTCCTTCTTCCTTTTTGTCTGTCTGTCTGCTTCACAATACAGATGCATACTCTTCACAAAATTTGTGAGAAGGTGCTGGTTATGAGTTTGAGACTACCCACTTGTGTCCTATCTGCATGAGACACTTCAGTCTTCAAGGATAACTGAGCCCATTGTTCCAGGAGTGTATTGAAACACACAGTGATCATGCACCTAATTACTATGTCCCTCTTCTTTCACATGGATTCTGCATCGTCATATGTCTTTTATGTGACCATTAATATGAAATAAAGAAAAGACCTAACCAGTTAAAGTTTGGCCAGAATTATGTTTGAAATAGCCATAAGAACTACCATCACTGAAGACAAGAAAAAGAAAAGCTTTCCCAGTCATGGAAATCATTGGGTTCGTGGTGAGTAGGTCCCAACCAGCAACTAAGCACCTGCCAGCCGCTCGCTCACTACCCTCCGACACGCACAGCAGGATGGGGGAAAGAATTAGAAAAGCAAAAGTGAGGAAAAAAAAATAAATTAATAAATTAGTAAATGAAGGAAGAAAAAGTTTAAAAATACCCAAGTTATGCAAAGGCAATCACTCACCACCTCCCGCAAGCAGACCAATGCCTAGCCAGTCCCCAAGCAACAACTACCTTGAAAAGGCCAGCCCCCAGCTTTATTACTGAGCCTGATGTTACATAGCATAAAATATCCCTTTGGTCAGTTGGGGTCAGCTCTCCCAGCTGTGTCCACTCCCAGCCTCTTGCCCACCCCCAGACTACTCGCTGGCGGGGCAGGGTGAGAAACAGAGAAGGCCTTGACATTGTGGAACCACTGCTTAGCAATAGCTCAAACATTGCTGTGTTATCAACACTGTTTCGGTCACAAGTCTACAACACAGCAACATACAAGCTGCTACAAAGAAAACTAACTCCATCCCAGCCAGACCCAGAACAGAGTTAAAACCAAATCTTTGCCTTCACTATTTACATTAATCTCTTCTTACATTTCTATCACCTGCCCGCCACTGCGGTGCCTGGGTCTGTTTAGAGAAATAAAAATCCACGAAGTTTGCAAAGCATATGACTTGCCTCTACCAAGCTACTGCAAATTTTTTCCCTTTCTTCCCTGCCAGTTAGAGCCTCTACTAACCGTTGTAAGCATGAGGGACTGGCCAGACTTCATGGAGTGTCAGTCAGTCAGAAACTGGCCTTAGAAGTTCAGTGTGATTTCTCCTGTCTGCTGAGATACAAGTCAGTATAAATGGTTCTTGACTTGTCATTGCAGTTGCTTTCCAGTGAAGGCGATTATAAATCTCTATAAATTTTCTATGGGAGTGGTGATGTTAAACGTGGAATGAGACACCTTCACACATGTGGCTTGCTTACACCTAAAAATGACCCACCAGCTCTTCTGTTGTGACAGTACACATTTATCATAGTGTAAGGCCAGGATCTGTTTGTGCTATGATCTCAACAGATTGATACAGCTTATAAAAATAGAACTAAATTTATACTTGCAGTGCAACATTGTAAGAAATCTGGGGAGAAAGCAATGAGATTTGTGATAAAAAGGAGTCACAGGAGAGCATTGATAGCAGCTGTAATTTCTTTACCTATTATTACCTGACTTTGAGGCCCAAAAATGATTATATTTGCCTGTTTCCTGTTACTTCTGCAGTTACTGATAGCAATTAAGCTGCATTTCAAGCTAGAAAATGTTATTTGATTTCAGAATTTGGCTTAGTATTCCTTCCAAAATAGCCCTGGCTGGCAAAAGAGAATACTACAATGAATTATTATTCTGAGAATAGCACAATTATCCGTACAGTATGGCTTTCTCCATCATCAACCCAGAGCTGGTAATAGAAAAGAGACAACTTTCTTGGCCCTCTGACAAAGCTCTGTGCCGATGTCTTACCAGCAGGGCCACAACAGGTGATGCTCTCTCTGACAGAAGTTTGCCTGCGCCTTGCTCTAAGTCACTTAATTGTTTTATCTGTTTGCTCCCAAGAACAGATGGCTTTTTTGACTTTTTTTTTTCATGAATGCACTGAAAATATAGTGAAACAGGAACAAGAAGAGAAAAAACAAAAGGAAGGCGTCAACATGGCAGCTTTTAATTTTTACATGGACCGTACACATTTAATTTTCAGAAATACTCAATGTTCTTTGGGTGAGAAAGTAGCCTTTTCCTTTAGTTTTGAGAAATAACTAATTTATTTTTTCATCACTACCCCAGCCAATCAGGATTAATGACTTAATGCTTCCCTCAAAGATGCGTTACCAGCCCTTTGGAGTTGGGATAAATTGCGAAGAAGTGGATTAATGCATGTGTCATGGTGAAATCACTCTCCAAGGACTCTGGAAATTCATATTAAACGAACACGCTTGAAGCCGCTACCCGGGGACAACAGGGGAAGGGGAAGGGGAAGGGGAAGGGGAAGGGGCGGGCTCAAGCTCAAGCTCAAGCTCTCCTCAGGTTCCCCTCAGGCGGGCCCTGCCCGGCCCGCCGCCTGCCTCACCTTCCCGCCCGCTCCCCCGCGCAGCGGGCAGCGCATGCGCCGCAGGCGTCTCCTAGCAACTGGAGAAACAACGGCGCGGGCCGCTGCTGCGTGATCGCCCCCGGGCGGCGCGTCGTTCCCGGCCGCGGCGGGTGAGCGGGGGCTGCTCCCGGTCCGGCTGTTCAGGGTGGCCGGCGGCGGGTGAGCGGGCTAGGGGAAGGGGGCGGTGGGTCAGGGAGGTCTCCGCGGCGAGCCTGTGGCGGAGGGCAGCAGCGGCGCCTGAGGGGAGGCGGGCGAAGGGGGGAGTTACCGCGAGGGCGGAGGGCTTGGGCGCTGTCAGCTCCAAGTAAGCAGAAATAATTCGTTTTGTGTAGCTGGCGAGTCACCGGTGAGAGTCCTAAAACGCTGCAAACGCGATAGGGGAGCGGTGGTGGCTGCGGGGCTGTAGGCGGCCGTTGGAGTCCGCTGCCTTCGGGTCAGCCGGCCTCGGTTCGTGCCTCGCTTCCGGGCGGGCTTGGTGCCTTAGCGCTGAGCTGAGGTCCATGTACCTGTAGACTTTCAAAACTCATGAGTCGAAGTTAAAAAACAATCGTTGTTTTTTATTATTACTATTATTTTTAAAGGCATACATTGACATTTCCTCCAACCGCAACCAAAAAACCCTAAAAACTTAGGTTATCTGCTTGATGATGGCATCTACACCTTTAAGAAAAGCAGTGACAATTGCAAGATTTATAATAAAATTGTAAGATTTTATAACAGCTGAAGTATATCAGAATGAACATAAATAAAATTTAAATCCAGGCAGAGCAAATCCTGCACTTAGGGGCTCCTGATACTATTTCCTACTAGAAACTGGGAGCTTAGTCAATTGCTAATTGGTGTCAGCAAAGGTAGAGAGAGACATGGGTGGACTAGCTCAGCAGAGGATAACTGTGACCGGTATTTTTAGATGTGAACTGGGAAGCAAGAAACTGCAGTGGACCTGCACTAAGGAAACTTATATGGTAGAGAAAAAGAATTTTATTTAAGAATTTGGATAGGTAATATGAACAAAGAAAGAACAGTGCACTACAGATAAGATATGTAGGATTTATGTGTGACAGTATTGTGAAAGGTATGAGACCTAAAATTGTATGGATAATAGATGAGAAGGAAAAAAAAAGAAAAAGAATAAAACTTTAAATACGGAAGTTTTATCCTAAATAACACTAACAGGTGATTAGGCTATTAGGGAGGAAATCTCACCTAATTTATTGATGTTTCAAAGGTTTTGGGGCATCTGCAGACAGGAATTTCAAAACAAAGTATGGATTTGCTGGCAGAGGAGCATCATCTGTAGAACAGAACTCTTCTTTTATAATCTTATTGCTAATCTGAAATTATCATCTATATAAGGTAGTCTGATACTGTATTATCTTAACCTATGCAAGACAAATGCATCTGCTTTCTGTTGTTCATTGACTGTGAGCAAGCTCACTTTTTCACCTTTGTTGATGGAAGCAACTTTTTTTTAAAAATTTCATTTCATTTTTGTGATTTTTATCATGCTGCCATTTTCTGATTGTGTTCTGCTAACACAATGAATGCCGATAGGGGCTTATATGTCCTATAGTTCCTACTTTTGTTTGCAAACCTGCTACTTGTATTTTTGTCCTAAACTGTAAAAAATGTCTTTTTTTTTTTTTTTAACTGTTAACATATTAAAGCCTGGTAAATAAGCAGTTAAAATTAAATGATAGGGCTACCCTTGAGTTTGACATAACCATAGAAGTCATGAATGTGATAGTAACACAGCTGAGGTATTTCCAGTGTCGACAAAGAAGTGTGAGTACAATTTTGTACAAGACAGGAGAGGCTTCATCTGGTATGCTGTGTTCAGCTGTGGTCATCCGTGTTTCCAAGAGGTTGACTTAAAACAGGCTTATGAGGGTGATGTGAGGAATGGAGAATTGTTTTTTGGAGGTAATTAGAAGAGTTCTTTAACCTAACAAATGAAAACTGAGTGGGATATGTTTGTTATCTTCAAATATATTCTGATTCTATATATGTAAATATATGTAGTGTATCTATAATATACTATATAGTATGTATAGAATATGGTAAATATATATTGTAAAGTATAAATATTTAGTATAAATAATATATTTTGATACATGCCAGCAAAGAAAGTAATGGAATAAATGTAGACTAAAAATTAAAAAAGGTCCCTGGCTGTCTGAGCAATCGTTTTGTGGAACAGCTTTTTAACAAGAGAGGTGGGAACAAAATACTTAACGATTTTTAAGATACAGCGTGATAGGTATCTGGCGGGATTAACGTTGTGTGGTGGCTGTGATGGGGGAGGGGAATGAATCTGATCATTCAGAATGTCCCTTTCAGCCCAATGTCCCCGTGAAACTGGCAGAAGGAGGCAATCATTTTAAGACATGTAGATTGGCACAGCTGGCTAAAAACTTAGGAGTGTCTTTAATTTTTTACTAGTCTTTGAAATATTTTTCTTCCTAAGGCAGACCATCTTTGACTTCTATATGAAAAGTGCCCTGCTATTATTGCTCAGACAGTGGTTGGGTAACTACTCTCTCTCATTTGTTTTAGATTAAGTCAATTTTTCTTTAGTCTCTTTCTCATGGGATGAGGGATTTCACTATGCAACTCAGCGAGACATTTAAAATCACACACATAATTTCTAAAAATCTCCTTCATTCAGGTTGTCATAACTTGGATTCTCCAAGGGTAGATCCTAGGTCTGATGTTATTTAATATGTTCATTATAATTTGGAAATGAGCAATAACATAGAGAAATCAAAATGTTCTGGTGAGATAAAATGATTTATGTTAAGACTAAAGAAGACTGCTAGAAACTTCTGAGAGCTCTTCTGCAGTTAGGTGAAATGGTAACACCGTGACAGATGAAATTCATTGTTGATGAAAGCAATGTAATTTACACTGTCGGGAATATTTGGAACAATATACTCTTCAGTAGTGAACCTAAATTAATTGTGATCAACTGGGGAAATGACCTGTTTACCATATGTGGATAGCTTAGTGAAAATCTTCACTGAGGAAATTGGGTAAAAATTAATACCTAAAAGAGTTATAACATCACTGGAATAAATCAGTAGTGTTCTAGAATTGATTATGATATTTCAGGTTAGGTTCATCATATCTGAGAAAGATTTAACAGTCACAGAGGGACTCTGAGACAAGAAACATATGTCTGGAAAAGCTATATGGAAAAAATAATTAAGGCAGCTTAGAAAGGTGATAAATCAGAATGTACAGGGAGTTATAAAAGAAAGTAGAAAAGACCAAGTCAGGGCATCTTTTAACTGAAGTTGTAATACAAGAACAAGGGGATGTTGTGTTGAATTGAATAATACATTTAAACTGTTTACATATTTTTTAAATCTAAGGAGTAGTTCCTTATACAGTACACTTGACAATTGGACCTGTACCGTAGCACGTCAGACTAAGAATGAAGAGTAAAAAGATTAAGCATTTATGTGGACAGTAAAAATAGCGACTGTTGTTAGGAAGAACGTAAAAACTTCAGGAGATCTAAACTTTCGTACTTTACAGAAATAAAAAACCTGTAGCAGATTGAGGAAATCAGACTTTTGGGATTGGTTTCATGCATTTATCAGAAGCATTTGACTCATCACTCTGGAGGCAGGATACTGATCTGCCATGGAAGTCTGTTCTTATTCATTTAAGGTTTTTTGTGCGGAGGCCTCTTAATTGTTCTGTGATTTGGAAAGAATGCTATCATGTTCTTTAATTCCCATTACTTCATTTTATTAACATTCATACACTATCTTTTACACCGTACAAACTGGAAAATACATTCTGCCTTTACAGCTTAGGATCTTAACACAACTGAAACACTCCTGACTTAGTACACCTCTTACTAGGTGTACCAAACTGTTCAGCTTCAGAAAACAGCGAAGTATGGTCCTTGGGCAGTATGAAAAAAGGCACTGCTATTAATCAGAGGCTGTACCTCAGTCAAAATCTTATTGCAAATCTTGCATATTTTCACATTATCAGGTTGCGGAATCAAATACCTGAGAATCTTGGCTTTTGTTGAAAATCTAAGCATCTACCCTTGGGCTTTTGAAAGTAACACTCGGCTGAATGTTAATGTGATACCAGAATGCAAATAAAAAGTTTCAATGTATCGTAAAAGTTCTGAGATTTTAAATAAATAATTGTATTATTTTTTAGCTCACCTAAAATCCACACTTTTTCTCTCTCATAGCTATTTCCTCAATCTGGCATCTAACTACAAACTCATTTTGGTTTTAAGGGTATGCCTGCAGAATACTCCACTCTGCATCTCGGTTTTTTTTTTTTTTTGGTGATTCTTTTGCTTTATGCGTGTATAATTTATAAACGCATAGATCATTTGAAAAAATGGAATCTTTAAATGAACTCTCAGAATGATCAGAGTATAATTAGTCTTTTTTTTTTTTCTTCAGTGGGATTAAGTTTGTCCACCTGAGTCAAAATAGAAAATACTATCTTGTATCTAGGAACAGGTTCTAGTTAAGTTTGGTTAGTTAACATCTGTTGCATGGTAGCTAATTCTTGACTTAATCCTGATCATTTTTTGCCTAATACACACCTGGGCACAGATAAAACAGTGGGCAGATTCGAAAGTCTTGACTTAACTGGTCTCTCATATAACATATTATTTTCATACAGCATATATCTTCAGGCACTGAATATTAAATTGGACCTGGTATCTCTTTTTAACTCTCTTCTTCTATGAAGCCAAGTTTTTTATAATGTATTAATGCTTGCACTGGCATTACAACACTGGGCAGGGGGGGTCTGTTGATCTATATTCAAGGAGTAGGACAGAAGAAAGCCGGAAGGAAGCCTGGGCGAAAGAAAGAAGGGAGTTTCAAGATTATTTCACATTGTTCTCTTAATTATGACAAAGCTACCTGAGAATGAGGAGGACGATATTTAAGCTGGCATACAAAGGACATACTAGTTTATGGACTCAAGAAAAGAGAGAGATTGTCTGCTAATGCTGTGATTATAATTTTAGTATCTTCCTTTTGATTGCATTGGAAGGCAGCAGAACTTGAGTGTCCATACAGAAATCAACTGAACTAATCAATGAAGATGACCAATTTATAGGCAATTTTCACTGTTATCACAGAAAAAAGATTTTAATTTCTGTGAGACAAGAAGAAACAGCAAGACTTCACTTAAACCAGCTAGACTAAATTGAGATTACATAATTATCACTTGGAAGGCAAAAAGAATCTCACTTGTGTGTCATTTTTGGGAAGAACCTGAAAATCATGGCCAGGTTGTAGTAACACAGCTTCAGACTGTCTTAAAGTATGGGACAGTTAATTCGAAAAGTAGATCATGTAATAAATAACTGGTTAGAAGCTATTCTTAAATCCTTCTCTTTGCACTGCTTTTCCATAGGAGTAATTGCTCTCAGAAGAGACCTTTGATTCCTTAACTAAGAGGTAAGTTCCACAGCTGGCTATGTCTTTGACTTATTCCTGTTCTTTGTTTCATGCTAACATTCAGTATGTGCAGGGTCTTAGGTTGTTGTATCAGTTATTTAATGTTTTAGAAAACAGAAGATTCAAATAGAACAGGTAATGTATTCTAAATGCACTGTCTGACTTAAAACCATGAAATATTATGATCTTTAAGTGTATGCAACAGGACTCTGATAGTACAGATATACACTCCCTACCGTAAAGGAAGTGTTTATAAGATTTCAGTATTTTGAACAGAAAAACCACCATAAGACTTTCCTCATATTTCAAAGTATGATTTATAGACTCTTTTTTTTTTTTGGTAAAGCTCACTTGCTGTGCATCATCTCGTATTTAAAAAAAAAAAAAAGAAAAAGTATAATGACTAGAAATAAGTGGATATCTCAGATTTGCAATCTAAGAAACTATTCACACTGAGCAGAGAGGTTCCTAGAGCAAGCCAATAAAATGAAGTAAGTACAGGGATCATGGCCATCGTTATCTTACGATCTAGTACTTGGAATCTGCTCCTCTGGGTAGGCATCTGCAACAAATCTTTCAAAAACTAAATAAATTTTCCTTACTTTATTTGACATGGCAGAGGTGCCGGTTCATGATATAATAGCCAAGAGGTTAAAGGGTTCCACTTTTGAACTAAAAAGTCCACATTTGTGTCCTTCCTCAAAATCATTTTCCACTTACGGGCAAAATGTTCTAGTCACAGAGATGTTACTGGAGATGGGCCTATTCCTTCAGCCACTTTTAAAAAGACAAGGTGGCTGTCTTTTGTCATATGCCTAGTTCTGTTAATGTTCAGTCTACTGTGATAGTATCTGCCAGATCTAGCCTGGCATGTGGATTCATGTAGAGAAACAGGGTAATAAGTTTATCTCACTAACTTGAGATGTCAGTGTAAATGTCAATACATGAGCTAGCAACTCTAGACTCTGATTTTGGTCCGAGGAAAAAGTAGTTATTTTTAAGGTGCAATTCAATTTTAGTTGCCTACTTTAGGATGAATCTGCTTTAAGAGCTATTGAATATGTTGACTAGATCTCCATCGATTATCAAGGAGAGCGACTAACTTAAGTACTGATGCCTAATCTAGTGTAGTGGACACTACTCATAGTTTCTGGATACTGGTTCAACTTAAGATACTCACACTGGGGTAGTTCTGGTCCTATGGGAAAGCTGGAGGCCCTAATGAAGTTCAGAGTGAAACAGGGAAGTGCCTGCTGACCTTAGGCACCAAGAATAGCCAGAGCTGAGGGAGAGTGTTGAGGATTGTAGTTTTGGAGTGAGTATTTAGTTAGATGTAATGACTGTCCTGCTGGCTGGGAGACAACACCTGGTTAGACCACTGCACTGGAACTGGGTAGGAGCAAAGTAAAGCAGGCTAATTTGTCTACCACTGAAGGCAATAAATTCCAGGTGAAGGACAGGAAGTAGCATAGAATGATAACTTCATAGATTGCTTGACTATGCATTGGCTACATCTATTATGTCCAAGTCCTTTATTACCTCTAGCTCTACATGATTTAAAACAATCAACCCTTTAATCTCAAAAAAACATATGTGGAAAAAGTATGCTCCTATGATTCTAGAAACATACAGAACATGAAGTAGAGAATATTACTCAAATGAGAATATTCTTTATTTTGTCTTTAAGATTTAATTAATTACACTTAATTACTAGTGAATAGAGTTCTAGTTTTTAAAAGAAGTTTTTCAGGTAACATAAACCCGCGTTTGATCATACTTAAAAATCTAAATCCTGCTACAAATCTGTTCTGAATTATTTAGAATAGTAAACTGAGAATCAAAGATATGCGTACTGTAAACTTACTGAGAAAAAGAGAACATGCAGTTATCATGGAGAGAAAGGGATTTGCATAAGAAGTTCTTTTATGGGTCAGTAGCCTTTCAATACCTGTACACATTGATTGTCTACGATAATTAAAATTCAATGCAGAAGACACATTTTTAATTATCGTAAGCCAAAGAATTCCACGTGCGTCATTGCCTCAAGTCAGAGAATGACCGCTGAATACAGAGAGCTTTATGGGAACAAAGCTAACACCAACATTTGATGGCAGAATGCATTGAAATCCAGAATAGTAACTGCAGCGAAGAAACAGACTGAGGGGCATAATCCACAATAAAGTAATTGTCCTGTTCTCTGTGCTTGTTGCTACAGATCATACTGCTTTTTTAATATTACCGAGGAACCAAATATTTCTGAACATGTAGAAAAATGTGTAAGTTTCTTGAAAATATTTTCAGAAGTTGGATGTATTTATACAGCGTGAAGAAATATTTACAATAAAAGGCTTTAATTATTCACGGTCTTGGAATATGTATAGTTATTTGAATCTGTGAACATTAATTGTACAACATTATAAATACTTTTACATGAATTAACTTTTAAATTGTTTGGTTTAAACCTAATTGAACTCATTCAGAATTAAAATTGCTTTTTATGACTTCAGCTTAATTTATATCTGCAATGTATTGAGCTGAACTGAATAATTCTAAATAAGGGTCCATATCTCCATACCAGAATTTAACACAATTTAAATAACTCAGATTTCCCGAATGTCCTTGTAAATCTGATTCTTGTATGTGTGCATGATGCTTACTTTCTACAGTGACTGCATATATCAGAAGGTAGTATGTCCATCATTTTTGTTGAATATACTGTCGGTAATTTGTCCTTATGCTTTCTCTTATATAAGTTAATTTGTCCCTAGCCAAAGCTGCACTTTCTGAAACACTGAATTCTAGTATGTGTGTATGTATATATGCACAAGGGTAAAGCAGATTGGAGCTAAAGAATCTTTGATTGTATGGGTCTTCCTCTCAAAACTGTAATTAGTGACCTGCCTATGAAGTTTTAAATTTCACATCCATTTTTAGGATGTGCTTATCAACTGGTTTCACTACTGCTGTGTTACAATTTATTTGAGAGGCCAGTAGAGGAACAATACCTGAAAAAATTCAGAGGATTCAAGAAGAGCTCCAAATTTTTGTTGAACACAAAAACCAATAGTCCTGACTTCTGTAACCAGCCAGGCTACAGCTCATATTGCACTAGAAAATAATCCCTTATACCACAGGGAGGCTGTTGGGATAGTCCTGGCTGAGGTGTGGTTTCCCTTTGAGAACTAACCAAGGAGTTGCTAAGGGGTACCAACAGTGCACATTTCACTTTTACACAATGTTAAAACAAACCTAAGTTTGGCATAACTTGGGTTATGTTCTATGCGTAGCTGGTGCTAGTGGGTCATGTTGCTCTTTTCTTTTGCCTGTAGCTTAATTGGAAGGCTTTGCTGAAGTTTTGCAAGCCATGTGAAATTAGGTCCACATGAAGTATCGCATCCATGCTTCAGAAGCTACTATTAGATGCAACTGAGAAGGTCTTCTTGGTTCACATGCACATGTGCTAAAACAAAAAAAGCAGAAGACCGAAGCTGGACTTGGTGTAAATAGATGTCACTTTTTTAAATCAGTGAAATTTGTGCAGAACTGTTTCTTAATACCTGCAAACCTGATTTTTGTCTTCTGTGAAATTTGAACAGAGAATTCAAATTGAATTTGATCCACATTTTCAACGTAGAAGTTACTTGTACATTCTGCAGTTGTATAGAATGTTTGCCAACATAGAATGTATAGACAAACATGGGGAAATACCCTAATAGGACCTTCAGGTTCATATGTGATTTATAGATGCAGATAAAACTAACTTACAGAAAAGCATATCCTATGTATTTGTACCACATTACAACTTGAGCCTGTGATGTCTCAGATCTTTCTTTTTAGTTATGTATTTTGTTGACAGATGTATTTTACCAAATGTATTCAAGTGTTAGAAAGTTTGTTTTGTTTATAAGGGACAACTTTCTGCATAGAAATTACTATGTCAAAGAAATCTTCAAACTGATTAGGTGGGTCAAATGAATGAGAAAGTCTGTCGTACAAGCTTTCCTAAATCACTGGTAAACTGATTCCTAAAACATAGAAGGGAGTTTGTCTGCTTTTATTTTTTTGTTTTGTTTTGTTTTTAGAATGGGTAAAAAAGTAAAGAAGGAAGTAGAGCCTTTACCCAAGGATGTGGTAAGTTTATAAACTGCTATGTGCTATAAAATAAACATTACACAATCATAGGCCCAGCTTTACCATCCTTACATAGTTCCTTACTCTCCTAGCTTACCCATGTTATTCTAAAAATGTCTTTTAAAGATGATTCTGTTTCTGCTTTTCTTGGACAGCATACAAACCAGAGTGACTGGGCATGTGTAGTTCTTTGTGGAGATTGTTGTCTTTGGCAGGCTTTGCAAATAGTAATGTATGAAACAATCCAGGCTTCTTTTTATTTGAAGAAACAGTATTAGCTTTCCATTTCTAAAAATCAAAGGAGAAAGGAGAAGAGCAACCTGAAATCTGCCTGTCTTTTCGACTGTGGAGACATTCCCTTTCTCTAAGGACGAAAGAGTTAAGAGCCTAGATGGATCTGCGGAGTTTTTTACCGAATACAAAATTTTACAGATGTTTTGAATGACAGTCCTACGTATTCCGGATCTTTTGCAAAGATATACAGTCTTTAGCAGCAGTTCAGGTTTTTCTGCTATCATTGGAAGTGCCACAGTGAGAAGTACAAGAGCTGAAGCCAAATATGGAATAATGGTGGTAATGTGACTTTTTTTCAAAAGGTGGAGATTAAGGGTCTGGCCACTAGCACATTTTTCAAGAGTTTCTATAAACTCACAAGGTACAAAGAGACCCCCCAAAAAGATAGAGGTTCAAAATATAGGTATTTTTAAAGTTTAATTAGTTTATTCAGAAAGAAGTAGAGGAAATAAGACAGAAACATTGAAAAGAGTATAATATAAATGCTGTGCCAGATAATAACTAAGTTAATGAAAATTAGGACCTCAACGAGTCCCACAGAAGAGCATGAAACTAAATGCAAAGTTCAATACACTGCTTTAAATAAACAATGGGTTTGTCTGTAAAGAGTGATGGTATCACAAGAGCTTTTTCAAAGGTCATAGAAAAGTTGATCAGCAAAAACTACGTCACAATTTCAATACTAAATAAGCATAAATAATTTTTACTAAGTAATATCCAATAGCCATAATGTCACTGAGGTATAGCAATTGATATCAGGTTTTGCCCAACTGTTCTGTGGAAAGATGAATATTACAAATGTAATTCATAAGCTCCAATCAATAATAAATCCTTATGAAAGGAGACTTGACATAAAACTTCAACATGAGAGGATAAATTGATCTAAAGCCATTTCTGTATAGAATAACCTAGAAAACCAGGAGGAGACACAAAGAAGGTGTATGTGGATAGGACTAACTAAAACAGGCCTGAAGAATTAAAAGTAAGTATCTTTGCAGTCTAAGAAAAAAAATTGAAACCATGACAGTAGATTTAAGGCATACAGATGAGCTAACCCCCTCCAAAGTAATAGAAGTTGACTTTTTCAGTAAATATCTAGAAAGTCAGTAGAAGCAGCACCACAATTTCTAGATCCAAAAGACACCACTAGAGTTTCTGGAGAAATGTATGGTACAGCCTACTAACTACTACAATAAACTGTGAATAATGTTAGAAAAGACAGTCAACAATTGAAAAAAATAAACTTACAGAAAAGGTCAATAAAACTATTAAAAAGGAAATAATTGGAAAGAGTGAAATCCAGATGGCATTTGCAGTTCTTGTCTTAGTTTTTACACTTATTGTACTTCAGGCTTGCATATCTCTTCTAGCAGTCCTATCAGGAGAAAAAAACCTGAATGTTGCATAGCAAAACAGTATTAAATATGAAAACAGATCATTGATTAGTTGTAACTATTAGGCAAGAAAATCTTCTAACTATGAGAATATTGTTAATAGTGATAATGTAAAATCAAATCTCAAAACTTTAAATTTCACCTGTATATTTCAGGTGACAGGAAATGAGATGCAAACAAAATAAAAGATGTATTAGCTATTATCTTCTGATTGATAATCTGCTTATGAAAATGTCAAGTCCAAGAAAAGAAGCCTTGAGATAGTGTGGACAGGTTTATAAAAGAGAGCCTTTGTGCATGTGGAATGCTCTGAGAATATATGGTACTGCAGATGACCACTAATTTTTACAGATTTCTAGGAACAGGTGGAAAACACATCTCTCAGCCTAGCCACTGCTTATGTTTCAGAAAGTATTCCTGAGGACTCTGTTTTCCCTGCCTTTCATAATTAGTCTTTTACTATTATCTGTTTTGAGAATTGGGCTTCTCCAGGAAAAATATTGCTTTGAGCCTCTATCTCTATATGGATTACCTTAGACAGTAATTCAGGCAGATAAAATATGCTAGCATTGACATAGATTGATAGGAACTTTTCATATGATATCTTCATTAAGTTCGGTCTAGACAATATTACAATTTGATCATCAGCTAGGGCATAGACATTAAAAGGAAAGCCTAAGATTACCACTGGAGAAAATACTGAGGCATTATCACTGAAAGCAAGCTATAGATAGCTGAGTATTTTTGAAAATGGCTTAATTCACAACACTGATGTTAAAAAGGTGGAATATATGAAGTGACAGTCAACTCCTGAAATTCAGTCTCCATAGAAACACCTTCTTTTGAGCAATTAATACCTAAATATTAATTTGACTTGACTTTAGTAAGGCTTTCAACAGTGTCTCTCATAACATCCTTATAGACAAACTGATGAAGTACAGACAAGATAAATAGACAGTGTAAATGAATTGAAAACTAGCTGAACTGCCAGGCTCAAAGGGTTGTGGTCAGCAGCATGAGGTCCAGCTGGAGGTCAGGCACTAGTGTTGTGCCCCAGGGGTTGATCCTGGGGCTGGTACTGTTTAACCTCTTCATTAGTGACCTGAATGACGGGACAGAGCGCACCCTCAGCAAGTTTGCAGAAGATACGAAATTGAGAGGAGTGATTGATAGACCAGATGGTTGTGCAGCCGTTCAGAGGGACCTCAACAAACTAGAGAAATGGGAAAACAGGAATTTCATTAAGTTCAGTAAAGGGAAATGCCAAGTCTTGCACCTGGGGGAGGAATAACCGGTACAGACTGGGTGATGACCAGCTGGAAAACAGCTTTACAGGAAAGGACCTGGTGATTCTGGTGGACATGCACCAGCAATGTGCCCTTGGGGCAAAGAAAGCTAACAAAATCCTGGGGTGCGTTAGGCAGAGTGTTGCCAGCAACTTGAGGGAGGGGACTGTTGTCTTCCACTCAGCACTGGTGAGTGAGACCACACCGGGAGTGCTGTGTCCAGTTCTGGGTTCCCCAGTACAAGAGAGACATGGACTTACTGGAACAAGTCTGCAAAGGCTTGGAGCATTTGTCATATGAGGAGAGACTGAGAGTTGGGACTGTTCAGTCTTGAGAGAAGGCTTGGAGGGGTCTTGTCAATGTGTATAAATACCTGATAGGAGGGAGCAAAGAAGTCAGGCCAGGCTTTTCTCAATGGTGCCCACTGAAAGGATGAGAGGCAATGGGCACAAACTGAAACCCAGGAGGTTCCATTTAAACATAAGGAAAAAAATCCTTTTTTACTGTAGGAATGATGGAACGTGGCACAGGTTACCTGGAGAGGTTATGGAGTCTCCATCTTTGGAGATATTCAAAATCAGACTGTGCACTGGCCCTGAGCTACAGCTGACCCTGCTCTGAACAGGACAGTTGGACCAGATCATCTCCAGAGGTGCCTTCCAACATCAACTGTTTGTGATTCAGTGGAATATCCTGGTTTTATATTGTTAGTATAGGAGATGAGACAATGACAGAATTGAAACAATTAACATGACCAGGTATACATTAATTCTATTTTTCTAGGTAAAGGAAAAGGGCTTAAGAGTATCAAAGATATCGGTAATGCTTCTAAAGAGTCTACAAAAGATACAAGGATAAAGCAGACCTTGTAGTCACTTAATTAAAATTTCAAGGATTTTTTTTTTAAATGACAGCATGATTAAATGATAGAATAATAGCAGAAAAATACATCCTTCAGAAGGTCGGATTTGCATCTAAATGGGGAAACAAAAAAACCCTTGCACTCACAAATGAAAAATAAAAGCACAATGTCATAAAGCAACAAAATGTTTTGGGAGAATACTGGTAAGGATACAAAAACTAGCAATAAACCTTTTCCAAATGGACTAGAAGCAAGAAGCTTCTTAGAGGGACACTATTAGGTGATTAAAGTCATAAAAGAAAAGCGAAATAACTTATTTTTGTGTCAGAAGACAAAGCTATGTAGCGAATCACTAAAACAAATGTGAAGAAATTGCCCGAATATGAATAAATAGTATTTGCCGAGGTCTTGTTCTAAGTGAAAAATAACTAAAATCTGAAATTATGGTACTGTTACTTATGGTATTTAATGTGTACCCTTTGTACTAGAGGAATGGAGGGTAGAAAAATTCATTTTCAAAAAGAAATACATCAATAATTACAGGCCAGAAAGTTTGTCTTCCATGCTGTGTTAATTGGTAGAAAAAGTTACCAAAAAAAAAAGGAAAAAAAAAAAAAAAGATGCATGGATAAATATGATAGTAATGGGCGAGAATCAATATTGCTTGTGTAGAAGAAAGTTCAATCTCTGAAATCTATTTGAATTTTTTAGAGGAGTCAAGTGGATAATGGTGATCTGGTTGATACAGTTATTTAGCTTTTTCAAAAGTTTTTAGACCAGGCTCTTCACTCGCATGAACAGGTAAAAAGAAATTCCCTCCTGGCAATAATGTCTGGTTATAAAACAGAAAGCAAAGGTGAGAAAACAAGTTACTGTTCAGGTTTCATAATGGAGAGAGATTGCCAGTGGAATGTCATGGGGTTTTATTCTGCAACCTGTATCATCCAGTCTATCAGAATTAATGTGGATACTTGCATGAAAATGGCAGCCAGTTACTAAGTAGGCAAAAGTGAATAAACACAACATTTCAAATTCCAGAAATAAAAGGCAAAACACCATGCCACTAGCAAATGCATGCACATGTTGAATGCCATTAACAGTTCTGATGTTTCCATCTCAAAAAAGGTACAGTTGAACTATAGAAAAGTACTAAGGAAGACAACAAGAGTAGACAAAGTGGCTTCTGTATTAGGAAAGATCAAAGAGAGTAGGTTTCTTCATCCCCAAAAGGAAATGGCTGTGAAGAGGAATATCGTAGAAACTTACAAAATGATGAATATACAGAGAAGGCAAATGGGTGTCATTTATTTTGCTGTTTCTTATGGTGAATGAACTGTAGAGGACAAATAAAATTATCAGGTGGTAGTTTTAAAACAAAGGAAAGGCACAACTATTTATATGACTTAAACAGTGATACTTGTGTCTGAGAATATTAAGGGTGGCTAAAATACAGATGGCTTCAAAAATTATTTACCAAATTAACTGGTGGAAGATTTTTCTTGGACTTTTTGAATACAGAGATAAAATCGCTAGCTCACCAGTTCTCTAGGTTGCAGAGTGCTGGAGTCTGTGAGGGAATATAAGCAAAGTTTAATAGTCTGCTTGCCCGCACCTGTTACTGGCCTTTGTGGGAGACAGGATGCTGGGCTAGATGGGTCTGTTGTTTGACTGGAAACATATTTTGTATTACCTTCAATTTCAACTAAGTTAAGTTGATGGAAGCAAAAAAAAACCCCAATACTTTGCAGTTTCTAGTGGCTTTGAAGTCAAATGTACACAAAAATCATGATCAAAGACATATAGGAGTTTTTGAATTATAGCTTTCTTTTTCATTTAACTTGCTTTTTTCTTAATACAAACTGAATGTTGGAAATGATGTTGCTTATAAACCAGTTAAATTTCTGTGTTTAATTCAAGGTTGTTTGTAACTTCAGGCATATTATTCTAGCACATAATCTGCCCTGTATGTGCCATTAAGGGAAAAGTCTTGCAATGATGTATGAAGATTTAGGAGCAAACCTTGATTTAAAACAAAACAAAACAAAACACCACCCTCCCCAAAAAAAAAAGGAGGGGGGAACTCTAGCTACGCTGACATTATGATAAGCAGAAGTCCCATCCAGTTCTATGATAGTTTTAACGAACAATGTTACTTCCCAGCAAATCACTGACCTGCTCAGGCCTCTGACTTCTTAAACATACGTTGATTTCAGTGACTCTTCTTACTGTGTTTTCAGCACAAAACTGCTTCTAATAGGAAAGTGCCTATTGAATATTTCAGACAGTAGTAGTGAGGGTAATGTCTATACAAATGGGTAGAGATTAGACTAATTTCACTCTGCTCATGTACTAACCTGTCATTAAATTCTAGGAATTATCATTGAATTGTAGTTTATACAATTACCTGTGAACACGAGAGGCAAGGAAAATGGAGCAACATAATAGCGTCTTTGGTATTAGATCAATGTAAAAAAATAACTGAGATTTAAAACTCTTATTTCATATTTCATTTCTTATTAAACTTCATCTGAGATCAGTCTTTGTGTTTATTTTTCTCTGGAGGACTAACAGCCTTCACTAAAAATTACAGTTTTATCCCATCACCAAGTATTTGGCCAGACTCAGGAGATATGTTTGTGCTTAAATCATAGCACTTTCCTGGAGGATCATGTTCTGTCCACGCCAAGGACAGAAATGTGCAGAAGTAGAGAAGTATGAAGGTGGCTAAAGGAGCTTTCAGTCATCTCTCAATTCTCCTATATGCCTCTCATATGGGTAGAATGAACAAACTGTGTTGAATGGGTAGAATGAATGTTGCTGTGATAGGCTGAACTTTTTGCCTCCTTACAATCTAAAAAGAAAATTCCTATAAAGAATTCCATCACTTTAGATCCGCCATTAAGATGTAATGTGGACCACTGTGCCACTATTGGGTTTAATTCTTGTTGCTGAGTCATTACTAAGCAAAATGACTTATGGTACAGTAAGCTGATTATGTTTCCTTTAAAAAGGAGCTTTGTTCCATGACTTGTCCCATGCCTCCAGCCTGTCACAGCAAGCATGAAGTTGGACAGTGTCTTCAGGTTTTCACACCTGCTTGAAGCTGGGGAGACCAGTTAAGCCCGTTAGCCAGGCAACCTCTTAACTACTAATGAAACTTGGATCTTGATCTTGCAGACTGTTAAATTGTGTGATATGCCTCATGGAAGATGATGAAATTACTTAGATTTAAAAACCTACCAAAAATACGAATTTAGAAGTCTGGGTGCTAGTGTATTTTGCCTTATTTTTGAACAAGTCAGAGGAGGGAGAAGAAAAAAGCCTCCTCTTTTTTCACTTTCCTTCTAACCCACTCATAACTTTTTTTGAAGATTTGTTCTTAATAATTTCCTTGCTTGACAACTGACTTGTATGTATCTTCATGCCCTTATTGTTCAGCAACATGTGCCTCTGATGTAGCTATTAGAGGGGTTTTGAATGAAGTAAAACAAATAATATAAAATTTAAAATATATACGGTATAAATATACATTGTAATAACTTTTTTAAATAATTTGTATTGCTATCTTAAATTATTAATCTGCTGTATTTTAAAGATAAATACATTGATATTGAGAGACTGAATGACTTAGGTATCTAGTATTTTCTGTAGGTAACACAGATACACTATAGGCCTAAAGTGTGAAGACAGAAGACAGTTTTTCCATATTAAAAAAATATTTTAAATCCAAATAAGCTTAAAACTTTTTAACGGGTAGAATTTTCAGAAATCCTTGAGTCTTGTTAAAGAGCAAAAGGCTTTTTTAGAAGATTCCCTTTCTCAAGTGATGTTAGTCCCAAAGAGTCTGTTAAGAGGGTTGAAAACTGCCTGATTTGTTGGAAGGTTTCTTTCTGTGTGAGAGAGGTCAGAAATGGAAATGAACACTTTGTATCATTTCGAGTTGGCTGAGCATACAAATACTTCAGCTAGTACAAGATCATGGTAAGCTAGTGAACTGAGTTGACAAAGGCACAGGAAAGGTCCTTTTGTTTTTTTGAAGTGTTAACGCCACAAAGTAGCCAAATCCTCTTCCTCATACAACACCTAAGTTCATAGGCTCTGTGCACAGCTGCTCAAAAGAAACTTGGTTCCGCAGCCACAGAATGCTCTTACACGTGTAACAGAATTACATAGTCTGTTGCCTTTAAGACTTCCTAGATGTACAGGGAAGCATCAAGGTTTTCCCAAAATCTTCATACGGGATGAAATCATGATTATATTTGGAAGTCTATTATTCTTTCTTATTTTTCAACAGTGTCTCAAATTGTTATTAAAAAATCAAATTTCTTCAAGTAAATAGCAACTCATGTTAATATTTCTAACTCAGTGTAGATCTCAAACTAGATTTTTTTTTTTTCATGAAATGTGGGGGTCTGCTGCAGCACATGGGAAGGCTCAGTAGAAGTCAAACTATTCTTTCCTTTTTTTGTTTGTAGTTTGATCCTTTATTGATTGAAAGCAAAACAGCAGCAACAGTTGTGCTAATGCTTAGTTCTCCTGAAGAGGAAGTTTTGGCCAAAGCATGTGATGCTCTATATAAATTTGCATCAAAAGGTTAGTCTTTTTGCAATGAGCTTTCCTTTGCATTGCTTAGATTTTGATAGTAGTTCACAATTTTTTAGTTGCCTAGCACTGAAATCTTCATTTCATCTCAAAGGTCTCTGTCAAGGTTTTGAGGGTTTTCTGAAATATCTGTCAAACCTGTATTTGCAGTTATATAGAAGTCCTGTGGTTTGTGTGAAGGAAATTTTTATAATTTTGTTGTAGAATTTTATTCTCTCTTTAATAGAGCTTGGTTTAGGTATAACCTAGATCTGTTTTGTTATGAGCAACAGACCTGCATCTGGGAAAGAATTCTCTTTTTTATGTTACACTTCGAGACTTCTGTATTAGTGTAGTTATTTGAAGGTTCAGTTTTCAATGAAAATTACTTTTTAGCCTGTTTCTGTTATTTTTGCATATATCTCTTGTGCCAGTACTTCTGTGACAGATGATTTATTGGAGACCACTCAGCCTCCTTTATCAAGCTTATTTCTGTATATGTTGGGAATCTAACAAGTCTCCAAGATTCCAAATCTTCCAAAAGCCTCTGTATTATCTGTAGCTAAGCGTCATGTTCTGGGTACCCAGAAGACAACTGTGTAACAAAGGCTCAAAATTATGTAGCACATAATTTCCTAAGTTGCCTCCTACTCATGCCATGCCAGCCACTCAAATTGGTATACACTGGTAGCATTCTTAGTATAATTAATCTGTTTTAATATTAATTTCCATTTAATTTATGTTTTCTTTAAAAATTACATTTTTATATGCTGATTGCTGTACTGATGGCAATTATCAACACTGCTGAAGTTGTGAGAGAAGAGCTGAAGGCTTTAACAGATGGCATGGGATCACTGGGTTCTGAGAGATGTTTGTGTTCAGCTTAATATGGCAAGCTTGGCTGGGGGCATGCGACCAAATTTTGAATAATACGTGAAGAGAGAATTTGGACTGTTGGGAGACAGCTATGAACCGCACACCATAAACTCCTGTTGGCTCCATCCCTGCTGTCCACAGTAACATATAGCACACTGCAAGAGGACAGATATTTAATTTTTCTGTTTCTACTAAATGAATAATCCTTTAAATTGTTAATGTAGATATTCCTGCAATCTTCCAGAAGACTAGACTGTAACTTTGCAGTGTGGCACAAAAGAAGGAGTTGTTTTCACTTTGCAGTTAATTTATTTCTTGAATGTTGCTAGTAAATTAAGTCCCATCACTCAATAAAAAATAGTTCTTGCATTTTAATTGTGTTTTGGCCTGAGAATGAGCATAGTTCTCCAGTTTCTTCTCATATTGCTCACTTGTAGCCAAAGGACAGGCATGGTTCATTACAAAATAAGTTATAAAGCTGTTGTGGGAACTGAGAATAGGAGTAGGTTTTCGATTTTGTTTCTTGGGTTTTGGGTGTTTTTTGAGTGAGCAGGAACTGTAATCATACAAAATGCTTCTATTCTTTGCATGGCCAGAGCCTATTCAGCTACAAAGTGCTCCATTGACGACACCAAGTTGGGCGGGAGTGTTGATCTGCTCGAGGGTAGGAAGGCTCTGCAGAGGGACCTGGACAGGCTGGATCGATGGACTGAAGCCAACTGTATGAGATTCAACAAGGCCAAGTGCCAGGTCCTGCACTTCGGCCACAACAACCCCAGGCAGCGCTACAGGCTTGGGGAAGAGTGGCTGGGAAGCTGCCTGTCGGAAAAGGACCTGGGGGTGTTGGTTGACAGCCGGCTGAACGTGAGCCGGCAGTGTGCCCAGGTGGCCAAGAAGGCCAATGGCATCCTGGCCTGTATCAGAAATAGTGTGGCCAGCAGGAGTAGGGAAGTGATCGTGCCCCTGTGCTCGGCACTGGTGAGGCTGCACCTCGAATACTGTGTTCAGTTTTGGGCCCCTCACTACAGGAAGGACGTTGAGGTGCTGGAGCGTGTCCAGAGAAGGGCAACGAGACTGGTGAAGGGTCTGGAGAACAAGTCTTATGAGGAGCGTCTGAGGGAACTGAGGTTGTTTAGCCTGGAGAAGGGGAGGCTCAGGGGAGACCTTATTGCTCTCTACAACTCCCTGAAAGGAGGTTGTAGCAAGGTGGGTGTCGGTCTCTTCTCCCAAGTAACTAGCGATAGGACAAGAGGAAATGGCCTCAAGTTGCGCCAGGGGAGGTTTAGATTGGACATTTGGAAAAATTTCTTTACTGAAAGAGTGGTTAAACATTGGAACAGGCTGCCCAGGGAAGTGGTTGAGTCCCCATCCCTGGAAGTATTTAAAAGACGTGTAGATGCGGCGCTTAGGGACATGGTTTAGTGGGCATGATGGTGTTGTGTCAATGGTTGGACTTGATGATCTCAGAGGTCTTTTCCAACCTTAAAGATTCTATGATTCTCAGGTGGTAGAAATCTCAGGTGGGATTTAATGATCCAAATCCTGGTAGTTGCTTCAGTTGAGGGGTAGTGCAGATCCACAGAATGAATTAACTGTTATTGTGAGGAAAAATAAAATTAGGAGGCAAGAAAAGAGGAAAATTGTCCTGGTTTTGGCTTGGATAGAGTTAATTTTCTTTCTAGTAGCTGGTACAGTGCTGTGTTTTGGATTTAATATGAGAACAATGTTGATTGATAACACACTGATGTTTTAGTTGTTGCTAAGCAGTGCTTACACTAGTCAAGGACTTCTCAGCTTCTCATGCCCTGCCAGCGAGAAGCTGGGAGGGGGCACAGCCAGGACAGCTGACCCCAACTGGCCAAAGGGATATTCCATACCATATGACGTCATGCTCAGTATATAAACTGGGGGGAGTTGGCCGGGGGGCAGCGATGGCTGCTCAGGGACAGGCTGGGCATTGGTCAGTGGGTGGTGAACAATTGCATTGTGCATCACTTGCTTTGTATATTCTTTTATCATCATCATCATCATCATCATCATTATTATTATTATTGTTATTATCTCTTCTTTTGCTGTCCTATTAAACTGTCTTTATCTCAACCCACAGGTTTTGGTTTTTTTTTTCTGATTCTCTCCTGCATCCCACTGGGGGCGGGGGAGGAGGGTGATTGAGCGGCTGTGTGGTACTTAGTTGCTGACTGGGGTTAAACCATGACAGTCCTTTTTGGTGCCCAACGTGGGGCACCAAGGGTTGAGATAACGACAGATCTGACTAAAGCGTGTTAAAACAAATTTGTTATAAGCATTCATTATATTAGTTTAGTAGTCGCTGGTCACATTGTTGATTTATTTGCTCTCAAAGTTGTTGTATTTGTTCTCAGAGTTATGTTATGTAACACCTTACTTGCCGTATATACTGTTTATCAGTATTTATGTGCTGTTTATCACCTCTGGGAGGTGCATTAAGGTTATCGCTTTGCTGTACTGTGTAACACTGGCTTGTGGTATGATATTATTATTGGTCGTGAGATCAATCTGGTATTTATACTCAGCATTGTCGTCACCTCTGTACTTCAGGAGCCATCTATCGGAAATTATTAACAATTACACTTTTTATTTTTTCTCCTCAGAAAGCCAACCTATGGGGGAGACACCTTCTTCCATCTTCCCCTTCTCCTCCAGGCTAATTACAATAGCTCTTGAGAATTTTTAATATCCTTAGGATGTTCAAACCAGCACGTTCCTATTGCTATGTCTCCTGAATGCGTGTTAGGTCTTGCTTAGGGTTAAACAACTATTTAAGAATACTGTGTCTACTCCAACCCCCGCGACAGGCACTGTGGTTACTCCAACTCCAGCGACAGGCACTGCGGCTACTCATCCGTGGCGACAGGCACTGCAGCTGAACCAGGGAAACAACCCGTGCTGGTATCAGTCACCCCCATACACGAGAAGAAGTCTTGGAAGCGAAAGTGAGCTCATTTAGTAGGGGATGAAGAAGCTTTTCCTAAGAGGGAGAAGGAGGAAGAAGCATACTGCCCCACCAGTGAGGAGGCAGACTACTCTGAAGTACTCCCCCTTGGGAGTTCCTCCTCTTCCTCAGAGGGAGAGGAAGAACTCATAAATGAGATAGTAACCACCCGATTTCTATCCCTGAGTGAGCTGCAAGACATGCGAAAGGATTTCAGCCATTGTCCGGGTGAGCGCATTGTGACCTGGCTGCTCCGATGCTGGGATAATGGGGCCAGTAGCCTGGAATTAGAGGGTAAGAAAGCCAAGCAGCTGGGATCCCTTTCTAGGGAAGGGGGCATTGACAAAACGATTGGAAAAGGGGCACAAGCCCTCAGCCTCTGGAGGCAACTCCTGTCAGGTGTGAAGGAGAGGTATCCCTTCAAGGAAGACGTTATATGTCACCCAGGCAAGTGGACCACCATGGAGAGAGGTATCCAGTACCTGAGGGAATTAGCCATGCTGGAGGTGATTTATGATGACCTGAACAATGAGCAGTTATGCAAAGATCCAGGTGAAGTCAAGTGCACGGGACCCACGTGGTGGAAGTTTGTACGGAGCGCACCATCGTATGCCAACTCGTTGGCAGTAATGACCTGGAAAGACGGAGAGGGACAAATGGTGGATGAATTGGCTGGCCAGCTCTGGCAATACAAAGAACGTCTCTCTTCCTCCCTACAGGCCTGCATCTTGACTGTGGAGAAACTGCCAGACATGCTAGCTGAGAAACTGTGCCGGGAGTTCCAGCGATTCAAAGAAGATATGTCCTGCTCCCCACCTGTACGAACCAGTATCTCAGCTATTAGGAGTAAGCCTTCCTCTTCTCAAGAGAGTGGATATAGAGGCTACACACCATGGGCCAGCCTGTGGTTTTACGTATGTGACCATGGAGAGGACGTGAGGAAGTGGGATGGAAAATCTACCTCAACCCTAGAGGCACAAGTATGTAAGTTGCAAGGAAAAACAATTACAAAAGGGGGTTCTTTCAGGAAAACTGCTGCTCCAGTTTCCAGTGGGCAGTTCCCCAGACAGAGTAAAAGGGCTGATCTTACTTCTGATCTTAATCAAGTGACTTCTGACTCTTATTTACAAGAAGTGAGTAACGGATGCTATGACCAGGACTAGAGGGGCCCTGCCTCCAGCCAGGTGGAGGAAAGGGACAACCGGGTTTACTGGACTGTGTGGATTTGGTGGCCTGGCACATCAGACCCACAGAAGTATAAGGCTCTAGTAGACACTGGTGCACAGTGTACCCTAATGCCATCAAGCTATAAAGGGGCAGAACCCATCTGTATTTCTGGAGTGGCGGGGGGATCCCAACAGCTAACTGTATTGGAGGCTGAAGTGAGCCTAACTGGGAAGGAGTGGCAAAAGCACCCCACTGTGAGTGGCCCAGAGGCTCCGTGCATCCTTGGCATAGACTACCTCAGCAGAGGGTATTTTAAGGACCCAAAAGGGTACTGGTGGGCTTTTAGTATAGCTGCCTTGGAGACGGAGAAATTAAACAGCTGTCCACCTTGCACAGTCTCTCAGAGGACCCTTCTGTTGTGGGGTTGCTGAAGGTCAAAGAACAACAGGTGCTGATCGCCACCACCACAGTGCACTGGCGGCAATATCGCACCAACCGAGACTCCCTGATTCCCATTCATGAGCTGATTCGTCGACTGGAGAGCCAAGGAGTGATCAGCAAGACCCGCTCACCCTTTAACAGTCCCATATGGCCAGTGCGGAAGTCTAATGGAGAATGGAGACTAACAGTAGACTATTGTGGCCTGAACGAAGTCACGGTGCTGCTGAGTGCTGCTGTGCCAGACATGCTAGAACTTCAATACGAACTGGAGTCAAAGGCAGCCAAGTGGTATGCCACAATTGATACCGCTAATGCGTTTTTCTCAATCCCTTTGGCAGCGGAGTGCAGGCCACAGTTTGCTTTCACTTGGAGGGGCGTCCAGTACACCTGGAACCAACTGCCCCAGGGGTGGAAACACAGCCCCACCATTTGCCATGGACTGATCCAGACTGCATTAGAACAGGGTGAGGCTCCAGAACACCTGCAATACATTGATGACATCATCATGTGCGGCAATACAGCAGAAGAAGTTTTTGAAAAAGGGAAGGAAATAGTCCAAATCCTGCTGAAAGCTGTTTTTGCCATAAACAAAGGTAAAGTCAAGGGACCTGCACAGGAGATCCAGTTTTTAGGAATAAAATGGCAAGATGGACGTCATCAGATCCCAGTGGATATGATCAATAACATAACAGCTATGTCCCCGCCAACTAGCAAAAAGGAAACACAAGCTTTCTTAGGCGTTGTGGGGTTCTGGAGAATGCATATTCCAAATTAAAGTCTGATTGTAAGCCCTCTCTATCAAGTGACCCAGAAGAAGAATGATTTCAAATGGGGCCCTGAGCAACGACAAGCCTTTGAACAAATTAAAGAGGAGATGGTTCATGCAGTAGTAGCCCTTGGGCCAGTCCGGGCAGGACAAGATGTAAAAAACGTGCTCTACACCACAGCCAGGGAGAATGGCCCTACCTGGAGCCTCTGGCAGAAAGCACCAGGGGAGACTCAAGGTTGACCCGTAGGGTTTTGGAGTCAGGGATACAGAGGATCGAAGGCCCGCTATACTCCAACTGAAAAAGAGATATTGGCAGCATATGAAGGGGTTCGACCCGCTTTGGAAGTGATTGGTACTGAAGCACAGCTCCTCCTGGCACCCCGACTGCCGGTGCTGGGCTGGATGTTCAAAGGGAGGGTCCCCTGTACACATCATGCAACTGATGCTACGTGGAGTAAGTGGGTCGCACTGATCACACAATGGGCTCGAATAGGAAACCCCAGTCGCCCAGGAATCTTGGAAGTGATCATGGACTGGCCAGAAGGTAAAGATTTTGGAATATCGCCAGACAAGGAGGTGACATGCTGAAGAGGCCCCACTGTATAATAAACTACCAGAAAATGAGAAACAATATGCCCTGTTCACTGATGGGTCCTGTCGTGTTGTAGGAAAGCATCGGAGGTGGAGGGCTGCTGTGTGGAGTCCTATACGACAAGTTGCAGAAACTGCTGAAGGAGTAGGTGAATCGAGTCAGTTTGCAGAGGTGAAAGACATCCAGCTGGCTTTAGACATTGCTGACTGAGAAAAATGGCCAGTGCTTTATCTCTGTACTGACTCATGGATGGTGGCAAATGCCCTGTGGGGGTGGTTGCAGCAATGGAAGTGGAGGAACTGGCAGTGCAGAGGTAAACCCATCTGGGCTGCCGCATTATGGCAAGATATTGCTGCCCAGGTAAAGAACCTGGTTGTAAAAGTCCGTCACGTAGAAGCTCACATACTCGAGTCGGGCCACTGAAGAACATCAAAACAACCAGCAGGTGGATCAGGCTGCTAAGATTGAAGTGGCTCAGGTGGATCTGGACTGGCAGCATAAGGGTGAATTATTTATAGCTTGGTGGGCTCGTGACACCTCAGGCCGTCAAGGAAGAGATGCAACATACAGATGGGCTCGTGATTGAGGGGTGGACTTGACCATGGACACTATTGCACAGGTTATCCATGAATGTGAAACATGTGCTGCAATCAAACAAGCCAAGTGGTTAAAGCCCCTCTGGTTTGGAGGATGATGGCTGAAATAGAAATATGGGGAGGCCTGGCAGATTGATTCTATCACACTCCTGCAAACC
This sequence comes from Aptenodytes patagonicus, assembly GCF_965638725.1. Taxonomy (NCBI): domain Eukaryota; kingdom Metazoa; phylum Chordata; class Aves; order Sphenisciformes; family Spheniscidae; genus Aptenodytes; species Aptenodytes patagonicus. The sequence goes on from NC_134950.1 coordinate 151,927,988, forward strand.
CACCAAGGCAAGCGCCACGTGCTTACAATGGTGGAAGCAACCGCCACTGAGACTACACTGAGAGCAGTGGGTGCTGGGATGTTCAAACATTGGGATACACATTTAGCAAAGGCCACCTGGTTAGTCAACACGAGGGGATCTGCCAATCAAGCTGGCCCTGCCCAGTCAAAACTTTTACATGCTGTAGAAGGGGATAAAGTCCCTGCAGTGCACATAAAAAATATGCTGGGGAAGACAGCCTGGGTTATTCCTGCCTCGGGCAAAGGCAAACCCATCCGTGGGATTGCTTTTGCTCAAGGACCTGGGTGCATTTGGTGGGTAATGCGGGAGGATGGGGAAGTCCGATGTATACCTCAAGGGGATTTGATTTTGGGTGAAAACAGCCAATGAACTGAATTGTATGATGTTAATTGCTATATAACATTGTATATCATCACTTCTGTGGTGGCTATATGCCATATCAATGGTATTACAGTAAAAATCACCCAGATTAATGAAGAATGAACTTCGATGATGTTCATTGCAAACAGTGGTGATGCAGTGGTGCATCATGCAAAATGCATTGGTGATGGAACCAGAACTGGCTTCAGCACACAACAATCCAACACCACACACCATCTCTCCTGCCCTGAAGGACTGTTATGACAGACGGACCCCAAAGTCATGGACTAAATGAACTCAACGGACATTTTATAGGGATGGCCCATAGGCTAAAGGAATGATATCTGTGTGTATATATCAAAATACAGGAAAAGTGGTGGTGATTAATTGGGATATATTGGAAAGTGTAGGACCTGGGCATGATGTAAATGGTATAGAGTAAGTGGTGGATACTGTCCTGGTTTTGGCTGGGATAGAGTTAATTTTCTTCCTAGTAGCTGGTACAGTGCTGTGTTTTGGATTTAATATGAGAACAATGTTGATTGATAACACACTGATGTTTTAGTTGTTGCTAGGTAGTGCTTACACTAGTCAAGGACTTTTCAGCTTCCCATGCTCTACCGACTGAGAAGGCTGGAGGTGCACAAGAAGCTGGGAGGGGGCACAGCCGGGACAGCTGACCCAAACTGGCCACAGGGACATTCCATACCATGTGACATCATGCTCAGTACATAAACTGGGGGGAGTTGGCCGGGGGGCAGCGATGGCTGCTCAGGGACAGGCTGGGCATTGGTCAGTGGGTGGTGAACAATTGCATTGTGCATCACTTGTTTTGTATATTCTTTTATCATTATTATTATTATTTTATTTTCTCTTCCTTTTCTGTCCTATTAAACTGTCTTTATCTCAACCCACGGGTTTTACTTTTTTTTTCCGATTCTCTCCCCCGTCCCAGGGGAGAGGTGAGTGAGTGGCTGTGTGATACTTAGTTGCCAATTGGGGTTAAACCACAACAAAAATAAAATGAGGTTCTTAATGATATCATTCACCTGTACTTCGCTAAATAACAAGCTGTTCTTTGTACTACCACTGCAGTGTCCAAAAAATGAGTTGGGCGTCCAATAGACAGAAGCATCCTTTGCTTTACAAATGTGAATTAATTCTAGATACTATTAATCCTTTATACTATTTGACACATGTTTATTTGGGGTATAGATTAGACGATCTCCCAAGGTCCTGTCCAGGCCTTTGTTCTTTGATTCTACAGTCCAATAAAAGATTGGTAGCTGTTGTACTTTGTTACATTAGAACTGTGAGTTTGTTGCATTTTTACAGAACTTTTAACCTAATTACTCTTCAGGTGATGAAAACAAAGTGACACTTCTTGGTCTTGGAGCAGTGGAACATCTGTATAAACTCATCTCACATGAAGATCCAATTGTACGCAGAAATGCCATCATGGTATTTGGCATCATGGCTTCTAATCGTAAGAGTCTCAATTTTCTAATATTTTTCAATGTGTATGAGTGTGGTCATCAAAGCAATAGGTGGCCCATGTGAAAAAATCCTGTATTAATGGCCCAGAATAAAGGAACAAATGCAGCTATAGTGAACTCCAGTGATTTTGAAAAAAAATACGAGAGAAGTTAATTTTCCTCCAACCCTTATTTTTGTTTTGACAGGGCCAAATTGAAACAGATTAATACTGGAATTATGTCTATCAGGGAAAGCCTGACTACATAAGAGGCCCACCAATGTAGACATGACACACTTTCTCTTTTACAAAAGTTGGAAGAGAAGGATAAAGTAGTATTTATCATCTACAGAAAATGCTATGGTTAAATACCAGCTGTTACTTGAGGCACTAGTGAAACTACAGTGATAAGGGAGGAAACGTGTTTAATTAAAGTAGCTAACTCAAGTATTGATGGCAAAAAAAGCCCTGAACTATCAAGCATTGGCATGCATATTTACCCAGCTTCTTTGGCAGGTCAGTGCTGCTATAAATGTTTTGTTACCTGTATCTGAGCTAGTGAAATTCAAGCAGTCTTGAGTATCTCTCAGAGACATTGCATTCACAGCAAGGTAGTGTATCTACTGTAGCCATACCATTATTAAATGATTAACGACAGTATATGCAAATTTTCTTGTACCTTTTTATAAGGTGAGAATGAATGTATTACATCCATGCTGGGTGGCTGAGTGCCAAATGATCAAGCTGCAGTGAGTGGTATGTAGACATACCTGAAGATGAAAGAATAAGTGACATAAGGTTGAGTTTCAGTGGCTGTTATTTTTACATTGCTTTATAAACCTACATCTAATTAATACAATTAATCAGGTTTTCTTTTGGTAGATGTTCTACCCAGTTGTCTTCTGTGGCGATATCCTAACCACTATTTAAGTCTTTTCATCAACTGCTACCTGCTTTTCACGTTGCATTGGACCTTACGGTCTTTACCTTACTTTCAACTCGGCATTAGCATATAGTCATTCCCTTCAGACCTTGGCTTCCAACGCTGCTGCACAGACGTGGATTTGAATGACTAAAGATCTTCAATTTATATTCACATCTTGACTGGTTTTTTTTCTTTAAAAGTATATTCAGCTCGTACCTTTTTTCTTACATTTCAACACTGTAAGTGTGGATAGTAACAACACAGCCCTGTAAGATCACATGAAGTCTGTCTCAAAGAATGTTTTTTGGTTATTCTATCCAGTGGTTGTGGTTTTGCTAGTTTGCCATTGACAACAATAAAAATGCATTCTGAAAGTCTTTACTGTGTTTTTACTAAGACCTATATAATTCATGTTTTCAATTTGCAATGTGGGCTGTGTTAGCATAAAATTAGAAAGTGATTGCTTGAAAATTAAATAATGGAAGGATTTATTTTAGTTTGATAATTTTAACCACAAATAATTTTAACTATTGGGGTATGACTTCTTTGACAACTAAAACTGTGAAATATTTAATCAGAACCTGCTAGATGCAAGTATTTTGAATAAAGTTTCAATGAAGTATTGAGGAACTTCGTATATATCAAGTATCAAAGAATGTCATCTGGTACTTGAAAATCTCCTGTATGTTTTCTGGGCCCATTATGGTCTTGGTATAACTTCTGTTGTGCATCATTCTCAGTCAGATCTTTTTGTCACTCAGGGAGTAACCATAAGTACGTTTCCCTTGGAGCAGAATCTGTTTCTTTACTCAGCCAAGATTGCCAAACGAAAGACTTCATATTTGTATTTATTTCATTGTAGATGATGTCAAGAAGTTACTGAGGGAACTGGATGTCACAAATTCACTTATATCACAGCTGGCACCAGAAGGTAGCTTGCAGTATTCGTTCCTTGTGCAAAAATACACTCAGAAATAATTTATGATTGCCATTTGATTGGACAATTTAATAAAATCTTCCTTGTAACTTATGATTTGTCATGCTACATGTTAAATAGGTAATTGCTTTTATAGGAGTAGCTCTGTTACTTGCTGAGTAGTGTTTTATGTTGTACAGATGGAGCAACATGTTTATGGAGATGTCAGGTATGATTAACAGCTATTGTTAATATTGACTTCAAATAATATTTTAAACCACTGGATTAGTGAACATATACTGTGCTGAATAAAACTTGATCAAAATATTTCTTTTTTTTCCCCATAGAAGATGTAGTTATCCATGAATTTGCTACTCTGTGTCTAGCACATATGGCTGTTGAATATACTACTAAAGTACAAATATTTGAGCAAGGTGGATTAGAACCACTTATCAGACTGCTAGGTAGCCCTGATCCTGATGTTAAGAAGAATTCAGTTGAATGTATCTACCTCCTGGTGCAGGTAAAGTTTGTTGTTGTTGTTTTAAATTACAGAGGCAGATAAGCAGTCTCCCCCCTACCCCTGCCATCCTCTGTGGGGATAAGAAGTTTAAAATACTTGGTTCCTTTACTCTCCAGTGTTCATCAATGTATTTGAAAACATTACACCCAAGTCCTTGATTGTTACACTAGTTATGAATATAGCTGATTTGACTCTAATTCTGTTGAACTTAATGCAATTATCTGTGCTGTACAGCAATGTAAGTGAGATCAGAATCAGATTCAGATTTTTTTTAATTAAATATGCATTTGTTTTCTTAGTTGGAAAATGTTAATCTCGGTAATGAGAGTTATAACCTGTCTATCCAAAACATTGAAATAATCCTGTAAATTAAAGAACTAGCAATTGCATTGTGTCTTGTTTTGGCCAGCAAGTCCATAGTCACAATTTCGAACATCTTTTTAATGATAGGTGAATGCTGTCAACAGCTACTTTCCATACTGGGAGGAATAGATTTGTTATTGGCTACTTTCGCACTCAGCACTAATGTCATCCATATGCTGCTTAGCAAAAGAATGGTGCATTTGTATGGCAGTTCTCTTCCATGGCTTAAGCGAATCAATTCAATAATGAATTCAGTTTATAACTCTATCTCTTTTGGGGCATCAGAGCATGTCTATTCAGAATCGCATTTTACTCTTTCTCCTTTTTTACTATCTCGCTGTCTTTGTTGCAGGGTATATCTGGATAACTGCACCTGGTGCTTGCTTATATTGATAAGGATAATTGCATGCTGCACATGTGCAATAAGCTATTTAAAAGCAAATTGTAATTTATTTATTTATTTTCTATTTTAATATAATCTACTACTGTCTTTTTATTAAGCTGCATATACACTGTTTAAAGTTGAAATTTTAAATTGTCATTTTATAATTACTAAAACAAAAGAAGATATAACCAGGCAACCACAGTAGAGTGTGAAAACTATTTTCCCCCCACTGCGGTAAACAAAAATCATTAAACTAAATTTTAAAAACTTTCTCAAAGAAATATGTATGTTGAGACAAACATGGCAAAAACAAGAGTAAATAGGCTTCCTTAGACAGGACTAGACTCTGTAGTTTGCACTTCAGTCATGCAAAAAAAAATGGGAATTTAAGGTTGCTGGGGCTTGATGATATTCAGTTTGATTCTTAGCTAAAAAGAAATCTTCAGAGGTGGAAGTTCTGGAATATTGACTCATTTTTGTACGTTTGAAATCAGATTTTTGGTGTTCTTTCTGTAAAGTCGGGAATTGATGTACTGTTATATTCTCTATCGCTAACATTCTTTGTTGAATATTTTACTGCAGGATTTTCAAAGCCGTGCTGCAGTTCGTGCACTGAATGTAATTCCACCCTTGCTGGAACTACTGAAATCTGAATACCCAGTTATTCAGTTGTTAGCCCTTAAAACCTTAGAAGTAATTAGCAAAGACAGAGAAACCAGGATAATATTGGGAGAAAATAAAGGATTAGATTGTCTTCTGAAGATACTGGAAACCAATGTACAGTTTACTTGCCTTAAAAGATTTTTGTTCTTGCTGCTAATGTTTGTATGACTAATGAGAAATATTATTCATGTTATGGAAGTGTGGTAAAAGAAGAGCGAGCTCCTTACTTGAAGCGAACTATGATAAAAATAGGGTAAGCTAGGATACCTAGCTTACTAAGAAAGGGAGCAAAGGGATTCACCAAAATGTTTATATTTGTTTTATTGCTATTAGTAATACTGTTTTGCATTTACTGTCCATTTCTCGAACTGTTGTAAATATCAGAAAAATTCACCATATGGCTTTTTATACGATGTTTTCCCAAAATTTTTGATTATATGCTAAACACTGGTGCTGGTTCCTAGTTCAAACACTGATCTTTTTTTCTGAATTTACTTTGATATCAATGGCCTTAAATATAATTTCCTACCTTGGAAATTTCATTGTTTATGTTATTATGAGACTCACTTTAGTGCTTCTTGAGTTCAGATGTCACCATGGGAAATATAATGCATAGAGAAATTTGTGGAGTTTTTGAAATTTTAAGATGACAGGTCCTTTCTGAATACCTGCCTAACCCACTTTGATATAAATGAGAGATTTTGGGGGGGTTTATTGTTTTTGTTAAATTTTGTTGCATCCTAAGGCACATCAAAGAAATTATACAAAAAATATGAGTACGAAAAGATGTACTTTGCAGTATAAATAAACTGTCCAAAAGAAAGTTATGACAATTATCCTACAAAGTTAAAAGCCAAAGATATTTTAATCCTGATTTGAAGGTTATTTGTTTCGGGTTTTTTCCTTATTAGGAATTCAGCGATCTACATGTGGAAGCTCTTGCCGTGTTGGGAAATTGTCTGGAAGATATGCATACTCTGCAACTGATTCAGCAGACAGGAGGCCTTAAAAAGTTACTTTCATTTGTAGGAGTCTCTGCTGTTCCCGATATTCAGAAGAACGCAGCAAAGGCAATTACCAAAGCAGCTTATGACTGTATGTGACTTTTTAAAAATCCATGCACGTGAATTTGATTATGAAGTAAATTTTCATCCAGAATGAGGCCGTCTTATCTGTTGAGGGTAGTGCTTGTTCTGAGGAAAACACTGGCAAGAATTAATTACAGTGGTGAATCTTGGCAATCAGAGCAGCAATTGGATGCTAGGATATATATATATGAAAATGTTAAGATTTTGCCTCAATTGATTTTTAAATTTAATATATTCTTGCAAAATGCTGTCCTCAAAAAGGAGAATGGAGCTCTGAAAATATGATCTTTATCTTTTGTTTAGTGATGCCAGGTAACTGCCATCTTAAGCCACATCTGCTGGCACTGTTTCTCATTGGTATCAGTTAAGACTTAATCGCAAGCTTACTTCCTTTCGCATACAACTGCTCGTCTAAATGTCAGGCAATTTCAAATACAAATTCCTTTAACAGGGACATGAAAAAAAGCCTTTTAAATGGCTTGTGGATTAATATTCCCAGTGGAGTTAAATAGTTTCATTGTAATCTTTTTATAATTATTCATCCTATAGTTCTTTTCTATACGCTTTTCTTTAATTCACCAAGGAATTCTGAATTAGGCAGAATATGCTCATCACTTTTGCCCACAAGGATGCCCTTTAAATAAATCTACATTTGAAATTCCTTCCATACGTTGGTTTCTGAGTTGCAACATATGCCTAGTAGGGCTATATAACAAAATGCAGTGTAAGAAATAACATACTTCTGTCTATAGAAGATTTCAATTCTGTCAAGGGATTTTGATGACAGTAAGTATGACAGTAGAACTTAAATATTTCATTCATATTTCTATCATCTTGTGGTTCAATCATGGCTTTAATTTATGTGTATTTTACAAATATGTTATCTAATTTAATACATGGCTAAAATAATCTCTCCTTTCTACAGTATTTCAGACTTCCTTTCTTCTCTTTCCATCTTATCTTTCAAATTCTTTTCTCACCTTCCTTGGTTTGATGTCCCGAATATTTGTAATTATTTGGATTGCAAATGATACATGAAAAGAGTGGAATCTACCTTTCCTAGTATTCTGTGGGTTTCTGTATGCTTTTATCATTATCTATTGGAAGCTTTGCAAGTCACTGAAAATTATTTTCATTAATGTTTAGGTATCAAAGGTAGGAAGGGACTTTCTTATGCCAGTATTTTCTTTGTGTATTTTCCTGTATTGTTATTTTATTATGCTACTTAGGACTGTCAGTATAATTTTTATAGTCCTGTGACAGGCTTGTAAGTAATATGCTAAGCAAATTTATATTTGCTCCTACTACTTTCTACTGTGTCTTAGTCCTTTTTTATATTTATTTTCAAACAAGCATAGCCTTCTTTTCCTCCTTCACACCTTTTTCAGTTTTTGTGGCCTAATATTTTAGCATCTGTTAGTAGAAGCATGTCTGAACACAACATTTTTAGAACACAGTGGCAAGAGCTACACATAATATATTACAGTACTGCCTATGATCTTATATCATGGAATGTTACCGTCAGTGAAGATGCATCTTCTTGTCATACTCCTTTACAAATGGAGTCAATGTAGTTTCATTATAAAGGTTTGCTCTCTTCTTCAGCCTGTGACAGTTGGTATGGATGCAGCAAGCTGAGAGAATAGATCAAAAGAAGATTTAAAATATTTGTTTCCAAGCTGTAGAATTTTGGTGACAGCCAGTTAGACAAAGGGCAAGACGTTGTACTGGTGCAGTGGAAAACACAGTCCAGTAAACTTGCTGCTCAATATGGCCCCCAGAAGTATTGAATTTACTTCAGATACATAGAGCTACTGGTCTAAAGTCAGCCTTGCAGTGGAAAGAAAAGTGACATTGGGGCCATTATAAGAAATAGTCCAAGTGCAAAAAGAAAACAGAAGTATTTGCAGTTCTTGTTTGTTTGTTTGGATCCTGGTTGTAAATACACTAAACAGCCTATCCAAACTGCAACACTAATGTATACTGTACTAATACTTGCCTTGATGTAAATCCAATATAATACAACACAGCTCTAAGTTCTTTTATGACTTTTTCATTAAATTTGCAATAGCCATGCAGTAGCCCACATTCTTCAGGTTTGATAATCGTGGTTGCATTTTATGAACATTTCTTGCATACTTGAGAAAAAAAATAACACTTTTCATTGAAATGAAAAACTTCGGCTATGATAGAACACGTATCTATCTGGGTTTTTTTAATCCTGGCAGCTGAGTATACAGCATTTTGAATGATTTTGAAATTATTATTGTTGACAGATGGAATTTAGTTTTGTTTTTTTCATGATAGATGTGATCATAGCAAACAGTTTTGGTTTATGCCCCTTTCAGCCCTTTGAAAAGGGACTCCTGTAACTTTTTTTTGTTGTTATAAGACAGATGTGTCCCTTAAGAGCTATTCTCAATCTCAGAATAAATTACATGGTACAAACACTATATTCAGTTTTAAATAGCATCTTTAGGATGCTGCTCTGTTTAAGTAAATTAAAATTGATCATATTTCTATACATAATCATTATCCTTTTGCCCCTGAAAATTTGTATTGTTCTGTAACATAATTTTGAATTTAAATATTAATTTAGCAATGGTTTTATTTTGTATGCTCAGATTTACAGTAGTGAATTTTACTGTGATTCCCTCCTTGCCCAGCAAATAATGCAGTCATTTCAGAATGCAAAATATAATTTAATGCTATAAATTATTGAATATCTGTGAGTGGATTATCTGGACTGTTGATTAAGGAGGGCCTAACTTACTTTCCCCTGACAATGCCAGACACACCAGCAACAACAAAATGCTATGAAGTGTGTATGGAGAAAGTGATGATCATGCTCACTCGAGTTTGGCCTCTCTCTCCCAAACTTCTGGTTTGAAGCTCTCCCCGTTCCTTACATGTATCTAAATGCAAATCTCTTCAAAAGGGAGCGTACAAAACATGCACTGTAGCCTGATTAACATACGCTTTTTCATAATACAGATTTTTATTTATCTGGGTTATCTCAACTCCAGATCAGTGAGAGGTCATGATATTATTTAACAATAACTTTTTTTCATTTGAAATTGGTATAAATAGTTCCATAAGGTGATGACAGTGAGCTGAATAGGTAATCAGTAGAACTCTGACCATGATTTTCGGGTAAGAAGGGGAAATAGGAAAATATATTGAAAAACAAAAGTTGGCTCATGATGGGGTCAATGCATGAGAAACTGGACAGAAGTGTTTGTACTCCAGACTCTTTTAGTTGGGTGTGCCTGAGTATTTCACTTGGTGTTAAATCAATGTATTCAAATTACTTAGGGGTCAAGAAATTCATCACTGTAAATATGGTGTTGGCACTGACATGAGAAGTGCTTAAGTACAAAGGATGCTTTTCAATTGTACATTCTTTCTTTTCTATAGTAAAAGCCAAAGGAAACAACTCTCATAAACAGAGAGAGGATCAGCAGATAATAATCATCCTTTAAATAGAATTGGCACCTGGATCTTAAAATATTAATAATTTTCATCTATCTGTCTAGCTAGCTAAATATAGGTGCATACTGTTTACTGTAAATTCAAATCTAAAATCTGTTTTTCCACATTATTGATAATGTCTTTATTCCGTTCAAAATATTTTAAATCACTATTTTCACTTATTCAAATGAATATTTTTTTTCCACATAGGCATAAGTTATCTTTAAAATGAAACGCTTACCCATCATCATAACTGCCTTTAATGCAAGAATAATTTTTAAGAAAATTTGTATAATAATAAGTAACTTGCTGTACAAGAACCAAATTACTGAGGTATGAAGAACCTCTAGAGGTCATTATTGGGGATTACGGACTACTTTGGCAAGCAACAGGCCAGCACCATACTTGATTACTTGTCAAAACAGTCTGTAATCCCAATTAAGGCCTTCTCTTGAGAGCTGGCTGATATGCATCAAGGTTGTGGCCAAGGTTCTCCTGATGCTTAAAATCCTCCCTGTTTTATTTGTTGCATCTTTTGCTTTGTGATTTCAATTGTGTATCTCTGATGATGCTAAACATTTAAAATTGAGCTAGAGAAAATGGCTAGCTGTCTCATGAATGTGCATTGAGTCATTTTGCCGTAACTAGATTTTCAGTCAAACTTTCTTTTCATTGGTTTTGTGGACTTCTATTTGTTTACTTTTATTCACTACAGATTCAGTTTTATTTAAAAGAATTATTCCGATATTTTTCTTTCCTTTTAAAATTTTTTATTCGTAAGACAACAGTCCAAATAAGGGAATGATCCCTGAAAGCATTAGTAAGCACTGGTAAAATTTCCAAATGTGTCGAAGTCCTACTGACGTCTCGGTTCCTGAATTTCTTTGATACATTTGAAAATTTTACCATGTAGATATAACTTCAAGCATGTAATTAGTCTGCTTTAAATTATGCATATGGTTAAATGTTTATTGACCGTTGTAACTGTAGAGCTTCTATGCTGTCCAGTGCCTTTCTGGCTGAGAAAGTTTCACTCAGGGCTCTTTCTAACAAACACCTGCACTTCTGATCTCACCCATTTTGGGATGAGTGAGTTTATTAGTATAACTGTCCGATGTCTGTGGATACTTTGTAGACGCTCTGTGTTGTTACTTGTGTAGAGGAAGGGAACATCTATGTCCTTCCTTAGCTGCTGCAGATCATTGCGGTGTAGGTCAGCGGTGAACCCTGTGTCACCAGGCTAAAATATGAAATTGAAATTCTCTGCAAAGTGTGCACTAATGAAGAACTGCAAGCTGTGCAGGATTTAAAATTCAATTTTTAACACCTCTTGCCTTTTTTTGGCTATTGTAGTATGTTAACTGGTACTCCAAGTTCAGTTGTACATTTACTAGTATGTTCTTCAATTTTATGCATTTGGACTTCGTTAGCGTAAACCAAAGTGAGCATGATCCTGAGTAAGTATGATCTGTTGAATTAGAAAAGCTGTTTTCATCAAGCCTGTATGCATTCTGCGGTTTTAAGTCTTATAGAGAACAAACTTTGCATTCTGTTGGGCTATGTTCGTTTAAAGCTGTATTTAATAGTCATCTTTTGGGCTTGATTCAGAGTTCACTGAAGTCTAATGGGTTTTGGATCAGGTCCTTTGTGCACATTTCTTTATTGCTGGTGCCTCTGTTACCAAAATACTTCCATTTCCGTGTTATCAAAAGCAAGTGTTATGTTGGAAACAACTATATGGAATCAAATTTGTGTCCTTTCACTGATTTGGAAAACGAATGCAGATTAATGCTATTGTTCTTTTTCATTTAAAGCTGAAAACAGAAAAATCTTAAATGAGGAAGAGGTTGAGAAGTGTCTCATAAACCTTTTGGAAATTGATAATAATGAAGTTAAAGTTGCTGCTTCCCAAGCAATTTCTGCCATGTGTGAGAATTTAGCTAGCAAACGTGCATTTGGACTCCAGGGTAAGTAAGGTGGGAAGGGATGAACTGAGAATCTGTGCTTTTCCTTTTATAAGGAACTTATTATAATTTTTCAGATTGCCATGGTTTATTTAAAGGTTCACGTATACAATTATTTCTTTCAAAGGGATTCCCCAGCTAGTACAGTTGCTAAGCAGTGCCAATGAAGAGGTAAAAGAAGCTGCAGTGACAGCATTAGCTAATTTGACAGCAGCCAGTCCTAGTAACGCACGGTGAGTCTGCAATAATTAAATTATTATTTAAAACACTAATCTGAACACAAGTGATAATATTTTTATTTTTAAAGAATGCCTCATCTTGTACTTATCCTACAAGGCAGGTCTGTTTGAATTTGACTGTAAGGCACTTTTTGGTACTTATGAGTCATCTGGAATAGGTTGGTTCTCATCAGTGTTAAGAGTTACACCATCTCTACTAACATTTGCTTTATCAAGGAAAGGTATGAAGCAGATGTAATGAAAGCAGAGATATAAATTATGTTTTGAAGAGAACATATGAAGAAAATATGCCTCGTAATCTAAGACATTCTATGTGGGGTATTTTTTGAAAATTCAAAGTCAGTAAGGTATCCTTTAAAATTTGATAGTTCATGCAACTTTTTTGACTGATTTAAACCCAGTCTTTGAGAGAGATAGCACTCAGATATTCTGAATATTGTCATTGTCTTTCTCTTTCTTTTTTTATTGTTTCCCAAGGAATAGAGAATGCTCATAGTGCATTCTCTAAAAGAAAAGAAGTGTAACTTCAGTTTCCAAAATAACTAACAAAGGATGGTTAGCTGACTGTAAGTCCTGAAATAATTGTATCAACTAAATTCTACTGTCAGTTGCAGAGTTCTGTTATCCCAACTCTATTAAAAGTTCTGTTCAGGGAAAAGAAACAGAGCGGTCTGACATATATGAGCAATCACATGTAACTAACAAACCATAAAATAAAATTCCTTAAAAGTTTCCTGGAATATACTCAAGGAAGTTGTAATCCATTCACAGGCATTCTTTGAAGTGAAAAAGTAAAATAACTCACCAAATAAATTATTTGTTTCAATTTATTGATTCAGCTCTAATAGTCACCAGTATTCACTTAATGTTACCAGATGGAGCCATAATTTGACACAAGAGAATAATACTCTGTTCTCAGATTCACATAGTAGATTTTTTTGTCTGATATTCTGCTCTCCTCATGTGCATGACTCTTCAGTTGGTGTCAGTGGGAGTCATACACACATAAAAAGAGCACAGTACTGGAGTCTAGGGGTCAAACTTTCAGCTCTGCTACAGCTGTTTTTCGTAGTGCAGCCCTTTGAGGTTTCACATTGTGAAAAGGGAATCTCTGGAGAGTTTTGAGTTGGTATAGCAGCTTATGCCAACTCATTCAGGTTTTTTTGCCAAGGAGATAGTCAGGACATTGTTTAGCTCAACTGCTAGAACAATTCTCTGAGACCTCAGGCAGGGAAATAGCTGTCTCTGTTCCTCTGCATTATAATGGAGTCCGTATTTGTTTCTTGCTGGGCAGAATCAGGAAATTATAAAGGTGGCTTACATATACTTCTCTCTCTTTGCAATCCAGCTCCAAGTACAATATGGAAGCACCAGATAATCTAATCACAGGTCTTCTGTGAAAATCAGGAAGCGATAATTTACATTAAATATGTATATTGGATGAATGCTATGTGACTATATAATTACTTCAAAGCTTCATTTCTAAATCAAAACCATTAATAAGTCATAGAAGGGTCCAAGTGTGACTAGGATCTGTAAATGAATATATAGAGTTGAACCCTCCGCTGATACAAATTGGTATAGTTCCAGCTCACTGACTGAGTATCTGGCCCATATTTATTTTACATTCACATAATAGGAAAAAAAATAGTTTGGAGAAAATGCATTCCAGATTGAGTTACCATAATCATATTTCATTCTGGAATATTTTGTGTGTGTGTCTTGTAAACCACTGAAAATAAGTGTATATATAATGAAGATGCTGATATACTTTTATAATCATGTGACTTTGCTGTGTAATTATGTTGACAATATTCTGGTCCCAAATGAGACTAATGAGACTAGTGCCCTTTTATTGGTTATATATTAGATTCTTGTTATAAACCCTCCAAGAATATTAAATCATAAAGCTACTAGTAGCAGCTAGACCTTATGTGGCAAGAACAAAATAGCTACAGTAAAGGGGAAGACTATTTACTATAAATGTTTTCACTTTTTACCGGCCAGCCAAAAATTCAATCTTGTTGAACTCATATACATGTGTTCTGCCATATTTCATTTCATGAGCATTTTTGCATGTATTATATTGATTGAAGGATGTGTACCTTGCCCTTTCATTTTGTACAGTATATATTACAGAATGTAAACGGAGTACAAGACACTGCTATATTTGATGGAGATTTGTTGTTCTTGTTAGGAATATTTGGTCAAGAAATGTCTGCTTTTCATATAATATGGAAAAAAATACAAGTTAAAACAAATTGTGTAACTAAGGCTCCCACAACAGCTAGCTCATAAGGATAAAGTCTTCCATTGATTACTAACACAAGAACAGCATAGGCAATGGGCAATACTACCCCCCACTAATGTATATTAACCTTGACCTTTAGGTGCTTCCCCACAGCAATGAAAGGCTAGTTCTATACCCCTATCCAATCAGTCCTTTGTTTTTCAACTGAGACAGCTAATAAAGGTGTCAAATATGGTGGAGGTTTTGTAATTAGAACACCTGTTCACGATGAACGGGACAGAGACCAGCTTCTCATTTCATGCAAGTCCCCAAGCAACCATGATTTGGCAAAAATAAATAAATTAATGAATTACTCTGGCCCCTGTAGTACTTTAACCAAGGACCTAGAGCAGAAGAGAACAAGTCCCATACCAACAGTTTGAGTTTTCAGGTTAACTGGAAAACATGGATTTTCAATATGATCTCTATCAGGACACATAAAAATTACTATAAATAACTTCTAAAATATTTCAGCATTTAAACTTTTGCTGCAGACCTGATGTTGTGTCATGCTTCAGTAGCACAAAGAAAAAAGTATGGTGGTCAAATGCCTCATTAGTTTACAGATTGACACCCCCAGGTGATGTTTTTATCGGAATTTTATCATAAAGTAATGACAGAATTTTAATGCTGCTGTATATTGATGATAAATTCTTGGTAAACTTGTTAATAATTAGGCTAAATAAAAATAAAATTGCAAAGTATACTGCAGTTTAAAGTCCCATGTACTTATTCTAACATACAGTAAAGAAATTATTTTGGGATCTTACTATGTGTATAGCTCTGAGGCCATCCTTGATATATGTGTCAGAATTTGTTTCTGTGGGTCTGCTGCTGGACAGAAGAGAATTATATTCAGCTGGGTATTTGCATCCACATTTTTTAATCCAGAACACTAACTTGCTTTATTGAAAATTGTATACAGTTATTTGGACAGCAGAATGCCATTTTAAAGAATCTGTGAAATCTGTCTATTTTTGATGTGTCCAAGCATCGGGAAATGTAGGCACAGTCACTTTATTATGCACAAATTGAAAAATTACACACAAACAAAGAAACAGCAGTGCCATCTATTGGACAGAAAAATAAATTATTCTGTGCTATACAACTAGCTACAGGACAAACATCTTACTTCAGCCTCTGCCTATTTTTTCCCATTTAGAATCACAGAATGATAGAACTGTTTAGGCTGGAAAAGACCTTTAAGATCATCAAGTCCAACCATTAACCTAACACTGCCAAGTCCACCACTAAACAATGTCTCTAAGCACCACATCTACATGTCTTTTAAATACCTCCAGGGACAGTGACTCAACCACTTTCCTGGGCAGCCTGTTCCAATGCTTGACAACCCTTTCGGTGAAGAAATTTTACCTAATATCCAATCTAAACCTCCCCTGGCACAACTTGAGGCCATTTCCTCTTGTCCTATCGCTAGTTACTTGGGAGAAGAGACCGACACCCACCTCACTACAACCTCCTTTCAGGTAGTTGTAGAGAGCGATGAGGTCTCCCCTCAGCCTCCTTTTCTCCAGGCTAAACAACCCCAGTTCCCTCAGCCACTCCTCATAAGGCTTGTGCTCTAGACCCTTCACCAGCCTCGTTGCTCTTTGGACACGCTCCAGCACCTCAACGTCCTTCTTGTAGTGAGGGGCCCAAAACTGAACACAGTATTCGAGGTGCGGCCTCACCAGTGCCGAGTACAGGGGCACGATCACTTCCCTACTCCTGCTGGCCACACTATTTCTGATACAGGCCAGGATGCCATTGGCCTTCTTGGCCACCTGGGCACACTGCCGGCTCATGTTCAGCCGGCTGTCGACCAACACCCCCAGGTCCTTTTCTGCTGGGCAACTTCCCAGCCACTCTTCCCCAAGCCTGTAGCGCTGCATGGGGTTGTTGTGGCCCAAGTGCAGGACCCGGCACTTGGCCTTGTTGAATCTCATACAATTGGCCTTGGCCCATCGATCCAGCCTGTCCAGATTCCGCTCTACGTAGAGCCTTCCTACCCTCAAGCATATCAACACTCCCGCCCAACTTGGTCTCATCTGCAAGCTTACTGAGGGTGCACTTGATCCCCTCGACCAGATCACTGATAAAGATATTAAACAGAACTGGCCCCAATACTGAGCCCTGGGGAACACCGCTCATGACCGGCTGCCAACTGGATTGAACTCCATTCACCACAATTCTTTGGGCCCGGCCATCCAGCCAGTTTTTTACCCAGCAAAGCACACACCCATCCAAGCCATGAGCAGCCAGTTTCTCCAGGAGAATGCTGTGGGAAACGGTGTCAAAGGCTTTACTAAAGTCTAGGTAGACAACATCCACAGCCTTTCCCTCACCCACTAGGCGGGTCACCTTGTCATAGAAGGAGATCAGGTTAGTCAAACAGGACCTGCCTTTCATAAACCCATGCTGACTGGGCCCAATCACCTGGTTGTCCTGTATGCACCGCATGATGGCACTCAAGACGATCTGCTCCATAACCTTACATTAAAGTATAATCAGTTATTTTCGCTTTTCATGTATTTAGGATAAGCTAATTGTGTTAAATATAAATATGATATTAGTTAGAAGTAACACACAGAAATAAGATCTCAAGTGTGCCAGTTAGTCAGACATTAATTTGACCAGTTCTTTTCTTCAGTATCATCGTAGCACAAATGCCATTTCTAATAGCTGTCTTCATAAATCTGGCAATGTCCGAATTCTGGGAACCTAATGGAGTTACCACTGAAGAAAAACATATGCTCTGAAATTTAGAGCTTTGTACTGGACATGAAAACTAATTAACAGCCTCAATAATATTTGTCTTAAATTGTTTATTTTAAGGGCAAAATTTATAGCATTCAGTTAGAGTTTAGTCTGGGGGAAGAAGGAAAGGGATGGTTTTTGTTCAGCTGTACTAAGGGCTGCAGGAAATTGTGGTACACGACAGACTTATGATCTGGCAGAATATTTCTCCTGGGGTTTATAATTAGTGTCATGTTACATATTTCTAAGTATTATATCTGGATTCAAGATAGTAAAATGTCATCCCAAAAATTGCCAAGTCAGCAAGCTTGATGTTATTTAATTTTCTAATTCTTGAATTCTTCACAGGAATCAGTGGGCCTATTTACATTAGCAAAATTATGTCCATATAGGTAATTACAGGCATTATCACAGCATCTGAATGTGTGCTTTCTGATATGTATCAAGATTTTCAAGATTTGGGAGTAGGTTGGGGGTAGGAAGGTAGTTTGGGAACTCATTGGTTATGGGCAATGCCCAGTGAGGAGAAAGCGAGTTGTTCCCTTGACTTCAGAGGGTGTTGCATCTATTCCAAACTGAAATTCATATACTGATCTAATGACCCAAAATAGATCCTCAGTCTATTCCGTGTGGATAACGCTCACCAGTAGTGAGAATCTCTGACCTTCTTAAATGGAGATTTACAGTATCCACAACAGATTTTTATTGTTTTTAAGACAGGTATGGCTGTCAAGGAATAAATTTAAAGAATGTCCAGTTTTCTTACATTTCAAATTTTGTTATTATCATTAGGAAGTAATGATTATTACCATTAGGTAGTAATATCACTAGGTTGTAATCTTGCCCATTAGAAAATGGGAAACTTAATCACAGCTTTTCTCTTTCAAGACTGTAGATGGAACCTAATTCACATAAATGGATCAATACTGAAGCGTTGGTATTATGTAACTTAATACATTTGCATGAATGTATGTGTTAATTTATGAGAACAGAAACAAAAATTTCTAGTGCATTAGAGCTACATTTAAAAACAGAAATAAGTCATAATCCATTGTATAGGTTTTGTCTTTTTGATGGTTTAATAGTTCTTCTTTATGACATAAGTTTGTGTTTTTGAAGGAGGGAATCAACAATAGAATGCCACTAGCTGTATTGTGTAAAGGTAATATGTTTTAATACTGACCCCTAGTGACAGAATTATATTTTTGAGCTACTGTGCTGCAAGATAAAGGGATTTTGTTGGGTTTTGTGGTCTGTGTTGTTATTTTTTACATTAGCGGCCATTCTGCTGAGCCCTATACAAATACAGTTAACTCATGCCATGAACAGATTCCTGTTTTGACTTTCTTTTACTGTATATCCATAGTGTGAAGGGTGCTTGTCCTGGTTTCGGCTGGGATAGAGTTAATTTTCTTCCTAGTAGCTGGTACAGAGCTGTGTTTTGGATTTAGGATGAGAACAATGTTGATAACACACCGAGGTTTTTGTTGTTGCTAAGTGGTGCTTACACTAGTCAAGGACTTTTCAGCTTCTCATGCTCTACAGACTGAGAAGGCTGGAGGTGCACAAGAAGCTGGGAGGGGGCACAGCCAGGACAGCTGACCCAAACTGGCCACAGGGACATTCCATACCATGTGACATCATGCTCAGTACATAAACTGGGGAAAGCTGGCCGGGGGGGCCGCTGCTCGGGGACTGGCTGGGCATCGGTCAGTGGGTGGTGAGCAATTGTACTGTGCATCACTTGCTTTGTCTATTCTTTTATCATTATTATTAGTATTATTTTCTCTTCCTTTTCTGTTCTATTAAACTGTCTTTATCTCAACCCATGAATTTTACTTTTTTTTTCCGATTCTCTCCCCATCCCACCGGGGGGTGGTGGGGGAGGGTGAGCGAACAGCTGTGTGGTGTTTAGCTGCCTGCCGGCTTAAACCACAACAGTGCTTTCTAAAGAAAAAAGACAACACAGTCATTACCCAAGACCTCACAAGCTTTTCCTTACAAGTTACATATTGACTTCCATTGAAAACTGCAAAATGTTTTATGGTAAATTTCTCCCTTGGCAGAAAAGCTGAATCAAGGCCTGATGCTGGATGTCATTCAGAAATGGGTTTGCACTGTGACTTTAACATCACATCAGATGACTGATACGCAACGCATGGACAGAACCCTAAATCAACCCCTACTGGCAGGTGCAAAATATTTCGCTCAGCCAGCTGTTGGGTTTGTCTCTTAGATTTGTGCAGATGTGGCTATGGAAAAGTCCCTCTATAGACTCAGATGCTGTAACTGCATTTTGTTCCCAGTACAGCTCTTCTTTCACAAAAAAATTTGTTGTGTATTTCCCTGTTTGTTGTTTTTTTTAAACTCTGTTGCCTATCAGGGGTTATACTGAAGACAGAGACCAATATAGAGCATTCATCTCTATCTAACACAAATTTCATGTCACAGCATCCTAAAGTGCATGAGAACCTAAGTGTATCCAAAATAGTTTCAGACAGAAAACAGAACACTTCTAAATTGGGATAATGGTAACTATGTAGAAGTTCTACCCCTTATAGATATAGCAAAATCTTTTGGGCTGTTTGTACTCTCCTACCTTCAAAGCCTTGCGGTATGATCACTATTTATCTTACCTGTGGAAGGCTGGAATTTCACTCAGAGCATGTGTGTTGTCATCTGTAACTTCCCAGGGTAGATTTCTGTGGGATCAGGTGAAACTTTTTCCTCCTGGATGGAGACTCCTGGGAGAGAAAACTGTGGTTTATATAGTGGCACAAGTACAATGATTTCTCTTGAGTGTGTAGCCCAACAATGACATTCAGTGATATGCACTGAGATGAATTATACTTTCTATGAATTAAAAGTGGTAAGGGTTATTTTACATTTGAGTAAATTTCAGACAAATGTATTGGTGCTTTTACATGCACATTTTCCTTGTAGCATATTTCTAAATTAAATGCAAATTATTTAAGTATATGTTTTAACTTACTTTAGTATAACGTGAAGTTATTTATTTTAAGTGTATATAAGGGAATTGCAGGTTTATGGCTGATCATGCAAACTTAATTCTGTCCTGCTGTGAATTTAACGTGTGCACTGACTGTGGCATGTTGTCTAATTGGACTGTCATACACACAAGGGGGTAAAAATAAGCTTTCACAAGTAACTTTAAACCTTTTGACTTGCAATCTCAGTAATTTTATCTTAATGTAGTAGTGTATGTGTACTTTCTTAGAGATTTAATTTTAAGAGAGAAAAATAAAAGTGTAAGTTTCTCCAATCTGAATCATCATAAGAGCTTGAACCTTTAGCAAGGCAAAACAGATTGCTGCCATTTGAGATAAGTTCACAGTTGTCCAGAAAAGACTTATCCAGAAGTGAAAGATGGGGTCAAGTTTCACAGTCAGAGTACTGTTAGTAGAGAGACTGACTTGGCACAGCTTTTTTGTCCTTCCTCAGCTGGTGCTTCCAAAGATGAAGAGGAGCCGCTGTCTCCTCAGTCTCTGTGTTCAGACGAGTTGTGGGGACCCTGCTTTGGCTTTTTCTTTCCTTCCCTTACACCTCCGTGAAGGCTGCTCTGGCAACTCCTGAATGTTCCCTGTTATTTTGCTTTTGTAACAGTGTGGATTCCAGACTCTCAACATTTGTGCCGAGTTACTGATTTTTGCGTGCACTGCTTCTTGGATCAGAAAAAAGAGAGAGGGGGATAGTGTCTTTTTCATGAGCTTATACTGGCCGAAGCTACGTGAGATCTTTAAGGGGCAAAAAGGCTTTCTATTGCTGAATTTAAAGCCTTTCTTCTAATGGTGAAAGTGTCAGAAATTCTTTATAAAGGTTGCAAATAATATTATAATTGAAAGGATCAGATATCATGGATAGATAGTTCATTACCAATGCTCCTATAATATTTTAAATCAGGTATACTACAGTTATAGAACAGAGAGCTTTGTAACTCTGCCAGATGAGTTCAATGACAGACATTAGAAAATCTCTGTGTATCTCTAAATGAGAGTCAGGTATTACAGTCCCTGCTAACCCAGATAGTTTAAGGTTTTATTGCTTCCAGACTGTGAGGTTTATTGAGTTTGGGGTTTGCTGATGTTTTAATAAGGTACTTGTCATTAAAAAAATAGGAATAGAGGGTTCAGTTCCTAAAATGAAAAATTAATGTGGTTTGTTGATATCATAAATATTTTTATTATAGCACAAAGGGGCCCCAAATTGTAGATCAGAGTCTCTTGTGCTGGATTCCCTTACTCAGAATAAAAATACTGACATTGATTTCCCTTGTATAGTGAAGAAAATGGAAGTAATATTAGTCTTTAAATAAAATACGAGTGACTATATACCACAGTCAATTGCTTTTGAAAATAATTAAATCACAAAGTGAAATTTTTGGTAAATCGGAAGACGTTTATTGGATGTGATTGTTCTGATGGCATAACAAGGCAAATGAAGAATACTAATACATTTAATAGATAAAAAGGAATATATTTATTGAGGTTTTTCGAACTTCTGGTTATGATATTCTTTCTCAGTCAGAAATTACGTAATAGAGCTGGGTCAAAAATGCCTTGTGTGAGAAAGAAGTCATGCGATTTAACACAGACAGAGTTGATTTTAAAAAATGTGTGTGTAATTAGATGCATAATTCTTATGCATAATTTACATGCAATTATGTATGAAAATGAGATATGCACAGCCATAAATGGCTTGGTAAGCACCTCACACACAATCACAGTAATTTTGCACAGAAATTAAACATGCAATTGCAAATACATTTGGAAAATGAAGTCCATAAGGAGTCCAATGGCCTTTGTGAGGAGGAAAAATCTGAATTTTTTCTGAACGGAAGTTGTGTTAGATCCTCAGTCAGAAGGGGGGAAGTAAACAGCGTAGACGTGAATAAAAATATATTTAATATAAACCAGTTTATATTCAGTTGTGGTAGAAGAAGCAAAACCAAACATACTTTACCATTTTTATGAAGTGTCAATCTCACTAGTGTAAATTAAGCACAATCCAGAGTAAACAGTGGTGTGAAGCTGCACCACCACTTTTCTACTCTAGCTCCCCTCCATGGGAGGTTGCTTAGGTTAGGGGTTTGGGGGCAGTCTCGGTGGTTTCTGTCAGCTCTTTGAACACTGACAGTTGCTTTCTCTATTCTGCTGAACCTTCTCTTCAGGAGGAAAAGCTGGCTGGACCATTCCCTATGCACTAAGGAAATAAATAAACCGTTATCTTTCTTGCCATGGCTAGGAGGCTTGGTTGGGGACCACAGCTATTAAGCTTGATGTGATGCCAACAAAGAGGTGGTTCTTGCCCCAGAGAGCTTACAGTCCTAAAAACAAAAAAAAGCCCACAGTTTTGGTCCAATTTTTGCTGATGATTGTTTTCACAACACTACCAATGTCTGAACTTTCCTATTGCACCCCAGACAACTAAAGCAACTAAATATTCAATTTGGTGAAATTCATGTGCATCTCCAAAGTAACTGTTTAAAAAAAGTTTGTATTGTGAAACTTTTGGTAATGATTTTATTGTCAACTTTTAATTTATTTTTGCAGTAAAAACAGTACAGAAAACATTTGTGTTTCTCAAACTTTGGCCATTTATTCTTTTGAGTCCTGAGTGATCTTTTAGAGAATTTTCAAGAAATCTCTTAATAAGTTGTTACAATGTATATTTAAAATTAATAATTTAAATTAAGTATTTATTATCTGACCTTTTAACGTTTGCCTTTCCAGTGACACTTGAGAAAAATATTTTTGCTATTCTTGAATACAATAATTTGAATTCAGCTGTAATCAGAATTTTACTGTTTCACTACAGGGCATGGTTAAGGTCATTAGGGTACCTGAACCGTGTATACCCTGGTTAAGGTAAATGCCTAACCCTGGCACTCTAATGATCATAACGATGTGCTTATAAATCATAGCATTTGAATTATTATAACTTTAATTTGAGCTCTGTAATTTCTACACCTATCTTGTCTGGTTTTTCTTGTTTGTTTGTGATTCAGATAGTCAGTTTCCACTTCTAAAAAAATATGGTGATATTGCAAATGCAACATCCTTTTTTTTCCCCCCTTGTCATTGTCTTCTTTCCTTTTCCCTAATCTTTTCTCTCTATCATTAGGGAAGTTGATGTATTTTGAATCTTCATACAACATGGAGGAAAAAGAGCTGTGGATTTATAAAATTTACTCCTTTTCCACATCAAAAAGTGTATACTTTTTTTCAGCTAAACCAAGGCTCCCGTATTCCTTGAGGATGTAATCCTATTGTGGGAGCACCATCTTAGTAGGATGTGTCTGAAGCAGAGTGTGTTCTGGAGGCAGGGAGAGAGGCTAGTGCTGATCTACATTAGGCAAAGACAGTGCTGGTAAAAGCTTCTTCCTCCCACTTTTGTTTCCTTGTAATAAAAAGCCTACACAGTGCATATCTCTGCCCAAGATGGAACGGAACGAGGACCTCCATATTTAGATCTTAATGTTGTAGTATTTCAGCACCTTAAAAACTTAAGCACATTAATTCTTTCAGCTCCCTTCTGAGGTCAGGCACTGCTGTCTCTTTAGCAGCTGGGGCTCTGTGGCCCAGGGTGACAGCGCTATTTCTGTGTTCTCTGGAGGGCTATGGGGTAAGAGAGAGTTCAACTATGGATTTGTCATTCTTCCTTCTTCCCTCATAACCTCTTCTATATGCATCTGTTATCAGGACACAGCATTTATGCCCTCTTAAAATCTTATTCTCAAAGGTATTGGTTAACTTCAACTCTCATTACCTGCTGTTGTTACTTCTAACATGAATTTTTTTTGCCTTGTGATCCATTGTGCTACTTGATTAAACTATACTCATGAAACTGTGATTCAAAATGAATCTGCGCAGAAGTAGAACGCAGGATTGAAATAAATATGTATGATCTTCTAAATCAGTGGTTCTCAACCTTTTTGAAGTTGAGTGGCACTTGAGAAAATTGGCTGTGCTCTGTACCTTGCTGAGGTCAGCTCTGAACACACGAGGAGCTGTCACCTTGCTCTTTTGTTAAGTACTTGTGTACTTGCTGGCTTTATGGAAATTATAGTAAATCTGCTTATAATGTGATTGGCTACGTCATTCAGTTCCATGTATTATCCTGGAATCAGTCTGTTAGGGACTATATATTTATTAGGATTTCCTACAGGAGAATACGTGTGTTATTGGGTGTAGTATAGGAGTAGTAAGTCCTATACTTACTGCAGAAGTATTGGAGATACTACACCTGTGAGGTGCAGTGATGCATTTCATGAGCAGTGGATCTGTCCCATAAATCCTGGAATTTCTGTGTATCCATTGTACAGGAAAAACTGATTTTGTTTGGGTTTTTTTTTCCTGGATAAGCTATGTGTGTGTATATTGTGTAATGCTGTAAATCTGACAGCTTATGGACATGCCTTACTGTGTGTGGCTGTGTGCATGTATGGTGAGTCTCTCCCACACTGCCAGCAGGTACATCATGTCATTGTTACACATGCTATGAATGTGATGTTTTCCGGAAAACTTGTGGTACATGTGGTATGTAGCTGATCCTTACATGTGCAATCAACATGTCCAGGATTTCTTCATATACAGCAGCCTGGATAGAGCTACAGCACTCCTGAAGCTAGAAATCTGGATACAGTTTTCATGGGGAAGAAAAGACAATATTAACCAGAGAACCTAGAAATACAGTGGCCTTACCTAAGTAAAAACAAACAAACAAACAAACAACAACACCCCCCAGAAAAACAAAATAGCAACCAAACAAAACGTTTTCAGTTCTTCTTTATCTGGTCAAGGAGGGAAGGAGAGGGAGGATACCCAGACAAGGGGAAATCCAGCTAATCGAAGACACTCTGAGGAGTGCAGTGCAGGACATCTGAAAACATGGGATTCACTTCTGAACAGAGACTGAAGTGCTTGCATTAAAGTTCCTGGTGCTCCAGAAGGATTAATTAGCCAACACCAAACTGGCCCTATACCTTTATGCTGCACCCAAGCTAATAACCCTACTCACCTTCAGTCCCTGGATTGCTGCCTTTTCCCTGTTTTTCCAAACTGTGGGGCTACTGCCTGCCTGCCAGCCTTCCTTACACCCATGTTCCAGCACTACCTGTGAGCTGCCACCACCTTATAGCTGAGGCAGAGATCAGACAAACAAATCCTGTTGGCTTCTGCTGCTTCATTCCAGGTATGCTCAGGAGTATCTGCATCCCCCTCTCTGAAAATGTGGTTTGGAGATACTTGCACTAAGATCGGTTCACAGTAAGATCTACGTCATGTTGCCCATGTAATGAGATTATATAGCACAGGTTGGCATGTATTCTGCTTTCTGTCCTGTTTGCATAAGAGCATGACCATCAGCATTCCCGAGGGTTTTTGTTTTTATCAATGCCTTGACAGTCTTTGATAGCATAAGTGTTTCTTGTATATGTAATACTTCTAAGCTTGTGTTTATTTTGTAACTGTGAAAGTTACCAAAAGGTTAGTTAGATTTTTGGTAAGATGCTGTTACAGTAAAAGTAAGGTTTTCACATCCAGATTTCTCTTATTAATGTGTTGACAGAAATTTAGCAAAACTTGTAAAAAATGTACACTCTTCTGTTGTTGAAGTGCTTAGATATGCTTGTATAAAGGTGGGAGAATTTTTTATGTTTTTGATATAGACAAAATGTACTAAAAGGGAGTATAAAAAAGCAGTTGCAATGAAAATTCAGATTGCCATCTGCGCATTTGCATTGCTAACAATATTGCCAACTTTTGTTTAACAAACAGATGAGCCCAATGTAAAATTACTAAAAGCAGACAGTAAATTGGACATATGCCTCAAATCATTTGATCAAATTTTATATACAAACTCAGAAGGAAGACAATTCAGTTTTTATAGTGTGCTGGTTTATAATGACATTGGAAAAAATACCACTGAAACGAATGCAAGATGATATAGACAAAGAAATAAGTTCCTGTTGTTTAGTAGAAAGCAAAGTTTTGGCAAGAAGGTCAACAAAAATCTTAAGTTATGGAATATCTTACGGCATTTGAAGGATGCAAACTACATTTGCATCAGTAGCCTCTTTTGCCTATGGCAAGGAAACCAAAGAATACATAATGAGGTGGTAATCCAGAAACGTATGCCTTTTCAGATTTGTTAGAGCATGGTCATTTCCCCTCAGCCAGGCCAGGTTCTTTCTTCAGGGTCTGCATCAGTTGTAGTCAAGAGTTTACTATCATTATAAGTCATGCCACCAGCTGCTTTCAAATACATTCTTCATCCCAGATATTAAATGTGAGGTTGACTTTTTTTTTTCTTTTAAAAGGCACTGTCCCGGTGAGTGCCGGAAGCAGAATAGCAGTGTTAAGACAAAGTGCTCGTAGGCCAGTTCCTTCTGCTGTGACTGAGATGTACGCCCACGTGACTATTAGTTTTGCAGTACATCAGATTTAAGTCATTTGCAAATGTGTCCTCTAATAGTGCAGCTGCCTGCACCTTCTGCGGTCTCCTGCCTGAAGTTGCTATTTCCTTAGTAGTGCTTCTTCAACTGTTTTTTCTTGGCTGTACTCTAACCTACATCTATGAAATGATCCTTAAAAAAATCCCAACAATCTTTCCCAATTTTGTTTGCAAACAGGTTGTTTTGCACGTCTAACTCAGAACTGGCCACCCCAGCATTTGTCCCAGCACTGCTGAGGGGCAGCACCCTTTAGCCATGGCTGCAATGATCATCTGGGAGCAGAGGGAATATTTAAACTGGATCTGCTGCTGATAGACTAGCTGATGTGGAACCACAGTCATAGCCAGCCCTGAACTTTATGCTGATGTGTCTGTTGTACTCCTGCTGTCTAAATCAGCTTGTATAAAGCCAGCACAATAATTTCTACATTGCACTGAACTGCACCATGTACACCTACTCCGTAAGAATGGCAGAAGCTTGCTGTGCTATGTTTATGCCACCTAAGTATCCGATCACAGAAATTTATGGAGACAGCACAAAGAACAACAACGTGATATTCCATGCACTATAATCCTCATTAGAAATAGCACTAGAATGATTATGGGGAGAGGTGATAAAACTCTGCAGAGGCATTTGCCTGGAACTAAAGATACAGAAATTCTGCATCTTTGAAAAGATACTAGATTTCATTCACTTGTTCGAAACCTCAGAAAGAATCCATGTCCTAATAAGTTAAAGAATCCAGAAGTTTGTGACTTGGTTCGTCTCTTAGGTTGTGCCTCTTGAGCTTCACACTGTGAGTCAAATATAGTTAAGGCATCAGAAAGAGGGGTGTCACAGTTCAATTTTTAATTTCAATTTCATACTATAATTTAGAATATAAACATCAGTCTTGCAATTTATTGCAGGTAAGCAATATTTTATATTCTTGAAATGTAGTACTAATTTAGTTGGTAAATATAACACACTAAGAAGAAACGATGGTCCTAAAATAACAAAGATTTCTTTTTTCTCCTTCATTTTGCTAGTGCTGTTGCTGAGGCTGAAGGAATTGAGCCATTAGTAAATACCTTGAACACTCAGAGGGATGGAGCCGTTGCTAATGCTGCCACAGTGCTAACAAATCTGGCCATGCAAGAGCCATTCCGCATAAATATCCAGAGCCGTGGTGTTATGAGTGTGCTTGCAGAACTGCTGCGCTCGACCAACAGCCAAGTGCAAAGCAAAGCAGCATTTGCTGTGGCTGCATTTGGTTGTGATGCTGATGCAAGAACTGAGGTAAAACTCTTCTTCATAGTTACGGTTATTTGTAACATTTCTAGATCCTGAGGTTGGTGTTACATTTACTTAGGATCTTTGTATTTTGTATGTCTGTCCTAAAAGTCCACAGGTTTCTAGATAATAACTAATTTTTCACTTTCCTCATAGGCTCGTTCAGCTGAATTTAGCTATGTTTGTCATGAGACCTTGGAAAGGGTTTTCTTTAATTTGTATTTTTACTGATGTATTTGCTTGCACCAAATTAATGTTTTACAGCTTTCCAGTGGCTTCAATGGGCTTTAACCAGGGCTGCATTGATTTATCTTGATTTATAAGATACTGGATGTGCATGGAGTAAATGTAATTCAAATAAAACTCAAAATAAAATTAATCCCTTGACCAGTGGCATCCAGCAAGTTGAACTTTTCGCTGTTTATCAATGGTGATATTATTTTCTTTTCATAAATAAGGATGATGCTATGTGCATTCATAGACCATAAGCTGGGGATTTCTCATGGGTCAAGGCTGTTAATTAGGACATGAATTAGGGGCATAGATAATTAATCTATCTCTTTCAGTGTCCTTAAAATGTCTTTCTCTTCAAAAATCCAAATGAGCTATATTTCCTCCAGCATGTATGGGAAAGATACTGTGGCACACAAGAGAATAGGATGTTAATAAGATTGTCATACATGCAATACAATACAAATTCAAATACACTGTGATGTAAATTAGCTGCTAGGAGGCAACAGAACACAGAAAAAGCTGTGTAACTCTCTGTGGCAGGGTTGGGTTGCATAGTCTCTTCAGTTTCCACACCGCAATCTAATAACTGAAAAGCAAGCCAGAGCCAGAAGGGATGTGTGCCTTGAACCACTCTGAAGCTTGCTTCAGCTCCAGCCTATGCAGGGTTCACAGAAGCAGAGAATCCCCACAAATGGCCTTTCTACCAGCCCAGCATAGCTTTTCTACAAGGCTTGAATGTTTCAGAAGGTGAATTTCACAGGCTGTTCTTGCTGGGACAGATGAAATATGTAAGTGGCAATGTCTTCATTTTTTTAATAGTTAAGAAATGCAGGTGGACTGCAACCACTCGTTGAATTGCTGCATTCTAAGAATGAAGAAGTCCAAAGAAATGTCTGTTGGGCTGTTATGGTCTGTGCAAGTGATGAACTAACCGCTGTTGAACTCTGCAGGCTAGGGTGAGTAGAAATAGTATCAAGGGGCAGAGGGAAGATTTTGATGAGAGAACTCTATTTAAAGTTGATCTTTACATATTTGTAGCAGAATAACAAAGTTAAGCTATACTTTCTGGTAAGCAGAAACTACTTTTGCACCACAGATGTTACAGATGAAATGGTATTGATTTTAATCTGAAGAGAGAACTGTCTGGAATTATAAAAATGTTTATTGTTTCTGTGACTGAATTAGGCTTTATATTGAAGATGTGCTTATATCAGTCAAAATTAGGGACTACAGTGCCCCATTGTCATGGTTTAACCCCAGCCGGCAACTAAGCACCACGCAGCCACTCTCTTGCTCCCCCCTCGGTGGGATGGGGGGGAGAATCAGAAGAGTAAAAGTGAGAAAACTTGTGGGTTGAGATAAGGACAGTTTAATAAGTAAAGCAAAAGCCACACACGCAAGCAAAGCAAAACAAGGCATTCATTCACTGCTTCCCATCGGCAGGCAGGTGTTCAGCCATCTCCAGGAAAGCAGGGCTCCATCACGTGTAATGGTTACTTGGGAAGGCAAACGCCATCACTCCGAACATCCCCCCTTCCTTCTTCTTCCCCCAGCTTTCTATGCTGAGCATGACGTCATATGGTGTAGAATATCCCTTTGGTCGCTGGGGTCAGCTGTCCCGGCTGTGTCCCCTCCCAGCTTCTTGGGCACCCCCAGCCTACTCGCTGGTGGGGTGGTGTGAGAAGCAGAAAAGGCCTTGACTCTGTGTCAGCACTGCTCAGCAGTAATGAAAACATCCCTGTGTTATCAACACTGTTTCCAGCACAAATCCAAAACACAGCCCCATACGAGCTACTATGAAGAAAATTAACTCTACCCCAGCCAAAACCAGCACACCCATATATGAGAAACTGAAATTAAGGTTTCAGGCTAAGTTCAATATACAGTAAATTGTACTTATTACACACAGGCTAAATTTGGTTTACAAACTCTGGTTAACTGCAGGTGTGCTGAAGTGTCATGTAAAAGCAACTCTCTTTTATTCCTTCTTAGAAACTCCAAGTTCCATATATTAATATCTGAATTACAAAAGTGTCGTGGTTTAATTTCAGTCGGCAACTGAGCACCACGCAGCCGCTCGCTCACTCCCCCCCACCCGGTGGGATGGGGGAGAGAATTGGAAGAGCACAAGTTAGAAAAACTCGTGGGTTGAGATAAAAATAGTTTAATAATTGAAATAAAATTATAATAATAATATAATAATAATAATACACAAAGCAAGTGATGCACAATACAATTGCTCACCACCCACCGACCGATGCCCAGCCAGTCCCCGAGCAGCCGCCCCCCCGGCCAGCTTTCCCCAGGTTATGTACTGAGCATGACGTCACATGGTATGGAATGTCCCTTTGGCCAGTTTGGCTGTGCCCCCTCCCAGCTTCTTGTGCACCTCCAGCCTTCTCAGTCGGTAGAACATGGGAAGCTGAAAAGTCCTTGGCTAGTGTAAGCATTACCTAGCAACAACTAAAACATCGGTGCGTTATCAACTTTGTTCTCATCCTAAATCCAAAACACTGTACCAGCTACTAGAAAAGAAATTAACTCTATCCCTGCCGAAACCAGGACAAAAAGCTATTTTAGGATATAAGAATTATGGCACAGGGCTCCTTATATAGGGTGACCCTTTTAGTTACTGTTAAATTAAAAGATATGTAATTGCCTTGCTCCCTCTGCT
The DNA here is from genome assembly GCF_965638725.1 of Aptenodytes patagonicus. Taxonomy (NCBI): domain Eukaryota; kingdom Metazoa; phylum Chordata; class Aves; order Sphenisciformes; family Spheniscidae; genus Aptenodytes; species Aptenodytes patagonicus. The sequence goes on from NC_134950.1 coordinate 151,959,079, forward strand.
GGACACTTCTCTGATTACTGCACAGATACTTATCTATGAGGGGATTCTGCAGAGTGAGAATCTCAGAAATTTAGGTCTTGTGGGACCTCAGAGTTGATGTTATCCATCTGCCCACTGTAAGACTGACATATTTTTGCCTGTTAAGTGTAAATACCAATTCTGAGGGGGTTTCACAACTTTCCAAGGTAACCTGTTCAGTGCTGAAGTATCCTTACAATTAGAAGGGGTTTCTGAGTTCTAAATATCCCTTACAGCAAATCAATTCAACTACATGTTGTCCTACTTTGAGTGGGATTGAATAACCACCTTTTTATAGCAATTTGAGTTTAACTTACTGAATTTTCTCATGTTCTATGTCTCTCTCTCACTTTCCTTTTCATGACAAAGTAAAAATGTTAAACTTTTTGTTTTGAAATCTTGTATCATTTTGTCACACATCTCTGAATTTCTCTCATTTATTTATGCCATTTGGAAGTGTTGTCTCCCAGCCTGGATGAGGTACTTCAGCTGAGGTCATACCACCATCAAATAAAGCTCAGTAATTATTTTCTGTATCTTGCATATAGCACTGTTCTTATTTAATCCCTTCTTTGTGACAGTATCGGAGTAGGACTCTAATTTATGTGTCCTTCCAGTTTGACAGCATATTATTGACAATAATACATTAAGCATAGTTTTTCAACCAGTCAGGCACTACTTCATGTTATTTTCATATAGATCGTATTTCCCTGACTTGTTCATGAGTATTCAAGTAGGAGTATGTGAAAAGACTTATTAAAGTCAAAACGTATCTCAAAGTCAACTCGTATCTCACATCTACTTCTTCTGCCTATACATTAAGTCAGTTACCCTATCACAGAAAGGATTAGATTGGCTTTACACGATTTTTTCTTGACAAATACATAATGGCTATTTCTTACCATCTTACCTCATGTTGCTTGCAAACTGATTGGTTAATAATTTGATATGGTGTCCTTTGGACACTGAAATTTGGCTGAATGATCCCTATTATTCCCTTGTTCTTCCTTTTTCAAATCTACATACTCTCTTTGCCCTTCTCCACTCTCCTGGCACCTAGCCTGTCCTCCCTGAATTTTCAAATATAATTATAAATAGTTCAGAGGTTGCTTTTGCCAAATCATAGAGTAGTATGAGGTAAGTCTCCTCAGGCACTGATAACTTTGTCTCTTCAAACTTATTCTAGACATGTTAAGCCTACTGTTTCCACCTCCTTGTTAATATTACTGCCAGGCATCTGCCTGCAACCTTTTTATGAGAACTGAAGCAAAAAAGGCATCAGACACTTCAGTCTTTTCTGTGCCATCTGTTATGAGTTTTCTTCCCACATTGAGTAATAGGCCTACATTTTCGTCTCTGACTTGCAACATACAAAACATTTATTTTTGTTTCAGTCCCTGAATAGTTGTATCTCACTTTGCCTGTAGGTCTTTTGGTTTTTTCCCTTACTTTTTCTTCCCTGTTGGAAGTGTCAGTGTTTCCATTTCTGTATGAGTCCTTTTTTGACTTTTGGGTCTTCACAGAATTTTTGGTGTAGCTGTATTTGTCCCTTTTTGGCTTGTCTTTCCTCCACATGAGGCTAATGTGCCATTGTGCCTGTAATGTCATCTGTCTTCGACACTGCTATACTCATTAGGCTTTTCTTACTCATTTTCGCCTTTGAAATTCTTTCTTGCATTACTTGCTGGTTACCTGACTTTGTTGCAGTATGCTGTGTGACGAATAGCCTGTACTGCTGTTCCACTATTTTCTCCCATTGCTCTCTTCTAAAAGAGAAGGTTGTCATTTGCCTTGCCTGAAAAACTTGTTCTCTGGAATCCATCTGATGTACCTTCAGAAGTCTACATTGTAAATGTCCACAGCTGAGGCTCCCTGTGTAGTTCACAGAGACAAATGGGCAGTCTAAACGTGGAGTTCATTTTATATATATATATAAAATTGATTCCTTAGGATGCAAAGAATGTCTGCATGTGTGTATAGACACACACAGATATAAATTTGAATACACACGCACACACACACACGAATATATATCTCCCTCTTTTTTCCTGTTGTTTTTATTCCTAAACAGTTCCAAAACTGCACTGTGTTAAGTTCTCCTGATTCAGCTTCCTTTTTCTTCTTACTGACCTTTTCCTAAGTTTCTCAGCTCAGAAGTTATCCGTATGTGGGTTTCAGCACCAAAACCAGCTTAAGGAATGAATTCCTGTCCTCCCGTGTCCCCGCATGATTATTTGTTTCTACCTCCACGCTGCAAAAATCCTGCACCTGGTGATGCTGACACAACTGCTTGTGTTTCCATGCTCATCTGTGTTTTGAAAATCTCTGCCAACTATCCCTCCTCAAACACAGTAACAGTCCTAAACCAGAAGGATTCACAGATTGTGTAATGGAATCTGCAAATTGCATTGCAAATTGGAGAGAGAGAGATTCCCCGAACTGTATCATACGGTCAGCTCTGAACATTATTCCTTTTACTCTGCTTTTACATCCTTTTTTTCTCAAGTTCTCTGTGTTACCTAACATCTTTCTGATAAAAGGTTGTGGCATCCTGTCAGCATTTCTCTGTGTAGCTGTTTAACTGCCTAAAGGAATTGCTTTTTGCTTTTAAGCACTGCAAGGCATTTTCCTCCCATAGAGAGAGTTCTGTGCAGCACAGCCAGCTCCTTGCTGGCCCAGGGGGCACCAGGCTAGCACTTGGAAATGAATCTGTCTTGGCCTTGGCAATGCTGAAAACTAACTTTGAATAGTATAATAACAATTAATTGGTATTTAATGATGAATTAGCCTTTGTATTGTGTTTAACAGTGCTTTAGACATCCTAGAAGAAATTAATCTATCAACAGGGCGCAAAAATAACTTCAGTGAAGCTGCTCTGCAAAAGCTACTTGACAACAATCTTTCCCAAAAGTACAGTCAGATGGGATATTTATCACCAAGTAACATCATTACTGATGGATTCTATGACTATGGTCAGGTAAGCTACTTGAAATAAATTTTACTCTACTTAGAGTAAAATTTTCTTCTTGATTTAGAAAAAGTAAGAGTATTATAGCAAAAGTCAGAATCTGGCTACGTAAAATACTTTGTTTTCTTGTCCTGAAGTTTCTCAGCTTTTATACTAATTTCTTTTGATTATCTTTCTTCATGGATGAAATGTCATCATCTTCATGCTATCCCCCAGTTGCTATCTTCTTCCCAATCCTATGTGGGCTGTGCAGCTCCTAGTTCCTTTCCAGATCCTTTCTCAGACCTTAGCTCTTCTGGTCTCTTTCCCTGCAGTATACTTAATACTAACCTGACACTGAATGACCTATGGACTTTTTGTTTGTTTAGTTTTACGTAAAGAAGGAGAGTGTTCATGTTTTCACCTTGGTCATGACCCTTTCTCTCACAAAGCACTGTTTATATATGAAGAATGACTCCACTATGTATCACTTGTTAGTGCTGTGTTCAGTTTAAATCTGAGAAGGACTTTTCAAAATGCCCAAATGAATTAGAAATACTAGTCTTACTGAAAATCAGTTAAATACCTGCTCCTAAAGCACTTGGTTGCTTTTGAAAATTCTATCCTATATTGTAAAGCCTTCAGAGACAGGAACATTTCCTTAATTCTAGAACTGTTTGGAATGACATAGTAACAATAATTACAAGTTAAATTATTTATAAACAATCTTTTCTAAGAAAATTGATGAAGAAAATGCAACTGAAGAGGAAACCAATTTCACATATTTTGAATGGCTTTATAAGTCCTTATGTAAGTCTTCTGTTAAAGATTAGGAATTTTAGATTACTCTTTAGGTATCTTTTAAATATTCTTTTTCTCTTCATCTTTAACTGAACAGAGCACCTTATCTTTTATTCTAATTTTCTTGTAGATAAAACGTGGAGTGAAATTTTTATCTTTGGAGGAACTGAGTATGCAAGAGCTTACTGACCGTCGGGCCATAATCTTCATTAATGCTAAACCACAAGAAGAGTAAGTCATGTTTGATCTACCAATGTTTATTGCAATAGCTCATCTTTTCCGTCGTTTCCACTGTTTCCAGTACAAACTACATAGTATATATATACACACACATATATAAAATAGAGAGATCTCAGCATAGTGCTTCATGTCCTAGAAGGCAAGGGATTTGTGTTTTATAAAATAAGAATTTGGAAAACAACTTTTTTTCCCTCTAGACAGAAAAGATTTATTCACTTGAGTTGCTTTTTTTTAACTTAGCCATTAAGACTCATTCATTTAACATGCTTCCTGATGGTGGGACACCCAGTGTTTTATTAGTTATAACAAAGCTTATCATCTGCCATAATAATTATGTCATCTAAGCTGAATGTCAACATGCGACAATGAAACCTATGATTTGATGATCTTCTTGCACAGACAAATGCATGGAATTTTAAGCACAACATCCCAAGAGGCAGGACAAAGCCAAGCATGAAGCTTTCAGGCTTAATAAAGAACCTGTGTCCATTTCTTCTCTGTTTAAGTTTAGCTAGCCTAACAAATCTTCTTAGATTTGAATGCAGGAAGTTGGTATTGGACTTGTTTAACTGGGAGTCATTTCCTGTAAACAGTCTCACAGATCAAAGAATGCTCTACCAATATTTTGCAAGTCCAAGACCTTCTTCTCTGTCAACACATCACATATTTGGTTTACAGTATCATTATCTTCCCTTTTAAGCTTGTATATGACACCATAAAGATGTCTGAGAATATCTATGAAAAATTAAACTTCCATGCTCTTTGTTGATCCCTAGAGTTGTCTTTAACTATCAGGTTTTCTTTCTTTGCCTTTGATACAGCTTCTTGCCTCTGCACCTCAGCAGTGGTCTTACTCCCCAGTTACTCTTGTGTCCACCATTTGGTATTCCATACTTCATTTTTGATCTCTGAATCAGTATCCGGTTTATTAGTGGTTATGTTATTTCTTCCACTTATGTACTTCCTATGAATATATTTACTGTCCTTTAAAATCAGAACTCCATTTTCATAGTTTAACATGCAAATACTATCTCTGCAAACAATATGCAAAAATATCTTGTTCTGTTTCAGTGTCCTTGCAGTAGAGGAAAAGGCACAAGATTCATCTTATGAACAAACTATCTTGTCACCTTCTATTTCAAGAAAAAGCAGCAGAGAAAAAGCAGGGTATGGTCTTAAGATTTACTTGTCAATGTTCTGTTATTACTCTCTAACATTAGAAATAGAATTCTGATTGTAAATAGTTGTAGAAACTTTCCCAACAGAGTACAAATGCTCAAATACAATGTTAAATATGTTTTCAGAGTCTTTCTTTCACCTCCTAATTGCAGTAATCTTCCTTTGTCTATCTTAGTAATGATTTGTCCTCCCTCCTCATGCTGTATTTGAACATCTCCCATTTATTTGGCTGTTTTTCCTTTCAGTATCCCTAGGAGGCAGTGAAATGCTGTTATTTTACAGCTTGACAACCAAGACACAGGGAAATTAGGGTAGAAGTTCTTTCTCAGTTTAGAACCTAAACCCATGAAAAGTTCCTACACTGCCTACATGCATCCTTATTTCTAGATTAAATTTCTTCCAGTGAAATTCCATAGATGACTAAAAGCTGAGAAGGGTGTGCTCAGAACTGTCCCAGTTTTGACAGCAGCAAACCTAAAAATGCCTTGCTCTGGCAGGGCTCCCTCTGATCCATACAGTCCTGCAGTTCTTTCTGTGGAACTGATCTGGTGGGCATGTCTGCTCATACCAAATAGGTCAGAATCTCTAACCTTCTTGTGGGAAGTTAATTTCCTTCTTTTACAGAAAGAGGATCTGAGCCTGCCCCTCCCACCTGCAGATAGCTGATCACATGATATTTGGGGTTCAGCAGTCTCGTTCTGGTTTGTTGTAGCTGTTCGCTAACAAAGAGGCATAATGAACAGAGCTTTCTACTTCAGCTGTTAGGGCACTTATCTGAGAGAGTCGAGACCAAAGTTCTAGTCCTTGTCTTGATGACTTTTAATATAAAATGCTTAACCCTTAGTTTGTTCCTGTGGAAGAAAACTGAACCATGGTCTCCCAACTGAACCAGTAACTCTTTATGTAAAACAGCAGCACAATCACGACCACAACAGTGCCTTTCAGAGAAGGCAGGTGTACATGCCTAATTCCAGGGGAATGTTCAGGATTCCAAAACCAGTCCAAATAGAGCCTCCTTGCCATCAATGAGATGGTGTCTAGTCCTTGATAGGAATGTGATGTAACCTACAGCTCTCCTTGGCTTTTCTGTTAGCTAATTTAGTGAGCTGACTATTTATTATGCTGGTTTCTGTGGGTCCCAGTCCTGACTTCCTAATTTTCTTTATTTTATGGTATATGGGTCCTTGGCCATGCCTCAGGCCTGTTAATTCTAGTCAGTGGTGGGCATTACAAAATGCTAAGTGCTGCAGGGTTTGAAAAAGAGGGGAGAGATGGAGTGTCTGTTGTAGGAACTTAGATACTACGTTTGCAATTTTTAGCTTGGAGCTCCTCCATGAACTATGATATGCTACTGTCTGTACAGGCATTTTATTGATAGAGATAATGGTTGATTTCTTAGACTGCTTATATATTTCTGTGTATGTATGTATCTGTGTGTGCTTGAGAGATGAAATCAAGAGAAAATTGGAACCTGCTTTGTGATCTCAATAGTTCAATGGTATCTCCAATGGAGGAAAAGCAGGAGTTATCTGGACAACGGTCTTCACTGAGCAAAAGCAGCACTAGAGAAAAAGGCTTAAGGTATTATACTTTGAATTATATGTGTATCAGTTTGTTTAGAACTGACATGCAGATTGTTGACAGATAATAGCTACTGACTGTGAAGGGTTGAGGTTCTGACTTAAATCAGGACCCGAATTGTGAGATAAGTCTATCCAAAAGTTATTGACTTACAAGGCAGACATTTACATTTGACTAGTTATTTGGACTGCAAGCACTTCTGGAATTCAGTTTAAATCATTTTGTAGTAGATACCTGAAATGGATTATATGAATTGCATTGTGGACGGTTCCTGTAACAGGATGCAAAAGGGTAAGTAGATACTGCATCTTGAGTGTCTTACCAGGTCTGTTCTAGCTTCTGCTCTTTTACCAGGTCCTCCTGATGCCCAGCATGCTCTGATCATGACCCACCATGCATATGCCAGTTTACTCAAAGGGAGCAAGAGGCAAGGGGAGATACTGAGCCCCAGTTATGTTTGCTCTGCACCAGTGGGGGATTCCTTCATCTCAGAAGATGCTCTAGAGTCATAGACCATGTTGCATAGTCTCAAGCAGCTGTGCAGAGCTTAGAGACCTGTCCTGACAAGATAATATGTTTGTTTATAACAGTGTGAGATGAGGATACCCTTGGATAGTTGCTTTTTAATGTAATTTATGTCAATTACACAGTAAATGACTGCTTTGTTAGCAACCATAACACTTTCGGAAAGCAAAAAAATTTATTTAGGGAAAAAAAAAATACCTGGCTCAATTTCCCATAGTAAACTTGCAGGGATACAAAGAGTTCTTTCTTCAAGTATGAAATAATTGCTTTTGAATGTCATGATGAAGCTGTATGATTTATAACCCCATTGTCATTCACTTTGAATCCATAATTCATACATCATTATTATTATTAATTTGTGAGATATATGGAAGTTACTTGAAGGTCAGTATCTGACTCTAAGTCTCAAACATGCTTAGACTTTTTCCTACATATTTTTTTCCTTTGATCATATGTTTCTGTTCATCATTATTTTGCGAAGTACTACTGAACACAGTTTAAAGCCATTGTTTTGAAAAAGTGATACTACTTTATATAAACCATAGCTGAAAGCTAAGAGAAAGGGCAGTTGTAATTGTCTGCTGGAAGTGTTTGAATTAGATGTAGAGGAAGTGCCTAGTTGATGGTTTGACATATATTTGCATAGACAGATAGCGACATTTTTGATCAAACAGTTGCATATCTGATATACACACTGACTGGGCTAAAAGATAATATTTAATGTAGACTGATAAATGTGCATTTATTCCATGCTACATTCCAGTACAGCATTTAAGGAAATACTTTCCAATGCTCATTTATGCCTTTTCTAAAGACAGTCAAGGCATTAAGCTATGCAAAAAAGGAAAGAAAATAGGTGTCATGGCTGTCTTTTGGTGGTAGGATATTGTACTGGCTGCCTTCTTCCTCACACTGACTCTCTGGTGACCCACTGGACTTTCACACTGAAGTTGCAACAGGAATCGGAAACAGCTTGGAGACTATTAACTGCCATGAGTTCTCCTTTGCAATGTTCTGCTGCATTTGCAGCAAGTATGTCTCACGAATAGTAAGACAGCTTTGGGAAAGGGGAGTGATTTTTTTCTGATGTCATCATTCCCATTGGTAAATAAAATGGGGGTAAAAAAGAGGATAGGGAAAAGATAGCAGAAGTCTACTGCAATGGTTACTGATTATTTTATAGCACTGAACTGTAAGACAGCAACTCCATAGTTCCTTATGAGATAAACATTAGACAGACATGGTGAACTGAAGAGTTGAGGAGTAGGGTGGAGATGGGTGTGGAAGATAACCTTATATCAGCCATGCCACCAAGGAACAGAACATAGTCATACCTCAGAGAAATAAGAAGTAGCAAAAAACCAAACCAACCATTGTTCAAACCCATCCTTCTCAGGTCTTTTCTTCCTGAAAACTGGAAAGAAGAAGAAGAAGAGTGATTCAAGAGTCATTTCAGTAGATAGGAAAAGGGAATAGCGCTATAATTTAGCGGTGCACTTTTCATAGGGAAAAGAAAGTACTGGGAGAATAGAAGGGAAGAGCAGGGGACAAAGAGAGGAAATGGTCAAGGAACAAGAATTATACCATTTGTACAAATTGTTGTTTTGAAAACCTGCTAAGTCAGATACCAGAGAGGTGGGAATAATTCAGTGTTTTTTTAAACAGGATATTCTTAACCATAATCATAAGTGTATAAACGCAGAAGTAGGTAGCTGTTTAATCTAGTATTGTAAGGTGCCCTGGCTATAGTTAGATAGAGTCACATTAGATAAAGAAAACTGTTTGTCTGCTTTTTTCAAGTATAAGTGTAATTAATAACCAGAACAGTTTATTTAAGAGGGTGGTGAATTTGCTATAATTTGAAGATTAAATCTTAATTGGTTAACCTTCTAAAAAATTGTGCTTTATGAAATCTATGAAAAGGGCTTTTTGTGAATATGATAAATCTCAATAGGTAAAAGAAAAGTTTGCAAAGTATTCTGAAGACAAATTGCTTGAATTAGACTACTGGTAATGGTATATGCCCTTCTGCTTTGTCCAATGCCTTCCGTCTTAAGAGTTGCTGTTCATTGTAAAACTTTTAAGAATAATTTGAAAAGCATACAATAATGATAGTGTGCCCTGGAGCCATGTACTCTAGTGGTCCTTTATTTCTTTTTTTTCCTTCCAAGAATGCCAGAAGTAGTATGGATTTTAAAAAGTAAGCCAGAACTGTTAAACAAAGGAAATAAATTTTGTCATATTTCACATTAGAATTATTCAGGACCTATGCTGAAAAAAGACATAAAGCTTACAAAACACAAGTTCCATGTGTTGCCACAAATGAAAAATCCTAAACTGTCTGATTGTATAGATCTTAACGATACCCCTGGTAAGATACTGATTTTATAGTTGCTGCATAACTTGTGAAATGCACAGTACTCTAGCTAAGCAGAACAAGCATTTCATTTATACGTCTGCTAGGTGCTTATGATTCCTGTTCGGGATCACAGTCCTTTTTCAGATTCTGAACATTAGTGAAAAATGTAGCGTGCACAATGAAAAAAGTCAGCAAAACCAGATGTCTTATAAAATCTTCATGTGACAAACCATGTTGTAGTTTGTATAACGCTTGAAGTACATGGATTTGCAACTACAGAGACTACCACTTGGCATGTCCTGTCAAGATTTCAGCCATGCTCTTGATACCATTTGTTCCTTTATTTGAAGTCCAAATTTCTATCGAGTAAAAACTCATGGGAGTTCATGATTTTTAATTCTTGACCATATGCAACCAAACTGTAACTATCTAAAAATGTTTCCTATATACTCTCTAAAAACTTGTTGTTATTATTATGTAGCTGTACGTAGGTGTCTTCTCCCCTAGATAATCCATTTATGGGAAAAGCATATCAGAGCCACAAACATAAAATGAGAATTTACAGGAATATTAATATGGAGCTAGTGTCAGTTGGTTCCTAACCATCTCCCAAGGGCATGTTCCACATTCTCTACAGCTTTGTAGATTTTGGACTATTCATTATCAAGAGAAAAGATTTCCCCTACCTTTCCCCCAAAATCAGTTTGTCTAAAATGTCCTGTTGAAGAGCTACTGTATTAGAATTTGGACTTTAGAGATTACAGTATTCTAAATAAGTGTATATTGTTTTCTATGTAAGAAAAGGGAAGGGGAAAAAAGAAGAGGAAAAAATGAAAGAAGTTACTCAGATTATATCTAAAGTCCAGGATGAAATAAATCTAGAAAATTCACATTGGCTACCACCACCTGACTTCATTTTACTGGATTACATTAATGATGCTTCCAAAGCAATTCTACCACTAACTACTACCCAGGAACAGGTTGTGGCTCTTGCACAGTGAGTACCGAATTGTATTTCCATAAATAATGAAATAAGTTGAATTGGTAAAATAACAGTTTTCTCATCCAAGGACTTTTCCAAATTTGTTATTTTTCCCATCCTTAATTGGAATCCAAATCAGCTTTGGTCCAGAATTTTGACATAATTTTAGATTTTAAGCTTCTTGTCTCTAATTTTGTTGTAATTGATTTTTTAAAAATAAAATATCACTTGCAACAAAAGGGTACAAATTTCTCATTTTGAAAATATTCATATGGACAGTTTCAGGTTTTTTCACATTTATATAGCTGTACTGATCCTTTCCAATGAACACATCAGCTGCGTATAGCATCTATATCATCAAGGAACAGGAGAGACCCAGGTGCTGCAGAGCCTAAATGCACAGGCTAAAACCCTAGCTTAATACTGAGACTGTTGCAACTTACATATATCATGTCTTGTTCTTTCTCTTACAATCTCTCTTGTCTAGTTGGTTTGGAAACCCCTTATGACAGAAACTCTCTTGTATTTTGTTTTCCTATAAAGCCAAAAGCACGAGACATTTTTCTCGTGTAGTTTTTAGGTGCTACTGTAATTAACATCCTGATGATTTAGTGGTGCCAGAATATTGCAATGGTGCATGTACAGACTGTTGTTATCAATGTGTGATTCATTAGTTACACTGACTACTCAGCCTGGGCACCAATCACTGTCATCTCCAAGTAGTGTGTCTGCTTTCATCTTCTCCTTAGTTTAACCTTTACTATCTTAGCAGTTTCCTGGCTACCTCCTGAATCTGGAGAGTTTGCCGTCAGATCCCGCTGAGTCTCACAAAATTTGTTTCTTCTACTAACTCTCATTTTTAATGAAGTGGTCTAGTGTGATATGAGGAATGACTTTTCTGTTGATTGCAAAATTTGACAGGACAGATATTCATCCTTAACTATCCAGCTGTGTATAAATCACGCTGCCTTCCTCAAGGTGGAATCCATAAAATGCTCTTTCAAATCCGCTCTTCAAACACACCAATGAAATACTTGCAGACACACAACCCAGCGAAACAATCACGGGAAATTTAAGTAGAATGTTTTCTGTGGGGATTTTTATGTGTATGTTCCATTTTAAGCGGCTGCCTGAAGAGCGTGTGTTGAATAGGAAAGGGAGGAGGAGGCAGCTGCAGCAGCCCTTGGCAGCCTGGCAGCTTGAGCCGAGTTCCTGCTGTGCTCACCGGGGAGGGAGCCGGGGTAGATGAGGGAACACGCGATAGTGCTGGCGCTCTCATTTTAAACAAATGCAGCACATCTTTGTGTGCACGCGAGAGTGGTGTGCATGTAGGCTCAAGAAGCTTTGCTCTCTTTACTGAGGGCTGGCTGTAGGCACAAGCAGCACAAGTGACTTCTGGGAGCCCCCCACTTCTTCAGGCTCATCCAGTAATTCCCAACTTCAAGATACCATGTCTAGCCTGCTCAGTGATAACTCCCGGTACCCATGCTGTTGCAACCAGTTCCTCCTCAGGCCCTAGGTTTTGAGAAATACGGCCTTTGAGGTTGCCTTGCATGTGCTGTGAGGACAGAACCTGTTCACAGTTACTGCAGAGGAGATGATGCAGATTTTAGCTCCCTGTCTGAAACAGTGGCTTGTGATTCCCATGTCAGCTCTGCAACAGCTTGCCCAGAGTGAGGACCCTCAATAACACTTGTGCCTGTGGCTGAGGACACTCTGAGGAACAAAGGTCTTTACATACAGGGGCAATGCACAGGGGAGGTGAAGGTGTGTGTATGAGGAGGTAGGGACTTACAAATCAGGGCTTGATCCTGTGTGTGCACAGTCACCCAAAAGACATCCTTTTGGCAGTGTTTGCACAGACCATGAGTTCTGATCTTCTGTTTCTTTGACTGAGCCATTCTTTTTAATGGATAATTGGACACTCCTCACCCCCCAAATATTGGATTCGATATAAGAAAGCACATGTGGAAGTTGAAGTACTCTTTCTGGATATAGTTGCTTTCCTATGTTGGGATCATTACCTATGGCTTTATTTTTGTCATATATATTCTCATGTCTTTATTACTCTTCCAAACAAATGGAAGGGCTAGGGATTGTAATATGTAGCTCACATAATCTGTTAGCTGTAAAGATGAATGCTAGCTTCTGAACTGCTTCCTCAGTAATTACACCGTTATTGATGATTTTCTCTGAGGACTTTGTGCCTATACTAGACCTCTCCAGAATCTCTGCTGACAGCTGTTGCACCTTGGTTTAGGTCTGTGACAAATGTGAATGACCTGAGTTATGGTTACCTGTATTTAACAGTAAGCATATTTAAAATACCAGTTACTAAATAAAGTAATTAAAGCAAACATAGCAAAAGTGTTAAAGTCTTATATGTCATTCACTTATTGCTTGTATACATTTAATTTTGCTACATTTTTGTGATTAATACAAGAGGAATTATAGAAGTAATTGATCCCGGTATACATTGGAACAGGTTTGTAGCAGACAAGATGGGTGGCCCAATTGAAAGAGACAAACTACATGACTTCAGCTGGGAACTTCACATAAGTGAAATAGAATTTGAACTGAAATGCAACATTGTGCCTATTGGGAAAGTCAAAAAAGGGACGTTCTACCACAGGGCTTTACTTTTCAAGGTACATTAATTATGGATGTTAAATGGATATTATAAACTAAAGTATACTTGCATCAGTGTAATATAATATTTATATTCATGCAAAATCTTTTGTATACACTTAAGTCATTTTTCACTGGCAAAGTTGATTTCCCAGTGAATGAAAGCCAGCATCGCTTCTTTCTGTAAACATTCTTGTTGTCATTAAATTGTCTTAAGTGATATCAGCAGAATACTTGATAAATGGCAAAAAGCCAAAATATTTGATTGGAAGTCAAAACATTTTACATTTTCTGTAAACTGTAAAATATTGAATTATGCAGCTTCCTTTTTTTTTCCATGCTGCAAATGTAAACTTGTTGGGACAATCTTTATTTGGTATCTATCCGGTATTCTGTGGTAGTATGTAACAGCTTTTATGTTCTAGTTTCATAGACTGGTAAGATTAATTTCTTCTGTCTTCATGTGAAGATGTACTGGTGCAGCCTGCTTATCTGTCCCGTCCTTTTTCCTTGGCCGTTGGGTAGCTGGATTTTTCTCCTTCTTGGATGGAAAGGAAAACAGAAGGAAGGGCCTAGCACATTAAGAGGGAAGGACCTAGGAAACAGTACACAGGAGAAAGAGCACAATCCTAAATTTATGGTATCCACAGGGAAAGAAATTTCCTGATGCATTTTGTGGAGATCTGAGGGCATGAATTAACTGTGCTGAAGCAGCACTGATGTTTGCTTATCCTCCACTAGGAAACCTTTGTAGGGACGGATCATCTCTCTTAAAGCCACAGCAGTCTAAGCAATGGATATCTTTGTCCATTTGTAACAAGTTAAAAATCTTTCAGCATTGCATTCTTTCACAGCAGATGCATTCTGAGAAAGCAGTTTTGTAGCTGGAAACCATTATAGGTTTGTCAGTGATAGCGCAGCACAGAGGAAAGGCAGGTGTTTCATCTAGCAGACGCTTGCCTCACATTTCATTGCTTCCCACATTCGCGGGGCTGAAAAGCAAGGAGTGTGCTTTGGAGCGGAGCGGCAGTCCTAAACTTACACTGATAAAGATGTTACATTTTTACACTTAATATTTCATACTAGCTATAGGACTGCAATGTACTTACACCTCATTGCTTGTATAGACAGTTCTTCAAAATGTTATTCAGAAGTAAGTCTTCCAACTAGAAAAAAACATTGCTGGGTACTGTGGGTGTTGCACTTCATTTGAGATCTGAAGGACTGGCTGATAAACAAATGTATCAGTGTCTGAAAAGAGTTTAAATGAATGTTTTTCATGTTGTGCATAGAATATGGTAGAAATAGCATTTAAAAGCCTACACTTTCTAAGCAGAACCAACAATAAAGATTTGCAGTTTGGAACACTAGAGATTTACAACGTCTGTTTCAAGAAAGCTCTTGGCCTTTCAGGTATTTGTTTTCTTTTGAAGCGTCTCTTGGCCTTGCTGTATATCACACAAGCTACATGTATTAACTGTGATTAACTCCTTTTTCTTTCCTTTTTAGGTGATAGCAGACAGAATTGGCATTGGCTGTAGTTTAGTTCGTGGCAAGTATAACAGAGCTTGGAATGAAGTTAAACTGGTTGATGACTCTCCTCAAGGAATAGCTGGGCTTCTGCTTCCTCCTCAAGAGTATATTGTAGATCTGATGTTTGAGCCAGGCTTTTTGATGAAACAGGGAAGTGCAGAGGCAGATCAGTATAAACATATTTAATCATCTTGACAAATTTCGCCAAAGTAACTATTTTAAAGATGTTTGCAGTGCTAATATTTATGAAACATAAGGGGTTTCAGGTCCAGCTATCAAAAAGAAGCATATCTGGTATGTTGTCCTAAACGTTTAATTAAACATATTTTAGGTATCCAACTTCAATGCTTAGAAATTTTGTTAATTTTTTGGTACTATTTTAAGACTAAACTGTAAAACTACAGATTAAAATTTGGTAGATCAAGAATATTTGGTATGTGTTAACATTATAATGCTTATTAAATAGGTTTACATTATTTCCAAAATACAGTAGATTCTTTTTTTCTTATGTTCCTTCAACTCCCATGCACATTTATAGGAATTATATGTCCATGAAACAAGAAAATGTGACATCTGGTGAAATAACAAGTCACCTAAAAACAACCGGACAATTTTTTTGTGTGAAATAACCCAAGAACTGAGAGTTAGAAGAACTAAGATAACAGTATACTTTCAGCCTCTGTAGAAAACATCCCATTTATATTTCTTGGAACGTGGCAGAGTTAATAATTACAGATAATAACATACCCTGGATGAAAGTAAATACTGTTTGTCCTGGCACAGGGAAGACAGACGATTGATAAGTTATTGCTTGCAATCTCCCTTTAAATTCTTCATTCTTCACCTGAAGATAAAATGGACTCTGAGAAGGCAGCAGTTTTAGACGGGGAATTTGTATTTCTTGCAGCCTTGGGTAACGTGGTGCTGCTGAAGTGTGGTGGTGCATCTATGAGAGGTAAAACACTGGCTAGAACACTCTAGTAAGCTGTCAGGAATGTACGGTAGTATTTCAGGGAGCACCACTATCAAGTGAGTTTACTTTATTGTGGAAAACTGAGAAAAAGTCCTGTACAGAAGTTAGGCCAATGCAGACAACATTGTGCAAAACTAAATTTCAGAAGACCAGAACGCCAACTACAAGGCATTTGCTTCCTGCCCACCAAACACGTGATAAAGAAATTTGGGGTCTGTGTTCTTTTAGGTTTTTATTGTTTGTATAAGCACAGTCACTTGTATAGTCTGCTTTGGTTTGAGGACGTTTAAATCTTTTGTATTCATTACTGCTTATGAGCATGATCCCACCACTCCCCCTCCTTCCTCCTCTGACATGCAGCATGATTTTCTGGTAGCCCTTTGGGGAACATTTTATCTTTCTGTTGTAAATTCACTTATATGGCCTCATGTTCATTTTTTTTACCTTATGTTCAGCAGTACTCTAGACATCAGAATGAAAAAGAACTCTGGAAACAAAATACACGATATACTAGCAGAACTGAGTGGAAAGTGAGGATGTGTTTCTTATCGTTGCTATGTAGCAGGTAGGGGACTGATGAAAAGTGGTATGCTGTCACTGACAGGAATGACTGGATATAGAAACCTGCAACTTTGAAAGTGCAGTAAATGTAAGTAGAATAAAAATTCATTTCCTACTAGCTGTCATTTTGTATAGTTTTCTTACATTAGAATTTCATTATTTTGTATTGGAACCATAATGTTAAAGTGTGGTTTATTCTGTTTGAGGTCTTGAAAAATAAAACCATTTCTGTTGTTTCTAATAAAAGTCAATATTTTTAAAAAAAAGACAATGTAAGTTTTTCAAAATAAAAATTGGGAAACTTCTATTCAAGACATACGAGTTTACTTTACATAAAATTATTAGCTAAACAAATGAAAAAAATACTACACAGCCTTTTATAATGCAGACTTTGATGATCCAAAAATGTTGGGTGGAGGTTCTTTTATGTCTGTCACAATTTTTAGCTTTGTATTAGTTGAGTTCTGTCACTTCAAAATTGTAATGCACTTGGGTGTCAGAAATGAGATCTAAGTGGAATATAAATGCTTAAATCCCAAATTGTTATTTTGAAAACTGCAGTTCAGTTGTCAAGTAAGTCAAGAGATGCCACACTTTTTTATTTGATGCTTCCCAGGGACCTGTAGCTATGCCCATGCCCTGGTGAAGAATTCCCCCAGCCTTGTCAAGAGCAGCCCAGCTCGCATTCATTCCAGATCTGAATTGGAAAACAAAATGTTCAAAAGTTTCTTCAAGGCTCAGCTGGGTAAATATTCCCAGGACATGCCCAGCATGCACCATTTGGCTTGGGCCATGCCTGAGTGAAGTGATCCCCTACCTTCTTTTAAGGAGCAGATGGGGAAGGGCTTCATATTTCCTTTTACATAATAGTTCAGTGGGCAGATCAGTCACTCAGGACGTAGGAGTCAGGCTTCCTAAGCGTGAGCAAAACAGTCTGCAGCTACTTAATTGCCAGGATATATTCTGGGCACTAAGTACTCTTCATCCCTCTTTTTTAAGCTGTGCCATCATGTAGAAGAAAACGCAGAATTAATAGCCTATAGAAACTGAAAAGTCGAGCAACCTCTTCAGCCTAATATTGGGGTAACAATTAGGTTTTTCCTTTGGGAAAAGAGAGTCTGGGTCTGTAGTGCCCACTGCCAGAAATGTTCTTACAGTGTACTGAGTGTCTGCTGTAAAACATAGAAACTGTACCCTACCTACACCACCACCCCGCTGGTTCGGCGCTCTCCTGCAAGGTGAAAGGCTGTCTTAAGCAAAGACAGGAACTGAAACGAGGTTCATTCTTCCATAGCTGTAACCACTGGACAATTACACAAAAGTAGGCATCATGGCCAGCAGCTGTGCAGACTGAAAACCAAATGAGACACACTCAGCTTCTTGAAAGAAAGGGTATGTAGATGATTATCCCAGAACAGTGATGCGGACTGTGGATCCTGATTTGAAAGAGGCACCCCTAAGTCATCTTTACTGTGATGTCTGTGCTTCTGAGAGAAGCTAGCATGAAGACACTGTAGTCTTGGTTCCTCTGGCTCACTGGAACTACCCAACTTCATACTGACTCTGCTGAACTTAGGTAGCGCCCCGCTCAGCTTGCTGCTTACTGCAGGGTCTATTCCAAGGCATCTGGAACTGACACACGACACATGCACGCACGCGCACACACACACCCCCCACACACACACCCCCCCCGCCGTTCGTTTTCATAAAAAAGAATTTTGGTTTTGATTTGGCATTGAAAAACACAGTGTTTAATATATAGCACATTTGCATATCAAGAAATACACAACTGGACTGTGCTGATGAAAGGTCAGACATGATTTCTAACTTTCTAATGAACATAAACCAGCAAAGCAGCAGACTGAAATTGGTGGCACTGTCAATGTGATTTCAAGTTGCAATAGAGCTTTTAGTATGAGAGAGTCTAATGCTTTGACCCTGCACGCTTCTCTGCCTTTGCTTGTTCTGTGTATGCTGGAACCGTTGTGGCTAAGAGGATTCTAAGCGGATAATTCCAGGCTTTTCAGACCAGTTTTTGGCTGAGACCTGTTTCTGAGGGGTGCTTCTGGTAAACACCTTGCTGCAGAAATGAATTCTTCTGTTTTTCCCCACGCAGGTGCAGAGGCAGTACAGATTGCTGGCAGCAGCGGTACCAGCACTTCCATGCTTCCCTTCTGTTGCCCTTGATCCCTGGGCAGTAGGAGCGCTGAGGTTAACTTACACTTGTTTTATCTTTATGCTAGCAGGGAACAACTGCTGCGTAATTTATAGAATTAACACATTTCGAATAGTTTCTGATTACCCACTGCTAAACTACAGCAATGGCAGAACACATCCCCTCAAACTGTGTACTCCCTTGCATAGTAGAAATTGAAATGAACTCTTCCTCCAGTAAATCTCTGTTGCTGATTAACTCTGGATCCTGAGAAGAATCCAGGGCTCTTAGAGCAAAACAGGTGTTGTTTTCAGATCCAAGAGGAACTTTTGTTCTGTTATTTTTGACATCAAACTTGGCTTTAGGGAAAAACAAACTAAAAAAGTATTCTTTTAGTAAATATCGTTTTTGAACGGTGACATTATTTCATCCATAGCTTCTTTGCATGAATCTGCACCTCTTCTACTACATGATTCATTTCTCCATAAATCCAGCTCATTATCAACACAGTGTCAAAATGGAGACTGTGCAGAGGCAGTAGGCATTTACTGGCTAACGTGCCAACAGTTAAGATAGAAAAGTGCATTAATACATTTATTATATTCATAGCTCTCTTGCTGGTTTATACAAGAGTCTCCTCTCCAACAACTCATTGGCAGTACCTATTTTCTTTCAGAAGACTGAAAATAATCCCCATACAATTCAAAGCCTGAGGACAGCATATGCCATCGCAGCAAAGTAGAAGAAAGCATAAGAATGGACGTCCAGGCTCAAGCAAAGAGTCCGTCCAACCAAGTAGCCCATCTCCAGCAATGGTCAATATAGAAAACGTTAAAAACATGGCACAAATACACTTATATATTTCCGGAGTACTTTGGTAGTGTTCAGCAGTTTGCAGTTCAGGGACTTGCTGCGTGCCTAGGTATTTAATAGCTCTTACAGTTGTCCAAAGCAGCGTCTCCTTTCATTTATTCTTAACTTTTCATCTGCTGCTTTCATTTAATATCTCCTAGTTTTTGTAGTAGAAGAGACAGTGGACATTCATTTTCCTACTTAGCTTCACCATAAGGTTTATGTTCTTATGGGTCTCCATCCTATCTTCCCTCAGTATACTCTTCCCTAAGTGTATTTACGTGCAGGGTATATTTAATCACTTCTTGTGTGGCCTCCCACCCATACCTTTGGTCATTGTGCTGTTCCTTACTTGTCTCTCTTTGAGTTATACTGTATTTTTTAGAGATGAGACTAGACCTCCATACTATATTGAAGAGTTTGTGATGTATTCTCTTTTTTTTTTCCTAATAGCTCCTCATAATCCATTTACAACTGACAATTACTGAACATTTAGCTACATGATTTCCTAGAATGAAGGGATATGGAGGAGCAAGTGCAGCTCATTTTGAGAATCTTACTATGCAAAGTCTAACATTCCCATATTTTCATTCCCATGGTGTGAGGACTAACCAGCTAGCCAAAATGGGGAAAAAAAAGAGTCTTTCACAGTAATCTTGACTATTTTGCTTTATAGGGTTCCACAAGCTCCCAAAGGTGTTCTTCAGTTACTGTTCCTTCTCTGCCCTCAGAGGCTGGTTGTGAAAGGGGGTTTCTAATCCTGTGCCAGAGTCCTTGGTGCTACAGAGCTTCGAGTGGCAGAATAGAGGTTTAGTGGCAGCTCCATTTAAAAACTCAAGGGTTTCATTGATGTATGAAAATGAGCAGTCAGCAGAGTCACGTTTATTGATTTAGTCATTCAGATCAATTGATTTTATACTACAAAGGTTTTCATTCTTCAAAAGCCATTTTTTTTCCATAACAAGGTACCACCACACGACAGCTACAGCCAGCAAGGAGGTGACAGTTCAGGCAGCAATAGCAGGTTTGGGTCCCTGGGCTATTTGGTACTATAGCACGAGATATTGGCTAAAAATTCCTGTGATAAAGATCGATTGTCAGGGCCCCGAGTGAAGCAACAGGCCTTAATGGCCCTTAATGACCCATCTTGCCTGGGACCACCACCTCCACCCCTGCCTGCGGCCCAGGACCCCATTTCAGCCCAGCCCTGGGGCCGCCAGCCCCTGCCCCAGTGATGCGAGTTACAAACAAGTAACCAGCATGGCCTGTTCGGTGACAGCTGTCACAGAGGAACAAGGCACAAACCAAACCGACAGCCTCTGCGGACGGTGAAATGTTAATTGTGTCAAGCCACAGGTAACGCGAAGAAGCGTTCTCACATCCAGTCTGTGTGCCTATTAGTATTTATGCTCATCATCTTAATAATGACCCCTCATGTCATGGGGTGGGTTTTTTGACAATTGAGTTGAACTAGTAAAAAGATTTGGTATCCTTCTTTATCCTTAAAAAAAAAAACCCCAAAACATTGCTCAGTGGTAAGAGCTGGGGTGTCCCGTCCTGAAACACTGGGCAGTGCAGCCCCCCCAGGCAGGGTGTCCCTGCAGCCCGACACGCACGTGCCTGCTGCACCATGGTCCAGCCGCAGCAACGAGACCAGCAGGGAATCAGGAAAGCACAACGCTTGCTGGAAACCATAGTTCTGAGACAATCAAGGTGTGTTCAAAAAGTTATTATTTATAGAATAAAAGCACCACTGAAGATGACCAGTAAGCTCTACATGATACTGGCCTGTGTAACAGCATCATCGTGCTGTCAACCTGCTCGGTCCGTCCTTTCCTTCACATTCCCTCCTCTTTTGTTTTTACTCTCTCTTTGCATCTTCTCTCGAGGACTTTTCCATATGCAGCAGCACAAGTATAGCAGCACACATCAGCGCACGTGACCTGAAAGACCTGCCTTGGCTGGGTGTGCATTCACCCCGTGTTCCTGCATGTTTGTAGTCTACACGTTACGGCATGTCTATCCAACAAGCCATACTGGGAGGGGGCTGTCCAGGGATGCCGGAAGCTGCTCTGGGGTCGTAACGTTCAGCAGAGTTTCCACAGCCGGTGGTGGGATCCCGGGCAGCTGGAGAGTGCCTGAGCAGGTGGGATTCAAGCTCCCAGGGTCCTTCCTCCAAGACCCCTGAACTCACCTGCGTGCCGCTTTGCCCACTCACTTTTGAAACGACCCCAGGCCAGCACCCCTGCCCTGGAGGGGTTGCTTCTGCCCAACAACAGGATGATCAGCCGGGTGATCCACTACCAGCACTGGGATAGTGTGTGGGGCACGCGGGCACTGCTCAGGGTAGCGAGGTCGAGTTCAGACCCACCTCCCGCTGCACGGGCCCTCTGCCATGCGGGCAGGCAAAGGGGGGTGCTCGGGCTCCGGGCTGCTGGACGGGAAGGCATCTGCACTGCCACTGCT
Source organism: Aptenodytes patagonicus (assembly GCF_965638725.1). Lineage (NCBI taxonomy): Eukaryota > Metazoa > Chordata > Aves > Sphenisciformes > Spheniscidae > Aptenodytes > Aptenodytes patagonicus. The sequence continues at coordinate 151,980,879 of NC_134950.1, forward strand.
GGGATTTGGCTGCTCTGGAGCAGAATGAAGTCAGTTGCAAAGTGGTTTCATCTTTTTGCCACAGGGAAGAAAACACACTGATAAACATCAGTTTGGTTGTGGGCTAGGGTGGTTATGAACCACAGGCATTGCTCTGCAGGAGAAAATCCCCAAATCTATGGCCAGTCTCTCCTCAACAAACTTTGCTGATAGTGCAGCAATGGCAAAACCCTTACCACACCTTGACCGAAAAAGGCCATTTTTTCGCCTGTGTAAACTATTTCCCTGAACTACAGAAGCTAAAAAAGAGCTCTTTCAATGCCGTACATTGGATCTATGTGAGGCACTAGACATTTGCAGCCCTACAGGCCAGAGGGATGCCACCCAAACGCTGAGAAGTGGGGCTGGCCATGCAGTGAGCTCTGGGAGGCAGGACAGTGCCTGCAGATGGCAGGGGTGGGAATCGGTGGTCAGCTAAAACGTGTTAACTGCCGAGTGCTGATTAACACATCCAAAACGCCATGAAGCACTATGCAGAGATAAAAACACATAATATAGCACAAGATACACATGGACAAACACCTACGGGCACATCCAGAAAGCAAACCCCCTACCACCACAGCCGTGCCAAGGTATCTCCTCTCCTCCCAGGCAGCTGCACCTCTCCCCAAATGGCACAGAGGGAAACGACCGAAGGACTCTGCTCCAGCATTTTGCCATGGGCTTTGCAATACAGCTATGGGGACTCGGGGCATGATTTTTTCACACTCTTTACCAATACAGCTATTACAGCAGAACTTTGCAGGTAAAGTAGCAGCTCTTTAGCCCTCTTAATGAGCTAATTATTTTTCTATTATACAAACACTGGCTCTGGCACTGAAAGATATCAGAAATATTGGAATGACTTTATCTGGCCTTTCTTGTCCACTATCACGCAGGCAGAATTTACATGTCAGGTATAGGTAGAGTACGTGCAGAAATGACAGAAACACAGAGGGAGAGATACACGCACATATGTGTCTTCGACCTATAAAAATGTTATTTGTAGGACATGGAAGAAATTAGTGTATTGGAGACACAATGAGCTAGTAAAAGCTTTTCTCTCATTAAAGAGTGAGCTTATTTGCATGCTAATGAACCAGCTTGTTCTTCCAGCTCATTGATGTTTCACCGACATGCTGAGATGTCATCTATGGAAACCATGTGCAAAGCATAATTGAAGTCAGTTCTTGCCTGAAGTTGGATGAATGTTGGGGGAAATATAGCAAGATGAGAAAACCAATCATATCAAAGTTGGCAGCAGATCCTGTCGCTCACACGGCCCTTTGCCCAGGCTATACCCATCTACTTAACCGCTGTTTACAAACAGCTCTCCTCGTTCTAGTCCTACCTTGCAAGTGAGCACAGCAGAGGGTTTCTTTGACCCTGTCTTCTAGCAGCCCTAACGCTTGGTCTGTGCAAGATTGCCTTGCCTATTTTAGACTAAGAGACAAAAAAGGCTCTTCAGCAAAAGACTCTTCTAGAAAGTGCAGCGCTGTTAGGTTTTATGTGGAGGTCTACCTGTGAGCAAACCTTTTCCAGTCTACATAAAGCTTTAGAGCTGTCCACTGCTGTTTTTCATTCCCTCATCCATGCTGCATAAAACTGCCAAAAATAACAAACTCCTCTGTGGACTCCAGAGTGTGTAACATCTTTCCCTTTTGTGGGAAACAAACGTTGTGCAAGTTTGCTTTAAAACACGGTGCCAACTTCTTGTGGACCAGAAACTGCTCCAAAACCAGTTCACCCTTCTGTGCCAGAAGGGTTGAGCTAACTACCCGACCAGACACCTCGGCACATGTTGGAACCACATCTAAATTATAGCTCGTAGAGTCAGTGTTCCCCATTTCTTTGTTATTGCTCTCTCTTGCTGTTTCCAGATGTCCCTAGATTGTCACTGTTTCTGATATTCATCTCTCGTGTTTTCTAACCTACAACATTCCACAGATCAGCAGTACTTCCTAGTTATAAGAAGGATTTGGAAAAAAAAACACCATAGCATGTTTTTAATTCCTTTTTAATATAAACTTCTCTAAACAAGATGCTTTTAGTGACAGAGTTTGAAAGAAGATTCCTTAAAGGCCAGGTGTCAAAAAGACATTCAAGAGTCAAAAGGCTTTTCAAAATGTCAAGTCATTAGTTTCAATAGGCATTAGGGAACAAATTATGAAATGGTGGAGGTCTGCTCAGTGTCCCAAGACGTAAAAGATTTTGGTAATGATATACAATTTCCAAAGTTGGAAAATTAGAGTATTCTCTGACAAATGGGCATTCTTAAGACACCATTTATCTATGGTAGATCATACAGAAGAATCACATGCTGTGAGTGCCAATTTCTTTTCATTACACTATTTTTGCCGTGACTTCTAATGTAAGTGAGTTTAATCCTAGATCCACCTGCTATTAATGGGAGCTGCAGTACCAAAAAGAGAGCTAGATGACTAGAGGCTGGCCCTTAGGTATAAATATGTTTTTAAAAAGTCAGGGGCCATAAGACTAAACACTAGATGAGCTTAGAGCTATTCAGGTATTAAATTCCTCTAGGAATTCCCAATGACAAGAAAGGTAAGTACCAGGAATTAACAGGGACCGGGGCTTTGCAGCACTGTGCCAAATGTTACGTTGGGTGTAAGTATCTCATGGCAGTTTCCACAAGCCAAGTGTTTGTGTAGCATGTGGTATGCTTCTAAAATAACATGAAATGCAGGGTGAGTTCAGGATGCAGTGTTACGTGTGCCAACTAGCACGCTGCTCCCTTGGTCAGGGTGCCTTCTTCAGAGCAAAACCTCTGATCAGAAAGCTGCAATCATCCACTCAGGGATTAGTCTGTAGCTTTGGTTACCATGGGATAGACGAGGGACAAGAAAGGGGCCGCCCGCAATCTAGCGTGTTGTTGCCACTTGCTGTGTATTTGCTGACCGGGGGACAACAACAGTAAACAGGAGCACAGGTTCCAGTCAAGTCTGTGCTCAGTTTTGGTACTGAAATGCCACTGACCATTAGGTATGCTGGGAAGGTGTCTTTGCTTGCCACTCAAAAATTAAAGCAATGCATGCTAATGAACAGGCTATCAGTACCTGATGTACCAGTATTTTTCCCTGCTAGATGAACGGCAGTATGGTGTGGAAACAAGAGGTCTGTATAAGACCTAGAGCCTGCTCTGATCCTTTCTACCCTCTTCCTACATAGCAAATATGACCAAAACATTTACAGCAGCTGCATCGACTCAGTATACTCTGTCTTTTAAAAGGCTCCTAATCTAAAGTTCCCATAGGGGTAGTTGTCCCTGTAGACCTGGCCAGTCCTGATACCACATGAGGCTGGAGTAGAAGCTTTTAATCAGCCCAGAGTTGCTCAGATGGGCTCTGGAAAGAAAACCCCAACTTCCATTCCTGTGCTGGGAGTGCTGGGCCAGACTGCCACCGGGCACTCCATTTTCATGAAATGGAAAACCAGCTCATGCCTTGAGGACAGAATGCTAGTTTTTCCAACAGGTAACTGGTGAGCATGCTGGAGACCAAGAATTATAACCCAATCTTGAAGTACTGCTAAAAGAATGAATTTAAGGCAGGCAAATCACGCTAGGCAAAGCAGAACTGCACACCGTACGCCTGCGAATCCCCCAGGCAATGTTTTGAATTAGAGTGATCTCTTGCACTGCTTCCACCCTACTACACATTTCTTATTTTTCAAATAACATATGCATTTGAGAAAATCACAATCTGGTTTTAAATAACTGTGGGGGGACACACTAAAAAGCCTCCAAAAACCCAGATGCCAAATTCATTTTGAGATATTTCCCCCTCTCCACTATCCATCTACGTTACCACCGGTCCTGTTCATTACTCCATAATTCTTACCCAAGTGAAATCAAGAGGTGAGTCCAGCCTCCCTGTCCAGCCATGAGACAAGTATCTCTTACAGGGAGCCAGCAGTGTGTTTGAGTGCCCCATCAAACTCCCCCGCGAGCTGGGTCACAGCCTTTAGGGCTGCTGAAGGCTCTGCCGAAGCTGCTGCAGACCCAGGGCACAGCACACTGGGAAGAGGTGCTGGTGGCAGGAGCATGTACCCCATAAAAAATAGAGAGGACCGAGGTATTACTTCTCGGCCCCTCAACTTAACTTACTCAATTGCATCCATTTTTTAGTATAAGATTTCCAGAGGACAGAGGACAGACGTTGCCAGGTGTCCTTACCCACACAACACAAGCGAATCAGAACTTGAACTCCCAGCTAAACCATTACCGCCGCTGGTGGCTCAGACAGTGGCAGTACAAAAGAATTGAAGGTCATTCGTGAGAAGCAGGGCATGCACTCAACCCCCTGCTTTCTGCCTATCTTCCAAACCAAGAGCATTGCAGTGAAGATGAGGTACCAGCACAAAATGAGTGGGTGACTGTACCAGACATGCCTTCATCACAGCAAAAGTGAGATGGAGGAAATGCAGAGTTTTAGGGGATTTTTAAGGTGCATGAGTTTGTGCTTCCCCTGATTAGAAAATGCATTAAAAATACATCTTTTGGGGCTGATCTAAGACAGAAGGAAAGAAGGTTCATAACTGCACTTACGTGAATCCCAAATTTTAAAACACATCTAAGATGAGTGAGCAGGAATAAAACCTGTTCTGGTGAGCCTTACTCCTCAGGAATTCCCGTTTGCTGGGAAAGAGGTAAACTCCGTTATCAGGGAAATCAGTCTATTGAAGGGAGAGCAATTTCTCCCAACTGGAGTGTGAAGCATAACATACCCCACTCTTAAATCACTTATATTTTACTTTTTTATGATGCAATCGTGAATTAGCTTTTTCTGCATTTGTAATTAGAGGATAGAACAGATGGTCAGAGCGTAGTTCAGGGTGATAAATCCATTAAGATAACCTACAGAAAGCTGCTGCTACAGCGGTTGCTGCCAAATAATGGTTCATTCAATGTTTTGTTCAGGCTTTAGGCGCTGGGTGGAAGAAGAACCATCACAGTTCTTCACTGCCTTGAGGTACGAGGGAAAAGAAATCACACACAAGTTTGGGGAATGTATTATTACTGTCCATGTGGCTCAAGGAACTTGGATGGTATGATACAGGGGATGCATGGGGCAACCCAGGGAAATAGCCTGGAGTTGTTGCTTCCCAACAGCTGCCCCTGCAGATACACTCACTCCATCCCAGAGTGTGTGTCTACTTTTCAAAGTGGATGAAATTTAGCCAAACAGGTGGCCCGATTGCAGAATAGAGTTTTCTATCAAGGAGTGATTGCAAAATATCCACTTCACTTTGAATTAATGTCTTCACTCATTTTGCAAGAAATTTCTCAAAGCATTTAGAATCCTAGAATAATTTATGCTGGACAGGACCTATGGCAGGCATTTGGTCTAATCCAACTCAAAGCATTTGTCACAGTGGACCAAACCTTCCAACTGGAACTATTCTGTTCTGTTCTGTTCTGTTCTATTCTATTCTATTCTATCCTATTCACATTCCATCCTCAGACTCCAGCAGAAGGCTCCTGCTTAAGCTAGTCCACAAATATGACCTATTTTTTTCTAAAAACAGAGGCCAGAATAATTAGGTATCTTATAGCTTATGCTTAGCAAAAAGATATATTAAACTGTAAAGCAAACAAGGCAAGAATTTGTGTGTTCATTATTTCTGATGATGTCTTTGACCTGAATCGCAGCAGGTTACTCCACAAATTAATCTCAGCAGAATCCATGGGTTAGCTCCAGGGAGGTTCAGATCTGCATTCAGTCTCTCTGTGCCTCTGGAAACCGGCAATAGCCTTTTCCAAGATGCTTTGGCACTTCCGCTACTAATAATTTTTGCTGAAATCCCTTTCCATCTTTGGAATTCAGCACCGGAGCATTACCACATATCCTTGGATAGTGTTTCTATGTGGAAACAGTATCTCCATACACCAGGAGCTGTGAGTTTCATCACTTCTGAGCAGCTAGAAACTAGCTGTGGAGTTGTATCAAGTCTGTTAGAGGAGAGGGAAGACTCTGCTGAGGAAGATGATCCTGCGATCATCTCCTACAAAAGCAGTGAGGATTTCCGTGGGGAAAATGGAGCCTGCCGCAGGTACAACCTAGCCACCGAAGTGCTCATGCCTGTCCTCCTTTCTTCATTCTCCGGGGACCTAGGCACACAGTACCACTACATATGACAGGTCCAAGCCAAATTCTTGTATGCTGAGCTCCCGTATGTTTCAACGGGAACATCCCGTAGGAGGGGTCATACATTAGGTATGACAAAATGAGCAGAGGAAAACTAATTGCATACAAATGCATATAAAATAAAAATACAACTATTTCAGTGTTTTCCTCCATATGTAGTAAAGTCGAGGGGCTTTATTAGCAAAAACTGCTTAAGCAGAGGTTTGAATTTGTACAGGGTTCATTTGATTTCTGCACCTCACCACTTCCTGGATGATTGCTCAGTATCTGCCAGCGTAGGCATTATGTGATGCTCTGCTTGTCCCCAAAGCTGTCAGCCAAGACAGAGCCTGGGCTGGGAAATGGTTAGAGCCTGAATAAATATTCGCAGGATAGTCTGGACCGTGACCACTTCCCTCCTACTCTCGTCTTCACCCACCTACACACATGCTGCTGCTGCTGCTGCCTTGGTGCAAAGTAATGCTACAGGAGGAGCTGAGAAGCTTCTCCCCCATCTACATACATCTGATAAGACATTGTGCTTTTGACGAGTGACCCTTCCCTGGGTGCAGCTTGTGTATGCGCTGGAGTCAGGCGACGTTTTTAACAATAAACCCGCTGAATTACAATTTAGGGAGAATTTACTGGGAAGTTTACATAAGGTAGCTAGGGGAGACTTTTAACTGCTTCCCCTTGTGCATAAGGGAGAAAAAAAGGAGGAAAATTAAGTAAGAGCCTAATTGGCTTTTATAACAGTCTATGGGGAGAAATGCAGGCCCGTTCTCTGCCTAGCTACGAAGCCTGGTATGTGCTGTAACCATGGGAGGCAATATTACAGGCATGACAGGACAATGATTTGGTTTTTCAGCACTGAAGATGTGAAAAATGAAATACCTCCAGCCAGGGGGGTTGTCTTCTGCTTGAGGAAGACCTGTCATGCCAGTTTGGAGGACTGCAAGTCAGGCTTTTGTTGGAGGGAAAAATGGAGGATCTGATCTGCCGGTGCACCACTTCAAATGTGGATCATGGGTGTTGGCATGAACAGGATCTGCCTCTTCCACTACCACGCTCATTTTAATCAAGGAGCGGCTTGCAATAAACTGGATAACAGAGAGGATGATGAGGCTAGGGTGGACGAGCCTAATGCTTTCTGCTCCCGCTGCTCCCCGGGGTACACGGCCCAGGTGCTCGCTCCCCTCCTCCAGAGCCCAAGGAGGATGGCACAGCAATGGACCTGTGTTGGTTCAGTTCCCACTGCCTCAAAATTGCTGCATTTTGGGATAGTACCAATAACAGAGAGCTGCAAAGAAGATATTGATGGTTCATTTTTTATTGAATTTTGTCCCTTTAAAAAAAGCACCTTGTCTTTAAAAGCACCAGTCTTTAAAAAAAGCACCAGTTAAATCAATGTCAATTACATTAAAACACGCAAGTTTCAGGACTAATCGCTTTATCTCACCCTCCTTCATTTCCCAGCTTCTTCAGGGAGAATTCCATTGATTACCTGTCCTCCTCAGCAGCAAACACTGCCTGAGAGCAAGGCCAAGAACGGGAGGGAAATGCCTCTCTGCCATGGTTGAACTGGAGACAGTGGCAGTGAGCCCGGGAGCAACCCCATCGCCTGCCAGCACTTCCCAGCCCATTTGCCAGAACTGGGGGAGTGTCAAATTGGGTCTCTCATCTCCAAAGGCTCCCTAACATGTTCCAGTTCCCTCTGAAACCATGGCTAAATGACTGGTATAAGACGCCATAGGAATAAGCTAGAAGGGGTTTGGAAAGATCTTTCTCTGATCTTCACTTCCCAAAATGGCTGAACACAGAAAAATGTTGTCCTGCCTACAGCATAGATGCTGCCCTCTGCCAGTGCCGAGAGCCCCAGCGAAGCCCGCTCCTCCGTGCCCAGCAGCACTGCTCTCCCACCATCCTGAATCATGGTCCTGAGCACTTGACATCTCCAGGATTTTTATCAAGGTACTCCGGCTTCACTCCACTGTGTCTTATTATATAGGACAAAGCCATTAATCAGCTGTGTGCCCCGCTCTCCCCTGCTGCTGCAGACAGCGAATGCGATCATCTACGAGCCTTGCTGCTATCTGTCTTTCGGTGCATGGCTTCGTGGATCCGAGCAGAGGATTTGATTACAGCCATGGTACTGATCATACGCTGTGTTGGATGTCCTCGGCTGCCATTGAACTCACCATCTTAGACATGAGGATGGTTCAATAAGAAGGGTGTGTATACACAGGACTGATCATACAACACTTTTTTAGCTTTGATTTAAAAAATAGGCTAGAAGAATTAGACTAAAAAGAAAATCATTTTGTATTAAACACCATTATTAGCTTTGTCACCCGATGCAATCCAAACAGTCCCTTCCACACCATCCAGTAATGATGAACTAATTCCAAATCAGAAATGGAGCCATTGGGAAAAAAAGCAGACAACAGCATTAAAGCTTAACCTGGCAAACTGACTTGTGTTTAGGTTCACCTTTTAAGGACAGGAGACCAAACTAAACTACGGGTCCTATTACAGGTATATTTACAGGCCAAGTCAAAGCAGCTGTGACTGCAAATCACACCACGTAAACAAGTAGCCAGCTAGCACATTGCCTTCGCAATTACTCAATCAATACAACTAAGAGCAATGCCTATAACATGCATTCAGGGAGCAAGAGCACTTTTGCATGCAAATACCAGACTTGTTCTCCTTAAAAACAACCTATAACAGCTGCAAGCAAATGCCTCGACAGGAATTTGTTGTATCTACGGCTGCAGCCATCGTTCAGTTTTTAAGCCGATCTCTTTGCCTCTCAGTAAGAAGTGCTTGAAACCTCTACCTGCAAATGCCGCATCGGTATTTAAGCGGGTGCTTTGCTCATTGCTTTTATGAGGTGCGATTATTTAGGTTAAACGCACCGATTAGACGTGCAACCTGGCGGGGCGGGACCGGGGGAGCCGCCGGCCGCGGCCAAGGGGCCGCGGCCGGCGGCTCCCCCGGTCCCGCCCCGCCGATATGGCGGCTCGTCTGCTCCGGAGGATGCTCGGGAGCCGCCTCCTCCTCTTCCTCCGCTCCCCGCCGCGGAGCTCCAGCGGCGGCCGGGCCCGCGGTGGCACAGGTACCCTCTGCCCGGAGCATGGGGACAGGGTGGGGGGGAAAGGGCAGGAGCCGCCCTGCAAGGGGAGGGCATCCCCGTCCCCGGTGTCCTCTAGCCGGCTGGAAAGGGCTGTCAGCCCGCTGCAGGGATTTCTCTTGAACTGGCAGGCTAAACTACAGTTTTACAGTCAAACCGTAATTTTCAAATTCCTTTTTTTTTCCCCAATATCATCTCAGCATTGCAAGAGATGAGTCCAGGCAAGCGTTCATCACTCAGGAACTGATATTTTTTCACGTCTGCTATGCTGGTGGGAGATAAGCGTGGAGGTAGTTTCCCACCTCAGACTTTTTGATTAGGAAGGAATTAAACTATTTTACTCGTCGTTTTTCAGCCAATCTATTAATTCTTTGCCAATCTCATACCACCATAAATGCGCTGCACAGTGTGTACAGACCCATAGCAGGCGGTGCTGGAGGTTTGCACCGTGATGGGTGACTTCTGCTCTCCTATTGTGTGCCACCCACTTAACTGTAGCCTTCTCTTGGGCTGCAGGTGTTGCTTTCTTCCAGTGCTCCTTCTTAGCACCACTTTTCGCTGAGGCCTGTGGAAGTTGCTAGTCTTCGATAGCCCATAAAAAGCATTAGTTCTGGTTTCTGAGGGTTTCCAAGAGGCAAACTACCAAACCTTTCAGCAATACCCAGGGATGAGGAAGGAGCACCAGCAGACTGGCAGTTATCCCAAGCCAGAACAGAGGGCTGTGCTGGGAGAGCAGATGGTACCTTGGGTCGTAGGTGCCCGTTTCCATTCAGAGCCTTCCCAAGTGATGTGCTGGAGCCGTTCTCTTTACGTAGCACGCAGAATGGAAAGCAGATGCAGAGTCCTGCAGTCGCCCCTGCCCTTATGTCCCTGACCTGCCCTCCTGTGCTCTGTCTGTACCCATAGAAACTTTGGGAGAATTGAGGTGATCATGGAAAGCATCGACAGAGTCTAAGTTAAAACGGTGTTAAAAATAATAAAAATTATCTTTCTATATCTAATTGAAGACATGGGCTCTCTGACTAAACAAGCCGAAACAACTGTTGCTGCAGACTGGAAAAAACAATTGACTCCAGAGCAATTCTATGTTACAAGAGAAAAAGGAACTGAACCGGTAAGCAAAAGCGCTAATGCTGTCCAAGGTTAAGCCACCTTCTCTGTCTGCTGGGCAGAGAAAAACCTGCTTCAGGGAGCTGTCACCACTCAGTTGCTTTGCAGGTTTTCCCCTGCCTTCCTGTGGATGAAAGTTAGACCCAACATACTGAACCGGGTGGATTTTGTTCTGACCCAGGCTGGTTTGCAGATGAAAAAACACTCTGCATTCTTTTCATATTTTGTTTTTTTTCTGGGATACTTTACTGCCAGCTCAGCCGTCTGTGTGGCAGTAGTGGAGGCCTCTCCAGAGGGGAGGGAGAAGATCATATTTTTGTCCTGTAGTGTCCTTTTTTTGACCATATGTAGATTAGCCATGGAAATCTTATACACAGCACTCCATTCAGGAGCCGGGTTATCCCTCGTGTGCCAGATCACCCACCCACCTTGTCCCTGCGCTTTGCTTCCTTCTGTGATGGAGGCCACGTAGCGTTGTGAGTGGAGCGCCAGCGTCCCTAGCCCAGAGCCAGGGCTTATGCACATGCGGAGCATGTACCATGGGATTAAATCATGTGAACCGTGCCCAAATCCTTATCTGTAAAATAAGGATCCTAATTCCAGACCATGCAGGGAGGAGGAGAGTCCCTTTGTAGAGCCACTTTGAAGTTGTGGCACTCCATAGCAGAGCGCTGGTCTTTGGGATCCTGCACATTTCACAGGTTCCTCGGAGGTCATGACTCCGGCCCTGGTACCTGGATGATTTATGCATCTGACTGGTCTCAAAGTTACTGGGGGCAGGGGGTAGTCTTCACTATTAATCCAAAGGCATCCTCCCCTTCATTTCTTTAGACTGCTAATGTTTGTTCTTCAAAGCCCCCCTGTGAAGCCTTCTTTTTATGGTTTTTCTCCTGTTTTGAATCTGATTCCTACATGCTTGTTCCAGATGGTGAGCTTTTAAAGACCTGCATTATTAACTTCTCTTTTTTTTCCTTCCTTTTTTAAAAGCCATTTAGTGGGATCTATCTGAATAACACAGAATCGGGAATATACTACTGCGTGTGCTGCAATACCCCACTGTTCAGGTAACATCCTTCAGATTTCACAGCATCCGAAGAATGTCCTGACTGTGGCAGGAGGGGCAGTGTCTTTTCGTGAGAGGAACGGAAAGTGTAGGTCAGAAGAACAATTCTTTGGTGCCAGAGTGCTATGTGTAAGATTTCCAGGATACCTGTGGTGATATAGGTACATGGTATGCCCTTTTCTTGAGCATATCAGGGTGTCCAGTTGCCAGCAGACAGCAGTTGCTACATTAGGGTCTGCCTTTTCCTCCTGCCACACACACTGTCCTTTTTGGTTGATAATAATTCTGTTTAAGAGGTCTCTAAGCCACAAGCTGCCACGAAATACATGTGTTTACGTGTGAGTATCACTGTATGTTTGCTCTGTTCTTGTGCTCTCCCGTAGCCATCTTCTGCCACGCATGCTACTGGGCTAGAGAGACCTTTGGTCTGTCTTAGCCTAGCTGTTGTTATGTTCCTACCGCTGGGTCCCTCGTACTGGAGCTGAGACCTCCTCTTCACCCCACCCCCTTCTTGTTCCCTAAATTAAATTCCACTATTTTTGCCTTTTTGGTTACATCTACTTTTTAAAACCTGGCTGTGAATGACTGCACTATTAACCTCTGTGCTCTTTACAATACTATATATTTTGCAACTTCATTAAAGTCTAAGTAAAAGGAAATAAGAGTGCCTCGGAGTAGGATATGCAGAAGGTGTTCTGTTCTCTGTAACTGAACCAGAAAAGACAGTTCCTCATATTTTTGATCTAGAAAATAGCCTTTATATATCCCCAACTGCAAGTTCAATGGAATACAGCTGATATGCCCATTTTTATGAAGACTTTAAAGGATGCATCACAGATCAGAACTTCAGATGGGAAGCTGAGGAACAGGAGGTCTGGATAGTATGAGAGGAAAAAATGTAACGGCTGTATCAAAAATAAACCTACACTAAGCAATTAAATGGTAACATTGGAGGCTGATAATTGTGAACAGTTAGTTTTCCTTTGGCCAAATACAGAAAACTATTGTTATGCAAATGAACATTTGATTAAATGTACGTTTTTCTGTAAAGGTTTGCTAATAAACGCTTTTAAATAACATGATTTCAGAAGCTAGTGCAGCATCGCAGAATATTCTGAAGACAAATAAAAATACGTCTGAAAAATTCAGATAAATTAGAGAAATTTTAAATCATTAAGCTGTGGAAGAGTTCATTCAATTCCTTCAAATGTTCCTTCAATTTAGACATCCTTTATATTAGACGATAGATATTGACAGGCTGACATGAAGAGAGAAGAGCACTGAAGGGAATTGCTTCTGCTGCTAAACTAATAAAAAACCAACACTATAACCAAACAGTCATGCTGCTTTTTGCAGCATCCAGCTCTCAGAGAATATAGGTACTTTTGTTTAAAGCATAAAATAATGCTGAGCTTTACAGACTGATAGAGAGAAATAATAATAAAAAAAAAACTTACAGAAAAAACCTTTTAAGAAAATTGAAAATTATTAAATGTGCAAAATGGTCTGAAAATATTTTTTCCATGAATGCATTATGTTGTGGAGGACACTAACAATGAGGGGGGAAAAAAATGGTATTTGATAAGAGATTCATTCATCATGTTTATTTCCTAGTGCATTAAAAATGTCCCTTCTTTTTCAAATGCATTAGATCATTAGCTACAGGTAAACATGAAGCATTTCTTCCTTTCTTTCAAAGTACACGTGTGTGTATACATTTATACCAGAATTTATTACCTTCTGCTACCAAATATTCATTTGAAAGAGTTGGAAATACATGGAACAAAACCATAACCTTTATAGATAGCAAATTGTGGTGCTTTAATGAAGTCTCAAACCTTCAGCAAACCATAAACCTACAGCTGAGATTCATACAGCAAAAAGCACTTTTTAGAATTATCTGGATTCCATCCAGGATGACTGAAATAGGGATCAAAGTAAATGACATGTGCTGGAGGAATGGTGTGTCGAAGGCTAATCTAATGCATATGTTTAGGGAAAGTCCATTTATCCATAAATTAAGTGGTGAAATACTTCAAAGGACAAATATGATCTTGAACAGCAATATTTTTGGGTACTAAAATGTTTCTATTAGGGAATCTAAGTGATATTACTGTTAGTAAAACCACACAGAGATCATTTCTGTTGAGAGCTAGTTTAACAGCTCAGAAGATTGATCCTTTAGCAGTGGAAAACATCTACAATAAACTTAAGTATTGTGAGCAGCATGTAAGGGACGGAGTCAGTCAGGGTCGGATGCAAAACCCACGTAGCATTGAAGACCTTCCTTGATTCTGCAGGGTCTCAGAGAGGATCCTCATACCTGTGTATGAATAAGCAGAAGGATCCCTGTGTCAGAAAATGAAGAGTTCTGATTGAAATCTTTTGAAAATAAAAAAAGAAACAGCACAGGTGTGTCAGGGAAACTCAGCAGTGGTGTACGGACATTTGTGTTCCCCCAGGTTTTTCTTTGGGAAGCTGTGGCCGGTAGGCACAGTGTTTGGGTGGCTGTGTAGCAGGGATGGCAGAGGGCCCTCTTTGGCTGGAACGAAATAGGCTTGGAGCCCTAAATACCTTCTCATGCAGACACAGAGCTGCAAACCGCATTCGCTTCGGAGCAGTCTGCCTCTGTACTGTCTCCTATTTCTCCTCAGTTTTATGGAGGGGAGGAGGTAGGAGACCATTTCTCATGGGTCTTCACGGATTGATGTAGTGGACTGAGCAACAACCCGCACAAAAACTAGCCTTTGGTCATTCTGTGTTTGCAAATCCTCTTTTATTTCCACAGTTGCATTGCTCAAAGGCAGCCCTGTACAGTTAATTATAAAATCCATGCTAAGGCATGCACTGTTCCTTGGGTTGGATTTTTTTTTAAGCTTTTTGCCCTGCTTGTTTGGCTTGTCTTTCTATAAGGCACTGCAAGTAAGATTTTCAGATTTCTCTTCACTGTATTAATATCCCACCAAAATATACATGATATATACTAGATATGTTTCTTTAAATTCCGTATTGACTAATGGACTAATCCCCTTTATCGGAGAGAAGCTGCTGCTGGTGTTAGTGTCTCCATCCACCACTAGGTGCCAGTAAGAGCATTGGGTTTGTGAAACTGGGCTAAACATGGGAAATCGGGAGGAAACGGTTGTGGTGGGTCTGCAGACCACTGATCCTTGTAGTATGTGAGTCTGTCTTTATTTCTCGCTCTAACTCACACTAGGTCACTCTTCGCTAGAAGAAAGTACTTATTGCTATCAAAACTTGCACAACTTTAAATAGGGGGGATTATCTCATTTCTGTACGCTAAATCTCCAAAATATTTTCTGATCATATTTTCCAATACACTCTAGGTTTTAACATGCACCTAAACAGGGCTGGTAATCATAGAATCATAGAATAGTTTGGGTTGGAAGGGACCTCTAAAGGTCATCTAGTCCAACCCCCCTGCCGTGGGCAGGGACATCTTCAACTAGATCAGGTTGCTCAGAGCCCCGTCCAACCTGACCTGGAATGTTTCCAGGGATGGGGCATCCACCACCTCTCTGGGCAACCTGTGCCAGTGCTTCACCACCCTCAGCGTAAAAAATGTCTTCCTTAGATCTAGTCTAAATCTACCCCCCTTTAGTTTAAAGCCATTCCCCCTTGTCCTGTCACAACAGGCACTGCTAAAAAGTCTGCCGCCATCTTTTTTATAAGCCCCCTTTAGGTACTGATAGGCTGCAAGAAGGTCTCCCCGAAGCCTTCTCTTCTCCAGGCTGAACAATCCCAACTCTCTCAGCCTGTCCTCATAGGAGAGGTGTTCCACCCCCCTGATAATTTTTGTGGCCCTCCTCTGGACGTGCTCCAACAGGTCCGTGTCTCTCCTGTGCTGAGGGCTCCAGAGCTGGACGCAGTACTCCAGGTGGGGTCTCACCAGAGCAGAGTAGAGGGGCAGAATCACCTCCCTCGACCTGCTGGCCACGCTTCTTTGGATGCAGCCCAGGATACGATTGGCCTTCTGGGCTGCGAGCGCACATTGCTGGCTCATGTCCAGCTTTCCATCCACCAGTACCCCCAAGTCCTTCTCGGCAGGGCTGCTCTCAATCCCTTCATCCCCCAGCCTGTATTGATACCGGGGGTTGCCCCGACCCCGGTGCAGGACCGTGCACTTGGCCTTCTGGAACCTCATGAAGTTCACATGGGCCCACTTCTCGAGCTTGTCCGGGTCCCTCTGAATAGCATCCCGTCCCTTGGGCGTGTCAACCGCACCACTCAGCTTGGTGTCATCTGCAAACTTGCTGAGGGTGCACTCTATCGCACCGTCTATGTCATTGATGAAGATATTAAACAGTAAATCCTGGATGTTAACAGGAGGCACCGACAAGCTGATAGTCTGTAGTACTGTTTCTGATGGCTGTGATTATCTCTTGGGAAAAGTAGATCTTTGCGCTGTGAGGGTTTGTCATTGGTTGACTGATGGTTTGAGCAAGGCTCTGTTTGATTTAGCAAACCATTTTGATGGCTGACTGCAAGCCAAAGCCATCACCAGACGTGAGCCTGGTCCGGTGGGCCAACCTAGCCATTTTCCATACTCATTTTCCATACTTCATTTCTTCTTGTAAACTCTTCTCTGAGGTTGTGCTGTATTGGCCCAGGCTTTGAACTGCAGCTTTGCAGGTGTAATTCAGCTAAACAATGTGCTCAGTTGTTGGAAAAACCTTTTTTCAAGCTCTATAAAATGCCAAACTATCAGTGAAATAGAAAAGGTGAGGCAAAACCTCCTGTTGTGGGCTGATGGAGAATTCCCTTCGGTAAAGAGCTTCCAGCAGTTTGATGCCAGTGAGAAAACTTCTACTATGCCAAATACTATTAATAGTATTACAAGACAAGGATGAGGAAAAAATCCAATGTTCTTATTAAAAACAGACCTTTGTGTAACATCTCTGCCATTAATTAACAAGAAGATCTGGTTTCCACTATAGCTCAGAAAAGAAGTACAATTCTGGGACTGGATGGCCATCATTTTCTGAGGCTTATGGTACTTGTGGCAGAGATGAAAGCAATACCAATATCATGAGACGACCAGATAACTCATTGGGATCAACTAGAACTGAAGTCGTCTGCAAACAGGTATGTTTATTTTGGAGGTGATACCCAAAGACCCAAATCTTAACAAATAAGTTTTATTTGTGCCCATAAATAAATCTACCTAAATCTAGCAGTGAGAATTACATTATCACTGGAACTATTCTGTCTCACTTCTTGGTATGAAACACGAGTAGATTTCTAAATATCTAATATAGACTGTGCGTTTGGGTGAAGACAATTATGTGGCTGGGGAGAGTAGTTGTGTAAGTGTAGCCAAGGGCTGGAATTTAGACAGAAAATTTGTTCAGAGGACATCAGGTGAACTGCAGTACGTGACAACAGTAGAAGGGACTCTGAGATTTAGTCCACCCATTTGCCCCATCATAGGGTCAGTGCTTCCTAAATCAGTCCTGCTAAATGTTTGCTTAAGCTGTTCTTAAAATATGCAGTGATGGAGACTCCACAGCCTCGCTAGGTAAAGAGTTGTAACATTCATGTCTTCCTACTATTGGTTAGACACTGGGGAAAACACTAAGTTTGCTTTGCAGCAGTTGAAGATTATTACTATTTGCCCTAGATTATTACTATTTGCCCTGCACGGCGGTGGTGGTGCCCCACATCTTCACAGCTGTCTTCTGTGGGTTCTCTCGTTTCACAGAAGCTGCCCTTCCCTGGTAGCTACTCCTGTCCTGGTAGTGTTCCTGTCCTTACACCTTTGCCTTTCCCCTACCCATGACCCATACTTGTACTGGGACCTGCTGTAATACCCAGGTCCCATTCTAAAGAACTGCCAGCCCTAACCAGTTCTTCCCAACCCTGAGTCTGTTCTGTTTACTATGTCTGTTAAGATATAAAAGTATGCAATTGAGTTTAATGAATTGCAGCCCTTTCGAGCAGGATTAGGTATTACCTGCAAATATAACAAGCATTCATTGCAGTCCATTATCATGGTATAGTTCATGTTTGCAGTAATATCCAGCAATCACCTTTCAGGAACCCCAGCTGAAGACAACCTTCCAATTTTATAATGAACCACTGATAGCTATTCTGAGTCTTTTTCCCATCAGTAATTTGCGGGGGGAGGAGGGGGAGAATCCTCAGTTGACCCGTGAGGAGAACCTACAGTGACTGTCTCAATCAACTTGAAATTTTCATTATGTATTGAGAATTCTAGATCCTCCCATTTATTTCCTATACTTTCTAGCATTAGTACCTTTTGACTTCCTCTTCTGGGATCTGCTTCTTTGCGGGCAGATATTCACCCACTGGCCAGAGGTGATTACTCCAGGATGTATTTCTAGTCTCTCCCCAAGACCCCCCCACCCACACAACTCAACAGTGAATTCATCATGCAGGTTTCTTCATTCAGGATAGTGCAGTAGGTACCAGCATAATGTTGGTCCATAATTGTAATGGTAATAATGGTACGTAATTTCTGTTGCAGTGTGACGCCCATCTAGGCCATGTGTTTGATGATGGTCCCACACCTTCTGGGCAGAGGTTCTGTATCAACAGTGTTTCATTAAACTTCAAACCAGGCTCTGGTCAGTGAGAAGTGGATCTCTGTGGCTTACAGAACATCCTTTCGCTGCTCGTACAACAAGCTTGTGAAAAACTCTCAGGCTTTTAACATAGAACTCAAATTTTAGTACTTATGCCATTGCAGCTTTGCTTTCCAGCTATTATCAGTGTTGATAAAATACATATTTTTGTGGTAACTCTTTGGCAGTCTGCCTTTTCATGGTTAGTGTGATGTAAGTGTTGATCTGTTTATTGTAATTTTTTAATTAAAAAAAAATCTATGCAATAGTTCACATTCATAACCATCATCATTAACTGTATCGAGGCTGCTGAAATGAAGTGTTCTCCTGAACCTGACTTTGCCTATGCTGAACAGTAGTTGTTGCACCCAGGAATACAGATGTACATGGCTGATCATGCCAGAACTTTTACTTCTGTGAAATCATCATATCCTTCTAAAGGGAAGCAAAAATAACATGAATCTGCAAATAAGGCTTGAGGGGCTTTTTCCCCCTGATGTGAGAGACCTTTAGCCAAGCCAAGTGACTTTTCCGTGAACCCATAAAAGTGAAGTCCTGACAGAGGGCCTAATTAAAACTATTCCAGGCAACGGAACCAGTGAGGACATGGAGTCTTTCTTCTTTTAAATCATTTACTTTGATTCTGTGTCCAATAGCAGAGCTGAAGTAGGGTTTGCTCCAGGAACTTCCTCTTACAGAAATAATATGATAATAATGTAACTATCTGTGTAACATCTCCAGACTTCTGTTATCACTTGTGTATTTCAGAATCCAAAAATAAAAATTAATGTGAAGTTTACTTTTTTGGGGAAAAAAATCAGCATCAAAAAACATGTTGAGTAAAGTGATGCTTTTGTTGAAAACATGCCTTGTCTCTTCTTCCTTGTACAAGTTTGTAAATACTTCTGTATTCTCCCAAGCATTGTCACCATGGTTTGCTGTAACAGGAAAATAAATCTTATGTTTGTGAAATTGAGCTTTCCTGCTTTCAGAGTTTTTTTCCAGAGAAAATAATCTCTGAGTCAGAACATCAGCTTCACTAAACTGGCTGGGTTTAAGTGCTTCCCTGCTGAGAGTTACTAGGCAACATCTCATTTGGCTTTACCTATAACAGGCTGTTTCCATTCTCCCCACTTTGGTTGCCTCAGTAATAAAAAGGGCGTGTTCATTTACTTAGACTAGTGTAGTCTTAAAACTGTTTAATGTCTTCAGAAAGTGGAACTTTATTGCACTGAATTTACTTTTGCTCCTTCTGTCTTGGAGCTCTGCTGTTTTCCATTCTCCTGTACTTTCTGCAGGAGAACTCTACAATTTCACAACTTTCAAAAACATCATACAAAGACAGTGATCACTACAGCCAACCTAAACCAGAATGGCACAAAGGCCACCAGAGGTGTGAAGCAGCATGAATGAAGCAGACACTTGCTGCTACTGGTTTTATGTAGTGTCATAGGTGGCGACGGTCACATTGTCATCAGAGGTATCTGTTAACAGCAGCAGCATGCTGCTTGCTGTGTCTGTACTGCATCATGCTCTGCCGTGCAGAGATGCCCTTGCATCACCTATTGCTATCACCTGCCTGCTCTCACCAGGATGTACGTGCCCAGTCTGCTCAGGTCTCTGCTCCCAAGATCTTCACAGGTTGTACAGAAATCACCATCCGTGCATGCTCTGAATGCATGTACCCCCCATCCTGATACACTTTCATTCACTAGTTGTTTTTTTTTTGTCTTAAAATCTATTGCACAGCTACTGGAAAGGGAGTTTGACTCTTACAGGCATTCTTTAGTCAGGCAGCCCACTACCCTCTCCTCACCTTTCACATCAGGAGAGGGTTGTCTCAGAAAGGAGCGTGCCTAGAAGGTGTCCCCAGCTGGACTCCTGTGTTCAGCCAGGTACTGGTGGAGAAGCCAGCACCTGCCTGAGTACAGTAACTTTTGGCTGGGATACCAAATTGAAATGCTCCTCATTTCTGCAAATGGCAGAAAGTAGGAAGAGCACTGGCAAAATACCTGTTTCTTACCTGTCCCCACAGATACCAGGTCTCACTGACACCTTCTGCGGATGAGACTGAATGCCATACAAACAAAATAAGACCATGGAGCTGACAAAACAAGTATCCACACACAGACTTTTGTGCAAACAGCCCTCAGTTTAGTATCCTGGATGTACAGGGTTGGTGGAGACCAACTCTTAGTGAACTGGCAAGTCAGTAACTATTACTGACAGAGGAAGCTTGCCTGAGCAGAGAGCACATTTATTTTACACCTATAAAGATCATTGTATGCAACTGGACGTTCGGGCTAAGAAGCAGCTGGTGCCTCCTCACTCATACAGCAAGATGACCTGAGGAAAGAGTCCTGTAAGGCTCCGGTTCAGCTTGCGCAGTGTTAATTACAGATACGTAATCATATGAACAGACCCGTATCTTCAAGGACATCACCTGACCTGCACTACACTGACATGTCACTAAGCAAACAGCATAAAGCACAACTCTACTGCCCCGGAGAAACCAAACAGTGAGCTAAGCAACCTTGTTCTGCTTATTCAAATGAAAACAAGGAAAAGAGGAAGGTTTGGCTTTCACCATGTGTGCAAAATCAGAGTAATGGCCCATCACCTTTCAGTGTGGCTGTGTATCCCGCAGTTTGGCGTAGCTATACTGAGAGATACTTGAATATACCACCCCTTAGGCTTCACTGTAACACGAAAAGTGTTTAGATGTCTGTATGTGCCTGTGTGTATATATCAGTACAGGAACAGGGGAAATAATTTTGCTTTGTAAGCATGGCCAGTAATCAATCTGGAATAAAAACCAAAATCAACACAAGCCCTCTTATCACTCCCAGCCCTCCCCATTGCGGGCAATAGGCACCTCTTCTAATAAAACACAGCCAATGATGCAGGACTGAGCAGAGCAAAATGCAGGTAGTAGATAAGGGAGGAATGAGTGGAGGAAATGGGTATGAACTTCTTGAATTAGCTCTTCTGATGCTTTTTTGGCAATGTCTGACTCTCCCTCTCTTACATTCTCTATCAGATAGTGGCTGGAACTGGTTGCACAACAACCTTGAGTAGTGTGGTGGGGATAAGGCAGGGGTTTCTTAACTGATCCATCTTTTTATTACATTATCACTTGTAAAAAATGATATAGATCAAATGGGTTACTCCTCAGTAGTCCTTTATAAAATGGCAAATTTGATAGCCTTGTTTTCTATTGTTTGCCTTACAGTACAAGATGGGGGAGAAGGACCATGTTCATCTGGGTACAGGATAATTATCTCTTGAGCAAAGCATTATTATTATTAGATTAACAATTAATTTTGAAGATGTGCCAAGATCTGCGTGTATGAAACTGCAGGCTGTCTGTGCCTTTGGTTTTACCGTTCCCTCTGCTGGCTTTTTATTCTCTGTATATCAGCTCAAACTTCTATTTTTCACTTTTAAGATCTATCACAGCACAGTCCCACCCTGTGTTTTGTCTCATACATGCCGATGGTACTGGCCTGTGCTCTGCCAGTAATGTCTGCTTTTGTAAATTTAAGGTCAAGTTTTCTACAAATACATTTGTGCTTTATCTTGGGCTGCCAAAACCAGAGGAGATCCATCTAAGACTGTGCAAGGCCCCTTAGTTGCCCTGCCTCTTCCTGGCCTCCTCCCTGAAATTCACATCTCTCAGTATGCACATAGAGCACATCTAAGCAACTGGTGTACTCTGACATCTGGGATTACACCAGCCGTAATAATGCCACTGTTACCTTGTGCTGCCTGCATCTGCCAGGGGAATCCATGTGACATTTCTCATGATGTATTTGAGTTTATCTACCACGATGATGCGTTTACATGAACTAATTTTATGTCTATAAACAGAGCTGTTGACATTTATGGTCTCATCCCTGTGTGATGTAAACTGCTGGACATTCAGGACCTCTGACTGTAAGCTCTTTGGGGCAGGGAACTTCACTATCTTCTGTGTCAGTGGTACCAACCACACCAGGACAGATCCCAGCTAAAGGCCTGAAGCGTTATAAGATCATGCATAATTAAGACTGATAATGATGGAAGACACTATTAAAGAGTATCATAGGCTACACGAATTTCCTCATGTATCTGCACTGACTTTGTTCCACCATAGCGAATAAAGAGCAGTTGCTTCTCTGAGCCGAATATACTCCCCCAGGCAACTGCAGATTTATGTTCCATCCTTCACATCTGAGAAGTTTTTCAACATTGTTATTTCATTAATTAGTTTCAATGATGATACTTTTTATCCCATTGTGTTTTTAAATAACCTTTTTATAAATCCTAACTGAGGTTTCTACATAATTCTTAAGAGATTTTAACATCTTAAACAAACTATTTCAAGACTTCCTTAGTCTTTGCAGCGTCTCTACAAGGCAAGTAATTATTCTCAATTTTACTGAGGGAAGACTTGATGAGAAGAATTTAATTGACTTATTCAAGACCACAAATTAAATTTGCAGCCATGCCAGAATTAGACTCTGCATGGCTCCTAACAGCATCCAGATCTTCAGACCCTGCTTTTCCTAAAACTTGGTTTGGTACTTAATTGTTTTGGGGGGGTGAATTATCAAAAGACAAGAGGTAAAATTAGCATATGTTTTTCCAGCTATGGTATTAAAACCAAAGCTAAGCCAACTAGGGCAACTTTGGCACGTAAAGAGCAATACTTGACCTCTTTCTCAGAGCAAAGGTGGTACGGGCTTGGTTAGGAATTAGGCAGCTGTATTCTCTAGCTGTGCTGCATATTGCCACGCAGTCTAAAATGAACAGATGTTCTTTGTTCCATGACAGCTTTAGGTAGAAATGAGGCAAGGCGGCTTGCTAACAGCAACTTCTTTCCTTGGGAGGCAGCATGGCTTTTTTTGTGAGCACAGAGAGAAAATAGGAAAGAAGGAGCAGGTTACTCTTGTATGTAACCTGTAAAGCAGCTTCACCCTCCTTTCACCAGAAATCGTAATGCCCATTATTTTAGCCATGTATCCACAGAGCTGTGGTGATGCTCTTTGCTGTTGCACCATGCTGCAAATCATTTGGATTCTCTTTTAAGCTTGTTGACAACCTAATCTGATTCTGGTCAGAACAAGAGAAGAAAAGACACTTTTCTCAGAGCAAAAACAGGATTTTGCCACCCCAGAACATCTCCAGTATGCGGTGGCTCAGGAGGCAGCCTGCATAAGAAGGAACTGAAAAAGTCTCAGTTTGGGTTTTGCTTTTTTTCTGGTTTTGAACAAGATGGTGAGGGCTTAGCTAGTACTCATAAGTGTTTGTATTTTCTGGTCTTCAACCTTGGCCATACTGTGTAGAAGAAATGAGTCCTGTTACCACACAACTGAACTGCCTCCTCTTCCATTCACTTAATGACTTTTCGCACTGGGAGCCAAGTGTTTTAAACCATACTCCTGTGCCTGTCCCAGCTCCTGCTATACCCAAGTGGTGAGCTGCGGTAACACTACCCTCACAGCATGTCGTGTAACGCTCAGCACCCCATCAACCTCATGGATTTCACAGCTCTTTACACATAAATGATGCCTAGCCCCAGCCCTTTGAGGTAGCGGTGAGCCACATGTCACAGAATGGGAAGCTGAGGGACAGCTGTTGGAAGTGACTCACCCACAGTCCCCCGGGGCAGGGCAGGGAAATCTGATTACAGAAAGGGTTCTCAAAAGCTCTCCAAGTGTGAGCTGCTGCCAAAATTCACAAAGGCAAAGTACTTTAAAAGCAAAGCTCTTTATTGAAGAAGTGCCCAGATTTTTTCAAGACTAAAAGAATTTGTCTCAAGGCAGGTGTGCCCATGGGGACTGGTTTTAGTAGCGCTGAGGAATGTGTGTGGAAGAGATTGGCAGCTTGCCATGGGGCAGAAGAAAGAGAAATTTATGCCCATTATTGCGCTGCCTTTTATTGTCTTCTCTTTTGCTGGTTTGTTTTTTTTTGCTCTGTGGTATCCTTCCTCTCTCCTCCTCAGAAATCCCTTTGTAATACCCCCCGAGCTCTGGCTTTCTTGACTGCACTCACCCTCACCTTGTGCCTGAACCCTCCTAGTTCCATACACTCAGTTCGCTTCCCTTGGTGCCAGAGAGATGATCAAACGCACAGTCCTGCGCCCACATCTGAGTCAGCAGCTACCTGCACATGCTGGAGGTGACTGTGGGGATCTAGCCTGCAGGCTCTGGGGAGGTTGGCAGAGCAGGCATCAGCTGTGCTCATCCAGCTTGCCTCCTTTGCACGCACAGTTTGACAGCATTTACAAAGTGACTTCCAGAAAAACTTGTCAGGGACAGAGGAGCTGCCACGGAAATCAGGAAAAAGAAAAAAAATTTTAAAAAGTCATCAGGGATGCTTGAATAGCCTACTTAGTTCTGGAAAAAAAGACTGTGCTGCCCTGCCACATTACTGATGTATGGGATGTAGAAATGTGGCCCACAGCCAGGTCATCTTTGCTCAGGTGTCATTTTTGGAAGATCAGAAGATGGATCCGGACATTTTATGATAGGAGGAAGGAACAGGAAAGGATAGCAAAGTATTTTGCACAACTGTTAGGAATGGGGCAAAGGCAACACAAAGGAAGGTGCTGGAGTCAAAGAGAGACAATGAGAATTCGTGTTTTCCTTTCCAGAAGGAGTCAGCACTAAAGGATGAGGACACAGCTGGTGGACTGAAAGTATGTAGAGGATGGCAACTAAAGAGCTGACTGTAAACTCTCAGGAATGAGGGAGCTGAGATCAATCCTCCCTGGTGTGACAGTCTCTTGGGGACAGTTCTGACAGAGCCATGTGATGCCTATGCATTTTCTTGCACTACTGAAGGAGAAAGCCTTGTGAAGGGCTAGGATCTGAGCAGAGCTAGAAGCAGGTGTTCTTGCTTGGGAAGTTCAGGAGACTGACCGCACTGTTAATCAGAATGCCAGGTGCAAAATGAACACTCACACATTCACTGCCCCAGGAATGACCCTATTCCCAATCCAGAAAATGTTCCCTCCCTATTTCAGGCTTTACATTACCTCTTAGTCCTGGGCCTCTCCTGAATGCACTTGGGTATTCACGCTTGGGTCCATTATGAACAAAGGTCATTAAACCTTGTCATGTACAATATGTCTAGCTGGAGTTTCCTTAGGCCCCCAGAGAAGGAAAAAAAAGGGCTCCATGACACTTCTCCTTGGCAATAGCTCAAACAGCCTCTGCCTCTGGGCTTGGTCTGTAAGAAGGGCATTTTCCAAAACCGGATCATATGTAACTTTCTATGACCTTGTAGCCTTCACTTTACTTTTATGAATGAATCTCTATTAAAAGCAGGGGGTAAATGTTTTTTCTTTGTCCCTCTTTCAGTTTACAAATTTGTCTTCTCCTATAGCCAGCTGTTAAAAGATTGGTTCTGCCCCTGCTTTCACCTTTCCTGTTTTATCAGCTGAGACGTCAAACTGAGGGCCTGACCACTTGGTGTTAAAGATCCATGGCTCTTTTTGTAAGGCAGTGGCCTGGCCAACTCTAGACTCTAAATGCTGCCTTGTCTTACAGTTTGAGTTAGCCTCTCACACCCTAAATCACAAGGCGTCATTGCCTTGAGCAATGAACAGCTACTCTGTCCTAATTCAGGGGTGACAGCAGTTGAGCAATAGGTGAAAGAAGCTGCGTATTTCTGACGTATGAGCACTGCTGAGAGGCTTAATTTTTTTAGCTCTTGCAAATTGTTTGACATCCACAGATGAAAAGGGCTGTAGAAATGCTTATGATGGCTTATTATTTTGGCCCTGTTACTATTCATATTTCTATTACCCCGTGCCAATTTATCTTCTTTTCTGCAAGGTTTCACCTTCTTGCTCTACCTCTGCCTCAAGAATAGGCAGAAATTGCCAATAAAAAACCATTGCCTAAAACGGAGATAGCAGATGAATTGCTCCAAAGAGACACAGTAAAACTCCTCCACTCTGCCCATGCCGTGGTATTTAACTAAGCCCATTAAGCACTTCACAGATAACTACAGCACAGATTCAGCTGTGCTTGTGATGACTTCCCAGCCTGTGGCAACCACAGCAGTGTCTGCAGGGACCTATCTGCTATCAGAACCGTCCTTCTGGCTGGAGAAGGACAAACGAGACTATTTGCTGGGACCATGGTGGGGGCGCAGCTTGTGGGTGCTGGGGAGATGTGATGCAGACAGGATGATGAGATTGGGCTACTCCGCAGCAGGCAGACCTCACAAGGTGAGATGTGGTATAGAGAGTAGGTGGGAATATGAGGTGAAGGGTGTAGCATGAAGGAGGTGACACTCTGTCTGAGAAAGGTAATGGAGTACAGTTTTGGGATCCTGCTCTGTGGAGGTATGGCATATGGTTGAGTGATTTTGGAGAGGGATGGACAGTGACTACTCAGAGTCACCTCAAAATACATTTTAAAAAAAAAAATCTACTTTAATATTCCAGACTACTCTGGCAATTTTCCCTCAGAACACAGTGGCTCAAATGGCTGCTCTGCAGTGACCTCTAGGGTACTTTCATACCTGCTGCAACCTTAGATCACCTCGGAAAAACAGCTTCTCCCAAATAGATTATATGGACCTACTTCGTCTTCTAAAACTGGCTTGTGCCATTGCCAGTCTCAAAGTCTTTCTCCACATAATGCCTTAGGTAGGGCATGTACGGAGAAGAGAGGCTTGTTGTCTACAGTTTGCTGGTGCATCAAAGGAAGTTGCAGATGCTCCGCATGGATCTGACCCAATACTCTTTGAAATCACTGAAAACCCTTCTCTCGACCTCTCATTCAGTTCCCCTCTCAGTAGCTCCTTACGCAAATTGTAGTCTATTTTGTGTGTCTCCAACAAAAATCAACGTTTCCTCCAAGCATATCGCTTTGTTGAACCTGACAGCAAACCTTTCAAAATTCTTGGTGTTCTCTTTTTCTGATGAAGCGTGACCTGAAAGCAGATTAGAGCTATCTGAAGGGGGGGAAGAAGCAAGCCCTGACCCTGCAAACCTGTGGAAGTACCAATTATGACAGCTATTATCACTCTGACTGCAGTAGGACTGCTCACCTGGGTAACAGCCGGGAGGAATAGGCCTCAGATAGGGACCTGCTGAAAATCAGACACAATGCAAATGAATGCAGGCCACTTGACAGCAGAAGGTTGTCAGGAAGCCAAACTGAAAAGAGCTGGCCAAGCTTAAAATGAAATCATCCGCATTTGCTAAAACAAATAAATAAATAAAATCATGGATGGAAGTATAGAGTACAGAAGTCCTAGAAAGCTCAGGATGAAACTATTCAAAAAATGAGACCAAAATTCACAGTAGAGGCTAAAACTAAAAAAATGGGGCAGCCCTACTTGTGATGACTGGGATGCAATCCTAATGCTTTGTGCCTTTTAAGATAGTCCTTATGTATTCATGTGCCAACAGCCTCCCCCCCTTAACAATTAAAAATCCGGGATACAGATTAAAGCGATAGCAGGTGGCAATGTAATTGCTATCAATCTTACACTGAACCTCTCATTTGTCATATAAACTCAACAACAGCTGGCTCTCAACCCTGGTTATCCTCACAGCTATAACGACAGGTTCAAAGTAGGTATGGATGTCAGGTCCTCGTCTGCACACTGCCAAGGAGCAAGGGGAGGAGAGGGGTGTATGGGTGCTGTCCTCTGCGGCAACGAGATGAAGGGAGCACTGGCTAAGCCCCCTTTTTGTTCTCTTCAAAGGAGTCGTTCACGGCGGGACTCGGCATTCATTATCAAGTACCAGCTTCAGTCTTCACACTGAACCAATGTGGGCTGGAGAACATCCACCAGCCTGGTCCACAGCCAGAAACCCGCAAGCCACTGAGGCAGCAGCACAGCAAATGGGAAGTGCCGTTACTAGCAAGAATCAGCAAGAAAGCAAATTTCAGCCATTTTCAGGGCTGTTTTAGTCACATCGCAAAGTTTCAGGCATTGCTGTGCCTTGGCGAGCCTGTTTTTTTGCAGGGGTGTTTAACCCGTTTTGGTGTGCTGCGCTGTGGAAAGGCAGGGGGTGGCCACGGCAGGTCGCACCACCTGTGGGGGCTCACCGAGAGGCCCGCCTGCCGCCCGCCACGCCGCCAACCCCCACCGCCGGGACTGGACGGGCGGCGGGAGCGCCATCACAGGGCCGTTCCCTGTCAGCGCCGTTCCGCGCGGCGTCACAAGATGGCGGCAGAGCCCCGAGGCCGGGCTCTCATGTCTGTCGGCGCCCGGCCGCTTTTTACCGTGAGGAATCACCAAAACTGGCAGAAGCTGGGGAGCTGCCGTGGAAAAGGGTGGAATTAACTGTTGTGTTGTGAGTTTGGGGGATGTCTATGTTCACGCTCAGCAGAAGCTTGGTCAATTTTGTCAGCCAGGTACACCATAGTTTCCTTATGAACAGGTCACACTTCAGCTCGGGAGTCGTAAGATCTAGGCACAAATTTAGTTGTAGTCTTGAGAGGTCTCTGTGGCATTGGCCTCTGGAGTTCAAAGGTGGAGGCCAGCCATGCTGTCTGTGTCTGCTGGCATTTTGGTGGGAGACACTGATACTTGGCTTGAAATGCAGAGGAGCAAAGCTTGGGTAGGGAGGGAGAAGAGGGAGCAAAAGATGGTGACTCTAGGCACCAGGAGATTAGGTGTCAAGGGCAGACGGGAGTCTAGGGCAGGGGAGGGAGGGAATGAGGCACTCAGGTGAGGCGGCATGGACAGGATCTTCAGCAGGTAACTGGGATTAGTGAGAGAAGAGATTGGGGTTGCATCATCTCTGAGGATTCAGCAGAGTGTATAACCTGGGTGTCTTTGTGGCTCAAGCTATCGTTACTAACATGACACTTCAAAGCAATGGGGATATGTTCACCAAGTAAACTCAATTTGCATTTGATAACAGGAAAGAACTGGTGATGCTATAGCCAAAAGTACACCTTAAAATGTATTATTGTCCCTCAACTGCTATTCCTAAATAATTGCAGACCCCAAGAATCCAAAACAGAGAGAGGCAGCATCTCTGCTCTCTAAAGAAAGGACAATCTGGTGTGTGAAATACCATGCAGAAGCCCTGGGAATGCAGGACCTGAGCCATGAAGACCTGCGGAGAATTTGCAATAATGTTGGCATGGCATAAAGAGGGCACTGAATTCACACGCGTTCCCCTAAGCCTTTGTGTGCCAGTGCACAGGGCCAGCTCTCGCTGCTCAGCCCCACAGCCGTAATTAAGGGATTCCCACTCGCCACGAACAGGTGCAGCCCCACCCAAACAACAAGGCTGCAGACAAAAGATTGCAAATAAGGACTAAATCCCTCTACTGTACATTGCAGTGGTGAGCGGGGACAGGTGGCCTAGGGTAATTCGGGTTCAGTCCTTGTGCTGGGGCGGGAAACTGCAGCAGCTCATTTGGGTCTCAACTATTATATGATAACTTCTTCTGGGCTCTGTTGATGGGGAAGCCGATGGAGGCACGGATTAAATCAAACAGCCTGTAAGCTACTGGCAGTGGAATTATTCCTGCAAATTTCTGACAGCTTGCAAATAAAGACATAGATGAGGGAAATGCTGCTTTCTTCAGCTACCCCTTCCTCACCGGTACTATATGTCATTCATTCGTTCGGCTATAATTGATCATAAAGATCTTGTACATCAGACGAGCATGAGTGTATGCGTGCAGGATTTACAGTGCTCATGTACCTTTGGGACTCGCTATGTTCAGAAGAGGTCTTGAGCATTTCGGTAACAAAATAGAAGCAGTTGTCATCTGATGTGATCTTTGATGTTTTCTTAATTTACTGCATTTGTTGTTGTGTTACACGTGCCCTGCCATCAGTGTCCTGTCTGTAGATCTGGAGGAAGGTCTTAAAACACCTCAGGGCTGTGGGCAGCTGAGGTGCCTTTCCAGTATTGCAATCTGTACTACGTGGTGCATCAAAACCTTCTGCCTTGGGTGCACGTGGCTCTGTTACCACAGATCAGAGTGCCCTGCAAGCTTTCATGTTATCCTCACAACGCCTGAGAGTGAGTGAATGGCTGTTTTCAGCACTTGATAGATAGGGCTGAGTTATAAAACCCTGGATTCCTCTCAATCAACAAAACCACCCAAGCTAAGGTTTAATCAGTGCAGGTTCTCTTCGTAATCGTTAGAGAGCTATAAGCATGTAAAGAGGGCACTCCAGATTTTGGGAGGCTTTGGAGTAATTAGCTTCCTACATTAGGTGTCTTTGGTAGTGCTGAAAATCAGCCAGAATAAGCATGGGCCAGTCTGGGAGCAAGGCACTTAGGTACTTTAAAACTATTGCTGGGCATTTGAACCATTTAAATGTCAGAATGCCTTGAAAAACATGTAGCTGCCTAAATATTAGCCCTGTAACTTGAAGCTAAAATTTTTTTGTTCCTTCTATTGCCAGTGAAATAGGAGTAGCATCTCCAAATGCCAGCAGATTCCATCTTAAGAAAGTTCCCTCCTGAGGGTGGTTTGTTACACCCATCTTTTCCCCTTGACTGTTAATGAACACCTTATACTTAGGGATGCAGTTACCTTAACATAGATATAGATGCCTTATCCCATTCTAGATGCTCTCGGGTATTCCACATGGAGAGCCTGCATGGAAGCTCCAGCTGAGCTTCCAGAAAGGTGCAGGTCTCCTGCAGGTCCTGTGTCATATCTGCGAGCCCCAAGAAATGTCTTCAATACTATATAGTACTTAACATGATACTAGACCATGCGTGTCATATTCCTTTGTGTAAGGAACTGAATCCCTCTCCTAATCAGTGTCCAGCTTTTGACTGGCTGAAGTTAGAGGCAATGATGACTCACACCCTAAGTGACTTGCTTGAGGACATTGATGCCAGAGGCATGTGTTTACAAGCCCCAAAAAGAGCAAAGAGGATCCTGGGAAGTATAAATCCATCAGCGTAACCATGATAATGAGAGTCAATTATTAATCAATTTGTAAGCACATAAACGATAAGAAGGCAGTAGAACATATCAACATGGATTAATCAAGAACATATCACTTCAAATTAATTCAGTGTCCTTATTTGAAGGACTAACTAGCCAAGTGTGTGAAGAGATAGATGTGATATATGTCGACTTGTTTAGTGTCAAAAGCCTTACTCTTGTCATAAACAAAACCATGTAATGAGATCTAAATGAAATCGGGATTGGAATGAGCCCATAATGTTTGAATCATACCAAAGCACACATCTGTGGTTCACTGTCAAAGCTGGACGTACCAAGTGGGGTCCTGCAGGCATCTGTTGTGGCTCCAATGATTTCAACCATAAATTGGCTACTGGAAAAGAGAGTACTTAATTCGACTCCTGAGAGCACTGGCTGGGAGAGGTTGATTTGGAGAACAGGATCAGGACTCACATTGATCTTCACAGATTGGAGAGCTTGCCTGAGATCAATAAGCTGCACTGTAATAAAGACAAGTACAAAATGCAGTCTTGGGACAAAAGACAGATCAAATGCACGGGTTGTGAAATGAGGACTAACTGGTAAGGCAGCAATAGTGCAGGAATGGATTGGCTGGCTGTTGCGAACCATGTAAACCAAGTAAAGCGCGATAAAACCTATGCAGAAAACCAAATGTCATTTGGGGATATATTAGCAGCAGTGTTTTGGATAAAACACTGAGGTAATTATTCTGCTCTACTTGGCACTGGTGAGGCTCAGCCTAAGTACAGTGTCTGGTTTTGGACATTACACTTGAAGAAAAGCTACAGGGAAATTAGCAGAGAACAGCAAAAATGTTAAGATGTTTCAAAAGCGCACACTGAAGGGAAATGGATTTGCTTAGTCTCAGGAAGAGGTCATTGAGAGGAGACACGATAACAATTATGCGAAATTTCTCACAGAGTGGAATGAACAATGTTCTCCTATGCCTACTGGAAGGCGCGCATAGGAGAAGAGCTACCAGGCTAGGCAGAACAGTACTATTCATGTGTGGACAACTTCCAAAGAAAATGCAGCATCTCCTTGTGTAGATGTTTTTCATGTCCCTGACTTGGTTAATAATTCGCCACAAAGATAAAAGCCTCAGGGCTAAATGGATGCAGAGATGTGGTTTTGCAATGCCTAAATTGTAGGTGCTGGGCATCCAGCCCCAAGGCTCCTGGTATGGTGAGAGGCGGGTGATCAACAAGGAATGCAACAGTGCAAGGGTGAGCCAGCGGGCTCAGCAAGGAGCCAACAAATGTAAGACATCTAACTGTGGGCTGGGGAAAAACCTAACTGCTCTTAGAAGTGGGGATTGAGGGATCTCCACTGGAACTGAACAACCATGGCAAGTCAGCTCTTCCTAGCCAAAAATCATCAGGATAGCTCTCACATCATATTACAGTCAAGACTATTCAACAAAACACCAACTGTGTAGGCTGTCTTCTCAGGAGAGAAACTTGTAGGGTTAGACGGTAGCTGAGGAGGGATCCTTGAGGAACGTGGACCCCTAAGATTCTTTTAGGCCTCTGGTTTTACCTGCATCTGTAAGTCTTGCATCTGTTTCCAAGACAGGAATCACTCATTTAAAACTCAGCTCTACTAAATGGTATCTAATAATTTTAATAAAACAACTTGCTGCTTTAGTTCTAAAAGCCATTAGACATTCACAGAAGAGAGAAATATGTCAAGAGCTCTTAGACACACAGAAACAATCTCTGGCAAAAGAAGTCCCTGAGCTCTTACCAGTGGCACAGGTGGGTGGAGGAAACTGGATGGACCTATGCCATGACCCAGGATAGTCATCTCTTTGCTCTTACGGACTCAATGGAAAATTTTCATGAGCAGCTTTAGAACAAAAGAAGGACTCTGCTAACAACATCTGACAAAGCCACAGAGCAGGAAGGGCATCCCAGCACTGCATAGGCTTGAAAAATCATCGGGAGGAAGCCTAGGACTGTGAGTACCAGAGTGGCAAAGGAGGAATGAAATCCAGTATTAAGAGGTCACGCATTTGGGACGTGTGGTAGGAACATGTGCTATGGCTGTGGTCTCAGTAGTCCCTGCCAGATAGAGGAGGAAAAAGACCTTGGGGCACTAGTTAATGACGAAGTGGTCATGAGCCGCTGGAGGAACATGGCCATGAAAAGGGTAAATATAACCCTCACATTACGAAGTGAGGGTTTTTGGCAGAAAGGCAAATGCTGACGGCATTCTCCAAGGAGCTGTGAGGACTCTCCTGGACGACTGTGTACAGTTACGGTTCTGGTTGTCCCAGCAGATTAACTCATATGGAGAGAAGGGCGGGGAAAGGTGATTTGGGTGATAAAGAAACAGGGTCTCTAATCCTGAGCTTGCTTTGCTCACCCTGGCAAGATGAGAGCTGGGAAGGAACGTAGCAACTGTATGTAAACCTAAGGTAAAATCCCCTGGAGGAAGAGGTCTTTCATGGGAACCCATGCTTGCACAAGAGCAAATGGGCATAAAGCAGGGGGGAAGAAATCAAGGGGGGAAGTTAGAAAACGGAAGGAATCTCTGACTCACAAAAAGGAGCGATGACAGGAAAAGCTTATTTCTATTTAATCTAGAGCTGGATATATTTATGGAAGAGATGGTGTAACACGGTTGTTTACCGGCATGGAGAAGTGCCCTGTTATCCATTGGGACGGGGCTCTTAGTCGTCGGAAGTTGTCAGTAATAAAAAAGTTAAAACCAAGTCACAGCTCCTCCTGCCAGGTGGTGTTAGGGAGCCTGGTTCCCCTTTTTAAAGCTGTACAGCGCGTCGCTAGCATTTTCAGCAATTGTCACCTGCTTTGCTTTGTTGCTACTAACCCTTCTGCAGTTACAGTGACAGTCTTGTGTAATTTTTCAGATGAGCGATCCTCTGCATCAGAGCAGAGCGTTGTCAGGACCTGGTCTCGAGGAACCATTCCCCCTCCCCATGAGTGGTTTTGTGTATTGGAAAATAAGGCACTCCTTATCAAACGCGCTTTTCACACGCTGCTTTCCTCCAGTGGCCTTGCTTACAAATCCCCCGCGGGGGAGCGAGGAGGCGCGGCCGGCACGGCGGCGGGCGGGCGGCGCTGGCCAGGGCTCGCCGCGGCTGCGCCCGAGGGACGCAGCCGGCGGCTCCGGGCAGCCCGGGAGAGCCAGCCCTGCTCCCAGGCTGCCCGCGCCTTCTGGGGCGATCACAGTACAGCCCGGTTCGGAGCCTGCTCCCTGCGGGGGCCGGTTGGGCTTGTCGCCGTTTCATTCCGCTGCGGTGTCCTGCGTCCTCCCCGTCCAGCAAAACCAGCAGCCGCCCGGCATCCCCCATCCCGCACCGTGGCTGCCTTTTCCTCCGACCTGCCCTCGCCCCGGGCCCGGCGAGGCAGCCCCGGCTGGCCCCGCAGGCAGGGCACGGCCCGCCCGCTCGCACCTGAACGGCTCCCGCAGGAGGAGCCGGGCGGCGGCCGCGGCCCTGCCGCCTCCGCAGCCGGCGGAGCCTTGAACTCGGCCGTCTCCCTTGATTTAAATGATATTAGCTTTGAGCCCTTCTATTGTCGGGCCAATTTAGAAGCTGATGAAACAGTAAATTGTTGGTGGAAACGTAGGCAGCTTTGTGCTCTGCCAAGCAGGTGCCTGGCGGTTTTAGTCAAGGATTGGTAAATTTACAAGAGCGCAGTGGACGTGCCCTCCCCGGGCTATTGTGAAATTCAGGGGCGAACAAAGGAGAACGTGAATATTCACACAGCCGCCTTTCAGCGTGTGGCATTGCTCCGCAATGTTTAAAGCGCTGCGCTTTTTTGTTTTGTTTTGTTTGTTTAGGAAAAAAAAAACACCAACAAAAAAAAACCCAAAATCAGAAAGTACCTGTTTGCGTTTTAAAGCACATGGAAATCATCCGTGAGCAACCATATAATTTGATTTGCTAAGCAATCTGCGAGGCGATTGCACATCATTTATAATGTTCATTGAGCATT
Source organism: Aptenodytes patagonicus (assembly GCF_965638725.1). Lineage (NCBI taxonomy): Eukaryota > Metazoa > Chordata > Aves > Sphenisciformes > Spheniscidae > Aptenodytes > Aptenodytes patagonicus. Next base: position 152,015,839 of record NC_134950.1, read on the forward strand.
TTGCTTAATTGTGTCTCTTTTTGTAAAGGAAGCACAGCCCCCTCCCGGCTGCGGCCGGCACAAGTGGCCAGATTCCCATGGACCCGCAGACAACCGCCGGCCTTGCGCGGGCTTTTTCCCAAGCGGAGCCGTCCCCACACGCACATCTGGGGGGCGAGAAAAGGGCTCAGGTACGAGCTCGCTGTCTGAACCCCCCCTGCTCGCAACCCGCGGCTGCGGCAGGTGCTGCCCGTTCAGGCTGGCGGGTGCCCGGCTCCCCTCTCGCCGGGGCGGCGCGTACCCCGGGCGGCGAGCCCCGGGCTCCGCAGGTGCGGGACAGGCCCGGCGGCACCGATGCCGGGACGGGGCTGCTACCCTTCGCCAGCCCCAGGCCCGGGAGAGGAGCTCAGGGAGGAGACCTGAAAGCGGCACCGGAAGGGGAGGAAAGACCTTTGCTGGCACGACCTTGCTGGAGTCCCCCCATCGCGTCCCCCTCCAGGTGCTTTGCTGGTCGCGCCTCCGCACGCCGCGCAACCTGCGCGCAGGCCGGCAGCGAGGCCGGGAGGCCGTAGGGCGTCTCGGGGCAGGGAGGCACCGGCCGGCGAGGCCGCGTTTAGCGGGGTGAGCCCCTCGCAGCCGGCGACCTCCCGCGTCGGCACGGCCGGCGCAGTTCGGGCACGGTCGCCCCTGCACGGAGCGGGAGGCGAAGCCGAGCGGGCCTGAGCTGGGTGGGAGCGGGGCGGGGGCTGGCAGCCCCTGCGCTCCGCGGAGAGCGCTCCGGCGGAGCGAAGCCGGCAGCCCGCCCGCCGCTCGCCCGCACCTTTTGCCGGCCGCGGCCGCCCAGCCACACCATATAATTTGATTTTCCCCCGTGCCCGCAGATCGATTGCAGCTCATTTGTTACATTCAGCAGCTCCTCGGGGCGGGGGGGCGGGGGAGCAGGGCGGGCCGGGGGAGCCGGCGGCACAAGTGTTGGGATTCCCATGGGCTGTGCCTGCTCTCCAGCTTGCCGCGCTGGCACCCCGGCCCGAGCGGCCGACAGAGGGGGGTTTGTAGACACGGTGACCTCCGCGATCTCGGCTTGAAAGAGCCTGAAAGGAGGCTCTTTATGGTGCATTACCAGCCCAGCGCCCAGGTACCAGCTCGGAGGGGAGGGCGCGCAGCCGGGCCGACCCCGGCTGCAGGTGCCTCCTCCTCCGCCGGGCGTGCGAGGGCCCGGGGCCGCCCCGCCGCCTTTGTGGGGCCGCCGCCCCGCCGCGCCGCGCTCGCCCCGGTAGCGGCGCCGAGGGGGGAGAGCTTCTCCCCGCCTTATTTATGGGCCTCACGTGGCGGCGGGGGAAGGGGCGGGCTCGCCGCGGCCGGGCGTCGGCGGCCGGGTCCGCTGCCTCCGCACCCCCCCCGGCCTGTCCCTGCTCCGGGGGAGCCGCTCGCGGGGCCGCACGGGTCCCGGGCAGCTGCCTCCGGGGGTCGGGGGTGCTCGGGCTACGTGGCCGGGGGGTGCTGTGGGGCACAGCCCGGAGGCGGTGAGGGCTGGTGGGGCTTTGCTGGCCCGCGGGAAGCGAAAGAGCTGCCGCAGTCATCTCCGCAAAGCGGTTTTCGTCCTCCAGTGTCTGGCGGCGCGCAGACCTGCCCGGTGTCAGGCGTGCGGTGGGACACCCTGACGCCCCCAGCGAGGCGTGCGGGTCTCCTCCCCTCGCCTTCAGAGCAGGAAAGTTGTATAGAAGTTTATTACCAGGAAACACACAATCGCCCAAGGTTGCACTGAGCAAAGCTTAATTTAAATTATGCTTTCAATGGTAAAAAGAACGGAGAAGATTCTATCTTTTTCAATTAAATAAAGTGCCATTTGAAATCAAGAATTGCAATAAGGTTTGGATTTTTTAGTCCTTTCCCGGTAAAATATCCTTTGCATAGATATTGGGCCAACTCTGGTCCAGTCTTTCAAAAGCCTCCTGCTTCCTTTCTGCATCAAACATTGCATCTCTGAAGGAGTGTAGCACACCAAGGAATCCCAACAGGTGAGCCGGTGAGTTTTATAATCTTGAGGAAAAAATGGCCATACTCGGTATTTGCTCCACTGTGGCTTTATGGACCCGAGACCTCCCGTTTAACCAAACACTGACAGGGGTGAGATGAAGATTTGAGAAGAATATCGGGTAGCGCCTGCATGGCGGAAGGGGAAACTCTCCCGGCTTCTCTTTCCATGCCTGTGGTTTCAAGGCATTGGATCAGCAATAGAAGTCAGGAAAAATATGAAGGTAACGTAAGAGTAAGAGCTGGATTTTAGGCCTGGGTGGGAAACCCAACAGACCTGGGGAACTTAGGCGACCTGGGGTTTTACCTTAGCTTTAGCTAACGGGTTTCGTTATTCTGGAGTATCACATGAGTTTGGAGCTACTTCAGAAGACGCTGGACCGAAAGGCAGTGTGCGGGGCGTGGACCTCGCCCCCATCACCCGTGGCTCCTCTCCACCTCGGACCTCACTGCTGCTCACTTAACTCCACCTTTCATCCGTTTTCCATCTCATAACTGTTCAGGGCAAAACGTAGGAGAAAATAGAAGCCGGGGCACGTACGGATGGGGAGCGTTGCAGGCGGCGGCGGGGGAGCTTGGGGACAGCGGGGGGGCCCCGGCTGCCTCTTCCCGCTAGGGGCCGGCGCGGGGCCGCGCTCCCCACGCAGCGTCCCCGGGGGGCTCCGCGGGCGCGGAGAGGCAACGAGGACGAGCGCTGCTACTTCTCATCGCGGGGCTCATAGCCCGGCGGAGGGGCTGAGGAGCAGCGCCCGGGAGGGTGCGGGGACGGCCGGTACTTTGTTCGCGCGTGGGTGCCCGGGGGGAGCCCCTCGCCGCCCCGCCCGCCGCTAAGGCAGCCAGGCACGGGGGTGTGCGGATGAAAAAGGTGTTTGTGGGAGTAAGGGCAGACCCCGGGAGGTGCGAAGCCCGCCGGGGCCCGACCCCTCCGGCACGGCACGGCGTGCTCAGCGCCGCCGGCGTTGGGGCAGTCGGCGAGCCGGGGACCGGTTTCCTTCCGCGTCCCGTGCAGAGCATCGCCGGGTGTCGTGCGCGCTTTGCAGCCCCGGCGGGGCGGGCGGATTGCTCCTGCTGCTCGGCCCCGAGAGACCCCGAGGTGAAACCTGTCAACGGGAAGGGATGGGCGCCGGCGGGCCGGGCGCTCTTCTTGCCCTAGAGAAGCAGAACCGCCGTGGACTCCCAGCTGTGCTCCGGAGCCCCTCGCCAGCGGAGGAGGTCCTTACCGCCTTCCCGAGCCAGGGTGGGGCCCCATCCCTCGGTGAACTCTCGGTCTCCTCGGGCCGGGGCGTGTACAGCGCCGAGCACCCCGGCAGAGGCAGGGCCGGAGGACCTGGTAAACCCGGGTGCTCCGGGTCCCCTCGGTGCGGGGTGCGTGCCTTCCCCTTATTCCCTCGGGGGGGGGGGGGGGATTGCGTGGGCCTACGGAGGGTCAGGAGTGGGGGCCGGTGGGCCAGACCCCGCATGCAGCCCTGCCCTGGCCCCATCCCCCGCCCCATTTCTGGACCTTTAGCGACTCCTGGTCCCCGTGAAGGTGGCTGCCCAGGTAGATTTGTCGCTTGATCATTGACTCTGGAGGGAAGGCAGCGTGCCCCTTGGGGTTCTCCCCACTGGTTCCTGCCCTCGGGGAATTGAAATAACGAAGTGTCAGACGCTGGTCATGTATTTTCTTTGCTGGAGAGTGGTGCGGGGAGGTGTCGTTCCCCTGAGCACGCCGCTAGCCCTCACGGCGGGCAAAAGGGCGGCGAGCGGGACACCCGGGCAGGACAAATATTGAAAGAACGGCGTTTGCGACACAGGCGGTGCTGGCCCAGGTGCGTTGCCGTGACCCGGGCTGCGCTGGTGCCGGCTCCCGGTTTTCGCAAGTTTCCTTTTCGTAACGTCTTAGGCAACCCGAGAGGAGCCTTCCCGCGGCTCAGGCTGTTCCTTCGGGGACGGTCCGTACTCATTTCTCAAAAGCAGATGTGCAAAACTGGAATCGTTCGTGTTTAAAGCCGTCATTGCCGCAGAGGCGACGGCTGAGCTCGGCACAGCGCAGGGACCGCTTCTGCCCCTGAGCCGGGCGTCGCACCGGGCACCGAGCGGCGGGGGGAGCGGTGTTTCATTGCCTTCGCACCCCAGCGCACACGCAGAGCGCCAGCCGTGCCCGGCGAGGGGGCGAAGGGCTGTACGAGACCCGTCCCACGCATCGCTTACCTCCCCTAGGGCACTGCTCGCAAACTTTCCGAAGACCTGCTAGGTCTGAACGGTTTCAAGACAGGCTCCGAGTCCCCAGCGGTTTGGAAACAGTGGGTTCCCAGTCTGCTCCCCCTGCAGCGCGCTCCCATCATCGGGAGCTGCCGTGCCACCTCCACAGTGTGACATTGACTGCCCAGCGCTGCAGGGCTCTCCCCGGCTGTGCGGTACCGACGTGCGCTAGAGCAAAGCGGGCACCGCCGGCTCTGGGGAAGGGGGAAAGACTCCGGGCATGGTACATGGGCTGGGCTCCCCCAGCCTCTCTGGGCACATATTGTCCTTAGATCAACAGCGGAGATCCCTATTCTCCTTCCCCATCACCTCCTGAAGCCTTCAGGCTTGGCCCTCGGGAAGATGTTTCACCAGCACGTTAACGAGAAATGCGCTGGTGTCTGTCTCGCCCTCATAGACAAGGAGAGGGGCAGGGACAGGAACAGACCGTGCTCAAAGAGCTGCGCTGGGAGAAGGCCAGTGGTAGAGTCTTTGGGGGAAAAGAGCCTGTTTCGGGGGTGGGGGGTGCTCTCCCTCTGGAGCTGGCGGCGCTTGGTCTGTCTGACCTGGGGAGCATAGTGCAAGGCAGACCGTGGATCAGCGTCGGAGTGTGTGTGTGTGAATGAGTGTGTGTCTCGAGTGCGTGCGGTGGTGACAGGGGCCACTCGATGTGGTTTGCTTATCGGCTTTGAACTCCCCGGCTCCGGCCGGAGTGTGGCAGGAGCCAGGACTCGCCATCCCATGGGTGATGACTCCTTGGGCATGCAGGAGAGGGAACAGAGCCAGCTCTGTGGCCAGGAAATCCCCCCGAAACCACCTTAGCGTTGTTAAGATTCAGGGTTTTGCTTTCTTCTTTTTCCGGGTGTTTCGGGGTAAGAGTGACACGAACCCGAGAGGATTTCATGTACGATACCTGCAAGATTTATCCATGTGTTTCCAGACACGATGCCTTCACACGCAGCGTTCATTCCCCGGCTGCACTCATCCCGGATAAGGCCATGCCAGGCAGGGAGGGAAGGAGCTTGCCTCATTTGCTTTCAGAAAAGGAGATTCTCCAACCGCAGGCGTGGCCCGGCGTGGCCCGGCGTGCCCGGTCCGCCCGGCTGCGGTGCGCGGGGCAGCGGTGGGGAAGGACAGGGCACACGTCCAGGTGTGCCTCAGCTGAGCCAGCGGCAACCGGGGACCAGAGGGACCCCGGGCCGAGCTCCTGTCCCCCGGGGTCTGCACAGGACTGGGGACCGGGCTGCTGGCGGGTGACATGGCACAGGGGCGCGGGGACCGCGCCTCGGCTGCGCAGCGCGACTCTGGGGCTGGCTGTGGCTGAGCTGGCGGCTCCTGGGGGCCGTGGGGATGCGGGGGTGGTCGTGGGCTACCCGAATCCCCCGGACTACCCGGCCCCTCCACCCTCCACAGCAGCCTCAGGGGCCGGGCACGGCGGGTCCCTGCCTTCCCACCAGCGCCTCACGCCCGTCTGCTGTGGGGCCGCCACGGATCTACCCTCCCAGCGCTGGGGACAGGGGATGCCCCGCGGTGTGAGGGGCAGCGCGGCCCGCCGGCGAGCCCCGGGGCGGGGAAGGGGAAGCACCGCGGTTCCCGTGCGCGGTCAGCGGGTTCCGAAGCTGTGTTTGCTCTCCCAGATGGGTTCCTCGGCTAGTCGGGATAGGGCTGCTCGGGAGGAGCGGTCCGCGGGCGAGGGATGCCTCTGCCAAGCTACGGTGGGGGGGCCGAGGGGCCTCCTGCCTGCCGTGCTCCGTCCCGCTCGGAGCGGTCCCCGCCGAGGGCCGCTGGAAGGGCAGGGGGTGCTGGTGGGCAGCGAGCTGGGCGGGAGCCAGCCGCGTGCCCTGGCCGCAGAGGATGCCGGCAGCGTCTCTGGGCGGCGTGAACACGACCACGGCCCAGGAGACCGAGGGAAGGGTTGTTCCCCACGCTCGGCACTCGTGAGACCGTATCTAAGTACTGCGGCCGGTTTTGGGACAGCCGGTGCAGGAAACACACCCGTGAGGGGCGAGGGACCGCCGAGGCGGTGGGTGCTGGAGCAGCTGCCCGGGCTCAGACCGGGGCAGGGGCGGCGTCGGGGGGACCCCGCAGCACCCTGCCAGAGCCTGCGGGGGGGCATCCGGAAGGCCGGCTCTTAACAGCGGTGCACGGTGCGAGGGTGAGGGACAGCGGGCGTGAATTGAAACAGGAGAAACCCAGACTGGACAGGCGAAAAACCTTTTCCACCGTGAGAAACGGGAGAGATTCAGACTGTATATCCATAAGGGAACACTTAACTAAACTTAACGCTTTAACCCCGAGGACAGTGAAGCAGCAGCACAGGTTGCCCTGGGAGCTTGTGCAGGCTCCATCCATGGAGGTTTTCAGGACCCGGTCGGACAAAGCCCTGGTCCGGCCTCGCAGGTGCCCCGGCTGTGAGCAGAAGGTAGCACTGGAACCCTCCTCAGGTCCCTACCGGCCTGGGTTATCCTCAGAGGGGAGTGGGCAGCACAGCAGGGCCCGCGGGGCTCCCGGGCGCGCACCCTGGGCTCGGGCAGGCAATGTCCGCCGGGCTGCGCCTTCCCCGGCCGCCGAGCAGTCGAGGCTCGTCCGCGGGGCGCGGTTACTCCTGATGCGGTTTGGAGAAAGTCATTAACGAGCCCCCGACGTGGACGTGAACGGGGAGCAGCTTCGCCGTCGCTTCACCCCCCGATCGGGAGAGTCCCTCTGTTTCTCCATCCCGGGACGGTGGCAGCCGTCCCCCGGCCACCCGTGGGCGCGTTCCTGGCTTCGCGCGAAGGTTTCCTCCTTCCCTTCTCGTTTTTTTCGCGTGGTCCGTCTGCAGGCAGGACTTTCCAGGAAGTGGCTCTTGCAAAACTCTTTGTTCCCTCCCGTGACTTACGCGTTTCCCTGCCGTTATCACGGCGTTGTCAGCGGCTTTGAAGTCGAGTCATTTATTACTTTCCCGGAGCTGGCCCTGTCTTGCTCTGCTGATAGAGAGGGGTATGTTTCCACTCGGGGTTTGATCTCTGCCCGTGCTGGTGGCACACTGGAAAGTCACTTTCGATAAACCTCGGCAGACTCTGCCGGACAAACTACTGCAGCGCTAATGACAGAGATAATCCTCCCCTAATCTGCCGGGTAATCCGTTTCACCCCAGTGAGAATTTTTAAGGCTTTAATCAGTGAGAGTCAGTTAGGGAATTATTAACAGAGCCTCCGCCAAACGAGCTCGTCCCGAGGGGGCAATGGGAGTGGGAAAAGGAAAAACGCAACAGGGCCCGATGCGGTCAAAATCGATGCACGGCCGGGCGCAAGGAGCAGACGTGACTTATTTTGCTGTTTCGATAGAATTGTCTTCATTTCAAACGCCACGAGAAACCCCGCGCCACCGATCCACCCGATGCCCGCTCCGACAGTGGCTCTGCCGGCGGCGGGGGCTGGCGGGCCCGGGGGAGCGAGGAAAGTGCTGGGGGGAAGATCCGCGGGGGTGACCCCTCCCGGTGGCCGGAGGGAGGAGGCTAAGCCGGTCGCTGCCAACGGGCGCGTTTCGGCCAGCGGCTTGGGGGGAGAGGTGCCGGGGCGGACGGGGGCTGCTCGCCCGACGTGCGGGGAGCGCCGGTCTAAGCGGCTCCGCGGGCTCCGGGCCCGTCCCTGGGCGGCGGGGCCGGGCGGGGCCGGGCGGGGGGCACCGTCGGGGCCCGCCCGCTCCCCCCCCCCCCCCGCCCCGGTCCCCGCCGCGGCGCCGCCCCTCGGCCGGCGGGAGCGCGCGGTGTCCCCCGACGGGGGGGCCCGGCCCCCCCGCCCGCCCCCCCCGGCGCGCGCTGATTGGCTGGCGGCGGCGGTCAGCGGCACGCGCCCGGGGATGTCGTTATAAGACTCCTCGCGTGCCGGCCCGCCGCGCCAGCCGGCTCCGGCCTCCTCCCCGGAGAGCGGCGGCAGCGGCCCGGCCTCCCGGCCACCCAGGGGCGGGGAGGGCAGGGCAGGGCAGGGCAGGGGCGGGGGCCCCGCCGCCGCCGGGGCGGCTCGGCGAGCGGGCCGGCGGGAGCGGCTGCAGGCGCGTCCCGGCGGGGCTGCCCCCCCGCCCCGTCCCGTCCCGCCCCGTCCCGTCCCGTCTCGTCCCGTCCCGTCCCCGCCGGGGCCGGGCGCGGCATGGAGACGGTGCTGCTGGAGCACTTCCCCGGGGGGCTGGACTCCTTCTCCTCGCCCCCCTACTTCGACGAGGAGGACTTCTTCCCCGAGCCGCCCCCGCGGGATGCGCTGGCCGCCGACGGGCTGCTGGAGCCGGACGTGGACTTCCTCAGCCGGCAGCTGCAGGAGTACTACCGCGACGGCGGCGACACCGAGGGCGGTTACCGCTGCCCGGCGGCGGCCGCCACCTTCCCGCCGTCGCCCGCCTCGCCCGGCTTCGCCTACGAGTGCTGCGGGGCGGCGGGCGCGGCGCTGCTGTCCCCCGGGGGGCGGCTCCAGGCGCTGGGCTCGGCCAAGCGGCGGCGGCGGGTGCGCTCCGAGGCGGAGCTGCAGCAGCTCCGGCAGGCCGCCAACGTGCGGGAGCGGCGGCGGATGCAGTCCATCAACGACGCCTTCGAGGGGCTGCGCTCGCACATCCCCACCCTGCCCTACGAGAAGCGGCTCTCCAAGGTGGACACGCTGCGCCTGGCCATCGGCTACATCAACTTCCTCAGCGAGCTGGTGCAGTCCGACCTGCCGCTGCGCAGCGCCAGCAGCGAGAGCCCCAGCCAGCCCAAGAAAATCATCATCTGCCACCGCGGCACAAGTAAGTGGCGGCCCGCCCCGGCCCGCCCCGGTACGGCCCGGCCCGGCCCGGCTCCGCGCTCCGCAGGAATGCCGGCCCCAGCAATAACCCCCTGCCTTTCTCCCCCCTGTCCCCCAGGATCTCCCTCCCCGAGCGACCCCGACTACGGACTCCCCCCTCTGGCCGGTCACTCGCTGTCGTGGACTGATGAAAAGCAACTCAAGGAACAAAACATCATCCGGACAGCCAAAGTGTGGACCCCCGAGGACCCGCGGAAGGTGAACAACAAACCCTCCCTCAACGACATCGAGAACGAGCCCCCCTTCGACTTCGTGGCGTGAGGCGCCGCGCGGGTGGCCCCCGCCCCGCCCTGTACATGCTGTATGTAGAGACCTATATTGTAAATGTAATTTAAGATTCAGACTTTAAGGGCAATCAACTTTATTTATCTATTTATTACGGAGTAGTGATAATGAGGTAGAATAATCTGTTTTGAATATATAATTTATATAATTTATCCTGATTTTTTAAAGATATGCAATAGGTTTATTCCACCAGCACCTTTTTTTGGGGGGAAAAAAAAATAATGCCAGAACCTGTGAAAGTAATTTATTGCCGCACGTGGACTCTTCCTGTGTTTGTTAATAATAAACCCGGATTGTACCTTGCGGAGTAGTGTATTTGTGGGAAGCGCCTGCCGAGAGCCCCACCGCATCCCGAGGAAGCCCTGCAGTAAACGCCCGGCCCGGTCCCCGGGCAGGCGCGGTGAGCCCCGGGGCCCTGCGGGGCCGGGAGCACGCCCCAGCCGGCACCCTCCGCCCAGATGCCGGCCCCACTCTGCCCCATCGCCGGCTTGGTCTGCTCTTATACAGCCGGGGGGGACGGGGACGGGCGGGGGGACACTTTCCCTTTCTCTCCACCCCTTTTGACGTCCTCTCCTGAAGTGCTTCCAACTGATGTCTTTGTCTATCTCTAGGAGGTCCCCTCCTTTCAGTGCCTCTGCTCTGCTTGTGGTTTCCAGCTGGAAGACCCGAGTCCCGAAACGCCAACCTTGCGAGGGTGTCGTCCCATCCCCCCCCGCCGCCTTGTCCCCCCGGCCCCGCCGCCACGGGGATGGGCGCGCTACCTGGAGCCGGACAAAGCTCTTCCCAAAAGTTCCGGAGAGGGGGGACCAGGCTGGGGGCAGCCGGCAGAGCCCCAGCGCGGGGCCACGCACCCGTAAGGGCCGAGCCTGCCCGGCCCCCAGCCTTCCGCGGGCCGCGCACCGGCCGCGCTTGGGAAACAGCCCCCGCACCCCTAGCCCTGGGGATGCCGCTGGCGGGGGGGGCGGGGGGGTGGTGGTGGGGGTGGTGGCAAAGCCATCGTGCAACCGGTGGCAGAGTCGCTCTGGTAGCCCCAGCTCAGCGTGCCCGGCTGCTGGGGGGGCGGCTGGGCTGCACCTGCCCGGGGGCGAGGGGAGGGGGCGGCAGGGGCCGGCCAGGCCGGGGGGCTGCAAATGCTACCGGCGGGGGCGGGGGGGGGCGGCCCGGGGCTGAGGCGGGGGGCTCGGCCCGGCGCCGCAGGTGCTGATTTTCCCGTGGCACCCGCGGCTCAGCCCCGACGGCTCGGCCCCCGGCAGAGCCCCAGATGCCCGGCCCGGCCCAGGGCCGGAGCAGAGCTGTCCCCGCGCGGTGCTCAGGCGGATGGGAACGGCCCGGGTGAGCCAAGGTATAATTATTACTCATCATATACTGTACATCTCTCCATCTCATTTTTTTTTTTTTCAAAGCTGCCGCAAAGTGGGAGCAATATGTTGCATGCATGCTAATTGCATTAACCTAGTTAGACACATTTAGTTCCCCAGCGCGGATGGCATGGATCTATTCCAATAGCAATTAGAGGAGCTACTTACCCACACAAACACGCCGAGGCTGGGCCGGGGGGGGGGGGGGGCTTTGCTTATTTATTTGCTCATTTTTGGTACGAGCCCGGGGCTGCCCGGCTGCGAGCCTCGCCCCGTCCGGCGGCGGGCGGGAGGCGGGCGGCACCGGTGTCATTGAACTTAAACGGGGCTCTTTGAGCGAGAAAAAGAGCCGACCTATAATTCGATCTTGTCCTGTATTAGGACCTCATTAAACACAGAAAGTCGCTTTTGCACAAATGCTTCCATCAGGCATGTAATCTCATTACACTCATTAGAAAGTCAAATGTTAGTCGGACTTCAGCTTAATTATAAGTTATGGAAGTGTTGTACCGTTTCCTTCTGTGTATAGCCCCGTCCGTCTCAATTGGCTTTGGTGATGCGGTCCCCCACAATTAAAACACTACAATCATTGTTATGTGGCACCTTTTCTTTGGCGTGCCACTTTTTTTGTGATTCAATGCTTCAACACATCCTTTAGTATGGTGCAGATGAAGCGGAAGAGCCGGCCTTCGCATGTAAAACACCAGGGTCTCTATCTTGTCACTCTCCCGTCTTGACTTGGCAAGTCCCTTTAAACGCAATCTTCAAAGAGACTGACAGCTCCTTTTGACTGACTCATCATCCATTCACCCCAGCGCCGCGCTCCTGCGACAAAATCCCGCCGCACAGGGCAGGAGGAAAGTGCCTGTGCAGGTCCCCCGGGCCGGAGGGACCCGGCGGCCCCCGCAAGCCCGGCTGGCGGCTTTTGCGGCAGCTTTGGGGGGTTTGCCCATGGGGAACACGGCTCGGCGCGGTAAGGACCAGCGTGGGGCAGGCGTGACTGAGGGCCACGCAGCCCTCGTTCCCAGCCGCCTGCCCCCGCTCCTCCCCGCGGCCGTGAGCGGCGGGATCGCGGTGATCGCTGCCCTTCCCAGCGCCGCCCCCCCGGCGCGCCCCGGCACGGGCTCCCCGCCTCCCCCGCGCTCCTGCCCCGCTCCCGGAGCCCCCGCCGCCCGCCCGGAACCCCGCACCGGTCCCCGTGGGGGCTGCCCCGCCGCGGCCGCGCTGCCCCGACGGCGCCCCGGGTGGCGGGGGAGGCCCTCCCGGGCCCCGGGCCCGTCCCGCCCCCCTCCCCGCCACGCATCCCCGCGGGGGCCGGGGCTGCAAAGTGGGGCAGGAGTAAACAAAAGGGGGGGAAACCCCCAGCCCCGCTTGCGGGGGGGGTGGTGGAGTGGGGCGTTAGAGGCACTCGCAGACGGCTCGCTTCCCGCAGGCTCCCAGGAGGGAGGTGCGGGCTCTGGGTGTGCGGACTGATGCTGTCCGCTCCCGGGACCAGCGTCACTCGTGATGCTCCAGGAGAAAAGACAATTTAATTGTCCGAAATGGACAATCCTCCATGAAAAAGAAAAACAAAACCCACAACAACCCCCCCCCCCCCCCAAGCCCAAGAGACTGGAGGCATCAGTCCGCCCGCCTGCGCAGCCAGCAAGGGGATGGGAAGGCGTGCGTGCCTCCTCAGCAGCGCTGTGCGCAGGCAGGGGCTGCCGTGGGCACTGTGAACCCGTCCCGCCGCGGTTCCCAGGGCCTCTCATCTGCCGGCAGTCGGGCGAGCGCCCTGCGAGGCGCGGGGCGTGAAGCCTCCCCAGCCCGGGATCTCATCCCTCTTTCATTCACGCATCTCTCGCTGGCACCGAGTACCAGCTGCGAGGTCGAACAAACACCAGTTGAGTGTCCCCTGGTAAACCTCCCGCTTTCCAAAGCATCCCGCAGCCGGTGGGAATGGTCCTAAATAACTCCACAACAAACCGCGCCGCCGAGACCTGGAAGCGTGGGCGGGAGGCGATTCCCACGACGGGGCCGGGGTCTGGCCAACAGGTGCTCGGGTTTGGCGGAGGGCGCCGGGGGAGCCCGGGGAGGCAGAGCCTCCGCTGCCAGAAAGCAGCCTGCTCCGGCGCCTCCGGCTTTACATGGCGTGGAAGCCGCAAACAATCGCAATGATATCTTTATTGCTAGGTTCATGTCCTGGGCTATAACATATCAATCCCTGTCGTGGTTCTCTCGGATGCACCTGGTATTTCAAACTTGTTCTTTTTGTGCTTCTGGGTCCTGGACTGCAGCTGCCTAAAGCGAGCAAAGAGAGAGGCCCTTACAATGTGTCCAAGACGTGTTGGCATGGTTTGCTTGTCTTTAATGTACCATTAACTATTGTCTTTACACAATATGGGAACTGTAAAGCATGACATGTGTTATAATAAAACACATTTTCAACGATACACTTGGACTCGGCGCTGGGATGCAAGCAAACAAACAGGCCCAAATCTTGTTTTGTCTCCCTCGCTAAGCCTACTGGCAATTAAACTTAAGACCACTGCTTTCCCCTGATCAGCCAATTAAATTTTATGTCTCCTAATTTTTCACATAGAAAAAAAGTCTCGGTGCCGGCCCCTAAAGACATTGATTTTCTTGCTATCACCTGGCGCTCAGACCTTAGTTCCATTTATCAAGAAGGGAAACGTCAGGCGTTACATAAAGTGACTCTGTTACCATAAGGCTCTCACCATCCTGCCCCATTGTTTTCCCTTGTTAATAACTCATTACCAGGATTTAACAAATCAACCATTACATATGTTTTGTGTCTCCATATTTTGATCCGTACGATTAAGCAGATGTTACGATTGAAAATTGAAAAGTCCAAGGCTACTCTCGTCTGAAAGAAAGAGGGCAGCCTCAAACAACGAGCTAACAATGAGATTCAGAAGATCTTCAGAAAAACATTTACGACCAATAAACAGACTCCAACCTGCTCCATTTCAACCATTGTGCGCCTTGGGGGAATAATTAAGTTTAATAGGAAGAGGTCCGCGGGGTTTTCAATGCCAAGCCCACAGGTGCGGGGTGGCACGATGAATGATCCGCCTGATTTTTGCCAGGCTCAAGGGCCCTTCTCCTGGCCGGGCGAGCAGATACGAAATATTGTCATTTCTTTTAATTCACGGCGTTACTCTCAGGGCGAACAAAGGGGCGGGGGATGAATGGCTCCGGCTGCAGGCGAGGCGCGCCCGGCCGCCGCTGGCCTCGCCGGAGACCGCCCGGCGGGGACGAGCGCGCCGCCGCCGCCGCCGCCGCGCCCGGGGGCCGCCCCGGCGGGCACGGAGGGGTGTCCGTGCCCCCCCCGCCGCCGCCCGCCCCCCCGCGCCGCCCCGCGCCCGCGCGCGCCCCGGCCCCGCGCCGCCCCCGCGCCCCGCGCCGCCGCGCGCCCCGCCGCGGGGCCGGACCCCGCGCGGGCGCGCGTGCGCCCCGCCGCTCCCCGCCGCTCCCCGCGCCGCCGCCGCAGCCGGGAGGAGGCGGGCGGGGCGGCCCCGCGCCGGGGGCGGCTCCCGGCCGCAGCCCCCGCCGCGGCCCCGCCGCCGTCGGGGCCTCGGCGAGCGACGGCGGGCGGCGGCGGCGGGGCTCTCCCGCCCGCCGGCCCGCGTTGCGCATGGAGGTCTCCAAGAGGGGGACCGGCTGCCGGGCGGCCCCGGGGACGACGGCGGGGCCGCCCCTGCGCGGCGGCCGCGCCGGAGGCGGCCCCGGGGGGGGCCCCGCGAGGGGCCGCCGCGCCGCGCCGCCGGGCCCCGTCTGGCGGCGGCCCCGCCGAGCGGAGCGGGGCTACCCCGGGCGGCCCCTGGGGCGGCGGCGCCGGCTCCGGAGGCAGCGCTCGGCTCTCCGGCCGCGGGCGCGGCGCCCGCCCGGGCGGCGCGGAGCCGGCCTCCGGGGGGGCCCCGCGGGAGCGCCCGCCCCTCTGCCCGCCCCGGTCCCCGCGCCCCCAGCCTCCGCCCGCCGTCCCGGACCGCCGCGGCCCCCCGCTTTCCCGTGCACCTGCTCCGCGCAACCTGTAACGCCGAGCGGCTTGGAGAGGGCAGGGGAGGCCCGGCCCCGCCGCGCCCGCCCCGCTCGCGGCGCCCTGCGCGGCAGCCCCGGGGCGACGAGAGACTCCGGCTGCTCTGCCCTGCCCTGCCCTGCCCTGCCCGGCCCCCACGGGCCGTGGCCGCCTCGGTCCCCCCGACCCTCGCCGTCCCGGGATGCCCGGTCGGCGAGGCGCGGCCCGAGCCCCGAGGTCCCGCCGGGCGGAGACCGCCCGCTCCCCGAGGAGAGGCAGCGCGGAGGGGTGGCACGGGCGGGCGCACGGCGCCGCTCCGCGCCCCGACGGGGGCCCCGAGCCCTCTGCCGCTGCGGGGCGCGGTGAGAGGGCCGGGCGGAGGGGAGCCCTCGGCGGCGGAGCTCGGCGTCCGCTGGACGGACGGAGGCGTGTCCCCCTCTCGGAAACGTCTCCTTCGGGCGCCCCGACGGCTGCCCTGCCTCCGGAGTGCGCCGGGGGCCGGGGCCGGTTCGGGGCGGCCGCTCACCGCCCCAGCCTCCCGCGCTCTGGCCCCGGGGAGAGCGATGTCCCAGGCGAAAGCCGCCGCCCGGCCCCGGGGCGGACGGCTCCTCCGCGGATGGCGGGCGGGGACGGCCCCGGGACGGGACGGGCACCCCCGACGGCGCCGGCCCCCACCCGGGCGAGGCCACGGGGAGCTGCCCCTCGCCTCAGAGGCGAGAAGTGGCCCGGGGCGAGATGGGGCGGCCGGGGAGCGCCCCTGCGGGTCCCTGCGCCGCTCGGACAGCCCCACTGGTGCCTGCCCGCCGCCGGTGGCCTCGGGAGCCAAGTTTTTGGGAAGAGGGAGAAGGCACGGAGCCCTCCGGACGTGGCAGGACCGGGCGCGCCCCGACGGCGCGGTCGGCGGGGCCGGGGGCTGCGTGGAGCCCTGTGCCCCCCCCCCCGGCGGAGCGCAGCCCGCGACACTGACCTTCCCGCGGGGGGGGACCGGGACGCGCCTTTCACGGAATTAGCCGCACAGGCGTTTCGCTATGACTTTTGTTCCCCGCCACCGCCCGGAGACACCGCGCCCGCTCCGCCGCCAGCCCATTCCCGTCCCGTCCCGTTCCCGACGGCTCTCCCCGTGCCCTGCCCCGACAATGCCTTGAAATGCATCACTGTCACCGGGCGCGGGTGACAGATGAGGCGAAGGCGCGGAGCCCTCGCCAAGGTCAAGTTGAAGATGCCGGTGGCGGTGTGGCCGCCGCCGGTTGATGCCGAACAAGGCCCGGCGCGGGGCCCTCGGGGGGGCCCTCCCCGACGTTACATGTTTACCTCCCCCCCTTCCCCTTCTCCCCTTTATTTTTGCCAGGCGTTTCTGCGGGGGCCTGCGGAGGCCGGGACGCGGCCCGAGGAGACAGGGCGCTGCGCGGTGCTGCGCGGGGGGGGCGCGGAGTGCTGGAGCTCCGGGCTCTGCGGGGCGGCAGCCGGGCCGGGGCGGGCCGGGCCGGGGCGCGGAGCTCCGGCCGCCGACACACGCGCGGTCGCCGGCTTGAAATAAACTGTGCAAAACGCACCGGGGTGGGTTTTAGCCCGCGTTCAGCAAAAGTTTTCCAAACGGAGTCTGGTTAAACAAACACTTCGCCCTTCTCCCGCTCCCGCTCTCCCTCGCTCTGTGATGATTGATATTTTTTATTCAGCCAACTTTTATTTACCTTGCAAAAATGTTCGGGACAAATGTGATAAATTACAGATATGCAAATTTCTTTGAATGGCGTTGTAAGTGTGTCTCGCTGGAGCTGAATAAGTCCTTGCAAGTCGGTCTGCGCGCACTCAGGACCCCAGGGAGCTGATCAAAGCACCCTTTCTCTTTCATCCCCAGTATTCTCCTCCAAACTATTTCGATACAATATGTTTCCATGATGCACTTAATGTGCTAGGGACACAGAACTCATTACAACCTAGCTAGTTCTGCCGACCCCTTTGTTCAGAGGCATAAAGTTAAAAAAAAAGGAGGGGCGGAGGGGGGGAGCGCTGCTAGTTGCCAGCTTTCTGAAATGTTAAAGCATGCGTCATTTTTCACCAGGTCTCGTCTTGATATCCTCAAAAGACAAACTATGAAACCGGCCTCAGCCCTTTCTGGCATTAATTACGCTGCTGTCCAGCCGATCTGTTTTTCCTATTATATGCATTTCTCAGCAGGGATGGGTTTTTTTTTTTTGCAAGACTAATGCAGCTGCAAGTCGAAGTATGAATGCGTTTTATCGGTATAGAAAAAAATAAGTGGAAAGGCTGAAAAAGATGTCAAAGTCTATGCCGACGTTTTTTTCTCGCTTGCTCCGTGTTTCGGGCAGTGGCTTTGGAAAAGCGTTTTGGATCGCCCTGTTACGTTAATTGTTTTTGCCTCGAATTATCAGCGACTTAGAGAGAAAAATCTCAGCCGGAGGCTGCTGAAAGCAGGTTACATGTTTATTGAATGCCGACGCGCCCAGGAAATCTTTTCTTGCCAGGGAAACACTTCCAAGTATTTGGGGAAATAGCTGGAAATTAGCAGCCCCGAGTTCAGGGCGATCCATTTCAAACCCACTGCGAGGTGGTGGCTGTTTGGGGAAATGACTCCAGCGAGATGACAGTAAGAAATAAACTCTATTTCAGCGGATGGCGCGTTTGTTTACGGGGTTGATTGGTTGACGGAAATGGCTGGCAGCCAGTTCTGGGAAAGATTCCAGACCTGACTCCGATTAACCCTCTCTGGTGAAACTCTGCTGGAAACCAACTCACCAGCAATTGCCATTAATCTACTTACTAATTAAGCCAATTCATTTCTAAAGGAGAAAAATTCCTTTCTTTGGCCAAACTGATGGGAGGAAATTTGAAAGAAGCGCCAAACTGTGTAACTGTAATTCAGCCAAGGACTGCTAAAACAAGGTGTTGATATATAGCTGGAGATTTAAAACAAGTTTCTAAGGCAACAATCCTTTGGAGACGGTGGTATATAGTGCATAGTAGATGAAGCTCGAATAATGGTGGACTGCAGTGTGCAATTGTACGGACATTGGTTGGAACCAGGACTGCTTTTCCCAATTAAGCCGCTCAAGTCTTTTACTCCTAATAATTTATCTGCCCCGTTTAAACGTTTCAGCCTTGGGCGACAGCTACAAAGAGCACCTCTGCCGGGACCCGGTGAACACAGTTGTGGAAATAGCATCAAACTTCTGCATGGCGACACCTCAACTCTTCTGGCTCCCGTGGTCCGGATCAGCCCAAGCAGGGACACACGGACACAGAGACACCCGCTGCCCTTGCAGCCCCCCCGTGCCTGCGAGGGCCTGCCCAGGGTCCCCGCGGTAGCGGTGCACCCCGGTGGTGCCGCTCCGGAGGCTCTCAGTGAGGCGGGGGTATATTTTATTGAGGTTTCATCTTTAGGCGAGCAACACTGGGCTCCTAAAGACACGGTTTAGGCCCGGGAGGCGAGTCCCAGGGAGAGCCGGCCCCGGGCCGAGGCCGCGGTGAGCCGGCCCGGAGGGCAGGGTGCTGTTTTCAGAGCAAGCCGCCACCTCTTACGCTGCTGGCAGCAGGTGAGGGGGAGAGGTGATGAGTGAGGGGGCTTCGCCCTCCGTCCCGGCACCTGAAGGAGGAGGAGCAGCCCCGGGCCGCCCGCCCCGTCTGCCGGCCCCGCCGCCAGCATCCCTGCCCGCCCCCGCCCTCGGGGCCTGTCCCGAGCCCAGCAAAGGGCGCCCGCCGTCCCGGGCAGACCCGGGGCACCTTCACCCCTCGCTGTTGCCTCTCACACGGCCCCCCCGCCCGTGTCTTCCCCTCCCCAGCCCGGTTGTCCCTCCCGCACCGCGCCCAGAGCAGCCCCGTCGGGGCCGGGAGGGGAGGCCCGCTGTCCCCCGCCCGGTCCCGCCGGTGCCACCGGCGCCCGGCAGCGCTGACATTCCCAAACCGGTGCCGAAGGGTGCGGGGCCTACGGCGGGCACGGAGGCGGGGAAGGGGCAGGGAGGGACCGCCCGGCGCCCAGCCGCGGGCCGCGGCGCTCTCCCGGACCCGCGCACCCCGGGTACCCCGCTCCGGTAACGACCGGGCTCGGCGGATAAAGGGCGCAGCCCCCCCCCCCCCGGGGCAAATGGCGTGCGAGAGATGACAAATTCAAGGGCGGATAGTTTGGAATAAGTGTAACCGAAACCCTCGCGTTGCGTTTTTTTTAAGGTGCACGGCGGCGAAGGACGATTGCAAGAGTAACAAATTCAGCGTTCGGCGAATCCGTGCCGGACAAGGCGGCAGCGGTCAAAGCGCTCGACGGGAGGTAGGAGGATGCTGAGCCCTGGACATGAACAAACCACCCTCCCGGAAAGCAGCAGCCTCATGTCGTTTCACTAAAATGACAAGATCTCGTGAAATACATGGTACCACCGAGCGATGACGGCAGAACTATAAACACAACCTGGAGAGGAATGGGGAAACGTTTCCTCCAGCAGCTGATGGCAAAACTTAGTACGCGGCTATAGGTAGCGCGGTATGCGTTCATAATCTCAAGCAAACACCCGACTTCTTCATTTAAGTCTCTCTCTGAGATCATAAAAAATAGGATGCGATATCCTAAAAAGACTAATGACATTTCACAGGTAATGCAATTTAGAAAGAAACACTTCCATGTTTTCTTTTCCAACAATGTGCATTTTTGTAAACTGCTATAAATTGCAATTCAAAAGCCCTGATCTCGCCATCCCCAATCATTTTTTATACTGATCAAATGAATGCAGATACTCCCATTTGGGAGGGGCGACATGACATTTCACTTGGCAGTTCTAAACAGGTCACGGACCTTTCACAGACCCTAAGGCAGTGGGAGGGAGCTCTTTACGAAACCGTGTAACCAAATCAAACCAATGGTTACCCCTTTTCAATACCATTGGAATGGTTTGCACAATGCTATTCACATAGCAGCAGAGAAACTGAAAGGATGGTCATCCAATGGAAATTTCTTTTCTTTTGTTTAAACTTGCAGAGCTCAAAAAAAAAAATACTAGAAAACAATTACTTTTTGTATGACAAAAAGATAAACACTTCTACGTACAGCCGTACGTGTATACCACGGCCCTCGGCGCGCCTAGATGTTTATACACATATAGGCACACATCTGTGTGTGGGGATGTACATTTATTGGAGATGTTGCTTTGTTTGAAACCATAGGCACAAAGACACAACATGGCTGCCCTGGAGATGACCTATTGCTTTCAAGTTGCTTGAACACATCAGAATTTCTATTGTTGAGGTTGATTAATTGAAACTGATAAGTTACCATGAATAAAGATTGTTTTTCTGTTTAATGTGGTGGGCCTGATTTGGTAAATGCTTCATTCATGTAGCCTTGCAGTGCAGCATATGGGCAAGATTCATTCAGTATCGCAAACATATACAATTTATTATGCTTGTATGGTCACAACCAAAAGGCCTTTCTATTTTAATGACAAAGTTTGAATGAAAAATTCCATTTAAAGAGTCACTAACATTAAATGCGGGTTTGTAATTTATTCGTGTTGCCGGCTGCCGGGGAACCGGGCGCGGCGGACAGGCGGAGGCACGGCGGGCCGGAGCGGCAGCGCCCGCGCTCCGGAGCCGAGCAGCCGCTCCTCGCAGGCCTCGGCCGTCCCACGCGCGGCGAGGACGCTCCGCTCCGCCGCCCCCGCCTGTCACACGCCGCTGATAAACTTATCGCCGTCGTGCCCCGGCGCGACCCCGCCGGCGCAGCTCCCGCCTCCCCCGGTCTGCGCTGGACGGGGCGGACGAGGCTGACGGTGGACACCCGCGCCGGTCTCCGGCGCCTCCTCGCCGGGCAAAACGGCCCACGGGCCCTCAGACGCCTCTGCCTGAGGCAGGAGGTGCCAAAAAAGGCGTGTCTGCCCGGGCCTGCCCGCGCCGCCGGTGGAGTCGCACCCCGAGGGCCGCGGTGCCCTCCCGGCGCCCTGCCGCCCCCGCGTTAGCTGCGCCCCGCATGGGCTCGGGCGGCCAGTGCCACGGCACGGCACGCGTGGGCGGCCGGAGGGGCTCCTCGGGGCCCTCCCGCAGCCCCACGGAGCGCACCCCGGCCCCGGGTGGCGGCAGGGAGGGCGGCGGGACGGCCCGGCGGGGTGCCCGCGGGCGCCGAGTGCCTCCCGCCGGCTCCGGGGACGCCGGGGGACGGGTGTCCCCTCCTGCCCTGGATGCCACCACGGGGGCGGTGGCACGTAAAGGGTACGGGAGAAGCAAAAGGGTTCATCTTCGGTATATAGGCTCACACAGAGGTTTGAGTTGACACCCGAGAGTGAAGTTAAGCACCGTTGCGGCCAAGGGGATTTTTGCCTCAAAATTTTAAACCCTAACCTTTCTCCTCTTCTTGCGTAATCATTGTTTTAAACGTTGTCAGTACAGACGACTCTCAACTTCTCACTTCTCTCACGACCTCACTTCTGCTTAAAAAGCCCACGTCATTTTCTGCATCCTCCACTCTCAAGCAAAGCGGCTCAAAACAACAACAAAGCCTCGCCCAACGGGGAAAAAAGATCGAACTTGAAATGAAGACGCGATGAAGACCTGTCAGGAACTACTGTGTGGGGCAAATCACTGCACTTCAGTCCGCGTGTAGGGGCGTTGGTTGGTCCTGTTCCTGCCTATTTGAGGGGATTTGTAAAACAACATTTAACAAAATCAGCATATTTGACAGGCAAAGTAGAGCTTATGCACCATCGTAAATAAATAACTAAGTATGGGGTTGAAATTCATGAAAAATGCCTTGAAAGAGCTCTTTCAAGCATTTTTTTTTAAAAATATGACCTCTTAACCTCTTCTTTCTCGATTGACAGAGTAATTTGAAACAGAAACAATGTAATCTATCAAAATAAGTTGTGTTACTTCTGTAAATCAGATATTTATGTTTGAGCTTTCTCTTACTGACAAGCTGTAAAGGCTCACTGTGATTCCAAGGTTTTATCTCTGATATTCTTGTCTTTTCTGCTCATTAAGAGCCTGTCTACAGATTACAAAGTCAATAGATGCAAACACCGGACTGTGAGAAAACTCTCCCTGAGTACATAAAAATCAACAGCAGTGGATGCTATACAAAGGAAAGCATAGATGTGTTTAGGTGTTCGGTTTTATCATCTTTAAACAAGGACGAGAGTAAATATTGTGGCAAAACTTCACCTTCCAGTGTTGCACACTTCCTTTCGCCATTCCTAAAGGTGGATCTTTATGTAAGCATCACCATTTCTGAACGGCAGATTTAGCGAACAGTTTAAGTGAAATATAGTTCGCAAATGTTCTGAGTTTTCTACACGTAACTACAGCGCTAATTATCAGTCCACCTACCGTACGGCGGACCGGGACGGGGTGACTTTACAGCTACTTTAATGGATTATCCTGTGAAGGGGTGACCGAACCCCGTGGAGCTCTTTCACTTCGTTAAAAGACTCTGAGGGATCCTGGGCCCTGGACAGGTTCCTTCAGGTGTTGAGAGAGGCCTCTAGGTGCAGATTTTCATCATTGCCTGCCCCAATGGATCCAAGTTATGATATGCATATTTTGTTAATGCTGCAATTCGTACATTCCCATTATTCCTCTGTGCTCGCACGTTGAAGAGGGACTGAAGTTAAAAACCAGACAAAACCTTCAGCTCCAACCCAGTCCCCAGGGGAGGGCACTTAGTACGTGCTCTGCTGGATGGGTGTTGCCAAGCTTTTAAAAATGGGATATTAATTTCAACAACACTCTTTTAAATATCTGCAAGCAGTATTGTGGGCCACCTTTGAAAACTGGCAAAAAGAAAAATAATTTCCAAACGATTCCTGTGGATACCAGCAGGTCTGTGACGGGGAATTGCTCAAGAGGAGTCTGATTTCTGCGCCAGTACCGCCGCTGTTGGTGAAAGGCCCACTCGTTAATGGCCGTGGGGGCCGTGGGGGCCGTGTCAAGGACACTCGCTCACAGGCCTTTGAGGGTCAGGCACAGCCAAGAAGCAGCAAGCCAGGTGAGGCTTGGAAAGAGCATTTAGGCAATCCTGCCACATGCCTACAAAATATGTCTGTTTATCAGGTATTTGTAAAAGGAAAAGATAGCTCAAGTGATGAAATAATCTCCCGCTGTCAAGAACTCGGGCAACCTTTGCAGGACGTCATTCCGCCCGTAGGCAAAACGACGCCAGCACAGGTCAGAGCCCTCTGCCGTGCCGTGCCTTTGGGACCGAAATGGCGTCCCCAGAGCAGCCGCCAAGCCGCGGCGGAGGGCGGCCCGCCGGCGGGAGGGGGCAGGAACACCAGCCCGTGGCTTCCCGGGCTGAAACCCAACCCCCCCCCCCCGAGGCCGGCGGCCCGCCCGCGGCCGAGAGGGCGGCGGGTCCCGCCGAGCCGGCGGTGCCGCGCGGGGCGGGGCGCGGAGGCGGCCGCGGGCGCGGAGCGTGTCCGTGGTGCTGAACGGCGGCGGGGGCAGCGCGGCGGGCGCGGGGACGGGCAGCGGCCAGGGGCGGGCGGGGGGCCGGGAACGGGATGGAGCGTGGGTTGAAGGTCAGGGGTGTCTCTCTCCCCCCGCAGAATCGGTGCTCGTTAACATGTCAGGAGCAACCGTTTCCAGAGAAAATGCCCAGATCCCTCTAAACCGTGCTTTTAATGGGGCGCATAGCTACATTTTACATTTACACTAACTCATCGTTTCCTTGTTGTCCAATACACATGCTAAAAGAGCGATTCAGCTTCAGACCGAAGTGGAATCAACACGTTCTCGGTTTCCCCAGCGGCAGGGTAGGCCTGGCATCTTCCCTGATGCGCCAGTTCACTTTTGGGGGGGAGGGAGGGAGGTACCTTTAGGACGGCCTGTGTAACTGTCTATGCCTGATGCTTTACAGCCGACACCTCATTTAACGCTCCTGAATTAACCCTCCCTGACTATACTGTGTATTATTGTCATTCACTATCCACTCGGATACGTGGTGCTTTTTCTCTTCGTACACAATACCAGACAACCACTTCCCTGAAACCTGAAAGTCTCCTCCACCGCAGAGCTTTACACGGGCTGTACTTACAGCTTACACTTGTAACCACTTTACAAAAGTGGTGAAGAAGAATTGAAAAGTTTCTATTTGAAAAAGAAAAGGATATAGGTAAGGTGAAGGCAGGTGCGTGAGCTGGAACCTGTCTAGGATAAAAAGTTTTAATACTTCTCCTCAGCATTTATAAAATATTTTGTTTTGTGGGAGGTTAAACCAGAAGATGATTTTCTCTTTTACCTTTAAAAAGGTTTAACATTAGACATCGCAAGTTTTATATAAAAATATATTCGTATGGAAATAAAGATTCTATACTGAAGCTAATAAAGTGACGATTACTTGTACTATAAATTCTACTGAATTATTAAACTTGTATATGTATATCATACATCCCCAAGCCCCTGTTTTTTCACATCTTTGCTTAAGTAATTATTTATTTCATTAAATGTCAGCAAACTTATTCACAGAAAAAACTATGCATTAAAGCATTGTGTCATTTTCTTGTTTCAAGAACAATTTCCCAAGCTGAAAAAGTTCCAAACAATGAGCTCACCTTAGATTTACTGCAATTAATTCTACCTCAGTATACGCAATTCACTGGATTTATCCGCGGGTATGTGGCTGCAACCAAGAGATGATTTCACCGGTGCTTTGACGTGGAGTGCTGAAACTTTTCTCACTTCCATACTGTTTGCCAGTGTCATCAAAATGATGCATTTCACCATTTCACAAAAGAAATTCACATTCATTTCTCCAAGTGAAAATTTATGAACTGATGTCAATAATCTTTCCGTAAGTTGACAGCTTGCAATAAAACCAATCAAGGATTTTTTAAATAGCAATCATATACCTGAAGCATTTCTTTATGTTTTCACCAGTTATGAGGGCTTCAGTATCTTGAGAAGATATGTTATTCTTGACATAAAGCTGATATTTTAAAAATCAGTTACATCTGGATCATATAAACATTTCTTTCTTGAACTGGGGTAGCCGTGTTCCAACTATATTTCCTTGGAAAGCTCGAGAATACTGTTTTCAGCTTGGAACTTACCAGAGTTTTTCTCCCTGAACATCTGATTAGATGATCTGAAGCAAATCAAGAAAATTCATTCTATTATTGGAAGAGTAAATCTTTGCCCAGTTTTGGACAGGCTATCTACTGTGTTTAATAGTTTAAAAATCTTAACCTCTCTTTTCTGACTGGAACTTATTTATTGCTGTTGTTCGTTAAGATAGGCTGTCTCTCCGTTACTGTAGCTATACAAACCCAAGAACTCAAGACTGGGAATGTAGGGAAGCCCTTTCCGCATCCTCGGCTCATACTTATCATAAGCTCTGGGAAAGAACATTCTGCTTGGGTTTTTTTTGGGTTTTTTTGGGTTTTTTTTGAAAAGTCTTCAAAGGACTGAGAGGTGAGGTAGGAGGGCAGGTTGGACCTGTGCGTACGCACACATAAGAAATTAATCTGAAGGCAGGTACTGTTAACTTACTTCTTTTGGTGTGTGCTTATATATACATTCATATGGTTTGTGACTCCAAGCAGTGCACCTCCTAAAACTCCATGTACCCAGAGAAAGCTCATGCAGTCAACATTGAATAAGGACTCTGGGACTGTCCTCCCATATGCAGCATCATGTATCAATACTTAAGCAATAACATAGGTGGAAATGAGACGTTCTGCAAAGAAGCCATTTACACCACTTGAATTCTATCTGTACATACTATGACAGCTGACTGTTCAAAATCTTTACAGAAAGCCTGTGGCAATAATCCCATGAGAGAGGAAAGGTAAAGCATTTTGCAAGTGTATCTTGCAATTAAAGCTAGGTAGGTCAATACTCAAAATCAGGAAGAGGTGAGAGAGAGGGTTTTTTTTTTCTTTAAAAATTGTTCATTTTCTTAGTACCTTTTGTGTCCTGTTCATTCCACCAGCAGCAGCATCCACGACAAGAGAGGGTGTAGGGGTACAAAACAGAAAATCCATATGGCCAAACAGACTGGACGCCTTCTAATAATTCACTCAGATATGGAAGCACGGATGAGGTGGGTTACTACAGAATATTCAACACAGAGTTTATCAGTTGTTAAGAAGAGACTTTGCAGGGCAGAAGAGTAATCGAAAATATCAAGGATTCCTTCAGAATATCCCATATCCTCTTTGAGGGGAACCTGTAGGGCAGACATCACCCAGCAGCATGGGTCTATAACTGGAATGACATTATATAGCACTGGTATTTAGAACAATTATTTCTGTATAGCTTCAATTATGCATGCAGATGTTACACTCTACAATCTAATCAACTATTCATGAGAAAGATATCAAGCTCTGTGGAGAAGACAAAACATCACTATATGTTGGAGGAGTCTTCCGTTGAGTCACAGTTTTCAATACATTCTGCATAACTGAACTGATGAATTTATTCTATCTATTTTTCAATCATTTTTAAGTAAGAGTTAGGATTTCTTTAAAGGAAATTAATCAAGAACTTTGTTTCTAATAATTTTCTCTAGTTCAGGGAATATTTTCCTTTCAGTAAAATTGATGCTGCAGTGAACATTCTTGTTTGGCTAACTAATGCTTTTTTTTTTTTCCCTTTCAAAAGTGCTGAAAACAAAACACAGTACAACATCAAAGAAAACCAGTCCCTGGGGTGGCATGTAGAAACTCAAAGTTTCTCAGACCTTAGAAGCATTTTCCAGTGAAAGAATTCAGGTTACAGGAACATTTCCCACTACTACTTAGTGAAAAATGGTTTGCTGCTTTAAACTAAAAAAACAGAGCAAGGCACACTATCATCTTATGTTCTAGACTGCTATGATGCCAGAGGTTGGTCCTATGAACAGTGGGATCAATTCATCCTCTACCCAAGTTGGTCACCTTGTCTACTCCAACAAGTTCCAAAAGTAACCTGAACTCTTAACTTTGAACCTTGGTACCTATGAGGTCTAAAATAGCTTAGAGCAGGCATTTACAAATTATCTATGAATGCTGTAAATAGCTTCATATAATATAAACATTGAGCATCATCATAACAGGATGAGCAGACAAGCTGGTCTTGTTCAGGTATACTGGTTTTGGCTGGGATAGTTATTTTTCTTCCTAGTAGCTGGTACAGTGCTGTGTTTTGGATTTAGGATGAGAATAATGTTGATAACACACCGATGTTTTAGTTGTTGCTAAGTAGTGCTTACTCTAGTCAAGGACTTTCCAGCTTCCCATGCTCTACTGACGGAGAAGGCTGGAGGTGCACAAGAAGCTGGGAGGGGGCACAGCCAAACTGGCCAAAGGGACATTCCATACCATGTGACGTCATGCTCAGTACATAAACTGGGGAAAGCTGGCTGGGGGGGCCGCTGCTCGGGGACTGGCTGGGCATCAGTTGGCAGGTGGTGAACAACTGCATTGTGCATCACTTGCTTTCTATATTCTATTATTATTATTATTATTATTATTATTATTATTATTATTATTATTATTATTTTCAAGTGTTAAACTGTCTTTATCTCAATCCATGTTTTCTCACTTTTACTCTTCTGATTCTCTCCCCCAGCAAAAAACGATCACCTTGTTGCTGAAAGTGTGGTTTCTTTCTACTTCAACAGTCACAATTCAGCTGATCAACTTTCAGTATCTCAAAAAAATTCTACATTTTTTTCTTCATTCAGCCAATATTCAGTAGGAGTGATAGGTTTGAAGAATTAAAACAAATCCATATTACTATTCTGTAAGCTGAAACGTGCTTCTGGCTTGTTAAAAGAGAATGGAGAAGATTTTCCATGAGTTCTTGATCACATTGAAATGCAATTGCATTTATGTTTTGTTATGCTTTGTTTGAAGCCCCATAGCTTCCTTCTTCCCCTGAGATTTTGGTAAGCAAAAAACTGTGAAGACTGCTAAATAACATTTGGCATCTATATATGGGATGGAGTCATAGATTGCACTTGGAAAACCAAAGAATCACAGGCTCTGTTATGCCTGGTTTTCCTCTGTTCATCGTCTGTGAAAAACTCAGGTGGAAATTACTGTAGGAATGGTGGTAGAAAGAAGGTAACGGCCAATCAAGAAACTCTCCAGATCAGTCTCAAAAGACTAGCAGTTTGCTGTACATATTAGAGGCTGAAGAAAGGAGAAAAGGAAGGAAGACAGTTCAGAAGTCCTTTCACATAGATGAACTGTTTGGGTTTTTTTTTTTAAGAGAAAAAGTGATACAACATTTGGTTCAAATTCCCAGAAACATGGGCAATTACCAAGAAATGTTAGTAACAGTGCGTAGCTGGACAAATTCCTGCTTGGTAGGTATCTGCAAGGCTTATGCATTTGTTAGACAGTCTTTGTAGAGTAAAGGAAACTAGTGTGAAACCTCCAATCACTGAAGCAGTCAGACTTTTATCTGCACATCAAGAACAGAAACCACCTCATTTGCAATGAGTCACAAACACTCAAACATCCCAAATATCCCTACTTACCTAGCCAAAATAAAATGTTCTCTTAGAGGCTGCCTCAAAGCCTTCTGATCCCGTGTCTTGAATAACAGAATTGTGTCTCTGAGACAACCATGCTTTAACTTAAAATTTGGAAACAAAGAACTCTCTTCCCTGCTCCCCAAAGACTCCTTCGCTTGAATTCTGGGTCAGATAAAATAGTCACCGACAGCATGAATGCCACCAAATGTAATAGATCCAAGTCCTTTTGAATGTAACCATCTCTGTTTTCTTTAATTTCATTTCTTTGTTGGCCTTCTGCATGGGGAAAAATCTTACAGAGACTGACGCTGAAATCATGCTCCAAAACCATACAGAGCTAACTTAGCTCTTTGTTCATAACCTCAGCACACAGCTGACTAGAAGAAGGAAAAAGAAGACGGTTAATCAGAAAGGGAAAGTACTCTGACGTACAACGTACTACTTCTTTCTTTGTGGCTGCCCTTATCACTATTATTTATCAATCACAGCAGATGCTAGCTGAAAAAACAGCAAAGACGACTAAATGTTTCCAGGACCAAGACTGACACAGGGACCGAGCCTGTCAGAACAAACACCATACCCACGCTATCTCTAACTCATTCCAAAATAAAAGTAGCTTTTACCTACAGAATCAGAAAAAGGACTGGAGAAAAGCTACAGAAACAGAACACAAGGAGTAGAGCAATGGCCAAGGTAAAAGCTGACATTGGTTAAAGTACATAACAAAACCAAAGATAAATGTTTAAATGATATTTGTGCATTTTGAGATACAAATGTAGAAAAGGTAGCAATTCTCTAAATTTATAAAGTCAGTGAGAAATACACATGCGAAGCATTACTTACAGCAAAACATTTAAGAGTGCGTACTTGGCTTTAGCCATAAGAATAGACACTGGACTAAAAGAGTGCTAACCACACACTTGATATTAAGCAGATGTTTTTAAACATCTTGCTGGAGAAGGAATTATAAGGCTTGAGTAAAGAAACTGTAACATTGTACGTCAAAACAAAACCCTGCTAACTAGCATTCTAAGAGACAGTGAACAGTCTGGTGCTTAACGGTTATTATGCATTTTATTTTTTAATAGCAGAGATATTGCAAAGAAGAGAGATTAGTATTACACTTTAATGCATTATTGTTGAAGTATGGTTTTGATACCTACCCCATAGCAAACAAAAGTAGAGGTTAAAAAAGTTCTGATAACGTTCTTCAAATACACAGTTTCATGGTGATATTATTAGAATTCAGTATTGAAATGGAATTAAGTTCACCTGTGATTTCTCATTTCATCAAACCTTTATAAAATCTTACAAGAAAGAGAGATCTGGAGAAATACGATCGTGTTCAACTATATGCTAAGCAGTTGGAAAGAAATACTTAAATTGCAGAACAGGTTACTATGCATCACAAATTTCAGACTAACCATCTCCAAACACTGTCCATTTTTGTTGCATTTGGAAGTCTAAGAAATTAATCTTTGTCTTCTTTCTACTCTTCTGTAGACTGGGAATATATTGGGGGCTAGAGGAGAAGTATTTTCTTATCAAGGTTGATTAGAAGCTATTGGTTGACTAAATAACTAGAAAGCCAAGTTACAGTTAAGTTCATCTGAAATCCAGGAAAAAGAAATAAAATTAAAACTGTTCTTAAAACAAAGAAACACTAAACCACTATAAAGTACAGAAATGAGACTTTATATAAACAATTCTCATGCTTAGCTTAATAATGAGTACTTTAAGAACCCCCCCCTGAGAGATATTTCAGGTACCAGCATTTAAGCCAAACCTAATATGGCCTTAATTCCTGAGAGACTACTTTAGGGCCTGACTCAATTTTAATTAAAATAAGCATAAATATTTCCACTGAGTTTTGAGAACTGGAATTGTTTCATACATGCCCTTTTTGCAGGGTAGAACATGAGGAATTTAATATTTGCATGCATATTTACATATATATATTTATATATTTCAGACAAATATATACAGGCAACCCTGTATTTCTGTTCATATCTCTATCTCTATCATCTCTATCTCTATCTCTATCTCCATGTATTTCTGACCGGCAATTTGTTATGACATGAATAAGGCACATTTCTATCATCTTGCTTAAGAAACTAGTTTTATTCAGTTCAATAATTTAAAGAAGGTCATGTAATTATGGATACAGTGAACTTGACTGCTGTTAGAAACAGACACACTAGTATACTATTAATACCCATAATTTTAAGCACTTAAGCATCTAATATTCCTTTTAAACCATTTAACCTTTTTTAAAGAATTGCTAAGATATTTTCATGTTCTCTTCTGAGAGAAGCATCTGAAAGTCAATTCATCCTTTGCTATTTGCAGAGACTTGTTTAGAGAATTGAAAAGAGATACTTCAGAATGCTTTTCACTGAAAATTGTTCTTTATTAACTTTATGTGGATTGATGGTTAAAATGGAAAGCTCATTATTTTTGTAACCTTGGCACCTTTTCTGTAATCACCTATAGCAACCTGAACTATATCTTATTCTTCACAAGCCTTTATTTAAATGTAATTTTTTTTCCACCTGAATATCTTCTGGTGTTACGTTGGCCCCTGGATCCCTGTCATTTTCTGTCACAAATAATTGTATCATATAGGCCTTTATGTTCACATTACATTAGATATCAGAGTTTCAAACAATAATCCCCGTTGAGTGACATATAGTTCTCATAAAGATTCTACCCGTGCTCACAAACTGGCTATAGAATTCTCCATCCCCTGAAGTAATCTGATAACCTACCCACTGAGGTTGAGGTATTATGCTCAAAAGGTAGCAAGACAAATTAAACTCTTATCAGTTAGGCAACTGGTGGTGTTCATAACTTTAGAAACCCATTCATTTCTCATGTAAGTCATTTTGGTCTTCCCATTTATTTTAGTACTGGATGAATCAGGCTTACATTGGCCTTGCTAACCACTGAGATAGTACTACTTCTGGTAGTATGTAATGGTTACAATTGCTGATTGTAAATCAATATTTTTTTTTTTTTTTTATATTGCAGCTTGCTTTAACACTGAAGCTGCGTGCTTTTCACAAATACTTGTTATTGCATGCATTTGAAAACAATGAACTCAGAAAATTTGAATATGTTAAATATTTCAAAAAATAAACAATAATATAAAATGCATCTAAATAATCATAATTCATATTGTAGAGAAATGGGAAATTCCATATGTGTCTGCAGCAAGTCATTGTCTGACATTAAGAAACTCTCCCATTGAAACAATCTTCCATTATGCAAACGATAAATGTTGACTCTTGGATATATAAAAGTCTTATCTTATGCTTCACAAAATTGTCAAAAATGTTATCATTAGCAAGTACAGAACATATTTAAACATTTATGTTTAGAAAAAAAAAAAGAAGTTACATACCAAAGTTGAAGGCGAATACAACCCAGCTCTGAATCCCTTCATATCTCTTGTATAATTTTCAACACAAACAGGACAAGCCACCTGTAAGTAACATGCTAATCGCATACTAAACACATTTCAAGAAAGTGTAGCTTAAGATGTATAAGCTGATAAGTGAGAAATCAACATTTATAAAAGATTTTAAAAAGGATGTAACATTTTGTTGACTCTAATTGAATACGGAATTGCCATCACTGCATAATCCTTCTTAAATCAGAGGATT
Source organism: Aptenodytes patagonicus (assembly GCF_965638725.1). Taxonomy (NCBI): domain Eukaryota; kingdom Metazoa; phylum Chordata; class Aves; order Sphenisciformes; family Spheniscidae; genus Aptenodytes; species Aptenodytes patagonicus. The sequence goes on from NC_134950.1 coordinate 152,047,665, forward strand.
ATGTTTTAACTTGACCGTACCTGAATTGTACATCTTTTACACTGAGAGTTGAATATATTTGCAACTAAATTTGATATGTGACTTTAATCAGGAAAAAAAATCATTGGAAGGTACTATTTTAATGCAACTCTGTGTTTGAACATCCATTATGCTAGTGATGGTAAACTCAAGATGTTTTCAGTTTGACAAGCTCCACCCTCGTTCATTCTCCCTGAAATTCTTACCATGCTGTCAGAACAGCATGAAAGGGGACAAAACACACAGCTCTGTACGAAGGAAATAAAAGTAACTCTTCTAAGACCAAGTGCCATGCAATAAATGAATTTTTAACATTTACACCTCCCAGTTCTGTTCTGCCAAAATAATTTTCTTAGATTCCTCCAAGCACCGTGTATTGTATGTCTAATTTGCAAGAACACAACCTGATGTGACTTAGAGACAATATGAAGTTGCGCTAACCCAGGTGCATCCAGAGGGGGGTTGACTGAAGCCCTTTCTGAAATCTAGAAGATTTAAATTAAATCCCAAAGGCCTCTGCGTTACTATGGAGCCTCCTCCCCTAATCCGGGGAGTAAGCAGTCTGTGCGAGTCCTGCACCTAGACTAGAATATATCTTCCCCTATTTAACTTCCCTGGAAAAAAGAAGGACCAACATTTCTCTCTCGTCTGCTGTACCCACTTGCATAAGAGGAGGATAGGTGGCTTTTTAGCGGCGGCTCCCCTTGCTGTGTTAAGACGTACAATGTGAGTAGCCCACAGAGCGAGTAATATGCCAAACCTTACAGTTCCTGATCTCTCTACCTTCTATCAGGTGGATACAAGGGGCAACCTACAGTACGGGTCTGAATTCACAAACTGACTGAAAAAGTTATCATTATGGTTCATTCATATACTGCAGATGGATGTTATGTTTACCTAGTGATGTATGCCAGTGAAGGCAAAATTTATGTGTTATTTGTACACACAAATTATGTACACAAGATTGTACTGCATGCGGCTGAGCATGTCCAGCTTTGACAATCTGCCTCTGTTGGACTTACTGTTTCATAATTTTCACTATCAAATCTGTTTGACTTTATGGTATGAGCTGTCTTCTATGTCTTGCTGTATTAGAAAGATTTCTTTCAATAGAAACGAAGCATTAAACAAAATAAACCAGTTGCCTTGTCTTTACTTACTGTCTCACTGAGAGATGTACATTTAAGTGCTAGTAACTGGCATTGCAGGGTTTGTCTAAGAAACATCTCATCCTTAATCGCGTGCGGACTGCAAAGATTTTCACATTAAATTAACCTACATTAGCCTGTTGTCATTCTTGAGAATTACAATACATAATTAAAAACATACTGAAATTGAATTTCCAAAATATCAAATTAACTATCATGAAGCAGACATTTGATTGATATTCACTTGAGAGTTGTAAATATAAGAGACTCTTAGATATAGATGGAGAATATTAGTTCTGGGTAGCCTCAATCTATCTCGTATGATCATTAATCAGTTGAATTCAAGTTCAGAGCACTTTCACCATCGGTGGCTAATCTTAGGAGATGCTTCCATTTAAAATAACATTGAAGGCTGGTCAAAAAACACTGCAGCTGAATTCCTCTTACTGAAAGAAATCAATCAGTCTATGAATTACTACCCACTGCTCTGCCCAATTAATATTTGCACTCGTTCAAATTTTGAAAATGAGAAACTTACCTGATTTCACCAGTAACGAATATGAGGTTTGGCTTTTTTCTCTCCTCGCTAAATTCACTAATCTTTGTCTCTTCTCTGACATATTTTCTACAAAATCCTGTGTATTTCCTGTGCATATAATTTCTATAGGGTATCAGGTACTAGAAAACTTCAATTCTGTTCATTCTACAGTGACTCTTTGCAAAGAGTCCCTTGAGAGTTTATAAAGGATGCAATGATACAATGCATTTTGGCAATGAACATCAAGTATGTTTGTGAAGATGGCATCTCTTTTGATGTATGAATGTATGTTACATTTTTTAGGAAAAAAAATACACACAGCGTAACAGAGCAAGAATTAACAAATACACTCCAGTGATTCCATACCACGGAAAAGATTGTAGTAAACACAAACAAAAATAGCAGAAAACAAAACCAAAAGACCAGATTAAACCAGAAAAATAAAAATAGATGTGTTGATAGTTTGTATTTCTTTAACATATATATATATATAGCTGTGTCATAAATAAATAGTTTTACACAAGTACCACAAACACCGTGATACAGAAGAAGGTTAAGATATTGCAATCATTGCTCTCCAGCACAACTTTAAAATAGCCAGTTACAAAAAATGTACTTTTTTGTATCTTTTTCAGGCCTCAGGGGAAATAATTAAGCAAATGTTATCGACCAGCAAAATTAGAACAAATAACCAGTAAGTGTTCAGCAATCCATGGGACACATACATTAAAATGCGATTAATATATTACATTAAATGTATGAGTAAAGTAGCAGGCCTTACGCAGTGGAAAAGTCTGTGAGGAGTAGAATACACACTTTGCATTTAAAATACCATCCTTTTCCTGTCTGTAAATTTACTATAACTTTAACCACAGAGTGCTGATACTTTATCTAATCAATGAAAATTGCTACCTAATTTCTCAAGGTCCAGTTCATGAGGTAACTTGAACAGCTGTAAAATTTTTCCTCTTTCTTTACAAATAAAGGTATTACACTGCAGAAACAGACCTTTTTAATGAAGGGAAGCAAAAAAACTTGAAAAAGATGAAAATTATTGTATCAGGTGATAAGATTTTTTCTTAAATAAAAATATGCTGTTTGGATGGTTTGGATTATTTTCCCTTGAATTTGTGAGGAAAGAGTGGTAAGTGGCAATGAAATATAGTCTCTTCGGCCTCAAAATCACTACAGAGTTCAGCTCCAGTTCAGTAATAACTAAAAGACAGCTCTGACTGATAGTCATGTTTGGTCCTATGATTCAAACCATTGATATGTATGAAGATTTTAAAGTAAGAAAACCCCGTATCATAAAAAAGATCTTCACAAAAAACATTTTACATTAACTAACATCTTTCACGGCAATTATAGCAGAATGGACAAAGTTATTAGAAATTTTGGAGTTCCATGCCCTGTTTGTGTCTGGTTACAAACTCAGAACTTCATGGGCATTTTAGCTACAAACAGTAAATTAAGAAAGATGTAAAGGAAAACTTAAATGGATTTAATTGTTATGAAGAATGAAGGAGAACTGACATTAGAAGTACTAACTAAACAAATTTACATTCAATGTTCTCTAGATATTTTTCAGGCACTTCATTCACCAGGCCACACAGTCTTTGGTGATTTCATAAGACACATAGAAGATATTTTGGCCACAAGAGGGCTCACATATTTTATAGTTATTTTTTAAAAAATATGAGTATAATAAAATCATAACAATATACAGGCTAAATTCAAGGCAAATAGCTGTTGCCCAGATAGTCACACTGTCATGAAAAAATAATTTGCATGGTTCTGTAATAAACCGTCAGAAAAAAAAGAAGCAAAAATAAGGAGGGTCCCATAGTCTATTTAGATCTCACCATTAATTGGCTTTTCATCAAAATGAATCTGTTTCTATGGTGTTACAATGATTAGCTATGTATAAATTGAGAAATTCATCTCTCATTTAAGCAAGTAATTCTAATGGTTTCTGTTAAAAACATCTTCCAGTACCTACCTATTCAGGTAACAGAGTGTATACTCATTAAAGTAGACCTGGTAAGAATAATAGAACTTTATTTTTCTACAGAGACTTGCATTATTACTAAAAACACTGATAACGCTGCCATTATATTATCAACGTAGTCTATTCTCACCATTTTCAGATGAGAAGATAACTCAGGGCTTATTTCAATGAATACTGAACTTAATGAGAAACTATCCATTGACCTTAGAGATATTGTATCAAACTAAACAAGCATGAAGTACAATACAGAGAGTTTGCTGTGCAATGGAGGTACCTTCACTACAGCTCACCGTTTGTAGGACAGGAATTACTGCATTTCCACGCCTTTGATTGGTGTTGTGGAGATAAAAAAATACAGGAAAAGAACTGTCTGAAATACAGTAGAACGTGCAGTTGGTGGGAAATTTTGTTCTTTAAAATTTGGTATCAGTCCAGATGGATTTGCAATAAACTTGAAATTCTGGAAAAAAAAATCTTGGAAAAAATGAAATATGATGTTTACAAGATTAAATAGATTCCATCAGGACTCCATAAATTTGACATTAAAGTTTGTCTGATTCATCCCTACAATAGTAGCAAAGATACCACCAAGAACATACTAAAGTCATTTGGCATCTTTTAGGGCTCTCCTATCCCACCATTCCAGGCAACACTCACATACAAACTACCTTTGGCGGTAAACCCTACGGTTTCCACATCTTGTCCCAGAGCTTTCAGTACTCCAGTTCCTAGGTTCATAGTAAGGGCTCTGGAAGCTCTGACAACCCTCGTTAGAATGGAGGATACCGAGGTTTTCCACCCTATTTGTCTGCTGTTGAGTTCAGTCTTAGTAAATCCTGCGCACTTCTTCAGACAATAAAGATGCTGAGTGCACTGCATAAGGTATGCACTACTAAAATATTTTGCTGCAGGGAGAAAATCATAGACCTAAGACACAACTTGTCCACACTGATCAGTACTAGTGACCTCCAGAGTGGGCTGGTTGCATTCATACTGGGCGAGGTTGGGTCCCATGGGGCACATGTGTGGATTTTAGGTATTCTTAGTCTGCAGTTTTCTAAAATAGCACTGGGCTATGTCATGGCCTATGAGAGAAGTGTTTTTATAGCATGGTGCTAAACACGTGTTGCATGTTCTGAGATGTGGCCTGATGTTATGTGGGCATACCATCTCATCTGTACTGCCTACAGGGAACAAACCAGCACCAGAACTGCTCTGGGGTTTTGTCTTGAGGAACTGGTTGCTCTATTCCAAAAAAGAATATGGGTGAAGCAATAGAGACACACTGAGGCTGACAGAGAACCAAGACCCGAGCACAAATGTGAGTATCTACACCGTTAAAAATTATTTGTCAATATACATGTAGTCCTAGCACATCTGGCTGTCCAAGTGCTACTTCCCCAAGAAACAGCGTAAGGCTTTTTCCACTGGCAAGATTTATACTAGGACCAGCTTTAGACCAAGGGAATTCACAACTTTTCCAAGGTTTTCAATCTCAGTCACAGCTTCATGGCAAATCAGGAAGCTATGTCCCGAGTAGTTGTGCAGGAGCTGTGTGACCTAGAAGCACTACAGTTCTCAGCCGGTCTCTATGACTCTGAGCAGAGCTCGATGGGAGCCTCTGTGTTCTTTTGCTAGAAGTTCATTACATTTGACAATTAGAGGGAATTTGTGGGTTTTGTCAATCAGCATTTTTCAGCCAAAGTGTTTCAGAATATAGAGAAGGAAGATGAAGATTCTAGAGAGGATGGATAGAGCAAAGGAGAAAACTGGCTGAGGAAAAAAGTATGGATAAAGGAGAACTGTGATCACATGAAAACCAGAAGAAAGCACCATGATTCTGGGACAGAGAAAGTGTAGTGACAGAAAATGGTGAAGTATGAAACAAGGGAGATGAAAAAGAATTCTGGGGAAGAGGGGCATTAGGAAAGAAGACAAAGAGAAACAAATAGGTTAAAAAAAGAGTATTAACAGCTTAAAATCTCATTCAAGACTGCCGTAAGAAAGACATTAAAGAAAAATGTAGTCTAACAGCACACAAAACAAGTTTTGTTTTTAAGAACTGAGTACTATTAACACAATTATACAAAATTACCTGTCTGAAGTGTTTATCGTTGTTACAAGCAGGTTAACAGTATATTATTCAGTCCATTAATATTTAATTCCAATCTTTCAAACCTAGCTATTACATCCTCAAATGCTAATGACTAGGTAACAGAATAATGTGTATAACTACCTTAATTTTCACAAATATAATTTGCAAAATCTATAGGCCTGAAGTATTTTATCAATGCAATCAATGCAATAATACTAAACCTGTTCTGTAGAATCTGGAATTTCTTTTTCCATATTTTATTACTTTGCTCAGCGTCCTTTCTAAGATAGAAAAAAAAAGTGCAAAGAGAAGTTAAATCAACACAGAAGCTTCTTAAATGTCTTCAAAGCACATCTTAAAAACTTTGGCCACTACCTTTCTGTGGTTTGCCTTTCTTGACCTTTATGTTTCTTCAGTTTCTCAGTTTCAGCAGTCAGGGTTCTTTCAGCAGCTTGCTGCTCAGGTACTACATATGTTATCTGAAAGTAAGTAAAACAGTGTTTATTTTCTTTGCCAACTATGCAAAAACAAATACAAAGTTTTGCTCATACACAGTGCTATTCTTGGGACAAGTTTTCCTGTTTTGGGGCTGTTAGATATTTCCAGTATCCTGTTAAAAATTGAAAGGCTTTGTAACCTAAGCCAGCAGTTCAAAGTCGGCTCATTTTTTTTCCTTGCTTCTAAGGATTGCGACAGTTAAGCAACATTTTGGCAACTATAATAAAAACAGCACTGTGGATAATTAAATGCAATCTTGTCCTATGTATATGTGTTTGAACCTCAACTTACGGCTATCAATGGTATAATTGCCATTGCCTTAAATGGATGTGGACTCAAGACCTATCATCATAAATTCCCCATGGCAAAAACAGTAGTTTGTGGAAAGTATATGGTCAAGCGATTAGAACGAAGAATTGAACTCCTGACAGACTTAACTCTGATTTTCACGATTATGTCTACACTTGGGGTCCAGGAATGCTTCCTGATCTTTGCTTTTGTGTGGATGCCCTGACTCAAATCAGTCCCATGTCAAGTGTAAGAGCTAGGAAAATCCAGGTACACAGACTAGAAGGGAGCTGTGGCACATTTCCAGTCTGGGGGATTGGATGGAAGTACCTGTGCAGGTGCCCACGGAGCATCCATGCCATACAACTTAGACACAGCCTGTGTGACTTTGGATCTTCACTTGCCTTTCTGGGAAGCTGATTCCTATTTCTCTCAGAGAAATGTAATGAGACATTCTGTAAGGTCCTGGGATAAAGCTGCCACATAAATGTCTACTACTACCATTACTTTAGCAAATAAATGTTAAAGACGCAGTAGTTCTGCGAGATCCATAGACTTTAAAAAGGCCTGTATATAAATATATATAAAATATATACCTAATCATATTAGCTTGTAATAATTAAAAGATCACCTTGTCAGTAAGTCCTTTCTTCTGTTTTGTAAGATATTTCTGTTTTGTAAGATGTTCCTTTTCCAATTCTCTTTTCTCCTTAGGCATTATCATTTCAGTTTCACTTTGCATTGGCAGATTGGTCATTATAACTTATTTTTCTTCCACTTGCAGTGCTGAAAACTGACAAATAAAGTCTAATGAGCACACAAACCTGTTTTAGTTTCCTGTAATACTTTTATCATTCAGGAAAAGAGAGCACCATTGACTGGGCATGCCATATCAGAAATCTGAAAGAAACTAAGCAACATCAAATCTTCCATTCTCTCTCAGCAGGGTGTCATATATATTACTTTTCCAACTGTAAATGATATTCTACACAGCACAGAGCAAATCTGAAAGAAACAAAGACGAGATGCTTGTTCAGTCCTTTCCCCAGCCATCTCCTCCTGCTTCTTCACACCTCACACACATACATATTTCCTCCCCCAAGAGACATTTCATCCCTGTTACATTTCCACAGGTATCCACAAACACACTGGACATGAACCTGGTAATTCAAATACATTATCCACCCATCTGTTTGAACAGAACTTCCAAGCTTTTTGTATTAAACCCTAGCCCTATCCAGATCAAGTCATCATTTTGTTTTTTCAGCTGCAGATACATTCCACTTTCTCTCAAATACACACGTTGGTAGCTATGTGGCTAGTCCACAGGTGTAAACACCAGAGTTAAAGAATAGATAGTATTGCAGATACATTGCAGTATCAGGCCTTTTTAAATAAAGAAAAGTCATTTTATCTACATACTATGAAAGCTGCAAATGAAATTAACTGTAAATATTAATTATTACTAAATTACTGCAAAACCAGTTACATGGTCAAATTCTCCTTCCACACATGGATTTTATACTGGTGTAACACCCGAGATTTCAGTGGCAGTACAGCTGGGTAAATGGAGAGTTTGTAAAAGCAGATTCAGGCCCATTGCAGGTATACGCAAAATGGGCTAGATCTCAAGCCATGGGGTAATGGTGCAAAGCAGCTCCAAAGCCACAAGATTTGATTCCCAGCTGCTTGAAATATAAGCATAATAGGGCTTCTGTAAACCTTGCTGATACCCTCACTGACTGCTGGGACACGGCAGAGTAGAAAAGACCACATCTAAAGACTTTCCACAGTCTGAAGATCCCCAGCTCTTGGGATGGTCCCCTGACGAAGCAGTGGCACTTCCGAACTCCAGTTCAGTATGGCAGTCAAAAAGAAATGAATGACAGTTGTGCTTGTGCTTCCTGTAACATTTTCTGTGAAAAGGTGGTAAACCCCCCCCCACTTTAAAACTAATGCTAACAGCAGCTACTTTCTAGGCTTCAACCAGTTCAATTTTAAACATATAAATCCCCTGCATTATATTTTTCCAGCTCACTCCTTTTCCTCATTGCAAACCATTACCATGTTTCCCATTAGATCACTTTAATCCCTTCTGTGCTTTGATATTCTTTCTACTTTGTTTTTATTTACTGCTCTGAAATCTCTGTCATCATGTGTACCTCTCAAAACTATGCTCTTCCTGGCTGAAAAGCAAAGCAAACCTCTTTTTAAATGTGGAAAGCAACCATAAACTGGATTAAAATTCAACTTTTGAAGACTTCTGAAGAAGTGGGACTCCTGCCCCTTTTCAAGAGCATCTCCAGCTGATTGAAGCATATTCTTAATACAGAAGGAGTCTTGATCTATCTTTTGATCAGAAAAGTCCTTGCTATTTAAACTGTGTTTCATATCCTTCAGCTTTAAAACCTCAGGCAGGCCTAATTAAAATTTTATTCAGATTTATACATAAAATTGATAAGAAACACTAAACACTAATGTAACAACCATTAGTGCATTAGTGCATTGAAATTTTTGCTTTTCAAAAGTTGGAAATCTATAATTCTAAGTATTAATTACTGTCACTCATTCAACTCACTGCAGAATGATGGACTAAATTTTATATCCTCTTTAAGCTGAGTGAAGCTAATGAAACAAATTTCTGCCCCCTATTGATCTATCCAGTGAAACCCAGGTGAAGGGCTAAGAAACTATTGCTTTCTTCCTTCCATTCAATTTAAGGTCTCATGCGCCTTCGGTTTTTTTACATTAATGTTGTTCAGAGTAGGACACCAGGACACCCCATAACCATAAGCCTACTGAATATTCTCCACTGTGAGCTTCAGCTCTCAACAACCACCCTTGGTACACATGTATGGTCTTTGGACTGCCTCAACACATGACCATCTGTCATGATTGCATGGTGCCCCTCCACAACTGGGTCGGATCCTTGCCTGAGGGCATTAGGTTCCAGACAATGCTGGTTTAGACGAACAGTTTGGTTAACACTACAAGGGCCATCTGTTCTACAGGAAATCCTTTCTCTGTGTCATTAATGAAGTGTTCCCAGCACATAACTATATATTTGTCTCCTTATATAAGCTTTTATGTAATAGGAATTATGAGGGCATGTTGTTTGCAAATGAATAGTTTGCAAAAATACCAAATTTCATTACATAAGTTTGTTCGATACACCTCTTAGTACAGATGAAAACTAACCACATATTTGGCAGAGGAAGTTATTGCTTAGTTAGTGTTTCAGCATGGTTGTAACACCTCAGTACCTCAGGCAATGTAAAAGAACTGAACCTCGATCTAAATCTTGCAAATAAAGTCTATTGCCTCCTGGAAATCAAAATATGAATCCTGTTGAACAGGATCCCAAAATTTAACTTTGGTAAGGAAGTTGAGCTCCTCTGTAGTGTAAGCTAGGATGTTGCATATTAGCATGGTTATTATAAGAACTATATTTCAGGGAAGACCTTTCATATATTTCAGATTTGTAATCAAATACATAATTAATTTTTAGCAAATTAAGCATGGCCAGAATCTAATAACTAAAGTTTTTCGTGTTCACTAAGCTTTTCATCCACTGTTCAAACACACAGCTTTCAGACACTGGAACTGTAACTTACTGAGTAGGAAAGAGCATTCTGCAACTAGTCTTTTGGTAACACCTCCCCCTCCTCCCAATCTCATTTTCACCTTAAAAGGTGGAAGTTTGAAATACAACATATCCTACTTATCTCAGTACAAAAGGCTACTTATAGCTATATTGCTAAAAATTATTAACTACCGCATTTCAAAATACTAGATTGCACCCTGGACAAGACTCCTAATTGTCTAAAAGGTTCTAAAACTAAACACTGTTGGCTGAACAGCCATGGAGGCCTGGAGATGGATGAAGATACTATGCGTTTATAGACATGCTCAGAGGGCTTTATGGATTTTCACTTTATGCCTAATTTAGAAGAGTGTTGTAAATATCAGACACAGTGACCTGACTGAGAATCTTCCGTTTTTGGGAATTTCAGGAGTACTCTTTCCTCTCACATAAGTCCTGATATTACAATTACTTGAGCCATTTTTAAAAAAAATCTAGAACCTTAAGATTTATGTGCAAGCCAAAGGTTACCATCCTCTTTTTTGGATATATTTATAGCTTCCACTACTTGCAATACAAGTGGCATCAAAATGGTTTTATAAATGTCTGTTAAGATCATATAAAAAATTTACTCCTTTTAGTCTACTTAAGTTCGGAAAGATTTGGCAAACTTGAATGAGCTTCAAGCCGCAACCATGGACTTCCGGAGGGCGGACTTTGGCCTGTTCAGGACACTGGTTGAGAGAGTCCCTTGGGAGACAGTCCTGAAGGGCAAAGGGGTCCTGGAAGGCTGGACGATCTTCAAGAAGGAAGTCTTAAAGGCGCAGGAGCAGGCTGTCCCCATACGCCGTAAGAAGAATGGGCGGGGAAGACGACCGGCCTGGCTGAACGGGGAGCTCTTGCTGGGACTCAGGAAAAAAAGGAGAGTTTACCACTTGTGGAAGAAGGGGCAGGCAACTCAAGAAGAGTACAGGGATCTCGTTAGGTCGTGCAGAGAAGAAATGAGAAAGGCAAAAGCCCAGCTAGAACGCAATCTGGCCACTGTCATTAAAGACAACAAAAAATGTTTTTACAACTATATTAATGACAAAAAGAGAGCCAGGGAGAATCTCCATCCTTTATTGGATGTGGGGGGGAACATTGTCACCAAGGATGAGGAAAAGGCTGAGGTACTCAATGCCTTCTTTGCCTCAGTCTTTAACGGGCAGACCAGTTATCCTCAGGGTACTCGGCCCCCCGAGCTGGAAGACAGGGACGGCGAGCAGGATGAACCCCCTATAATCCAAGAGGAAGCAGTTAACGACCTGCTATGCCACCTGGATGCTCACAAGTCTATGGGGCCGGATGGGATCCACCCGAGGGTGCTGAGGGAGCTGGTGGAGGAGCTCGCCAAGCCACTCTCCATCATTTATCAGCAGTCCTGGTTAACGGGGGAGGTCCCGGACGACTGGAGGCTTGCCAATGTGACGCCCATCCACAAGAAGGGCCGGAAGGAGGATCCGGGGAACTACAGGCCTGTCAGCCTGACCTCGGTGCCAGGGAAGATTATGGAGCGGTTCATCTTGAGGGCGCTCACAAGGCATGAGCGGGACAACCACGGGATCAGGCCCAGCCAGCACGGGTTCATGAGAGGCAGGTCCTGCTTGACCAACCTCATCTCCTTCTATGACCAGGTGACCCGCCTAGTGGATGAGGGAAAGGCTGTGGATGTGGTCTACCTGGACTTCAGCAAGGCCTTTGACACTGTCTCCCACAGCATTCTCCTAGAGAAGCTGGCGGCTCACGGCTTAGACAGGTGGACTCTGCACTGGGTCAAAAACTGGCTGGACGGCCGGGCCCAGAGAGTTGTGGTGAATGGAGTTCAATCCAGTTGGCGGCCGGTCACGAGCGGTGTTCCCCAGGGCTCAGTTTTGGGGCCGGTCTTGTTCAATATCTTTATCAATGATCTGGATGAGGGGATTGAGTGCACCCTCAGTAAGTTTGCGAACGACACCAAGTTGGGTGGGAGCGTTGATCTGCTCGAGGGTAGGAAGGCTCTGCAGAGGGACCTGGACAGGCTGGATCGACGGGCCAAGGCCAACTGTATGAGGTTCAACAAGGCCAAGTGCCGGGTCCTGCACTTTGGCCACAACAACCCCATGCAGCGCTACAGGCTTGGGGAAGAGTGGCTGGGAAGCTGCCTGGCAGAAAAGGACCTGGGGGTGTTGGTCGACAGCCGGCTGAACATGAGCCGGCAGTGTGCCCAGGCGGCCAAGAAGGCCAATGGCATCCTGGCCTGTATCAGAAATAGTGTGGCCAGCAGGAGTAGGGAAGTGATTGTGTCCCTGTGCTCGGCACTGGTGAGGCCGCCCCTCAAATACTGTGTTCAGTTTTGGGCCCCTCACTACAAGAAGGACGTTGAGGTGCTGGAGCGTGTCCAGAGAAGGGCAACGAGGCTGGTGAGGGGTCTGGAGAACAAGTCTGATGAGGAGCGGCTGAGGGAACTGGGGTTGTTTAGCCTGGAGAAAAGGAGGCTCAGGGGAGACCTCATCGCTCTCTACAACTACCTGAAAGGAGGTTGTGGTGAGGTGGGTGTCGGTCTCTTCTCCCAAGTAACAAGCGATAGGACGAGAGGAAATGGCCTCAAGTTGCGCCAGGGGAGGTTTAGATTGGATGTGAGGAAAAATGTCTTTACTGAAAGAGTGGTTAAACATTGGAACAGGCTGCCCAGGGAAGTGGTTGAGTCCCCATCCCTGGAAGTATTTAAAAGATGTGCAGATGAGGCGCTTAGGGACATGGTTTAGTGGGCATGGTGGTGTTGGGTCGACGGTTGGACTTGATGATCTTAGAGGTCTTTTCCAACCTTAATGATTCTATGATTCTATGATTCAACAGTATTAATAGGACAGATTTAAACCCTAATAAATATTTTTTTTCCATTAGTTATGGTATTATCATAAGGTTTTACAATACCAAGGATTAAATCTTGAAGAATATAAATAGTAAGCAATAAAACCATTCAGTCTGTACTAAATATTAGGAATTAAGGGATGAATTTAGGGATGTTAGAAAACAGAATGAAACCGAAAAATGGAACTACAAATAAGAGACACGAGGCTATGAAACAGATTTCAGGGGAACTATGGCAATCCTATTATCTGTGACACTCTTTCTGCTCTACTATTATACCCTTCCCATCATGATATTACTTGGATATGAATTATTTGCTCTAAATTAAGAAAATAATGAAAAACTTTAAATAAGAAAAACCTTCCCATTGATGGGACTAGCTTGAATGACCTATGGTTGGACTCGATGATCTTAAAGGTCTTTTCCAACCTAAATGATTCTATGATTTTATGATTCTAATATACTTTTCCATCCCTGGAATTAGTTTTTATCTGTAATAAACACTATTTCTTCTTGCATATATATCCTGTTTTATCAACAGTGCAGTATGCAGTCATCAGCTGAAACAGAGTATAAACAGATATCCTATTATTTTCAAAATCTTCAAAATGGATTTTCCAGTGTAAATATAATCCCTATCTAGATACATAAAAATTTCTAGAGGTGAATGCAGGTGTCCCCTGCTCTATCTACAAAACAAAATTACACAATCAAATCTGCTACAGTACAAACACCGAGCAAAATATCAGCTAACACCGTATGTGTACTTAATAGTAATTGAATAGTAATTGAAAAGTAATTGAACTTTATTGAATGTCCTATTGTGTGTTCCTTCAAACTCACATTCAAAAATTAAAAAACTATACAGCACAACCTTGCTAATATCACTTAGTGTTTTACTCATTAACAGCAGATTGTATCTTGAAAGCACTTCAGGCCATGCCAAAGTCTACATGGTTTCTGAGAGGCACCGTCCTCCCAGGACTGTAGAGCTATGGGCAGGATGTCAGGTTAGGCCCGGACATCCCCACATCCCCTTGTGATGGCCGGTGGGGAGTGGTCAGGCCTGGGCTTTTATCCGCCTGCTTAAGAGACTGAAGGGAATAAATGTGCTTTGCTCTTTTTAGAAGGGTGCGTGGAGGAGGATGATTCATGTACTCTCTTGTGGGATCAATACAGTGTTGATCAATAGCAATACAAAACCATACAGCTCTGATAAATGAATTTTTAATTCACCAGGTTAAAATCCTATTATCTCTGGTGTGTTTTAAAGCCCAATAGCAATTATGAAGGTTGTAGGCACTAGGAAGAACAACAGTATGACTACTAGTAAAAACATAACGGGTTATGGTTATTATGGGTGGGATACTCTTAGAAATTCAGCTAACAGGAAAAAAAGGGTGTGAAATAGCAGCAGTAAGTTGGTCAAAAAATATTATACAGCCAAGGATGATGACAGACAGAACAAGAGAATCAGGTATTAAAAGAACACAGAAAAATGTTAGCAGTATTTCAAACTCCTCAAAACATTTCTAACAAGAGAAGAACTAGGCCAGGTCATTTTAAAGATGAAAGTATAATCAAGTGCTCCTTCGGTTCCTCAGGTATATTCAGACAGGTACAGACTTGGTCCATGGATAGTGGATTTTTGACACATTTATAACAGGAAAACTCACAAAATGCTAAAAGATGCAAGAGGAAAGAAACATTTGCAACTACAAAAATTATACCTGATAGCATATTGGAAAAACTGAATTTCTTATTTTATCAAATTGTACTAGAATAAAAGATGAGATCTAAAGAATGATTCATGCACAAACGTTAAGTGCTTTTTTTTTTATATAAGCTGGAATTTTCTTTTAACTTTTCAGTTTCATATCTTTCCTTCCCTGCAACTGGCCATATTACCTTTAGCCTAAAGCTCTACTCTTTTCAAACAGACCAGCCCAACACTGGGAAAGGTTTGCTGGAAAAACTAACAACCCTTCAGTAAGAGTCTAGGCATGCAGAAACACTTGAATGTAGGCTTTTCAAGTACAGAAATGATGTAACTATTGCCTACAGCTCTTTATCCCCTATACCCCTCAACATCAGAGCTCTATGAGCCAAGTTTCTGGTGAAGACCTAGTTTTCAACCCCTACATAATCTTTAGGGGGTGGGATGCGCATCTGTGCAAGACCAGGGAAAATTCTGTAGGAAGACAGTTCTCATAGTATCTAAGCATCTTTTTTGGCTTTGAACAAAAATCTCCTCCAGCTTGAGGAAGACATTGTCCTTAAAAGGACAGAAAAAGGTTTTGGAGGTAGTGCAGAGGCTGTCTGTCGAAATTTTACATTGTTGCTACTGAGATTGAAATTTTGTGTTATTGCTGCTGAGATAAAAGCATCAGGGCAAGTACGCATCTGGGTAAGGGTCAAAGTAGTACTTAAATGATACTGAATCCATTAAACATGAATATAAATTAAATTCTTCAATAAAGGATATACCTCCATGCCTATAACACTTTGAGCCTAAGTAACAAATAGATAATTACCAACAGTATACCAGTTTTTTGTTTTAATACAATCAAATACCACTTTCAAACATCACACATATTTCAACTAACCTAGATGTGCTCCTGGTCAGTTTATCTCAGCATATGGCTTGTTCTCACCACATGCCATAGATTTCCAAATCTAACTATGATTAATAGGATATGTCAAATAACTGTTGAAGGAAATCCAGCTTCAGAAAGTGAGGCTGATTAATACATTGATTTAGATATTAACTTCTAAGCATTGACTTTATTTTTTCTATTATTTGAAGTTTTAGGAAGACCAGGGATATCAACAACCTTTACTCAAATAAAGGCATTGTGAAACCTAAATTCAATCTAGCTTTAAGAATAATAAGACAATTAAAAAAATCCTTTGTTCTTATAATGGTTCACTACATTTATTCTGTATTATAAAAATATTCTGCAAAAGTTAAAGAGTGTCCACAAATATATATATACATTTTCCCGGCAACTATTTTTCTCAAATGTTTAAAATATAATCCATAGCAAAAGAGAAATCCAAACAGTTTAACTTTCCTCACACCTTTGGTAAATGACAGGATGTCGTAGCAGGTACAGATGACAAATTACATTTTTATTTGATTATGGTCACATTCAGAAACCTCATCGTAGAATGAGTTTTTAAATAGTTCAAACAACTAACGGAAATTGGTTATAGATTTGTAAGTGCTAATCATTCTTACAAAGGAAGAAAGAGCATTTTTTAAAAGAAAACCCTCTAATCATATTAAAATGTTAAAAGATTTTTCCTTATTACTCTTACATGCTTTTCTACTTAAAGGATTCAAAAGTTGGCAAGTGTGCAGAATGACTTACAAGAGTAAGTCTTTGGAAAGGGAGGATGACTTATTGTAAAGCAGATCACACGTTCTCTATTTCTCTCCATAAATCAAAGTGTTTTTGATCATTCAGCATGAAAAAAGGAAAGCATAAATGGAGAGTTACTCCCTAAACATCAAGAATAACACAAAGACATATAATTTTCTTACAACATGAGTTAGGCCACTGCCACTGGAATCCCCTCCCATGACATTTCAAGTGAAACTAGAATTTCATGAAGGACAAATGAATTGCTTGAATGAACTGCTTTGTGGAGTTAGTACATTTACTTGACCATGGGCATATTTTAAAGTGTTTGGGAGATAGATGACTATAGGCTTTTGAAAAATACACTAAGCATTAAAACCATTTAAAAATCTAGTTATGAATATATTTGCAGACTCTTCTATACCCCAATAACATTTCTTGTTTTGCAATAATCTTTACTGTCATCTCAAGAGGATTCAATGGTTTCTTAATAACCTGAATCAGCCTTTGAGTACTGACAACTACAGTGCAGTAAGATCACCTTATATATATTTATCTGTTTGTCAGATTTCCTTCAGCTGTACGTATTTATGATGCATATATTATTATTCTGTGAAGGCTGAGACAAATTAAGTGCATACGTTTGCAAGAATAAGCAATCATACCTCATATCAGGTATAAAAATGTAGAGGAACTGGAGGACCTCCATGGCAGGCATTGTGGTCATTTCTCAAGAGCCTCCTAGCACCACGTAGGATCTAGATACTTAGGATTTTCCTGCTAGTTACTAACTCAGCTGCCAGCTTTACCCAAATGCCCTAGCAGCATTTTAAATTCTGCTTCTATTTCCACAGTCCTTCAGGATCACATCCTACTTAGTTAATCTTGATGAAGTAGAAAATATTTTTCACACGTGGATAAACATGATTCTCAGCTTAAGCTTCAGAAATAAAGTTTTTTCAATACCTGGACTACCTGTTTTTAAACTTGCTGTGTGAAGACACTGTTGTAGCACAGTAAGCTGTTGGTTTTCTGCAATACTATGGCATGCGCTTAAAGTCGAATTTGTGCTGCTTTTGGTCTTGAAATATGTAGGTATTATATAAAAGAGCAAGAATCCCAGTTTTCTGTCCCTGTGCTTCATGGCATTGTATTTTTTGGTACAGCATTGCTGCCTGTGGACAAAACTAGGATTTGGGGTCTAGTGTTTAAATATTTTTCAGTATTTTTAGCTATCTATGAGGTACAACGCTAATAAGGGGATTTCTTCCGCCAGACTCCTACCTTGTCAGCTGAACCGATTTCAGCCGGACAAACCCTGATCTATGCTTACCCACTAATTATAGCTGTCAGACATCATGCCCTCTGATCTGCCATGTTCATTCTCTCTAGATTAAAGGACAAGGAACAGCGAGTACATGTTTCAGTTTGAAGGGGTAGTGAGTAGAAGGGAAGGACCAAGTCTAGTAGTGATGTTTCTTAACTCCATTTGCATTAAATGGAAAAAAAGACTGTTTAAAAGAGTATATTTGCAATTATAGTAGCTACTAGTGCAGTGTAAGGGAAGTATTTAATTACTCAGCTAAAACACAAACAGGTTTAAGAGAAACCCATGGAAAAAGAAAAACTAGACTAAGACAAATAAAACAGAGGTATGACACAAGCAGAGCACTTTAAAATCTATCTATATTTTACTCAGGAAATAAAGGTAACCTCATACTTTTTCCTGTGCCACACCCAGGACACTTTGCACTTTTGTCTCAGTGTCTTCTTCCTTCTCCTTCTGTTGCTAAAAGGAACCACCAAGAAATATGAACAAAACTATAGGTATAAACTTTTGGAAGAAGTCTAATATTAACCCAGAACTATAGTTTATTGAAAAATTGTATTAAAATGAGAAAATAAGAACTCATCTGTAAATAGCATATTCAAAAGGCATATAACTTTTTGCAGATTTAAAGCTAATTGTATTAGCACTTTGATCTATGACAGTGAAAAACTGTCTTTCAGTTCACCATCTGGGGACATAATAACTAGAGAGAAAAATACTTACACTTTTTCTTCGAAAACTCTGTTGGATATAAGCTGGGACTGTCAACGACATTGGAAAGTGACAGCAGCTCCTTGGCTTGCACCGAGTTGTAACAAAGCCAGTCGTTTCTGTGTTACTGCTCAGCATTGCTCACAAATTTGTACTACTCAAATGATGGGAAAGCAAAAATATTGTCTATAGACAATGAAACACAACTGAATATTGACAGAATCATTAAAGATGACAAAAGGGGAACATTTAATCAATTGACATTTTCCCCCCTAAGATTTATTCCAGGATTTTACTATTGATTCAATTTTGAGTACTTTACTAACGATTCTGTTTTGTAATTGTTTATTTTCATCTAACATTGTTACATTTTCCAGGATTTAAACTATTAGGAAATGTCATTTTATATCACTAACATTTTTATTTATTGTAATAAAATCAAAATATGCAGAATTGTATGGTAACACAGAAAATACTATATTTATGTAATAACCTTAGTGAAATTGCTTTAAAAACTTGTTAAAACTTAGAGATCTTTTGAGAGCATAAATGCTTTATTCCAATCATATGTCACAGGATTTATACTTTCAGATTCAACCTTACTTACAAATTACTTTTTACATTCAGTGTTCATTCCTCTTTCTTTTGAACACTATGTACTCTGAGCGTGTTTTTATTCTCTTGCTTGTCCATCTTTCATTTCCACATTTGTATGCACTCAGAGTATCAACAAGAAGTCTCAACGAGCAAAGCATTTAAGTTGTCACTGAGTCTACTCCTTCCTTGCTGTTTCCCGGAGGATAAGCATTCCCCTTGCAATGCTATTTCCCATTCACTGTGCACATTACTGCTCTGACTTATCTGGCTTAACTGCATTACTGCTATATTTATTTCGTGTTTAATACTGATTTGTTTGATAATATGCAATCAAAAGATAAGGCCACAAAAAGTTGCATGTTAAATAGTTAGGTATTGCAGATTAGTCAAGGTATCTTCATCACATTTCACAATTAATTGCAATGCATAGTCTGTATTTTGGGGCACTAAAAGACCTTAGAACCTGCCTCATAAATATGTTCTGGATTTTTGGCAACTGTGTGCTCGATTTTAGAATTAGGAGGAGAGGGAAGAGTGAGGCCAAATCTCACTCAATGGCCTTTGCAAAGGTTGGACTCCTAGGTATTCATTTGTTTTGAACTCAGACTATTACTACATCTGGGCAAAGAAAGGTTTTTCCAATTCATCCAAGAAGATCCCCTTAGATGAAGCATTTCTAGGTAAAAATTGGAACTAACTATGGAATAATAATAATAATAATAATAAAGTAAACATGTCTAATAATCAATCTTTATTTTTAAAAATAATTTTATTTTGAAAACTTATCTTTCTCCTGAATTAATAAAAGCTTTCTAGTGTCTAGATTTTTTTATATACATTAAGGATATATCAAACCTGACTACTTAAGCTTTGATGTTAGAGGTCCCACTGGGATTTCTAGAACTATCACAACTCAATTTGTGACTTAAAATGATGTTTCTAGGTGCCTCAGCTACGATCCAGAAGTCTGTCTAAGCTGCTTTCATGCTACATATCAGTTCAGAAACAGACTATGAAGCCAGATCAACCCTCAGTTATATCACTTACAATAATGCCTTCAAATGCTTTTGGTAAATATACAAATCAGACTGTAATTTTTAACATTAGCTAGCATTCTCCGCTGGCACATTCTTATCCCAAAAGATTTTCCTTGAAAGAGCAAAGTCTATACCCTGGCCTCAATTTAGACAATCCAATTTTTAAAACTTTTATTTATAATTTCCTAATTCCAATACAGTCCTGCTTACATCTTCAGGTTAAAGAAATTTTCTTAAAATGTGATGAGAATTATAAACCATTTTCATTATGAAGGTGCTTATTAAAATTTATTTAATAGGCAACTTATTTTGTAGGGTTTTTTAATCCTTCACAAACTGATTTGAAAGACCTACTCTATAACATTATATTTTGTTTTTTTCTCTAATTTTCAAAAAATGCAATCCTACAGTACTTACCCAGGCTCACTGAAACTGAAAACTGAGTAAGTACTGCAGGATTGGCCCCCTATTAAAAAAGCCCAAGACACATGGTGCTGAGATTAACAAAACAAAGTAAAGCAGCTATGACTTGGCACAAAGTTTGACAAGCTGCAGAAAAGCAAATGTTTAAATAACTGAAGTGGTACTGATTTTCTATTCACAACCTTTTCTCTTCTAAACAGTATCATATTCTTTTCCAGCACATTTAGATTGCAAGTCAAGCTGTGTTTTATTTTTTATTATAATAAACCCAGTCAGTTTACTGTAACAAAGACATACTAGTGGTGATCAGTGTGAAAGCCAGTACGAAATCAGGCTAGGAAAAAAAAAAAAGTCAAATGGTAAAATAAAGGACCAGCCGTCTGGAAAGTTCCTGGATCATGTAAAAAGAAAATAAAAGGCAGTGTTCTTATGAGACTAATGCAGAATACAAAAATATTTTGAGACAAAACTCTGCATCATTGCCTATGACATTTGTAAACAGCAGCAGCAAATCCTTTCAAATAATGTTGCATTTATTAAATATTTTCCAAGTCCTCCTAAAACAAAATAGTAGCGTTTTTTAAAAAAATATTTCTAGTAGCGTTGTTTACATCTGTTCCTCTCAAAATATGGTAAGGACAAAATAAAACTGTAAAGTATTTTTGGTATCTTTTTTCATACATAAAATAACTTCCCTACTTAAAAAATAAGTTTATTCAATCTATGGGATATTAAAAGGGTTTTGCATATTTTATTAGATTTGCAATAGATGATGGCTTACAAAAAATAATGTATGCATAAGTATCTTACCAGATTTTTAACTAATGATCTTTCATTTTCAAGTTCTGCCTTCATTTGTTCTTGAATTTCAATCAACTAAAATATAAACATGTGAGAATCAATGTTGGATTTCATACTACAAACAGGCAAAAAATCCTTTCTAAATACAGTCTCCCTGATCAAGAGACTACATGTGGACATACACATATTTTTGTATTATAACTGGTAACAGATAGACATTTTCACTTGTAGTTAGATACTTTTATGTGGGGTTTAATAATGTCACAAGAGTCACACATATAAGCAAAGTAGAGTGTGATGTCACAGGAGGTAGCAAGATGATGAAAACATTAGAAATGGAGACTTCATTGACTTAAACTCTCAGAAAAGTGGGTATTTGTGGAAACCTGTTACAGTCAAACAGCAGTGGCAGTTTGGAACAGCAGGGGCAATTCCACTGTTCTGCTGCAAATTTGTAGAAAGATCAGCAGACGTTTATATCATCTGCAGCAAGTTCTAATGTATCCTCGCGAGACAAACTTTGTCAGGCAAATGACACATCTAGGCTCACCGAGGAAAAAGGATTGTGCCTAAAGAGCAATTTAAGCAGAATTCTTCAACAATTCTTCAGAAGTTCCAGAATCAAACTCCCTTAAACAGTTACACTGCATGACAAACCCTTCCTTGGGTTTGAGCTGCCTGGGACTTCCGTCAGAGCTACTGTCACTTAGGACTTGCAAGTTAAACATCTATATTTCCCAGTGTCACCAGGAGCAGAGTTTGTTACTTACCGTATTTGCATTTAGAACATACTTAAAACCAGACAATGTTGAGTACAACACTGACATTCATTTCCTTTCATAAAAATGGAGGAACGCTCCCCTTCAGCATAATAACCTAGAAGCTAGAATGCTCAGCCACAAATCAGGGCAACCGACATTGTATGCTGCTGGGAGTTTTATGGGGCTTGATTACAATATCCCAAGTCATGGAAAAGTAGCCTAACTACCCCTCTATGATGAGAATAAGCCACCAGTTCTGTTCAAGCTGTGCCATTGGACACAAAGAGTATGAAATTCATGAGACTAGATACAGAATACTCATGCACGAGCCTGACGACATACCAAAGCTGTGACTGCATGAGAAAGGGACAACCTTGTGTTTTGACTCGCTAGATCATTTATGCATTTTACATTAGATTATGAATTACAAGAAAACAATGAACAAAACACCCCCCCTAAAACCCAAGCAAAAATACTCAGCAAAAATCTGAAGAAAAAAAGAACAAATCTATAGAAAAGTCCCTTCCTCTATGCTGAGTATCCTAAAATGTAGCCTAGAGATTATGGCTCTTCTGTGCTTGCTCTCCCTCTATCCTGCTTTAAAGAGAATATTTTCCCACCAGAACGCAGTGTAAACCAGCAGTTAAGTCTTTGGTATATGGAGCTATGGGTTCAACGGTCTTCAAGTTCATCAATGATCAGAACCCTGGGCAAGTGCTCTAGTCCTTATGAAAAACTCAGTCCTTGCCATCTCTTATGATGCTCTGAGAGCAATCAGAGAGGCAATTGCCCACAGCTAGTGCACAGCTTGGCTGCCTGGCCACAGGAGGAAGATCCAGACTCCAAGTTCCATCTACAAGAAATCAATCAGTAATTTCTAGTTAGTCCAGGTAAAAGACAGTGCTTCCAAAGTGTTTCATCATCACTTAGTACTGACTGTGACTGCTTTGAATCCCGTTTTTAAGTGTTCACTTTTCCTTATACAGTCTATATTGGACACTGGTGTCTGTATCAACTTTGTGAAGTCCATTTCTGGAGTGAAATGTCCAACTGCTGGGCACTACAGCAGTGTGTGCCTTCACGGCCAGCTCCTCTTTTTAAAGATTTAAGGTTTTTATCCAAAGAAAAATTTATGCACATTCTGGCTATCGAGAGAACATCTTTCAATGGGATATGCAAAGGAGGAGGGGAAAAAAGTCAGAAACTTCAATCAGTGTAGTTAATCTTTTAGAATTGTAGTTCTTCTTTCTGGAATGGAAATATAATTAGATTCATTATCAGAATTATAATGGAAAGAGAAGGACAGCTTCAAAGATTTCTCACAGCACTTCAGTTTTACAATTTACCTCACTTGACAGGCTGTGCAGTGGCTGTGAAGGGCTACCTTTCTGGGTAGGAAGGCGTGTGATCCATTTTTACACAAATGTAGCGCTTCCATATCATGTGAGAGGCACACAGAAAAGAGTTCCTATGCTGCTGCTCAAATCCACAGGCTGAGGTCGTACCTATGGGAAGATACTAGACGTAAGACAATGTCCTCCATTGTATAGAGATGAAGGGAAGGAAAGGAAAATATAGAGTAAGTTTCAGGAAAAATTTCCTCTGACTGAAAGGATGAAAAAAATGTACTATTAAAAACATTCTTTGGACTTTGCAAATGAACTAAGAAGAAATGTTCAGTATAGGAACAGATGACTGGCCCTTTCTTTCCAGCATAATGAGACTTCAAGCCTAAGCGGGATTCCTGAGCACTGTCATACCTAGAAAAAAACTAACAGAAGACACATCCCTTCTTTGATAGACTAGTGCATTAGACAGACCAATTAATTTTCCACTTCGATTTTGGATTTCATGTACAGAATCCTAATGAACTTACCCTTTCAATGCTCCTGTAAAGATAAGTAGGTATCACTATTTTCAGAGTGGTAAACTTGATCATAGAAGAGAGATTCATCAAAGGTGACCAAGAAAGGCAATGAAAGGGATGATTTTAGAAATCCAGTGCCTCAGTCCCCACAAAAATATTTTTTTTAATACAAATTTGCATGAAAATTTAGTAATCATGGAATTAGCACATAGAAGTATCACTATTTCCCTTAGGTTTCACCACAAAGAAGTGAGTTATCTACAAAACATATTGGAAATGTTTCACAGAAGGAATGTTTGTTATAAGAAGAAGTTCTGTGTCTATTTCTTAATTGTCAGAATGAGAACTATACACTGTAGAAAAAAGTCATTTGAGAGCCATCACAAGATAGGAAGCCCACTGGAAAGATATCTAAATTTTATACTGGGAAAACATTGTGAGCTGTCAATGTTTTATTGAGATCACATATTAATTAATAAACATTGGCATTGGAAAGTTTTTTTAAAAAGTTGACTTTTATACATTGTTCAGCTATTGTTTTGCTCAGATAGCATATAAAAAATAATTCAGATATACTAACAGCTCTATCCAGGAATAGTGGAATGTTCAACAAGTCACAGGTTACAAAAAATAACCATTTTCTTTTTTGAAGTTACTAGCTATTCACCTACAGAAATCTTCTTTCCCTGCCTTCGAAAGCTTACTGAATGTGTTACTTTTTTTATTAAATTATTCAATCATTTTACTGTAGTTTATTAAGGTTCAGAATTTTCACTGTGTTTTAACAACATTATGAAGTATGACAGGATGAGAAAATCAAAATCATGATATTCATTAAAGGAACACCAATTCATTATTACTCTACAGTGAGTTATACTACCATAAACCAAAATGTAACATAATTCAAGTTAAAGTCAGCTTTCTAATATTATTTGGACTATACACTGCCAACAGTCCAAGCTCGTTACTGTTCTGCCAAGAGCGTAGCTTACAAAAGTAAAAATTACAGTACCTTTTGAACAGTTTGCTCATCAGCTTCCATTTTTGATCGCATTCTTTGAACTTGCTTATCTGAAAACAAGAGGGGAAAAAGAAAACCCGTGAAATTACATGCCTACATTAATGTATTCAAAACGCTTGCTTCAGGTCAGTCTCTAAACCTAGCGGAATGCACCGGAGATGAGAGTCCTGGCAGAACTCTGACCTTCACCACCGCCCTTGACATTCACAGCCTTCTTCCTGCTGTTCAGCCGGCTGGTCAGATAGAGATGAAGAAGTAAGTTCAAGAGCCAAGGGTGACTGAGTGCCCACAGCTTTTCATTAATACTAATTCTGGACATCCTTGCTGTTAGTCACAGCCAATACAAAGTGTTTTAGCAGGTGGTTCTTTATTGCTGACACAAAACTACCAAAAGATAAGAAGCACCACTGAATCAGATGATAAACAGGAATCGGGAATATTGTCTGTGTCAAATTCATCTTGCCACTATTAAAGGTGATACTGGGTCTAATCTATACAGATATAACAAAGCTAAACAGCCAAATTCTACTCTATTGCCGTAGTTTCTAGTCCCCCATTAAATATTTCACTCTGGCAATACACGAGAAGTAACCTGCAGGTAAAGCCTGTACATAAGTACACTGTACTTATCAGGAAAAACCCCTCCTTTCAAGAACTGTAATAAAGCACAGGTATCAAAAGCAGCGATGGCTTATTTGATAGAAACTCATTCTCTTAGAAACCTCCACAGAAACACAAAACCAATTATATGAAGAAATGCACATTCAAATATTTTGCAGAAGCTCAAAAACTACTCTAGAGAGAGAGTAGGTTTTAATGCAGTTCCCGTAAGATAAAATAGTAGACCATCATTTAAAAATATAACTATCTACATACGATGCTTTTCTATTTCAGTAACTTTACAGCATGTATCTGTCACAAAACATGAACTCTAGCCACATTGCTAGGCAATATTAGAAGTCTCAAAAGCCACAGCAAATATTCCTTTGTCATAAATTAAAAATATGTAAATATATGCATTAAAATTAGAATAAATATGTATGAATTGCTCGACAAATACATACAAAATTAGCATTCAATACCAGAAAAAGACAACAGCCCAGAAATAAGTCACCATCCTTCTGAAGCACGTTAACAATTAATTCCAACTTTAGTAACATCTCTCACACGCTGCATTTAAACTAATCATCTTGAACTAACATCAGTTTAAAGTTTTACCTAATAAATATTTTTCTTTTTCAGAGCGCTTCAGAGCGTTTTCGAGAGGAGAAATCTCACTGTGCAGTTTAAAAACCTCTTCTTTGAAATCCTCATTCTCTTTTTCAAGCATTTTTTTTCATGGTCATCATCTTCAAAGACAACCTGAAAGATTGTGATGCCTTGAATTTATAAGTAAGGAATCAGGGATTTAAATATGCTGCACTGGTGTAATATTATACAACACAGTATCATACAATTTCTGAATTCTATTACAGAGTCATAATATGAATAGAAAAAAGTCGAGACTCTAAATAGGTCCCCGCTAGAAGAAAGGCTGCAGTACATTATACACAAAGACCATAACACATGGGGACATTTTATTGACAGGAATAATGCATATCATACTGTTTGTGTGCCCTCATCATTCAGGTCAATTTATTATGGAGGCTGTGTCCAGGAAGGCAGCTGGGGCCTATCCACCCACACTTCCCCCCGTGTTTATGAAGCGCTGTCCGTAACTAGGCAGGCAGGAGAGACCGCGGACAGGCAACACCAGGGGGTTGCAAAGTGCATGGCTAAGGAGGGGGGCTTGTTGCCTTTGTGCCATTTCTCAGTGACAGTGCTGCCAGTGTCATGAGGAGCACATCACATGTCAAAGCGGTGAAGTTTTCAGGCTGGGAGCCGCATGGAGTCCATCAGGCCTTCTGATATCAACACAGTTGGTTTTCTACTTGGTGTCGGAGCCACCCAGAGGCAATTCATATTCTGAACATTAACATGGCTTTGCATGCCTGTCACACATAGACCGTGCAGGGGTTTAATGCTATTGAAGACTACGGTTTAAATCTCTATGCAAACAGTGATTACCTTGTAAGAAGGTTCCAGGATAACATGCAACAAAGGACTTTAAAGTTATAGTTTTAGTAAAGCAAACTCATTTACATTTTTATTATGCGTGTCCTTTGTTTAAATCTTGCCACGTCCATTATGGAAAAGACTTCTTATGCAACTGAAGCTTATTGGGACAGCTACTCTTTTTTTCTTGTTGGTTTCAAAGCTATTGAAAACATTTGAATATATTGTCTTATGGCTGTCTAGATTTTACTGCCACATATTTCTTTTAAAATTATAGAAAAGCTTTCAGAGCTGGCACAGATCTTTATAGTAATACCAGAATATTAACTAACTCCTGAAACCATTTAAAATATTAACACAAAAGAGAAGACTCAGACAGCAGTTGCTTCGCTTACTAAAGAAAATTTAGGATATTATTTGCTTTGCTTGGTAAAAAATATGAACCCTTTTAAAAAATTACTTCAAAACAAACATGTTAAAGGACTTTGAAAATAAAATTCCAAGCTTTTCAAATGGCATATAAACTTACACTATAATATGTTTATACGTAAAATTTACTCTGTAACTATTTGTTTTTTCTCAAAAAAGACATTTTTGATCTCTGATTTACCAGAACAAATTATCAATGTACATAAAGTTTTGGCCACAAAGTTTTCCCTGATTTTATAAGAAATCGTGTAAATAAAATGCCAAGTGCTTTGGAAAGCAATTCATTTTAGTTTGTGGTGCCCCTTCCTTTACTGAAGAAACAGTAGCAGTTTACATAAAGACCAAGTATGATTAACAAAAATGTTACTTTTAATAATGTACATTTTTTGTAAATCCTAATGAAATGCTTCAACAGTATTTCACTTTAAACAGTCTTCATGCAGTAACAGATTTAAAATTAATCCTCTGAGATAATTATTAGATTTCATGTTTTTATTGAAAACTTTTACCAAATCCTGTAGGCAGATGAGCACACTCTAGGGAAAACAGTAGCATTAGGAAAACAGCACATGCAATATTTAAGTAATTAGCTAACACTCTGCTCTGGCAGTGGTCAACTCTAAACCACAGCAAAACAAACTTAGAATTTCAAAAGACCTTTTAAGTAACTGCTGCAGCTCTTAATAGGCTTAAGTATTTGTTCCTTTGCTCTGGCTGTATTTGAACACCAACAGCTGATGCTCAAAGAAGAACCTTTACATAAAATAAACAAAAAGATTTTCATTAATCCTGTGACTAAGTTTTAAATGGTATCTCAACTACAAGTGTAATCACAATCTTTTACTGTTTTAAGGAAAGGCTATAAAAACCACCCAAGACATTTTCTTCACAAACCTGTACTTTGCCCATTACTCAGATAACCTTTAGCTCTAGCTCCACCATCTGCTAAACCCGAGAACTGCAAGTAATTAACTATTCAGTCTCCTGCTGCAATGAGGACACTCATTAGCAAAATGAACAAAGGGACAATTTTCTGTAGCTACAGTCATCTGTTACACTTTGAGTGGCAGGTTTTGTAGCAATGTTCTCTCTACCATCTGCCCACAGCGGTAGCGTTTGGCTTGCTTAAACTAGGGAACTTCTAAGTTGTAAGAAAAAAGGGCTGGAGGTTGGAGGCGATTATAACACGCCTTGTATAGGAGGCTTCAATATTTCTCACTTTTTCTGTTTTATTGCCTTCACTCTAACAGTTTTATTACTTTAAGTAAAAAATATGCATATTTTAGCCTTAATAAATTCTACTATTTATTTGCTAAGGTTACGTACTGTAGACTCTTATGATTGCTTTTCTCATAATACTAGACAGATATGTGTACATAATTTTGGAATATAACAAACTTCAACTAGATTCATCCACCTATACTCATAGTATTCAGGCCAAATAGGTAAAGATGAGAGAATATAACTATTATGCAGTTGAGAAATATGGATTTCTGTTTGGTACCCTGAAGTATTTAATATACACTCAAAATAATCAGTTGGCCTTTTGAATAACAGCTATGGTTTTTGCACTCATTGCAAAGAAATCTGATGCAAATTACCGATGCTCTCCTACGACACGAAAGAAGAAAGTATTTGAGCATATTCTAGTTAAAATTATAAACTGAAGTTGTTACTGTTGTTGATTTACCGGGAATTTGCCTTGAAAATAAATCCATTCTTGAAAAATCTGTCATCCAAATTATTATGTACCTTTCCATTTCCAAGCTCTACTTTAGGTATCTAAATTCCGCATTATGTACACCACAAGAGGGGGCAATTGTACAAGCTGTCATGAAAAACATTCATTTACAAATATACCAGTTTTGAGTTGCAAGGGAAATGATCATTACAATATTTATTTATTGTTATTATCCATAACATGTTACATTCACATGTTTAGAATTTTAATTCTTTCACAGTTTATATCTCTACATTTCAAAGAAATGCAGTTTAAGGTTGAACATGAGAACCTCTAGTATGGCCACTGGTTGAATACAAGCCCCTACTTTTCAGTCGGTCTCCCTGTTATTACACCCGTATCTTCAATTCAGCCAATGCCTCTATTCTGTCAGGGCTTCCAGTCTTGAAGATTTCAGGAGATCAGGATGCCGTCATTCCCTTGACAATATGCTCTAATCGGCAATCATTCTCATAGTGGTTTAATCTTTTAGCCACTGTATTTGGTTTTGTCATCTATGGAGGTCTTTTAAATGTAACAAAATGTAGACACCAGCCAGGAAGGGACTAACAAGTTGCTACTGGCCCAAATAGCTCCATTTACCTTTTCAAGGCATGTCAGCGCTGGCAAGAAGATTAAAGACAGCACAGCTTTGGAGGGAAAATGGGCATTTCATTGCAAACTCTTTGACAGAGGAAAACAGTGTATGTTTCCTGTTTCTGTTTTGTATAAATGCAGAACCCTCGGAGAAGAAGCTGGTGATGACAAACTTCTGCTGTATGGATCAGCTAAAGATTGCATAGATACCAAAGTAGTCCTTGAAGTGCAGTCTAAGAAGGCACTTAGGTATTTAATATGGCCAGCTTATTTTATTTATTTTATTAGGTATTTAATATAGCCAGCTTATACCTGGCTAAGGGTTAGCCAACCAATTTGACACTAATTGTTTATTCCAACTAGCCTTCTCTACTTTCCCTTTTTTCGTCCATTCAGAAACATGTCTGGGACAAAGATCAATTAGAGAATTTTTGTGAACTGTTGTTAGAATACTTCTTGTGACCTGGAGAGGGACTGAAGTTTCCGTGTACAGTACCTCTCAAGAGAATGCTGTATAGATCCCAAACCCTAGGCAAATATCCCTAAGTCCTCTCCTTGGCAACCTATTCAGATTCTGTAATCAAGTAATCTCAAGCTATTTGATAAACAGATTTAAGCTGAGTTTTTCAACTTAGGGCGTTTTCTCCAGCTCTGAAAAATGTTTTGACTTTTTCTTGTTCACCTCCCTAACTGTGCAGACTAGGACTAGTACTCACAAGATTCCAGAAATCAAGTATCTCCTTACACTTAGCTGATCATTGAAGTATCATATCAACCCTTTTAAAAACTGCTATAAACTGAGTCTGTGTTCAGTTGCCAGTGTACTCCAATCCCCCCCTGCATTTTTTGTTTTTTTTTTTTTTAAGATACTGAATTCCTGAAGGTAGCTCCCCATTTTGTAGGTATCAGCTGTGTTCCTTGCTTCTAGAGGTATAACAATTTGTTTCAATGGACCCAGTGCACCACAGGTTGCTACAACTGCCATGTGCCGTCATTACTTATCTATCACTTTGTGTTGCCTACAAGTTTAATCAGCAGTGTTTTAATTTATTTCCAGGTCACCGATGAATTATGTGAAACCTTTATTAATTATTACAGAACTTTAGCAAACTTACAGAACTTTAGCAAGCTCTGTAATAATAAAAAAGTTCTGTAATAATAAAAAACAAACAAACAAGACCTATACAATGCTGATTCCTCATTTACAGGTATTTTTTGAAATCTTTCATTGTTGAACAGGAGCTTTGCCCAAAGAAAATGTCTTTATCTGGTTCATAAATTATGCAAAGTGCAGGACCTGGACAGCATCCCATCTTTCTGGAGTTAAAAGGACAAATGGCAACAGTAGATATTTACCCTACAAGCTCAACACTTTATGTAATTAATGTAACTTTGACTGAAGTCCTTGAACTGAAGAGGAAACTTCACTGCTGCGCCTCCTGGTTTTGCCCTGCAGGCAAAGGGCCTCATCCATGTTTGCGTACCTCTACCCGAGGTCTGAAACTACAGACTTTTAGGAGCTTCCCACCCCTTAGCGGTGGGATTTCAAGGCATGACATATCTTACTGTAGCATACTGAATACTATATTTTAAACAGTGCTACTAAATCAAACACCTTGCAAAAGTCTTGTCTTCACAGGTACCACTCAACCAGACTTGTATTCTACTGAAATAATGAAATCAGCTTTGTTGGAAAATACCTATTTTGTAGAAAGCCTTTAGTGCTGATTAGGAAAACTCATATTAAGTTTGCCATTATGTTAACATATCTAACATAAACAGGGCAGCAGTCTCTGGGGGACCCCTGGATCTAAGCTATCTGTGTTTCCTCATCTAGAAATATGTACTCTTTGTAAACATTTAAAATCCTTTCTGGAGGTTAATAAATCAGAAAGTAATTGTTAACCTGGGATACAAGCACCTTGTTCTGCCTCATCCTATATACAGGACATCCTTTTTTAAATTGCCCCCAGGATTTTCACATTATTAATGATTCTACAATTTTTACCTAACAGTAAGCTCATACAATTGCAGCCACTTCCTTTGCTCCCAATAGGTTAAGATTATTTTGTCTTTAATGGTGCCATTTATAGTTCTTTCCTTGATACATTGTCCATTTTATACCCTTCAAAAGCTTCCAATTATATTAATTGTCGTATTTTTTTCCCTTTTCCCACATTTGTTATATGTTGCTTTAATTTCTATCATTTGCTAATGTCATCTTGCCATGGCACTAAAATAGCACTTTAATAAATGCTGTCCTCTTCCTTGATTATGAGACTATGGCTTTTTGGTCACATAATACTACTTTTCTTAGAGATTTCAGCTTTTTTGTTCATATTATTGTGTTCAGATTTTCAGCCTCAGTCAGTTTCCCTCACCAATGTAAATCAAGCTTTTGAAATATTGCACGTATGTGCATACAAAACCACTGAACACAAATGTGTTCATTCATATACTTACGGCATAAGTTATTAACTTATCATTCACCTTGGCCTCACCTTGAGTACTGTGCGCAGTTCTGGGCCCCACAATTGAAGAAGGATGCGAAGGTACTGGAATGCGACCAGAGGAGGGCAACAAAGCTGGTGAAAGGGCTGGAAGGAATGTCCTATGAGGAGCGGCTACGGACCTTGGGCTTGTCTAGTTTGGAGAAAAGGAGGCTGAGGGGCGACCTCATTGCTCTCTACAGCTTCCTGAGGAGGGGATGTGGAGAGGGAGGTGCTGATCTCTTCTCCCTGGGATCCAGTGATAGGACACTTGGGAATGGTTCAAAGCTGCACCTGGGGAGGTTTAGACTGGACATTGGGAAGCATTTCTTTACCGAGAGGGTGGTCAAACACTGGAACAGGCTTCCTAGAGAGGTGGTCGATGCCCCATGCCTGCCAGTGTTTAAGAGGCACTTGGACAATGCCCTTAATAACATGCTTTAACTTCTGGTCAGCTCTGAAGTGGTCAGGCAGTTGGACTAGATGATCATTGTAGGTCCCCTCCAGCTGAAAATATTCCTTCCCTTCCCTTCCCTTCCCTTCCCTTCCCCTTCCCCTTCCCTTCCCTTCCCTTCCCTTCCCTTCCCTTCCCTTCCCTTCCCTTCCCTTCCCTTCCCTTCCCTTCCCTTCCCTTCCCTTCCCTTCCCTTCCCTTCCCTTCCCTTCCCTTCCCTTCCCTTCCCTTCCCTTCCCTTCCCTTCCCTTCCCTTCCCTTTCCCTTCCCTTTCCCTTCCCTTCCCTTCCCTTCCCTTCCCTTCCCTTCCCTTCCCTTCCCTTCCCTTCCCTTCCCTTCCCTTCCCTTCCCTTCCCTTCCCTTTCCTTCCTTAGAAAACTACTATCATCAATAAATTAGGAGGTCAAAAGCAGTGTTTGGTTATGCTAATTTCAAAAGTTTTGATAGAAAATTCTCATTTTGTGAATATATTTCAGGAAGAAAATGTTTCTGACATACCACCTGCATTTTCACATGATATGGAGGAGTGCTTCAAGAGTTACTTATCCTTTTCTCCAGTTTGCTGTTTGTAATAGAACCTCACCAGAAAGTTATGCTAGCACAAGTTCAGGATTAAAAGAGTCTTAATGTACAGTTACCAACAATTTAAAAAACAAATTGTTCTTTGATGTTGAATACCACTCCTCTCATTTTTCAAATTTTTCTAACTACTTCATCTTTTCTATAAAGCTGTTTTAGTCAAAGATTTCAACGTTACTGATATGGTTCTACCAGATTTCAATAATGTCCCTTACAACACATTTCTTGATGGGAGTATGACTATGCCCATTTCCCCTCCCCCTTGCTTAAATCCTATAATTAGTATATAGTCAATTAACATTTTGCTTCTCTCCACATCCTCTGCCATTTCAAACTAACATCATTTGTTTGTAACATAAAAAGTTGGAATACTATTTACCTTCTCAGTGTACATTATTAGTAAGAAGCTACGAGTATGATTTTTTTTTTAAAGCAGAACTCAATGTTTTAGATACAATGCATGCATATATATCAGTATACTCTATCTGGCTCCAGAATCACCACCAGCCGACAGCTTGGGTGTCTTTACAGTGGGTTTCACAGCCATTACAGTGGGGATACACATGCCATTTGGTTAAGAGGCAGAATCCAAAAACTGCATCAAAA
Organism: Aptenodytes patagonicus; assembly: GCF_965638725.1. Classification (NCBI taxonomy): domain Eukaryota; kingdom Metazoa; phylum Chordata; class Aves; order Sphenisciformes; family Spheniscidae; genus Aptenodytes; species Aptenodytes patagonicus. Next base: position 152,081,571 of record NC_134950.1, read on the forward strand.
TCCCTGATGATGCGCTAAAGAATTCTGCATTACAGGCACTAAAATCTACAACTACCTGAACTTGTACCACTAAAAGCTGCAAGACAGTTTAAGTACTGCCGCCAAGCTATTTTGAACCCTAATAGCAATGAAAAGTTTAACATCTAATTTCCAGTGGAAGTTACAAACATTTCTTTACAAGCTGCTTTCTGATCCAGCTAGGTGTTCTAAAAGTACTCCCACCAAATTAGAACTTTTAAAAGATAGTGAGGAGGTGATCCTGTACCCCTAGAATTCCACAGCCTACTGTGATAAAGACAACCCCTGTTCACATCCAGCCTCCTCCTCTTTTGGAGAAGAAATTTGTGCAATAAAGAATGCAATGACAGCCTCTTAGTATATTCACATGGGAGCCTGGATTGCAGCCCTCGTTACAGAGAACATTTAAATAAACATATTTTCATAACGTAAAACAGCCTCTCCGGGACTTACCCAAATGAAGCAAAAGAGAAATAAGCCATACCACTGTTGACTGTTGTAGCTAACAGTTTGTTGCAAGAAGGAATTACTATCACTGCCTTCTGTACACAGGAATGACTGACCTGGCTTAATGATCCAGTTCTAGAACAGGTTGCATAGCTATGAATTCCAACTGGGGAGAGGTACCTGGTTTCATCAGAGGGTACATTGTGGACCCCGTATTTCTCCTTTACAGGCCATACTGTCTACCTTAGGTGGCTGCCAGCACAGTTAGATGGCATTTTCAGATGTCATTAGTATTATGCATCTCAATGATGCATAGAGAGCAGAGATGAAAAAGCAATCCAGTGGTAGGCTTAGCTAGAACCTTTAGAGCCTGAGACTGCTTTTTATCAGCCTAACGCATATGTGAAGTTTTGAAAAAGTGGTATAGATCTCTCACGTTTCAGTGAACTGCAGATGGGTATAGTTAATTTGAGTAGAAGGACATGTTTATGTTACAGAAGGGATACAAAGATGATGTATGGACATATGAGACTGAATTATGTTTCCCATTTGAAGACTACAGACTAAGTAGGACAGTTCTTAGCCATTATAACTAGCTATTTATGTCTGCATTTGGGTGAGGAAAAAGATTCATAATTGAAAAGGGCTTCTCATGTCTATTAATGGTTATACTCATGTAGCTGTCATACTCCATGAACTTTTATTGCAGGAGTTAAGAAAAATCAAACATGAGGGATTTTGTATTTTATTTTTATATTTTAAATGAAGATATATCTTCACTGCATACTCGAAATGCTGATTTAAATGATTAACAACACAATTCCTAAGAAAAAAAAGAAAATACTTATTTTAGAAGTTATTTAGAGACAGTAGGAACAAAGAGAAACATGAGAAGATGTAATGTAAGTGCTTCTGTAAGTAGCAGTAGAACAGAGGCGGACTTTTCTGTAACTGAGATGTTCATGCATGGGGTAAGAATAGCACTGAGAGCAATATTTTATAGAAGTTTTATAAAACTTTTTGAGTTGATTTTTTTGGATTTTTTTGTTGTTTTTACAAAAATATTTCATAAAATATTTTAATTTAATTTTATTTTAAAAATAGATCAAAAAAGGTAGTACAACTACCAACTCTTGGTCAGACTATCACTGATATAAATTTGTGTGACATTAATAGAGTACTATAAATTATTTTAGTCAAAATACTTACAATAGCACAGGGTAATCCCAAATAGCGTTCTAGTACCTTCCCAACCTTATGTTTCCTATAAAAATAATGGCACTAGAAATACACTTTGTTGAGTATGTTTAAAGATTTCCACATTTGGTTGAGTTTACGATCTTTTACAAAAACATACCATTTTAGCCCTTCCTTTTTCTTGGTATTCCTGCAATTTTCTCTCCAGATCTTCAGTTATGGACTCTTTCTCATGTAGCTTGTTACATGAAAGCTTCAAAAGTTTTCCTGGTGAACATTCCGTGTCTTCTCCATTTATGTTGTGATACTTCTATTACAAGAAAAGATTCTTCAGTGAGACTTGCATGAACTACATAACCCTTTTTGAAAGCTATAGAATATTTTTTGCAATTTGAACACATCATAATGCATATTTTACATTCGAGTTCTGTTCTAGTATCGAAAATAAAATTTTACTGTATCTGACATTTCAAATACTTGAACAAAAAGTGTTATATCTAATACATAATCTATAATACTAGAGAATTCAAACGCACAGCAAAGAATAAAGAAATTTAGAAAAAATTTGCATATCCTCTATATTTTAAAACTTTCAAAGAATGTATTTAAAACATGTAAGAAATAAAACAAGGAGAAAATGCAGCATAAGTACAGAATAACAAAATAAACTATTAAAATGTTAACTTTGCATTACTGGCATTTATTTTTGAATCTTCTTGATTGCAAAAGCAAAGTGTTTAAATTGCATTAAAGGATAAAAAAAGAGCACCTATAATGGATGATTTACTTCTTATGTAGTCAAAAAATAAAAAAAAGACTTTCAAAGAAAAACAACATGTGCAGCCTCCCATTATACAGAAATGTCTCCCCAAGGTGGTGTACTGCCAACAGCTGGCCATTAGGAAACACTAAGCTCAAAAGTGTGTTTGAAATCTTCCTTCAGGAATACCTAGATACCTAGTTTAAGTTATTTTCCAAGGTTAGGTGATTAAATGTTGGTCAGCTTCTTTAAAATATTAATATTAGCAGAAATTACTCTCTTGTGTAATACATTAACATTTGCAGCACTCACTGAGGAAGTGAAAGAAGTAGGGTTCAATTATTTCCTCAGCCACAGTGGAGTCAAACTCAGGTCTCCTTTCTCAGAGCACCCTACCTACAAAGCTATACACGTGCCTGGGATGGGGCGAATCTCTACCTGGCTGCTGAAGCTGGACCAGCAGAATCCAAGAGTAATGCAAGATCTTCCAAAGAGAAAGCAAAGCAAAGGGAACCTGACCCTGCAATCCCCTGGTGAGAACACTGCTACTACACACTCCATGGAATTCATATGCATTTTTTACCATGGAGTGATTACACGAGCTGGATTTGGGAAAGAAAACTTTTCACACACAAAATGAAGTTTGCATTATTCTACATGGTCTATGCTGCAGTTACTTGATCGTATGTAGACACTCACATTTTAGCTAGTCATACTTTGCTTTTTTAATAGTCTGTGGAGATTTAGTTCAGACGAGTCCAGAGGACAACTCAATTCACCCTTCAGTAGGTATCTAAAACTGATCAATGAACTGTGTCCTAAAAATACCTATTTCTCTGCCTTGACTATCAAGAAAGCAAGGTCAGCACAGCTGCATCATAAATATGTCTACATTATTGATGAAGTGTTACAGGAGACAAATGCCACTCTTATTTTTTCTCAGAAGTGACTATCTCCCAAAAGGAGTGTTTCACTACCTAATTTTAAAAGGGAATATAGTTTTTCTTCAAATAGTCTATATAGCCTACAGCGCTCTTTTAAACCAACCCTGCTTAAAACATTAAAGTCACTGCTAGGAAGATTCCACAATTCTTACAAAAAAACCCCTATTTTACACTTGGTTTTGGAGCAGAATTTCTTTCTTCAAGTGATGGTGCTACATATCATTATTCAGGAATGAAGAAGAACAAAAGTAAAAAAATTAACATCTTTCTTTTCTGTGAGGTCTTAATAAATCTTGTAGTTTCTTTCTTTACAGAAGCTCCCCTTTCCTTCACTGCTAAAGCCTAGCTTTTGCCTTCTAATCACTCACTTTAAGCTATGCAACATTCTTGAAATGCATATCATCTTCTGTCACTTGCTCAGTGTTTTCAGCATTCTGATTTCCTCTCACATCTTTTTAAAATTCCTCAGTCTCACAGTTCCTCATATGTTTTCTGTGAACTTTTCTCCTTTGCTTCACATTTCTCTATCCTATTCTCTGAAACATCCACATGATTAATGCTGGTTTGAATGCATTCACAAGTGCACCTGTTCTCCTGCCCCTTCACATGTTTAGGAGATCATTCATTCTGTAAAAACACATTCTTTTCTCCTTCCAGGATTCTTTATGATCTTCTATATACTGTATTATACAGTAGATGCTAACATACTGTACACACTTCCCACTATATATCTCCACTTGACTGCGCTATGTATAAGCAACAGTAGAATAATTATAGCTAAATATTTTTACCCACTACCTTTCACAACTATCCACGTTAAGTGGTTTATTTTTCTTCTTTCTTTCTTTCTTTCTTGTTTTCTAAATACGGACTTTGTTTTGCCAAGAAGTACAAACCTGCATGCTCCATTTGCATGTGGGGGAATAAAGATGAAATTTAAGTTCCATACTTCCTAATTTGGATTATTTTTACTGTTCCAATTACATCCTGAAATCTGTTAATAAGAAAGTTTGTGGCACAGTCCCTAGAGGGCAGTAGAAAGCCACCTGGGGTGCCCACAGTTGGTCACCATTCTCGGTTCGGTCACCTAAGAGTTCATTTACCAAATTCATCAAGACATTTTCATTTTTTATTGAACCAAACAACATTTTATATGATTACTATGTTTCTGCCTCCTCACAGACCCAATCACAGACTGTCAATTAAAGCAAGTTCCCTTCATTTGCTGTGAATTAAAGCACGCTCATCCCTTCATTTGATTTGACTACCCTCAATAACATGGAAAAGTAAGCACTGCATATTTGGGTCTAATCCTACACTGCTTGAGTATTTTGTGATCAATCATTTTTCACTAGTCAAGAAATTAAAAACTCTGCAATTTTTGCTTTCTTCCACTGGTATCTACTAACATACCTCATTCATGTTGCAGTAACTATGATGTTACTCATCTAAAACTATACTCGAGTGTGCTAACTTGCATAAGGGGGGAAAAACAATACTTGTGAAAACAATTATATTTTTGCATTAATTATTTTGTTTCTATTCAATATAGTTTAAATGCTTAGTCTTCATGAAACATTCAAATACACCCTTCTCCAGGTTTTGAAGTGCAAAGCTATTATCTGTAATTAGTTTATGACATATTAATACTCAGGCCAGCAGTCTACTACCACATTAATGATTAAAACCCACCTCAATATTTGCTCTGAGAACAGCCAGTGCATCACATAACTTGTTGGTCGCTTTGTTGAATTTGGACCTCTTTCTGCAATTCAATTTGTAACAAATTACTGAGAACTTTGATGTGCAATAAAAGGACACAAGCAATTACAAAACCAAACCAAACCACTTTTATATATTCTTCTTTTTCATTTAAGAAAATTAAATGCTATCCAAGCTTTTGAATATAAAAAGAATAGTAGCTCATGTTCCTTTTCTATCACTTTCTTTTGCTGTATCAATTCTTTTAATATTTGTTTTTTTAACTTTCATATCAGAAGCTTGAAACTGAGGCTTTATGCATATTTCTCCTTTGTAGTGAGTGCTCACTAGTTGCAACATGATTGCCTAGGAGTGTTAATGCTGGCGTGGGCTGTGATTTACTACCTAAAGATCATTGACTATGTATTTTCAAAGAAACACATGGGCAAAGAACTGTAAATAATTTATACACACAGGAAGTGTGTTATATTTCTTGCCTATTAAAATATTGCTATAAAGTATTTTACTAGAAATAACCACACTACAATTTAAGAAGTTTTCCTAGATATGATTGTTAATATGCCAAGTACAATGTAATTCACGTTCTGTTAATTGCAAATTTGCAAAAGACACCTTAGACAGTCACTTTTAAATCTATATTAGCACTTTTCTTTATTTCCTTATTTTCAATACTTCTGTGGATTACTTTTCATTAAGTAAAATATTGTACCAATCTGCACAAAGAGGGTATAGGAATAAGAACGGGCATCTCGTGAAGATTAACATGTCAGTGAACAAGAATTTTTCTCTTTACCCATTTATAGAATCATAGAATCATAGAATCATAGAATCATTGAGGTTGGAAAAGACCTCTAAGATCATCGAGTCCAACCGTCGACCCAACACCACCATGCCCACTAAACCATGTCCCTAAGTGCCTCATCTACTCGTCTTTTAAATACCTCCAGGGATGGGGACTCAACCACTTCCCTGGGCAGCCTGTTCCAATGTTTAACCACTCTTCAGTAAAGAAATTTTTCCTCACGTCCAATCTAAACCTCCCCTGGTGCAACTTGAGGCCATTTCCTCTCGTCCTATCACTAGTTACTTGGGAGAAGAGACCAACACCCACCTCACTACAACCTCCTTTCAGGTAGTTGTAGAGAGCGATGAGGTCTCCCCTCAGCCTCCTTTTCTCCAGGCTAAACAACCCCAGTTCCCTCAGCCGCTCCTCATCAGACTTGTTCTCCAGACCCCTCACCAGCCTCGTGTAAAAACTCAATGTCTGTCAGTCAATCATTTATGTATTGACAAAGATTTGAAGCCTGTTCTTCAATTTTTTCGTCATATTGTGCTTGAATGATGCTTTTGTAGATGAACAAATCTTGCTGGAGGGAGTGAACAAGGTAAAAATCAAATTCTTAGTAGTATTTATTTTTATATCCTAAGTGAGCTAATCAAAAGAAAAGTACGATTATTCCATTACTCTGTTCAAGATGATGATGGCTAGATTCATCCACCTAAACACAAGCATCTAATGCATTTCTATGCCCTATGGTATCCTCTTTGGTCTACAACGGTCACTTAGGCATGGGTCTCTACACCTGTCAGAGCTCACAGCTTCACATCCATGCTTTGGACATCTTAGGCTGTCAGCAGGAGTTTCCATCTGCAGAGTAAAACACCTAAATTTAGGTGTCTACATAAGAACTAGGTGAGTAAGTTTCTGTTACAGGCAATGAAGTCAATGGACCTTGACTTGCTCGTGTACACATGGTTTAGTGTCAGAAGAAATGAGGTATGAAAGACATCTTATGCAGGGCTGGCAGACATGACACAGGGCTAAAGGAAACCTGTCCCTTTCTGAAACCAGAGACGGAGGCCAAGTAGCATATCTACTACCAAGTAGGCATCTCCACTGGCTACAAAGACAGATCTGCACTGACTATATGGGATGTTTAGATGCCCTGCTCAGACAAAGATACCCCCATGAGACACCTAAATGTAGGCTTCTTAATCTGTGAGCTGATTCTCACCCCAAATAACAAATTTGACTGTTAAATAAAGTCTTGGGGGGCTTTCTCTAATGAAAATAAGAAATATTGCACCATAATGTTCTCTAATGAAATTAAAAAGTAATTATATGAAGAAAACTGTTTTCTGCAGAACAAAACATAAATTATAAAAATGTGCCAAAATGAACATATATTGCCATGTCAGAAGTATCAATGACATCTTTGTAATTTTTGTTGTAAGCACCACTCCACTGTATCACTCCTGTGAATGATAAAAATTTAAAACTGACATTAAGAAAACTATAACTCATAAATTGGAAGATCTGAATATACAATATTAAGCATATATTTCAGTAGTCCCGGGCAAGGAAAGCATAATGAGAACTGACCCTCAATATAAATATAGTTTGTATCCAGATGTACAAAGTGTTCTCTGTTAAACTAAAAACTCACCCCCACACCTTCAGGACTGCATATTTTAAAGATATTTGGATTCAATATTTGACAGGCAGAGAATATTTATGCGGGAAAGATATTTAGCTTTCTCAAAAAATAACTAATTTAGGAACACACAAGTATCTGCCAGATGGTAACTAGTCAGATTCTGCAAAGGAGACACACACATATGTATCAATATAGATCTCAAAATGTAAGCCCAGAAAGTGGTCAAAACTTGTTTATAAATCCTAATTCAATGGTCTGCAAAGTATTTTATGGTGAAAAGAATAAAAATATCTGCATTTTAGCAAGAAGTGACAGAGGAAGTGTTAAAGGAAATGCATTCTGCTTGCCACTGGCTCAGATGAGCAAAATACTCTGAAATCTTTCAGGGTTGTGAGGTAGAATGAGATACTGCTTCTAAAAAGAGTACCAAAAGCATATAATTTTAGTTCTTATCTCTATATATACCATCTGAGAACTAAAAAGAAAAGTTTGTTGTTTTTTTTTCTAGGAAATTAACCTTTTTGTGCACATAATTGTTTTATATCCTGAAGCATCTTCCTTTGTAATTTCTTACACAGTAAAGGGACAGATAGAAACACCTCATTTTGATGGAACAGATCTCCCTCTACAGGTCTCTGGAGGCACCCGTCTTCCATCACAAATTGCTAAGGCATTTATGTTAAGCAGGCTGCACCATGCCTCCTTATGGACTGCACCCTCCCGCCCAAGTCTAAGCATTAAATTTCAGTGAGACACTGCTTAAGATATACATATAATTGTGCAAGAGTAGATAATACGATTTGGATCTTCTTTCTAATTTGCTTTTGTATGTGATTTGCAGAAGCACTGAACTATTTTATTTAATCTCCTTTATCAGATGTGTGAGGTCTCCTTAGCCATACTCATAACTGATACCAGGCGAGTATCAATGGAACTGACAGGCCCACATTTATTTCCAGGCTCTTAGCCACTATTAGATAGATTTAAACCTTCAGAATTTTCACTTATCTTTTTTTGTACATCAAACAATGTTAATCCCTATGCAATTTTCTCTGATTCAGATAGCCAAGTAATCCAGTCTCTAAGTCAACTATCAATACTTGTATATTATTCTATTTTGAAAACAGATTTATATAATTTAGCTGAAATAGGTATATGAAGACAGAAGAAAAGCCAAAACAGATTCCTTAAGAATTACACAAAACAGAGATGACAGTGACAAAAGTACACGTTCTATAGCATGAGGAAGACTCTGTTATGATACTTTCCTAATTTACCTTGATTAAAGCCTGTGTAGCAATAGCTAGCTCCTTTAATTCTGGTATTTCTTTGATATCTGTTTGCATAGCATGATCTGTGCTGTAATATGCTATTTTTAAGTCGTCTGAAATGCAAGGCCTGCAAAACCAGACAGAATTGAAAAGAACACTTGCAATATTACAGTATTTGCATTAATCAAGTTAATCGATCTTCTGTTAATAATGGAAATTCAGAGTCAAAGTGCCTATATTTTTTATCATTTCACTTGTCTGACTTTTTTAAGATAGAGGGGAATTTAAAAGAGTGTAATAAAAACATTAACAGTTTGTTTCTATGTTTGCTTCATGAACACAAGTTTTTTTTATTCAAATAAATAACAAAAGAGTTAAACAACACTAAACATTATGCTAAAGAACACAAAAGAAAATGCTAAAGAAAAGAATGTATTCTGTCAGTAAATAGATTATTTTCAGTGTCCTGTAGAGAAATATATCAGTCCAGAAATCCCACACTGTAGATTTGGTTAGGAGCTGGATTTTCTGTCTCACTGATAAAATGTATTATTTTGATACTATTAACATAGTCTAAAAGACACTTAACATTGTTACATTTTTAATAAAAAAATAGAACATTGGATTGTTAAAAACATAGTATTTTGACTCTGTCAAAATTCCTTTCTGTTAGAAATGGATGGTGTCATAAAATTCTTGCCCAGGTCTACCTAACTAACAGGTCATCCCAACTGGGCAAATAGGTTTAAAATTTTAATAGCATTCAACTGGAGGTGTTCCAAAGACCTCTTTATTTTGTGAACATTCAGATATATTCCAAGTACTCGCAGCCCAGAAGGCCAACCATATCCTGGGCTGCATCCAAAGAAGCGTGGCCAGCAGGTCGAGGGAGGTGATTCTGCCCCTCTACTTTGCTCTGGTGAGACCCCACCTGGAGTACTGCGTCCAGCTCTGGAGCCCTCAGCACAGGAGAGACACGGACCTGTTGGAGCACGTCCAGAGGAGGGCCACAAAAATTATCAGGGGGGTGGAACACCTCCCCTATGAGGACAGGCTGAAAGAGTTGGGGTTGTTCACCCTAGAGAAGAGAAGGCTTCGGGGAGACCTTCTTGCAGCCTATCAGTACTTAAAGGGGGCGTATAAAAAAGATGGCGGCAGACTTTTTAGCAGGGCCTGTTGCGAGAGGACAAGGGGGAATGGCTTTAAACTAAAGGGGGGTAGATTTAGACTAGATCTAAGGAAGACATTTTTTACACTGAGGGTGGTGAAGCACTGGCACAGGTTGCCCAGAGAGGTGGTGGATGCCCCATCCCTGGAAACATTCCAGGTCAGGCTGGACGGGGCTCTGAGCAACCTGATCTAGTGGAAGATGTCCCTGCCCACGGCAGGGGGGTTGGACTAGATGACCTTTAGAGGTCCCTTCCAACCCAAACTATTCTGTGATTCTATGATTCTATGTGAAACTCCTCACTGAAGCAGTTGTGATCCCAGCTGTAAGGCTGCCCTGTAAGATACTGCCCTGCACAGCCAAAAAGTGTAAATTACTATGGGCTATGTTAACTTTAATTTAGTGCACAAATAGATTACTTTCAATCAAAAGTGCAAGTAGATTCTTCCAAAACAGAAGAGAGAAGTCTGTACAAGATACAGTCTTATCCTTGTCAGTGCCTGGAACAGCAGCAAAATACAGGGAACGTTGTTAAATAGGTAAGACAGGTATTTAGGTGAAAGCTCAGCATATAATCGTTCCAGGAGCATTACCAAGAGCAAGATTTAGGATGCGTCCGGTTTCATGGTCGAAAGCACCGTGAAACGGAGTCCCGTTAACAACGTCTGGTGTCACTCGAGGCCGATCGGGAACCGCCCTCGGCCCCTGCAGTTGTAAAAACAGGCGGGATCTCCACAGAAAGCAACGGTACCCATACAAGCCAGGGCTCAGACAGCAACCCGCCGTCGCCGAGGGCTGCATGCGGCGCAGCGGGACGCCAGGCCAGGCCCCGGGCCCCACCGCCCGCCGCGCCTCAGCGCCCCGCCACCGCCCCTCACCGGCGCTCGGGCTCCGGCTCCTCCGGGCAGCACGGCAGCGCCAGCAGCTCCAGCGTCTGCGGGGCCAGGCGGAGGGCCCAGGGCCGGGGCCAGCAGCCGCCGCCGGCGGGGCGCTCGCGGCCGGCCGGGCCCGCCCTCCGCCGCGGCCGCTGCGGGACGCCGTCCGCGGAACCACGGCAACCGGGCCCCGCCCGCAAGGCCTGCAGGCGGCGCCGGTTGGAGCAGCGAGGACGGCGACGCTTCCGCCCGCGGGCGGCAGGAAGTGACGCGCGACGCCGGGTGCGGTGGCGGGCGGCGGAGCTGGGGTCCGGTGCGGCGGGGGCTCCGCCGGTTCCCCGGCCGCGCCTTCCCTCGGCTTCTCCCGCAGAGGCAGCCGTCCCGTCCCACCGGCCCCTGCCTGCCAGCGCGCCCCCGCGGGACGGCCGCACGGCCAGCCCCGCCACCAGCCTCCGCCCCTCCGCGGCGCCCGTCGGCGCTGCTGCCGTCGGCAGTTTCTGAGCGGGCTACCCGCCCGCCTCGGGAGCAAACCCCGATGGCTGGTTCACCCTCGCAAACCTCCCCTAGGGGAGCAGATGCGTCCAACTCCAGCGTCCCATCTCCCGAGAGGCAGAACGCTTTTCATGCCTTTCTCCTATTCGCTACCGGTCAACTGTTGCGCCACAGATAACCTCCCTCCCTTCGCATGTGCTTCTCGTTCAACAGGCATTAATCTACTTCAGTAACCTCCTTTCCCCGCCTTCAGCCGACCTACTCGCTGCTGCGAGCATCTGGCTAACTCGGGACTTTGTGTTGAAGCTGAACAGAGGTCTTTTCCAACCTCAGTGATTCTATGATTCTAAAAGCGCTGTTAGGTTGAAAATACAAATGGTTAGAACCTCACTGGAGAGTAAGTATCCGAGGAGAGTTCATGCACTCCAGGTAAATTACTGTCGGGTCAAGAAACATTTTCCCCACATCATGGCATGTTTCAGGGAATATTGCATGTAATGTGGCACCCAAATAAGACGATTCCCACCACACATTGACCATCCTGAACTTCACCCTCCCTCGTCCAGTCCGTTTGAAAATAGAGGTGAGAAGTTCAGATGGGCTTCTTAAGCTACATAGGAATGAGAAGAAACTGTGGAGGAATTACGGAATAGCGGCTTAGGTGATGGAGGTAGGTGAAAGAAATCTCAGGCAGCTTATGACTGCAGGCTAGAAGAAGGTGATGTCAGGCCATTATGAGTGGCCTGTTTGCTTTCGTTGTAATACCGAACTTAGGCTTTGACATTTAAATGGTTAGGAGACAGTAGTGTGATGACCAAAAGCTATGCATAATTTTCTCACGAGTCTCCCTTGATAGAAGTCCATCAGCGAGTATGGGCTAGCTGGAAAAACTATAAGATTATTAAGCTGTGTTTGAATACGCTATTTGATCTCTAGTGCTCTTTGACGTCAATAATTACTAGCATTTACACGAAAAATCACTTCAACTTTGCTTGAACTCAAGTTACACCTAGTGAGATGGCAAGCATTTAAGATCAAACATCACAGCAATACCACACACCTTTATAAACACAGAAGCAAAATAATGACTTATCTAATAGAAACGGTAAGGATTTTTAAACAGGATGATTTCTTCTAATGGAGTTGAATTTTGCTAGGATTAGCACCTATGTCTGTTCAATGAGAGATGTAATTTTTATGGGCCAGAAGTGGTTACAGAGTTGGTTTCCTTTATCCTAAAGAATGAATTACCATTAGCAATATTTGGAGTGATTAGCATGGATAAAACCATTCCAACTTCTGTGAATCCACAGAAGTGTCAGGGATTCATATGGCTTATAGAAAAAATGTGCCTTTATTTTCAAGAATGAAAATAATTTTATTAATTGCACCTTTTCTGCAGGCTCTGGGCCCTATTTCATTTCATCCACAGAAGAAATACGGAAAGCGATACAAACTGCCAAGGTAAAACTAAATGCTAGATTTGTTCTCTTCCGTGAGCCCAAGCTGAAGAAGCGATAAAACAGCGATCTCTTTATATTAGTGAAACATAATTGGTAAGAAATTTAAGAAGTTAGAGAATACTACAGGAGATAAGTCATCAATACATTCACAAATGTTACTTAAATGAATATAAAAAGGGAGATTTCATTATTAAGTCACATGTGCTGAGTAATAGTTTAAACTGATCCTTGTAACTCAGGTATTCTTCTCAGACGTTTTCTTTCAGTTCAGAAAAATGGTAAGGGTTATTGAGTGAAAAGCAGAAATTGTTACTTTGTTTACAAAGAGCATTTGTAAAACCTGTCTTACTTTTAGGTCACCCTCCAACAACAGTAACATATAGAAGAGTGCATTTTGGTTTGGGAAAAAGTGTAATTTGCCATTGTAAACAGAGAAAAAGTTTATTAACATAGGCTGCAGCATGATGTGGCAAAAACTGCCAGAAAAATACATCAAAGTTTTTATAACATGTAGGAATCAGATTAACGGTTAAGAAAACTGGTCTTCTTGATCCCATATATTGCGTGGATACGTACGAGAGGAGCAAGTTGTGTCTATTAGAGGATTCAGGGCACTGACCAGAAGATTCACACTTATTTATGAACACTGAAAAACAGTGAAAATTCAACACTTTGCTTATGATACGTTTCATCCTGTGTTGGTTGTTTTCTTATTTTTGACTACAGTCTGGTCCTGTGATTCTAAGGACTATCTTTATGTTAAGTAGCTCACCCTAATTACCTCCTGCAGTCATAATAATCTTGTTTATTTAGAAATGTCTTTGTTGTCTAGCCTGGGCAAGGCCAGCTATTGATTCTTTTAAGATACTAATCAAAAGATACTTGTTTATAGTCTTCGTTCACCAAATTCCCTGAAATGGATTTTACAGTATTTTAACCCAGTTAGGAGCTGCTGAAAATGGATTTGGAATGGTACTGGTGCCAAATCTTAAAGAATAGTATTTATGGCATAATAAAATACTGGTTTTAACTTTGCAAAATGAGTGCAGTTGTAATCTTTGAAAAGTAGGTCCTACTTGCCTCTGATTTGTGTCCCGTCTCTCCGGGAGCGTTGCTGTTTCGCTGGCCGGGGCTTCTGCTTTCTGTGGAGAGGAACACTGTGGCAGCCCAAGCGGGAGGCTGGGCTTCTGCGTCAGCACCGCTCTGTCTCACCATGGCTTCCCACTCGGTTTAGATGAACTTGACCTCTGCGGAACTGATTGTTTACAGTTGCACATAACATCTTTTTAAAACAAGATACCCTTTTATTGCTTAGCTAAACCACACTGTTTAGGGTCCCTTATGTTAGAATTGAACAACAAAGCTTCTGTGGCTGTTTGTGATGTGTCTGTTTGTCTCTTTGGCCTGGAAATGTTCAGATTCAGTGACAGGATGGAACTGGCAATGCACAACAAAGCTCCTCTCCCCTTCCAGCTGCCTCAGGTGTTTGCTTCAGATTCTAACTGTGAGCGTTTTACACGTTCAGTCTCTTTTGACTGAAGTCATCAAGAGTTAATGTCGGCTCATTAATTTCTGACCGAGTCTCCAAGGTAACCAGGCTCATGTGCTAACAGTTCTTGATATTTTTTCTTACAACCCGAAGTCTCTTAGTTCTGTATTTCAGAGAAACAAATAATTTTCTAAGTTAGAGTGGGTCACAATACAAGTACGACAATTAAAAACATACACATTTCCTATTTTTCCTCATTATCTGAGGCGTGTGTATTGACCTGAGAGAAATACAATATATCTATTTTATTCTCACTGGCTTTGTTGGAAAAAGTGAACGGATCTTCAGGCATATAGATCCTTCTGCAAGTCTGACAAAGCAGCAGCAAAATTCATAAGAGAGAGTTGCTCGTTGTTTAAACTAATTACACCAATTCCTTGGACAATTTGGAAGAAACAAGTGTAGCAGCATTTTCAGAAAAGAGCTGTGTTTGCAGGGGGAGAGAATGACAGATCATAAACCCCCAGGAAACAGAGATAAATGGAACAAAGTAGTGGGATGCACATTAAGATCAAAGTCTTTACCAAGCTATTGCCCTACTGTTATCATTAAACCATAATGGTCCTCACATTCATAGGCCATCCTGATTTCACCATGCTGCTACTAGTATTTGTTACCAGGATCCTTTCATAAAATTATTTGCAATTATGTCATATCTGAACGCCAAGGCTGTGAGTCAAGACTAAATTTATTCATTGCCAGTTTGTATCCATTTCTCTTTGGCCAACGTTGTGCTTTAACTTAACGAGCTCTTCTCACTCCCTAGTATTTCATCTGTGATGTATTTATAGAGATCCCTTCTCAACCTTCATTAGATAAAGCAAGCCAAGAACAGTTAGTCTCCTCTTGTTAGACAGTCACCAGTGCCCTGATCGTTTTAATTCCCCTTTGCTCACATTCCAGTCAAAATTCAACATCCTTAAGCAACATTGACCAGAAATGCATATGGTATTCCAGATGAAGTCTCACAAGGTCTTTCTACAGGAAATACTTATTTATTTTGGGTACATTCTCACCCTGAATTACTAATTGATTAACGTTTAATTTTCATAAAATTGTCCTTGTATATGAATCACAATTTGAAGAATGCTTACGTTTTCATGTATGGATAATCTAGCTTATAACTAGTGCTTCTTTATAAAAATTTTAATGTTTCAATTACGCTTGAACAGAAACTCTCAAATTAGAACTTTGAAAATGTCAAATCAGAAAAATAATTCCATATTGTACACTTAGGTATGGAAAAACTAGGTTAGGAAAGGTTTAATTATTTACACATATGAGTAGGACATCAGTCAGGATGAATTGATGTCATCCCTCCTTTCTAATGGCTCTACCTGCACTATTTTTTCTTGTTAGGCAGTGGAGTTAAATAGCTGTGATCTGACCTTGCTGTAACAGTTAGCTCTGTGCAACACAGATGGAAACAAAGCAGGTTTTTAATTGTGATGAGGTAAGTTCTCTCCCCACATTTCATCAGGGCTAGGACATGAGTTGCTGAGCTGGTTATGTAGCACGTAACCACAGCCCTTTCCCACAGGAAGGACTCGGCAGTGGAACAACAAAGCTGGTTAATGTAATTACGTGCTATTCCGTGACTCTCAAAACATGAATGATGAAATGTGGTTTTCTGCTACACTCACCTCTCTGTGTGAAGTGATGATTCCTCCTTTTGCTGCTTACTGATGGGAGAAAGGTGGGGAAAGGTGTGCATTGCAAAGTTGTGGAGGATAGAGGGGATGACGCTTCCCATTGAATCAGTCTCAGTTTCCAAAGCCTTTCCGTTGCGAGGCCACACATGGAAGTGCTGGCTACTTGCTACCTCACCGGGGTATTTTTTCACTTCAGGAGTAGGCAGTTTGCACCTTCTTTTCTACCATAGTTCTTACAGTTTTTATCAAGATTAATCTATTAATAATATTTCCTGTAATTGTGAGTGGCGATTTCCTGCTTCTGGTATTTCTGTACTGCCCACTTCCCCTACCTCCTTCACAGTCTGTCCTTGTCAGAACTCTGTTCTGCTCTTGGTATTTGCCAAAGTATCTGCTTTCCTCAACCCTAAATTTGCCATTAACCAACATGAAAGGGAGAGAAGGTAACTATTTCATTTTCTATAACTGATAACAAAATACAGACATTGCAAACACTTTTATATCCTGTAAGGTTTATTAAAATAGAGAAGATAACCCTTTCTAAATGTCATACACGTTATAAAGCTTGTTTACATCACGTTACTACCACTAGTTTTTCTCAGAGGAAACAGCATTGTAGATCCCTTTTTTTCTGGTAGCATCTTAAGGCTCTATGCACAATGACCACCACAAATGCCATCTACCCTTCTGAGCAGAAATGAGAGACTTGACCTGCGTCATTGCTCACATTCAGAGGCTCACTTATCAAGTGGGATACCACCCGAGACCTTGAGATATGAGCAAATGTCTATATTTATCACCAACAGCCTCTTTCCCACAAACTCTTGCCACATGGTGTCATAGCATGGGTTACATCTCTAATGACTAGTGCACCCATACAGTGAATAAGATTTTAATAAGATTTTAACATGACAGTATAGCGGAAGCTGAACAACAAATCATGAGGCAAAGCTCTCCGAGACACAGCCCTTGTTTTATGCAGCGTATTCACACCTCAGAAATAAGTGTGGATACGCTTTCTCTCCTTTTTATGTTAGTGGTACATTTAGGGTTGAACGAAGTAGGTAGTCTAGTTAATACCAACACTTAAGCCATCACAAAGCAGCTGGCATCAGAAGAAAAAAGAGACTGGGAGAGGGAAAGAGCAGAACTGGTTCTTTTGACAGTGCTGTTAGCTCGTGACATCTTTACAGGTTCATTAACTATGCCCTGAATAAGTTACCTGTAACTTGGTAATTTTATGAAAGGAATGGAATGATATGATATGATCTGATCACCTGCAAGCAACAGAGGATAAACAGATGATTCAGGAAGTTCCTTCTAGTTCCAGCTTATATGTATTTCTTCTCTGTATTGGAAGATCCTTGATAGATATTTCTATTTTCTATTAATTTTTAAATATTGTCCTTGATATACCACTTCAAATTATTAATGAAAATTAAACATTTCATTTTCCAATTATGTACAAAGAGCTATTAATTCATGAAGTACTTCAGCCAGAAATATCTTTGGCTGAAGGGCTGTTATGTTAGCATTAAAAAAAAAGGCAGTGGAAATGCTTGTTCGGTGTCATTCAATATATCATTTAAGCTAACTTCTCTTCCCTTCTTCACTAACAAATGTTCCTGGTGATGTAATTAATTTGCTCCTTCTGTGTCAATCATGTATCTACTACACATTAAAGTTAAAAGTAGCTCCACTCTCAGGCATCTAGTTTTACGTCAGTGAATACCACTGTTGTTCCACAGCTGTTTTTGTGATCGTGGTTTGCCTTCTAAACAATCTAAACAATTCCTGGAATGTGCAGCGTAACCAGTGATAACAGTCACGTCAGGAGAAACTTTAACCACAGGAGATGTTTACGCTTTATTACTCCAGAGATTGTTTCAAGATCTATTCTGTATTAGCAAAGGACTGTACATTACCCTATAATGAGTGAACCAGAAGCCCAGGATCGTTTATCTGTGGAAGATGGTGAAAGGCACCTCCATACTGTGTTCTCCTTGCCTTCCAAACCCCTCTAGTGCCTGTGAGGCCACAACAGGCAGGCAAAAGTGACAGAAGTGGCAAATGCAGGAATATTCTGGAAGCAATCAATCTGCGGGTTGTGTTTTATCCAGGCCACACTAAAGCAAAATTTAGTTTTTGCCTGGAATCAACAGCAGCTCTATATGCAGCTCAGAAAAACAGCAAAAATCCATCTTCTGGTAGCGAAAGGCACTAAAGGCACAACCACGTGCCCCTGGCTTTTATAGACACCCTTGCATTTAAGACATTCAAATTCTTCCTTGAAATTTCTTTTTCACAAGAACTATATTCACAGCACTTTGTCATTCCTCTCTGGAGCAAATCACGGTTTAGGACGTTATTGTTAAAACCAGATGTCAGGCATCTAGGAAAATGACCTTTTAGATAATGCTGACTTCTGGTAACTGCTAGTATGAAAGCTGAAAACTAGCCATGAAATGCTTGTGCTGCAGCGGTTCAATGGGATTTTTGTCATTCATCATCCAGAAAGAGTGGATTCCCCCCGGGCCAAGTACGTGTGACTAACTCTGTGTGCTTAGTTACGGAAAATGTTGGTTACATTACATTGTCAGTATTTAATAGCACCACGGGTAAAACACACCAAGGTGAGCTTCTCTTTCCATTTATTTCACATGGGAGGTAATAAATATGTTAAAAGTAGTATACTATTAACACTAAGACAGTGGTATAAATGTTTGTTGTGTCTCTCAGTTACCTAGTAACAGGTTTTGGTTGTATTTTAACCTTATTAGCAAGCTTCCTATGTGCATTTTAACTGAAAATATAGGAAAGACATTGTATCTGTTTATAAATGAAAAGAGAATAAAAGAACAATCTATCTGTTACCATTACCAAAAACTGCTGGCATATTTAGCATGTATTTCAGCATACTCCTTGGATTTTTGTTCAGAGATAAACAAGTGTTTTGTCCAGAATATGCTATGGTAGAGCATCAGAATACAGACACGATGGTAATTTGGGCATACATAATAAATCTGTTTCTTTCCTCAAATGAAGCACCACAAGCGTCGTACCTCATTGTAACTAACAATCAGAATTAAACAGCTGCCCATCTGTTAATGTACCACTGTTCCAAATAACCTATGGTTTTGGAGAGGCAGAGCAGTCATTAGCGGGAGTTTCTGTAATATCCTAGAAGAAAGAAAATGGCAGTACTGAGTATACAAAATGCAGCACTCACTTATGACAGAAGTGCTTTTATTCTGCTGGATCCATTTACTATCCTGTAACAGAAAGAGCTGCCTCTCCCTCTCTCCGTTACCAGACTATTTAAGACTTTAAATCCACCATCCTGTAGTCAGCTCTGGCATTTACTGGTGGACTGAGCAATTCACTAAGCAAAACCACAGATACCTTTTTTAAACTAAAAAAAGTAGGCAGAAGGGCTGGTGAGCATGAAGTAATGTACATCTTTATTACAATAACAATGAACAACTGGCACATTTAAAATGCCCTAGGAGGGGGCACCTTCCAGTGATTTTACATTAAATCACCTATGAATATACTAGAACACATTTTAACTTGGAAATACACCTTGTGAAGTTTTGATTAAGAAGTAAAACTAAACAGGAATCTTTCCTTTGCTCCAAGCCTTCATTTCAAGGAGGAAAGACTTCAATTTACCACCATTTGATCAATATATATTCCTCTCTAAGCAATGATTAGTTCAGAAATAAAGACCGGCTGACTGATCTCACAAGCTATATTTAAAAAAAAGTTCTGAACATTCTGAAATACAAGAGTCACTCTGTAATTTCAGAGCAGCTGTAATTACTCCCTGTAACAGGCTGCCAGAAATGCTCCTGGCTAATGCCCATCACCATTTGTTCTAAAGATACCAACTTTCTGGCTCTAGCAGGTAAGTCAGGACATTTGGGCTTCGATTCATATCTGATACACCTCTTGCATTTCAACTTTGGAGGCAATAATTTTGGAAATATAGACTCTGTAAATTTTATTAAGAGGTTCTCAATAATGCATGGAATTAGCTGCCGTATTTTATCCAAAACAAAAAAATAAGGTGGATGTGAAAACTGTTCCCTTAAATATCCACAGTTTTTAGCATCAAGGATTTCAGCATTTTTGCTTCAACATGCAAGTTAGCCAAGGAGATCAGAACACATTTTCTGTATAAAGAGAATGAAATTCCATATTGTGTTGCTGGTGGCTCTGTAATCAGCTTCAGAGATTGAAGACAGGAAGTAGCTCCCTGGACATGGATCCAAAAGACAACCAAGGCTCCAAAGAAACAATTATTTTTGATGTTGCAGTCTGTTGCACACGATCTCTTAGTTATGTGTTTTTAATTAGCGTAAATGGAACACGGAAAAGAAATTTTTCAGAATATCCAAATAGAGGGTTTTTTTGTTTGGTTGTTTTTTTAAAGTTCTGCAGTCTGCTTGGATTACTAAGACTTTTCCGAAGATATTTGAGACTATGGGATGGAATCCAGGAATTTTTTTAAAGGTAACTTTGAAATTACATATATCAGTACCTTTTTTTTCCATTTCGGTAGGAATAAATAAATGTGTTAAATTCGATCATAGTGTAAACTGGTGTTTCTTGGTCAGCATGCCTGTCAGAACATAATCAAATCCAGTGTGTACAGGTAACGTCATCGTTCATGGACAAAGGGTTAGATATGACTTTATTTATATCACAGCTAAGGCTAAAAGACATGGCTTAACTTTAAGAACTACAGGCACTAATAAACCAATCATCAATGATCTTCGAGACCTGTATTTTAAATCTGGTCTCTCCTGTTATTAAGTGATGATTTATATCACACTTTTCATGTATGCATGCACTACATTTTCCGAAGTAGGAATACAGGTGGACAAACAGCAGCTTGTGCCAGTGGCTGTCAGAAAACTAATGAATGAATATTATTCCTACCCCGGCTGCAAATTATGAATCATGACACTGATTATACGTAGGCAGAAGCATCGTTCCTTTTCAACAATAACACGGATACAACAACTGTTATCAGTCAACTGTAGGTAGAACATCTCCAATAATTTATACTTGATGATCAAGCCTAAAAATCAAGCTGCTTGGCTGACAAATTGTTTCATGAGAAATTGCTTTCGCTACCTTCTGCGGCATTTTCCAGGTCGGCCCCCGAGAACACCCAATGCAGTGTTCCCCTCGTTGAAGTTTCCTCAACGCTTCCCGTTACCGAACGATTTCACAGTTCGCACGCCGCCCGGCGTGGCAGGCGGGAGAGCAGGCGTTTCTCCCCAAACACTCCTCACACCGAGGCACCTGCTTCCATCAGCCTTCCCGCGCCTCCCTCCGGCAGCGGCCGGCGCGCACGACCCCGCCAGAGGCCGGGTTTCGGAGCGCGGCTTCCCCGGCACCGGCTCCCAGGCGGCGGGGCTGAAGCAGACCAGGGAAGCCGGCCCCACACGCGAGCGCCCAGCCCAGCCCCGGCCAGGCAGGCCAGGCCAGGCCAGGCCAGACAAGGCCAGGTCCACCACACACCGCTCGCCCCTCCCCGGCGGACAGGGGAGGGGACCTCCCCTCAGGCCCGGCGCCGCTGCGGGCGAACGGCCCTGTCCCGCCCCTGCTGCGTCCCCGCCCCGCGCCGCGTCCCCTTCCGCCAGGGGGCGGGCCGGCGCTGGGTGAGGTCACGCACCTCGGCCCCGCCCCCCCGCGCATTCCAACGTGCCTTGGCCCTGAGGTAAACACGGGCGCGGCCCCGCCCCCGGGCCCGGCCTCCAGCAGCTTCCAGAAGGGCCTGAGCGCGGGGCCGCGCGGCGCTGGTGGCGCAGTCGGGATTGCCGCCGCCGCGGGGCCCAGCCGGCAGCGGGGCGCGCAGGGGCGGGGCGGCGCGGCGCGGCGCGGCGGTGATGCCCTTGTTTATTTTTACCCGGGCGGCTCATCCTCTCCGGCAGCCCCAGCGCGGCCCCCGCCGCCGCTCCCCGCCCCGGCTCCGCCTATAAAGCGCCGCCCGCGGGGAGCCGAGGATGCAGCTCTACAGCTCCGTGATCACCCACTACCCGGCGGGCGGGACGGCCGCCGCGGCACCGCCGAGCGCCGCCGGTGTCTTCAAGGTCTCCTTGTCGCCGGGATCCCCCTCCGCGGAGGCAGCCAGCGCCGCCGACGCCGCGGGCCCGAGCCCGTCCGCCGAGAGCCCCGCCAAGGACGGCTTCGTTCCCGGGGGGGGGAGCAGCAGCAGCAGCATCGCCGCCGCCGCCATGCCCGCCTTCTCCTCCTGCCTGGAGGTGATGCCGAGCGGCCCCGCGGCGGGCCCCGGCAGCCGGCCGGCGGGCGGCCCGCCGTACAGCTCCTGCGCGCAGGTCACCGTCAGCCGCCGCAGGCCGCTGGAGCGGATCGTGCCCATCCGCATCGTGCAGCGAGCCGAGGCCCCCGGCGAGCTGGTACCGGCCTCGCCGCGCAGCCGCGCCTGGCTGGAGGGCATCCTGGAGAGCATGCGGCAGGGCGGCGGGGACGGCGAGGCCGCCGCCCTGCCGCCGCCCGCCGAGGAGCCCAGCAACCGCAGCCTGCGCCTCAGCGAGCACTGCCAGGCGCTGCAGGCGGCGGCCGCCGGCGCCCAGCCCGGGCTGGTCCCCGGCTGTCGCCCCGCGGAGCGGAGCGGCAGCCAGGCGCAGCCCGCCGCCGGCCCCTCGCTCGCAGAGGAGGAGGAGGACGGAGGGGGTCCCGATGTGCGCAGGGGGCCAGGCGGCAGGCCGGAGCGCAGCGAGAAGCTGGCGCTGTACCTGGCCGAGGTGGAGAAGCAGGACAAGTACCTGCGGCAGAAGGGCCGGTTCCGCTTCCACATCATCCCCGACGGGAACTGCCTCTACCGCGCCGTCTGCAAGGCGGTGTACGGGGACCAGCGGCTGCACAGCGAGCTGCGCGAGCAGACCGTGCACTACATCGCCGACCACCTGGACCACTTCAACCCTATCATCGAGGGCGACGTGGGAGAGTTCCTCATCGGCGCCGCCCAGGACGGGGCCTGGGCCGGCTACCCGGAGCTGCTGGCCATGGGGCAGATGCTGAACGTGAACATCCACCTCACCACGGGCGGCCGGCCCGAGAGCCCCACCGTTTCCACCATGGTTCACTACCTGGGGCCCGAGGACCCGACACGGCCCAGTATCTGGCTGAGCTGGCTTAGCAATGGGCACTACGATGCTGTGCTGGACCGCGTGTGCCCCAACCCAGAGTACGAGGCGTGGTGCAGACAGACTCAGGTACAGCGCAGACGGGATGAGGAGCTGGCCAAGTCCATGGCAGTGTCCTTGTCCAAGATGTACATTGAGCAGAATGCCTGCTCTTGAGACCACCTGGGCCCCAGGCTGGGAGCTTTGCTGCAGGGACTGAGACAGACAGAAGGTGTGCTGGCTGTGATGGTGATGCCTTAATCCTTAATGAAGCAGCAGCACCCCAGACTGAGAAGGACTGTAGATTGTGGGGGATAAATACAAACGTGTTTGTAATATTCTGTTGTAAAAACTTAGCCTCGGATTATTTGCAAGCAGATTCTCCGTGTATGTTTGTGTCTCCCCTCCCCACTGTCTGTCTATTTTCTATAAGAATGTATTTTTTGCACAATATTTTTAAACTGTTACCTCCATCTTCTACATCTTACATTAGTATCTGGCTTTCAGCTGTACAGCCAAAAATGTTTGTAAACAGTTTTTGTAAATAAGGCTTATGATGTAACAGCTATTTTTTTGCTGTGTTTTTTACCCATAAACCTTATATTTTTACCAAATGAAGTTGATGTCAAACTGACCCCCCGTAATTGATGAAAGCATTGTGGGTATTTTCTTGCAAAACTAAAACAATGTTTTTTGTAAAAGTGCAGCAAAGTATGAACAGACTGCTTTTCGGAACAGTTGCTTTCTCTGCCTGGAGCACGGAACAGGTCCTTTGAGCCAGTTGGAATGCAGCTACACGTGAACAGTACAGGGAGCAATTGACTCTTCTGTATTTAATTACTGTTTTGAGTGAACTGGCCTCTTGTTGCCTGGTTGGCTTGCCCTCTGCTCCATTTATATTATTTATCTGTAATAACAGAACATTAACTTGCAATAGAATGTTGTGACTAGGTAATAGTCTCCTGCTTTGGCAATAATTGCCTTGGCTGCACCTCGGTGTTTGTGTTCTTGTTTCTGGGGTTATGGTGTCTTTTGTATAAGCCTTGCTTCTTTTTTGGCACTGGTGTTGCACCAACAAATCATTATCTGATCACAACATTTTATTCACTGGATGTTACTTTCTAATCAAGAAATCAGGAATGGTATTCTACTTTATGGTTTAAAAGAAAAAAAGTATTTAAATTTGAGGTTTGTATGGTTTGCTGGGTCAAACATTTAAGTGTTTCCAATTTGAATTCTGTCTCTTCTACTTTCTGATTAACTTGTTAGATATATTTATTAAGTAATGCAGTTTGTACTTTTTTATTTTGTAATATATTGTGATTTTGGAATTTATACTGTATTTGTATAATAGGAATATTCACAGCTAAAATGGAATGAATAAAGAATATAATTTTACTTGTGCTCTTTTTTTTCCACCCTTTGCATTCCTGGTGTGGTGAAGAACTGCAAGTGGGGGGTTCCCAAGACACTTTATTTAGCATCTCTGCCTTAGTTTCCCCAATTAAGAGGTGGGAAGAAGGGGCATGGTACTTTATAAATGTGAACCACTGATAATTCTGGTGTCTGTGAATATGTGAAAGAAATGCAAGCATTTAAAGATGATTCGATATCTATAATTCTTTTGTAACTGTAAGAGATCTTAGCATATATCTTTGCCAATGAGAAACATTTTTGTATATAAATACGCCTTAGAAGAGGGGTTCCCAAGCATAGTACCTGGGCTAGTAGTACCAGCAGTTGTGATGAACCAGCTCCCTGCTGGGCCGTGCACACTTGGGCTTGGACTTCAGTGATTGGGAATATCCAGTCTGCAGCCAGTCCCGAAGTTGTTTCAGATTTGCCCTGTCACCAGTGATACCTCGGCAACCTTCTTGTTACTTGAATAGAGATAATGTCATAAGGAAATACAGCATTTTGCTCCCCTTACAAGATGGAAATGCCTTGCAAGTTGTTAAATAGTACTCTCTGTGTGTGTGCATGCATTTACAAATCTACCCCCGATCTCTAAAAATACTAGAAGGCCATTCTTAAATGACAGAAGGGTACTGGGTTAAAATTAGGATTAAGAATGAACTAAATAGCTGAAATGCAGAAGTCTTAATTGAGCACACTTGTGTTAAAGAGCTGCAGGATTGACTGTATATTTGGTACTGTTTTATGTCACTCAAAGAGTAGATTTAAATAAATTATTAAGTTATTTCCAAAATACTGGTAAATGCAGACTATATTTTTCCCCATTTTCTTCACATACAATCATGCTTTTTCTTTAAAGGTCAAATAATGGTGGAAAAAACCAGTCTTGCTAGTCCACTATTGCTTAACTTCACTGAATCTCTGGAAAGCTGAGTTCTGAGGTGGGAGCAAGGCAAAGATGCAGCCATGGATGTGTTCATGAGGAGCAGAGATAGTTAATGAGGAAAATGGCTACTCAGGTGGCTGTAAGCACAAAAATACTAATACAGCATCACTAAGTATCAGTGATGTGCTTGACTGATTAAAAACTTTGTATCGAGACTGCTTAGGTTTTGGGTTGGATATAATAAATTCATTCAAAGTTGTCAATATCTCAAACTTTTTTAAAAAACATTTCTTTTAGGTCTTTTACCATTTTCAGCTATCTCATGAATTGTGATTACAAATTCTGTGTTTGTGGCACAAACCTTAGAAACACTCAGAGTAAGCTAAGCAAAGAAGGATCGATATTGCATAGTGTTCACTCTGTGTTCACTATTTAATTTATATCAAAATATCAACAAAAAAGTAGTGTTAAAAATGAAGAGCGCAGAACCCTGGGATAAGTTCCCACAGGGTTCCTTGGCAATTTTGATGCTACTGCATGAGTCACAGGGGCATGCAGATAACTTTAAGGGATTTGAAAAAACTAGGTTACTTGTTGAACTAGTTTGCAAAGACATTGAGGCTGTATTGCTGAAGCATGTAACAAGGCACTTTTTGCAGCTTGCATTACATACTGTGTCTGTTCTAAAAGGAAATTACAAAAATGGCATGTCAGACATTTCAGGCACATGGAAAGTGAAAACTTTTTTTTTATAGCTCTGGTGTTTAAAGTTCAGCTGAGACACTGAGTTTAGATGCAAACTAGTGGTGCCTTGCCTGGGTAGTAGTAGAGGCAGTTTTATGGAGTAGTTTTATTGAGGCAGTGATCCTAATAAGGACAAAGCTTTACAAAAGTGCTTGTAACATTGTCGCTTGCCCCCAGCAAAAGCACAAGTAGATGCAAGTTTTCCCTTACTGTCCCCTGTTCAACAATTCCAGTGACGAGGGAAGGACAAATGTTGTCCTTGCTCATAATTTCAGTACCTGATTATTTTAACCTTGGCTAATCACTTGCATAACCCAGCTAATCCTTAGACCTGTCTGGGGACGTTGGACAACAGCTCTTTATTATTGACAACAAGAGAAGGAGAGCTTGATTTTCAGTATTCGGTTTTGTGGTCCTTTAAGTCAGGTAGAAAATGTTTTAATTCTAAACTGAGCAAATGGGAACTAGAGTCTGCTCCTGCAGACTCCTCATTGACATAAAACTTTGCGATGCCATCTTCGCTTGTATTTTATGATAGAATTGTGAATTAGCTGATGTGTCAGATACTTCATTTCAGGAGTTTCTTAGGTTGCCAAGACTATGTCATTCTGTCACTAAACGTGCAATGGATATGTTAGAATTTTCATGTGTATTGAACAGCCTCTTACATAAAGCAAGGTTTGCAAGAGCTGTGTTGTGGTTTAACCCCAGCTGACAACTAAGCACCACCCAGCCGCTCGCTCACTCCCCCCTGGTGGGATGGGGAGAGAATCAGAAGAGTAAAAGTGAGAAAACTCGTGGGTTGAGATGAAGACAGTTTAATAAGTAAAGCAAAAGCCACACACGCAAGCAAAGCAAAACAAGAAATTCATTCACTGCTTCCCATGGGCAGGCAGGTGTTCAGCCATCTCCAGGAAAGCAGGGCTCCATCACGCGTAACAGTTACTTGGGAAATCAAACGCCATCACTCCAAACGTCCCCCCCTTCCTTCTTCTTCCCCCAGCTTTATATGCTGAGCATGACGTCATATGGTGTGGAATATCCCTTTGGCCAGTTGGGGTCAGCTGTCCCAGCTGTGTCCCCTCCCAACTTCTTGTGCACCCCCAGCCTACTCACTGGTGGGGTGGGGTGAGAAGCAGGAAAGGCCTTGACTCTGTGCAAGCACTGCTCAGCAGTAACGAAAACATCCCTGTGTTATCAACCCTGTTTCCAGCACAAATCCAAAACACAGCCCCATACGAGCTACTGTGAAGAAAATTAACTCTATCACAGCCAAAACTAGCACAAACTGAATTGGTTTGTATGTACAATGGATGCATCCCAAAATAAGGGTGGTGGGCAAGTGGGAAAGGGAATATTTGTGTAAGTGGTGGTATCCTTCATCTCAGTCAATGGTTTTCTTTTCAGAAAGTTCAGTGGATGATTCTTTGTGCTTAGTAACTTACATAGGATGCATAAAACTTGCCTAATGTCAGCTATCTGTCCTGTTGTACTTGGCTGGTACTTTACATGTGTGCAAGATAAATCTGTTACATTAATGTCACTTGTAGATAAAAGTGTATTTCAGTACTCCTTGTACATGTACAAAACCACGTGCATCCAAATGTTTCTTTTGTCTGCTTTTGCTTTTATTATGTCGGAATTAGTTGACAAGATTTTTGAGGCTAAAATTCTAATTTTGGTTTCGTGGTGTGTAAGTGTGCACATACAAGGCTTCTGAATCCAAGCAGAAAATGACAAGTGTCTCACAACAGGGACAAGTACCTGGCATTAACTGTTTTTTGCTTATTTTTTGCTTATACTCTTTCAAACATATTTAACAGTTTATTGATATGCATTGATAAGTGCTCCTAGGATGTTGGTGCAAAATGGTGCAAAATGAAAAAAACCTCAGTTTTGGTGTTGGAAAGATTGTCCCATTTCAGAATGGCATGGTTATATGAAAGTATGCAGCACGCAGAAAGGTTGTGAGTAGCCATTTGAAAGAACATCAGTTCTGCCAAATGCAATTCTGTAGCCATCAGGACTTTATTTTAAAGAAACAGATGAATTTAAACTTTGAAATTTTTAGTAATATACAGGCTGATTTATAACACGTACACGTGCATTTTAATTGGAAAAAAGTGGCTTTCATATTTCTTGTTCAGTTTTAATTTATAATCTGTCTTTTTTAAAAGCAAGTTTATAGTATTAATGAGTAGAAAGCCATAGCAATGCAGTAATATATTGGACATCAGTCATTTTTTTCTGGACTTAGTATTTAAAATTGTTTTTATACAAGGAAACCCATTTATGGTATTCAGACTGCAAATTTATAGAATTAAAACCCTGACAAGTTCCAGGTTTCTGTTGCACGAGTGGTTATTATTCTGTCTCTTCATACATTTGTCCTAATTACTGAATAAGATCAGGCTTCTCTGGAGAAAATGGGAGTGTGCAATTGTAGTAGATAGAACAAATCTTTCCTGCGTGATCTTAGCATTTTTAGTGTGTATTTTTAAACCATTATGCTTTTAATGCTTATTTTATTTCCTACAGTTTTTAATGGAAGTTGTAGAAAATAAACTGGTGTGTCATTCTTATAAGGCATGGTTACTAGTGTTTGAACCTTCAGCACCGTAGCACAGTTAAGCTGTGTAAAGAGTGGCGTCTGCAGCGAAGAAGACTACTGTAGGAGGGGAGGGTAGCTGGGGGGAAAGCTGGAGCCCGGAGGTGGTTGTGAAGGAGCCCAGGTTGTCTTCCATCCTATCGTCTCCCATGTTCACCCACATCCCAAGCACAGGGAGATCCCGGCTCACTGTGATGGGCAGTGGGCCTGTGCTGCTGGTCTAGTAACAGTGTGCATCAGGCTCACTGTTGCTGCTCATTGGTGTTTAGCTACAAAGTTCTTATCCTGCCAAGCTTCTGAGGGGCTGCAAATGAAAGAAGGGATGCAACACTCTATCTCAGAAAAAACCAAACAGAATTTCACAGGCAAAGATGTGGCATTTTTCTTGCCTGTGAACTTTTGTTGCTAAATATCAATGAATTAAAGTGTGGTTGAATACCAAAATGGTTTGCAAGGACCAACATAATTTTAAAAATCACATAAAGCACGTTAGCAGCTTTTTGAGACTCCAATAACGCTTGAAATACCTTTTTTTTTTAATTAATCCATAATTCCATTATCCAGACCATATTATTTTCACAGGTACAAGGATCCAGTGTTTTTCCTGCATATAACTTCTATTTTTTGCTGAGCGTAAAACTTCATTTTTCAGCTATTCAACTAATCAACATTTCTGGCAAAAAACCCCCATGGTTTCAGATCTCTGGGTGGGATTTGGAACTTAGTAAGCTCTGTCCATTTAACCTAATATGGCTAAGAGCAATACTTCTTCCCATCGCTGATGCTGTACTCAAGTTTAGATGGCTGCTTTTAGAAATAACATGATCTTTGGAACTCCAACTGAGCTTCTTTTGATATTTTTTTAGAGAGAGCTTGTGGTCAAAATGTACTCCTTTTGTAAATAAATAATACAGTACATTTTATATCTAAATTGCCTGTCTTCCATATGACTTAAAGATCAAGCTTTGACTAAGCAATTAAGCAATTAACTAATGTGTTTATATGACTTGTTTGATTTCCTACCAAACTTTAGGTCCACTGGATTAGGTTACTCACAGGGCCTGACCTTGCGTTTTGTGGCTTAAGGTAGGAGCGATGACAAAATTATTGTCTCGTTAATTACTGACACAATTCCTATTACTCCTGCAAACCCTACCTGCAATCTTTAAATTCCTTTTCATTTTAGTTTTTGTTGATTGTCAATTATTTGCTCGTTCAAGTTTAACCTTGGAAACTGATTATGCTGTAAACCAAAATGTAATTAAATAAGACATTTGCATGAGTTCAGGAGTTGACAGCTGTTTTGCTGCTTATGTATAATTGTAGGGAAGGGTGGTGCCCAAAATGAAGCAGTTGTGAAAGGACTTGTTCTGCTCTGAAAGATGGTTATGTCAGCTTATAGATCAGCATTGTGACTGCTGATTCTAGAAACTTTAGTGCCCTTGTGTTTATTATTTCTTAATAATAAATAAATAATCAGTGTTATCTCACAACATGTTACGTTTTTGCTAATCTGAGAATGGAGACACAAGAGACTAATACTGGTAGATTAAAAAAGAAAATAACTGTCTGCTATTAGGAGCTAGGAAGTAATTGCCTTTTTCATTTATTTCCCACCATGTCTAGTATCTGGTGAAAAAAAATCTTTAGCTTTAGGTAAGGAATGTTTGTGCATGTGGCCTGCATCCTTCTTGAACTGGTAAGTTGAATACATGTAGAATAAGATCTTTTACTTTAGATTTATACCCATAAAAGTGGTGATTAAGAAGTTTCCTTGGCTAAATGACTATCTTTTATACTGTAGAGCATTTAGCACAGCAAAGCTGTAATCCCACTGGGACTTAGATGAGAAGCAGTGTTACTAACAGCACGTGCTTTGCTGATATCTGAAAACTTCATGTCCATTTCATTTTTTTTTGGCATGCAGCTTATCTGACTTATCAGAAAGTAAATATTTATGGATGTTTTCTCAGTTAGGTAGCTGTCCTTTTGTATATACTCACAATAATTCATGTAAAACATTTGTGTGAATGTGATTCCTAGTAGATTTCCATTTTTCAGCTAGTATTTTACAGCAGTTGCCCTGAAGATGCCCTGTAACATCTGAAATTGTTGGAAATGATAGCAAACAGTAAAAAATTCAGTTATTTGATTATAAATTTGATAGCATTTGTGTGGTCAGTTTCCTCTCCTTGTAGAAGAGTTTTATATAGCTCTGGCCAGAGACAAACATGTTGCAAAATGGACAAATAGGACAAATCTGGGCTCTGTTAGGTAAATTAAAGAATCTTTTAATCAGAAATAGTTATCGTGGAAAGCTTCACCAAATATGTTATTGCAAAGGGGTACCCTAGTACATATGTTCTTCAAAACACTTTATTGTCACACTGAAATTGTTTCAACAAAACCCCAAAAGAACGTCATCTTTTACAACAAAATGTTGCTTAAAATGACTGGATAGGACTGCAATAATTCTCTAACCATTCTATCCTGTATGGCATTGTCACAACAAATTTCCTGCTGTATTTGCTTCCAGGAGTCCTTCAAATTATCAGTTAAGTGATAATTAACACACAGGATAACATTTTTCTTTAACCTTGGTGGGCTTGGTGTGTGGAAGTGAGGGGGCAATATGATTCCTGAACTGACTAGCGCTTGTTTGCCCATACATCAGCTTTCTCTGGCTAACACCGCCAACACGTTCTGCATTAACCGGAGTCCAAAAGCTTAGTAACGCTTAGGTTTATATACCTATCACAAAAGCCTCCGTAATTTCAATTGAGAAACTTGGCAGAGATGCATGACTAGACTAGAACACCACTTAACTGATGCAGGTTGTATACCACATTGGGTATTAGTTGTATTCTCACACCTGAAGTTGCAATAGGTACCTGAAATACACTTTGATTGCATGTAAGAATCACCAGGCGATTACAGCATTTATCTGTGCAGCTGACCTCAGATTTCTTTAGGCTGGTTTGACCCAGGTTTTCTCTGGCCAAGCTGTCCATCCCTGGGAGCAGTCAGGCACGTCCCCCCCAAGAGCCAGTGTCCCAGCCCGGCATCTGCTGGCTCAGCGGCTGGGACGGGACAGCTCGGAGAAGGAGCGGGGTCAGCGAGCTCGGTGGGTCAGCAGCACTCCTTGACTTCCCCTTTGAAACTACTAATTTCTGTGATATTACTTGGTAAGTAAATAGCAATAGAGTAAATACCAGAGGAAATCTGACTTTTTTTGTTGTTACCTGGAAGCATACATGGTGTGTTGCACTAGACCCATCTTCAGGTGACAAAAGAGAAACTGCTCCGGGTAGGCTGTATTTGAAAGGAACCATGGCATCCATCATCCCAGAGACAGGTTATACAATGTGAACCTTGGCAGTGGCCTCAGCCTTAACATCTACAGGGAATCATTCTGCCAACTAGGCTTCTAGCCTGTGAGACCAAGTAGGTAATAGTAGCTGCTCTACTTCAGTCAAGGGATTGAGTTAATCTCTGCTAAGACTTTTGGTGCTTCCTCAAGCCTTTGAGCTTTATCCAGTGCTCTCTGGATTGAGGTCTAGCCAGCCAGCAGCTATATCAAATCTCTTTTGGTCACTTGATATTGATAGAGGAGGTAGACAAGAAACAGGTACTGTTGCTGTGTAGGGAAACTTGTGCTCCAGCATATCTCATTGGTTCTCCTAACGGTGTCTTATGTCACTCCTGTCTAGTATGAAGTTTGAGGAAAAAGAAATTATACGCCACTGGAACACAGAATCAGTTCTCTCTCACTAGTCACTTAAAATCTCTCAGATAAAAATCTTCAAATCTGTGCCAAGCCAGTTATGCTTACTTTTTTTTTTTTTCCTATGAACTATAAATATATCACTAGGAGTTTATAGCTAGCCATGGAGGCATTTTACAGCTCTGAAAATGCTGCAGACATTTGGTCACGTGGAGATCTTCAGTGGGATGAAATCAGGTTTTCTAGCAAATTCAACCCTGGATCCAGATTTATCTGCTGCTCGGATATTTGTTTCAGTCTATTTACTACCACCATTATGCATTTAATCCCCTCATAAACTTCAAGTGTTTATTCCCATAGGATAGGGAGGAAATGTTGGGTATTGTTTCCAGTCATAGTGAATACTATCAAAGCTAGAAATGAGAGGAGAGTAGCATCTTATGGTAGGGAATGCTAAATAACTGCATAAAACCATGAACACCCCCACCCCCAATTAGTTCTTGACATGGACATTTTAACTTCCAGTCTTCTTTTTTTTAAGTGAAGCTGTGATACAAAGCCAGATCTTATGTATAGATCCCTTTTCCATGCAGATATCTGTAGTGTTGTGGATGAGGAAGGAAAAATGCAATAAAATAAATAAACAAAAATGTTTGTATACACACCACACCTAAAAGATTAGGAATGGATTTCTATTCTCTCACTACTAAAAAGACTATCACTTAGAAAGAATCATTTCAGACTGAAAGCCTGCTTTAGAGCGCCTTATTCTTGCTAAATATTCCTTATATTGAGTGCATGCTTATGCATTTGCTAAATGCTCTGAAGAGAGGACCAGGACAGTGCCAACAAAAATGAAAGCGATGTGTCTGTCTCTGAAATTAAAGTGTAGCATGGGAGGAAGCCTTGCTTTTCAATGGCCTCACCTGTGAGTTTTGCATCTCCGTTATGACTTTGCCTTCATTTCCTTGGCATAAAAAATGCTTTTCACATTTTTAACAAAACATTACCTTTTCTCACCCAGAGATTAAATATGAATAGAGTTCTTGGCTCTTGGGAGTGAAGTCCAAAATATATTTTAGAAATTTTACATCTGATAAGATTTGATTTATGTGTTGTTTTGAATTTCACAAACTTTATGGTGTAATTCAAGCACACAGCTGTGAAAAGTAAGTTTGTAAAGAAGTATTAATTCTGCCTTTATAGCCTTTTTAAGTAAGTGCTTACAGCTGTGTTAAGTAAGGGAATTCTGAACGGGAAATATTACGTGAATAGGATGTTATAAAATCTGACATTTCTTGTTCTTATGTACTTTATTGTAAATTTCCAGATTTAATTTCTTAGGGGGAAAAGAAGAATTGAGAATGGAGCTTATTCGGGCTCTTTGCTGTTGTGCTGATGGGCCAGCTGGTCCCAGCAAAACCCTGAACCTTGTCACCTTCCTGAAAGAACAACCTTTGCCTCTAGTTATTGCAGATGGGGAATTAAATGCAGAGTCTGTTTACACAGATTCTTGAAAGAAAATCTTTGAAGGGGAGAATGTAATAGCCATGGCTGTACAGAAGGTCAGCATCATCACCTGTACAGTATTTAAAATGCCATTTCCTGGCTTTTCTTCCTTCTATGCTGCCCAGTGAGATGAAGAAAGAAAATTACTCTGCTAGTCTTTTGGGGTATGTCTGCGCTGCAAAACACAGTGCTGTGCAGAGACACCCTGTCGAGCTCAGCAGGGGCAGCAACGTCGCAATGGCACCACGGTGCTCATTAGGTAGAAGGAAAAAGCAGGTCTCTGAAGGAGGTTAGTAGGATCCTGAGCCACAGGATTGTTTTGCTGTCTCTCCCGGTGCACGCGCAGGGTCCTGGGCACTCTGGCGAGGTTCGGTGTCAACACTCAGGAGCACAGGTCAGTCTTCAGGGGTTTAACTCTATGGACTAGATTTCAAGGTATTCTTATTTTGTGCAGAGCTGTGTGCAACAATCTTACAATACCAAGCTGTAACAATTGTATGAGGAGTATGTAGACCGAGGAGAGAGTTGAAGATACTATGTTAGACGTATAAAACTTCCATATATAACGAAATTGCCATTTAATAGGAAGCCGTGGTGACTACAAGCAAGAAAATGGTATAACAGTTATAAATAACAGAAACCACTTTTCAGCAATTCTTGTGGAGAGGAGAGGGAATTACATGACCACAGCTCATTTCCAACCCCTAGCTAATATGACTTAGCTGCTTTGCCAATCCTTGGGACTCAGAGGTCTGAATTGTTGCCTCCCACCCCTCCTTGAACCCCACTTACAAAGTGCCGTGCTAGAGCTGCAGAGCTCAGAAGGGTGGCTTAGAATAACAAGATGTTCTACAGTCATATTTCTGTGAAACATTTAAACTTTGTTCTGTTTTTTCTGAAGGTTTAGGAGGAAGTTGCCTGTTTCTAAATTGTGCAATTTTTAAAGGTCAAAACACAGCCCCTGATGCACATGCAAAAAAAAGTTTCTTTGCTCTGGCTACTTGAAAATATGGCTTTCATCCTCTGTCATCCCAGGCAGGGCTGTCACTGTCCCACCAGCTTGTATCCCCATCACTGTCTCCTGCATTACCTTCAACTTTGCTCTTACCCTCTCAGCCCCTTCCCCCTTTCCTTCTGCCAACCTATCGCCGTGCTCTGGTCCCAGTGCCTCTTCCCTCTCCCTTGCAGCATGCATCACTCACAGTGGTGATGACCACTTTTCACAGCATCTGTCCTAGTAATGTTGGGTCTAACCTCTCTGACCCACAGAGTGGCAGCTATTTTTGAAGAGGGCATAGCAACACTGCTCGTATTAACAGCAAGCCTTGTTTTTACTGGTAATACCCTGGTAAGAACTAGATCCCTCATTAATGATGAGATCAGGTGGCCATTTGGAACAAGGCAGTCTTCAGCTTGTTTCAATGAGTGAGTTAAACAAATTACAAGTTTGAATGCAACCACGAGCCTTCACAGCACTGCAAATCCCGGAGCTGTTGGCAGGAACACTGTTGTGGAGGGTGGGGAGCCGCGCAGAATGGAGGAGCTGCTGGTGCCAGGGCCAGTTCTGCACAGGCCCTGGCAAAGGTCAGCTCTCTCCTGGTCCAGGGATGAGGAGGCTTAGGCAGCAACAGGAAGGCCTGAAGACTGTGTATTTAAGACCTGCTTTTTCTAAAACGCTTCAGTTCTAAATAACTTCAGTTCATTGTATAGTCGCTGGTAACTGCCAAGAGCTGTAACACAGGCTGTTTTACCAGGGCACTCTGCTTCGCTTGCATTGCCAGAGGGATCAGTGCTGTAGACACTGCAGACAAACCAGCCCACCGAGAGGGCCACCAGCTATCCCGATGGACCAGAGCCCGCAGCTTGGTCTGAAAGTAGGCAAATGAGGCACCCAAATAAGCAGAGCGGTTGGTTAGCTTGCTAGTGTCTTAGCTATTGCTCCCTGGAAACACGGAGGTCTGACAGGCTATGATACCTGCTACCTCTCCACCCTTTGAAAACATGGTGTTTGGTGAGGTCCATATTATTTTATGGTTTTTAGAAGCTGTGTTAGACTGCAAATTCTTCTGCGTTTGGGTCATTTTGTATTCTACATGGTGCCCTATAAAACTGTCACCCTGACTGGGAACTGTAAGTTAAAATCCCTGCAATAGCACATCTTTACCCACAGCTTCATCGGTGGCCCGTGGCTGTGACAAGTCGTGAAGCTGCTCTTGCTCACTTTCTCCATATCAGAGATGCAAGGAACAACTTTCTCACAGCATTAGCGTGCCATGAGCTACAACCAACAGGCTTTATAAACAGCAGAAAGTACAATAGAGCTGCTATGAGTCATGGTAGATTTGATACATGCACTTTATTTTTCCTTATTCTTCTGTGCTTGTAAATTGCTAATTCATGATAGATACGATTGAAACATTGACATTTCTAGTTTTCCATTCTGTTAAGCTTCTTTTGCTCTTTTCCTTTAGGCTGTAACCCTTTTCTGGCAAACTTGCTTTGCATTTGTTTTTGAGTAGGTACATGTGCATATGCCTATTTATATACTAAAATATAACATGTATTCTCAACGTTTTAGTAGGAGAGAAATACAGCATTTACTCATGCATCTGTAAGTATTTGCAGACTAAACAGAAAACTCACACAATGGATCCAGTTATTAACTGTTCTGCTAAAAAGTCTTTATAAAAGCCAAAAGAAGTATTTTACGTTCAAATATGTAACAAAATCCCTTAATGAGCATAACATTGTAATACTAGTCTTGCATTTGAACAGAATGATGTCTCTGACACAATTTCCATTAAAAAAATATAAATTTCATATAGTTATCATTAAAAACACATTGGTTTCAGTGAAGTTCACAGCTTTCAAAAAGACAGAGACTCGCCATCCGTTTCTTCGTATGTACAGCCCTGGTAGGACCAGTAATGCTGTTTGTACTTTGGCCAAGGCAGAACACCGTGCCAGCTCTTTGATTAAGAATAATTTGCAAAGTAAGTTCCCTCCTCTCAGGCTATTTCATATCACTAATTTGTTTTAATTTGCTATATGAAAGATTTTATCTCTATCCCAACCATGATTAGGGATAGAAACACGTTCACAAAGCTTTTTGTCCCTAAACTCATGTGTTGTTTATTGTAGCATCCCTCCAATGCCTTTAAAAAACATGAGGTTATTAAAAACTTCAGTATGTTATATTCCAATGACAGATGAGATTGAGTCTTTTTAATCTTACATAACTGGATAAACAATTTTGTAGGAAAATAGCATTGCCATCATATGTTCTTCTCTCAAGCAGTAGGTGCATAAATAATCTTCAACAGAAATGACTTTAAAAACAGAAAGGGAAAAGTGAGTTGTACTGCGTACCTTTGGCTTTCAGTTCTACCAGTACAGATATATATTGAAATACTGCGAAGCTGTGCTATTTCAACCCTGCAAAAAAATTGGTCCCCTGTAAATAAGTGTCACGCATATGGCTGTGTATCGCTGTAATAATAATTCGTGCTTACTTCTCGAATGTTCAGAACTCTTGTTCCTTACAGTGCTGAACCTGTAAATAAATGAATCAGACACCTAAATAATGGGAATGAGAATAATAGTTATGTTGTTCGTGATGTGTCTCATGTCTCATTACTCTTTGCAGTTCCTCACAGGTTTTAGTCAAGCAGAAGTCTAGCTCAATTGTAAAAGCCAGTGTGAGCTAAGTGTGCTTTTGGCTGAACTTCATTACCTTCCTTTTTCATTGCTTTCAGTTAGTATGCCAGAAAAGTTCACCAATCTTGAAAAGAGACACCATCTTAATTTGTTACATATGTCACTACAAACAGATGCTTATGATGGAGGAATTCAGTAGCTTCTTAAAGAGATTAACAGATTTCATTACAGTTTGAAGGGAGCATTATTAGAGGATTAGAAACCTCTCTTAATGACTAAGATTAAAAGCACTAAAAATCTAAGGTGTTACATTGCTTGATTTGCAAAGATATAGGTATGTGGGTGTGCACTTTCTAACCTTATGAGTAGATGTGGTTTTGGCTGATGTGGTGCCAGAATTCCTAAACACGCCCAGAACACCTATTATAAACATACTGAGAGCACCTACTGTTGCTGCTAGAGAGGGGGAAGAATCAAAGTTTAGCTTTACAACACACCGAAAAAAACCTGCTGGTGTGGTGAACTGTTTTCAAGTATAATGTTTATTTCAACAAAAATTGGAATCTACATGGAAAACATTTTTTGAAGTTATTTTCAATTGTACTTTAATTAAAGAATGCAATAGACTTTTACTGAACAGTGTGCTGTTAATGCCATTTGTATGATGTTGTTCTTAAAGGTCATGAATTTGTTAAAACTATATGAAAGTGAGCTTCTTGTAATGTTTGTAATGTAAAAATTACATTGTAATGTAAAACTTGTAATGTTTTTAAGCTTCTTATTTATATAGTTAAGACCAAGCAACTCCATTCCTCTCATGATGGATAAATGTGTATGGATAATGGGAGTCATTGTGGCAGTGCATGCAAAATGGTTATTGCAACAGCAATCGCTTTGAAGAAACCCAACTGGTTTGCAATATACAGCTGGGCCCTTGGACCCAAGTGAGTGGTATCTGAGCTCAACATTTTCAATATTCAGTTCTACAATGTAAAAAAGTTTTAATCTCAGAACAATGCTCCTCTGAAATTATTGCATTTTTCAGAGCTATAGTTTCAATACAAAACTATAGCCCTAACAACTGTACACTTTTGGTAGCTTGGAACCAGTTCAGAAAATAATTTAAGGGTTATAATATATGTCAGACTATATCAGAAAAAATTCCTTTCCAGGAATTTTTCCAGTCTTTCCAAGAATTGCCCCTTCAGCTTCTCACATTCCTGTTTCACTTAACTTGCCATTGGAAAAAAAGAAATATCTGCAGTGAATGAATCCAGACTGTGCCTCAGCAAAAAGAAGAGTACTACACCTCCATGGCTGTGACAGTCCAGATCCTATGTCTGCATTTTGCAGAATAAGAATATAGGGGAAGCTGTACTGATTCAGAGTGAGCAGGCAGCGGAAGGGAAGACTAAGACCGGGCTAAGAATATGTGATATTTTCCCCTCAAATTTTGCCCACACCTGACTATTCACAGCTAAAGGGGATTATCTGTTGGGCTGGTCTACTTGGTAACCCCTTCTCTTGCAAGCATGCCCCAGGTAACAGACAGTCTCCCTTGATTTCCCTTGAACCTACAGCTTCCTTTGGCCATGCACAGCACCCTTCAAATGTCTTGTATCTCACCCCATGCACCACATGTCCTCGGGGAAACTGCATGGGTGAAGCTGAGCAACTCCCATGCTCAGAACAGGCAGCGCTGGCAGGGGCAGAAGCTCCCAGCTGCCTGTTACCAGCATTTCACACCGTCTGCCACCGCTGCCTCTGACCTCTCAGGCCTGAGCAAGAAAACCTGTTGAAAAGGTGAAGCTGAACCTTCAGAAGATGAACTACAGCTGTCAATGTAAATACAGAAAAAGGCTTTCCTTCAAATTCCACAGGCAATAAATGACCTGTCGCTCCCACTTCCCTGTAGGAGATCAACATCTCACCACCTTGCCTTGCTAACACTGTCCTGGAGACTCCAGTTACCTTTTCTCTCAGTTGATTAGCATACCTAACTAAACTCAGAGGAATTTCTTCAGCTTGTATTTAGCTTTGAATATCACTGCCCTGTTGGAAGAAAGGCTCACATGCCTGCAAGCTTTTTTCCCCTCTGTATCAGCTGGTCTATAGAAGATTTTCCTCTTCCCATAAACTCTCCCTTTCTCATGCCCTTGGACTTTCATGGTGGTAACAACTACTGCCAAGGAAACGGCTATCAAAGGAATGGTATTGTTCGAATTACTGCTCGCTCCTTGTTTCATTTTTAGGTTGTATTTAGTGTCAGTAACAAAGACTTAAGCTTTACTAGCACTGAATCCTGAGCGTAGTGGAAGTCAAGGCTATGAGGTTAGGATAACTGGGTAAGTAGGCCAATAAGTAATTACGATAAGAAGGCTAGGATAATTAGTAGCGGCAATAAATGGCTAAAGTTATCCTACTTGAGTTTTCTGTTCTACATTTTGTCAGCAATCATTTTCTTAGGACTAGTTACCAGAAGCAGCAATAACTTGTTAAACACTGTTGCAGTCGTAGAAGGTAAAATTAAGTGACAGTGATGGGGAGGAATAACTGTGTTGTTGGATGTAAAAAGGGTAATGTAACTGGTGCTAGTAAAGTGGAATATTTTACATTGAGTGATACAGTAGATGGACATTACAGAGCACTGAAAATCCAAACCTGAAGTTAATGCAAATGGAAAGACAAGAAAGGTTTAACCAGCAACACATAAACAAAATGAAATACAAGCTTTATATGATCTTTCCTTTTGCCAGATCTGACATTTTTCTAAAGTTTCATCTTAAAAATTCTTCATGTCTGCTGCTTTGTCATGAATCAAAATGTATCCTGCATGACTAGTAAGAAGTGATTCACCTGAACTTTTCATACCCTGTGGAGTATAAAGGATTCATCAGTGAAACATATTTTACCCAGCTAGCCATTGCCTCCGAGGTTCAGCAAGGGGCTGGTGGGTTTCCCACAAAGCTTGTAAGTTTGCAACGTGAACTCGAATTGTGCATCCATAAGGTGTCTTGGGGCTTCAGTCTCCTTTGTGCTGTCCTTGCTTAAAAAGTTGGGGTTGGGGCCTTTAGCTTCTCTGTTGAAAGCTTCTCTTATGCTCCCATTTAGAACTTTTTAAGAAAAAAATATTTTTTAAGGAAATATTTTGAGAAAAAACTTGCATTTTTTTAAAGGAATATTTTTCTTTCTTTAGAAGAAAAAAGGTAAAGAATACTTAATGAAATTACGTGTTAAATGCTGCCACTCCTTTATGTAA
Source organism: Aptenodytes patagonicus (assembly GCF_965638725.1). NCBI lineage: Eukaryota > Metazoa > Chordata > Aves > Sphenisciformes > Spheniscidae > Aptenodytes > Aptenodytes patagonicus. The sequence continues at coordinate 152,122,530 of NC_134950.1, forward strand.
AAAATAAGAAGCATGGTGGTCATCCTGAACAGGCTAGATGAGGTTTCCAAAATGATTTGAGACTGCTAGGGAGGTAAGGTAATTAATAAACCTAAGTACTCGTGATATGCTTCTTACTAGGTGGCTCTGCATATCACTATGGAAATAATCCATTATAGTGGGAGTCTTGTTTACTCTTTGGATGACTCTTGTCCCAGTGACTTGTAGTCTCTAAGTAGTGGGATGTTTCACTCTCAAACATGGGAGAAGCACACAGGGCAAATCAGCCAGTGATAGAAGGCAGACTCATTTAGTTTGTCATATTTTTGCCTTGTGAAAGGCATTTTTAAAATCTTCAACTCTCTGAATGGAGAAATGACACTCAGCAGCTGTAATTATTCCTTAATGTAATGTCAGCTTCATATTTTCCAAGCTGTCTTCTTTTAAACTTGAGCCTGACCCTGCCGACTCTCCCAGTGCAATCAATACTTTGTACCATGTACCCACTGCACAGTTTTGGCTTTCAAAGTCATTATTGTGTGGCTTCGAAAAGTTCAGACAACGGCTGTAGATATTTTAAGCTGCCCTTCCTTGGCTGATTCTTCCTGCATATGCAGACGAAGTTCCCGTATTTCACCGAAGGAAGAGATATTTCAGAACTGGATGGATAGTTATTAGAAAATTAAATAGCAAGAAGCAATGAAAATAAAAATTCCTTAGGGATAGAGAGTAACATGGCTGTTATATAAAGCAGGAAACCGTTCGTCACTTAGAGAAATCCAGAGCAAGTGACCGAGCAGAGGCAGTTAAAGGGTGGCCGGGGAGCGGGGTGCATATGCATCTGCGGGAGAAGGAGCTGACTCCAGCTGCATGCAGTTTGCAAGTGTACAGTTGGGACCATTTGTGGAACAGAAGCAAGACACTGGCATCAAGCACATGTGGGAATCCACGCAGATGACAAATTTGATTCCAGGTTTGTTGTGGTTTTTTTTCTTTGGATATTGGAGATCTTTCTAAGACAAAGATCATGGCATTTTGCATTCAGCAGAACTGAACTGGCACAGCACAGCCATGCCTATCTTCTGCTAACCCAGCCTAACGGCAGAGCAGCATTGTCATCTAACTGTCTAATTTTCTGTCCATCTATTTATTGCTTCTAGATAGCAGCCCACTGTTGTGCCTGTATAACCTATTTAACTGTTCCACTTTCCTCACGGGTTCCTCTCAGCCCCATGCACACTGCCCTGTGCACTCTTGCTGCCCTTAATGCATTGTAGATTCTGTAGGTCTTTAAGGCTACAGCTACACTAGTAATCTAATTAATGCCAGGATCTAAGCCCAGGCTAATAACCAGATTGTTAGTTCAGTTTCTGGCACAGTTTTGACCTGTGCCCACCTGCACTTTCCCCCCAAAATCTTGGATCCAGTCCAGAGCTCAGCTTCTGCTGGGGACTACTCCCAAAAGGTAGGACGACTGTTGTGGTTTAACCTCAGTTGGCAACTGAGCACCACACAGCCGCTCACTCACTCCCCTCCCCCCTCCTGGTGGGATGGGGGAGAGAATCGGAAGAGTAAAAGTGAGAAAAACTCGTGGGTTGAGATAAAAACAGTTTAATAATTGAAATATAATATAATAATAATAATAATAATAATAATAATAATAATAATAATATACAAAGCAAGTGATGCACAATGCAATTGCTCACCACCCGCCAACCGATGCCCAGCCAGTCCCCGAGCAGCGGCCCCCCCAGCCAGCTTTCCCCAGGTTATGTACTGAGCATGACGTCACATGGTATGGAATGTCCCTGTGGCCAGTTTGGGTCAGCTGTCCTGGCTGTGCCCCCTCCCAGCTTCTTGTGCACCTCCAGCCTTCTCAGTCCGTAGAGCATGGGAAGCTGTGAAGTCCTTGACTAGTGTAAGCACCACTTAGCAATAACTAAAACATCAGTGTGTTATCAACATTATTCTCATTCTAAATCCAAAGCACAGCTACTAGGAAGAAAATTAACTCTATCCCAACTGAAACCAGGACAACCACTTTCCTTTTCTGGAAGTGTGAGAAAGTTTACCTGCAGAGATGCAAGCCATCCCTCAGTCTCAAGGCGAGAGGATGAGCCTTGACCTCTTATATTTACTAGTGTAGTAGTGGCCTAATAGTCTTAATGTGGTTTCCAATGGAAAATGCCAATGTATCCCTATCAAAAGAGAATAGCTCAAGATTGCCAGCGTAGACTACAGCAGTGGGATGAGATCCAACTTTGTGAGGGGCAGACTGAGCGTGCTTTCTATACTGTTATACAAATAACCTGTGTAAAGGTGTCTCTCTCATGCAACCAAAGCTTAACGTGGAATTATGTGGAGAATTAATGATGGAGAAAATGTTCAGTGTAAAGGAAGTCTCATACAAGAGTTGGCAGAGAAGAGAGAGAAGGGAGGGAAACATTCCTGAAAGCAAAGTGGTACTGCAGAGGCAGCAGTACTGTGGTGGCCGTGGTATAATAGATTGAACAGAAGGTGAAGGTCAGCTGAAACCCAGACAGTAGGAAAAGGTATAGACAAACCTGTGTACAGACAAATCTTCTGTGTACAACACTCTTGTGTTACAAGCAGTGCTCATTTCTGTGAAGGCTTTTTCTCCTGTTACTTCTTTGTTATTTTCTTTTCCGTGTTCAGGCTTGCCTTTTCTGATGTGTCCCAGCCGAGCGTAGTCCATTCCATTGCTACCCGTGCCTGTGGTGAGGCCGCTTGGAGAGCGGCTCTGCCCACTGTGCTGGAGATGGTGCTCACTGCTTGGGAGCTCCTGCCTGTACCGTAGCTGCTGGCTGCTCGAGGTGGTGGTGCTCCTGAGCTCCACGGGGCAAACGGTGACCTGGAAGCAAAGGCTGGGGATGGATGAGCTGTCAGAGCCCTTTGGGACCTGCCCTGTGACCATCCAGGTGCCTGGCTCTGGGGAGGGACCTTGTACTGGGGCTGGCAAAAAGGGGGGGGCTGCAAGCACTGCAAGTGCAGTGCCTGGAGCAGCTGCAGACGCACAACCGCGGTGGGTCCAGGTGGGGCAGCGGGAAAGAGAAATGGGATTCTCCAGGCCCGGTGTCCAGTGTAGTCATCTGAATCCTATTGTACATCAACCTGGGTGACGGTGGACAGTGCGGAGCAGTTGGGAGGAGTAGCTGGGGATGATATTCCCCTGCTTAGCTGGCCCTTGTCACAGCAGATGGACAGTAAATCCAAGCACTATAGCTGAGGTGAGCGAGAAAAGAAAGAAGAGTAGCAGCAAAACCAGGGGAAATGATACAGCCTCTTCTCTCCTTTTGCTGTCTCTTCCGACTCTGTGATTGATTTCGCCGCTGGGAAACCCATAACTGACTGAAACCATGTGTTGGACTGAGCAGATCAACAATGTTCAGCAACTGGACACCGTGCAATGGAAATTTAATAGTGACTGCTTTGTGAATTAAACTTGCTTCTTAGCAAGTTTTTTCTTAATTTTGTCAGAAGTGATCTAGTGAATCATGTTTACCACCAAAAAAAATGTTGGACCTAAGCTAACCATAAAAAAATAATTTCTTTATTTTCTTTATTGTGCTTACATATCAAGGGAGGCTAATCCTGATGGGATAAGTGAGTTTTTGGCATGTCTGTTCAATTTAGAGGAATCTGAATTGAAGCCTGTGCATATTTGCAGATTGAATGAGGAGGAAATACTAATCTGGTAATAAAACCTCTTATTCTAATGCGTACACAAGAGTCATAATAAAGGTCTGATTACAGAAAGTAAAAGTGTTAAGGTAACATATGATTTAAAATACAGAAATAGTTGTGTTTACTGGATTTTGAAGAGGAAACAGAAAATACACAAAGCATATTTTGTATGAATCTTAATTTGATGGAGAATAATTTGGGGCTGTTCTCTTCAACATGGCCAAGTGTATTTCAATATTTGCGGCATCACTAATTACCAAAGTTATGATTTGGAGTTTAAAGTCAATGAGTATATGAGGGAATTTAAAAAGTTCATCATAAAAAATCACATCCATGGAAAATATTTTAATAATCAGCAATATTGTAAGAGGAAAATAATATGTATGACAACTTAATGTCATTTTTGGTAACCCAATTACAATTTCAAAGTTTGCATAACGCAGTGAGAGCTCTGCAGTCTGCCTCTGATCAAAAGGTTGCTCAACTCATTATCATCACCATTCTTTGAGTAATAACAATAAAACATTTGTCTTCTGCGTACAAAGTGCTGGTGAAAATTGTTGTTGCTACCAAATGCATATGGAAATGAGGTTTGTTTGGTTTTATGTGGTTATGGGCAAATATAAACAAAAATTTTGAACCATAAATGTCGGCATTAACCTTTAGCTTGAAGGTCTCTCTCAGCCTGGAGGGAATGTTGGATAAAAGAGAAATAAAATTGAAATAGAATAGAAATTCTTTATAAAATGTCATTTTTAATGTAATAATATTATAATTTAAGACACTACCAAGACCATACAAATTCATATTAACACTAAAGGTCTCTCTAACTTAGCTGTTTAAACAAAAGGCCACCACAGACACACAGAAGTGCTGCATAATGAATTAGTATTAAGAAAACTGAGGTCAGTCTCTCAGATTCAGCCAGTCGCTTCCCCCTTAAAACAAAAACACGCAACAAGAACAACGAGAATCAAAATAAATCGATAAATAAAGAACTCAAAGTTAGGAAGATATAAAAGGAAACATTTTTTTTTCCACAAAGAAACAATTCCATCTGCAAAAGAAGGTAAATTATTACATTGCCAGCCTTATTAGCTGTTTATCATCGCATTATCATCATGCTTAAGAATCCTGCTCCTAGAATCATTCAGATACCATAGAGACTTTATTTCTGGGCATTCTTAAGCTGCATAAATCACTAAGCATTTTATATAAAATCCACAGAATAAAAAATATAGTATTTGAGTTAATTTGTTAATGGAACATTCAAGGCCTATTAAAGTTATGAGCTTTTAAGACAATGTAAAATGCTCTTTAATAGGCTGCAGCACATTGTGACTCCCTGTTTCATCTGTATTGCTTAATGGTCTTAGGTCTTGCTACCATTAGGCTAAATTGAACAAATGATTGGAAACTTTGTTAATTGGGAGGAAAGGGGGAAATGTCAATCATTAGTCATTAATCATTTTACTTTTCATATCTGCCTTTACAAAAGCACTAGCAGAACGTACTGGACACTATGTTTTAGTTAGAACAGAGAGATAATGCCATAGCATCACATTGAAAGAGAGGCATTTTACCTGGACTTTTGTGAACCTAAGAGTAACAGGGCATTAAGAAAATTTGCTTTAGGAGGACCATTCTAAAACTAATATTCTTAAGGCTTTCAGCTGATCAGCAGTTGTCATGTATGAACTACTTGCACCACGTTTAATGCCAGCTTGCTTGAAATAAAGAAGTTAGCATTAAAAGCAAAAATACTACAATTTGATACAATGTTTATCAAACTTACTCAGTTACCCTCCTTGCAAAAAAGGCAGCTTCACTGTGTTTCCTCAACTGTTGAAATATTTGAGGCTTCCCAGGCTCCTGTAGTGGCTTTAGCTCATTGCAGATGGTATTAAAAATGGAGGTTGTAACACAGGCAGGTTCAGGAAGGTGAGATTTTTGCAGCGTGACCCCTGATACTGCAAGCACTGCTGTGTATAGTGTTGTATGCACACCAAAGTATTATCAGGATCTGGTTACAGTGATAAAAATCCCACCCCCAGTCAATGTCCTGTCTTTTATTGCCTCTCCCAGCAGGGGAGCTGTGCTCTGCCAACCTATGTGCAGAGAATGGCTGGTGTAGAAAGCAGAGCAAAGTGTTCGGTAGGAAATGAATGATGGAAAATAAATCTCTTCTTCTTAATGACTATTCGTTCTTTAGAGTGCCTTGATTTGGCAGCCTGCCTACTCATTGGTATTCCCTGAGAATGCCCCCCCGGTGTGCTTTACTCTGTGGGATGGGATAGGGCAGGATGGGATGGGGTGGGATGGGATATGATGGGGTGAATGTTGGAGTGGTCTTTCTCATCCGGGAGTGCTGGATGCTGTTTGTCCTGCTCCCTCTGATGGCAGCTGCTTTCTATTGCCTACTGCTGTGAGAGAGCAACTTGTGATGTCCAGCTAGATGTCCTGTGGTAGGCTGTCACATTACTTGTTAAAACAGTCATTTATTTTGCCTTGTTTCATATTTCAGTAATGAGACAATACTAGAAAACTTGTACAATAATCACCGCCTGACTATTTAGGCATCAGGACTGTGGTTTGAACACCTTTCCGCTCCAGGAGATGGATCCTCAAATGACAAATGTTAAAATACATGTTTTTATTTGTGGCCACTTCCCTGAGAAATATGCAGTTTGCATTTCTTTCTCAAGCAGTAGTGAGCCTGAGAATCAAGTTTAATGTTATTTTTAATAGAAAGGTCAGTGATGGCTGGCTGTATTTCAGAAATTCCTATGTGAAAGGACTCAGCTTGTCTCTCGACAGAGCTGCAGATGAGCAATGATCCAAGCACAAGAGAGGTCAGTTCAGCTGCCCAGGGGATCAAGATGGCTCAGATTGTGACAGGGATTTCTGAAAAAATGAGCTGTGGCTTTCTACAGATCAGTCAGCCAGGCCTGCTGCCTGTGGAGAAAAAAGAGCATTATTTGGAGTCTGAGATTCAGCACTGGAGTTTCTCTAATGCTCATTATTCTTCAGCTATTCTTGAGCACCAGCCATTGCACTGGCACTTCATCCACACCTCTATCTTGGTGCATGCTCTGCTTCAGTCCAGGTCTGCTTCACCCATTGGCCACCAGCAAACTGAGTGCCCTCAGCTTTGATTTGGTTACAATTCACTCCGAATTTGCTGTGATGCTGTTTATAACTTTTCTCTTCCAAACAAACACCCTCAGCTCAATCCATCTTTCAACTTTTGGGGACTTTGTTTCATTGGAATCTGGAAATCTCTATGCAGTCATCTTTGACACTGAAGCTCGTGGTACCAGTCATAAAGACCGCTGCAGCTCTTTGCAGCAATCCTTGCTGACACTGACCTTTTTCACCAGCTGAAATCAGAATCTCACTTGAGAGATGTCTCCTGTTGAGCAGCATTTTTATTCCACTTTTTGATTGCCTCCACTTAATAGAGGTCTTTTCCCAGCATTTAGTAGTTTTTCATCTGGGGAACAGGCATCATGTTGCCTCACCCCAGAAGGTAGGTATCAGATAGGTGGGAATCACCTCCTGGGAGAAGGTCTTCGATATATTCTGTTCAGATTAATCCCGCCAACCTCCCACCTTCCCTGCTGTTGCAATATCCTGTTTTGGATTCTAGGCAATAAAGGAACAACATTAGCTTCAAATGTTTTATTCCCAGAAAGGTTTAGATGAACACAAGGGCATGAAAGGTTATGACCTTGCATGTGGTCCTGACAGAAACTGCTAGTTAAAGATGCCAAACTTGCATGGGGAGAGCAGAAACCCAGTGGGTGTTTAGAGAAAAATCTTCCCAGGGGAAAATTGGTTCTTGGAGGGTAAGCAAGTGTGAATAAACTCATCTTTTTGTGGATTATTTTCTTTTCTCCCTTCTCATTTCCCTACCTCTAAAGAGATTTTCTTTCTCTGATTCAGTGGTCATGGAAAGCTGTAGGGCAGAGGAAGATAAATATATTGTGCATTGAAAAGTAGCTAATATTGTATGCCAGCCAGGGAGATGTTCTGTGGCATCAGTTTGTCCTATTTGATTTGACCCAGGGACACTTCAGTCAATCAAGCAGTGCATTATCATTTCAAGCTCAGGGAGAGATACACTATTAATCTAAGTGAGCTGCAGTCAGACTTGACAGGCAGGGGACAAATCCCTAATCAATCTTTTAATCACCCACCTGGGGTGATTTGAATGAAGTCAATTAAGGGATATTTCATCAGCAGGAAAAGCTGTACTCAGCTAGTTGAGGAAACATATGTAAGATCTCCTTTGTGAAGATGTCTTTAGAATAAAACTCTGTGGATATTTTTCTCTTCCCTCATTCATTTACTGGGGAGTAAGCTGGATGAGGAAGGAAAGATGAGTGTAGGATAACTGAATAAAGTTTCAAAATAATATAATCACAAATATGTATTTAGAATAAATTTCCTCATTCTCCAGAAGTGCTGCAAATATTCCAGAAAATACCAAACTGTAAAGAAACATGAATACTAAATATTTACTTTCATAGACCAGCTCTATACAACATCATGGTCAAATAATCGGATAAGGTGTTACAGGACTGCTTTTGCTATTGTAGATCGTGAAGAAATATATTGTATAGAGATTGACTTTTATAATTTTCTTTTTCTCTGTTGGCTTTTCTGATATAACTTGTTACTAATATTTTGTATTCAAAACTCCTGCCAGAGCTAGTGAAGCACAGGATGTCCATAGAAAGCAAAACTTGGCTGTAATTTCTAAACAGAGATATTATAACTCATTGGGATATGCCTTTAAGTTTTAAGCACAAGGTGATTCTTTTCCATTGAATCTTGAATTGTGTGTTTGGCTTACTGAGACTTAATATTTACAGATCTTTGAACATGTGACCTTTCGTGCAATTGATTTGCTTCTGGAAAAGGTAGGGCCACAGTTTTGTAATCTGTAGTGTTTGTCATTCCTGTAGTCACAGATTTGAAGTTCAAAAGCAGCTTAATCTTAAAACCACCTGACAGTCTACCCGCAGCATGACCATGAAAATGTGATTAAAACTAAGAAGTACCTTCTCAGGGCATCCCTAATGGAGCCTCTATTAGTGGGGGAATAAAATTGCTGGGGAAAATTTCAGGATAAATGTGTTAAAACAACACATCAGTTGTGGTTGCTAGACTTCTTACACTGCCTTGTTTTAAGAGCTTTGTTGGGCAATTTGTTCTCTTCATTCTTGTTTGAAATACACCCAGGATTAAAATTCTGTCACTTGTACATCGGGAGAGATCAAACCTCTTCAATTCTGTAATAGTGTTTTTTTCTTCCCCGTTAGAGTCATTTTAGCGCTGCATTAGGGACTTAGCGGTAAAGGTTGAGCTGACACTTAGATCATAAACTTTTATTTTCCTCTCTACTTAGATTTTAAACTGAACAAAATTGCCAGCTCCTGGTAATGTTGTCTCCCATTCTTATCTCTGCAGAAGTCTGAGATAAATTTCAAAAGAAACAAACAAAACCTACCTGAGAGGGGCCTGAGAGAGGTGCAGGATTGCAGCGACATTTTGTGTAATCTGCTTTGGCATGCTTTTGATACTGCCTTATGTGAGCAACTAAAACCACCTCCTTTTTGAATTGCAGGTGTCATTGCAAACTGAAGCCCAGGATCATGGGGAGGCTTGGGAACCTGACTCGGACACCTGAAAATCGATCATGTCACAGCTGATGGGAGTCACGCACCTGGTTAACGTGAGCCACCTTTACACATCTGGGAAAAAAGAAACAGACCTCTTGTATACAGTTGGACCTACATCCTTGCTTTCATGGTGGTTGCTCTGGTTTGGGTAAGTTAATTTTGAAATAAGAAGTGGAATTTGCTGGTTACTGCACATGGTCAGTGGGGCGTTAGCTGCTATTTCAGATTTTGTTTTCCAAAGAAATGCAGGAGCCGGCATACGGGATTTGACTCTGCTTCTGTTGAAACCATAGGAGAAGATGGAGACGACCATGAAGGACAGCTCACAAAAACCCCACAACCAACAACACACCACAAAGCCCATGGGAGCCATTAGCTGCATGGAGGAAAGGTCAATTAAGGCTTATAAAGGCAAAGTCACTTTTCAGTTCTTTTGGCTTATCTGTTTCTGCTTTCACTGATTTCAGACAAATTACTTCATAGTTATGCCAAAGTAAGAAGAAAACCAAGAGTTTGTACAGGGGTTCACATATGCAGGATTTATTGACCTGGAGGAGCCACGAAGCCAGTGTGTCTCCTCACTCAGGACCACTTTCAACACAAAGGCTCCCTGGGTGTCCTCGAGCTGCTGGTGTGGCCTCTGCGCTCCCTGCAGGGACATGTACCCCATGCCTGGGGGAGGATCAGAGAGTTAGGCTCCTTTTGCTCTGTGCTGCTGGGTGATGTTCCCAGGCTGCGCTGTAGCAGCGCGACATGAAGTAGAGCAGCCCCCACCTACCTTTGATCCTAGGCTCAGGTTAGGTCAAAAGCACAGTACCTGAGAGTGTCTTGCAGCACCTGGGACTACCTATATGCCCCAGTATGTCCCAGCATCCGACTGAACAGAGATCCAAGTGTGCACCATCCCTCTGCAAGGTCTAGATTTCCATGGGAAGGCAATGGAGCCCATGGGCCAAAGGGGACCTGAGCTATACCTCACCCCCTTCCCACTACAGTCACCTGGGACACCTAACCAGGGCATGGGAGTTCAGGTATAGCCTCAGCCCCTCACTCCCTCCAGACTCAGGAGATAAAAATTGTATTTTACCTTTCACAGGCATGGTTCTTACAGTCAGAATCCCAACAAGCAAAACTGCACACCTCTGTCATTCATATTCTTCTGTAGGATGTTGCTACCCGCTATTTGTGCAACAGCTCAGGTGGCAGGTGCCTCATGCAGGTTAGGAAAAGAGTCATGGGAGTGAAAGAGTAGCTTGATTAAACCTTTCTTCTCTTCCAGTCCACAGCAAGTTTTTGAATCCTGAGGAGATGATAATTAATGCAGCTCTTTAAATAGCTATTTGAGAGAAGCAATTCAGGTTGTGTGTAGTAGACACAACTTTCATAAGTATGTGGAAAGCAGATTTACTCTTTAGAAGGAGGTTAAATTTAATTCTTAATTACAAATATCTTTCTTTTATATAACAATTTTTTAATTACAATTCCTTGAAGAATGAATATTCCATAAAGTTGGATAACAAGGCTATGCCTAATTTATGCCATTTAGATGCAAATGATGTTTCTGGTGTGTAAATACCCAAAATCAAGCGGAAGGTAGGCAGACAATGAGGGCACAAAAGAGCAATATGAAAAAAATCTTACTTTTTGATTAGGGTAAAAGTTTACAGGGTTCTGCTCCTCAAAGCCCTTTCTCATGGTAGTCCATTGACTTCACTAGGATCCTCTCGTAAGAGCCCATGTTGCTGGGGTCATTCCCATGAGTAGATGGTGTTTCAAACTAGTGTAACTTTTCTATTCTTAAACAACAGAAATCTGAGATGATATGTGCAGCTGACAGGATTTTTGGAAAGTAGAACTGCAATAAATCAGTGAGATAGTACCTAGGAAACCAGAAGATTAAATAAACCAGGAAAATGTGTGTTGGCAGTGTGGAGACTGCTCCAGAACACTATTTTAGAAGCATGGAGTAAATGTATACCACCTACCAGAGAAGATTTTTTTAAAAGACTGAAAGGAAAACAAAATGTTGGCATGGTCAAACATCAAGGCAGTGGAAACTACTAAATGACATCAAAGGCATCTTTTAAAAAGTGGAAGTCTTATCTGAATAAGGAAAATAGAAAAGATCATAAACTGTAGCAAGTTGAGTGTCACATTGCAATAAAGTAGGCCAGTGAGGATTTAGAGAGGCAACCTAGTAAAGGTGTGAAAGCTGCTATAAAACCTTTTTCAAAAACATCAAAAGAGGAAGCTGACCAGAAAGTCAACCGGGCCAATACATGATGAAGGTGTAGAAAAGGCACTCTGTGAAGACAGGGCCTTGCAGCAGAGCTAAATGATGTGTTTCTACTAGTGCTGGTTACAGGAGAGGTCAGTGAGGCTCTCACAGGAGTCATTCTTTGCAGGAGATGAGTATGAGAAACTCTGACTGGAATAAACCAGTAAACCGAACCTTACCAGTTCCCAGGACCAGAACAAATTCATGCAGGAGCTTCAGGTGTATTCTGGTGTGAAAGTATGGAACCGCAACTGTCCTGTTTGAGTTACTGCTCAAAGCACTTAATGACAAAAAAATGGAAGGCTGCAAATGGGACACCAGTCTTTAAAAAAGAGATTGAGGAATAATCTGAAAAACTATGAACTGAGAAGTCTGACATCCATATCAAGGGCATGGATAGAACCTATTGAAAAGATAGTGGGAGATCGAAGGAGCAACTTTCCCACTCATAAGGAAGCTTTCCATGGATCCTTGTCTTCATCAGTGGCCAAAGACAACAAGACAAGGACCTGATACCAAAGATATCCCTAAGCACAGAGACACAGGGACAGCCAGAGTGAAGTGCTCCCCTCTCCTTCACAGACATTATTGCAGCTAGCCTGGGCCAGCTTTGCCACTGTCTCCTCACGCTGCTGGTAGGAAATTTCATGGGTGTAGTTTTGATGTATGTTGATGAGGGCTCTGGGCCTCAGCTCACCCCGCTGTGTCCCCCCGTTTTGCACCACACCACACCCAGGAGAGAAGGTGGTTTCACAGCCTGCAAGAAGGCACGTCGCGAATGGCAGGTACGGTGCACAATGTGGAGGAGCATGTAGGGCATACAGCTTTTAGAGGAGGACTCTGACAGAGCCTGTTTCATGTTCAGGTGTTTCATGACTGTATGTTGGAGAAAATAGATGGTTAGTTGTGGGTTATCACCTGGATTTGGGCTTATGACTATGCCATTTAAGGCATAAAGGATATGATAAGAAGAGGTGAATAAAGAAATGGGTGACAGCAATGCAGATGATAAACCAGAATATTTTCAGAATAGTCTGATCTTAAGTTAGCTGAGCAGATTTGCAGAGCTGACTGATTAATGAAATGGCACATGAAATTCAATGTCAATAATTATAAGGTAATGCATACAAGAAAAGAACCATACCTCTAAGTATAAACATAGTCAGTAAGGGATTTAATTCCCTAGTACCACTCAGAAAAGAGGCATAAGAATTAATGTGGATAGATTTCTGAAGGCATCAGTTCAATGGTTGTCAAGAGTCAAAGGCAGACTGAATAAGACAAACTTTTAGGAAAGGAACTCACAACGAGTGAGAGCATATGATTATGCTCCAGTGCAAAAATGTATCTGCACTTGAGTGCTGTGGATGAGGCCCCAGGACTGGGAGTCCTGGTCTGCAAAACCTGAGGGGGGATAATGCCGAACCGGGAGGAGGTTGCCTGGCTGCCTGTAGGGAATGACTTTTACATTTATGTCTTTGGGTTCTTGTATCAAATACTGCATATGTGGCTGATTTCTAACATTGTTAAAATTTGTGGAGCTGATATGTCTGAGGCTCTGTCCCTGGAGAAATACTGTATGCAGAATCCTGTGTCCAGTTTGATTGTAGGTGCTATTATAGGAGGGAACACAGAGGTAGTGCCCCCTCTAAACTGACAGCTCAGTTACGCACTCAAACCATGGTCAAACCTTTTACATGCAATTGATGCTGAGACTTGAGAAAGTGTGGTTTTTTTGGGAAACCTCTCCTCAGTATGTGGTCTTCTGACTTCATCATGGGATGAACCTTTTTTGATGTTTCTCTTGCCTTAGAGAGGGAGAGAGGGAGGACAAAGCAATCTGTCCGGCGTGTACTCATTTCCTCCTCCCATCAGAGTTACAGTCCTGAGCCGTTTGACCTCTGTCAAGATGGATGAGCTGGGCTACCAAATCCAAGTTAGCAGTAACGTTCAAGCTTTTCTCTCACAGACTTCCTGTGAGAGAAAACACATACACAAAAATGTATGTTCATTTTATTCTGCTGCTCAGTGTGTACATCTTTCTATATCTCTCTTTATATAAATATAATGGGCTTTGCAGGGAACATTTCTCTGGTTGCTATTGCACAGAATACAGTAAGTCTGTGCTGTATACCCAATATAATGCCAGAGTTTTTTTATTTTGGCTAGAATATTTTCCTTAATCTGGAGGGTTGAGTGTGCGTGCTTAATTTTCATATTAGTGGTAACCTCTTGCAAAGGAATGATAAATAGAGAAATATTAGCTTGCTAATAGTCCAAATGGTTTAGCTAAGTGAATGTAGTGTAAAATTGCTGTAATAAGGTAAATCTGTGCAGTATCTTACACTGTGCTGCTTTACCATTAGTGGTCTGTTGTCTGATGCTGTGAGGTTTATAGAAATAGAATGCTAAGCTATGTTCTGCAGGACAAACATGTACATTTTAAAAATGAAAACCAAGAACTCTATTACAAGTAAAGATATAGCCTATTTTCTCTACCAATAATGAAACAGGCAGTTTCATCAGTTAGTTTGTCCTTTCTCAGTACTTCAAAATTGTTGCTCATATTGTGTTGCAGCAGGTTTGAATTTTGCAAGCAAGGGACTTTTGTTGAGCCCTTCATCTTCAAAAAGTGCCCTTGAGCTGAGCTTTCAGCTAATCTCTGTTGAAACCCAGCTTTGGTTACATTTTAAGAGATTAGGAGTTGTTTGTGATGTCTTTGGGAATGACAACACCAGGCTGTAGCAAGGGTATAAGTGTGCTATTCTTGAGTTTTCTGCTGTCTCTCCTCACCAAGGTAGCTGTGTTTTGTGGGCTTTGAATTTGTATAAAAGCTGAAGGGACGCAGACCTTTGCTATCCCACCAAAGTGAGCAGACTTGCTCACAGGAATAAGGACCACATAGCCTGACTTAGCAGCCTTGTGCAAACGAGATTCAGTGATGAGACACTTCCATCCATTAGATCTTTATTTATCAATATCACCTTGCTACTAAATTATAAGCAAGAAAGTATTTATTCTCCATAAAAATGCTAATGAATTCCTCTTGCACTTTTTTAAGCACCAGCCAGATAGCTTTATGTTCCACAGTGACACTTAACATACCAAGGTAATTGCGATGAGTTTTCCACAGTCTGAGCAATCAGGTTTGCCCTGTACTTGTCATTTGCTCAGCATTTTGCTACACTGAACGAACAGGATGTCACTGAGAAACCTGGGATCCTTTAGAGTGTTTGAAAAGACTTTAGATGGAGGAGCTTAAACTCACCTTTGTATTTTTTGGTATCTGCTTGTTCTCGTTTTTTGCCCTGGAGCACCAACATTCATACTTTATTTACAGAACTCAACAGGCTTTGCCTTGTCAAATATTTTGAATTCCATGATGAGGTGTGTAATGTCTCTTATTATTAACAAGCTCTGGTTCTTGCTCTCCTAGGATGCCTTGCTGTTTTGTGCTTGAATGGATTTGCTTGTTGTTCACTTTACTCATTTTGCTTTTTGCTGAGGAATTAAGAAAATAACATTTGGCTTCTCTTCTCCCACCATGTCCTAACTCTCCCCCTACCCCCCAAAAAATCCCAAGCAGTCACTCTGCTTCAGATCATCAGCTTGGTTGTTTGGAACTAATGCCAGAGATATCTTTTTGATAGCAAATATTGTAACGGGGACTGAAACTGTACATCCGAAAATGAACTGTGAGCACTTAAGTTGTCAGTCAGGCACTATAGAATAATAACTCTCTCAATTACTCTGTTGAGAAGAGTTTGAGGTCAGAAAGGACCTTTTTGAACAGCAGGTCTGAACTGCTGTAGGGTTGTGCCAGTGGCCACAGAACTTGACCCGGTAGCAGCAAGCCCGTACCTCCTCACTGACATACAGCCTGTCCCAAAATCTTCTAACATTTTTGTAAAGGCTTTGAGTGGTGGAGGATCCCCTAGCAGGCAGCTGGCGCGTGCGAGGTGCAATAGCCCTACCTGTATCTACACCTACATATGCATGGGCAGGGGCTGCCTGCTGTTAGTGTGTGTGTGGACCCGGGGAATGGGCATGTGTGGGGTTCACAGCTCGTGTTCAAGCCATCTGTGCAGCACATGCATGCTGCAGCCAGAGGGTCAGATCCGCTGCACGCGCCTGATATGTTTTTCAACCCATGAATATGGCATTTCTAGGTTTCCCAAAGTAGTTTAGATAGATAGATTTTCCTTTCTAGCCTTGTCAACATGAGATCGTATTGAAATATATAATCTCAGAAGATGTTAAAATCACAGAAAATATGCAAACCTATAAGGTATTACTGAGAGAAAGAGTCACAGTTCCAAGATGCAAGTGGGCTGAGTTGAAGGTGGATAAATGTCTCCAGCAGGAAATGGGTGCACTCATTTGTCCTGGATGAAATCTTCATACTGTGATGGACTAGATATACAATCTGAGCAATTTCTATTTATGGACTGGCTCTCCAATTCATGTTTTATGAGTTTCCTCCCGGGCAAATCTGCTCTGGTTGGTATACTAGCCTCTTGTCAGAAAAATAATTGAGAGGTTATTAATCTGAAGCTCAAATACCATGTCAATGAGCAGGCAGGGGTTTTGTGCTGTGGAGTTCAGAATGTACTTGACAGAAGAAATGCAAAGAAACCTTTTATCAGTGAGAGAGCCTTAAAACAGTAGATATAGACACTTCAGCCCCTTTTCTAAATATGGTCTTAAAATAGTTTGCACCAGATGCCATCTATGAATGACACTTTGCTAATCTCATGTTTTAGATAAAAGTATTGGAACAGAATGCTTTCGTAGCAAATATGTAGATATTTTGATGATATACTTTGGAGACAAACAAACAAAAAATCTGTTCTACTTTATGATATAGAGAGGCAAACGAAGAGAAAGGTCACTCCTCTGGAAGCTGATGATAGTTAGACGCACTTTTCAGGAGCCCCACCCTGAGTGTGGAACATATTGGTAGCAATACACTGTGGGAGAGTCCTGTTTTATTGGCAGGCAAAAAATCATAACTTCTGCATGCAATCATCAGTAGAATCTGTGTGAAGTCATTTCCTTCAGCACAATGGGATAAAACAGTGCACTTGAGAAACTGACGGGGATTGAAATCCAGGGATTACGGATGTGCGTGTCGGGGCTGTCTCACCTGGTGCCTTGGCTCTCACTGCTGGGAGGAAACAACTGAGCCTTGGCAGCTCTTCTGGTAATATATGCCACATCTGGGGGAAGTACTTCCATTTCTAGGTTCAGTTTCTAAATGTTTTAAATTAAAATAAATACTTCAGTGTTTAAGTCCATTAGAAGAAGCTGGCTTTGATGCAGTTGCATTAAGGTCTGAACTAACAGTGCCAGAAACCTTTTTCAGCCACTTTGGTAGTGTAGGCATAAAATGCTAGTAACTAGAAATTGTAGTGTGTCACATTCATTTTGTATGTGCACGTAGCTACACTAGCTTCAAGGCAGGAGACAGCTAAGACAATTTCTTAGCTAGAAAAAACCACCTGCACGAGGTTTGAAATTGTGATCTCACTGGCCATATGTGTACTGCTTTATCAGATTGTTCCCGGGGACTGACCCAGGAAAGCATCCCAAGCTGGAGTTCACATGCACATTTCAGGCCCTTACCATACTTCCCAAATGCCCCAGATGTGTCCACACAAAGTAGCACTGAGTGCCCTTGGGATCTCCTATCCTACAGTGCTTTCAGCACTACCAGCAAGAGAAATGCTTTCTATGTGACCTACCATGTAGCTCTACCTAAGTGGCACTGCTTGCGTCTGTTCATGATTGCCAGTAGCAGAAGTAGGGAAAGAACCTTTCTTTAGCTTACCTGGGCCTTGCCTGGACCTCTGGATTCTCAGCTGGTCCCACTGCTTCCCCAAAGGTTACCTGTTTGAAGCTGCTGAAAGCAGAGCCCCACTGGCTGAGCCTGAGCCCTCACCGGGATCCCTGGGGCCAGGACAGTCAGCAACCCGTGCCTTCCCTCTTGCTGTCCTCATTGCCAAGAAGGGCAACGAGGCTGGTGAGGGGTCTGGAGAACAAGTCTGATGAGGAGCGGCTGAGGGAACTGGGGTTGTTTAGCCTGGAGAAAAGGAGGCTGAGGGGAGACCTCATCGCTCTCTACAACTCCCTGAAAGGAGGTTGTAGCGAGGTGGGTGTCGGTCTCTTCTCCCAAGTAACAAGCGATAGGACGAGAGGAAATGGCCTCAAGTTGCGCCAGGGGAGGTTTAGATTGGATGTGAGGAAAAATTTCTTTACTGAAAGAGTGGTTAAACATTGGACCAGGCTGCCCAGGGAAGTGGTTGAGTCACCATCCCTGGAGGTATTTAAAAGACGCGTAGATGAGGCGCTTAGGTACATGGTTTAGTGGGCATGGTGGTGTTGGGTTGATGGTTGGAATCAATGATCTCAGAGGTCTTTTCCAACCTTAATGATTCTATGATTCTATGATCTCAGGCTCAGTCTCTCCCTGGACCTTAGTCACAGCAGAGGTCCCCAGCACCCACATGTGGCAGCACAGAGCCCCTGGGAGATGGGGAAGGTGAGACCCTTCCCGTGTGCATGCTGCAACTGGATTTTTACAGCTTCCTCATGGAACTGAGTCATGAGAGAATGTGTGTTGCCAGGTGATAAACATTTTGGGCAGGACTCAGCCTGGGACACTGAAATTAGTCATCTAATGTATGTGTAGATGAGATTTCTAAGCTCCCATTATAGACGGTGAAGATCCAGTCCACAAATCTCAGGGGAGGCATATTCATCAGAGATGGTGGGGTCTGGAGACTGAGTCCGCTCATGGTGAGGAAGACACTGAGAGGCTCCATTCAGTCACCGTCTTACTAATACTGATAATTGGTACCTTTGAGATGCCCAAGGCTACTTTAGGCATCTGGATGGGGCTTGCAGATTTGACACGGGACCTACAGGAGACCTTAGCTCTTCTGGTACAGCAGCTGGAGGCCAGCCAGAAAACTCCAGGGCATCTTAATGGCACCAGACACCAATGCTTTGGCAGCTGAATCTGACTGCAGTGGGAACTGAGATGCCCAGCTCACAAATAAAGGTTTGCAATTAGGTGCTTAAATTTAGATACCTCAATCTCAAACTGAATCCCACCTTTGTTTTCTGGCAACAGCCAAAAGCCATTTTTGCACTCTGAATAAATTTACATCCATAACAGACACAGAACATAGACCAAAGAGAGTTCCTCACAGACCATGCCCAAACCAGCATCCCCTTGGCCTCTCTCCCTTCTAGCCCTAGGACTGCCCAAGGCATGGGGATGCAGCCCTCTTCCTTCCCAGCCTCCTTGGAAACCTCTGCAACCCCAGGCTGAAGCAAAGACTATATGAAAGACGGTCAGCCTGAAGAGAAATCTCTCTAGCTGTGGTCCTTCACAAAGCTTTTGGAATTAGCTGTGCTCCCACAGAGCAGCATTTGGGCCTGAACAGCACCACATCATCAAGAAAGGGCACCCCGCACTGTCCTTCCTTCAAAGCAATGCAGGTGAGAGCCTGGCTGGGGGCAGCCCTTGCCCAGTTAACTCATGTGGAGCAAGTAACCACTGCCACCTCCGCTCCCCACAGGTGGGTGAGCAACTGGTTCTTTCCACCTTCACCCTTGGTGTTCAGCTGGGGGCATCTCACAGCCCTGGCCTCAGCCCCCTGTGCCAGCACAGGGCTGCAAGAGGACATTCACGCTGCCTCTGAGAGCTCATGGTGTTGAAGAGGCGTCTCCTCTCATCACTGTGGGGAAGACACAGACTCTGGCAATGATCAACACTGGGCACAAAACCTCCCAGTGAGGATCTGCCATGAGGTTTGCCTACAATGCAGGATCTTCTGCTCCTCTTGTGCTGTGGCCTTTTGAAGGCCACATGGTCACTGTCAGCCATGGCCTTTGATGCAGTCAGTGGTTGTACCAGTGACCATGCACTGTCACCTTAAACGCCGGGGGACAAGACCCTGTGAGTGCGGCACAAGCAGTGATGTGAACATGCCTGTAGTACTTTACTTAACAAACTTCAAAAAATCCTGTCCTCTGAGAAGTTACTGCAGATACTCTTGGCAGCATGTGATGCGGAGAAGAGTGTGACACCAGATTTTTATCCTGGAAAAGTTGCGTGATACTTCTTTGACTTTAAAATAGCTATCGGTTAGATATCCCATTATTAAAAATAGCTCTGATTACAGAAATGAATAAGAATGTATTTCGCATTCCTTGTAGATTCTATTTATGCATTTGTTAACAAAACAATTACTAGAGTTGCACTGAATTATCTAGGTGTAACATTTATTAGTACAGAGGATAAGCTCAGTGAGTGAACTGTCAAACTGCATATAACCTTGCCAGTGTAACCAACGTAATTCTATGTTTGTCATAATTGTTTGATAACTCCATTGTTTGATCCTCTGACAGAAGAACCTGTATTTGTTATTGCTTATGTTCATTCTTATCACAATAGCCATTCAGATCCATGTCTTATATACTGCATACACTGATCCTGCCAGGTTGGTTTGGGAAAAAAACCGCCTTCTTAGCAATACACCAGCTCAGTGTATCCCTCCCTACTCCTACTTACCCATTACCTTCTCAGCAAGCAACTGATTGCCTCGTCAGTCCAGAATGTGCTTGGATGCAAGAGAGACAATTAACACTGTTGAGAAATGTTCAAGTATTATCTCCTGGATCTGAAGAATGTTGTGTTTTAGCGATACAAACTACTACCAGAGAGAAATGCACAAGAATGTTTTTATTTGGGCCTTCACTAACAGAAATAGTAGAAGTTGTTCAGAAAATGAAACAGATTAGGTAAAATTGAGACTATAAGCAAGAAAGAACTGAAGGTGGCACTGTAGGAACAGTCATTCCCCTTTTCAGAAAATAAAGATGGTAAATGCCTGCTTGCTCTTTCTCTTTGAAACAAGAGAAAAAAAGATACGATTGTCAGACATGAACCATATTTTCCCATAGTTTTTTCTCACTTTTTGCTGATGAATATATATTCAACCCCCTTCCCCAGAGTGGGAGGGCTTCAAGGAGAGCATCAGGGCACTCGGTGCCCTTTCCCGCAGAACAGACGCACGGCTGTACACCCCGCAGCGTGCAGGCTGGCGGCACCGCAGGCAGGGTGGTCAGCCGAACGTGGGAAACTGCAACCGGTTTGATGCCAGGCTGAGGAGCCACCAACTACGGCACTTTTCTTTCCCAGATGAGTCAGGCTTACGGCAGGATATTTACTTTCCACAGATCTACCCCTAATGCTCACTAGAAGGGCACAAAGAGAGGCTTATCACAAGCACATCTAAACCAACCAGTCTTTACACAAAATGCTGAGGGTTATGACTCACCCCTGCAACTCCTAATTCCAGTCAAGCCTTCAAACTATCTTTGCCTAAACTAATCCCCCACCTTTTTCTTTGCCACTTTGTTCCCACTCCACTGTAGGTGGTGGCCGTGCTGGGCTGCAGGCAGGAGGGCTTTCCAAGAGCAACCCCTTTGTCCTGCGAGGAATCACAGCTGTGTGGCAGAGAGGTTTATGGTTTCAGAAACTACGGCCTAGAGCTCCAGAAGCGTCCAGCACCCACTCTGGGGACACACGGCAAGGACAAAATCCTTAACTGCTGCACAATTTGACCACAGAGTAAATGCCTAGTTTTGGAAATATTACAGGGTAGATGCACACACGTCAGAAGAAAACTTGTAGATTACAGCCAGCGTCTACATCTACCATAGTGCTGTTTCATAGTGCTAGAAAGTTTTTTAAGACAGAGATCTGCCTTCCTGCTCAGCCACAAGAACCAGACTCCTGTGTTAGGAAGCAGCAGTGTGACCTGGTCTGGAAGTCAGCTTGGGCAGCCAGGGCGCAAAGGTGAGTTTTACATTTCATTTGGATTTGGTGCAGTTAGTGGGTATTTTTACTTTGTTTTGGACTTGTTTTGGCTTCTCTGAAGGTTCAGCCTTTTCGGGTCACAGATCTGCTCCTATTGATCAACGATATAATGTGGGGTTTTTTTTCAAGAGGACAAATCATTTGTCACTGTAGGCAGAAGCAGACATGAAAGCTTTGAACATCAGGAAAGGGACCTTGAGCTGGACTCTGCACCAGGAGCAGGGTGCAGAGCAGCGCACCAGTGCACAGTGCATCAGAACGAGACAGACCTTCAAGCAACGGCAGCTCCAACACCGGTTAGCTGGTGGGGAACCAAGAAGTGTAGCAAACCTGTGTGTGTGCACACATGCATATAACACAATGGCAGTTCAAGAAAACAGTATCATACAAATCAAGAACAGTGTATGTTATTCATTATCAAGATACTACTGAAGAGATGAGAGTTTTAGATGTATATGCTGGAAACCAAAAAATATAGCCATTGTGTGGAGGATGTATGATTTTCCTGCATGCCCCCTTTGTGTTCAGCCCAGTATGCCCCATGCCTGTCTTTGTGAACCTGGGGACAGCCAGTGACATCCCCACCACGGACTGTTGCAAAGGTTTCACAAATGCATGAAAGCTGTGAAAGGCATCTAAGCTCTAGTAAAAACAAATATCTAGGGAAACTTGTTACTTGTTGTAGCAAGTTGCTACATTGTGTAGCTTATTACCTGTTGTAACAGGTTTGCACAAGGTCTGCAGTTGCCTCCTATGAGGTTGCTACAAGGTTTGTACCATGGAGGTTAAGCTCCGTTGCATTTTGCCAGTGCTAAATTTCACTCTTAAGGAAAAATGCCAAAAAAAGACTTTGTTGGGGTTCCAGGACCCAGAGTATGTGAGCGTGCCATGCCTCTGACCCTGGCGGGTGAAGCTGGTGTGCATCGTGCTCAGGTAGAAAGAGTGGGGTGTTGTCCCCAAAGGGCAACTTGCAAGGCACTTGTGAAGATTTTGAAGGTGTAACTGATTTAACAGACTGATGCCTCCAACGGAGGGGTCTGTTGTGAGGGAGGGGTGTTATTCTGGGTGTTTGCTTCATGTCAGCATCGCTGAAGGTCTTTCTCTGTAGGAGGGAAAGGCAAGCTCCTTCCATTATTTTGGTAGGAGAACCAGGAGCTTTCTCCTTCCAAGGCCCAAGGTGTGATGGTGTCTGCTCCAGGGAGCTCCCCTCGTCCCAGGAAGTGTCCAGCTGAGGTCCTGCAGCCTGACACAGATTTTAGGGCCCTCAGCTTCATCTCTGCTTCTGATACCACAGCACCCTAGGTCTGAGCATGCCTTGTCAAACAGGAAAGACAAGCAGAACAAGCATATGGTGTATTTTTCTAAAGACGCCAAGGAAGACTGTGTAGGTGGGAATCTGGTATCAGCCTGGGAGACTTCTCTCTGTCAGTAATTCTCAGTTATAGCCGTGATGAGCACATGTTGATACCAAAATCTTCATCAGTGAGCCACCACATGAAAACATGCTTATTGTCCAGGTGTATGTTAACTGCCAGATTACAGCTTCTGTGAAAGTGTTTTATTTGCATGGGAAATGCGAGGACCGCTGTGAGGAGATACTCGTTGTGGCTCATACACCGTCTTGCTTTGTGTAAGAAGTGGGAGATTATGGCATTTGAATTACGAGAAAATAGAAATCCTTTCTATGTCTCTCTCACTCTCTCTGACACCCTCCTGTTTAACAAGTCCCATCATCCTCAATAGGAGGCAATTCATATGTCAGTGGTAGGATAATGGCTGGCTGTAAGGTAGCAGATAACATAATCTGCCTCTTGAAGTTCTACAGAAACTGTCCTTTCTATTTATTTTACTTGACCTGGAAAGAGCAAAGTGCTGTTAAGCCAGCAGGTTTGATTGATTGCAGATATATATCTATACCCAGGAGTCTCGCCTATCAGTAAGTTACTTTCAAGTAAGGATGGGTTTGATTTGCAAGCTTTGTCCTTAATCTAAAGCAATGTGTAATAGAAAGTTAGACCTCACGTCATAAGCTGCTAACAGTTATAAATAAAGGTAATCACTATGAAACAAAACAAGTTACTTGTTCAGATGATTTGTTAAAATAAATTAAAATAGAATGTGGTGCTAAGGCTGCTCTTTAGATGCTTTTGAGCATCTTCTATTGGTCTCTGTCACCTGGTGACTTCACTCAGTAGCAATTGATTTTAAGAAGGAGAAAAATACGTATTATTCATTTGGATGTTTCTCTCCCACACATTCACAAGCAACATCTGTCTTTAAGTACTATAATATGTCTGAGGCTATGACAGCTCTGCTGTCTCGAGGGAGTATTTACCACCAACCTGGGGAGCTTGATGATTTGTAGAAAATTTTTAAGTACGACAATTATGAGGCAGCACGTAATGGTCTTTAAATCGTGTGTGTTTATTCTGATCATAGATTGAGCAGTGGTGTATTTTGCTGTTTGATTTTGAGCCACCTAGTGGTAATATAAATGAGATAAGATTTCTATGCTTGAGAGTTGTGAACCTTTCTCAGCAACTATGTACAATTTAATGGGACTAAGATCAGCAAAGTGAATAAAACCTCTGCATTGTATAAGGATCCTGTGCCAATATTTAACTTTTTGTGGTGAAGTTTTATTATTTGTGTGTGTAAAATAATTGACTCCAACGTTTTGTCTCTTTTGCTAAAGAACTGGTTCTTTTGTTATGAATACAGTAAAAATATCAATGTAACCTAATAACAAGGAGTTAAATCGTTCCCTCAGATTGATTCTGTCAATGGGCTGCTCCAGGTCTCTGCTGAGGCTGTTCCAAGCCACTTTTCCCTTTGGGAGCCTCTCTGGGGACTGTCTGGCACCAGGTGTTTGAATGGTGCTTGGCAGACGTGGCAGCAGGGTGCACCTAATGCCTCCCTCACCTCGGCCCACTGCCCCTTTTCCACTGGTGACACAAGTCTGTGCAGAGAGTCAGGCTTTGGGCCATATCTATCACTTTGTGGCCCTTAGGCAGAGATGGTTTGAGAAGATTCCCCAAAATATCCTTGCGTAGGGTCAGGAAGGAACTAGTGTGAATGGAAACCCCTGGATGTGATCCTGGGCTTTGCCATGTGTGTCCTCAGCGCTTGGTGCTAGCTTTCATTCCCCAGAGCATTTTTATCCAGTGTATTCTAATATCACAATCTGATCTTAAAAATAGTATTTTCCAAAATTGAGCAATTTATCCAAATATTACTCCCTATAACTGAGCTAGAATTAGCAGGGAGCATTACATACCCATATATCCATGACAGAGCTGCATTTTCCGGGCCTGTTGTCTGGACGGTAATCAATCATATGTCCTTTTGCACCCAAAGAACCAAAGTTAATTACAGACCTGCTCAGTGGTCTATGAGATACACTCAGCACCTCAGATATACTGTAGCTAATTTTAGGGTTTTCTAAATGGGAACTGTAGATCAAAGTATCTTTCATTTTGTCCGTGTTCTCATATAATGGTCTCAAGAGCATCCAGATCACTAAATCCTTATTGCTAATCTTGCAGGTTAGAAACCACAGTCACCTTTCTTTTCTGTGCTGAATTCTTGAAGCCTTTCTACTCATTGGCCATTCCCTGATGCCATGTTGCATACATTTTCTCTTATGTTCACAGATGTTTCAGTTCCCTAAATAAAACTTCCAGATACTAAGACTATGTAGCATTCAAAAAAACCCCTAAATATTACATCCTATATTCTCAGCTGGATTACCAAAATATGTTTTCGGAGCAATCTTAAAAAATAAATAAAATAGTTCATCCTCTCTTTTTAACATACAGTCTAGAAAAGCAGGACTCTTCTTTAGAGAGGAGAATAAACTTTGAATATTATGTCTTTAGTGCTTCCTGAAGGTTAAGATGTTCAGATAATCCCCAGAGTGTTAGCAAAGAGAATATGCCTTGCCTTCTGTAACAGACTTCCTTACCCATTTAGCATTTGTAATTTCTGTGTGATACCTCAAGCTTCTGGTATGTCATGTTTCTATTTCATTTTCTCCTAAATTGGGTACCAGAAGCACCGGGCCTATTAAGCTGAAAGATAGTTACAGGCAGAGTATGGAGACAGGTGCTCATTAATTCTTGTTGATTCTGAAAATCATGTAGAAAGGATTATAAGAATTCCTTGTAAAGTAGGAGAGGAAGGAAATGTCAGTTGGGACAGGGAAACCACAGGAATGGCCCAGATGGGAAAACAAATTCAGCCAGATGTTTGTTACCATGTTGAGTGCAATGAAGCCAAACTCCAGGTTGGGGATGAGCCTGGCCGAGGAGAGGGATTTTCTCTCTTCTGCTGAAGGGCTGGATCCAGAAAAAGATGCGTCATTTCCAGATTGCTGCCTGTGTGGTCTGCAACGAAGCTTGGCGCTTACTGTGCTGCCTGTTTTCGAGGTTGGAGCAGGACAGCTGGGCTCCAGCTGCCCTCACAGCCAGCAGAGAGTGATGGAGGGAGTGCTGGAGACCAGCACCAGGGTGGGTCTGGGGCTGCCACCCGCTCTGGCGTGTTGTGCCCTCCTTGGACACTGCTCCGAACACTGGAGGGAGAGAAGCCAGGCAGTCGCCATGGCCCCCAGCTGATCAGTCCTGTACCTGGGGGCTGCAGGTCCGCAGCATACTCCTCTAAGCGGGAGTGTTTCTCCTGACCTCTGCCGCTCTCAGGAGCTTTCTAGCTTTGCAGGGAGGATGAGGAAGAGGGGTGGGCATGGGAATCAACACCCTGACTGCTCCCCTGAAGGGGTGGTGGAGACCAGCCCCTCTTCCAGTCCACATGGAAGTGCTGAATGTGAAACAGCAACCCCCAAATCACCGGCAGTTAGATCCAGAGAGGGATTTAGGAGTGTTGTTCAGACAAAAATCCCAAGAATAAGCAAGCTATCTAAGTGACTGAGGAGGACAAGCTCCATCAATTTTCTGTGCTTGTAAGACAAAGTGGCAGTTCTTTAAAACCTGATATTATCTCTTGCCAGGGTTGGTTTGCTCAGAGGAGATGGGAAATTCCTCAACAGGCCCCAGGGAAGGGAGGTTCTGGAGTTGCAGCCATCCCAGGTCTCCTGGCAGATCAATGGCAGTGGTGGTTCCACCTGGCACAACTTTGGGGTATACTCTGCCTTTTTCTGACCAGAGAACGTGGGAGCGTCTGTGTAGAAATGCATGCAGTGAACTTGGGCAGGCAGTTATCGATGCAGAGCGGGAAGAAGGATTTGGGAGTTTGCCACCTGGCCCCTTTACACACTAGGGAGGTGCACAGAAGAGACCCTGAGCGAGGACGTTTGCTGGGGACCTCCTGATTTCTCTTTTAGGACGTTTCACCAGAGAAGGACTGGCAGTGTTTTTGTGGTAAGCCCTGCCCACTGGAGGTGTACTGAAGCCACTGGGGCTTTACACCCCTCCTTTAGTCACCTCCTCCGTGGTGTCCCGGTGACCCCTGCTGCTCTATGCAGGAGGCAGTGGCATGGGCTGGGGTGCAGACTGACATGGGTGCTGGGTGAGCCCTGGGGCCAGGAGATCCATGTGGGACTCACACTGCTACTGCCACCAGGTCCGGAGAAAACTGTCTAGGCTGCTTTCCCTGCCTCTCCACAGCCACAGGGAGAGCCGCATCCACAGGTTTGTGTGGCAGCTTACCACAGGGCATGTCTTTGGCTCACATTAGGCAGCTGAGTGGCACCACAATTAACAGGCAAAGCTAGAAAGGAACAATAGCTGGAATATCAGAGTAGAAAGTGCCAGACAGGGTCCGCCTGCTCGAGAAAACTGTGTGTTGATAGAAACTGTGTAGCAAAGGATGGACTGTTTGAGACAAAGCCATTGAACTACAATATCTGCTGGTCCACACTGTTCTGGATGTAGTTTAGCTGTGTTACTCCACAACCAAGCCTGACTTGAGGCAGAGTTGTTATTGCTCTGCCAGCCCGGTGCAGGTGAACAATTCCTGGACTTGTGCTGGTAGCTGTGTAGGGCATTACCCCTGGCTTTGTCAGCTTTGCAATTTCAGGTGACCTTCAGCCCCCTACACATTTACAGGGCACAGAAAGGCCATTTCCAACTTGGGGGCTCATGAAATTTGTCATGCAGGACGTATGCTCAAGCCTTTTAGATGCAGCACAACTGCTGGACTGTAGCCACCAAGTAACTTCTATTTGGTCATGGGGGGAGCTGCACAGACCCTCCAAATGTCTCTAGACAGGGAATAAAGTTTATATTCCCATCAAAGGCTTACACAGACTCATAGGTATGCATGTATGTATTTATCAATCCAAAAATCACAGTGACACTTCAGATGACAGTATATCACTAGGAGCTCATGTTCAATCGGTTATATACAATGTCCCCTGCTGGGCAATCATTTTCCAGAGAACATTAATGCATAATACAAGCCACCTTTTTTATTTCTAGATGTATAATTTTGCTTTGGTCATATTCAGAATGTGTGTTGCCTGATACCACCTGCTTTATAAATTGATCCACTTCGCTCACTTTGCATTACTGACCTGTCCCTATTCTTTACTGCTCACCGATTTCTCTCAGCTGCAGGATAAAATTTACATTTTCTTCCTAGTCACTGATGATAGTGTACAGCAGCTTCTTGACCAGAGGGAAGGAGCAGTCATGCCAGCCTGTCAGATCCCTGTTTATTAACTGCAGCAGCCAAAAGCCCACACAGCTGTAGAGAGGCTGCCTGGCCTTCCCAGCACTGTTTCAGCAGCAACACCCACTGTATCCCTTTTCTTCTCACACACTTTATTTTCCCTGCAGAACATTGATAATGATGCTTCAATTCACAGTCGCATTCCTAGCAAAGTGATTAAACTTAAAAAAAAAAAAAAGGAAGCCAAATTGTTTGAAGAGGGATTGATTTCATAAAGGGAGTCCACGCTTTTCTGAACTGCGTCTGAAGAACAAAGAGAAAGAAACAAAATAATGTGCAGCTAGTTAAGAAATAGCTTTCAGACTTTATTTGGTTGGGAAATGTTTTAATGTTGCTAGTCATGGTTAGACAATAGGGGCATGACCTGAACAGCCTAGGAAAATACCAGCTGCTCTGAAAGAAAAAAATTACAAACATATGGTGAAACCAGTAATACTGAAGCCTTTAACTTGACAAATTTCACATAAGTTAATCCAGTGGTAATGTAGTTTCTTCCTGGAACATTTATTTATTTGCACACTATTTTCCTAAGTGAGTTACATCCAGGCTTTTTCACTGAGGTTCATTGTCTCTGGGGAAAAATTATAAATATAATATAAATAAGTTATATATATAAATATAAAATTATAAATTCAAATTTAGTGTTGCTCAAAGTGGTCTCCAAACGTACTGTTCCAACGTCATCTTGAACAGCACAGTTGTATCTCTCTTCAACCAAGCCTTCCCTCCGCTCTTCCACTTTCCAGCCTACACCAAAACCTTACTAACTTTCTGACGGATCTTCCTCCTACCTTAAACAGGTTTTTTTGGCTGTTTCCTTCTCAACGATATGCTTATTTCCCACCTTCTACTTCATTATCCAGGCAGATATCTTGAGTCAGCTTTGACACTGCCTGGCTTTCTCTCAGCTCTGTCTGATGGGCTGCAAGTTGCTCTACCCAGACCTGTGCCAGCTGCTACTCTGCTGAAATCTTTAATCATGTCCAAATTGTCATGTGACTTGACTATTGCAATTTCTGTTTCTGATTCTCCTAAATCTTTGGTGTCCAAGCTCTAAGGTTTCTGGGATGCTGCAGCAAGGCTCCTCTTGGTCTTTGAACAATGTTACTTCCAGCATTGTCAGTGGCCGTCAGTG
Source organism: Aptenodytes patagonicus (assembly GCF_965638725.1). Classification (NCBI taxonomy): domain Eukaryota; kingdom Metazoa; phylum Chordata; class Aves; order Sphenisciformes; family Spheniscidae; genus Aptenodytes; species Aptenodytes patagonicus. The sequence continues at coordinate 152,151,890 of NC_134950.1, forward strand.
CATTATTTTGCTTAATATATAATATTAGGTAATTTTGTGTGGCCTTCATATTTTCTACTGTAGATCAGTGTCTATGTCTGCTGTCGCAGACAGGTCCTGCTCCACAGCACTGTGGTGCAGCCTGTGCGATGTTAGCCACCAAGTGTTTATTGTATCGGGAACTAAAAGCTAGATTTATGCTGTACTGTTAGAGGTGATACTGTTCCCTCCTGGTTTGGAGGACTTTAAATTGCTCTGCTTCTTGTGATCTGTCCTAGCTGAAGTTGCTCTTAGCCAAGCTGCTCCATCAGCACAGGCAAGTCCCTTCTTCTGGGAACAAAACCTGCCTCACAAACCTCTTTGCTACTTCCCTCCCTGTAAATTGCCTGTGGTCACCTGCATGAGAAACTGCATAGCTTTAAAAGTTTGATACACAGTTCTTTACGTATCTGCCCAGCATAGGAATGCATTTTTCCTCCTCTGTGTAAAGACATATTGATTGCCTTTTGATTTTCTGAAGTCAATCACTGAGATACTGACTCCATCTATAACTACAACTTCATTTGGCTTCTCACCTTTCAATATTTCACAGATAATCTTTATATTCCTTTACTGCCAAACACATTAAGTTACAGAAAATCGAGACAGAAATTGGAGGTCTATGGGTAAGAAAGATGGCATAGATACATTTTTGTGTGTAATATATAAAAAAAGATGCCAGTATAAAAGAAAGAGCAGAAGTATCAGAGCAGAAGTTTCTCCACTGCAGGTTTTTTTTCATATTAAATAGTCCAAAACCGAGGCCAGGAGAGAAAATAGCATGAGAAGAAACATATCAGGTGGATGTGAAAGCAGGCGGGAGAGGCAAAGACGTGACAAGCAGTGGTCCAGATGAGGCTGGACGGTGACTCTTCATCCCTTTTGGCCTGCACAACCCTTGAGATCTGCATGCGATGGAGAAGAGAGATGGCAGCCAGCCCCAGAAGCTGGGGTGTGACGCTAACACTGGGCTGTTACGGGTCTCTGGGGTTTCCGAATGAAAACAAGAAGTTTAGCAAGCGTCTACCATAAACGTCCCTTAATCTCAAACTATTTCTTTCAGCATATGGAGTGCATTAAAAAAGTATAAAACCATTCTCAACGGAGGTTTACTGTGTATTATACAAAAATTGAAATGTTGTAATAGCAACTGCAGCTGATTACCACCTCTAAAGATGAGGCATAAATCTAAGTTTTAGTGCCCCATATAGTAAACACTTAGTGGGTAACGTTGCACAGTCTGCACATACAATGCTATGGAGCAGAGCCTCTCCGCTAAAACAAACACATTGCCACTAATCTACATTAGAAAATAGGAAGGCCACACAAAATTACTGAAAATATTTATTAAACAAAGCAGACCATTATTAGACATATAAATCTAAGTTGTTGTGAGATGTTGTCTCAGCTATAGCAGCATCATAAAATGATCCTAATAGCCTATACAGCCATTTGGCTTGATATAAAAATACACATTCCTTTGTTACAGTAATTACCTTAATCTAGCAACTGCCATAAATAATTCTCCTTCTCAAGGATTTGAAGATGCGCTGAGTAGCTACTGTAACTTGTTCCTACTGTAGTATTTTTCTAGTTGTACAAGGCAATTATTTAGAATTTAAATCACAGAATCATAGAATCATAGAATCATAGAATAGTTTGGGTTGGAAGGGACCTCTAAAGGTCATCTAGTCCAACCCCCCTGCTGTGGGCAGGGACATCTTCAACTAGATCAGGTTGCTCAGAGCCCCATCCAACCTGACCTTGAATGTTTCCAGGGATGGGGCATCCACCACCTCTCTGGGAAACCTGTTCCAGTGCTTCACCACCCTCAGCGTAAACAATTTCTTCCTTATATCTAGTCTGAATCTACCCCCCTTTAGTTTAAAGTCATTCCCCCTTGTCCTGTCACAACAGGCCCTGCTAAAAAGTTTGCCACCATCTTTTTTATAAGCCTCCTTTAAGTACTGATAGGCTGCAATAAGGTGTCCCTGAAGCCTTCTCTTGTACCTAATGAATCTGCTATATAAGTGTATTTAATTGTATATAGATTATTAACTGTGTCTGGAAAGAGGAGAAATAGAGAAAATAGGGACCCAACATACAATTATGGTCATGTGTTATGTAATTTCTAAGCACATATTTTTCTGATTTTCCAAATTTTACATCATTTTCCCACGTTAAAAGAAGCACAAGATATCCTGATTTTTCTTCTCCTGTTTGGCAATATGTTTTTAACTTGTGATTTCTGATGGAAATATACATAAAATCAAATGTTCAGACTTCTTTAAATTAACAAGCAAAGATAAATAGAGAAAAAGATTTTTCTTAGAAGTCTGATGAATGAGAAGAGAAAATATCACTGAATGGTGAAAAAAAAATGTTGACACACATAATCAATCTTTTTAATCGAGCAACAACTGAAAATTTCATGAATAGAATAATGAGGTAAAATAAATAAAAAATGTCACAGGAAGGAAATGCTTTAATATCAGGAAGAATCTTGCCATTCCATACCTGCAATATTAGAAACACCCCGCTGTGTATATATGTGGTGATTCTGCAGACTATGAAAACAGTGACTCCTCTGTCATTTATAATCCGTAAACTATAAAATGAAGTCTTTCTCATTTCCCAGGTGAGAAGTAATATTCAATATTTCAGTATTTCAATACCTGAAGTTGTGACCCATTGAAAAAAAGTGGAGGAACATTACAAGGGCTGAGCTTATGAGGAGGTACCTGAATGAATGAATGAATTCAGAGTTCTCAACAAATGAATGAATGAGGATCTTCTGAGTGTGGACCTGAGTCATGGGTAGGAGGTCCAGCCTACAAAGACAAAAGAGAACATCACAATTATTTACAATTATTACAATGCTTTGAGCCAATATTAGAAATAATAGAAGACATTATAACAAATAATCCATTTACTACTCTGAGGACGACACCATTCTGGAGCTATATGATACACCACTAACATAGTATGTTCCTGCATGCTAATACCTGTAAGAAGTTTCTGAGGATGCTCAATCTGAACTAGCTTCTAGGAGCTTAAGTAGAGCTGGGCAAATCTGAGAAATACTAACCGGTGGAATTGTTTCTCTTCTAAAACTTACCATACATTAAAAATAAACCATAATAATAAAATCCCCACTGAGCATGAGGAATGGGGAATAGGAAGTTGACTGCAGTGTCATATAAAAGCTGTGTCTGAACTCATCAACCAAATGTGCCCAGGATGGTTCCTGGGCTCAGAGGGCAGCTGCCATGAAATAACTCATGTCTCCGCTAAATTACCCCAGGCCTTGGGGTAAGGTGTCACATCTGACCTGTCTGATTGGAAGGAACCCAGGCTGTGCTAACTCCCAAAATGTGTCTAGGGATGGTTTGAGAGAGCAGGAGCTGGCACAGGCCAGCCTTGAGCTGGAGGCAACTCTGACAGCTCCAGTGCCTGAGAATGCTCCCTTGAACTGTTTAATTTACTAGTATTGATGTAACGAGAGAGACAGTCCTAAAATAATAGCTGAGTATGTGTGTATATGAGAATTGTAACAAAGTCTTGAAGTCTAACATTTTTATCATCTAAGTATGTATGTTTAAATCCTGCAGTCATTCCCTTGAACCACAGTCACCAAGAACCTCGTCCTACAGATGGGAAGAGTGAAACTCTCACGAGCAACTAAGCGAGCAGGTATTTGCAGTGAGCGAAGAAGCCAGTGCCAGCAGGATTAATAGCCAGGCACCTCTGCTCACCATGCCAGCACAGTGGCATTGATTAAAGTCCACTCTTAATTGTACTAGTACCTATTGTCCCTGGGGACGAGACTCCAATAGTGAACCTGCGAAACGTAGACAGCTCAGAGCTGCCCTGTGTCTCTCCTGCCGAAGCTGACCGGCGTCCCAGCGCTGCCTGCAGCCTGCCTACCCAGCCCTGCTCCTGCCTGTCTGCCCTCAGCTTACCCCGCTGCTGCTGCTGCTGCCACCTTCCTTGCGCTCCCGGGGCCTCTCCGAGCAGAGAGTTGCATCTCCCATCACCCAAGCTCTGCCTCTCCAGCTGGCTTCTGCTCTCCTGAGCTCCCAGTTACGCCTCCCTCACCAATTAGTCACATCCTTCCTCCACAGTGCTTTCCACCACAAACCCAGGCTCTATTTTCCCTCTGGCTCAGCCCCAATCCATTTGGGCAGCCAATATGCTTTTCGCCTCCAGCATCGAGCCTCAGCCTTCCCAGGATCCTCGTTCTTCTCTTTCTCCTTCCTCTGGCCTTTGAGTCATCTCCGCTCCAGCACTGAGAAGCAGCCGAACCCAGAACACCCGTGAAAGACAAATCTGCCTTGGCTGGGTGTCCCGGAGGCTGTGCGTCATGCCGAGGGGACAGTGCCCTCCCAGATGCCGGAGTGGCTTGAGCAAGACCAGAGAAAAGGAAATTCTTGGAAACTGCATTGAGAAAATGGAAGTCTCCACCCAACAAGAACAAACTGCATTTTTTCCCCCCAGAAGTTTAAAAACTGGCAAAATCTGAGCAGATTTTCACAGGGCAGGAAAAGCGCAACTCAGAAGCAGGAATCAGCCATTGTGTCAAAACACAGTAGCGCCAGATTTGTCTCTTCTGCAATCAGAATTTTTAACACTGGTTAAACAACAGATTTCTCCAAGTCTTGCTCCCTGAAATGATAGAAACATTTTGGCAGCAACACTCAAAACAGACAGCCCCAGTAACAAATACAGCCTGAAGCGAAAACCCAGCACAGAAATGTCTTTTAACTGAATGGGCACACTTCTAGAAGAAACTGAAAAATAGGATATATCGCACTGCCAACCCCACCTTCCATATAAAACCATTCTCATAACGTTGGTTAATATGGATTACCAGAGCCATTCAAGTTTGATATTGAGTGGGTTAGCTGGTTCAATACCACATTTTCAATGTTTATACAAATGCTGGATACCCAAATAATAAACTTCTGTTGTTATTTTTTTATAGCTGATTCTCCGATACCAATGCTGTAACATAGACTAAAGCAACTGAAATGATTGACTAGCAAAATGTGCTAATAACTTTGATTAGCTTCTTTTATTTGCATGTAGTTATTTGCTAATTTCTCTGCAGTAATTAGGACTGTGGCACATTGCTGACATGACTTTTTTAAACAAGAATGCTTTTAGTAATATTCAGACCTGTTTTGTGATTTCCAACTGATGTTTTCCATAAAGACAAATCAGCTTCAGAAAAGATATTTCTGAAATAAATATGTACTTCTAGATTTTAAGCAATCATTAGAGAGAGTTTTTGCTATGAATGTAGATGTTCAAAATCCAGAAGACATTTCTCTTGAGGCTACAGCTCAGTCAAGATAGATCACTGTTGTAGGTCAGGTAGGAGTTGTTGGCCGGAAATATGGAAACGACCCGAAGTTCTGCACTCAAGCCCCCAAATAGGTTGGAAGAAAATACTGACAGAAAATAACACACTCCTGTAGTACCCTAATAAATGTATTGCAATTTGCCACTCCACCTGTAGCATTTAAGTAAATTTACTGTAGTTAGTGAATTACTTACTAATTACGCATATTGCATTTTGGTCAGCAATTCTCCCTGCCAAATCTTTGGTCTTGTTTGGGGGCTACTTATGATTGTGTTACTCTTGTAAAAGTATTTAAATGCTGTTTTTTCTTTCACCATTTTAAATCATATATATACTGTGCGTATATATACTGTGTGATATATTACTGGGTACTAGCCACAGAAATATTTTTTATAGAGCTAGCCTGGATATTAGTGTCTTTTCTTATCTCTCATTAACATCAGGTTAGCATACAATTCTGAACCTGGTTTTGTGCCTATACCCCTGCAAGAAAGAAGAATAGAAGTCAAAGACAAAAAAACTGTATTCTGAAAATCATGACTGGACAAATGTAAACTTTCCTGAGTGCTTTGCTAGCCACCTGACAATTTTAAATAGAAAGTAGTGAACAGGTGAAGAAAGCAATCAAAGTCAGCATTAATGCTGCTGCCTAAACAGTTTAGCTGTCTTTGCCCTATTTCTTCCACAGCTGTTGCTGACTGGGACTACAGATAAGTTGAACAAAGATGGAGGTCACCAAAACAAGAAATGCCTTAATAATTAAGGGCTCAAGATGTTTCACAAATGCATCTTCTTCCGTGTCTGCTGCCAAACAGCTGTAGATTTGTGATATCTTGTGAAAATAAATTAAGACACCTGAAAGGCTCTGCTCATAATCTAAATGTGGAACTGGAGATGCAGAATGAGGATGAAACTACTAATTACTCTCCCCAAGCTCATACTTGCAGCATAATCAAATCTGTCTACCGGGGCAACCCGCACTTAATCAATTGAAGTGTGATATAACCTTGCACTTCACGGTAACGTGAAGCTAGAACTAAAAAAAGCCCTGTCATTGTTATGAGCATATTTTCAAGGCACAGAATTAACAGGCTTCGCTCTCCAAAACGAGCCCCTCAACATTTAATTAACTATAGTACGCTGCAAATGTCTGTTAAGGTCTGTGCATAGCTGACAGCTGAGCCTGCCAACGACAGCAAGTCCTCTGCTGAGAATGCTTTGCTATTGTGATACCTTTTCCCAGCACACTTCTCTGTTGGTAAATTGTTAAGTACTCTGCTTGTTTTAATGCAAATGGTGACTTGTTAATTAAGGAAGCAAAGTGTTTTACATTTTCTGCATTGCCATATCCTAAAGCCTGAAGAAAAGGCTAATCCTGGAAAAGATTTTTTTTTCCTTTTGTAACTGAGACTACTCTGATAGCAGAAAACCTATGTACAGTATTAGCAGACACTTAAATGCTGTGTTTGGACAGATAGCAAAATTTTGTTGGATATGTATTTAAATCTCAGAGGAGCTTCTCTGCCTGTCACATCAGTAGCTGGCAGTTTGAGAGGCAGGCTTTTCCTCAAAGATTCACTTGTCCTTTAATTGTGGGGAAGTGAAATAGCACCTGTCTGGGTGTTTTTATGACTTCTACTTCCAGACGAAACGGGGAAATACAAGTGTCCTGGTTTTGGCTGGGATAGAGTTAATTTTCTTCCTAGCAGCTGGTACAGTGCTGTGTTTTGGATTTAGTACCAGAATAATGTTGATTGATAACACACTGATGTTTTAGTTGTTGCTAAGCAGTGCTTACACTAGTCAAGGACTTCTCAGCTTCTCATGCCGTGCCAGCGAGAAGCTGGGAGGGGGCACAGCCAGGACAGCTGACCCAAACTGGCCACAGGGACATTCCATACCATGTGATGTCATGCTCAGTATATAAACCGGGGGACTTGGCCAGGGGGCAGCGATGGCTGCTCAGAAACTGGCTGGGCATTGGTGGGTGGGTGGTGAGCAATTGCATTGTGCATCACTATCACTTCTTTTGTATATTATTATTATTATTATTATTATTATTATTATTATTATTATTATTATTATTATTATATTATTATTATTATTATTATTTTCCCTTCCTTTTGTGTCGTATTAAACTGTCTTTATCTCAACCCATGAATTTTAGCTTTCCCCCCCCCCCCCAGTGCTCTCCCCCATCCCACTGGGGGCAGGGGGGAGTGAGCAAACAGCTGTGTGGTGTTTAGCTGCCTGCCGGGTTAAACCACAACAAGAAGGACATGAAAGATCTCAGCTTTCTGAATCTGTAATGCTTTGGTTAGGAAATTGAGTGAAGATTCTGTGTCAGCTCTTGTTTATTCAGATGTGCTTATGCTGCCCTCACAACTGGTATTCCTACTCCATGCCCATTTCCATGGGCCTTTCTAATCAGCGTTTGAAATAATAGAAACACTGGCAGAAAACACTTCGCTTTTGTTTGCCATTTCATTTTATAAATTGCTTAACTCCCAAACTTTGATTTGGAAATGCTAAAACAAAGAAAAATCATTTTCATAACATTGCTCTATTTTGAAATTTCCAAAACATAGTTTAAGGATCATTCTCTCCCTAAAGAGGCTGATAACGTAGTGTTTTGTTTAAAGATTGGAAGGGGGATCAGACTATCTGCTCACTGGGGCTGCAGGAGGTTGCCAGCGTATGGAAGGTCTCCTGTCATGATGCTTGCAAGCCCCCATCACTCAAGACAGCTGTGGTGTCACCAACTTGCTTCCCTCTGCTGGGTGCCTGACTTTTCTTCATTTTGGCTCTGGAGGCCATCTACGGTGGACATAGCTGGTGTCTTGACAACCTACAGAGAATAACTTACTTGCCTGTTATTTGCATTTCATCGCTCTTAGGGAGTCTTTAATACATGTTTGTGTTGATTTGTAATATTGCATCTTTGGTTATACACCTTGGGTTCTGGAGAGAGGAGCGAGGAGTTAATCCCGCAGTGTCACGGCAGAGGAATGAGGGCTCTGGCAGGAGGAGCAGCTTGGGTCGAACCGGCTGTGCCATGTGGAAGGCAAAGCGCGTCGGATGAGTTCTCATCTGCTGTTCAGGGTGGGTAATCCCTTGCACCTGTGCAACGCCAGGGCACAAGCCCCCGTTCTCCTGCTGTACTGTATCCTGCTCCGCATGAGTGTACATTACTGCATAAAATGCAAGAAGGAGCATTTGGCCTAATGACTGTGTTTCTGCTGAAAACAAAATCTGTCAAGTGGTAAAGACAAAATGCTGTGCTGAAAAACCTTCACATTTTCTGCATGTTTGTTGTGAAGTCTGTCTTGTAAAGAAAGGAAGGCCAACTTTATGTCACTGCAGAAATGAGCAAACTACATGTTTTTGCTTTCTAAGTCCAACACAGCCTGTGCTCTCAGAAGAATATTCTACCAGTAAGCAAAATGTGAACACAAAAACGTGATGACTTTTCTCACTCCTATTTTGTCCTATCACCTTCTGTCAATCTCCAGACAAGTGAAACAATCTTTGTAATTTTAAAACAGAATACAATTCCCTATATGCTTCCTTTCACTGAACAGGAGGATATTAGAGGAGGTCAGCTGTCTCCTTGACTTTTTGTCAGCAAAATAAGAACATCAGAATTATGAAGATGTACAAACTTAATCAAGTGTTCATTAGCATTCTGGGGAGTCACTTCAATTAAAAAACTCTTATTTTGTCTGCCTCACTAGAGAAATGCAGACTAAAATTGGAATGTAAATGTGGCTATACCTTACAATGGTTTAATGTGACAATCTTCCTATTTGCAAATAGGACCCCAGCAAAGGGTCACAGTTTTGCATAAATTCATAGAGTAAAATGCAAGTTCAAAAACATGTCAGAACAATTTGCAGGATGTTTTTCGATTATCTGGCAAAGGACACATGGAGATTTCTTGTATTATTTTACTTTTCTGTGAGACTTTATGTGCTGCCAGTTCTGAACCACTAGTTGTTTGAATTTGTAAGTTCCTGTTTAGGAAGTTTGCTAAAATGCTAGCAATAAGCTCTAGCAAAGTTTCTCTTTGTTTCCAAACCACTCCAGGTGGGCTGTCTTTCCCCACTGATGGGATAAATGGGCTGAGCATGTTCAGCTGCATCTCAGATAAAACTAACCAAAATCAAGTCCTTAAGGCTCTGATTTTCAGAGTGCTTAACACTGATAATGGTAGCCAGAGGTGATTGAAGCTGCTGGGGCACTGTATCCCTGAAAACTTGGAAAAAATGCTGTCTTTATGATGAGGATGGTGCTTGGATTGTCGAACCTCCCCAGAGAAGTGAGGTAGGATGACTTGGCACATAGTGTTTAGAGTAGGTCTATGCTTTAAATTCTGTCTGGAATCTGGCTGATCGTGATTTAAAGTGCTGTGCACCTCTCCTGTGCAGTTAGGGTTAAGAAGGTGCTCTAGATATCCAGTAAACAGATACAGAGGTTCTGCCCACCCTGAGGAGTTTCCCAGCGGGGAGGTCAGGCGGTGGGGAGGTGCCCTCTGCCCCTGTAGGAGCAGATAGGGTAGCAGCCTGGCTGCTGGTTCCCTCCTTGCCTGGGGATGGGGGTGCGTGTACACACGTGTGTGTGCCAGGCTCCTGTGTGTGCAGGGCTCCTGATCTTGTGACACTGGACAAGTCCCCACTTGCCCACTTGTATGGAGAGCAGCGCCTGCTCCATCACACACCATGCCGGAAGAAACGGAAGCAAAGCCAGGGACATTTTGTAACTTTTAATTTCTTCTGTGGGAAGACATTGGGAAGTAAGTGGTAGTGGTATTCCTGAGGTCTCTTTTTTTTTTTTTTTTTCTTTAAACCCTTCTATACTACCCTGTCTTTATCAACCCCCAGGACAACATGTATGGAGTTTTTTGCCAAGTTCTAGTGTAGCCTGATCTATTTAACAGCAAAATTTTGAAACTCCATTTTTCAAAGAGCTGAGAACTCTTTTCTGCAGCTGAGCGTGACGATGACTGGTGGCCAAATGTGTCTCAGTGATGCCTGTTACTATGAGACCCCTACAAAATCTCAGGCTTGTCCTCAGGCTTGCTGTACCTCTGCCATTATGTGCCCGTTCACAAACACCTTGATTGTTTCTCCCAGCTAGGGCTCCAGAAAAGGACCAGGACTCACCGGCATCAATGCCACCACATAGTGCCACCCAGTATTACTAAAGTCAGTGGAAGTAAGGTGAGGTTCAAACTCTGAGCTCTATAACTGGCAGTCTGTGGCTACTGCAAAGTGACAAACCAAGACTTAAAATACCATCTTGGTATTTGTTGTAGTTAAAACTGAGGACTGTTGTGACTGAGATGAACTTCATTTGCACCTAAAATGGTATGCCAGGATCAACACAATTGGCCATCTTCAGTTGCCACGAAGACTTGATGACAAGCTATGGTTAGACCTCCTGTTGAAACACTGCTCCTGTGTCAATTTGTTGGTAACTTGCATTCACTTATTTCTTTCATGGCTGATATTGTAGCTTTCAAATGCAAAACTTTGAAGTGCCACTGAAAAAATATAATCATTTTCATAGTCTGGTGGGGCTCTGTGCTCATTGTCTGTCAGTGTGTCCCATACCAAATAGGTTTACTTTACTAGAACAAAAAATAAAAGTATTTCATCAGCTGTCAAACTTAGAAGCTGGAGTGTATTGGTTAAGCACATGAGAAGTCTAAGCCTGCACAGCCAAAATATTCATTCAATCCATTATCTTCTCTCTGATAGCAACCAACTGTTGATGCAGTGGGAGGAGTAAAAAGCCAGGGCAGCTATAAAACTCTTCCCTGACATAATGTCTCAGCTTCTGGTGACCTGTGGTTGCTGGGCTATACGTTTTGTCCTCATATATAATAGAGCTGGATGGATTTTTTTCTAACCCTGATTTGACTAGTCACTTTCAGAAACCAGGGAAACTCTGTGAAAGACTATGGAAAGACATTTCACAGCTGACTGTGTGTTTTATTTCTTCTGTTTGTTTTGAGTTTGCCATCTTCCAGCTTCCTTTGATATTTCCTGGTTCTTGCATTAGAAAACACAATGAACACAAGGTCCGTATTTATGTTCCCTATACACTTATGGTTTCATAGACCTTTCTTATAGCCTTGTTTAGTCATCCCTTTTCAGACTGAAAAAAACTATTCTAATTAATAATTTCTGATGCAAAAGCCATTTGATACCTTTGTTGCACTGACACTCCACCTCTGAACCCTTTTTTCAGACCTGCTGTACGCTTTGGAGATGGGTGGACCAGAACTGCCGACAGTATTCAAGGTGTGGGTGCCCCACTTCTATGCAGTGTGGAATGATGTTCTCTCCCTTCTTCTCTTTTCTTAATAACTCCTAACATTCAATTTGCTTTTTTTATTACTCCTGAGCATTGAGCTGACACTTTCATAGACTGCCTATTATATTTCCAAGGTATTATTCCTGAATGACAATGTTAATTCAAAGACTGTCGCTGTGTATGTAAGTTAGGATTGTTTTTCTCATGCACACTACTTTACATTTATCTACTTTGAATTTCATCTGCCACTTAATCATCCAGTCAGTCTGCATCCTGCAGTTGTGTGGTGTGTGGTTTTTGTTTTTTTTTTTTTATGGTTACACTGAATAAATTCTTTTCAACAGAAAACATTGCCATCTTACTATTCACCTCCTTTTCCAGGTAATTTAGAAGTGTGTTGAACAGGGCAGACCTATCACATACCCCAGTAAGAATCTACCGGTGCCTTCCCTGCATTGAGAGAATTGGTTGTTTATCCTATGCCTCATTTCCTAAATGTTAACTCTTTATTTATCTCTGAAAGGAGTTCCTTTCCTATCTTGTGGCAGCACAGGTTTTTGAAGAGCTTTTGGTGAAGGATGCTGTCAAATACTTTTCGGGAATCCCAGGAGATTAAATCCCAATTATTATGTGCAAGATGGGGTGGGAATTGCTCGTTCACTGTCTCTTCTTGTACATGAACTAGGGGACGTTGCAGGACGCTACGAGGAGGCATACTTAGAACAAAACAGAAAGGTGATTCTTTACGCAATATATAGTTAAGTTTCAAAATTGATTGCCACACAAAATGTGGATAGTATTTGTGGGTTCAAGGGACAGACTGGGCTAAGTCACAGATGACAAATCCATTGAAGGTTACTAAATGCATAGAAATAAAGGCTGCCTAAGGAGTTCGTGGAAGTCAAAACAATTGGAAACCCTAAGAGTACTCATCCGGAGCATCGTGTACATCTGTCCTGGTCATCTTCTCTTTCCCAGGCATTCATTTTTGGAGACAGGATTCTGGGTGCTTAGCAAACCCAGGACAGCCATTCTTTTGCTTTTTTGTGCCCATGTTCTTAACTGAGTCTCTTCTTGGATGCCTTCAAAGAACTCTGCCTGGTTTGCAAGGCGTTGACTCCTTTTTGAAAGGTGCTTCTCCAGGGTACTACCCTTTCCCAATATCTGCTGATTTAGTTCCTACCAGTTCTCCTGATACAGTTGTCAAACTAATAGGTGCTACAGCTCCTAGATTGCAGCTCTCCAGATACACCTCGCAACTGTTAAAAATTTGTCGTCCCATTTGCCATCCTCCATTCCTGCAGTGCAATGGCAGCTCTAAATGCCTTGCAGCTTCCTTTAGTAGGTCAGCTTTTAAATCATCTGGGCCTGACAATTTGTTACCTTAATTTTGACAATTTCTTCTATAGATTCTTCTAATGAACTCACTCTGAGATAGTTCCTCTAACATATCCCCTCTGATGTATGAAGAAGGGTTCCAGCCCAGAAATTTCCCTAAACTCCTTCAAGGCTGCAAAAAATAATTTAATTTTCCTCCTCTGCTTTATCTTCTCTGAGAGCTCCTTTTGTACTTTGATCAATTAAAGGGCCTACAAACTCTATAGCTTCCTGCTCCTGATGTGTTTGAAGAAATGATTAATTATGAGGTTTTTACGCCTTCTGAAAACTGTTCTTCAAACTCTTTTTTTTACTGGCCTGAAACCCAGGAACAAGGGAATTTTGCTGAAGGCATTCATTTTGATCTTTTTTTGTATTTGTACTTCAGCAAAGAAAGGAAAATTCTTATTGATTTTCATAATCATGCACATATACAGATTTGCAACTGAATATACTTTTACGCCAGATTTGTTACTCTCTTGGCCCTACATACATATCTATTACAGCAGTTACATACCATAACCTGGTTTTTTCTGTAACAATATTTTTACATTTTCTCTGCCACATTAGTATATGCTGAATAACTAGATACCTTTTTCCTTGTGATTGTGCCAAATTGCTTCTGGATGGAAAGTGGATTTCAATTTAAAATGCACAAAAGTAGTATTTTAGTGTTCTCTTTCCTTAGCTAAATAAAACTATTTGGATGCCTTTCCATTCATCTGCTTATGCCTGGCTGATTTGCAGCTCACTTTATGCTTACTCCAGTTTGTTGCTCCGTTGTTCTTCCACAGACCCTTTTTCACCCCTATATTGGCTTCTGGCTGATACTTGCTGTTGAACCTTATGTACTTCTGGCTTGGTACTTGCCCGGTCCCTGTTCAGTATGACTATGTGTGGTCATTAGTATCTCCTTTGTTTGTGCATGTATTTCAATGTTTGGAACTTTGCCACTCTACTCAACTTTTGATATAGAGGTTGTTGCTGAATTAAAATAATTTCTTGGTTCTTGTCCTGTCTTAGGACCATGTTGTGGTTGGGCAAGCTTCTATTCTGCCCACTGATGGCAATAATCCTCCACTGTTGTATAGCTTCGTCTTTGTACATGTTGGCAGAAGGCTTCTGTGTTGCTTTCTACCTTACCTGGAATGTTCATATTCCCAGAGACCTTCCTTGTTCATACCTTTATTTCTGCTTCTTTCTTGTTGTTCACAATGTAAGTAAATTTCCCAGAATTTCCTATTTGCTTTTGGTTATTCATAATCATTCAAATTTTGCCAAAGTTGGTGGTCTTGTTGAAACGCGTTGTCTTCCCTGTTACTCCTGGCTTTGGAGGTTTATATGTATGTGCATAGAAACTGGGAGGAGGGTTAAGTCAGTAGCAAAATACAAGCCTTCATGTTTCAGTGAAGGAACTTCACATTTCAGTCCCAGGAACTTCAGTGTCCTTTGCCCAGGGCTGTCTCATGGGCCTGTCCATGGCTAGCCCAAAAGGCTATGGCAATAACACACAAACTTGTTACTTTTCACTCCTGTTACACTCCTTTTTTTTACCTGATTTTCTTTCTGGCTGACAGCATCTGCCTCCTCACTAGAGGATTATTACTCCTATCTAATTATAACTATCTTTTGAGGTCACTATATTCCATGAAGTGTCTCTTGAATGACTATTATTAGAGATCTTGTGCACTTCTAGGATTCTTAATGACACAAATTTTTGTTCAATATATAATTTTCCTTCTCTGGAACCTGCTTGTTCTTAGCTACTCGCCTGTGTCTGATTTCATTCGCCATAATATCACCTGCATTAACATTTTCTGGCACTGACACTAATAATGATACTCTATTTCTTATCTTTCAGACTGCCATTCTTTTGGCAGTTTGACAGTAAAACCATCTTTGACATTAGCAGAAGTAGGGCATCTAGCCTGTTGGGCACTTTTAAAAATTTCACTATAATTCTTTAGTTTTAGTTGCCTAGATATACCTAAGACTTTGATCTCTACATTTTTAGAATTAGTAAATTCCATCTCCTCCCATCTGGTTTTATTTACTTCATTAGAAGGAGAAAACAATAAACCATTTTTTTTTTAAAAAAAGCAAATACATCTAATGTAAATAATGAAGTACGATTTAAATACTTATCCACGTTTGCAATTAAACAAATGTGTGCTTGTAATTAAAAAAAACGTAAAACTGTCAGAAACTAAGCATGGATCTGAGTGTCAGAATGAGATTTCTAACTTTTTCTCAAGGTTCTTGAGTCAAGATATTTCTAAAAATAAATTTAGAGAAGTTTAGGAGTGTGCTTTGAAATGTGTGACAATGGAACGCACTGAAGAAGGACTAAATATACAGCCTTTACGCTTTCCCTTCTACTGCCCTTAGATGTGCTAAGCAGAGCTCGGGAGACCTGTGCTTCTATGAAATGATGGGGGGAGATACTGCCCATGCAACGTTTCAAACATCTTTTTGTATGGTCTGAGAATTTCTGCTGATTGCCTCTTAGGGGTGAGCATGTTTGCTCCTTTGCCTTTGTAACTCTGGCTATGGAGGAGTATTTCTGCTTTGCTCAACTGGTAAGCCTGGCAATGCCTATGTCTAGCAGTAAAAAAACCCCTGTTGTGGTTTAACCTGGCAGGCAGCTAAACACCACACTGCCGTTTGCTCACTCCCCCCCCCCCCCCCGCTCCTGGTGGGATGGGGGAGAGAATCGGGGAGAGAAAAAAAAAAAAAAAAAAGCTAAAATTCATGGGTTGAGATAAAGACAGTTTAATAGGACAGAAAAAGAAGGGAAAATGATAATAATAAAGATAAAAGAATATACAAAACAAATGATGCACAATGCAATTGCTCACCACCTGCCGACCAATGCCCAGCCAGTTCCCGAGCAGTGATCGCTGCCCCCCGAGTTTATATACTGAGCCATGACGTCACATGGTATGGAATACCCCTTTGGCCAGTTTGGGTCAGCTGTCCTGGTTGTGCCCCCTCCCAGCTTCTTGCTGGCAGGGCATGAGAAGCTGAGAAGTCCTTGACTAGTGTAAGCACTGCTTAGCAACAACTAAAACATCAGTGTGTTATCAATCAACATTATTCTGGTACTAAATCCAAAACACAGCACTGTACCAGCTGCTAGGAAGAAAGTTACCTCTATCCCAGCCAAAACCAGGACAAACCCACAACAAACAAAACCTGTTTGAAGGAACTAGCTTTAGTGCTTATTCATTGAGTGTTGATTCAAAAGCAAACCAAACTGGTATAAAACATAGTCACCACCTCTGCGAGGCAGACAGAGTTTCAAGGCCACTTGCTTGTCTGAAGCCTCGGACACACCACTGATCTCTGTCTATCAAAGAGATGCAGCCCGCCTTCATCCTGGCTTGTTGTCCAGCCCCTCTCGTAGCACCCCTCCCCTTTGGAAATCTTTGGCTGGCTCCTGGAGCACCAACTGTCAGAGCGGCTCTGTCTTGCTGGGAGACATCTCCTTCTGCCGAGCCCCCACTCACCGTAATGTTTTCTGACAAGGGGAAGCTGGTTGTGGCTCCCTCCAGACTTACCTGTGCCGCTCTGCTCATCTGCATAGAGCACCACGTACAGTCATATTCGGATGATTAATGTTAGCTAATGACCTACAGCATGATCATTCTTGCACTGCGGATGAGCTTTCTTTTATTGCTTTGTTCTTCAGTGTGTGTGGTGTGTCCCTGGAAGGACCAGGGTCCCATTAACCTGGGATCTGTACAGATCTTTAATGAGACATAGTTCCCCACTACACAGTTTACAATCTACAAATGTCTTATGACATACGATGAAAACCAATCTACAGAATATAAGCAAAGGGATTTAATTGAATGTCACATCTGCAAAAGCCAAAGGGCAAAATCCTGGCCTCATGGAGGTCACTGGCCAAGCTCCTGTTGGCTTCAGCAGTGCCAGGCTTTCACCAAGAGCCTTTGCGGCACAAGCATTTGTATTCTGCTCGTCAACATATTTCAGGTTGAAATTCCCTTTAGTAGTGCTCGCTAAGCCATAGGCCTTGCTGGTAAACCTTAACATGTTTAGCCAATGCAAGCTGACAAGGGCATGACGTCATTAGCCAAGTTTCATATCCCACTGACCGTGCCATCATGACTTAATCCACCAGGGTCTGTCATCCCTAATGGTTTGGTTTGACAGTGCTTTACTGCGCTTGTTGTGTATTCACCTACTACCACCTGTTAAAGAAATGTGGATATGCAGAAGCTGCTGTAGGTCTCCTATAACATGTGAATTATAACAAAGTTTAATAATGCTTTAGGTAGTTTGCTGGACTAGCTCTGCTTTGCCTTGTTTTCTGATATCTGAGTTACGGATTTTTAAAGCCTGATATCGTGTGAACTGTGGCACACTGAAATTACCAGGTTTTGAGAAAACTTAGTATTTCTACTGAGAGGGTGCTTTATTATATTTTGCACATCTATCATGTCTGTCTTTCAAAATTTCACAGCGTTTTATAGGCATCATTACCCTGATACTTAATTTAGAGAGAGGGAGAGAAACAGCATTTCACACTGGCACGTCTGACCAGAAACATTGCCTTCACCGGTTCAGCCTCTCTGTGCCAGGAGAAGGAACATGAGTGCTATATCTCCAGTAGAGAGCTGAAGTACTGCAGGACTGTTCTGCAGACCAAGCACCCAAGCAGCTCACCTGCCACTAGGAAAAACAGGAGCAAGTACCATAAGTTCCAGAGCATCATCTGTACTCTGCTCTACATCCTGTAAAAAACCGAAACCAAACCAAACCAAACAACCTGGAAAAGGGAAGGATCAACACCACCTAAGCTAAATGATATGGGCAGCTGGGGGGAGAAAAGGAGCACATGTACCTGTACTTCAGGTAGTCCTATTTGAAATATCTTTCCATGTTCCCAAGGTATGTCCTCTAGTCCTACCCAACAAGCTGCATCATGGGAAGGAAAACGAACATTTTACTGCATGAAGGAAGAACTAAGCTTTACAGCTATTTTGCTGAACTCCTTAAATTGCTTTCATTAAGAATTTGTCTATGTGGGGGAGTTATTGCAGAATAAATGTAGGGGGTGAATTTAAAGCGCAACATCCAGTCTGTACTCATTCCCAGCGTGGATTAAGCTACACACAGAGTCACTTTCACTATGGATTAAGAATGTCTGCCTGAAGAGTTAGTATGCAATAACTATTCCAGGCTATTTCCCCAGGTAGACAAGCCTAAACATCTGATAAATAGGCCTATTACTTTTTCTCTTAACCAATTAAGTACTTATTTTAGAAGGATAGAATGAATTATCACATAACTATTTCACCGCAGTACGTCTTACTTAGTACATTAACGTCAGAAAAGGCAAACTACTGTCCACAGGTTGGAGAGAAAGGTATTAGTGTTTGTATGTACAAGCTTAGAGATGTCTCTTGACCTTATTATATTTTGGGTGAAGATTATGATGTATTGTTATTTTTGCAATACTTCACATTTATTTCACAAAATAAATCACATAATGGACTGTCATAATAGCCCCAGTAACATGACAGGAAAAAAGAATTGGTAGAGCTACACTTCAGTGCACAGTGAAATAGCTAACAATTTGTTAAATATCCCATGAGTGGATTAAATAGGCGTATGATCAGTTATGTGGCTGCCAAGCCACAGCAGGAACCAATTAGAATTCACCAAAAATAATTTAGATGAAAACTGATGAATCTATCAAAACCTAATTAAATTCATGGAAAAAAGCAAACATCTCATTGACAGATTATATAACCAACAAGTTTTTCTGTAAACAGTCTACAAAGGATGGCCAGTGAAAGTAGAGCTGCGTTATTTGATCTTGTTTGGAGAGTGTTGCGTTTTTTAACATTTAATATTCTTCCTGTATCAATTTCAGGTAAATCAGTCCCATAGAAGGGAGTTAGTCAGTTTTACATGAAGTAGTATGAAGTCATCCAGCAAATTGTAACTATTGTTAATTATTTCATGGCCTGTTTTACGTGAAACGCCTAAGTGTCTGGGGAGAGGGGATTTGAATAGAGAAGAAAGATGCTGTAGACAGCGAGCTCTTTTAAGGATCTGATTTTATATCACGAACTAGAAAAGCTGGGAAATACAATTGTTAGAGCTAGAGCTCTTTAATCGTGAGGCCTATTCTATGGTATAATTCTGGGGCAGAGGTTTGTTTTTACTGAAGTGCTGGGTATTAAGCCAGCAAATGGTGAAGCAACCCTATGTGAGAACAAGCACTGAGATATCAGTAACAAAACCCAGGAGACAGAGCAAGAAGCTTCTAAGTCAGAGTTTTCAGCTACAGTAAATAGATAAACTGTCTTCAGAATAAAAAGACATGGACTTGCATGGTTATTCTCATTGAAACCCTGCAAAGAATTTGCCAGAAACAGGGCTGCTGATCATCTTACTCCAGCAATGTCAGGATAGATATTTTTAAAATGTACCTTACACTCCAGTTGTTTCTCAGATTCCTGGACTGTTCATTCTCCCATGAAACTCTTGTACATCGTGAACTATAACCTGAGTTTTCTTTTAACAGAAATTCAGTTTTCCCAGTGCACCAATGCTTTTGTGCTCTATGTGTTTTGTATGACTAATCAATACAACAAAGATACAGCTGAATATTACTTAAGACATGGATTTTTTCCCCCCATGCTATTCAGAAATGAAGCTTTCAGCTGCCAACAGAAGAAAGGTGATACATGCTTCTCCTCTATGCCTGTGCTTCTTTTTGGTGGCCACCTGAGAAAGTGCTAGGACAATGTCCGATTCATCTCTCTTGAAACTGTGAAGTTAGCAATGACTTTCCTTTTCCCTCTTCCCCAAATTGAAGACAAGTGAAAGATCAAATCCTTTAAATACAGGTAATAACATTCTTCCAACCCGAAGAGTCTGAATATTTACAGACTAGGTATCTAAAAAAATCAAAATACAGAGGAGTATACGTTCTGTCATCACTGCATGAATGTTAACATTAGCCAGATTCTTGCATTACATAAAGATGTCTGAATTGCCTTGTATAAAATATTCTTACAGTCTAAGGAGACGTTTTAAAATGAGCCTGTCTTAATGCATAGATCCATAATAAGATGATGTGTTTACTTTCTCTGTGAAAAGGAGCAGTCACACATGCCTCATTTTCAGATTTTTCTCTCTCCTAAAATTAAAGTTATTCTCTGAAATGAGGTAAAAATAGAATTGGACTGTAAGATCTGAAGTCATTTAGGTTCTTAAATTAACTTTAATTAAACTAAAGATAACCTAAAACAGTAAAACAAAAAAAAGGCAAATGAAAGAAAAAAAAAAAAACCCTGCAAAAGAGAACGAGGATGGCTTATTCAATCAACTGTTCTGTTTCCTCTAAGTAAGAGAGACCTTCCCGATAAGAGCACTGGGCTGTGTGATGAGGTCTCAGCATTAACCAGAGGAGTTTCCCTGAAACCGATGTCTGTAGGTGAGGGTGAGAGGGTGCATTTGCTGCTGCAGCATGTATCTGGTTGTTTGTTTTTTTCTGGGGGGGGAGTGCATGGCAAAAAGCAGGAGAGGCAGCTCACAGGGCCCTGAGAAGGGATCAAAGGACACATCGTGGCTTTGGGCCCAGTACTTGCTGTTGGCAGTTTCTGTGGTGCTGTGGGGGGAGGAGGAGACCTTGGGCATGCCTACCCTGGGCAGCACGGCATGTGTCAGCACGGTGGGCTGCAAAAATGATGTACTGGGTCATACAAATAGATGATAACCAGTGCAACTTCTCACCGTGCCTAAATAGCCGTGTGTGATCTTCCTGTGGAAACTACCCAGCAGACAAGTTGTGAATGTGTAACACTTTCTCAGCACTTAACACATCATCACCTCGGAGCTAATACCGCAAAGGAGGACTGCTACTGTTTTTCTCCTTGTTCAGACCAGTCCCAAGCCATAAATAAGCACCTTACACTGCTGCGATGTGCTGCAATAACTGCTTCAAGGACCAGGACAAATCAGCTTTTGCTCAGGACATGACAAAATGCAGGAGCACAATCCCTCACTAGTAGTTTCCCTCTGCTCGTTTTTCTTTAGGAGGGCTGGATAACCAAGTCTAACAGGAGCTTCAGAGGTGCTCTGCAAACAGGGCTGTTTGCTACTGCACCCGAGTCCCCAAGTTCCTCTTGAACAATCACAGTGTCTGTCCAACTCTGCCCGGACGTAAGGGGCAGCCTACTTCTCTGTAACAAGGAGTTAAAGATTTGATGTGATTATTTTACAGCTCAAAACTAATTGCTAAGAACTTGTATTCCTTGATGTATTTTGAATTTCTGAATATATGAAACAGAAATTTCAGACATTTTCATTATCACAACTCAACTGGACCTTAAAATATTTTTTCACATAAATATGAACTTTTGGGACACTACTAGAAATATGTCCTTTCCAAACCCAAGGATTAAATTCCACGCTTTGCTCCTAAAGAGTGTGGCTTAGGAGGAACGTAAGAAAACCCCTTTAGACCCCTTTGAAACATGTATCATCTTTTCCCGCTGGGGCTGGTGCAGGGAGGTGAATAAGGGCTAAGGCTGCAACTGAAATACGCTAATGTCTTGTGGTAGATTTCATATGAGATGCTGCCAATGTCTTACATTTATCCCTGGCCAAAATTTTCAATAGTTCTTGAAGACTTTGCAATTTACCTTGTTAAGGTATCCCTCCTATTTTTTAGTATAAGCAGAGTGGATCTCACATCAACAACGCTGCATGCTAATAATATTCAGCAGTTGCTTATTAAAAAATGTGTAGCTTTGTTATCTATTTGCAAAAGTAAGCACGAACAGCTTGGTATGCACAAGTCTTAAGGTAGAAAATTTCAAAAAGTCTCCTTGATAGAGGCACTACATAGTAAGGTATAAGAATGAATTACAGGGCATCTTTAAGTGAGATGGAAATTGTTCGTTTTTTAAAATTGCTGGATATACCTCTGATAGGGAGCTTGATTCATGCCCAATAACATCAGTAAAACTATAGTCATTGGCTTCATTGGAAGTATGCTCAAACAAATTATTTGCTACTGGTTTTACATCTGCAATTCATTTTGGACTTAATTATCAGAGGTACTAAGCATACTCCCATAACCCATTGATTTCAAATAATGCTTTGGGTGCCTGGCACTTCAAAAAATGAGGCTTCATTATCTACAAATTCAGTCAAATTGATAATCCACATTAGAAATAATGGACTAAGTTAACAGAATCTGCAAATAAATTGGAAACACTGAATTAGTTTGTCTCCTGACAGTCGTGGAGAGATGTCTTATCTAACCAGCCCAATCCATTTCTGTGCCTTCTCTGACGACAGGCTGCCAGGTGTAGACTGCTTTGCACAGCAGCAGCCTTCTGCTAAAGCACTTTATGTCACCCAATAATGTATTCAGTGCTTGAAACTAGTCTATTATTAATAAACAGCGGCACATCTCAGGGGTGGTATTCATTTTAGTACTATCCTTGTATAAATCTTTTTACTCTTTGTGTTATATGTTCTCAAGATATTAACATTTTTATATGGCTGGAAAGAGAAGAAAATCCCTGAATTTCACTCTGTGAACTCAAATCCAAAAATGGCCAGTGCAGAAACTGCATAAAATTGGATAATCTGATTACAGAAAGAGCTGGATGGCTAACGGAGTTGGCAAAGACATTCAGCTTTTACATAATTGGCTCAAATACATTCCAAATCAGTAGGGTCAGTGAGGCTTTACTGCCTGAAAGTTGCTTTGCAAAACCTGTAGAATAAACTGCTCATCTGTCATGTTAGGGACATCTCCCACCATAGGAAAGATACCAACACGCATACTGTTGGCTGGTATCATAGAAAAATTTTCAGGATTTAAACCAGAGGCAGTCAAATAACAAATGGGGTTTCAGGTACTTACAGGAGCCTAGAAGATCTGGTTTCAAATTTTGATTGGCCTCACTACCCTAACTGGACAACCAACATTTGGACACCTGTATAGGCAGCAATAACTGCATGTTTTGTTGATTTATACTAAAAATAAAATTATATTTCAGCAAAAACTTGTGCATCTTTAATGAACTCTAGGTTGGAATAAATATTGCTTATTTTTAACGTCATAGACTTAAGTTCTGTTTCCAACATCTCCAAATATTGCTGAATATTCTCCTAAAACGAACTTTGGCTAAACAATTTCTATAAGAGCTTTAAATTCCATATTTTAAAATATGTATGAATCTATTGGTATAACAAAATGGAGAAACTAGATGGAGGCTTAATAAGGAAAGCTGAAAAGACATGAAGTTTACAGTAAAGCCATATTTATTTTTCCTGGTTGTTCTGGTATATTAAGCCACAGAACAGAAAAAAAGCCAAGCCCATGCTATATTAATAAAAGTTAAACAGAGACAAGTTACCAAGTAAGGACAGAGTGAGTAAAAGGTACAGAAATTGGCAAAATATAACAACTTGTGTCTTCAAGTTAAAATGAAAGCAAAGTTTTCACGTGTATAATTTCCCAAAATATTCTACAAGTGTAAAGAATTTGTCATTTTCTGTGTTTAATGTTGGGACAAAAGTGACTTAAAAATGGGGATTAATTTTCAGAGGTAAGGGTGGTAGAGATGTACAACTTCTCAATTTCTTATTGTTGTTTTGTTCCTATTGTACAGAGAAGGGAAGCAAAATCCTTTGAATATGGAATATTCAGTTATAGGTCTTCCCGCAGGCCATTCGGCATCCTTGCAGCTGCGAGGTAATCGCACACCAGACCCCAGGTAAGCCTGGCTGAAGCAGACTGCTCAGCAGGGAAGACTCAGACGTCAGGACTTTTCCTCCATTTGAGCGCTCATAAGCTACAGGATCGTTTTCCCCCTTGCTTGTGCTGTTTCTGTCCCATACACAGGGATGGAGAAAGTTCAGGCTGGATTTCACTTTGTTGCATGTTCCATAGAGTAAGAAATAACCTTCCTGGACCCACTGCTCCCCAATGACACAAGGATTAGCCAGGGCTTTAGTTTCCACCAAAATCTGTGATGATGGGAATGGAAAACTGAAGGTATCCTATCGCCTGTAGCAATTACAGCTTCAGTATTGAAGCTTTTACAGCAGTGATATCTATTAGGCACAGATCATTTTAACAGCAGTTATCACCTATAAGTAGCCATTGTTTTCCTGTTTCTTACCTGCCTCATACCTTTAACAAAAGCTGTCTGTATTTATAAAAGTTCCTGCTGAGAAAGTCCTGCTTAATCATGACATGAATAATGACCTATGGACCTGAGTCTGGGGGGACTCTGTGCTTGGAACAAATGTTTGTCTTACCGGCAGTTCTCCTCAGACTAGGTAGTGGATAAGCAATGGGATGTGGACAGATTGGGGTTTTTTGGGCTTTCTGTAAGAACATGACCTCCTGTTGTGTTATGTTTTTTCTTCCTTTCAATAGTAGGACAAATAGGGGAAAAGCTACTGTGATAGCATCCAAGTAATTTAGCAGGTTCCAAAACTTTGAAGAAATACAATATTTGCACGATTTTTAGTAGTCCCATAAGAATGTTTTACTGAATTTGCAATGCATGGTATAGCAATGCATATCAGCCTCTGTCTGGAGAGGATTTTAAATAGCAGTGTGCTACCATAGACAACAGCAAGGTGAGCTTGCAGTCAAAACAGTGAGACAGTGCAGTGAATTTTATCCTTTGCAAGACACTCCATAAGCCAACAGAACATAAACAAGTAGACAAATAGTTATGTCTCTCTCCTTTGTATTAAGCTCCGTAGTACCCCTTGGAAGGCCCTGCAGCAAAGGATGATTAATGCACGTAACACTGAATTTCATCCTGCACCCGGAGGACACGAGCAATTGCTGTGCCTTTGCTCTTCATCTTACTCAGCACACCATACTCTTTGCTTCATGCTTTTCAAGTCCTTGAGCATAATCAAAATAGTGCAGGCTGTCTGTAATCTTGAAGTGAAGGAGACAACTTAGAAAACATTTTCACATATTCTTCCCTCCCTGATTTTTTTATTTGGCCTCAGATTAGTTTGTTTTCTTTAGGCAGCCAACATGTTGGCAACTAAAAACAAAGACTATACAGCTAAAGTCAGCTCCTGCAACAGGTATATGAAAGACAACACCAGGTTCTCAGACTGAGAAGGGTGCTTGACTGGATGGCATAATTTAAAAAAAAGTCTCATTTGCCTGCAATCAAATATTAACTCAATATTTTGCATTAGCTGTTCTTATTTCCTTGTGTGCACCATTCTTTCATACAATTCTGGTATATTCAAATAATGCTACAGACGTAAGAGGAAAAACACGCTTCTAAAAATTTCTTGCTAATGGAATATTGAAATTGCAAGTCAGTCATCTTAAAACCACTGAGTTACAGCACTTTCCTGTTTACTAAAAACACTGTTTACTTTTTTCAAATGGCTTTATCTTCCTCTTAGATTTTCCATTTTAGCCTGCTCTCCTGCAAAAATAAATAAATAAATTTGCCTCTGGGAAGCCTGCACAACATTTCAATAGTACCAACACTCAGGTACATCATCATGATTTCATTGGGATTGAGATCATTGGTGCTTAAAGGATACCTATCTAGGTCACAGCATTATTTATTTATCCATAGCAATTGTTGTATGGCAAAACAAATAAGGTGAGGCTTAAAAGACAGAAAAAAGCAGCTTGTGTGTCAGCAGTTTGCCTTGAGAAACCTGGTAACCTCTACAGTTTAAAAAGAGCATGGCACGTACACAGCATTTCCACGAAACCGTGTGTGCACAGGGGGCTATCCCAGATGACAGAAGCTTTTCCTGTCTTGGCAAAATGGTTTGGTTTGCCGGGTGACGTGAAAGCCATGGCAAGGTGGCTGGACACATGAAACTGCTGGAGCTTCTGGTAGTAGGAAAGGTTTCTTTCTGTCCCCTCTGCCACAGTGTGCTGCTGCAGCTTTCAGCTAGAGAAAGTGTTTTATCCGGGTCCCAATAAAATTTTTATCATGCAATAAGTTTTAGAGTGGATATTCTATGCCCTGAAAGGGTGGAACACATGGTATTTTTTGCAAGTTCACGACTGGTTTGTTGGCGGCTTTCCAATTTCAAATGGTACGTTGTTGGGCAGGATGGTAACCAAACGTGCCTGTGCAGTTCTCCAGGCATGACTAAATGCTGCATTTACTGATTTCTATGGATCAAAAATCTAAGAACCAATATAACCTGCAGACCAATACAAAATGCAGTATAGTTATTAGAGTCTGAGCCCTGCCTATGTAGTGTTTCCCCTTTAGCTCCAGGCATGAATACAATTTAAGAGACGTTTTCTGCTCAGAACTTTCTGAGCTACTTCAATGTGTTACTATTTGTTATGGATGTCTAATCTACATTTTTTTAGCTTTGAATCATATCATCACTGTCACCATTCAAAAGACAGCATGTCGTCTTGGCTTTGTGCATGAATTATGTAGAAACATAGTTTTAGTACTTCATTTCCTGTAGTAATCACATATGCAGTCTTGACGTACTTCATGTTCTCTTTAGCCTTTTGGAAATAACGATCCCTATATACCAAGCAGGTATTGTCAGTATTCATAAACTATCCTGAAATATTGATCACTAGTTCTTCATTGGATGTATGGAATGAAGCTTGTGCCATTAGACAATTTCCCAGGAGTTTATTTTTTGGAAGCTCCAAGTGTTGATTTCATGTTTTCATGGTGGCTCTCCATCTTCAGATGTTTGCTGCACAGAGCATTAGCTCAGTTACTTGAAATATAAGACAGAATACTCTATAAATTTAGAAATAAATGCATAAGCCCATCATTTAATGCCTGATGTGTCTGTCATAGGTTTCCATAAGTCAGAGTCAACACCAGTCTTAGCATTTTATCACAGGTTCTTCTATTTTATTGGGTACTGCTTAATCATAAGGTAAGAGCAACCATACTGGATGAGAGCAAAGGCCCACCTCACTCAATATACTGTCTCTAACAGTTACCAGTGGCAGATTACTACAAAGAAAGTAAGCATAAGCAAAAATGCAAGCAATTTCTGTCAGTTTAGGGACTTCTGTGCCAAACATTGCCTCAACTGTCTAATTGATTTTCGCAAACGTGTATTTCAGGCTGAGTCAGATATTGTCTTATTGAGTGCTTCCATTTCTTTGTTTTAAACTTGAAGTTGGATAATTTCAACTGGTGAATTATAGATCTTGAATTATGAGGGAGAGGAAATAATGAGTTCCTATTTTCCATCTGCATATTGTTCATTATTTTAATACCTTGGTTATATCCTCCCAGTTATCTCTTTTCCAAACTGGGGACTTCTGGTCATCTTAGTTTCTCTTTGCAAGGAAATTGTTCTATCCCCAGTCAGAAGTTTTTCTACCAGAGGCATAATTCCCTGTGAGATCCCTGTGGGACCCCTGTAGGGTCATTATTACAGCTCAGGCTCTAATAGGCTTCAAACTGCATTAAGAACTATCTACAGCTTTACTCAGCACCTCTAAAATCAAACCATTAAAAATAAAATAGTTAAAAGTGATTTTAGCTTCCCACCAAAAGTCACCCATAGTTAAAGCCCCATGGCTAAAAGACATGGATCTTTTTCCAGGGGGAAATTTGACAGTGTAAATATGCATTCACATGTTAAGTAGTTCTGGAACATTTCTTAATCCCTATTGTAGAGGTGAGGAGAGGGTGAACTTCCTTTTTTGCATTGCTCTTCATAACCTTGTTTAATATTGAGTGTTTAGCTGTCCTTCCTTCCTTGGCAACAGGTATATAAATGACAAACGTGTAAACCAAACATGTACACACACACTTTCCTTTCTTCCTGGCATCTTGCCTACGCTGCAGAACAGTTGCTAGTCCATTGCTGCTGCAAAACCATGGCTGGCAATGCTTCAGCAGCATCTAACAAGCCTACGTGCCAACAGTTGCTAGTGAAGACAAGGATACAGCATTTGTCCCCATCCTCTGACCTTCCCCAGGAAGACTGACAACTAGGAGCTTTCAACACCCTACCAAAAAAGTTTGGTTGATTGTTCAACATATTCCTCTTATTACTTTTCTCCTCTTAGTTACACATTATGAACTTCTACCGAAGCAGAACGCTTGACTTAGCTGGAAAGATAATTGAGAATATTTGGGTTGCCTTCCTGTTAATGCTGATGTGTCATTGTTCATTTCCATTTTATTGAAACGTTATGACTTTCAGCATTTTAATGTAATTTCAGTGGACACTGTCCAGTACAGAGTTCAAACCTAAAACCTCTTTTTTACGTGAGCTTTTATTTTCTAATATATTCTTCAACATATTTTATTCAAAACTGGATGATTCCAAGGTCATCATGTTCTTGTAGCATCAGAAACCTAGTCTTCTTCAGCAATGCATAGAAAACATGTAAGTAAATTAAACCGTAAAGTGAGTGAAACTGAATTGCTAGGGAGGGCAGAAAATGGCCTTGCCCCACTTCAGTGCCAAAATGGACAGAGTTGTCAATCAGTTCTCTTTTGGCTCAAACAAGAACAAGTGAATACTTGGGGTGGGACAAGGCAAAAAGAAGCTTTCAGTTCTTTGAGGGATCCAAAAAAGCCATTTAGTATTGAAAGAAAACATTTAATCGTGTTTTTTTTCCAGTAGAAGCAGAGAAAAATGCAGATTTGGGATTAGGTTCACGGGGGAGAACCAGGACTCTGTTGCAAACACCCACATCAGAGATATTGATGACAATGGCGCTAGAGCTGGAGATGCTCCCCTGACTCCCCAGCCTGGACTCTGCCTGTGTCAACTCAGCTGACATGTAGGACTCTTCATTCACAAACCCAGATCTGGGCACTTGCCACAGACGTGACCTTGCGTTTTCCAGCAGTTCACAGAGCTGCCCTGGAAAGTGCCGGTGCTCCAGAATACCTCGTAGCTCAGGGAAAAGCCATCATGGGAAAAGCTGCTGCACTGGAGACGAATCTGCTGGATCCCGCCTGTTGTGTCCTGGGTGTGGACACTCAAGCAGTTGATTTTCATAGGAATTTAATTATTTTTGAGACGTCTCTCTTGCTTTAAAACATTGTTGAAATTGGCTGAGTGCTCTGCTACATACTATTACAAAACTCTATGATACTCTTTGATAAACATAAATGTTTTGTGTGTATTTTCTCAATTTTTCTAAAAAACTCTTTTCCCCCTGCTGCTTGTAGTTTCATGGAGGATTGTATGCTCCAAGAGGGGGAAAATGTTGCCGGGATGAGACTGTGTCATGCAATATTCCCTTCTTTTTAAGTGCAGAAAGTTCTGAAGGACATTTTTTCTGCAGAGCTCCCTGCTTGGAGATCTGAATTAAATCCAGGAAAATATAAAGTCTAAAGATCATTCCACAACAAAGAAATTAAAATAAATGCATACTATAGCCACGGAAAATGTAAAAGACTAAATTAATTCCTCATAGATGTGGATGCCAGGTTGTGCTGCAAGGGGGATGAATTTGGCTCAGAAGCTGAAGTGCAAGTTTGCAGCCTCCCTGGGGGTTTGGTTCTGTTGCAGTTGCTCTGTGTTGCTGTGAACGGCTCTTTCTGGGAACTGCGCCTTCCCTAAGTAATTCTGCAGCAGCGCAATACTATATTTAATCAATTCAGGTGTCTTGAAATACTTCATTGCCCAGCGTGAACATCACTGCACAGACCCAGAGATCAAGCAAATGTGGACTTGGTCCCCGTTCACAAAAGTTAGATATCCCTTTGTAGAAGAACAGAAGGTGGGGAGCAGATGAAAGAAAGAATGAAAATATTGTATTAGACTTTTCTTCCCTTTGTTAGGTGATAAAACTTTGGGGAAGTTTTTTATTTCTCTACTTGACTCTTGGAAAACAAAAGGGATTATTTAGGCATGTTGTATTTAGGCTGAACAGTTTTAGATGTAATGGTAACTTAAGGCAACCTCATGTTTGTGTCAGAAAGACAATAGAGAAATAAAATCAGTGAATGCGGAAGTTTTATGGATATCACATCTACAAAAATTCCCTTCATTTGTCATGGTGCGATTTGGAATGAGAACTTTCTTGTAAATGGGATACTTAGTGAAGCACAACACATCCTCGCAAGAACCCTATCACAATACCAAATATTTTTAAAAAAGTAAATCTTCATCTTAGAACAGAATATCTCCAGGTGACTCAACATTTTGCTTACTGCTTTGCACTTGTGAATAGCTGCATATCTGTACTTTGCTGTTTGTAACTGTTACAGAAGCTGTATATAACAGCTAACATTAAATAATTAAATTTACATGAAAACAATGTTGAAAAGGGATTCCTTTTGCAAAATCCCCCTGAATGGGGAAGATGGTACTTTTAACATCTTTAAGACCCTTATTCTGCCTGTTGGAAAAATTGTTTACTTCAATAGGAGTGCATGAAAAATTAGTACTTATCTGCAGATGGAAATGCAGTATTTTAATGTAAGGTATTAATTCACAAGAATTTAGTGAAGACCGGGCATGTACTTTCTTAAGGTCATCTTAAATTGATTAATAATGGGTTTGAATTAACCCCAGACAAGGATTTCTTCAGTGCAGTTTCCACCAGGGTAAATAAGTTGTTGCAAGTACATGTTTACAAGGCTTTGGGCTATAACCTGCTTGTTAGTCAAACAGACAGGGGGTCTTGGTCCTGTACTAAACCTGATGGACATCACTGGGATTTTCCTATAAGATGAAGTAATTTTCCCTGTACAGATCACTGTGTAGGACTGGGACCTTCAGTCCCCCTGTTCAGCAAGGCTCGGGGAGTGTCCTGTGAGACAGCAGGAGACCTTGACTCTGCTGGTGTCGGTGAGAGCAGAAATCAGCCAAGACCTCTGTGGGTGCTGCAAAGCAGTATCTGCACAGCAGGACGCCTTCATGAAGCACATGGCAGTGTATAGATGGGTGCTTGCAGGGCAGCATCTTCCTTTCAGTCCCTCACAGCTTCCTTCTTCCCTTTCTGGAAAAAAGTGATACAGATTTAGTCTCAGCTGGACTGAATAGCTTCCTTTGAAAATGCTGAGGTAGATCATGTCAGCTGTTTTTGAATGAAACCATCTGAAACATTGCTAAATGCAAAGGCATATTTTTTTCCCCAGTTTATTGTAATGATACTGTTAACATTATGATTGTATCCATTACAGAAGTTTCCTTTAAGGTTAACCCAGTTCAGAGTAATCACCATCTTGTTAGCTGTGTAAAAGCACACTCTACTGTAGGAACTTATGGCCCAAGAGGCATTACAAGTAATGATAATAAACAAGTTCTTAGGATTACTTTAAGCGAAAAATTCAAAGCTGGAGAAATGTAGTTAACATTATGGTCATGAACTAAGCTACTGTTATTGCAGGTATTGTATTTTACGTAAGGGCATATAGGGCATAAAAGTTCTTACTTTTATTTCTGGCATGTAAAGTCAAACGTAATTCAAAAATTATTCCTTTCACAAGTGTCTTCAGTGGAGGGGCAATAATTTGCACTAATGCTTGGGAAACCCAATCTAAAGTCATTAATTTTGCAGTTTGGCAAGAAATGGTCACATTTAGCAAGAAAGAGCAAAACTCCATTGAAATAGCCTGGCTTCAGGACTCCAGCATGAAATTGTATTGACACCTTTTGCTGCTAGTGCTTAGTGCTGTTGAGAAGAACAAACCTCAATAAATTAATGCACCATAACAACAAACACTTCTACAAAAAACACAGTTTGTACATTTGATTTTCAGGACTGTGCTCAGTTCATGATTTAAGGCAACGCTTGGCATCGCTGGAACTGTTGTACAGGCTGCTGAGTCAGAGACACCAGCTCTGCATCCAGCGCTGTTACAGACCTTCTGCATGGTCCAGGGCAAATTATTTCACCTTTCTGTGCTTCTGTTTCCCCTGCCATCTCTTGCCCATCTTATCTGCTTAGTCTGGACCGTATATCTCCAAGACAGGTATTCTCTCTCTGTGTATATGGTTAGTGGAAAGCCCAACCGCGTCTCAGTTCAGCTGCCCTCCCAGTGCATTGCTACAATACAAGTACAAATACTACCTCTTACCACAGGCATAAGCGCAGTGTATCATACTTAGCAAACCTGAAGTCCTGGTAATAAGATCTCCTTCTAAAGCATCTACTCTAAAATTTCAGAGAGATGGGCAAACTGCCAATTAGTTATTTACTTATATTAGCAAGCATGAAGTTTGGAAGAATATGCATAAATGATGTTTTGTTGCCGCTCTAACTCATGTTTAAGTGGGATTATTCAACTTCATAGCTGCTGTTTTTTCCCCAGCACTCCATGCAGACAAAGCTATATGCTTCATGATAGAAAGGTCAAGCTCAGACTGTTCAGTTTCCAGACAGAAGTGGCAGCTAGTTGGGAACAGGAGGTGCAGAAAAGCAGAAACCAAAATTGTGTTACTAGCTGATTCCATTTTAAAGATCACCTGTAAAATAAAACCACCACCCTCCATCAAAATAAACCAAGGGAAGCTTATGCCTTTGTAATCAGGGTTTTTACATGCTGCCTGTCTTGATCTTTCTCACTTTTACCTCTACAATTTCTCAGATAAGCAAAATTTACAAAGATGGCAGCTGTTGCAGGAAGTATTGCAAGCTTGGGGAGCTCCTATCAGTGTAGTTGTATGCCACTCAGCATCAAAAGTCATTTTTGTAAGGGGGAAAAACAAGCAAAAAGAGATGAATTTAGTATATTTCATTCATACACATTTTTTCTGTCTTGAGAGACCCTGTTTGGTTTTTTTTTTTAAACACATACGCAGTTGTAGAAAGTTTCTATCATTTCTTATCCTCATTTTCTAGAGGGATTACACGATTAACTGCATTTCAGGGCTCCCTGTGCATTCAGATTCTCGCTTAAGATATTTTTCACAGCACGATTAGAGCATAAAAGCCCCATTTGTCCAAACAGGTCTACTAACACCGCGCTCTCACAGAAGACGACGGTCGCCTCCCCCCTGATGGATATATTCTGATGGATATATTCTGATGGAAACCACTCAAGCCAGCAAACATTTGGCTGTCCTTAAAAAGGAGGGAGGAAGGTTTCAGGTGCTGGGGCACAAGCTGACGCCCTGCTAGTAAACCTCTCCGCCTAGCTGTGGCAGAAGACCCCTTCCCCGGTGCGGAGCCAGCCGGGGCAGTGCGTGAGCGAGTTAAAATTAAGCACGTATAGGACCGGTTTTGGAGGTCTGAGTCACGGGAGCGACACGAATAAAGTGCTCCGCTTAGCTTGATGCGGCTATTAGGATGCCTAATAAATATTTATAGCCCCTCACTGGGGAGGTGATTGACAGCACGGGGGCAACCCCTACCCAGCAGCTGCAGGCAAGCAGCCGCCTCGGGGAAAGGATCCGGGGGGGACCGTGCGCGTAGCGGGGCCGAGCTGCCACCGCACTCGCGGAGGGGCTTGGGACGGTCCTCGGCACCCCAGAGGTCCTTCCTGCCCTCCCCCCCACCAGGGGCTGCGGGCACCCCCAGGGCAGGGCTCACCCCGTTCCCCGGCGGGACGAGCGACCGCTGGGCTGCGCGGCGCGGCCCGCCCCGCCGGCCCGGCTCCCCCCGCGGGGCGGGGAGGGCGCTGCCGCAGTGACTGCAGTCCCGCGGAGAGCTGCGGAGCCGCCCGCCCCGCCGCAGCCGGGCTGCCTGCAGGTGAAGTGAAAGTCGTCGGGGAGAGAGAAGAAGAGGAGGAGGAGGAGGAGGAGGCGGCGGCGGCACGCAGCCCGCCCTGCGCGCTGCAGCCGGCGGAGGCTCCGCGCCGCCCCCCGGCTCTCCGCGGCCGCCGCATCCCGGCGCTCCCCTCCGCTCTGCTCCGCGGAAGTGAGTGGTACCCAAAGTTTGCTTTCCCGGGGGAGGGGGGTGACCTTGGGGCGGCTGCGCCGCGGGCAGGTGGGGCTGAGCCGGGCGGGGGTCGGCGCTGTGGGGCTGCGCCCCCCTCCCGACGGCGCTGCCCTCGCCGGCGCCTCCCGGGACCCTCAGCAAACTTGGGGAGGCGAAGGGCGGGGCGGGACGCCCGGACCCCGGTGGGGAGCGCTGCGGGTGCCCGGGTGGCGGGGGAGGCACCGGCAGCCTCCGCGGGGAGCGAGCCGGGCGGCTTCGGCGGCCGGCCCGGGGTGGTTCGGTAGCGCCGCATCCTTCGACTGGTCTGGCTGTCCCTGTGCGTACTTCTGTGGGTCTTCTGATTGTGAGTAAACTTGCGGAAATGTCAAACTTAGAAGTTACTTATTGGTAAGCATGGAGTACCACGAAAATGACTTTTCTCCCAAAAACATGAAGGGGGGTGTGTGTGTGAGGTATTGCATGTGTTGACTGTCGTCAGAAGCTTTCCACAACAGAATTACCGTGCTCTTTGGAGGAGGAAAAAAAAAATAATCCTGTAAGAATGTGCAATCTGAGTCGGCAGCTTTTCCTTTGAGCCCTGCGGACGGAAGCGCGGCTCTCCGGACATCTCAAGTGCAGGGTCCCCAAGCCTCGACTCGCTGCCTGCTCGCAGGGACCGCGTGAGGGTGGTAGATGCTCAGGGGGGTGCTTTGCGTCTGTCTTTGCCCATGTGTGTGCCCTGAGGCATGACCTGCTGTCAGTCAAGGGCCAACTTCTGCTGCTGCTTCTGGAGTTGATGCAAAACTATTGTTAACTTCAAGAATAGCAGAATTTGGCTTGTCCGTGTTTGGCAAAGTTCAGCCCCTGCATGCAGTATTGGTGGGCATGGTGATGTCAGTTTCTCAGAATATTTAAATGTCATGTTTAGTGCTTTATTTTTGTGCTGCTGTTTAAAATCAGTCATTCTTAATTCACTTTCACTTCTTGTTCTTTCTCTGTCCTGATACCTTCAAAATACTTCTTTGGAGCCCTGCAGATGAGCGTTGCGTACTGCCAGGGAAATCACCAGCTGATCGTTTGCATGTCTCGGGTTGCTCAGAAAGGCTACGTGGACAGTAACTTTTTCTTATTGTGAAAGCATATTAGACTATTAGACAAAGTATTGCATAATATCAAATATTAAGATGTAAACTTGGCGACTTTTAATTAAGAGACTTTCTGCAAGTTAGAGATGAAAATCAAAGCCATATTTATTTTTTTTTTCTTCTGACCTTGTGAACTGTGCAAAGCAAAGTGCAGTGAGTATGCAGTGTGTAGAAGTCTGTATCGTCTAGCTCTCTAAGAATGACGTCTTTATACAGTGACCAAGCTAGAAGATCTCTGACTGCATATAACAACTTTTTTTTTTTTAACTGTATGTTTACCAGAAAATATAACCTAATCTCAAATTCCTTTGATAACACCCAAACTAATGCATGCAAGAAGTTCTGTGTGCACAGCTGGTCTTGTTGTAGGTACAGGGTGCAGTATTAATAGCGCACAACTCTTTCTGCAGCCAGAAGCTAGCTCTGACTTCATACTGTGCATACCTGGAGCTCTGACTGATGTCCATAGGCCAAAAGATTTTATATAATGTCATAGTTCAGGCTTGTGGGTTTTAGAGAACCTTTATCCACAGATCACTGCAAAATTAGAGGAGGAGATTTAGTACTGAGTATTTTTAATGCTTCTGCGCCTGGAACTATATACTGTTTTTTCTTGTATGGCAGATGAATTATTCTAAAACTGTTTTGACAATTTGCTATAGCTTAGACCGGCTATGTTTTCTAAAGCATTCAATGTACAACAATAAAACTGCCATTGCAGAAAACTACTGCATTTAGTTACTTTTTTTTCTGGAATATGCTCCCCGCCTCTATAAAAGCATTGCCTTTGTATTCCTATTCATTGTGGGTTTTGTGGTTTTTGTTTGTTTGTTTGTTTTTGTTTTTCTTTTTTAAACAGATAGATGTTCTGAATAGCTAACTTGCTGTCTACCTACTTTCGCTATTTGAAGTAGCAATCTCCTGTTTATTGCTTTGTGATAAATTACTGTGCTTTTACTCCATATGTGTAGCTTTTGGTTTAGGCTATAGGAAGAGATGGGAAAAGATAGCTTGTCTTTTTTTCTGACGTATTCCCAAGGAAGCAAATACTCTGATTTGGCAGAATTGTTTCCTGAGAGAATAAATTCATTTCTCTTCATTGAAGGTTAAAGCTTGGCAGCGTTCTAAGTGTGGAGTCTTGTGTAATAGCTGCTGTCCGGGCAGTGGTTTTGTTGGGGCGAGGATGACGTCTAGGCTGCAGTTGGTAATAGTTTGGATTTTGTAAGGTTGCCCTTAGTTGAACAGCTCTCTTGTGTTTGACATTTGCTGTGACCTCTTGCTGTTAGCAAAAGGAGACAGTTAATAATTTTGAAGCTTGTCTTTCACTCAGAGTTGAAAATGAGGATGTTTAGTACTAGTTCCTCTTCTAACTCTCAGCCGTGGTTGAATTTTCACTTTTTTGATATTCTATTGCATCCCTGTGACACTTGGGATTTTTACATACATATGGAAAAATATATCCATGTACTGAGAACTGAAGTACTTAAAGGTTGTTTTATAGATACAGAAGTCTTAAAGACAAGACTGGCTTATTTTTATAATCATTATCTTGATTAATCAGTTAGTGTTTACAGAGGACTATTAGAAGTTAACTTACAAGCAGCGAAGAAAGCAGTGGGGAGAAAGTAGACTATGGGTGGCAAATATGGGACTAAGAAAAAGGACAATGCAATGAAGCAAGAAGCGAAGGGCACAAAGCAAGCTGAGAGGGAGGGAACTGAAGAAATAACTGGGAAAGTGGCATGGAACTAATGTTAGCTGGCAGGGAAAGACGAAAAACATGGACTTTCTTTTTCTATTTGACCCATCACTTATATCGAATTGTAATGAGTTAACAATCCGATGGAGAATGAAAGGTTATTTTTACTTACCATTCCTTATGGTGATCCTGCACTTGATCTGTTGTGGTGGGCAGAAGCTCAAGCCTGTAGAGAGGAATCATACTGCAGACCCGGCTTAGTTATCTTAGTCCGGTTCTGCTAACTGATTAATTAATTTTGTGCACTACCTCAGTCCTGGGCTCTTCTGCTGAAGTAGTCCACGTGACTAGTTTGTCATGGTATCTGTACACATTTGCACCCTGGCAATGGTACCAAAACTGGCAGCTTGAGCATTCAAAGGGCGGTTGGTGGTAACTGCTTTCCCTCCTAAATAGCCTGGCTGGCATGTAAATTGCTGACCTGGGGGTGAAGGCCTTTCCAGTCCATTGCAATTATTTGGGCCTTTGGGCCTCTTCCAAAACAGTGCTTTCCAGCCAGGCGTTGCTGATTCTTTAATTCTGCAAAAAATAAATTGCTTTTCCTTGAGTGTGTTGTACTGTGGTGCAAAGGGATATTCTTCTGTCATACCAGACATCTGAATCCTTCTGACTGAAAAAGGTGAGGTCTTCGGTCTTGATCCAGTGAACGCTTGCTCATAATGCTTGACATTAAGTTTATCTGTAAGTCTCTCTAGATTTGGATTTGCTAAAGATGCCTGGGAACTTGTATACGTAGTTTATATAAGCAAAACTGCTCTTTTTTTTTTTTTTTGACATAGTTGAACAATAGTGTTTCTTCCATTTTTCATTTAATATAAACTGGAATTGGCTATATTCTTGAATGCCTCAGAATTCATTAAATAATGGAACAGTAGTTTTCCAAGCCAGCGTGAAATGAAGTAACTCCAAACATGTATATAAAAATCAAGGAAAACACTGAGATATTTGCTGCTAACACTGAGGTATGCTGCCAGATCTTGGGGTAATAACATTATTTGTGCCAGGAGTCATGGTCATGCCAGGAGAAGAAACAGGTTTTGTGGCAGGGACAGAATGGATTGGGACAGTGCAGTGATCCCTCCAGAAATATACCTTGATGGTAAATGTTTTCTTTTTTTGATTAAGGGGATATTAAAATGATCAGTTGTTATCCCTTTTGCTCCAGTTTCCTTGGGTGGGGGAAGGGGAACAAACCCTCCTTTTGCTCCCCATTGGAAACCTCTTGGGAAACCCTTCACCGACTCATTGGAATATCTCCAAATCACTTGATACAGTGTTTGAGTTTGTGCAATTTAATAGTAAGTCTGTAAAATCTTGTGGGCCATGGGTGGTTGGTTTTTTGTTTGTTTGTTTGTTTTCATACAGTGTAGCTTTTGTATTTGTTACCATATAGTTTTTCCCCCTTATATCTCTTCCTTCCTCTTCTAGTATTCTGCATCTTTTTACTTTAGGCCTCAAACTGCCCCTTTCTAAAGTGCAATTTGTGGATGTGTGGTTGTCTTCTTTCTATGCAGTATAGACTAAAATCAGTTTGTAGTCTTATGAGATGCAGGGGAAGCTGTTACTTTTCTATGTCCCTTCTTTGAGCATGGTGAGACATGAAATGGTGCCTCTGTGGAAGTCAGTAGGAGTTTGGTTGAGAGCATCACAGGATGGTTGAGGTTGGCAGGGATCTCTGGAGGTCATCTTCTTCAACCTCCCTGTTCAGGCAGGCTCACCTAGAGCGGGTTGTCCAGGTGGCTTTTGAGTATCTCCAAGGATGGAGACTCCAGAGCCTCTCTGGGCACCCTGTGCCAGTGCTCAGTCAGTATTGCTAAAAAAGATGTGTGTTTCTTTAAGGTGGAATTTTAGAGGAGTTCCTTGCGAGCTTTGTGATTGTGAGTGTTTGATGAAGGATGCAACTTAAAGAAACAAAACCACCACAACAAAAAGACTTCTGGGGTTTTGCTTATTGCTGAGATGCTATATATGTCTCTGTGCTGCTCAAACTCGCAAAAGTTGGCATTTTACTCTTCAGCTTGCCTACCTGGTGCTTTGGTGCTTCCCTTTCATTCAGTTTTCTTGTGATCTGTATCCCAAAAGAGGGTTTCAATATTTCTTGTGCTCATGCTCATTTTCTTTACAAGGATAGAGCAGGAAGCTCTGCTTGCACTACTGGCTAAAGGACCCCTTAACTCTGGAAGAATGCAACTTAGTCTTGTCAGATTTAAGAGTTCTGGACGACATGCATCCCAACATGCATGCATCCCTCCTGCTCCTTTTTATTCCAGGTGTGATGCTAGGGTTGACCCAGCTGATGCTGGTGTGCGCTCCATCTCTCTGTTCCCACGTCTGGATATGCAGTTCAAACAGACCTCTCTCTAGCTGGAGTCCCAAGTCTCAGAGGAGATTTTCTGGGGAACAAACAAAACACATTTATTTATTAATTTGCAGTTTGTGATGTGATCTTAGAACTTCAAAAATGTTACGGGCTGTGAAATGCGTTACTGCGTGACTAACGTTGCTCCCTAATTCTGTATTTTCCTTAGAATTGATTGAAACTATATTGCATAAATCCAGCCTTGCTGCATAACTCGGGTATAATGTACAGCATAACATGCAAGACTCCTTATAATTAGACATTTACTAATTGTTTTAGAAACTAATTGTGTATAGCTTTTCAACCTAGGAATGTTCTTTAAAGTGAAATGTAGCAGTATTAAATTTTTCTCATCATTGGCTGTCCTGGTTTTGGCTGGGATAGAGTTAATTTTCTTCCTAGTAGCTGGTACAGCGCTGTGTTTTGGATTTAGGATGAGAATAATGTTGATAACACACTGATGTTTTAGTTGTTGCTAGCTAATGCTTACACTAGTCAAGGCCTTTTCAGCTT
Organism: Aptenodytes patagonicus; assembly: GCF_965638725.1. Taxonomy (NCBI): domain Eukaryota; kingdom Metazoa; phylum Chordata; class Aves; order Sphenisciformes; family Spheniscidae; genus Aptenodytes; species Aptenodytes patagonicus. The sequence continues at coordinate 152,191,580 of NC_134950.1, forward strand.
CTCATGCTGTGCCAGCGAGAAGCTGGGAGGGGGCACAGCCAGGACAGCTGACCCCAACTGGTCAAAGGGATATTCCATACCATGTGATGTCATGCTTAGTATATAAACTGGGGGAGTTGGCTGGGGGGCAGCGATCGCTGCCTGGGAACTGGCTGGGCGTTGGTCAGCAGGTGGTGAGCAATTGCATTGTGCATCACTTGTTTTGTATATTCTTTTATCATCATTATTATTATTATTTTCCCTTCCTTTTGTGTCATATTAAACTGTCTTTATCTCAGCCCACAAATTTTCCTTCCCCCCCCCCCCCCCCCCCCCCCCCAATTCTCTCCCCCATCCCACTGTGGGGCGCAGGAGGGGAAGGAGTGAGTGAATGGCTGTGTGGTGTTTAGCTGCCTGCCAGGTTAAACCACAACATTGGCATACTATTTCCTGTTTAAACCAACTTTTTCTTGCAGTATTGCATAAAATAGAATAATAGAAGACCCTCTACAAGCATGTCAGAGTTCAGCATTATGTTGCTGTTGGATATTGGGATACCAATGGGGAAAAGCTACAGAATTCTCTTGGGGTCACATAGAACATGGACTGTCAAGATAGTTAAGACTGAGTATTGCTTTAGTAACGATGAGTCCTACCTTGGAAACTGCATCTGTCTGGCATGACTCTAAATTCTGTGATTAGGAAATATTTTTCTATCCTTTATTGCTATGACTTTGTATGGAGGTTACTTGGAAATGTTTGCTGGAAAAAGTTTTGTAGAATTAGTTGTCTTCATTTTGAAATCCATAAGGATGGATTATACGTATTTGTTACTTAGTCATGGAGTATCCAATTAGTACTTTGGCTGAACATGTGTAATGCATCTAGTAAGGAAATGCTTTCTGTTGTAACATTTATTCTAATAAACCATATTTTAGTAGGGATAATCCTCTTTTAACATAATTGGAACATGGAGCTAATACTTAAACATCTTCAGCTTAAAGACTGATGGAATAGTTGTAGTATGCTACCGTAATATCAGCAAAGCAAAATTGGAGAGAAGCGCAGAAGAGTCACGTATTATAAGCATGACTGTAAGATCTTTGTACTTTGTCCAGTCCCATTTCTAGCAGTCTCGTATGTGGTGATATAGTCATTATAAAGACTTTAATTGGCTAAGAGCTTGCCAGCTTGCATTTGCCAACTATGCTGAAATCCTGGCCAAACTTTACAAGAGCGTGCGGTAAGCTGCAGTTGGCTGAGAACAGTGGATATAAATAGATGATATGGTGCTGAATTATAATTCGTTACTGAAATTCAGCTAGTATGTAATCGATAGCCATAAAAAGGCAACATTGGTTCTCTAATATGGGACTTTAAATGAATGTAGTTTCTTTTTTTTATTATTTACAAAGTTAATGTTTATCATAAAATCTAGCTCATAGTTTCATGACTCTTTGTGAACAAAAATCTTTTTCTGTTCTTAAAAAGAAAAGCATTGTGGTCTACTATCTGGTTGGTTTCCGGTAGCAACAGTTCATTATTTTATTTGGGGTTAGGCAAAAGTTGGATGGAGACAGTGTATTTTATATATAAATTGTTTTTTAAGCATCTTGCTTCAGAAATCGTATTGGAGAACAGTGGTATCTAGCTGATAGTCTTTTCAAAATTATTCGCATTACCTCCTCCCAATAACAAAGAATATTTTGGGCCATATTGGAACTTTAAAAATGGTAAAATACAAAGTCTTATTCATGGAATCAGTTTTTACTAATCTGTGTTTAACTCCACAATAGTACCTCACAGAGGCTAGAATAACATCAAGGTCCAATTGCATGACATGTTGTGGCATGTATCATAAGGACTCATGGGATAAATCAGGCTGGAAGGGACCTCAGAAGATCCCTAGAGCAGCCTCCTGCTCACAGCAGGGGCAGCTGTGGTATCAGACCAGGCTGCTCAGGGCTTGATCCAGTCATGTCCTGAAAAACTCCAAGGATGGAGCCTGCACAACCTCTCAGGGCAACCTGTGCTGCTGCTTGATTGTCCTCACAGTGAAAATAGCTTTATGGGTTATGGGTTTCTCCAGCCTGTATGGTTGGTGTGTGCTTCTGTGTTAGACCTTGCCTTCATTGTTTGTGTCGCCTAACAGGAGGTTTTCCAATCTGATTTTAGAAGCAGAGGGTCAGTTCCCTGACTTGGGTGCTTCACCTATGTGCTTGGGCTGTTCCTTTTGCATGCAGAGAAGTTGGGTGCCTCAGAATGCAAGCTAAAACCCACTTCCTGGGGCAGGAGGTGCGGAGAGCGAGGAAATGCTGAGTGTGGGTCGTGTTTCATATCCTGTCTCCATGGAGCTTAAGCATCTGAGGCAATGCCAAGTATTGGGTGTGCAAGAAGTCCGAAGTCCAGCATTTGCAAAGCCGGACCAAGACCTAGTTCCTGAAGCTTTGTCGCTTTGTGTTGTGCAGCTAGAAAAGCCAACGTTTAGTTGTTGACTTGCCTCTGCTCCTCTGAAACTTGGGACCCGATTATGAATAGTTTGGGTCATTTTAGGTCAAAGACAAGCAGGTTAATTGGAAGCACTTTCAGTAGTGTTTCAAGTTAGCATGTGTGTTGCTGCCTTCAAACTAGCAGTTCTTCTGTAGTAGGTGTCATGTGAGTGGTGATCTAAGGAATAACTACTCTTCAGCCCCTAGTTAGCACTTCCAGCATCACTTGGTATGCAAATGGGAAAGACATTCAGCAATTCCTCAGCCTAGGTAGGTTTAAACCCGCATCTCCTGTACCCTAGTATCTTAAGTTGCTGAGGGCTGTTTATGTGCCTTCTGTTGAAACTGCACCTGGATGAACAAACTTCAGCATTCATGGGGGCAGGAAAGCATAAAGCCATTTCCTTTTTCTAGTGCAATGGCAATGATGAGAAAATGGACCGATGAGTGCTAATGCCACTGAGCTAGAGTTCACTGTCTGCAGGTGCAGTCTCTCAGGCTTTGTCTGTGTTACTGTGAAGTTTCTAACTGCTGCTGTATTCACTAACAGTATTAACGATGAATACATCAGCTGTCAGCATGCTAATAAGCATCATTAACTATCCTCAAAGCAGGTAAATGACACAGCTGTTGAAAAGGCAGGGGTTGCACGCAGCCTCATGTCTGAGCTCCTCTTTCAGCTCTAATGGATGGAGCTCCATGAGGGAAAACTTGAGGGCAAAAACTTGGAGGCGGATGAGTCTAAGTGTGAGAGATTCTTCCTTTTGATGTTTGCTTTAATGTTAACAGAGCACCAGCATGCACTGGAATTGTTTGACTGGAGTTGTATTGTTTCGGTGTTTAATAACCCATGACTGTTTATTAGTTTCTGATGTTATTGAAATTGCAATATGACATCTAAAAGTTTCTAAATGATGCAATGAGCATATTTATTCTATTTTAACTTTGTTTTAACTTAAAAAGTGTATCCTTAACACATGAGAAATGTTCCTTCTGTGTCTACCTAACAAAGGTCACTGTGCCTTCCTTAGTTACTTGTAGGTGCAGACTTACTTGGAGGTTAACTTTTTTTTTACTGGTTTCAAGGTGCTGTCTCGTTTATGCTAAATGTTACAAATTTTCTTTTTAAACCAAGTGTCTCCATGCGTAGATATTAAGATCCTATTACTGTACTCTTGTAATTTCATAACGCAAGTCTTGTGACCAATTCTTTTAAGTGATTCTCTTTATGGTCTCTGGCACAGAGCTTGGTCTCTGGATTGCTCAATAAAGACCAGACCTCTGAATGCTTTATATCACTCACAATAAATTAGACCATTCACTAGCATCCGGCACAGCAATTAACTGTTTTAAATTTTTTTGCCTACGAAGGAGCAAATCCCGCTCGTGTTTGAGGTAGGGCTGAGAAGAGAAACGGCACGCTCCTGCTGGGAGGGGGAGGTTAAATGCAAGTTGTGGCACAGGGAGGAGTGCAGCGTCCGCTGCCCCTTCTTAAACTCGGCATTCGTGTGCTAAGGCAAAGGAGGGATGTGAGCGGGCTGGGCTGCTGCCGAAGTCCTTCTCGGCCACAGGAGGGAGCGCAGCGGCTCTGCGCTGGGTCGCGGTGGCTGCTCTGCCCGGGGGCACCTCCTGTCCCCGTCCCCGGCTGCGCCCCTCGCCGCCCGCCCCGCTTGGCTCGGGCTGGGCGCACAAGACAGGATTTGTCCTTGACAGGACATCTGTGGCTTAACTCTCTTATTTGCGGGGCCTTGTTTCTCCGGGCTCTGGGATCAATGCTATTTTATGTATCCAACAGAGTTTTAAAGGTTATGTGGGGCGTTGTGTGCAGGGCAAGAACAAGAGCCTCTTTCTTGCGCAGGCTGCTGGCATGTAGCAGACTTCTAGAGTCGCTGGCAACTTTTAATGAATGATAAAGTTTTACTTTTCTTTACTAGCTTTATTTTTATGGCTGACATTTTAAAAATTCTGAACAAATATCTGTAAAGGGCACCGAGTAAGCTGAAAATTATTAAGATGCAAAGACATGAAGTACAGTGTCGCAAATATTTAAAACACAAGTCTTGTTTATCCTTTCCCTTCTTTGGTGGGTTATGCTAGTCAGGGACAATCCTGAATGGCGTTCTGTTGCCCCCCACACACACCCAAGGGAACCGCCATTTTTGCATGTTTAACTTCTTGTCTCTCTCCCTTATGCAAAAGGAATTCAGTAAAGGTATTTTTTATCCTGAAGAATTTTAAAGAATAGCAGAGACCTAAACCATATGAATTTATAATAGCTTTATATCTTATCTGATTGCTGAAAACAGTTCTTTTGTTGACTAGATTTCTGATTTCAAGGCACCATAGCTAAATGCAGATGTTCTTGTGCACAGTAGCTAACGTACCACTTTTGTGTGGGTGTGACTTGCCCATCTGCCGGGGGTGTTAGGCCCCTCGGCTTACACCTGAAATGATGTCAAGGGTGCAGAGGTATGTAAGGAACAGCATTTGGATGCTTTCATATATCCAAAACAGGAGCTGTTCTGCTTTACTCTTCCATTTGGAGAAATTAATTTCAAGCGGGAAGTATGTTCTTTTGCTCTGTTGCTACGGTGTCTGTTTCTGCATTTCCATATCGTATTGCCCCTGTTTGTCCCAGGAACAGTCCTTGAGCCATTGCCTTCCTGCACAGGTAGCTTAAGATGTGCTCTGCATTTTGTTCTGTGGCTGTAGGCATCATCTCTGCTTGGCCCACAGATGGGAGGGGAAACGGGCTCTTCCCTACTTACATTGTGCTATGCAGTTCAATTAGTTACATTTTATATAGCTTACTGTGGCATAACTTGCCCCTCACCAGAGTCCCCTTCTCTCAAGGCAGTTCTTAGACCTGCCTCTTGTATGTGCGGCGGCAGATTTTTGCCTCATTTACCCCTTGTGTGAATTCTTGTGCCTCAGGGAAGGGGAAGCAAAAAGGGGAAATACACTTTTTAAATTCCCCCACCCCTGCTCATTGTGGTGGTGGTGAGAAATCTTCTGCAGGTCTCAAATGTTAAAACAAAAGCCTGCAGCCCACCCAGACCAAAATCCTGTTCCAGTGCTGGGAAAAGCAGGGTGGGAGGTGATGGCTGGGATGCACGAGGGTTTGGTGAGTGACCCCGCTCTGCCAGACACTCTGCTGCCAGACGCTGCCTCCCCACCTGGCTGCCACGGTGAAACCCTTGCACCTTCCAGGGCTTTGCGTGGAAGATGGCATGTTCCCTTCTGGGAGCCTTAATCTGAGTCTTAAAAATGCACATGAACTAATGGGCCAAGAGAGTGAAAAGCAAAACATGTGAAAGCATCGCTGAGCCATAAAAGAACAGGGCGGCTCATGTTTTCTGAGGTGCACAAAGAAACTTTAATATTTGGAATTTAATATTGTTTTATAATCTCTTTATTCACTATTAAATTAGTGTTGAGTTGTTCCTTTCCTTTCTTTGCCCTCCACGTCATGTCATTTAGGAACACACACTGTGCTGCCCTGTCACAAGCAAAGGAGCATTGTGAGAAGGAGCTGACTCCTGCCTTTTCTTAAACACAAAAATCTGAAATATGTTAGTGTGTTTAATGCAAAACTCTTAATTTTAAAATAGCTGAATTTCTATTTTCTCTTGCTTTTTCTTGATATACTAAAACCTCCAAATCTCGAGCACATGTTAATTTCCAAATTCTCTTATTTGAAAAGAATTTTCTGTTTCCCATCCATCTATTTGTTGCCCATATTGGGAAGTTCCATGATCAAAGCAACTATGAAGTTAAGATTTCTGCCTCCTACCAAAAGACTGGTGTGTGGGGTAAGAAAAACATAGTTTCAAAAAAACCTTGATAAATATTTGAGGGGAAAAAGCTGCTAGATTCCATGTAAATTGAAGTTGAGTGTCTTAGAGGGGAATCAGATATGGAGTGAGAGAGTAATAGGAAGTATATATTATAAACTGAAAAATGTGGCCATATTTTTTTCTAAATGAAAAGTTTAATTATAAAAATTACAGTGGAGATTCAGAATACAGAATTTAACTCAGTTTAATTATGAGGTTTATAATTTGTAGTCTTGAAGCTCCAGCACAAGGAGCCATGTCATATGAGAATTTTAATTGTTTAAGAAATATTTTCATCCAATGGAGAAATCTTCAAACTGTGAATCATGTATTCAGTGAATGCCCCAAACTGTTAGAACATGAAAAAGATCTAAGATGATATTTTAAGAAAGAGTAGTCTCCCAGATCAAACTCCTTTTTCTGTAGGTAAAGAGATAATTTATGACTCTCTATTACTTGGGATTTGTGATAATCAGTGTTCCTCACATAAAAGGATGTATAAGGAGCATCAGGTAATAATGTAGGTCTTTGACTGTCACCTGTAGTTTTACTTTAAATGTTATGAGAGCTGTTATTTGCCAGTCTGGGATTAAATTAAATCTATGAACTAATTAAAAAAAACCCAAACAAACAAACCCCAACAAAACAACAACAACAAAAAAACCCAAAACCAAGCAACCAACAAAAACCAAAACAAAAACCCTAGAAGAACTGCAGACTGAAGATAAGTTCGGGAGTGCAACATTTTCTTGTCATGTGGTATTTGGGAAAGTTGAGCTGTCCCAAAGTTGAATCTTTATACGATATAGTGTTCATCTGAAAATTTATTAGGGATGTACATGAGTGTGTGGCTCAGAATTTTGCATGAGGTGTTCACCAGAAGAGTGATTTTCAAGCCTAGCAAGAGTTATTCTGAACTACTGGGGGGGGTGGGGGTGATGGGCAGGTGGGTGGTTTGTTTGTTGGTTTTTGGTTTTTTTCTTTTGTTATTCAGGACCCCTTATTTAAAATGACACTCTGTCATAAAGTCCCCAAATCAGGCCAGTAAGAGTTGGTGGCAGAGCTTGTAATCCTTCACTGTAATATTTCATGATTACATTTCTTTTTTCTTTAATTTCAAAAGCACTGTCTCTGCAAAGAAAGGAGTCCATCATAGTTTATAAACAGAATATAGATAATGTTTGCAAATGTGTGTGTGTAGGTATAAAAAAAAAAAATGGAGCTATATTGGTACATCTTTCATTTTATATTGTAATACAAATATATCAACACTTTATCTACAAATTTCTTTTGGATTAACAGTATTACTCATTCAAAGAATGTAGCAATCAAACATAATGAACAAATACTTCGAAGGTGCGGAAACTTTTTTTGTATTTTTAGGAACTAGGTTAAGCATAGCAAGGCTCTAAGAAAGAATTAAACAACCCCTCCCTCCTTGGTTCAGTCTACATTGATTCTCTCATAGAGCCTCCCTTAAGACCCTGCTGCCTGCAACACCTTCCCAGTCCAAAGTTAACCATCTCTTCCTTGTCGTAGGTAGTGAGAGATCTTGGTGAGGTCATTTGGGGAGTAAGTCAAGATCCCTAAAGTCAGTTTGTGGAAGGCTTGAGCTCCTGCCACTGGACATTGAAGGGTACCGTGTCAATCCTACTGCCTGAGAGTAAATAGGTGCTTTAGTTCATGTAATGCATAACATCTCTGCTTTAAAGTTGAAACTGAGTTCATGTTTATTCCTTTGAATGCTTCATATTTAAAAATGAAGAGTAATTATCTGTAGTGGCACACTAAATTAAAATACTTTTTTTTCCTCTTCAGAAACACTTTTCCCCTGGAGTATTCAGTGGCAGGAGCAGCATAAGGCAGTTGCTGTGTTCAGAGAATATGATTTCTTTCCTGGCCCTGCTTTTTCACTGAACTTTTATCTTGCTAAAATGAATATTTTACGATTAAGAGCACTTGGTCACATCTGGTACTTCTCAAAAATGGTTGCTTTTCCAAGAATAGCATGCAAACATGAAATCGGAATCGCAAGCAGATGTTTGCTAATGTGGCCATAGATAACCTTTCAGCTTCATGCTTAATTTTCATAAATAACTATCTGTAAAGAATGCAGAGTAATAGAGAACAGAGATAATATCTGTCAGTGCTAATATGTTAACTTTACTGTGTTGCTGATGTTGTACTTGTTACTATAAAATAGCATTATTTATTGCATAAAATTGTCAGCTGCTGTTTTCAGAAAAGTGACATTTTGTCATTGCTTTTTTACAACCTGGAAATGCTTGCTGTTTTTTAAAGAACACAAAATGACTACCTGGGTCAACAGGATTGCTAATTATGGCGTAATTCTTCTACCCGTCTACATATTATTTGTCAGAGTGCTGCAGAATGGAGGGAATTTCTGGCTTTTTGTTTGTCTTTGCTTTTTCAGTGAGCTTGCGGTGGCTTTTGCAGCAGGGCTGGTAAAATGGGATATTGGCTCCCTTGACTGCTGGCCTTGAAGAAGCACATTTAAGCTTATTTAAAAGAAAAAAAAAAATCTGTTCGTAAGGCAGGCCAGTATCCTTTGGTTCTCTTCTTGTATTATTCCTCTTTTAAATTATATTTAGTTTTGGATAGTTCAGCTGACAATAGTTTTCCTTCACTGAAAGGTCTGCCTGTCACTGCTGGAGCAGGAGACAAAGGTGTAAGCTATGCTGCCCACTGCCTATGCCCTCCTGGAAGGGTCCTTGTCACAGTGGGAACTTAATCGTTGGCAAAATGTAGTCAGATGCTGTCATAGGGAAGGCATGACATGGGACAATGTCAGAAGTGTCCCTTAAGCAGTAAGAGCCATGGTGCATGGATGCTCTAAGCATGAGGTGGCTGCCATCTGCTTTCTGCTGAGGTACGCAGTACGTCATGTCTTTAGTGCAGCTCTTGGTGGTGTTTTGGGAGTTCAGGATGGGGGTAACTACTCGTGCATCTGAAAAATAAGTGTTGGCAGAGGCAAGTTTGGAGAGGATTGCGAATTACCAAATCTGCTTGCCCAAAGGATGAACCTCGTAAGGGAGAGGTGTGAGGTACATTGGTGCGGTGCTGCCTGGGCCATGCAAACACCCTCCTCTGGCTCCAGAGAGATGTGCTCGCTAGTGGAGCTGCACGGATTAGCAGGACCGGTCAGGGACTGGGCAGGTGGAGAAGGGAGAGAGGGGTTAAGTGCCAAAATGGGTTCATGTGAGAAAACAACAAACCTGTAGAAGTTATATGTTTGGGTTTTTTTGGGGTGGGTTGTTTTTTTAAAGTTTAGAAACTTTGAAACATCTCACTTGATGAGAATATTGACATTCCTCAGAAACAGAGATGCACATGAGCATAGAAACTACATCTCAGCATCCAAATTTGTAGATGATGTAAAAGGACTGTTTGGGAAAAATAGCACAGAGCTGAGAATTCATTAAAGCATTGCTCACATTATAGTTGAAATACCTTCAAAGAGAAGCTAACAATTAAAATAAGTTCAGCGGCAGAAGAGCCTTGCAGGCATTAGGGAAGGGGTGGGTAGAGGCTTATGTGTTAACAAAATATCCCCAGCTAGAATATTATTTTACATCCCTTGTTCTCTAGTTAGCTCCCTTGGTAATTTACAAATGGAAAATAACATTTACAATTGTAGCTGATTAGATATTATGAGTTCTCAACAAAGCATGTTTGTGTTCTGTATGCAATTATTACAGAGTTGCCGGGCAAAACTTGGTAGTTGAATTTGAGTTATCTTTTGTGTTCAAGCAATTTAGCCTCTTCTGTTTTGTATGAAGAATGAACTGTGTTCTCCTCAAACTACAGCAATCTTTGGATAAAGGATATTTTATATGATTTTTAACCAGTAATTCTTTTCCAACTTTATAGTGAAAATTAACCTAATTTAATCAAGTATAGCCTACACAAAAGATTTTGATTATGTCAGTTGTGATTGTGTAGACTGCATTCAGGTTTAAATAAGCAGTGTTGCCATTCTTTAGTTTGGAAGACATAAACCCAGCGATCCTCTCTGGCTCCTCTTCCTTCTCCTGGCTCACTTACCTGTACGTGTTCAAGCACATCAGCCCTTTTAATCCTAGATGTGAATCTGTGGTTCTTGTTAATGGATTGTCTGGGTTTGTTCTGAAAAACGCCACTTGTGCATCTTGACATGGATGTTGGAGGCGATACCAAAGCATCTTTTCAGTGCTACGCTCTTTTGCTGGGAAACTGAAGCAAGGAGAGGCAGAGGCACTGGGATTCTGCCTTTTGCATTCTCTTTGGGTAGTTTGAGACTCACTAACGCAGCCAGTGGTTTTCAGATGTGACCAGTCATTCCCTACTGTTAAGCAGTGTTCTTAAAACTACTTCTGTTTTGAAGTTTTGAGAGAGTATAGGCTGCGATTATCAACTTACAGGACTTTGTGAATACGGACTGTTGGCATTAAGTTTGGGAAATGTCACTTAAACCACTGTCAGATGCAAGTTAAAGGGCAAATTGCATAATTGTATCTCAGCCTTTTAGTAGATTCACATTAATTGTTTGGTGTACTTTTAATAATCCTCATTATTTCAAGGTATTATCACCTTGAACCCAAATCTCATTAATTGCATAGTTAATCTTTAAACTCATACTGTTATTCTTGAATGATTGGAAATAATGTTATTGTTCTTGTTAACTTTCTTGCTTCTAGATATAATGTTTTATTTGAAATGACTAAAAGTAACTTATGAATGGATGAAGCTTGGAAATGGGTATTGGTGAAATAAAGCTGAAAGATAGTATTACAAATGCTGGGAGCTCACAGTTTCTTCAGGCACGTATCAACTCTGCCTTGTGATGAAACACTGAAGGGCAGCTGATGCTTTAAGAGTCGGATCATCTGTTTGCTAACAACTGCTGCAGGGCATTGCTACTGGGTTAAAAATGTTTCGTTTTTTGAGATCATTGCAATAATTTCTGGTGTGTATAGCTGTTAAATCGCCTATACTTCCAGCTTTAATTGCATTTTAATTAACAATGGTTTGGTTAGTCAACCTTGATGATGTGGTGTTTGCAGGGTTTTAAGCTGTGACAATGCCGCAGCTGTCTGTGGGAGGTCGTCAGTGCTGGTTTTGGAAGGGGCTTTGGCACATTCACTCTCAACTCACTTTTTTCCTGTTTTAGGTTTCCCGAAGCTGCAGCCTGCTGGCAGCTGCCGTGCTGTGATGCCCTGGCATGCCTCATGGCAGAGGTACCCGGCTGCCCCGCTGGAGTGTAGTGCTCCCCTGTAAGGAGCTGGGTAAGTGTGAAACCTCGTCCCTGCTGCTTGCCCACGTGTCACGTGTTCAGACACAGCAGTAGCTGTGACAAACCAGGTGACGTGGGCTGATTTCATTGGTCCCTTCTTGTTCATCTTACTGTGCTCTCCTGGCTTTGTGTATGTTGGAAGATGATCTGCTGGGTAGTGATGGTTGCATGTGCATTTTCTTTAATTTCTGATGTGCTTGGGAAGCAGTTTCCTCTGGAGAGGTGGCTATATGTTGGATGGGGAGGATATAGAGGCTGAATTGGTAGGAGTTGGAGATGTTCACTAAGATGGTAAGTTGTCCCTTTTTTATACAAAAGGTAAGCATTGGGGTGGGGAAGGTAGCTTAGAGGAGGGACATCTGGAACATCCTCTTGTTCCCTTCTTTTAAAAATAATAAGTTTCTGGAAAATTGTTGTCTTCTCTGCCATGAACAATGTTGATTTCCCTCATACACCGTGAGTTCCATCACATCTTCCATGTATTGCTAAAATTTGTTAGGTGATGCTACCTGTTTTGGAATAATTATTCTCTACGCAGTACTCCAGTTGAATCATTTCCCTCTTGCAAAACTAAGGTGTGGTGGATAGATGGGACCTCCTCTTTGACCCTCTAAGAAAGGCATTTGGCTGTTTTCAGTGCCTGAATTGGAATTGGGCCATTCTTTATGGTTTTATCAGTGTATAGATCAGTATGTCTGCTAGTGAGTCTTGCTGAGCCACAGCAAACACAGCTTATGATTCTCATCTTTGGGAATAAATCAAGATATCTACATGTCAGTGGTTGTGAGTTTATGGATGACTATCAGCTGTTAAACAGAACTGTGGACTTCTGGATCTGGGTCCTTTATCCTAATAGCCCTGGCAAGAAGTCCGTTGGGTCTAAGGTGAATCTCTAGGAATTAATCCAGCTGGGCTGTATGTCCAAGGGGGAGGACAATTGAAGTACTGATTGGCATCTGATAGTTTGCTTTAACTCTATGTATGTATGGGCAGGATGGAGAGATGTATCTGAAATGAAGAAATATTGTCTCTTGGTTTTGTACAACAAAGAATAGTCCAGCTGAATCCTCTTGGACAGTGTGGAGCCTGAATACGCCAGGCAGAGCTGAGAAAAAATTATCCTGTTTTATGTAGATAATGCATGCTGATGCTGGGGCAGTTCCTCAGACCTTTAGTTTAGGAAAATTGTAGATTACTGATGGACTGTTGCCCTTTGGATTTAATTTAGACTCTGACAAGAATGCATTTTGATTCTCTGAATTCCCTGAGGCCAAATACTTGCATTTTTGGTCTAATACTGTAGTTGCTCTAGCAAGTACCAGCTCATTTATGCAGTGATTGACATCCATTGTCAGTGTCTGAATTAATGGGGGAAGATAATGCTGATTTTGAAAAATAGCCTGATTCTCAGGAAATGATCTTCCAAAGTCATGCTGTTAACCAGTTATTTCCCGTCTTGTCCCATCGTCGTGTTTGGGAGAAGATGATTGAGAGGGAGAGGCTTTTCTGTCTAGAGGCCTGTGAATTCGGAGGACAGTCTGTTGAGCCTGTTGTCCTACCTTCCCCTGGTATGGAGACTACGTGGGTGACGGGGTCTGTCTGCACGATCAGGGCTAATAAGTTATTTTGTTAAACTGCGCTACTTCGGTGACTCTTGACAGCGCTGACTGTGGCCTGTTGTTCTGGTGCCTGAGGGGTGGTGCATTGGGGCAGCTCCTTTGGGAAGACTCTCAGTAGGGGCGGGTGAGTGCTGTGGCTGTGAAGCAATGTGAATTGATGTTGTGCCCATATTGATGTGAACAATTTCACAAGCAGCTTATCAGCAGAGCACCACCAATACACTGGTAACAGTCACTTTAACTTCTGATCATGTCCTGTTCAGGAAACAAACATGTTGGGGACCATGGTTGCTCTCTGTGCCCCTGGAGGGATTGCACTCTTGCTTGCATCTTGGGTAGGTGATGGCAGCAACCGCTACTCTTCTCAACTTGAGATCTGATTAGTGGAGTTACTTTGTCACCAGGTTTCATGAGCCTGAACCACCACTCAGCTCAAATGTTTGAAGTTGTTTCTGTTCATCATGCTTTGCATTCGTTATTGGCTGCCTATAGATAGACTGAGTTTAAATTCACCTTTCTGCTGTGCTTGTGGTCCTGAGGGCCAGGCTCCAAGTCTGTGCAAGATGCCTTCTTTGAATCTGAGGTACTACTTTTTTTTTTTTTTTTTTGGAGTAGGTTTAGTACTTGCAAGTGACTGCCCATTTGGGGTTTTGCTATTAACCGAAGCTGGGAGTCAGCAAAGCTTTGAAATGGGGTCTGGGAGGGTGGTGTCTCAGTCTCTCCCTGTAAATCTGGTTAGTGCCACTCCAACTTTTATCTGCTTTAAGCACACCTTTTTCAGACGTTTATTTTTCTGTAAACTCTTTCCACATTTGATTGTCCACTTCATTTATTTATTTATCTAGAATAGGGTGGTTTTAGTTCAGTAGAAATTTGCCTTATGGTTGTTTTTAATGGTGCTTTTATGTGTGAGCACTTTCCAGCAGTAGATTTTTTTTGGGGGATCAGTTGATTCACATCCAGCCATGACTGGTATTCACTGCAGGTTGATTATTGTTTATGCCAATAGCTGTTTTTAACCAGTTTGATAGTATCAAATGAAACTGGTCCGTTTTGGGCAACTTTAATCTCTAAATGGAAACGCTTATGTGGTGGGGTGGAGCTGTAGCACGTGGCTGTTCCCCAGCTCTGGCCAAACCTGCCCAGATTCCCAGAGCTGAGCTGGAGTTTCCTTCCAGCTCCAGTCCAGGGAGGTGATTTTTTTTTTAGGAGCTGAAAAGAAGCTGCTGCAGGGGCTGGGGAGCTGGGGGTGAAGGCTGTTGAGCAGCTCAAGCTTCATGAACCTGGCACTACTATACCTCTCCCTCCCCTGTACTGTTCCTTGGAGAATTCTGTAAAAATGAGGAGGTTAAAGGGAATATTGTTTATTGCTATTTATTGCTGTTACCCTCACTGCTATAGATATTCACTATATGTATTTGGCTAGCTGCATTAAATGCTCATCACTTATCAAACTTGCATGTTCAGAAGGGGTTTTTGTTTTCACAGTTGTTTTTCAAATGTATTGTTTTTCCTGTGGGAAAAGAAAGTGTGTGTATGTGTTCCTGGGTCGCATGATATTTTTCACTTCAGGTTTTCCTTCTGAGCCCTTATCTCTGTGTATGTATTCACGTTGGGTGTTTGTATTGCAAGTACCCAACTTGGAGATGGGCTTTCATTGGCAGTATGCATGGGGCACTTGCATTCTGCCTTTCCTGTGCGCATAAGCGAAACACATATACCTGATGTATGATTTTTCACTTTCTCTCAGTCATTTGAATGAGTCAGAATTCTTTTACTTTACAGATTGTGCCTTTGCCAGTGTTGCTCTCAGGCCTGTTTTCCCTCCTTGTTCTTTTGTGTGTGTCTATGGGTGTGTGGTTTCTGCATTTCTTTTCTGCTTTCATCTTTCTTTGGATGTTAATCAAGAGGGAACACCCTAGTTGTATGGCACTTCCTATCAGCCCTTCCCTCCTTTTTATTAATTTCCTTCCTTCCTTTCTGGGATGACTGTAAACTTTGCTCATCCTGTGATGGGATACGTGTATCACAGATATTCTCATAAGGTGATTGTATTGTATGGGAGGAAACTGCATCCTGAGCAAATGCTCAATTTGCTGATCTTTTAAGCTCTACCCTGTTTTTTAAAAAATTAATTAAAAAGTATATATACGTGCAAACATATTTACTTGGTCAGTCTGGATTCCATCTCAGACCTGGCAAGTCAAGAGACTTGGCACTGAGACCATGTCCCTATCTCTGCAGCCATTTTAATATATTTTTAATAATATCTGCAAAATTATTCTTCTGAAGACTGCAAGGTCCTGAGAGAGGCAGATGGTCTGTAAAAATGAGTACTGCAAGACCCTTTTTACCTTCTGTGCTCCAAGATGTAGTTCTTAGAAGCTCCTGGATCCTGACGTGCTGGACGCAGCTGTGACGAAGAGGCCCCATGTTCCTCCTTATCTTTTCCATGCTGGAGCAGATTCATTTGCCACTTACTATAGCCTCAGTTCTGTAGCCCTCAGCACTGCCGTAGTACGTTCTTGGTGAGAACATGAAGATGTCTATTTTAATTGGAGACTTAAATTTATCTGCTTTCTGAGATGATAGTTCCACCCCCTCCTCCCCAAGCTGTGGAAATGCTGTGTCTTTCACTGAAATCCCAGTAAGAAGACCATCTACCATCATGTTGTCCTGAGAGGCTGGGCTCAGCACTTGCTGTGTGCATGACCTGGGCAACATTAACACAATAAATGCATGATGCCTCATGGTGAGCCCCAGAGCATCATGCTCCACCCTCAGGCAATGAGCCTGTATCTGTTTTCAAGGCAGGTGCATCTTAAGATAAAAACTGCCCACAGCACATAGCCTGAGAAGAAGGGGTCTCACCCAACTGGGTGTTGAATCCTACCACCTTGTCAAGAGCTGCAGAGCTGTTATCTTCTTTTTTTTTCCTTGTTTTATTCAGGAGGACTTACAGGACCCTCTGTGGAAGAGAGGAATGTTGTCTTTTAACACTGCCAGTCCTCCACTGGGGTAGTATCTTGAGGAACTGCTTGATTTCTTCAACTTTGTTCCTCATTAGCTGCAAAGCTATCTTGGACTCTGACCACCTGATTGCTCCTTCCAAAAAGAATGTTTACTTTCCTCTGGAATGGGAGAGAGTGAATTTTGGTCCCTCATGAACTTGAGGAGGATGGCTAATTCTTCCAGTGAGAACTGTGGAGGAACAAGTATTTTTGGTGATGGGGAGTGTAACTAGGGAAACATATTGGACTTTTCCATAATCTGAAGCTTAAGTCCATCCCCTTAATGTAAGGACATGGAGGCTGAACACTGTATCAGGATAGAGAGATTTCTCATTGCTTCTGTGAGGAAGATTTATTTGCTCAACATCCACCAGTTGATGATCAGTTGGTATTTGCTATCCCTGCAGGGTTGAAATTTGTAAGAGTCTGTTGTCATGTACGGGCCAAATCAGACTGAGATCTGCTCTTTGGTAATGTCATGTGTCAGTCACTTGAACCTGGGACTAGCTCCTTACTTCTGCATTTTTCTGTTGAGGTGGTTTTTTTCCCCTGTTATCTATCACTGTTTTCAGGGGGATGGGAGATAGCCCACCCTGTATGGCCGACCCTCCTCTGCAGAGTGTTTATCCCTGACAAAGTCTTTTCACTCTCCCTCAAAGCTCCCTCCCAGTTTTGTGTCAGCACACTAGCTTCTCTCTGGGTTTTCTGTTTGGTTGGTTTTTTACTCCTAAGCCTTTCACCTGCCTATGGGGCTGAAATATTCCTACAGCTTTTTGGTTATCAGGAGAGCCGAGGGACCTGCTATGAAGCTGCTGATGGGTTTCTCATTGCTGGCCACAGCTTGGGAGAGGTCAGTAGCATCACTTAACCTCTGCAGATCATTGGGAGTCTTAGCTGCAGCTCTCTTACAGTTTCTGCCATGAAGTGGGCCATTGCTGAGGTATCTAGGGATTATTTGACCTTTGAGTGTTGTAGGGGAGAAATTATTTATTGACTTTTTTCTTTAAAAAGTCTGGTGAGGTGCAAGGACCGGCGTGCAGTCCTGTCGGTGTCGCTCAGGTACAGGAGAGCGTGTGGTAGAGCAGAGTGATGCACAGGCAGACAACGCATTGTGAAATGCAGCAGGTATCAGTCAGTAACCTCTGTGGCTGTTTCTTTTAAAATTAACCTTTGGCATATCCCAGCATTCAAAAAGAGAAAAAAGATTCAGTGCTGTAATTTTGATGATAAGACTTACAATATGGGGAAAATGTTACAGCAGTGAAGTTTGTCAAATACTTTTCTCTGTACCACTTTTATTGCTATCTTAATTTTAAATAATAGTTCCTGTGATATATAATCATGGCTACTTTGGATCCAATATGACTTTAGGAGAAATGTCTTCAATACAGAGAGCCCTTCTGGCCTCCTCTTTTTCTGTTAAATTAATCAGGGTTTAAAAAGAATGTGTGAAATATGGTCATAGCTTCAGAGTACAAAGAAGTGGATGTGAGTGTTGAACAATCATCATTGCTGTGCTAGAAAATACTTGCATAAATAAAATGTGCTTTTTTGTTTTTAGGGTGGTTTTTTTTCAGTCTTATTTAAAAAAAACCAGGTAGTTTTAGAAGGCTTGACAGCATCTAGACTACTGATTTTGAGGAGTAGATTATTATATTTATTCTCAGAGGAGAACATGGTTAGTAGGGACTTTGTCTTGAAAATTATTTTTAACATGATGAAAAATGTCTTGGCTATCTGTCACTTTTTCTTGTCTATATTGTGATCTTTCATTCCTTTTATTAGTAAATGAGAGGCAAAAATGGGAATAACATCAGGAAATAGATGAAGGCACACTAAACAGTACTATGGGAACAGTAAATTAAAGCATCTGCTTTTGGTTTTTTCTGGGAAATCAAGAAGCAACTGGAGCAGAAAAACTGCTAGGTTGGTTTTTGTTTTCCCTTGGATTAGACTTCTATGTCTGTTGTCAGGCTTCCCCCTACCCCTTGCACTTTCTCCTTTCTTCCATGTTTTTTTCCCCTCCTTTTCTTGAAACAGTCATTTCATTGAAACCAAGGCTGAAGCCTAGAAATGCTCTGTAGTGAATGAATGATAAAGGACAGAGATTCCAAATGTTGTTAATCTGGGCTTGATTTTTCTGTAGCATTTGTGCCTGGTTTGAGATACGGTCGTGTCCCTTCTCGGCGGTGCGTGTTTGCGAGGCTGGCATGCCGGGCATCGGGGCATGGGAAGTGCAGGTGAGGCTGGTGCCTGCAGCTGTACAGGCAGCATTTATTTACTGTTAAGAAATCAATATAAACATGA
This sequence comes from Aptenodytes patagonicus, assembly GCF_965638725.1. Taxonomy (NCBI): domain Eukaryota; kingdom Metazoa; phylum Chordata; class Aves; order Sphenisciformes; family Spheniscidae; genus Aptenodytes; species Aptenodytes patagonicus. Next base: position 152,210,114 of record NC_134950.1, read on the forward strand.
CGTGGTTCACTGTGAAATATTTTTCACAGATGGAACAATTCTGCAGCATAACCTAGGGATGTAAATTAGAGGATTGTTTAGTGTTTTGCTCAATTATTTGTTCTTTGGCTCCCCTCCCCTCCATCCTGCATTTGCACACAGTTTAGGTCTCCTGTTGTAGCGGAGTAGCCAACATGGGGCTCTTCAGCTGCCTGAAGCTCTCCCTAATCCAAGCATGCATCCCGTTTTGGGGCTACATGAATGACTGGCAGGGGAGCTGTGGTGGGGCAGGGACTGGTGGTTAATCCCAGTCCCTGACCGTGGGGCAATAAGTAAAGCAGTGCTGAGGCTGAGGGCAACATAGTGATGTTGGTTTGGAGCTAGGGTGCAAACCTGATACAGCTGTGGTCAGCGATGGGGCCCCCAAACCCCACTATTCTCAGTGACGCACTTCCCGATGCCTCCCTCCTCCTGAGGTACGTAGCGGGGCACTCGTGGCTAGTGGACGTATAATTTATGGCTTGTGGATCGAGGTTTGGCAGCATGGTATTAGTGGGGACTCTTTTACTATATTTTAGTGGTATCATGGAGGTTTATTTGCTATTCTAAGCTTGTCACTCCAAAAAGGGTATTAAATATAAAATGAAAATGGAGAGGTTTTTAAAATACGAAAGAATTTAAGCAAAACCCATAAATCTGTCTACCAACTTTTGAAGTTTTTATTCCTTAAATATTAAGGGCTAGAAGTCTATTGGTTTTTTTGTGAGCTTTTTAAAAGTAAGCGTGACTCTTCTGCAAACAGCGGACTTCAAGAACTAAGACTTTGAAAGAGCCAGATGATATTGTGAGACTCTGGGGGGGAAGATGTGACACTTCTAACACTGTGGATAGCCCCTTAAAGTACTCCCTCTGCTTCCAAATCCCTTTATTCTGGGACATGAAAGAGAAGCCTGAGCCAATACAGGATTACTGAACTAGGTTACAAACCTGGAGCTAGACTATTTGTAGTTTAAAGCATCAGAAACTTATTTTATATGCTTATTTTTGTTTAAAAATTTTATGCGTTTGGAAAACTCCTTCTCCCCCCATGAGAGTTCTTCTTTTCAAGTAATTAAAGCAAGACAGTAAGCAGCAGAGACAATGAATTGTAAAAATTAATTGCTGGTTACAACAAGAATTTGAACCTCATCCATCTGTCATCTAAAAAAAAAAAAAAGCCTTTCAAAAAGCAGATGGTCTTGTAACTAAAACAAATCTGGATTCTGGCAGACAGGGTGAGAAATGTGCATTGTGAGAACAGGGGAAACACTGCACTGGGAACTGTTCGTCTTGCTGGAGTGCTCTAGCTGTGAATACCTCTGCTAATGCTATTGCACACGATAGCGATCATCAGAGGTCAAAATCTGTAACTTCAATTCCATCTGCAGGCTCACAAGAAATGAGTATTATTTCTGAAGCACAGCTTTTATGTGCTTTTTCTGAAAGGTGACATCTCCTAATAGGTATTTATGAGCATCTTAAGTGCAGTTTGTGAGTGTTCCTAACAAAGGGTTCTGCATAGGAAGGATTCAATCCTAAAGTGGAAATCATGGATTAGCATTGCAAGAACCTCGTTCAAAATAAAACTCTGTATTTACAGCGCTATGTTTATGCACAAGCGTTCACTCTTACGGGTGCAGTCTAGCAAGATTCTTAAATTAACAACCCAATTAATAAATAATGCCAGCTCTCTATGATTTAATGGTACTTTAGATGATAGCACAAAAAAACCCCCAACAACCAAACAACCCACAAAAAAACTTACTAGAAGCTTACTTCCGCCTATTACTCTTCTGTGTGTTTTACCTAGGTGAAGCTGTAGCTGTATGACTTTATCTGGGACTCGTTCTCTCTAGGAATCCCTGAGTCACTGAATCAGCTTCATCAGCTTCACTGGCTGCAATAGATAAGTAAAACTTGGTGCTGCTTGCATGCTTGCCACAGATACCATAATCTATGGCTGATAATTACATTCCTAGGGGCTGTGCATACCTCTTGCATGCGGCTTAGACCCAGGTAGCCCAGCACACTATTAAAAAGACTTTTATAGGTGACTGTTCACTCAAAAATCACATTGAACCTTCTCTCAGACAGAAGAAATGCTCTCCCGAGTTATTCTAACCGCTTCATCTAGCGCTAGCAGCCTTTTCAATAGTACGTAGTGGGAAACTCTCTCAAATACAGTTGAAAAATATAGTAGCTAGCTCAGACACATCCTCATTTATAGTAGGAAAATCGTTAAGTACTTCAGGTTCAGTCTGAAGTCCATCCTATGTTTAAAAACAGATTGGCAATCTGAAGACAAATATTTTGATAACTACACAATTGCTACCTCCTCGTGTCCCAAAAAGCAGAAAAATGATCATGAACAGGAAAGGTCATTAGCATCACATGGAGTCCCCCAGGTGGGAGCCTCCTTTCTGCTGTGCAGTGCTGGTTTGTGCTGCTGGCTGAGGCAGAAAGCAGGGGGATGCTATCTGTAGTCCCTCAGGATGAGTTTTATGCCCAAAGAGGCAGCACTTGCCATGCAAATACAAGAAAAGCCAGACAAAAATCTTTTGCATGATTGGTGAATAAGTAGTTTGGTTTAAATGAGCCATCCTCCCTCTCTACCGCTGTTATGTTAGTACTTTTTTTCACGTTGTTTTGTCTCCTGCATGGATGCAACATGAGTTAAAAAAATAAAAATACTTTCATAGTCATGGCAAACAGCTTTAAAACTGTCTGCAAGGAAAGGAATACGACTGTCCAACCTGGTAACTCTCTCTTCTGTCTCTTTAGCCAAATGTTCTATATGTGAAAAAAGACCTGAAATACAGTGCTGTGTGCGTAGGGAGGCTTCTTCTAGAGCCCATCAATCTTTTTCATTGTATCCAGGAACCTGAGAACAATAAGGACTCTTGCAATCTTCATCCTCATGCATATCCAATATTATATCTTAAGTGAATCTTAAACTATGTGAGCTTTTAGTCTCACTAAAATATATGAATAAAAGGTGTGAATATTAGTGTGGGTCTTTCTTCTGAAGCACTGGTGATACCGTTCCACGGCTATTGTATTGATGTGCTTTAAAAATAATTCCTTTTAATGCATGTCATTGCATTTCACTGACCCACAGACTGAAAGTCAGAGAATGTCCTTAGCTTGATAAGTAAAATATTAGAGGGAAGAGATCCAATTTCAAATCCATTCTCTGTCCTGTTCACAGCGGAATTTGAACTGCAGTTTCTCACCTCAGGAAAGTTTGTGTAGAGCTGGGCTAGAGGGTCTCCCTCGATTCTGTACTGGTGGTGCATCCTTTGGCATCTGTAACTGCACTGCTCCAGGAGCCAGGTTGTGACCGTTGGGACACTGCCTGGGACAAGAGGCCTCCCTGTCCCATCCTTTGTCCTAGCAGGGTATGTTCATCCTAATGCAGAGCCCCAAAGGTAAGGGGGAAAGGGGAATCCCTATCCCAGAGCACACGGTACCCTGTAGCACACCCCACAAGGACAGGTGATACGTACTCAGGTTCCCCTAATGATGGGAAGTAATTGCATGCATGCAAATCCTTCATGCTCTGCACAGCTCTTATATTTGGCAGCCAAAAGAACAAGTCGATGCCTCCTTTTCCTCCTGCTCCTCTTAGCTATGGGCTTGCACGTGTGTGAACTGTCATGATGTGTGGTGGTCCAGAGCTCAGCCCCCTGCGCCGGCTGGAGCGGGGCTCAGCTGTTCGCTCCCCTCCACCCGTGTTGGGACCTGGGTGCACAGACCTGAATTTCAGTGCCTTCATCTTCAAGCTGAACCCCGTGCCAGTTCCTCCTGTGGCCTGTCCCAGAGTGCATACCTCGTTTTGTGTCAAAGGGAACATTTTAAGCTCTGGTTAAACTTAATGTTTTCTTTTTGTTTTGGTGAAATGCCACCTTGGAGGATTCCTGAGTTTGTGTGTGTTGCTTTCTATGTGACATAACTACCAAATAAAATCAATAAAAATTGAAGAGCTCTGGGTGCAGTGTTGAGGCACAGTGTGGCATGAGTTTATACATGTATATGTTAACATACATTCAGTTTTGCTTATGGTCTATTTTATTGTTTCAATATTATATTTGTTTAGATATTTAGTCTTGTTTAAAACTAATCTTGCTCCTCTTTGGGATGCTTGTACGTGTCTAGCTGCTGTGCTGCACTGTTTCTCCTAGCAATTCTTTGGTTCTTCGTAGTAAGCAGAAGAGTTACAGCTGTCCAGGTTAGTCATCACTGCTGCAGCGCTATCCTTGCCCAGTTGTGTGACAAATGCATGATGGGTTTCGTTGAGGACGAGATAATCAGAAAAGTTTGGCTTCTGCCAGGATAGAACAGCTTCCTCCATCTCCTTTGGCTTCACTGCTAACAAATCAAAGCAAGCTGCTGTTGGCTGTGGGAGGGCTGTGGGAGGACTGTAGGGTATGAGAGCAGCTGAGCCCCATGATGCTGCTGTGGGATGCAGAGATCGGCCCTGGACAGGAGGTGTAAGGCCGGCACGGCCCTGCTTTCCAGATGTGGACCCTCATCCTTTAGCCACATCTTTGGCACTCTGTGACAGTGCTTATGCTGAGCAGTGAAGCTACTGCATTCAGAGCGTGTGGATGCTGTGATTTGAAAATTTACCTCTGGTTTTCTGTCAAGCCAGCGTGCTGGTCTAAACATTGCTCTAAGAAGCTATCTAATTTCCATACAGCTCCGGGAGTGCCTTTAGATTGCATTTCAATGTTGTATTTTTTTGTGGTCAGTGAGAATGTGCTGTGTTTGTCAAAACTAATTTATTCAGATGTGCTAATGGATTCAAGAAGAAAATGAATTTTGCAGTTCTGTGCATCTTGTAGAGTCTTCTTGCTCAGCCTGATTTATCAAAGAGTTTGAACCCAGCTCCCTGTCTGTAGTCACTCACACCTCTCAAGGGTGCCTTTGTCAGGCTGTTGATGCAGTGATTTCTTGAAAATATTTGTGGAAAAATGGGGTTTGAAGGGAAGGATCAGGCTTATAGTCTTGAGACAGGAGTAGTGAAGGAAGGAAAAAGGTAGAAATTCACAGGCATTTTTGCTATCATAAATTTCTGTGAAGTTCTTGAAGGAAAATGAGTTCTAGGTCATGTTTAGAGGTGGGTTTTTTGCTTTTTTTTAAAGGAGCAAATTGAAACCTTTTTAAAATCTGTAAAAAGGCATCAGTAAAAGCAGTAAGTCTGAGGACCACAGCCCCTGAAGGACCGCATCTCTAATTTTAATTTCTCCATAACACAGGTTATATTTAAAACCTTTCTGTGTTAAGGGGTCTTTGATGCATCCAAGAGCAATTATTAGCTGCTAAATAAATAATATGGTGAATATTTTTCAGAACATGGTTCTTCTTAGAAATTTTACATCTCTAACATGTTTTATAAAGATACCCTTGTAGTAAGTATTCAGTGTAAGTTGAATTATGGATTAGGGAATTAGATCCTGAGTTAGCAAGCCAAAATTCTGCAAGCTCATTCTTGGCTAAGCCCCAGCCTTTTATGCAAAAGGCAATTGAAATGCGAGAAAACAAACTGTAGTTGTCTTACAGCGATGGATTGAAATTATCCCACGTTGGTCTGGAGAACAGTGTGGCCATGAGGGAAAGGGTGATAATGTCAGCTAACTTTAATTTGCCAGAAGTCATCCTGCCCTATCCTTTAATATTAGCTGTTGGAGAGCTGTGATTAAGTGTTCTCCCTCCTGATAACAGCTCACTGAAAAGTGGCTGACAGGTAGAAACAGCAGCCAAACTGCTGCATGTTTTAGAAGGTGTTTGCTGATGCACCGGCATCCCTTGTCAGCACTGCTGATAAGCTCCAATGCAAACCGCCACCCAGAATTTCTTTGGCAGCCCAGCGGATGGCCGGATGAATTGTGCTATGCACAATGTGCTAATTGCTGCAAATTGGCTACCCTTGGTTGGGAATGACAGGGTGATTGTGTATGTGTGGTTTTTTTTAATAATCTAGTTCTTATACACTTAGCTTGTACCATTTTTGTTCTGAGAACAGGCATAGACTTTTTTCGTACGTTGGCAGCCAAGGGAATTTTTGTTAACCTCAGAAATACTGTTGATTAACTACAATACAAAATTCAAAGCAATTTTATTTAAAACTAGTTGAAAAGTGCAAGAAAAAGTTCTGAATTTACAATATGAAGACCTTTTATATTGTTGAAGTGTTTTTAAAATATTATAGCAAATATTTAATTTTTCTTTCAAAGGCCTTGTAAAGTCAGAAGTACCTTCTGTCCAAAAAGGAGCTGGCCTGCAAAAGCTCACAACAGTGTCCCTTTGCGTCCCCTCAGAGATGGGTAGGATGTCTTCTGTTCCTTCTTCTCAACAGGCAGCGCGTATTGTTTTATCATTTTCTACCCTCCCCCTCCCTCATCTGCATTAAAATATTTCTTTAACTGTTAGAGCAGTTCAAGCCCACAAGATGGGGATATAAGGTATTTGATACAGAAATGGGGAGGAAAGCGAGTGTGTGTGTCACCTATGTGAAGGTATTTAGGAAAATTAAGTCCCTCTGTTTAAGGGGAGAGCGGGGGCACCGTTGAGCTATCTGTGGTGGTGGATGGACATGTTGGGGTTTCCCTGATGGGTGGCACCTGCTGCTACGTGTTGGTCCCTGCTGCGTGGCAGTGGCGTTGGCATGGTACCACCCAGCAGCTGTTACCAGGAGTGATGGTAGTGACTCATCAGACTTTGACAACACTTGGCTTTAGGCTGCAGGGCAGACATGGCAGATGCTTCTGAACCTCTCGTCTTTTCATGTCCGGGAGCCACAAGGCGCTTCTACCACTGTCCAGAGAGGCAGGAATGGAGAAAGGAGACTTGCTCACTGCTCCTGTTACAGCATATAAGCATCCTGGCACAAAACAGGCTGCTTCTGCTTGCCCCAAACTAAAGACAGATAAATGCAGATTCATGCTAGTATCTGTCTGTCCTTTCCCAGCCAATTTACGATGTTGATCCTAGGAGCGTGCTGGGTATGCTCATTTCTCTTTGAAATACAAAGCTGTTACCTTTCTGCCTTCCTCCAGCTGCAATTTGGAAAGAAGAATGAGGGAGGTACACAGGCGTGGGAGTTGTGAATATGGATGTGATGGCAACAACTTTTTATGGTATTATTTGCTATATTATAGCAAAGAATAATACCAAAGTTCTCTGTAGTCATAACACCACATGTTCACTATGCTGGGGGAATTGACAAAGAGAGAAAACAGTATGTTGGCATGTTTGGTTTCTGTCAAGAGCCCCAGTAAATGAGGAGAGTGAATAAGTAGCGGGAAGAAGATCCTATATAGATCCTGTTAGTCATATTGGGCTAAATTGCCTTGTCAGTTGAAGGAAAGCAAACGGAGAGGGCAGAAAGTTTGCAGGGATTTGAACAGCATTTCCTAAGGCAGGAAACAAAGAAAGATGTTTAGAGACTGAAAGGTGTTGGTTTTTCTGGTGTGTTGTGGGGGGTTTTTTTTTGTTTTTTGGGTTTTTTTAATTTTTATCTCTTATACTCCCAGTGGTAATATCCTGGATTGCTCTTTCATCCAGCAGAAGTGATGGTTGCCACTGTAATACTGTGTGAAGCGTGAGATAAATGAGAGAACAATCTGAAGGAAAGAGCATGTTTATTCTGATTAAGAAAATCAGTGGACTGATTGCCATTCAGCTTCCTGAAGCAGAGCTGCATGCACTGCTCATTGCACTGCTATTTACTTTGTCTTTTTTCTTTTTTTTTTTAAGCCCCTTTTTTAAAGCAGTATATTAAATATCAGGAAATAATTGTTATATAATCCTTGAAGAATCATGCTCTTTAATTTAGAGTTGTTTAACTTTTTAGATTTCATCTGTTTAAAATCGCAATGAATCCTTAGGTGAGTCTATAAAAGTACTTTCACAGATATCCCCGATTTTCTTATTTATTTAGTTATTTTTTCCTTAATACAGACTCTCTTTTGCAGTTTTCCACTGGGGTTCAACATAAATAACACGCAGATATCAGAGATGCACTCTCTTAAAATAAACCTGTTTATCAGCACTCTTGGCTGCTTAATTCTGAATTAACCATCTGTGGCCTTTTCTTGCAAGCGCTGCTAAGCATGGCTCTGCGAGCTCAGTAGCCGTGGCCCTCCTTTCACGAGCAGTGAGTCGCTCTGTGGCCTGCGATCTGAGCCTCTGCATCCTCCTGTTCTCCGATGGACCATGGAGAGAACAGAACTGCTTGTGTTTCTACAAACGTGCTTCTATCCCTCTCGGCTCTGCTCTCGGTGCCTGTGAGCGGATCTTACGTATGTGGATTCAACTGCCCAAGTCAGGATTTAATGCAACTGAGATGCTGTTGGCCAAATGTATTTGGATTGGGTTTTTATCTGGGGTTTTTTGCCCTTCACAGAAGCTACAGAGGTTCTCTTTGGCAGCAGAGGAGATGCTCTGGGAGGCAGTCAAAGCTTGGAGGTTGTATGGAGAGCCCTGTTTTTTGGGAGGACGTGGTATTTCTTACTCATGTGGTCATAAGATTTGGACTTTAGAGGGAATTTGCTTCTCCTCTCCAAATTAGGTATGCTGGTATCTCGGCCATGTGCTGGGACTCTGGTCATAGGTTGTCAGTTCTCCATCACGTTTACAGCATCAGTGCCGTCTTTGTAATACAGGCATTTCACCTGTAGGACAAACACTTTCTGATGTGTCTTAGAGTCATTTGGCTTAAAGTGGAATTGAGGGAGAAATGTAATGTTTTGTGAAATGCAGGTGATGGGACTAGACTTGAATAGTCCCTTCTAGCCTTAACCTCTATGAAATAGTAGAGCCATTTTGCTGAGGGCTTGACTTTGAGGACTGATTTAGCGCTGTGCCCCACAGAAGGATATGGCATGCTTTGGAGGCATTTTCCAGGCTAACCAGAAAGATGGAATAATTACCAGTTGCACAAATCATTAGAGGCCTTCTGTGGTATTCAGAGAATGCTAAAATAGACGGAATAAAATGGGCCTTGTCCTTTTGTAGCTGCTGAAAGATTGCCAGGAGGCTTCCTGAAATGAAATGTAACCCCCCCATCCGTCTCTTCTGCAGTTTTAACTTGTAGATTTATGTTGTCAGAGCTGTACATTGCTTTTCATTTTTGATGAGATTATTTGCTGCTGTTACAATATATTTATATATTTTAAAAGATTTTAGAGGGTTCCAAATTGTTGTACTTTGATCAGATGCCAGAAGTTATTAGCGATAACTTGCTGCTATTTTACTGTAAAACTAACAGATGCAGGAAGTAATAAATTTCATGCCTGAAATTTCACATTAGCTGGCTAAATTTCACATTAGCAATGAAGTGCACATTCATTGCAATGTCCTTCAAAGTGCAATACAGAGTAACTTGCTACAAAGCAAAACCAGTATGAAGTGGAGCGTAAGGGGGACCCTTCTCCCTCCTTCTAATGTACTGGGTGATGTATTCTGTGTCCTGGGTCCTTGGTGGGAGCTCCAAACTCCTGTCCTAATAGTTCCCATGTAAAACCAGCACTTCTTCCTCAGTTGTGGAGTGCAGGAATAAAAATTCAGGTTTAGGTTATGTTGCCTACTGTCATACAGTACTTAAGCCACTGTTAATTACCAAACTTAAAACATTATTTCTCTCAATGCTGTTTCAGACAGACACAATTTTGCAATGCTGTTTCCAATTTTTGCTGGTTTTATGCTCTTTCTCTCTCCTGCGCTTTCGCGCTCTTGCTTTCTCTCTCTCTCTCTCTCTCGCCCCCCTCCCCCTTTTTTCTCCTGATCTCCTCTGCTGTCCCCAGATGCAACAGAAAGGACGTGTCGTCCTGCTCTTCTGTTCGTTACTGTAAACTTGAAACAAGAGCTGGCCCATTGCATGGGACCCATGGAGGGAGAGGTGGCAGTGAAGACTGCCTGCCACTGTGTGAAGTGGTAACAGACTTTGTGGTCGCAAAGAAGTGCGGTGTCACCTGCAGGTGGCTGCTGGGAATGGCTATGACGGGGATCTTGAAACGTTTTGATTTTTGGTAGCTATTGAGATTTTATCAGATTGCCTTGTGTTGCTATCTACAGCTTCATCTCCAAGTCCTGTGATGGTGGGAGATGCAGCCTTAGTTCTTCAAATGCCAGTAATCCCTTGCCTTTGTCATTATTGCAGAAAAACATGAAGATGTGAAGGGTGAAGTCTCTAAGATTTCTCTCTCTGAATTTCCTTCTTTATTAACCATGAATCATCTTTTTCTTGGGTCATGATTTTTTTTCCAATGCTTAGGGTTGAGAGCACTGTTCGAAATCGGTGAACAGCATAAACCTGCTGTTGTGTGTGCTTATTTTGTGACTTGGGAACCTGACTCCCTTATTTTTCAGTAACTAAGAGCTTTATATGATGAAACTGCATAATGGGAACTGTTTTTTCCCACTTGGTGGGAAACCTAATGGTTCCTTCTCATTGTGGTTGTGACTCTAGCAGAGCCTCTGTCAGGAAGCAGTTGAGATGCGCAGAAGGATGTCCACTTTGTAGTAGATTTTGTATTAGATTTAGATTGATCTAGTTCAGATACATGTTCTATTTTCTATTTAGATTATTTTATAGTATCAAGTGTATTATTATGCAAAGGATAAAATCTTCCTCTGTGACACACATCAGTTTTTTAGTCTTGCAGCCTACACATGCCAAACCTCAAAGTAAACATTTTGAAGTCTGGTCATAATTTTGTTCACATTCTCAAAATCTGTCTGCAGTTTGAACTTTAAGTATATATTCTGAAATGATGTTTTCCCAAGGGCAGTTTCACTTACAAGCTTTCTAATGTGATAAAGAAAGGCCTAGTGTGAGTTTGGAGAGAAACAAGGTGAACCGATTTGCTGAAAATTGCTCTGGAAATTACTGTAAATACAATGTAAATGTTGTGCAATTCTTGGAACTTTCAATGATCCTGGTCAGCAGATTATCTTTTGATAAAAAGAATCTACTACACTAAAACTGTTAAAAAAAAAAAAAAAAAAAAAAAAAAATTGTATTTCATGTGAAACTGCATCAGTCTTATAATTACTTCTTGTTGACTATTCTCTTCTTAACTTAGGTACTATGAAGCCCAAGTATTAAGAAGCATGGCTGTATGTCACAGTGTAAAGGACTCTGCTGTTGGTGTGTGTACCGAAGTGAAATAGGAGAGCATTTACCAGTGTTGCCTCTTTCCTCCCTTTTTTTTTAAATGCATTGGTGGGAGGCACTCGTAACACGTGCTCTGTCTTGCTGGGGCACGGACAACTTCTGGTCAGCCAAATTCCATGCTGACGTGCAGTGACAGGAGTTCACCATTAGATCTGTCGGTCTTCTTACCCAGAGCTGATCTTGACCTGATTTCTCTGTGCAATCAATTAATATAAAACCAGATGCCAACAATCTGTATTAACTGTGAATTAAATTCTTATCAAAATGGATTGCCCCAGTTTGTGGTGAAACAAGCAGCCCATGTCTCTTGTTCCAAAAAATGTACCATCTGGCTGATAAAGCTGATTATCCAGAAGTGTTACTAAAAATGTCTGCATGTCTACAGAGGAGCAAATGATTGGCCTTAGGAAGAAAAAAAAAAAATCCTGCTGTTACTTCTGAAAGTTATGCTGATTGATATGGTGATTTGTTGTCCCAGAACGCCTGAAGATGAGGAGTTGTAAGGGGGGAGGTTGTTTATGGGGTGGGATTCTTTCTCCTGCGGGTACGAGAAGGGCTGCGTTATGAACCTTGTGTATGCACTGTACTTTTAGTCCTCTTGCATTCCAGCAATGCTAACTTTTATAATCGTAAACCATCATTATCCCTAAGACATGCCTGATATGTTGTGGGAGCAATTCTGAAGCAAAATGACTATAATATAGCTGAATGAAGAACTTGGATGGTTTCTCTTAAAATTGCAGGGCAGGTCATGTTCAAAAAAGAATTAAATATTAAATGAGGGGGGAAATACATTGGAGCAGAGCCCAGATTCTAAAAGCAAATTGTTGAAGACTATAACCTGGTTTCCTCAATGAGTATTAATCCAAATTGTGTATAGCAGATATGGTGGTGAGTAATAGTAGTTAAGCTAAGGATCAAGAGTCCAATTTCCTTCACATCTTTCTAGGAAATATAAGACCTAGTGTTGCATAGCAACAGTTGAAGGTATAGCAATATTTGTACTTGAAAATGTTTAGTGCTTTGGGAAGCATTAGATGGCTGATGAGATAGGTAGTGAGGAAATGGTATTATTCTCTCCTAGGGTACTGGTTTAAATTCAGTCTTGACTGTAGTGGCTGAAGACCATTAACATCTGAATAACTAGCTAGAGGTCTGCAAAATGAGTTATCAGTCTCAGTCCAGTTTTCAGAGCACCCATATTCACATTTCAAAAACTAGTCCTGTAATTGGCAATGTTATTGGTGTGCTCTGAAGGCAAAGCAGATACAAATAGCTGTGGAGGTGGCCCCAGAGCTCCTTGCTTCAGAGAACTCCTGCCCCATCGCAGAGGGCTCCCTGCTCTGGTCCTACTGCCAAATAGAGAAGTTTCTACTCTTCCTAGCATATGATTTTTTGCTACAGCTGTGTGGTAAACTTGAAAGCACATTATTTAAATTTCATAGAATCCTGGTATTTTCTTTGCATTTAGTGTTAACTGTGAGTGTTTTGAATAAAAGATGCTGCCTCGGAGTTTTTTCATCTTCTGAGATCCTCCTAAATGGTTTTACATTTAAATTGTTTAGAATCAAATGTGAGTTCCCATGGAAGCTAAGAGTTTTCCAGAAATCTGCAATCTCTGTGATACCAGTTTTCAGAAGGTCTGTGTTCTTCTCACCTGGCACACCTGGAAATAGTTGGCCTGAAAAACCAGGAGAGCATCAGAAGAAGCAGAGGAGTAGAGCTACTGGAACCACATGACAGGAATTTGGAGTGCCTTAAATGCATTTTGGTAGTGCTGTTCCTACATTAGCTGTTTATTGCTCAAAATTTAGCAGCCTCTTGTCTGAATGGCTTGTTGGACGCTAAGTATTGCCTGAGTGCATGCTGTAGCTGGGCTAAGAGATGTCCCTGGTAGAGTATGAGCAAAAGGCATAAAAACTGGCAGATAACAGCATACCACAGTCATAGGACTAGTTGCTAGATTTTTTTTTTAAACATCTGTTTTTATCTTCTTTTACCAGTATTTAATGCACTTTACAGGAAGTATATAGTAAAAGATCTCCAGGGTGAATCCAGTACCACTGACAAGTGTGGAAGGGCCCGAGGATGTCCTTTACCACATGCAATTTTCACTCAATGCCAGTGCTGACTTTTCTTTTTCTGAACTGCCTGAAGTAAGCTTGGTAATGAGCTCCATAACAGTATCTATAACGAGAGCGGTCCAGATTTAAGATCTACTGATCTTTAAATAATCACCTAAGAAAGTATTCTGTCACTGACTCCAGTTCATTGCTTTAATATAGGAGACTTCAGGACATACTTAAATTAAATGAGTGAGATTTACAGGACATCTTAAACTATTTTTTTTCTGTAAAAATGCATCTTTGAATCTTAGGGTAATTTTAAAAAGTTGTAGCCATTTGTGGGTAAAAAGATTTATAACTATTCTACTTCTGTTGCTTTTCCTGAAGGTGAGAAATGCCTATGACATTTGACTGTTAAGGTAGTAACAGGGGTGAGGAAAGGTGTTTATTAGTGAGGTCACTCATATTAGCAAAGTAAATAAAGGAAAAGAAAACTGACTGGACACTGGTCGTGTGGCTAATTCTTGTGTAATTTGGAGTTTTGAAGGTCTTTGGTAGAAAACTATTCACCATTCTTGAGCTTTCCTTTATTATCTGAACACTATGCCAGCGCTACCCCTTTGCACATGTTTAGAAGTTCAGAGGTTTCTGCTCGCTCATATACGAAGGTGAAGAGTAACATTCCTTACTCAAATTTGGGACCATAGCAGCAGATCCAAAATAGTTTAGAGACTGTACCACCTTGAACATCGTTTCATGAATTTTCCTTATTTTCTCTATGTACTGCACAATGTATTTATGCATATGTATTATTGGTGGATTGGTTAAAATCGGTGGATTTTAAAGTACATTTAGCAGAAAAGTTAATTTTCCTACAAATAAACTGCTGTTATTTTAAGATAGTTCCTTTTTTCACCCCACAAGTGAAATGTCCAATGACACTTTTTAAAATCTCCCCTACCCGCAATATTTTGGTTTTTCTCACACTTTGAAATCATGCAGGCACACATGAAATGGGTTTTTCTGGCAGTGCATGAGAGATAACGTGTGGCGGGGGGGGGGGGGGGGGGGACACGGACGACTATGAGTAGAAGCAGGTGGTGTCCTTAGTTTTTCTGCCTTCCTAAGGAATTCTGCAACAGCCTGCTTTAAAATACATGAATGGTTGTGAACTTACTACTATTTTATGGTACTTGGAACCTAAACAACTTACCATGTATTCTTAAGTACCTTTTGTTTTTCCAGAGCTTCTAATGTGTTTTTTTTCTTTTGACTGTAAAACTTTTTATGGTGCACGGTTTTAAATATGCTTTTGTCTGTCTATTAAATGTGAGACAAGGCAGTTTTCAGTTGTGACTTTTATTTAAGAGGGAAGTGGTGCCTAAAAAGGAATTTTATAAAATGTTGGAAATTATTTCCTATCCAAAGCACATGTGCTTTTTCTTGTGGGGGAAATTTGAGTTTAATCCAAGAGATTGTGGATTTTCCATTACCTTAATGACACTTGTATCCACAACAAAACAGTTAATTGTGATCTGCTTTTAAACCTCAGGATCTGGTTCAGTTTTTCTTTTTATTTTAGGACCATTCATATGAAAACTGGAAACGGAAAGGAATATACCTCATACATACAGTTAGGGCCAACATCAGCATGTGAATGTTGAAAGGAGTACTTCTTATTACATGTCTGTGTTTTTGTTTAAGAAGTATTAAGCTCTGCAACTTCTTTGGCTTTAGTGGGAATTCTGCATGCCCCATATATTTGGAAAACGAGTCATGTTCACATAAATTCCTAAATACAATTTTGATTTAAGCACTTATTTTAGGCACCTTTGGGTCTGACTTCTAAGTAAACTAGATCCAAAATGAAACGGAATATTCTGTGTGCAAGTACAGCATCTTCTATACAAAGCAGATAAAGTTAGTGCACAAATTACTTTTTTGTTTTTAACCGTGGGTGAAGAAATTTGCTAGTGCTTCTTGACATTTACAATAAAAATTTTTAGAAATGTATGCAAAAACTTGGAGAGATTCATAAAACGCTTTGTTTCTTGGCTGCTACTGTACTTCAGTTGTGTTTTCATAAAGTTCCCTAACTTTGAATTAATTTATGAATGGAGCTATTTTAAGGTAACGTTTTTGAGGTTTCATGTGTTTTCACCTTTTTCAATCAATTTTGTAGCAGCAGAAGTTCTTGTTTGCCCAGGGTATACCTGGTCTGATCTCATGCCTTTATGTATATACAAAGTTTTTATATATATATATATATGTATAAACTTAACTTTTGTATAGAACTCAACTTTTATATATATAAACTTAACTCAAGTTCTGGTATTTGCAAGGAGAATTTGGTTGTGCATCAGTGTATCTGTAGGCGGCTTTCCCATATGGGACTAGTACTTAAATATGTAACCCTAGGTCTTCTGAGTTTACAGAGTGAAAGGAAGATGATATTTTTCACTGGAATGAACTGCTTCTAAAAACCAACCAAACAACCCCCCCATGCCCCACTTCTTAGTGCATTAAGCCTATTTGTGAGCTTTAGCATAGAAATAGTTTTTCTTTTTTATTTGATACATTCTAAAAAAATAGGTAAAAAGTGATGATAGCTATCCCTTTTTCATTTTGCTTGAGTTTTCATATGATTCTATCACAGAAAAGAAAAAAAAGCTATTTTTTTTTCTTTGAAATATGTGCTTATGTTGTTTTTGAAAGATTCTACATTAAATGCACATATCAGACGAAAAACACATTCAATCTGTTTGGTTATGTAGAAGATTCATATCAATGAAGTCCTACTCTCAGAAAGCTTGTAAGATAAAATATGGTTTTCTTGGTGTGCAATTTCTACTTAGTAGTTAGCTTAAGAAACCCCCAACCCTACCCTCCCCCCCAAAAAAAACCCCACCAAACAACCAAAACCAAATTTGTATGTAATTTTGTTGATCTTTAGTTCATTATACAGGTTTCCTTTCATTATGGTCTCTTCTTAGTGAGAGACATAAAAACCTTGCTAAGCTATGGCCAGTATTTTAGGGCCCAGCACTGCAAAAGCAGAAGGATGCTTTGGTATAATGTATTTCCATTGTGAATTAAAGAGTGTGTGGGACAGAGGGAAGCGTTTTTAAGTTCATGCATATGAAGTAGTTAGTACAAAACATACTGATGAAGGTATTATAACATACTCTGAAATAATCTTGACTTGATATATCTCTTGATGCTTCATATCATCAGATATTTTCTTAAACTATTGAAATGACTGAAGTGCAGAGTAGGGAAAGGCTTTGCATGAGAGAAGTTTAGGACCCAAAATACACACTTATGAGCTCTCAGTTGTGTTTCTCAGTATAGGTCTACCTGCCTTCTTGAGCAAGTGCCTGCCACCAATTCAGTGACTGCAGCTGTGGGGTTTGCATGTGTACACACATACGTACACGTGAGGCTGTTACTTGGAGGTTAAACTAGGACTGTGCTTCTAAGAACATCTTCCTCAAAATGAGCTGGACGTTATCAGCACTATGCTGTGTATGGTTTTTGGTCTTGCCCTTCTCTAAAGAACCACAGAAAGAAGGAAGATTGAGAAAAGAAACCTCACTTTGAAGTCTACAGCATCCTACGCTTTGTTCCGCCAGTTTCCGGGGGTGCAAAAGCAGGTAAAGTAGCATGTGAGGCTACTACGTAGTGGTCTGGTTCCATACTGCCCTCCAACAGATGGGCCGTGCTCTTTCTCCAGTGCTGCGGAGATCAGAGATGGCATTTGGAATCTGTGTGAGAGCAAAACTTCCCCGTGAACCAAACCTGTTTCCAAAGTCGTGCCTGGATCTGTGCTCATCAAAGCATGGTGCCACCTGCGGTCTGGGCTCTTGTGTCCAGTTCTGCTTTCGGGATAGGTGTCCATGAATGCAAACGAGAGGGGGGTGTTGATATTTTGGAGTCCGTGGGCATTATAGGGAGCTTACAGAAACATGAGAAGTCTTTGAGGACCTTCCAGGGCCCAGTCCTGTTGTGAAACCCAGGGGAATTAGTCCCCCCATGTGAATTGGTGGGACATCACAGCAGCAGTGGCTCCACCGATGGAGGATTTACTTTATTACCATGGCTTACTGTTACGTGGGACTTGGCAGGCAATTGACAGCGCACACCAGAAAGCTGAAAAATCCTCAGCATAAAATCCTGAGGCAAGTGGTAGGCAGGGTGTCAAACTGACTGACTGAACGATGAAAGGAAGCGAGTAGGTGCCTGTTTCCAAACAACAGTGTCGTATAAATGGCAGCACGTGGGGGAGGCTGTTGCTGGGAGGATAAAGGGCTGCGAGTGGAAAAATTGGCAGATGGAGAGAAATGGAGATGTATCAGAAATATGTAGAGGAAGGAGCCTCCTGCTCTTGGGGAGGTTCTGGGAAGGGTTGGCACCAACAGGAGGAGATGGTGGTGAGGAAGGTGGATAGGCCCTCACAGATTCAGGCATGCTGCAGTTCTTTGGTCTGAATATGCTGACCTTTGCAGGCTGCACACCTGATCTTAAAGCTTGTGATGTTTACTTTTACTCATCCTGTCCTTCCGTGTGATGTTTCTCATACCTTGACTCTGGGTCATGCCTCTACGGCCTCTTGCTATAGCTTTCATTCTGGTTGCAGCTGCCTGGAAAGCAGCGCTTTGGCTGGATCACCGGGGCTGGCGTACTCTGCTTAACTTGCTCTAACTTCCTCTCCTCAGCTGTTTTCTGCTTGGCATAGTGCTTGTTCTCTCACCAAGTGCGACTGCACAGATGCTGATTTTGGGCAGATTTTTTTGCCTGACCCTTCTGGTTTTCACTCTTACTTAACTGAAGATAAAAAAGGAAAAATGGAAAAAAACCAATAAATTGTTGATAAAATGATAAATCACACTTTTAAAGGGAAATTGCATCTCTGTGAAGTGAATTCCTATCTCTGTGGGGAGCATCAGGACAAGACTGTTGTGTAAGCGTAGGCAGGACTCATCCCATCCACTGAAGAAGCGGGGCAGAAGCAGCTCATGTGGTGCAGAGGCTGATGGCTTTGTCATTGCTCTGACCTCTGCTGTCAGTGGCTGACATCAAATGAGTATTGTATTACCAGATGCCGCAAATAATTAACTGCATATAACAAACTTCTTGTGGGATTCATAGGAGCATCTGTTTTATTTAAGACTGCTGCAAGTGCGGGAGGGGGTATGGGAATGGCAGAGGGAGACAGCGTGATCCGGGATGCTGCTAATGAGTCGAACAAAACTGCTCACTGCCTCTTTACATTGACCAAAAACTTCCATCCCTGCATACCTCTGGAGCGCTCTATGAGACTTCTTTCTTTGAAACTTTAATTTGCATTTTGGTGAACAACTAATCATATCAGACAAACTGAGAAAATTAGAAACTTTTAGCACCCTCTTCAGAGGCTTTAAAAAGAATTCAGTAAATGCTTGTGGAAACATAGTTTGGCCAAGCATGAGGCGTCATAGGGTGGAGAAACCTTTCCAACCCAAACAATCGCTAACAAAGGATTTAACTTTCCAGGGTTAAAAAGAACAAGATTGAATTTGGAAAGACACTGATCAGTTGGTATGTTTATGCTTAGTTTTCTGATATCAATACTCTAGTTCCAAGCCAGTGGAATTATGTATATTGATATGTGTTTGCAATGTTCAGTTCTGTTTAAAGATGGGTTGAAAAGGCTTTCTGGAGGGAAAAAAAGAAACGATGTGTTTTCTAAAGTAGAGGTGCTTGAATAGCTTGTGAGGGAAGTCCTATGGATGGCTGTTTTGTTTTCTGTTTTTACAATGGGAGATCCGTGGTGGAGGTGGAGCTCAGGGCTGTGTTTGGAGGAACCGCTGACAGTCATGGATATGGGAGGCAGAACACCAGAGCAGTCTCTGCTGACGGCTCTGGAGCAGCTGTTCGTGTCGGCTGCGCCGGGTGTGCGGAGCTGGTTATATACATGCCCAGCAATGTCCTGAGAAGCACTGGACTGTGCCTTAAATTGGATAGTATTTCCATGGAGAAAGGCAAAGGATGAACCATTTCAAATGAGATTTGGCACTACGTAATGTCTTTCAGACGTGGCAGCACAATACTGCTTAATTTGCAGATGAAGGGCCAGCTACTCTTTCCAGTCTGAAACTGAGTTTCTGCTGACACTGGCTGCCGTTGTGATCACAGAACAAATTGCTTAATTTACTAACTCAGAAATGTCTGCCTGGTGCTGGAGTTTTGTCTTTTCCTGTTTCTTTAATCCTTTGAGTTGCTGAGTCAACCACCGTGAACAAGAGCAGAGCACATCCTACAGCTGGAGGGCCAAGGCAGCACCGATAATTGTTTCCATCACTTCACATGCAGAACAATTGCTTTCCTTCAGGATGTTTGCCTGCGACTTGAAAATCATTAAAACTCTCATTTAGAAACTTATGGGCTTCCAGTTCATTCTAATATACATGCTCTCTTTTTTAATGGACTGTATCACATGCACCGAGTGCTTTTTATTTTTTTTTTTTCCAAATTTTTTGCGTACTGTTTCCTGCTCCCTTCAGAGCTGTGTGTATGCATGTGGCTTTAGCACTTGATTGTTTTCTGACATTCAGTAATTTTTACTGTGGTAGTAGTTTTACTGAGTAAGTACTGAGTACTAAGTACTCAGTCATCGTGTTTCCTTATTTCAGTCAAACTAGGAGCACTTCTGTCACTGTTGCAAATATGTGTGTGTGCTCCCTTTTTTTTTTTTTAAGGTGAATGCATTATTTTAATGGACTTTGCTTTTCTCAGTAGTAGCTTGATGAGATAAGATGTATTTTAACTCATCCAAGGTCATATTTTATCTTACTTGAAACTGCTGTTCTAATAACCATAGAATTGTATGAGGAGTCATTGAAAACTTTACTAAATACTTGTATTTACGCTGCTGAAAAGGCTTTTTACCTAGTGTTTAACTTCAGTTTCTTTCTGTGAATGGGGAAACACATTTGTGACACGTTTTCCATGTTGTTGTTGAAAATAAATGTAAGATTGGTTACTGTCCTGTCTTTCCATAGATCTGAACCATGATTTCATTTTAGTTGTTATTCTAGGACGGAATATCATAAATTTAAAATTACTTGGAACATTTCTATGAGCTTTTTTGTTCCATTTCCCTTTGTAAGATTTCTGGGGAACTTTAAAATGTTGGGGCAAACACCCCGTCACAGCATTTTTCCACTAAAAAGTCTGGACTTAATTTATTTAAAAAAAAAAAAAAGAGTTGTGACAGCTTGATTAATGAGAGACGATAAATAACTTTTTTTTTTTTATCCTAGGAGAGTTGATCGGTTCATTCTTTTTTTAATTGGTACTTGTCATTATCTGGCCTGTACTATAGGCTCCTATTTATGAAATTGCATCACCAGGAAACAGCAGGACATTGTACACACTGATGGTAATTTCCAAAGGAGTGTAAATTGGAAACCACTCAACTGTTACCAGCATAAGACTGTCTGGCACGTCGCTCATGGAGTTTCAGAGATACAAGCAAGCACTAGGAGGGTACAGATTAGATTGGAGCTTAATTTGAAAATAAATATTCTCTGTCAACTGAAGTGTTTGTCTTTTAGCCCAATGTAAAAGGGAGAATATGATTATAGGGTATTATTGATATTGGCACTTGAATGTGTTCACTATTTGAATTAAGAATTTTTTGGGCGGTATTGTTTGTTCAGTATCCTTGCACAGATCCCTTGCAAGAACTAGGAGGTAAAAGTAATGTTGACTAGGATTAATTTCTGATATAATATCCTTCTGCATTTGCTGAAGGAAATCCAGTGGAGACAACCAGTCTATGAGTAAATTTTTTTCACGTGTTCATTTTTGTAAATTTATTCACATACTCATTCTTGTAAATTAAGGACACTTTAAGATGTCTGTGCAGGTAAATTGCTGTCCATTAAATGGTGATTCCCCCCCCCACTGTTTTCCCATGTATTATATGCTTTTCTGTGTACACTGAAAGTACCTTTGTTCCACCCTAGATAACAGCAAAATAACTTCTTCCAAGCACAGGTTGTAACCTTGTGCCTGCTTCCCTCCACACTTGGATCTTCTCCAAGGAAAGCTATTTTAGAAGTGTGGCTCTGTGACTTTGCTGGTAGATGTTGATGGGGCAGAGGGGGAAATGTAGGCTTCTAGTACTATGAAAAAAGTTTCTACAACGTCCTCCAGTATGCATAGGTGAGTAGAGAATCAGCTGTAATCCTCCTTTCTCTATTAGGAAAACAATAAGCAAACTGAGTAATGTCCTGCTATGGAGTAATTCCTTACAAAACTTACTGGCGTACTTATTAGCAGTTCAGGTTTGGGTCTAAGTATGTGTTGGTTACTCAGTGTAAACCTGTTAACAACAGTTAATTACTTATAATGTTTTCTGCAACCTTACAAGATCTATGTAGTGCTATGTAATTTAGCTGTCATAATTGTGTTAAATTTCTTGACATTATCTCTGCTCGCTGAAAAGTCTTATGACAGATAAGAATTTTGCTAATGAACTTTTGAACCTTTGATAAGACAAGATGTGTGAAAAATACTAACAAGGTAGAGACAAATTTATGAGTTGTTAGGCGCCAGCAGTCTAATATAGGAGCACGATAGGAAAACACCCCACAAGTAAAAGCAGTAAATTCAAAGTTTGAATTCTAGCCAAATGTCTGAAGGCACCCCGAGAATGAAAAGTATAAATACTACTAATTTTTTAAAAAAAGGTTAACATTACTTGGAACATGAATAGTCAATAAATATGCAAGACACCCATGGCATAGTTGGTGAGATGCCTGTGTAACGGCCCATAAAAGCTGAGCTGGAAACTGCTGGGAACTTGAGAATATTGTTGGGGTAATATCTTTAGCTGTTGATCTGTGTTAAGGAGGATGAATTTGATTTTATCTGCAATAAGGACTGGAGTAGTAAATCCTGGGCAGCCTTTCTCTATTTGGTGAGGAGGGAGAGGTGGGGTGGGGGGAACCACCTGCAACATGTTCCAGTAAAAAAGAGGAGACCTCTTGTAGAACTGTAGCTCTTTAAATAGTTGTCTCTGCATAGAGAATTAATTTGTCCTCTCTTTGCCTAATGCTTTAAACTCTGTTTGTATTTACTTTCGTAGCATGTCCCATTGCATGCAAATGAGTGCCTGAACTCCAGAGGTGCAGCTTCTGCCCTCAGCTGGCTCTACGTGGTCTGGATGCTTCCTGGCATCCAAGTGCTTTCCACACTTCTGAAGAGTAGCTGTGAAGAGACCCCTTTCATTTGTAGTCAGTAGCAAGACTTCCAGGATGAGTTGCTGGGGTGTTATAGGAAATCTTGAAGGAAATAGTGGATTTTTCATTTTACTTGGGCTTGTCCATGCTGGGAGCCCCTTCCTGGCTCCTGGGTTGGTGATGGAGAGCTGGGGCTCTCCCCCAAGTGCAGCCACTACTGTACAGAGCCGTGTTTCTTTGTTATGGTGAGTACAACTCAGAGTAAGAGAAACTCTAACTCATATCATACATGAGAGTTTTCTTAGACCATTTAAATTTCTTAATGTTTAACAAAGTCTCTCTCTTGGTCTACGAGAAGTAAGGGTCTTACATCAGAGTAGTGCTGTAGAAGATCATATATAGGACCTTAGAAATGTAATTTTTCTCAGGTAACAGGAAAAGCTTGAAGTGTCAAGGAGTTTAAAAACTGTCAGCTGAAATACTGTTCAGAAGTGATGGAGAAATTCTGCTGTAGATATAATCTCAGGGGAATCGCAAGTCTGTGTCTTGGATGTATTTTGTGATAGTTACGTGCACCTTTATAGTAGCAGCAGTTCTGCACAGAAGCACAGTTGCTTATTTTCCTGCTCCTTCAGTTACCTTTGCCTTATGCATGGCTTTTTTAATGACTGGTGGTTGTTCTCTCCCATCCCACATTGTGTTTTGCTTATTATTATTGCAGCGCTTTAACTAACACATCAGAAGTGCGGGAAATGCAATGAAAGGGTCAGCAAACAGAAGGCTGCACAGAGGTGTGTGGTACAGATCGGGCTTTCTTTCAGACAAGGCCCAGAATAAAGTTTTTAAGCCAAACTTCTCATAATTTGGACTCCTTTTTAGTGTGATTAAGTGGAGATTACTATTTTCTAAAAGCAGAACTGGAGCAAATTGATACTGTCAAACGACTCAAACTTCCTTATTCTCATATGTAATTTTCCTTCTGTCTCCTAAAATACTAATTTTAAGCCTTGAATAAATAATTAAGACAAAGAACAATCTTTCTGTCTCAGTTGAATGTCAGGGTGGGGTTCATTCTCTGCTGAAATACAGTAACAGTCACTGCAAAACAACTGGCTGCATGAAAGCAGGCACCAAAGAAGGTATTTTATCTCAGAAACACCCCATCCTGGGGCTTCCTGGAGACCTTCAGCCACTCCCATCCATCTGCTCAAAAGCCTCAATTTTTTGCAGTCTTCTCTGAAAGTAAGCCAGTCAACTTCGCGTCAGGAAAATGAGCTCAAACTCTGAGGGAGCTCATTTTGGGGCTCTCTGCGGCTTTTATTGCCTCACTTCTGTACCATGGTGTGCTGGGCTGAGTGTCTCCACTTAGCTGCTGTGGTGGAAGAACACCAGTGTCCTCGATGGTTGCAAAGTTCATAGGTTGGAGCTGTTGTTTCAGGCAGGTAACAGGCAGCAAGTGCCCTGGCTTTTGAATATACCCCAGGGGTTTTGCTTGATTTACAGCGAATTCCAGGGTTCGAGCCTGGAGGTGACAGGGTACATACCGTAGCGGTAATGCCTGCATGTCCAAGCAGTCACAATCTTCTTGTTAATGATGAGTGGAAAGCAGAAACTCACTGCTGTTCTTTAATCATCCAGAATTGGAGAATCTAACCAGACCTTCATATCACTGAGATAGATAATAAAATGATAGTTACCATTTGTCATGGAGCCTTGTAAGAGGTTCAGCCAAATCCTTTGGCAGCTTCCCCAAGATTATTGAGATGTGGGTTTGGGTAAGTAATGAGGCCATTAAAATGGCTGGCTCTAGTAAATAGCCTTGGATTGAGTTCTCACAAGTTAAAATGAATGGAAAGATAAGTACAAACATGCATGTAAGTAAGGTTTTGGGTTTGGAAAAGACAGACTACATTAATCCGATTCCTTAGTTTATCTGAGTCTGCTGGGCTGTGCTGCTTGAATATAGAAGTGGCTTGAATATAGAAATACTTTTTTTTTTTCCCCCCCCTCAGATTAGAAATAGTACATAGCTAGAATGCATATCTGAAGCCAAGAGAGACATTTTGGAGAACAAAACATTGTATTTGAGTGTCATTTTAAAATAGAAATGAAAGAACATCTCTAAAAAAAATATTGGGGGTAGCTTTGTAATGAGAGTGTCAAGGGCAAAAAATATAAGTGCTTGCAATATGGAACTCAGCAAATAAATTAGAAGGAGCTAAATATGGTGCTGGAGACAAACAGGGTACTGGGCTTGCTTAGTGAGTTGTTCTTTATCCAGTTGCCATAATTGTCTTGGTGCTGTGGCACCCCCAAGGCTTGCCTGGGCATCAGCAAAGCAAATCACATCACGAGATACAGCTTTGTGTAAGCTCAGACTGGAAACTGGTCCCGTAGGCTACGCCTGGACTAGTAAGCAGGACCAAGGCATAGGTGTGAACACCAGCAGCTGCTTAGGGCTCAGCGTGGCCTGGAACAACAAGCACTGGCCCCTGTGGCTGACCAGTTGTTCCCAGTCAGCAAGAGGTCAACCTGTTTGGGAGATAAAGGGGCCAGACCTGCGGATGCATGGCTCCACCAGCTTCAGAGACAGCAGATGGGCCCTGCCCCAAACTGGTGCAGGGAGAAGGGACTTAGTGCGGAGCTGCTGCCCTGGTCCGCAGGCTGGGTCAGGTCCACTGGCGTGGTGTCCTTACATGCTCCAGACTAACGCTGAACACAGTCTGCTGATGTTTCCTTTCTGTATCAGCTGTATTCCTGTGGATCTGGTTTTCTCTTGATGTATACAAGAATTAATTGAGTCAACGATTTTATTAGCATTAATTGATTTTAAGTGTCTATATCTTCTCATAACATATTGTGAGTAGTCTGATGGTATAGGAAGAAGGAAATGTTGTAGCATAATATTTTGAGGTAATTAAATCCTTTACAGAGTAACATACATAAGGTTTAAAAGCCCCCTCATTTCTAATACTTCTGTCTACAGCTGTATTTAGTCTGCTCCCTGCATACTAGTCTCTTACGTTTCTCCTCCCCATGTTGCACCAAGCTGTATTACATCTCTTGGCTGTCTCTTCCCTCCCAGTCACTGAATCTCCTATGTACTGCATAATCACTGTAATAACCTCGTTTCTTGTTCTCAGAGTGTCCTTTAACTCTTATCTGAAAATCTATTCACCCAGTAGTCCCATGCTCCCTAATGCTGCTCACGTGCCAGTCCCGTGTTTGTTCTGGGTTGGAGGTTGTCCTCTGCTTTCGCTCCAGCCATGGTGCCAGGGTCTGGCCCTAGAAGATGGAGTTCCCACTACATGGGAAGTTTAGAAGCAGATCACAGGTTACCCTGTGAGGTCGTCTTACCTCTCTTTTTTTTTTTTAATACATGATTTTTTTAAAAATAGACATGCATCTACTCCTGTTTTTCACAGGCAAACCACTGTCCATTTTTTAGGGATAATTGTGATTAACTGAAGCTAAAGGACCAGTGGTCACACAGGCAGAGTTGACCCTGGAAACCTTCGTGTAGGTAGAATAGTAAGAAGTTTGCTGTAATTGATGTCCCTGTGAAGGACAGCAAGAGTCAGGGACATAGGAGAAGCCCTTTAGAGGGCTGTATATTGGCTTTGATAGAAGCAAGGAGAAGTTAAACTTGATATATGGTGTAGAGTACCACAGAGGAGGGTAAAAATAGTGGTTGCTGTTCCTGAATATCCCTGTTAGCACTCTCTGTAACAGGAGTGGCAGCTGTGGCACCCACTTGTGGGTGGCCTTTTAGGATGTTCTTCTCATAGCTGGTGCCTAACAGCAGCGTGCCACAATCCCACGCAGCACAAGAGAGGCTGTTTTGGTACCGTCATGGGATGACTACGTTACATCAGCCCCCCCTGAGGTAGATAAGGATGATGCTTGCAGTAATGCAAAACCTGTTTATTATGACATGGCTTTTTTGCCCCTCCCTCCCCCTTTCTTCCTCCTTCTTTGAAAGTTACTTGTAATAATGATTTATGAGAGTACTATGCAAACTCTTCCCACAGGGCTTCTGTTGAAGTGGGATAAGCAAGTAGCTTGTGTTTTCCTCTCAGCTACCTGTTTTACAATAGTTAATTCTAAAAATGTATAAAATCAAACTCCAGACAGTTGTTGATAAGAACTCCTGATTTCTGTGCATCTGCTGCCAGATAGTCTGGCTCCATAGGTATCACTGTCTCCTATGTGGACTTTTAAAAATAAAGCTGAATGACCTCTTCATTTGAGTCTGTAACTGACTTGCTTGGCATTGAGTTATAAAGTAATAATGAAATACCCTCAAATGTAGTTCCCAAGTAATTCTAAAATACAAAGCCATTATCAGATTCCCAAGGAACTGCTCACTAAGGCTGGGCACTTCGCTGGGGAAGCTGCAAGGGAAGAAGTAACCATCTGAGGAAGGAAAAAGCAGAGCTCAGAAGACACCCAAGAGCAAGAGAGTCGGGAAACTAAGGGAAATAAAAGAGGGAACAGGAAGAGCTCCACCCGAAAAGAAAAAATCCCAAAGAGCAGGAGCAGTAACAGGAGAGGGATACTGTGAGAATAACTTTCTTAACCACTCTTCCATAGAAAGAAGAGGTGAATTAGTTTAACTGCAAGGAAATATTTTCCTAATGATCATAAAAAAAAGTGGGAAAGGCCATTCTATCAGCATCATAAGTATAAGGTAACGATATTTTTCCTGTGTTTTTATAATAGAAAATGGTCAAATGTTTATCTAATTCACACTAATACGGAATTCAGTATTGTCTCTGCGCTTTCAAGTTTGGAAGTAATAACTGTAGTTTGTTACTGAAAGCTGCAGTTCAGAGGTGATATAATGAATTATCAGTCTTATGTAGTAGTCTATCAAATCACCCTAATTTTGTTTCATGTTTTCAGTGCGGTAATGTAGGATATTCAGCCTCTGATTTTTTAAAATGTTGTTTTCTTTTGTTACATTTAAGCTTTATTTAATTGAACATTTTTTTTCTTCTTTTTCTGACCTTTTTTATCTTACACTTCTATCATTTTTGTTTGTGGAGTGGGGAAGACAATGCATCTTTAAATAAGTGTGCTTGTTCCAACATTGTATTGTTACTCGTATTACACAAGTCACTTGGATTTACCAGTTTTTGTTTAAACTTTGATGCAGTCTTTATGAGATAATTCTTTTTTGTATTAAATAGTAATTAATATCCTAGTTGTTGAAGGATTGAAAGAAGATTTAAAATATGTACGTCTTTCTCACAGTACACTCTCGCCCTATTTTTCCATTTGCTTTCAGTGTTTTTTCTTGTTGGGTACAGTTCTGCCTCTTCCCTTTCTTTTTTTCCTTTCTTTCCTGGTCCTTTTACTTGGTGATTGCTGGCTATCTTCTGAGAAATCCTATCTTCTGGCTATCTTTTCATCCTCAGGTGGTTATGTTCTTCCTTTTCAGTTTCCCTGTGAATTTAATTTTATATCTGGAATATAGGAGAGATTAAATGATATGCTTTCCGGGAGAACTGAGAAATTGGGTTTTTTGAATGGTGAGATGCCCACGAGGCTGTGATGAGAGAATGGAGCTCAGTGTCTCCATACACTTACCTTTTATTGGAGAAAGCACTATTTGTTAGCCATCCATGGGCAGGAAGGGAATTTGGTGGCAGCAATTCAGTCTAGTCGAATGGGGGCTTCTTGCAGCAGCACCTTTCAGAGTGGACTATCCTTGTAATTGCCTGTAATCCAGAAGTTGGGCTGTAAGAGGTGAAGCTAAATTAAAAAAAAAAAAAAATCCTCCCCTGCTCATTCGAAGCTCTAACTGTTCTACTTTGTTTGCCTGATTGTGGGCAGGAGCATCAAAATCTCTTGGAAAGCAATATAGCTTCTCTATGTGTGGGGCTCTCCCCAGTGAAAGAGCCTGGCTTTCCCGGCCACCCCGGAGAGCTTTCTCCTGGGTCACCCCAGAAGGTCTTCAAGTCCTTTCTGCTTCACTGGTCCTGCCTGGTCCCTTCCCTCTTGCACCAGATTTTGTATTTCAGCTGTGGCCCATGCAGACTTTTCAGTTTCTCCCTGTGCTGTAGAACATGCTCAGTAGTATTTGGTGGCACAGTATTTTGTGTATTTTTTAATTTATTCAGTTGTTTCTGATTATTAGTCAGTGGGAAATGAATCTGTTTCTGCTTTAGATCATGTGTGCTTGCTTCAGATTTTTTCAGCAGTGTATAGACTTAACATGCTATTCAGCACTCAAAATTGCCTAAAAATGTCAGTAGGATTTAATGGTTGTTGTGTCTTAATGGTTTCTATTTTAATATGTGCCTAGGTTAAAAATAAGTGAGGATTATGATTTTTCTCTAATTATTATTATTTATTCCACACACTGCAAATTCATTCAGTGATCCAAGAGTGAAGCTGAGTTCATTCCTTCTCACTCAATAATGCAAACTTTTCTGAAGAAATTATTTCTTAATTAACAATTGTATCATACCTGAGCCTTATCAAGTCCTCAGCGATAACTGTGTAGATCATCTGAGACTAATTCTTACAGAAGAATAAGTGTTGAAATTTGTGTAGCAGTTCCGATAATTGATTTCCTCCCCCCTTCCCCAGCTCACACCATCACGGCTCTGGGGAATGGATACGGTGGAGCAATGGAGTGCTGTGCCATGCCGTGCCGACACGGCCGAGGGCCAGAGAAAGCTGAATTTGTCACGTTGGGTCCCCGGTAGAAGATTCCTGAGTAAGAAGCTGTCTTTTCAGAGTCACAGCTTCAAAACAGAATAGCACTTCAGATGTGGGCTGAAACGGGGCTGACCAAACCCTAGGTTTTTTTGCATTCTCTTGAACTTCCTAGGTTTTTTCTTTTTTCTTTTTCCCTTTTTTTTTTTTAAGAGAAAAAAAAGAAAAGAGAGAATTCCTAGTTTTTCTTTTTTTTTCTGGGATGACTTTAATTTTTTTCCAATTGAAGTAATAAACTGGCACACTTCATTTTTAAGGCAATTCACTGGATAATAGGATTTCAGGGTTGCTGCTTTTATCCTCCCGGAGAACCAGTGTGCAGACATCCTGGGTTGAATTAATACTTTGTAAGGTATGCATTTTGGTTTTCCTATAAACTAATTCTCTCTGTTGGAGGGGAAGAGAATTGCAACTGAAACTCGGGGAAATAGTATGTACCGAATGTATATTTACTAATAATTTAGAGAGTTACATGTCCTACATATCCCGCACCATCTAGTGGAAACTTTTTGCATCGGCAGTGTGAGGTCAAGGACCTGAAGGAATCCAGCGATTTGAGGGTGCGAGAGACTCTGGAGATTGTGAATCTGCTTTCCCTCAGCTACTATATAAAAAGTGCGACACAGATTAATGATGGATTTTTACCTCCTTGAAAAAACTTATGATGGCTCATAACTCCAGAAGAGGGAACCTACTGATGAATATTTACTGTTAACAATAAACAGATCCTTGTTGAAGCCCTCATGGACGAACGTAAACTGGAAAAGATAGGGATTGGGAGAGGGAGCCTGTGGTCTTTAAAACCCTGTGAATTTTGGGTGGGCATTGGCCATACTGTATCTTCTGATATCCCATGATAATTCTTACAAAGTATTAAACCAGTTTTTATTCCACGAGAGGAATGCCAGTGTTTATATACTGCAGTAGTCGTGTAGATTGCCTTGCTGCTGCGTGGCAATCTGTGGCTAACACTCGCGTGTAATAACTGAGGACAGCTGGCGACACACGGCGTGTTGTTTTCTTGCAGAAATACTTAGGTGAATATTATTTCATCAGGAATAATAAACCGGGTGATTTTTCTGTAACTGTCGCTGGATTGTTGGCTGAAAGTGATAGCTAAGTACTTTTCAGTATGTAGGCTTCTTAATTATATGTGAATTTTACCTGAGTGGTCGTATCGTTTACTCCATAGGCAGTGCAGAGAGCCCAAGTTGCGGGTTGTTTCATTACATCAGCTTTAGCAGAGTATCCTGCCATAGGGATAGCTATAGTGATATGTGTTAGAAAGGAACTCACATTTTCTTATGTAATAATGGAATTTTTTTTAAAATTAAAAAAAAAAAAGCGGAAGAATTAACATTCTGAATTTTGTGATGCATTTCTGATATGCTTTTCATCTGTAAAGGTGAAGTTTTTTTCAGTCTGTGTTGCTGTCAAAATTTAGAAGACAGGCTGCTTACTGTAAAGCCTGCAAACACTTCGTTCTCTCCCATCCTCCTGAAATTTGGGGCAAAAGTGGAAGTATAGTTTGACTTCAAATTATTTTCTGAAAATTTCATTTTCCTATAAACAGTATACGGAGACAAAAATGTAATGTACCCAATTTGTGGAAAGAAGGGGAGTGACTGGATCTGGACTGCCCTGTTTTGTGCAGTACAGGAGATGCAGGAGAGGCACTTGATGGTTGCAGATCAGTGATACCCTTATTCATTCTGTTGTTGTAGCACTATAGTTTCTTTTCATGTACCTTCAGCTTTTCCACTTGCGTACAGTTTCTTCCTCCAAAGCTGTTAAAGTAAGCATGTAGAGTTGTTAGTGGTCTGAAAAGTAGCTTATGTATCTGTTGTTGCTTTGACATACAGCTTTATTTCTTTTGTTGACAGTATATGTGCATTTTATTAGCTAAGTGTTAAGCAAGAATGTTTTGGATGACCGCAAGTGAATTTTGGCCAAATAAGGAGGATATAGATCAATACCACTGTTCCCTGACAAATGCCAGAAATACAAAAAGAGCTGACTGAGCCAAAATGAAGGAGTTATCCTGCTTGCGCACACCGTATAGCTGCATCATTTTCTCTGTTGCTTCGTGCCAAAGCAGGACCTCGCTGGAAATGCGCAATGCAATGACCTCAGTTTTATGGCTTGAGAAGACATGTAGCCCCTTGAGGCATTTGGGGGTTACTGTGTCAAACCACTCTCCTGTCCTGTCACCAGACATATGCCCCCCATCACAACAGCCATGTTAAGTCCTACCATCGGATCCAACATTTGTGTGCAATCCTGCCTTCTGGCTGGATATGCAAGTGTGAGGGAATACCTGTATATTTGTGCTTACACTATGGAAATCTTTGGTCGTGTGTGGGGAAATGTGTTTTTAGGACAGGATTTTTGGGCTGGGTTAATTGTTCTAGGGACTACATCCAGCCTGGGCACTGTAACGGTGCAGCAGGAATGTAATGATCAACTCTGACCTGCACTTCATCGCAGGGCAGGAGACAGAAATGCTTTTGCTTTGCCAGCTGCAGCAAACTGGTGTCGTGGCATTGGTTAGGAAGGGACAACTCCTGAGAAAGCTTTTTGGGCGGTTTCCGATTCTGGCATAGAGCCTCTGGCCAGCAGCAAAGGTGGCCCTTCACATCTGACCTCAGGATTGTCACTTCTCTGTTGAATAGTCACTTTGTCATCTTCTTGGATGTAGTGCCACTATGTAATGGTTGCAAACTTACACAGACAGTGTGACTTGCAGTTGCAAAGGAAGTAATGATAGCTGATAGCTGGCTTTCGGTGGAGAAAAAGGGAGGAGCAGTGAAACTTAGACTGAGTTTAAGACTGGATGTTATCATCTAGGAATTACTTTCTGTTTTTTTTTTTTTTTTCCAAATTTACTTTGTCATGCTTTGGAACGTGGATTGTGGTCTATCATTTAACATCATCTGAGCATTTTAACTTAAGAAATTCCCTGCTGTTATGGTAACGCTCTTCATTAGTGATGCCTTTGGTCCTTCCTGACTGTTGTAGCTTAGACTTACAGCATTTTGTATCGTAGGTCCTGGATTTGGCATAGAGTGTTTGGAGTTGTATGTGCGCTTTGAGTTACATGTGTGAGCAGACGGTTTGTGACCCGTCTGGGCTGGACATGTGGGGCTGCTTGGGATGGACTCAGTAGCTCAAGTAGTCTCTTCTGATGTTAGGGTATGGTCATATTGGACTCCATGCTACAGAGTGGCTTTGTTGTTGAGTCTGAACTTTATCTGCCTTGTGTGTGTAGTTCAGAGAAAGATGAACCTATTTTTATATAGCTCCGTGTTAGAAAGCCTGTTTTCTTGTATGGCTAGCATGAAGGTGAGCCATGTGGAGAAAACCAAGAAAAGAAAACCATTAATTCAACAGTAAAGAAGT
Organism: Aptenodytes patagonicus; assembly: GCF_965638725.1. NCBI lineage: Eukaryota > Metazoa > Chordata > Aves > Sphenisciformes > Spheniscidae > Aptenodytes > Aptenodytes patagonicus. The sequence goes on from NC_134950.1 coordinate 152,242,729, forward strand.
TAGCTTTTTCCAAACTATAAAATATAATTTATTGAGCAGGGTTTTTATATCATCTTTAGGTTTAACAGGCTCAGTTTTAATAAACTTTAAGCCAAGCATGTGTCCGATGGCAAGGGGTGCTGACTTTTGGGGTCTGCAGGTTGGTGTCTGCTAGTGCTTATTTGAAGGTGCAACTTTCTGATATTGAGGGAGAAGACACTGGCTTGCAGGAAGGGCAGTCGCTGGAAAGTAGTTGCTGAAATGGAGACCTACCTGAAGTATTGGGGGTTGCAATAAGTATAATCTACTGGACATATCCAGATACATTTTTCCAAGTGCTGTGCACTGCTGGTAGAGAAATAAAGGTGAGGACTCCCACACATGTAGACATTACAGTGCTTGGTACCCATCCTCCAATTTGAATTTTGTTTTGAAGAAGAGTCCTTTCTGCTCCGAACATCTTGAGCTGAGAATGGAAGGAGAAATATAAAAAAATAAAGTGATAGTTGCAACTTGGTCATTCTCCAGATAATAACTGTTGTCTCTTCCCTTAGCAGCAGCAGAATTCATTTGTAGAAAAGAAGCCCAGCTGTAACCCAGAGCCTGTGTATAGAGAATAGCTTGAAGAAAAGGAAGAGGTTTAGCTTAGGAAGGAATCTCACACAGACTGGTTACAGCAGAAAATCTACAGGTCACTGCAGTGAAAACACCAATGTCAGGACTGAGGGATGTGGGGACAACAAGGGGGACAGAAACTTGCACTTATACTATGACATGTTTTTGGTTTCTGAGATGGAAAAATCATTTTACTCTTTTTTTTCTCTCTAAATTAAAGGATTTTGAGTCCTGTAGCCAGGAGAAAGAAAAACACAATGTAGATTTCAAAAATGTTAGCTTTTAAGGAAAAAAAAAAAAGTAAATTCACCTCGCAGCATGCCTGTAGACTACATTTTCTTTCTTCAAATAAGTATTGTACTTCCAAGAGACTTTTCTGTTTTGGCACATGTTTTCTGCACAGAAGTTTCTGAAGAAAATTAGTATTGGGAAAAAATGTGCTAACCACAGGCTTCAAAATGGAACAGCTCGGTGGAAATGAAGCTGCCTGTACTTTGATTTCCATACCTGATCTTGTACTCTGATGTTGAATTGTCACCTTCTGGGGAGGGAGGGATTTAGTGGAGTGAGAACATGGGGAGGGTTTTTTTCATGTTTCCTCCTTTTAGAAACATAGCTTAGTTCCTGAGAGTTATTAATCTCATTCCTTACAAAAGAAGAATAGGTTTTATCCCATGCACTTTCTAAGCGTGGCTTATTTTTTCCTCTGATGATGTTGACAACAGACCTGCAATTTAATATTTGTAATGGTGAGCTAAGCTGTGTTTTGCTCTGTGCTACCTATTTCTTCTATCATGAAACAGAGATGAAGATCTGTTTCTTTTTTGAAGAGGTTGATAGTATCACTATATGGAGCTTTTTTCTGACTCGCATCAAAATCCCAGCAAACTGTTTTTCAGGAGATTTTATTTTGCTTGTTCCTGTCTCTCTCAAATCACTGTCACATGAACCCAAGTGTAAACATTTTTACATTTACAAACATTTTGTAGCATTCATAAAAACATGTTTTTTTCCGCCTCACACAACCACCTGTCATTCCCCACTGAAGGCTAAATTAATCTCTGCTTTGTATACTGTGATGTCTCTAAGTCTATCGTGAGCATCTGCAGGATGGAGAAGGTCAGTCAAAACATAAAGCAGTTGGGTCGCAAAAGGCTCGGAGCTTTCTGCCTCCAGTGAGTTTGTCAAGGCTGGCCACGGCTGCATGTTCCAGACAGCAGGCAGCGAGCTGGGCTGTGCTCTGGGGTTTTTAATCTGGTGTCAGAAGGTTCCTGTTTAAAACAGTCACATTCTTCAGCATTTATTCGTCCCTTCTGAACACGTACTAACAAACTCATGCATAGTTATCTATCTCAGGTTTTTATTAGGCACCTCTTGCTGTAGATATAAAATTACTTAATTTCTAAAATTGCTACCTGAATTTGAAACTGAGAGTGGTGCTTTTATGTGGCGATGCTAATTTCTAGCAGAGGTCTGGCTGCTGTAGCCAGTGACTCCGCTGGCTGCAGTGTCTGTTCATTGAATTCTGAAACATCCAGGCGGGGGTTTCCCAGTGCCTTGGGGGCCGCTACTGGACCAGGGAATTTTGAGTAGTTCAGTTTGGCTGTCTCCAAACTGGCAAAGCCTTGTGAGACCTGCATGTTTTAACACTCCCAGCTAGTGAGATTTGTTGTTAATATGGACATTCATGGAAGAGTTGTTTCGCTCAATAGCTGCTTTTGTTTCATAATAAATTGCAGTTAAAAAGTCAGTATCTAATGATGAAAGAGGGAAGACTTTGAGGAAGAGGTTCAGAAGCATGAAGTCCTTCTGAAGCTGAGTATCTGGCTGTTGCTGTCAATAGCCACGGTTTTAGACTGATTTCCAAATTCAATATATGTTACCTCAAAACGTGTCATGCCTTTCTGCCACTTCAGGGAATACACAAATTGTGAATCTGTAGATACTGATTTATAGGGAACGAATGCCATGCATCTGTGATACAACTTTGGCGTCTCACACATTCATCTACAGAGAGAAGCAATTGACTTCTCATTTCCTGTGTTTCACATTCTTTTATGAAGCAGAAAGAAGCTTGTGATGAACTGTTACAACATCTTGTTTAATGCATATATAAAACCATTATGCTGAAACTTTAGCCCAATAAATGTTTCGAGGATGGTTAGCTACAAGTTGTGTCGGCATCAGTCAGTAGTTCTGTGACACAGAAATATTTTTGACCCCAACGATGGGCATAAGAAACTTACCATTATTTTAACTTCCTGGGCTTTTTTACCAGGTTCAGCATTTGTTTGGGAGCTGATCAGTCTGTGCAGGACCACTAACGAATGCAAGTAAAAGTTAGATTGCTTTTCTGGAGAGAGCTATTTATACATGCAGGTATGGCTGTTCCTGGGCCTGCTCAGATTAGGTTACTTGCTGGATAACTCTGGCTTTGCAAAACAAATTTGTGGGAGGTCAAGATGGGTGAGAATGATTTACTGTACATAGGGAGTGAAGGTGATTTATGCTGTCTGTTCTCTCCACGTGGCAGCTTGGGTCGTGCCTGGTGACTCCAGTGCCTGTAATAGCTGGGGGCTGTACTTGTATTCTTTGCAGGACCGTTTCTCCTAGTTTTATTTTCACGTTTTCTCTGCAGGAGAGGCACAGAAGAAAAGATTTCTAAGTGAGTTAATATATTGCATGGATAGCTGAAATGAAATCCTTTGTTGTAAAGCCTGCTTTGTTGTTGTTGTTGTGCTCTTCCTCTCACCCTGCCTTTGATACATCTAACACATCTCCGCCTTGTTGAGGTCTGAGCAAACATAGATTTAATTTATGTTGTGGATCTAGTTATGTTCACGTACCTCTTTTTGGTGCCTGTAAGCCCAGGTGTGCTACCTCCTTGGCATAAAGTGAACCACTCGGCCGCAGGACGTCCTGTAGTGAACTCAGTGAGGAACATACATTTTATATGAGAAGTTGTCCATTGAATTTTTTAAATACTTAATGTGCAAGAAGAGTGCTGAGAAGGACTGTGTATGCTGGTGATTAGGGCAGGCATAGGAGACCCAGGGATCCTTGCTGCCTGCGTTCAGGAAGGGAAACAAGTTTGAGTTTCTTGCAGAGCCCAAGAGTGCTGCAGCCACTGAACAGCCATCCATGAAGGATGGAGACAGGGCACGTGGTAAAAATGCTGCTGTAGTCTCCTGTTCACTGCTGCTGTGGGGCCAGAAGTCCAGTGGATGAGCTTGACAATGCCTCCTAGGTCGGACTCTGCAGGGAAGGTTATGGAGCAAGTCTCCATCTGGGAATTTCTCCAGCACTCAGGAGAGAGGGCTCTGAGCAGCTCCACAGCCAGGAGGCTGTCTTGGCGGTTGAGCTAGATGACAAGGGGACTTTTAACTTATTTCTCTGCTTGTCAGTAATTATTTACCTATGGCTTTCATTGCTGGCCAGTGTTAATTATTTTTGTGCTGGAGCTCCATGTCAGTGGTTGTTAATGCTTTCCTTGTTGGGTACTCTTCAGCAACCTCTTTAACAGTTAGAGTTTGTTTTCTTTTTCTTCTTTCCATTCGTTCAGTAGTTCAAGATAAAATATAAATAAATATATATAGTTAATCAACTGCTAGATCATTGTTAACATTTAAGAATATTTACATGGAAGATAGAAATATGTATCCCTCTGCTAACAGGAAAGAAATTGATTGAGCTCCTGCTGTGAAACAAATAAATAACTGGGGAGAAAAATGTGAAAGCTTACTAGTTGTAGTAATTAGGTCAAAGAATCCTCCTGTAGTGCATTAAGCTATCTGTTACCTTCTAAATAGAGTTTAATATGAAAAAGTTTAAGAATAGGAAACATTAGAATCTTCTGCCAAAATCCCATTCAAATTAGGGATCTGAAAACGAATCGGATATAAAAAATTAGTTTGGACAAATTTAATTTAATCTGTAATCTTATGAAAAGAAGCAATACCACTCTGGTAGTTATAATGCAAATAATTGTGGATTTCTGTCTCAAGGGAATATTTTATTCCCTTTAAAAAATTTTGTGAGCATTAATGTTTTGTTTCTAGCTTTGTGATCTTTTAATTGCATTACACAACTACATTAATATTTGATCAATGTCCACTTTGAATCAACTATGTGTTTTAATGGAGAAATTATTCCACTACATAAATGAAAATAAAACTAAATTTCATAATTTAATTTTCAGAACCAAACAGTTAACTCTTGAATGATGCTGGCTATAGCTAGCTTTGGCATATAGTCAAGAACAGTAACCTGACTTAAGGAAAATAAAAAGTCAAAGTATGAAGTGTAAAAATACCTAATTTGTCTTATTGCCAGGTGTCTATTACTCAACCTGTCTTCTACTAAATATGCTACATTAATACTAAATTTATAAGAACAGTATTTCTTTTACTCCTACAGCTTACCTCCGTTTTATTAACTTAAATGTGCTAGAAGTAACCTTACATGGGGAAAAAATGTGGCTGTCTAGGGCTAGAATCCGTATTTCATTTTCCATTTTATTTACCATGTTTTGTTATTTATGTTTCCTAAAATCAGAAAAGAAAATTTAAAATGTGATTCTGCACTGTACCTGGAGAACTAATGTTAATTCTTACTTAGTGATTTTATTGACCGCAGTAGGTTTAAAAATGTGGCAATGGATGTGTTTTAGCTTTACAAATCAAACTTGGCAATGGAATTCTATTCATTACTATAGTATAAACCTGGAATTTATAGATCAAAATTACACTGATGCTCTTTGGAGCTAGATGGGATCTTGGATGTTAATTTGGTTTGTGACTGACTGGAATCCAGCTCAGCCTTCTGTTTTGACACGTTACAAAGTTATAGAAACATCTTCTTCATCAAAGTCAATGGATAAACACAGGAAACAGATTTCATGTGCTTGTAGCAATGTTTTGGAGAAGAACAGATATTATTACTCACACAGGATTTCTGTGTTTGTGGACTTCACAGCAGCACTGAACCCTGTATTATGGGTCTTCTGCTCAGCTCCAACTCTGAGCAGTCTTTCCAGGACATCACCAGCCCCTACTTGCTGCGAAGAGGACCTCCGTGCCAGCCACCCAGAGGTGTGCCTGGGAGCTGGCTTCACAGTAACTCAGAACCCACTTAGAAAAATCCGTGCTAACCCTTGTCTGACGAGGCTGCACTCGTGGGAGCTAGTGTCTTTCAAATCAGGCTCCACACAAGATGCAATACGCCCTTGAATATATTCCTTCTGTTACTTTGAGTGACCTCTGTTGGCATGGTCATCTTATGACATATGCAGGCTTTACATCCATAGAGAAAGTTGAAGTATTTGATGGTCATGCACTGCCATAAAAGCGTAAGGAGCCAAAAGTGTGGTCCTCGATGAGAGTGGGTGCTGCATAATCCCACTGATGTAACCAACAAATAGACAAGAGCACCTGTAACTGCAGATGTCTTTCAAAGCAGTATTTTCCTTTCTGCCAGAATTCTAACCCCAAATTATCTCTTGATTGTAATTTCCAATAATTTTACAGATCTTAATGTTAATCAGTGACTCTCTCCCAGGTACAGAGTCTGGCCAACAGTTGTGGTTCACACTGTTATTTTGAAATAAATACACAAATTCAGTCAAAAGCAGAAGCAGGACCCAGTTTTCTTTTTTTAGTGTTCCTGTACTATACGTCAAAGAAGAAATCTCCATTTTTATCAGTTTGTAAAGAAGATAAAAATGAAGGCAAAATAACCCTGCTGAGCTACTTGTACTACATAAAAACATCCAGTTCCTTTTGATGCCCAGATGTTGAGAGTAATTCTGCAGTGCATTTTCAAGGAGGGGAAGAAAAAAAAAAGTGTATAGCTTTTTTGTGATTGCAGATTTCTTCCCCTTACTGAAACAGTGACACATGTAATGACTGTCATTTTTAAAAAGATGATGCTGAATAAGAGTAAAATAAATTGAAAAAAATGACTCCTGTAAAACATGAAATCATTTTATAATTAATGTGACAAAATGTCTTTTTTTTTTTTTCTCATTTCTGAAAAGTTTTACAATAATCTTGTAAAATTTAGTGGAGGTAGAGTGTTAGAAAGATTAAACATATAATAAGGGAGAAGACCCTTCCTAATAGCAATTTAGGAAGTGCTTAGGGAAAAAAGTGTTCAGCAGAAGAAGGTGTTATGAAATTAATGATAGAACATTTTGAGAAGATACAAAAGAGGCAACTAAAAAAATACTGGTTTTCTACAAATGAAAATGGGCAATGACTTTGTTAGTTGTGGAAAATATATGGTGGAAAGATAATGCCAAATAAAAAAATATAAAAGCACTTTCCCCCTATTTGGTATTAAGCACCCAAATAACTGGGAAAACTCTTTAAGAGCTTCGAAGGAGCGCTGTAGATAACATTGTAAACCTTGCTTAGCCCTATCCCTGAAGGCTTGTCGGGATAATGACACAGTTTAGGAAACTGCCTCAGGACATGTTAGGAAATTACAGGCATTCAGTTGTAAACTAAGCTGTTAAAAACGATTTTAACATGTCAAGTGGGAGAACACTTAGGCACCCACAGCTTTGTTAAGTGTGGGTAGTGTAGGTTAGGGAAAAGAAGTGATGTTTTAGCCAGGGGCAGGGAGGTGGAAGAGGAGATGCTAATTGATTAGGACTTGAATTTAAAAAAAAAAAAAAAAAAAAATCTGTAGGAACGCCGCATGGCAGCCTCAGAATTATCGGGAAGCTTTCAACATAGCAGAATAGCCCTGTGATTTCTTTTAAGATATTCCAGTTGGCTTTTGCTTTTCTTAGGAAATTATATCTGCCAAAACTGTCAGATAGCTGCACTGTTTACAGTATATATCTGGGCACAGGAAAACTGTTCACTTTTCGTTCCCCAAATCAGAAACCTGGAGTAGGTGTATACAAAAAGTCCATTTTTATGTGCTTGTCAACCATTCTTGCAGCTTTTACTGCTCTGAAAAATAGAGGTGGTGTGTTTGATTGACAGAAATCACTTACAAATGGATGAATGAGAGTTTAATAAATATTTAATGTAGGGATGTTTGCTAACAGGAATATAATTATAAATTAGAATCCTAATCAAAAGATGCTGGGTGCATTTTGTGCTCTCATAGTTCATGGACAACTACTAAATAAAGAGGGGGGAAGCACCACTGGTAGCTGTTTTGGAGGGTAGAGATGATATTTAGAGGATGGCAGTGAATTTGAAAGGTAACGGTTTTTAGAAAAGTAGTTAAAAGTAAAGATTAACCCTCTTCTTGTGTCTGAGTCTTGTTGCCTATTTTGAGTTTGTAATAACATTTTATTGATGAGAGATATATATGTGTATTTTTTTCTGTGTTAAAAATATCTCACCGTTAGTAGAGGAAAATACCAGTGTTGGGTACTGAGGGTATTTAGTAAGGAAGTGTGCATAAAGTCCAGTTTACAGCATAAAAAAGCCAAACCCATTAAAAAAAAAAAAAGGAAAACTACATCAATTTCAGTGATCCCTGAAGTCTAACTTTTGAATATTCAAGCAGATTGGATATTATGAAGAGCTGTCAGTACTTCACAGCTATGGATGCCAAAGCAATTATGTTTGCAAACCTTGAGATGCATCAGCCTGGTTTTTTACCCTCTGACTTGGGAGCAGGGAAGCAATTTGGCTGAATATTTAGGCAATTAATGTTGGAATTAGCTCCAACTTTTGAATTTTAAGGAGTTTATAAAACTATAACCAGGTATAAATGAACTTTCTGACACTTTTGAAAGAATCCTGTTTTCTGAATCAGGCATTAGCTTCAAATTGGCAAAAGTTGGACTTTAAAATGTGGGTGGAGGTAAGAGCAGGGCTCTGACAATCCTGTCCCCGCCTGAGCTTGGAGCTGTTGTGAAGCATGAAGTGCTGGAGCTCCAGCCCCGGTGTCTTGTTGACAGCACCTGGGACCTTGCAGCTTTGGGACAAATTGAGTGGCGGGGTCCAGGGAAGATGACCTGGGAGATGGAAGTTTTCTGACTTATATTCATTCTGCTTCTTACTCTGCCCTCCCTTTGGAAAGAAGCTGCTCTCTCCTAGGTGGCTTCTCCAACATTGACATGGGCTGTTTGAGTTAAAGATTTTTAGAAGCAACTCATTTGTTGGCCTCCTTTATCCCCTGGAAAGTGGGATCAGCTGCCAGGGTGGGTATGGACTGGACCTCACTGGAGAGGGGGAGGTGGCAAGGCATGACTGTGGGAAGAGATTTGTATTCAGTCATGTCAAAATGCTGCTAGTATTTTATTTTGAGAAGGCAAGTTAAGGTTTGTAAAGGTTTACGTCTCCCAGAACCTAAAAGGAAATGTCACAACATGACAGAAGACGTACATCTAAGGTCAAGGCTTTGTTATTGCTGAATTTCGAGGCCCTACTGCAGGCAGCAGAGAGGCAGGGTCTTTAGGGAAAGGTTAAAACATTTGTATAGGCAGACTTTTAGGCAAACAAACAATATGTGAGTTGCTACTTGTTCTGGCTTTACCGATAAGTGATGTGAATGGTGAGGTCATGTGAGGGTGTCTCTTTCAATTCTCTAGTTATAAATTGCATTCTCAGTTTTTCCAGTATGGTGATGAATTGATGTCCAGGAACAATGAAAAAGTAAGTACTGTGACATTAAAAATTGAATTCATTTAATGGGTAACTTCCAGTCGGTTGCAGCAAGGAGCTATTGCATCATTATGGAAGATAAAGATCTTGTCTGGTTATTACTCTCTAAATTCTAGATTCTGTGTTATTAAAAAAAGATGCTCCCCTTCCATGCAGGTTTTCAAGTTGGGAACACTTGAAGGCTCCATTCAACACCTGCTCACCTAACGTTTGCCTTAGGAATGATCGTATGGCAAGAGAAGCCTTTACTAAGCCTGCTTGGGACTTTGTTGTCAATATAGGCTGTCTTAGGTGCTGCGTAGCAGACTAGGTGTGAGTAAGTAGAGGTTTATGGAAAGCAGTGTAATTCAAGTGTCATCTCTGATTTCCACTGAAATGGGAAGACTGTAAGTGGGAGTAATTTGCATGTACGGAAGCTGGGAGAGTAGAAAAAAGTACATTTACTGAGCTTAGATTAATCCTCACACTCATTTCCCTCTTCTTTGAGTATCCCATAGCATAACTAGCATCAACCGAAGTGAAGTGTTTAAGATAGTCACACACAGCAATTTATACCTCTGCCTTGAGACATGTAGCCAAGACATTCAGCGTGTCCCTGGAGGAACCGTGGGGCAAGTCAGACTCCTACAGCAACACCCGACAGTGCTGGCAGGCAAAGCCCATGAGCTGCCTCTGGTATGCTCTAAACCACCCAAAACCAGAAGGGGGTGTTTGTCTTGAGTAGCATTCCTAAAGTATAATCTTGATAACGTGGGTTAAAGTTGCCTTATAACGTCCTGTAAACAGGAATTCACGTTTCCTTCTATCAGCTTTTGATTGTAAGTTGGATTTTAATGCATTAGTGCTAAAGGCTTGGTAGGTGGGTAAGTAGGTCTGTGTTTAAGGAATTTAAGTGTCATTTGACTGCAGAGCTTACTACTATTAAATACATGCTTTATGGTTTAGCTATTTTGGAGTTTAAATATAGATGTTCTTAGAAATCATTTCAAGTCCTTTTATGTCTAATAGTAATTTCTGTTTTTATCATGTAGACAGATCTGAGTGACTAATATTTTCACAGCAAAGACTAATCACATTACTTTCAGGTATATGTAGTCCCTGGGACAAGTGTGGGTTTTTTTGTTTTGTTTTGATTTTTTTTTTTTTTTAAATAGAACTAAACCAGTGCAGTACAAGTCTCATTTTCCTGCTGGCTCTTTCAGTTCAGGAGCTCCTGAAATACAGCTGTGAATTGTTTGCAGTTATATGGAGATCTTTTGACATTGATCAGCAAGGAAGGAACTAATACCATCGCATTTATTATCATCAGTGACACCAAGAAAGATCTCAATCTGATTGTCTGGGCTCAAACAAGCCTTGCAGCAACCACTACCCATTCTGGTCCTCTCTCATAGCTGGTTCCTAAGGTGACTCAAAAAGGTGGTGATCCTCATATGAGAAACGGAGAAGCTATTTCTGCTTTTCTACTCAGCCTTGCAAATCACTTAGCAGGAATCGGTGAAACATCCCAGCACAGAGAAGCCATTCATAATTTTTGAGGAATGAAGGTTTACACAGTTCAGGTTTACATTGTTTTAACATACTATACAACACTGGTGAAGGTGGAGACAAATGGCCATTTATTTATTGTTCTGCTTTTTCCATTAACCCATGGCCAAAGTAAACCACAGGCTCTTGTGGCCAATATGTTACTTCCTCAGTGTTAGAGCTGTAAGTCCCAGGCAAACTTTTTACATGGATTTGAAATGATCTTCTAAGATGTCCAAGTGAGTTGTTCTATTTAGTTGATTTATTTTTTTTCTTTTAATCTCATTAGAGGCTTTTTGTTTGAAAGCAGGGCACACAGAGCTAAAACGAACCAGGCATTGATACTAGACTTGGACTTTATACAGTTAGAGGCTAGTATGTTTGAGTTTTGAAAGGATGGAGAAAATTTCAAGTAAATTTTGAATACAGGTTTTGAAAGAAAGTAAAAAATTTTGGACCGGTTTTAGAGAATGGTGTTAGTATACCACAACTCTGAACAAAATTATTATATATGATGATTAATATATGGAATAAGCTGTCAATATTAGCAAAACAGACATATGGCTACCAGTAAATTAGTCATAATTTATGTAGTATACAATTATACGTTTCTGGTGGATTAAGACAGCAGTTTGATTTAAATTTTTCTTTCCAAATTCAAGAGAGTGGAAGTTTGACTTTTGTGCATAAGCAGGCTCCGTGATTTAAATTTTGATTCCCATTTCTGCCAGGAACTTCCTGCATAACCTTGGGAAAGTCATTTCATCATTGTGTGATTTTTAGTTCCTCACTGAATTGTTAAGGGTAGTAATGTGAAACCTGTAGCTGATACCCTATTCTGTTTAGGTATAGGTTTTGCCTATAGACACCTATATCTAACCATAAATGAATTATGCAACAGAAAAATGCATGTCCACTTTGGCAAACAATACTTGGTGAAGAACAACAGTCTATACGTGTCTCATAGTTTTATATAATGATATATAATGGTATCAGTAACCTGACTGCATTTATGAGAAATATTGTTAAGGGGAGTGTGTGTGAGCTTTTTTGTTTGAATAGAAGAATTTTTACTAATCCTTATTATTGATGATAGAAATTTTATGTAGAATTTGCCAGTGCCACATGCAAAATGTAGCCTATAATGAATTTTGATATTATAGTTTATTCCAAAATACCTGTGATCCACCAGAGTACAAGTTTATAAAAACATAATTAATTTTAGTCAAGGAATGAGCAGAAATTTCTTTTATAATATTTGGCTTTACACAGTGAGTGGGCAAATATTCCTGTGAAATCTAAGAGACTGTGATTGATGTAAAGCAACGAAGAGTAACATATTGAATACTATTACATTGAGAGGTATTAATAATGCATGTAATTCACCTGCTATTTTCCAAAGGCTTAATTCCTTTCCCATCTAGGAGGAGAGAAGGAACAGAGACGTACAGTGTCGGCAGGAATAAGTGGAGGATGGTGCCTGCAGGACCCTGTTCTGAGTGGAATTGCACAGATGATGGATTTTGCCAATTCTGGATTTTGGGCTGATTCTGTTGCATACTAGGAACCGATCTTAAAGAAGAAAAGGGAGCTGATCTCTACATAGAGGAGTACCTGGGTAGAGCTGTATGGAGCTTCAGGAGCACAAAAACACATATAGTAGCACAGATTGGTGCATGTAGCTCTGTCACTTGGAGCCTTTTCTGTTACCCTCCAAAAGCTCCCTTTGAACCTCAGAAGTGAGATGTTGTATTACATGGTGGAGAGACACAGTAAGAAGTCACAGAGCAGGGGAGGGAGGGCTGTTAGGGCTGCCGGGTGGTGCCAGTATAATCTGCATAGATTTTCAGTATTATCTGAATACTGTTAGTCTCCCTACATGCTGCTGGTGATTTCCAAGTGATCTGTGATTTGTCTCTGGCCACAACAAACTTCTGTCATCCCCATCACTCACCATAGCCTGGTTCTGCAGAGTGCCATATTGCAGTGATCCCTGCAGATGTCCCTCCTGGGGGGTGGTGTTTTCAATTTCTCTATGTTTTCAGTCCATTTTATGTGGAAAAAAGAGCAAGGATGAGGATTTCGGTCAGTGCAGCTGTGGCGCAGGAGGTCACGGTGGCATCCTGGCCTGGTGGAGGTCAGGAGAGTGGTGTCCACAGCTTGCTATATGCAAGATGTTAGAAAGTGAGTTTACCTCCTTGGTTTCTGAAACTGAATTAATGATCCAAGGATAGTATTGTTGAGCTAAAAAGCTGTCTTCACAGTTGTCTTATACTAATTCCCATTTCTGAATCAACTGACTTACACTAATTAAAACCTATATTTAACCAAATCTGGTTATAAACAATTCATGAAGATCAAGAGATGGGATTTTTTTTTTTTTAAAGGAATTGTGTGTGTGTATGCCTGTAAAGAATTTTCTATCACTCCATATAAAATGTCTTTTTATTTTTCTGCTCCTAATTTAAGCTTAAATTTTCTTTTTGTGAGTGGTTTGAATATGTATTGTTCTAATGATTGTTTCAGGAAAAAATTGTCATAAACCAGCTGTGCATTAACAGTGCATAGTTATGGCCTACAGGAGGCTGAGTGCCTGGAGAGAAAGGTTTCTTAGTTCTATATGCATGATGTTTTATTTACATCTGTGTAACAAAAAACCCCCATGCAGTATATGTTTTCTGATCATATGTATTATTTAAAAAAATATATATAAGCATGTTGCCACAACAAAAGCGTATGATGTGTCTTCAGTTTCCTGACATACCCTTCAAGGCACAAACCAGTTTGGTGAAGGGGCTGGGCTGCAATAGCTGGAAGTTGCTACATCCCGGTGAGGCAAGAAGGAGCATCTCCGCTTTCTCCCCTAATGTGCCTGTGCATGTTTCATCCTGTTGTACTTCTCTCTCTCCTTTGAATTCTAGCTGATAAGAGCTGTGGAGTTTCTCCTAGGATATCTCCGAGGGTAACGTTTGAAAAGTTACGGTAAGTGTGTGGCACGTTTGAGCGTATTCATGGTTAAGGTTATTTTTATCTTCTGAAATGCCAGTGGTGGTCAGTAGTAATCTTGGACAATTGGGTACTCTTCTCAATAAACATAGGCAAAGGTGATAAAGATGTTTACTGCATGCTTTAAATTGTTGATAGGCAACAAAACTACCCAGAGCTACTTTTATTTTCTATAAGGCTCTGGGTAATAGCAATGTGCAGGGTGGGAGGCTTATATTGCCAGGGTAAGGTGCAGCTTTGCACCAGCCCCCGCGAGTCTGAGAACAGAAAATTTCTCCTGGCTTACTTAAAATACAGGAGGAGCTGTATGGAGAAATCCATTTAAAAAGGACAGTCTGTAAATCAGAAGAGATTTAGAGGTTTATCTGCACCAGATAAGCTGTTGCTGCTACAGTACAAATACCTGAATAATAATGGCTTCGTGGCAAGAAGGAACTGCAGTATTGGGATTATTCCTTCTGCGGTAACTGGTAATTTCTCAGGTTTTGAGCTAGCTCAGTGTTTCGAGCTAGGAGAGCTCAGGGTTATGAGCTAGCAGACTCAGGGTTTTGAGCGATAGAAGTTGGGTTACTGCTGGGCCTGTTGCACCGGTTTTGGATGGCAATACCTGGGGCTGGCTCAGGATGGACTCTGCCCCAGTCCTGGTGGGAAGCGAATGTTTTTCAGTCTGTGGGTGTTACTTCTGGCAGGCCTTCTCTCTGGAGTGGTTCCAAATTTGGCTTCTTGTGTTCTAAAAAAAACATTTGGAATTCTTGAACAGAGAAACAATAATGGTTCATATGCTATTTTGAAGGAGTTAGTTGGAAAGAACCACCAGACTTTCCTCCGCAAATGGATAATCATAATGTTTCCAGATGGCTTAGGTAATTTTGTCCCAGTCAGAAGCAGGAAGATGGGAACAAACTAAGCCAAAGGTAGGCAGTATGCTTTCTGACTGCTCTAACAGGGGATTTGTTGAAGTAGGAGACAGGGAGCTGAAGGTTGTAGAAGAGCTGTCCAACAAAGAGCATGGCATACTTCTTGGCATTGCCACAGGAATAGTTTTGGAGAAAGCAATGGTTAGGGTTTTTTCATGCTGCTGTTTTTCTCCTGGAAAATGCCATTTGGTCAAAATTTTGTTTCCCTGCTGGAAAAATCAGACTTCAGTGATGCTTTGGATTTTTTTTGGTGGGTAGGGGAGCAGTGAGGAGGGAGACAGAAGCGGTGTCCTGTTACACTGAAAACACCAGTTCTGAGGTGGTATGTTTCTATATTTGTATTGACTTTTTTATTCTGAGTGTGTGCACCTTGAAGCTATAAAAGCACCTGAAATAAAAACTTCAGTTTTACCATACACAATGCTTTAATTTGCCTGAAATCCCTTTGAATTGTTCTGGTTTTTGGCTCAAAAACCCACTTTTGTTAATCCTGATTTGGAATGTTGTTGCTTTTTTAAAAAAAAAAAAAAGAAAAAGTGGAATTTTCCATGGAGATGAATCTCAGTTCTAGAAAATCTTTCATCTTATCTGTATTGTTCAAGTGTTGAAATAATTAAGTGGATTATTGTTTCATGTCTTTAGTATTATCAGGCAAAGTGCAGAATATAATATCATGACATTATATTCTAATAAGGTAGTAATTATCCTCTTGTATTTGTTCTGATTCCCACCTGGGATGGGCCTGTCAAAATGTTCCATATGACTATAATGTCATATATAAGCCACACCCTTCTTGAATTTTGTCTTGTGGACATATACCAATTGATTAAACTTGTTGATTTAAAACTTCTTGATCCCTAGTGAAGACCAACACCAACTGCACATCATCAACTATTGGAACTATTGGAAGGATTTATACTCAGTAGTCTTATTTTGTAGGTGCTGTCCCTGTCCCACCACTTTATTTGGTGGATACCTTTAATGGGTCTAGATTAGTAATGCTGTAAGAGGTGCACTATATTCGTGACAGCAAGCCCAAACAGTAATTATGGATAGCTTAACTCTTTTGGAATTAATTGTCTTGTGTGCAGAATTCTTGGGGTTTGTTTTGGTTTTGGTTTTTGGGGTTTTTTTTGGTCTTTGGGAGCTTTTTGTGTACTGCCTTAGACCCTGGCACAACAGTGGGCCTTATGTCCTAATATTGCCATGTTAAGTGTGGGACAATGATTATTGATACGAGCTTGCTGAAACAGAGTTGCAGTCTGGGGCTGAGAAAAATAGATCCTTGGACTCTTAGCCATCCTTTTCACGCTGCTGCCTGTTGTTTTCTGCTGAAGAACAGCGTGAGGCCGATAGCCATGAGGCACAGCTCAGATGTAGAAACACAGAGGACTAGAAAAGAGCTGTGGAAACATAAATGGCTGGTATTACAAAAGAGGCCAGAAATACCCTCATTTTTTTTTTTTACGGGGGGCTGACAATTGCAAATTCTGCTTGGAACCGAGCTTGCTGCTGAAGTGTGGAATTTGTCCAATGTGGGTTTAAACAATGCATTGTTGCCTTGAGAACAGCACTTAAAAACTAAAGCACTTTGCCAGTAGATCAGATGGGGATTCTGAAACTTAGAAGACGAAGGTCAAAGCTTGCGCAGTGCTAAGCACCTATGACAAAAAATACCATCACTTGAAATTGAGAGTCTTCAGCACCTTGTGGAAAGAGATCTGAAATCAGCCACCTCTCTTCAGAGTCAGCGTAACTCTCTCTCTATTTTATTTTTTAAAAACCAGATATTTCAGAGTTCTTAAATTCATGGTAGTAACTCAGTAGTCTTAAGCCAAACCATTATGCTTTCAAGTCAATGTGCAAGTATAAAAGAGTCTTGCCAAATAAAATTGGGGCAAAACCCACCAGACCTCTACTAAAGTTGTAATCTCACTGATGTGTGGGTAGGAGTTACGTTCTTAAATTGTTTTGCTGTCCATACTGGAATTGTTGCCGAAGAAAATTTTCTAAGTAAGTTTGGCTCTCTGAAAACTGGTCATAGGCTATATTTGCATCTCGATGAATCCGGGTAAAGAAGTCATTTGCAGCATGTCCTTGGTTTATTTGAAATGTTATCCCCTGAAAATTACTGGGCATATCT
Source organism: Aptenodytes patagonicus (assembly GCF_965638725.1). Taxonomy (NCBI): domain Eukaryota; kingdom Metazoa; phylum Chordata; class Aves; order Sphenisciformes; family Spheniscidae; genus Aptenodytes; species Aptenodytes patagonicus. Next base: position 152,259,546 of record NC_134950.1, read on the forward strand.
AGACTTCAGGCTTTATTCTTGTTGGCTTGTGCAACCAACATCTTTTTATGCACCCCCAGATTCTCCCCATCTCTACCAATTTCCGTTCTCTATTGATTTTCTCTTCTTTCTTGCTTCCTCTTTCTTCTCCATCATTGCTGCTTGCACGCTCGTTTTCTTTCTAGCCTTTGCTACCCTTTCCATTAGCTCCAAGTCACATGGCTACCTAAACCAACAAAAATCTAATGTTGATGCCCTGCTCGTTTCAGTTCAGTGGTAACCTTGTCTGTCTCCTCCTGGTTGCCTCTCTTCTTTCAAACCTTAGTAGCAATTTAGGCCAATCTTAAGTCTGGGATGGCTGAAACGCCATACCTGTGAACCGCAGCTGCTGCGTGGGGCAGCGACTGGCCGTAGAGCAGGCGGTGCTTGTGCTGCTGAAGCATCCTCCTCCTGTGCAGGCTTCAGTCAACTGGTTTTGCTCTCTTTCCCCCAGGATTTGGCCTAATATTTCTCAGTCTTAACTACTTGCTCTAATTATATTAAAATGCTCATAGATAACATTTTAGTGAACATTAGTAGATTTTTCCCTCCTCTGAATGTTTCCCATTTTCATTTAAAGTTGATGATTCACAAATACCTGAGGAGAGACACTAGTGTATCCTGAATTGGTGCAATGCACAGTGCTGGTGTTCTTGACTTCCACTTGACTGTTGATGAATCCTGTTTCCAGTTTGGCCTGCAAGTATTTTTGTTTGTCATTGTGTTTATCTGTTAGCCTGTTGTGACACTGTCGATTCTGAGCAGTAATTTTCTGAGCTTAAATAACCCAAGTTTTGAACTTTCTGACCAGTATTATTAAATGGTGACAGAATTAGTCAAGGAGAAAAAACCTGTTCTTGACGAACTGCCCTAATGCTATTGAATAGACTAAAATTAGCCCTGTCATTCTTCCTCTTGCTTTTAGGCATCTCAGGGTAATTATAATTGGCAAAGCCAGCCAAGCTATACCTCAAATGAGCTGAAGTTTTAATGCAATTTTTTTGATGATTTGCCTTTCCCTCTAAGTAAAACAAAGATAATAAAGATTAAGTTAACGGTTGCTTTTTCTTACAGAGTGCGTATCTGACAAACAATGAACCGGTGGTAAATTAAAGGCAAATATTCAAGCAGAATAAAATAATAATAATCAAAAAGTGGAGTAGACAGCAAATGCAGCTGATGCTAAGGAGGGCTGGGTCTAGTCCCAATTCTGATGTTTTGGTTAGTTAAAAGCTGTGATTATGTTCCACATGAACTGCAACTTCGTATATGCATTTTGCATTTATTAACTATGTTATGAAGATGATACAGACGGAGACAAAACTGTTACGGAGGATTTGGGATGGAACAAGCATGCTAATGAGCCTGTGCAAAAATGCATCTATTAGCCAGATGGTGAGTTACACTGGCATTAGCTTCTGTTTACCATCTGTTTAATCCTCAGAAAGAGGCAGGAAAGGAGCTAGAAGTGGTATAGAGGAACAGCAAACAGTAATAGTGTAGTAACCTTCACAATATGTCCTGAATGTTGCTTTTCTTAAGTAGTTAGACTGAAATATCCATTTCTTGTATCTGGCGGTGGCTACCAAAATATCACAAATTCTGTAAGTTTCTCTGATGCTCAGTTCTCCCCTGCATCCCCCCTCCCCAGCATTCCCTGTAAAAGGAAGACAAGTAGTCCCTCATCGTGAGCAAAACACTTACCATCGTTCAAAGCAAGTTGCAATTTAAAAAAAAAAAAAGCTTTAAACCACTAAACAATGCTTATCACTGGGAGGAAAAAGAAAAAAAGGTCCTGAATTTAGAGAGAGAGAAAAACCTTAAGGGCAACTAGTCCAATCACCTCCTCAATAAAAATGTTTTTTTAAATGCAGTTTGCAGTCTTAAACTTCTCAAATTATGGAGTGACAAAGTCAGGAAAAATAAATGCCAAAAGTGGTATTGACAGAGGTCTGTATTTTAGGCTGAAACTGGAAAACTGAATTGATTAACATTGTCCTTACGCAAAGGCACTTGAATCTTACAGTTTATTTTTGCTTATTCGCTAGAGGGTAGCAGAGAGAGCAAGCGAGAGCACAGCTTGTGCTTGGTAGAAATGAGTTCGCTTGCTAGCTTCTATATTCTTAGACAAATCTGGTGCCCTTCAGGCTCCTTGGCAGAGCAGAAAGGGTACGTTTGATGCTCTAGGTGTAAACCAACAGCATAAAACTTAAGAGCATTCTTAATGCGATTTGATACAATTCTAAATCATTCCTGCTTTTAGCATTGTTAATAACTGTATTTTTTTTAAGCTTATAAATATAAGCATTTTCAAGATGCACATTTTTCAGGAAGCACATTTTCAGGAGGACTATATTGTGCATAGGGGACACTGTCAAATTTAAGTGGTAGATAATTTTAAAATTATTTTTAAAAAAACTTTATTAGTAGATAATTTTAAAACAATACCTTGACCTTAGAAGGTTACTGCTCTTCTAGGCTGTATTTGTATACGTACCATGGAAATAAACACCTGCAGTCCAAAAATTTCCTGGTGCCACCACATTAAATAGCTGACAAAACAAACCATTATACTGTGCACACCACTCTCCACCTGATTAGCGCACCCCTAACACAGCACTGGAAGACACGCTCGCACAGCAGGAGTTAGGAACCTGTTGGGTGAACATGCCTGTGTTCAGTGTTGTTCATAATCTCTTTTGACATGGAAGAAGGAACATGCTAGGCTTTCTGAACAGAAGCTTGTATCTCAGCACAACTAGAGATCTCTGTACAATATGCCACAAAGAAAAATTACAAAATGTTACAAAATGTTTACACTTTTTCTTAAAAAAACATAATTCTCATTGTCTGTTGTCATTATCCAGGAGTATATCCCAATTTTATGCTTTCTGTCTAGCCTCTCTCTCTCTCCTTTCCCTTTTTTGTACTTCATATTTACTATTCTTTTTCTTTCCTTCTTAATCTTCTTGCATTTTATCTATTTAAATTCTCCAATAAAAGAGACCTTCTGGCACGTCTACTATTACTGCCTGCAAATTCAACAGATTTCAGTATGAGTTACCTGTATCCTTTCCAGGGTACAGATCTCTGAAGGAATATCATGAGAAGAGTTTCAGAAAGCTGTGTTGAAGTGTGGCCATCTACTCTTACGGTATTAACAGGCAAGCCAAAAATGTTGCCCTACAGCAACACACCCCTGCCATCAATATTTACTGCAGTGTATGCTCTCTGGCATTTAAGAAGGACGATTTTAAAGTTACGCAATTTTATGAGGTGGTGTTAAAGGTAATACTTAACTGGCTGAGGCTGATGTCGTTGCTATGTTAGAAATCATTCTTTCTTTCCAAAATAATTCATATTGTGGTTTGCCTTTATTTGCTTGTGATGATGTAGAAAATTGGATCAGGAAAAACCTGCTTAAAATTTTTTGCCCGTCTTTGTTGTGTGTAATCTATTGGGCATATGGTAATAAAAAGGGACAATTCATTAAGTAGTGGGACTATTTGCCAACAAGAGGAGCCATTTGAAGTATTGCTCACTTCCCAAATAGCACTTAAGGTCCAAAGAAACACCTTTTTGTAATCTGTTTATATTGTGCTTGTAAAGGAAGAGTATGGACTGAAAATCTGTGTTGCCATCCTCCCTTCCCCCTTCCTGTCCCCATACACACATAAAGATGAGATGTCCCCTAATGCGCCCGCTGTCCCTTGCAACCTTTGAAGCTTTTGTATGTGCCTTTGTGCCAGCCCTGCCTTGCAGATGAGGAGGCAGGGGTCTTAGGTGTTGCCCAGCTTGACGTTCTGCCCATTAAGTGTTTTTTGCGGGGAAAAAAAATATTTGGGAATCCTTTGAATGGTTCATCCCTTTGCATTAAAACCTTTCTCAATTTCTACCTCACTTCTGGTCTGAATTCCACAAAGAAACTGAAATCCACAGAGGGGATTCATAAATGTGCTCCTTATTAAATATTATGCAAAACAAAAAAGAAAACATGTTGATGTAGAGAACTGTCCTCCTTGTTTTGCTGATTCAAATGTTTCGTGATTAAACATTTAGAAACCAAAACTGAAATATAAACTCACTTTGTATGCTGTATAAAAAATTAAATATGGTCCTTTTCATCAAATTGAATTACCACATCAGTCTTCAAAGACTTTGGAGGCTTTGGAAGCTTTGTGTTGCAGCACAGCAGACAGATGTCCTGCCTAGGGTTGGCGCTTTATCGTGTTTCACTTGTGTGATGGATCATGTCTGTGCTCTGTTCTTTTATCTCTGTTATAGAAGATATTTTGGACTTTGATTCATACCAGGGAGTGTAAATAATGCAATTGGTTCTGATGTGCTCCAGTGAGAGGGAGCCATCAGACAAGCAAAGGCCAGATAATATCTCATCTACCTGAAATCTAGATTGGAATTAGCTGCAAAACCAGTTATATTGCTCATTTTCAATGAGTTTGTTATGCATTTTTAATGAATTCTTTTAAGACAACTTTTAAAAACAAATTTCTACAAAATTATGACATTCATTTTTATAGACATACCACTAGATATTTATCTTTACTGCAAAGCTGCTCAGGAAACTGAGATTTGAATAGCAGTTCTGAGACTGCCACTCCACCACAGCAGTAATTAGTGCAGTCTTAAGCAACTTCTTGCTACTCTTTCCTTCATCACAAGAGGCTCACATCTGCTTTTCCCCCATTGCTTTAAGTCTGTGGTTTTCAGCTCCTCCTCCTTCCCCCCTCCAGTCTGCAGATTCCTGTGTTGCAAATGTACAGGAGCCTGCCAACAACGTGCTCCCTTCTCTTCACTGAGGGTGAGAGGACCCTAATACTTTCTATTAGTATACTTGTTCAAAAAAAGTATGTCAGGAAGCATGGGGAATGTAAGCAGCTGTGATGTATAAGTAATAAATGCTCACCTAGTGGGTGCTGATCTTGAATCGGGTAGGTTTAAGACTTTCCCAGTCCCTGTCTCTGCAGTCATGTATAATATTCCAGTTAAAAATAACTGGTTTGAAGTTCATTTTTGTCCAGGATCCTGTTAGTGGTTGTACAATGTGTATATGTAGAAACTCCTCTACCCCATGCCCCAAAACAAAATGAGCACCAGTCTCTCCCAGTCCCAGAATTTTGAAATCTCAACTACTTTGGTGTTTGGGGCTGGAGTGTTTTGGGGAATCTGTCTTTGAAATATTACCTCCTGCCTCTGTTTTATGGCCTTTTCTTCCATCCCTTCACACTGTGCTTTTTGCCCAGAATTTGCTAAACGGTAAGCACCAAGCTGCTGTGCTTTGAGTCCTGTGGCAAAATCGATAGCCCAGCTCAAGTGCATCTACACCAATGCACGCAGCATGGGCGGCAAACAGGAGGAGCTGGAAGCCATTGTGCAGCGGGAGAGATACGACTTAGTCGCCATCACAGAAACATGGTGGGGTGACTCTCATGACTGGAGTGCTGCAATGGATGGCTATAGACTCTTCAGAAGGGACAGGCGAGGAAGGAGAGGCGGTGGGGTGGCCCTGTATGTTAGGGAGTGTTTCGATTGTCTAGAGCTCAATGATTGTGATGATGATATGGTCGAGTGTTTATGGGTAAGGATGAGGGGGAAGGCCAACGAGGCAGATATCCTGCTGGGAGTCTGTTATAGACCACCCAACCAGGATGAAGGGGCGGATGAAGCGTTCTATAAGCGGCTGGCAGAAGTCTCTCAATCGCTAGCCCTTGTTCTCGTGGGGGACTTCAACTTCCTGGGCGTCTGCTGGAAATACAACACGGCGGAGAGGAAGCAGTCTAGGAGGTTCCTGGAGTGTGTGGAAGACAACTTCCTGACACAGCTGGTAAGTGAGCCGACCAGGGGAGGTGCCTCGCTCGACCTGCTGTTTACAAACAGAGAAGGACTGGTGGGAGATGTGGTGGTCGGAGGCCGTCTTGGGCTTAGCGACCATGAAATGGTAGAATTCTCGATTCTTGGTGAAGTAAGGAGGGGGGCCAGCAAAACCGCAACCATGGACTTCTGGAGGGCGGACTTTGGCCTGTTCAGGATGGTGGTTGAGAGAGTCCCTTGGGAGACAGTCCTGAAGGGCAAAGGGGTCCAGGAAGGCTGGACGATCTTCAAGAAGGAAGTCTTAAAGGCGCAGGAGCAGGCTGTCCCTGTACGCCATAAGAAGAACAGGCGGGGAAGACGACCGGCCTGGCTGAACGGGGAGCTCTTGCTGGGACTCAGGAAAAAAAGGAGAGTTTACCGCTTGTGGAAGAAGGGGCAGGCGACTCAAGAAGAGTACAGGGATCTCGTTAGGTCGTGCAGAGAAGAAATGAGAAAGGCAAAAGCCCAGCTAGAACGCAATCTGGCCGCTGTCGTTAGAGACAACAAAAAAAGTTTTTACAAATATATTAATAACAAGAAGAGAGCCAAGGAGAATCTCCATCCTTTATTGGATGCAGGGGGGAACATTGTCACCAAGGATGAGGAAAAGGCTGAGGTACTCAATGCCTTCTTTGCCTCAGTCTTTAACAGGCAGACCAGTTATCCTCAGGGTACTCAGCCCCCTGAGCTGGAAGACAGGGACAGCGAGCAGGATGAACCCCCCATAATCCAAGAGGAAGCAGTCAATGACCTGCTACGCCACCTGGATGCTCACAAGTCTATGGGGCCGGATGGGATCCACCCGAGAGTGCTGAGGGAGCTGGTGGAGGAGCTCGCCAAGCCACTCTCCATCATTTATCAGCAGTCCTGGTTAACGGGGGAGGTCCCGGACGACTGGAGGCTTGCCTATGTGACGCCCATCCACAAGAAGGGCCGGAAGGAGGATCTGGGGAACTACAGGCCTGTCAGCCTGACCTCGGTGCCGGGGAAGATTATGGAGCGGTTCATCTTGAGGGCGCTCACAAGGCATGAGCGGGACAACCACGGGATCAGGCCCAGCCAGCACGGGTTCATGAGAGGCAGGTCCTGCTTGACCAGCCTGATCTCCTTCTATGACCAGGTGACCTGCCTAGTGGATGAGCGAAAGGCTGTGGATGTGGTCTACCTGGACTTCAGCAAGGCCTTTGACACCGTCTCCCACAGCATTCTCCTCGAGAAGCTGGCGGCTCACGGCTTAGACAGGTGTATTCTGCGCTGGGTAAAAAACTGGCTGGACGGCCGGGCCCAGAGAGTTGTGGTGAATGGAGTTCAATCCAGTTGGCGGCCGGTCACGAGCGGTGTTCCCCAGGGCTCAGTACTGGGGCCGGTCTTGTTCAGTATCTTTATCAATGATCTGGATGAGGGGATCGAGTGCACCCTCAGTAAGTTTGCAGACGACACCAAGTTGGGTGGGAGTGTTGATCTGCTCGAGGGTAGGAAGGCTCTGCAGAGGGACCTGGACAGGCTGGATCGATGGGCCCAGGCCAACTGTATGAGGTTCAACAAGGCCAAGTGCCGGGTCCTGCACTTGGGCCACAACAACCCCATGCAGCGCTACAGGCTTGGGGAAGAGTGGCTGGAAAGCTGCCTGGCGGAAAAGGACCTGGGGGTGTTGTTTGACAGCCGGCTGACCATGAGCCGGCAGTGTGCCCAGGCGGCCAAGAAGGCCAAAGGCATCCTGGCCTGTATCAGAAATAGTGTGGCCAGCAGGAGTAGGGAAGTGATCGTGCCCCTGTACTCGGCACTGGTGAGGCCGCACCTCGAATACTGTGTTGAGTTCTGGGCCCCTCACTACAAGAAGGACGTCGAGGTGCTGGAGCGTGTCCAGAGAAGGGCAACGAGGCTGGTGAGGGGTCTGGAGAACAAGTCTGATGAGGAGCGGCTGAGGGAACTGGGGTTGTTTAGCCTGGAGAACAGGAGGCTGAGGGGAGACCTCATCGCTCTCTACAACTCCCTGAAAGGAGGTTGTAGCGAGGTGGGTGTTGGTCTCTTCTCCCAAGTAACAAGCGATAGGATGAGAGGAAATGGCCTCAAGTTGCACCAGGGGAGGTTTAGATGGGGTGTGAGGAAAAATTTCTTTACTGAAAGAGTGGTTAAACATTGGAAGAGGCTGCCCAGGGAAGTGGTTGAGTCCCTATCCCTGGAGGTATTTAAAAGACGTGTAGATGAGGCACTTAGGGACATGGTTTAATGGCATGGTGGTGTTGGGTCGATGGTTGGACTCGATGATCTTAGAGGTCTTTTCCAACCTCAGTGATTCTATGATTCTATGATTCTGTCATCTGGATTCTTAAACCCTTCAAGCAGGCTGAAGCAATCTCCATTTCTTTGGCTTCTCAAGCATTTTTTCTACGCAGAAGTATGTATCTATTGCGTAAGTACAACTTTTCACCAGAAAAGGCTGAAGTGGCCTCTGGCTCTGCCAGTGTCATGCATGCCATGATGATATCACCTAGACGACGTTCGTACCATTGGACACTGATGCTTTAAACTGCACTGCTCCTGTGGTTTGGGATCACGCTTTCCCTAGTATTAGCCCTCTGGTGAGTCTGACAGTTTTTCTCCAGATGTTTGCAACAGATGTTGTCTCAGTATGGGGGGAAAAAGGGGCGTCACCTTCATAATCAAAGGGCAGCTCATGTAGATACATGGACCAGCCTACTGTATGTATTAAATAGAATTTATGTAATATCAAATTACCTAACAGTGATGAAGTAGAAATGTATTGATTTCTCATCATCCCTGCTTATTTATCTCATCTGCTTTTTCCTTCTGTTGTCTCCTTTTTATTGGCCAATGTGTGTATGCTTTTTTTGAGGGTGAGCTTGTCTATTTATGTTTAGAAAATGCCAATCATTTTGTTGATACTATCAAATCATAAGTAATAGTAGTGTGATTCAGTGTGCATAGCATATGCGTACCAATGTTTAAGAATTTTATGAATTTTCTTACACTGTATTTATGAGCCCCCAGAGTATTTTACATACATTCAGGCCACTTCAGTTCCTGTGCTTGATGTAATTAAACTGGCCTATTGAATTTTTTTTAACTAATCAACCTTGATGACCTCTCATTAATAAACAACTTGTTAAATGATAAATTTCTGCAAGCATGGACTTATTATTCAAGAAGCTAGTGAAAATAATAGTTTGGAAGGCACAAAACCATCTACAAATTTGCAGTTTATGTAAGGATAGCCTAGAATATGGAAAAATTTCAGTAAAGACTGAAATGTTTTGAAAGTAGGATGATCATGCAAAACCATGCAGGGATACAAATGGCAAGTGTACATGTATGCACGTTATTTCCATGAGCCATTCAACTAATTTTTGCTCAGTGCCAAACCTTGCATCACTGTTATTTCCACCTTCTTGTTCTTGATGCTGCAAATGTATGTTAACCAGTTGTTATTTTTAAAGGACTTTATGTATTTACTTTGCATGGGTAGGCTCTTGTATAAATTAGGTTTAATATACAGATGTGTATATGGCCATGTGTGTACAGCATCGTGCCTGAAGTGCGTGCCCCTGCTCCAGCTTGCTGCAAGTTTCCTTCATTTCCTTCATTTCCTTCATTTCCTTCATTTCCTTCATTTCGATCCCTTGTTAGGCTGTGACTGAGTAATCTTATTAAAAATTGTCCAAAGCCAACACTTTACAATAGTCTCATTGCATTGCTTTAGGTGAATATAGATATGCCCTGAATATAGAAACTGAGTGTGGATGCTTAATTGATATTGGTAGTGTAACGGGTTATTTCAATTCTTAATCTTTGAGCATTTTAGTAATAAAACCTGCATATATTGTGATCTGTGAGTGCCTTTATCATCACTATTAAGGCCTTTTTCTGTCTCTCCCCTGCTTATGTTTTTGGTTAGGAAGAAATGTGGATTTTAAATCTAGTAAGCAGCTGATTTCATGTAGTCTACATAAATGAGAGTTATGAAAGCACAGTGTGTTTAGTGAGGGAAGGCCCGTGATGACCTTGCCTCCCTGAGGACAAGGAGCATTCTGGATGCCATTCCACAATCTTTCATTTTTATTGGATATTTGGAATATCTTCATTGAGAAGTTACTGGCCTTTGTTACAGATTTTAAGGGTATGACCTATGAGGTATGGAGGCAGCATGGATTGTCCGCAGGGTGCCTGGATGTTTTAATAATTTAAAATGTTTAATATATCTTAGCTTTCAGGAATGCCCAGGGAAGGGAGTGCAGGGGAAGTCACCCTCACCAGCAGTGCTTTCTGTGCAGCAGTGGAAGCCCTTATTCAATGGGGATGAGAGAATGTTTTGGCTATTTTAGTTTTTTTTTTAATCTCCCTTGTACTTATGCAGGGGGGAAGTGTATTTGGCACATTGTAAGCACTGATTTTCTCAGTAGGAAAAACAAGACAGTGTCAAATGAAGCTGTACAACGGACTCCAATCCCTGGGGTTAGATCAGGAAAGTCCCCTTTATATCTAAAGGGAAAGGGGGTATTTAGGTGCAGCCTTGCCTGCTTTGTCTCCGTCAGGCATGCAAAACCGTGGGATTAGCAGATGCAGTTTAAGTGGCCTCATGCTGGAAGTGGCACAATAGTTTGTTGGTGCATAACTTGTGTCTGTTGACCTGGTCGCTGGTACCTCAGTGCTAATGCCCAGACAGAGGAGTCAGCAGTCACTTTCACTGTGTCTGCTTTGTAAGAACAGTCAGCGGAATAAAGCAAATGCCCAGTGGAGATTAAATCTATACACACTGAGTCTTCATTCGCAAAGTCCTAATGGTGGTGGTAGAAACAGTAGGGGGAACGACAGGTTTTTACAGTTATTCATCCTCTTTTGCTGAGGAAGAAGACAAAATGCAGTCTCAGGAACTTTGCATCTCGCTGGATGGTTTCTCATTCTCATACGAATCTGGTTGATTAATAGGTGATGTGTGCAGCGACAGTTTTCTGGTGCACCTTCTGTCTGCCGAAGCCCTGACATGTGAGTACACAATATGCAGAGCTTCCACATCAGCTCTGAATTTCAGCAGTAATTTGTTTTTGGTATCTCAAGGTAGAGCTAAATATGTTAATGATTTTAATTTTTCCTGAGTATTTCTGAATCCAGACCTCATTTATCTTAATGATTTGTCTAACCTCCATTAAGTTTTTGAATAACTGTGTAGGCTAGAGAAGCCTCAAGAGAAGTAAGGCAGTTAACTTCATTGCAACTTAGTGGAGTTTGGACACGAGTTATTTATGCTTTTTTGAAAGTCTAATTGGTAGTACTACTTGTTATTTTTCTTTTTTCAAAAGAAGCACAAAGTAGCGCTGGTAAGTTTTATGTATTTTTTTTTTGTGCAAGATACTGTATTCCGTGCATCTCCTGGGGTCTGTTTGTGTTGCCTGCTCTGGCTGCTATGCCGCAACAAAGAAACTGCTTAATAATGTTAATTCAGTGTTTTGATCGGAAATCTTTTTTTTGTTTCCGAACAAGAATGAGCTCCTTCCTGTGTTTCCTTGTAGTCCTCTTGTAGCATTACAGGCTCCTTTGTTCTTTTCTGTTCTCGCTAGGGAACTACCCCAGTTTCGGCAGCAAGGCAGACTGCTTGCCAAGCCGCCTCCTCTTGAGCTGAGCTCCAGTACCACAGACCAGCTCTGAGTGTGAGATTAGGGAGTTGCTGTACACAGCAGGCAAAGGCACAGCAAGCAGCAGAAGCAAAAATGAACTTTTTAAGCCTGTGTTTAAAAATCTGCTATTTGAATGTGCCAACAGATAGGATGCATCCAGAGAAGAAGCAAAATTATTTTTGTTTTATTTTTTTTAACTGTTATTTACACTGTCCTTAGCTTTAGCAGAAGATCTTGCTATATAGACCATTTTCAGAACTTACCTGGTGACGTGGTCTGGGGCTTTGCGGTAAAGGGCATTGTCGCAGGTGAAATAGCTGGCGTGCACAGAGAGAAGGCTGGTGTAAGCTCCTCCTCTCTCCTCTTATTTCCCACCTGCTGGCTTAGACTCGTCCCCACTGAACATGCTGGTGTCTGTGGGTTCTGCCCTTCACATGTTGTTTCCTCCCTTGCTGTAAAGTGACCTTAGGGGTCTTCACTAGGTGTGGGGAAGCCAGGTACAATAATGCCCAGCACTAGTATCTCATCCTTCTTTGAAGCTAAATGTAGGCCTGATAGGCACTATGTAATTGTGGTTTTCCCAGCAAATGAAGGAGCAGATCTGGACTTTACCAGAAGAAGCTTGCGGGAGTCTCTTGTATTTATTGAGTTGAATGGTGAGATTTTAAAAAAAGAAAACAACCCACTATTTACTATTAATAGATTAGCTTTTATAATAGCTAATCCTTTTGTAAGTTGTTTTGATGCTTTAGAGTTTCATGTTAGTTCCTCATGTAAAAAAAAAATATTCGGCAGCCGAGTTGCATATGATGAAGGGTTTGTGGTTGGCTGCCATGTGAAAGGGGTCGTTAATAAGCCATTTTCTCTACCATGTGTAAATTAGGTATGTGATGAACTAGTTCAGGTAGTGGTTAAAACTGAATTCCTTACACACTTACGCATGTGAACACAAGGTGAAAAAATTAGAATTTTGGAAAGCATTTTCTTGGTTTTTCTTCCTATTTAGGTGGGGTATTTTTGTTTTATTTTAAGATCAATGTCTATAAATTACATATTCAACACAAAAATTGAAATAGAGGTATGAAGGCAAGAACTTGCCTCATTAGTCCTCTTATAGATTACGTCCACTACTAAAACTGAGGTTGGTTTTGTACCTTTTTTTTTTTGGGGGGGGGAATGAAAAACTAAACAATGTTGCTTTCCTCTTTTCACAGCATTTTGTAGTTATAGATCTCATTTTCAGTAGAAATTTAAAAATCTTGGTTCAATTAACTAATTGTATGCTTTTGTTCTGAAAACTCAGTCCAAAATCTGCAGTAAAAAAATGAATGTTTTATGTTTATGGGATTCTTAATTAATATTCTTAGTGACCTAGAAAAGAATGCAAGCAGTCAGTTTCTGTGGCTAAAGTAGTTCAGAGGCCCTCAGCTTTATTCTACATTTAATAATATATATAAAAAACTATTGATTTCCCCACAAGATGGTTATGATATAGCACGCATTAATTTTGTGTGAGCAGGGATAAATAACACTAACATCTGTTCCAGATGTAATAATAGCTAGAGCTTAAAATATGAGTGAGGCACAGCTGTTGTGACTTGGCTCTCCTGGGGCTGCATGGACATCCCACAGGATGTGATCTAGTCTCTTATTTAGGTGTCTCATCTAGGCACCGCCTCACCAAAATTTTAGATGCCTTTTCCAGGAGGGTGATCCACTCCCATCCAGCCCAGCATAACTACCTGCATTCCCTGGGCAGTTGTTGGAGACCTGCATCTCTGGAGACATGCAAGGGGCAATCCTGCCTGCTTGCCTTACATGCTTGCCTTGATATGTCAACCGTATGAGGAGCACAAATACCTCAGGGGAGTGATCCAGACAGTTTAACTTACATGAATGCCTGCCTGCCACGTCTTGTACGAGCAATTCAGCCAAGGGAGAGGGAAGGTTGTAAGCACTCTCCGCTCTTTAAGTTGAGTTGGGGCCACTCCGCAGCCAAGAACTCAGGAGTCATGGAACAAATGAAGGTGGAGCCAGGCTCCAACGCAGGGATGAGGGTGTTTACCTGTCTGGTCCCTGTTTCCAAGACAGTTTTTGCTTTTAAAATGCTTATCCAGTGATCGAAAGTGTAAAATGTTTACATGCGCTTTCATCATTGCTGCCACTACTGCCGTCTTGGCCACATCTCATTTTTCAGCATTTTTAAGTAACTTAAGCTGTTTGCTGGAGTCTGCATGTCTTGGAGCACAGCTGATCAGCAGATGCCTATCTGCCATAAGCATATGTGTGAATAATTAAGGTTAATGCACAGGAAACTTTTCCTAGAAACATAAGTAAGGAGTCACCTATTGAGTTTTAGTGCCTAGAAGGTTAGGTAGTTCTGGATAATGAGTGAATTATGTTTGTCCTACAACTTAAGTAGGTTTTAAGTTTCACCTTCGTATTTTATTTTCTTGGCACTTTGTCTTTCTGCTACCTTCGGGCTCCTGGGGGAGCTCTTAGCATGTGGTGAGTTTGTGGCTTCCCTCTCTCATCAGAAAGTTACTGGTCATCATTCACACCTCTTCTCATCGAAAGCTGAAATAACTGTATACTTCAACTGGTGCTATCTAGAGTTTTCTCAAATAGGATCTTTCCTCCTTTTTTTTTTTTTTTTTTTTTATGCAGGGGATAGTCAAGTGAGGCACATCTTGGAGACATTTCTGAGCTGATATTCCTGGCTTCTCTAATGTCTATCAAGGAAGGGGCTGGTTATGTCTTTTATCTTGGCCTTGAGGGTTTTATCGTATGTATGTGTGGGAAGGAAGGGAAAGGGGAAACTGGCAGGATGGGAAAAAGGGATTTTCTGTTGAGTGAGTACGAGCGCTGACAAATCGACATCACTTGAATTGCACACAGCCTGTTTTGTCTCTTGTCCTCTGTTCTCACCAGCTTACACTGAGAGTGTCTGGGAAAATGAATTGCATTTTCCCTTTATTAATTACTTTGTTGTCATATGAGGGCAGTCTTACTAGGCCTCCCGTGCCCAGGTCATGACAAGTAAAGGAGTGAGTGGAGCTGGCACATTTCTTTTAAACTGGAAGAAGTCAAGAAGAGAAGCAGCAGCAGAGAGTGGATGTTCCAGCTCTGCAGATGCTTCTCATTTTCCTGCACTGATGCCCACAGACACTAAAACCAACATTAAAGAGAAATGAATGAAGTGTATGTGCCTCCATGCTTGTTCAACAGCCAAGGGTGAGTTTAGTATAATCATTCAAAGTTATTTATTTTGTGATTCACTGAAATAAAAAATAGTTTCTTAGTTAGGGGTAATGTTACTTGCTGTAAAATGACTGTTTCAATTGTGAAACATTTATAACATACAAAAATATACATATTAGTAAAAGTAATAGTCCAAGGCATCAGATTTTGAAATGATACTTAGATATTGTGCCCAAAGAGTCACCTGAATTGATCATGTATTAGTTGAAATAGCGGACCCTGATATGCAGATCACTCTTAGGATGTGTATTTTTGTATTAGGGTCTGTGAACAATACGATGTTTTCACTTATTTCCTGAAGTCTAAGCAATAACATTTCATCATCATTAACCAAGAATTGTAAAAATTATTTCCACATTAAGGTTTAAGTTTGATCAGTTCTATGTGCTTACTTTTTATAAATAATATTAACTTAAAAAAAATCATGTAAATACATTTTATTGGGAAATAGTGTATAAGCAAAGCTAGGATCTGGTTATCAAATAGTTTTTTAGCTAGATAATAGGCTAGAATATCACTCTGACAAAAAGCTAAATAGAAAAAAAGAGATTTAGTTTGTAGAGATTTGGTCGGCAAGATTTTGTCTATCTTCAAACAAAGAGACGCCAGATCAGACATGGGGTCTGTGGTGATACAGTTTTGTTCAATTCATTTGCAATTGTTTTCCCTTTATAGTAAGTAGCCTGTGAATAAAAAGCTTAGGAGAGGAAAGTATTTTTAAGGAAAAATTTAATTTCAGCCTAAGTGAGAAACTAGCACATAGGAATTGTTATAAGGAGGAAGGAATGAAAGTGGCGGAGGAAAAAAAGGGGAATGATTTAAAATAATAATAATAATAATAAAAAAAAATTAAGGGAGGTCTACAAAAAAATATGTCATTTTAATCAGAATACTAACTAAATGATTATAGAGAGAGACTGGAAAGAAGGAGTAAAATTGCCACTGTTTTTTTTATACCTTAGTTAAGGAAAATAAAAGCTGTAAATATCCCCAGTAGCATTATTGCCTCTTTAAAACCCTCTTGATATGTGCAGTAAAAAAAAATGCATAGATGGATTTCCCCATGTTGCCCCTCCAGGTGAAATTTATGGTGTAAACACAATTGGGTGTTACAGAAAACTAGTTTTGCGTTGTAAGTGAGTGTACAGAGATTGCGATGATGCCGAAGTCATAATTTCTTAGGTGTTACCTTATCCCCCTTTGGATATTGTTGGACCAGTGATCAGCAACTTGTGTCATAAAAACCTTTCAAAGATGATGTAGGTAGGATTGATTTCTGGTAGAACAAGGCACAAATGAATTATGTTTAACAAGTATTCTAGTATTTCAAAATACAAAAAATGAGTAAATTGGAGAATAAAAAAGCCACTTCACAAACCCTATACCAGAGTTCAGTAAACAAGGTTATTAAGTTAATATTCTGAATTTCTATCCTGATGCTTTCAAAAATAACATCTAGTGAGTCACCCTTTGGACAAACTCTCTTGGTACTGAAGATTGCTCATTAAGAGCAAACCTCCTGCTTCTGCATTTCAGAAAGCCAAAGAATTAAGGTATTTGTTTCAGGACAAGGATATTTTTAACTTCACAGGCCAGGAACTGCTAGCTTTGTTGACAGGCTACAAAAGATGCTCTAGCAGTATTGGAGCACCGTGTCTGTGGACGGCAAGATGGTTCCCATCCAAGCAGCACAGCAATAGCACGGGCAGCTTCCCAGGGCCGTTCAAGCTCAGCTCCCTTGGCTGTTTACTAACATCTTGCTTTGGTAGTCCTGCTGCAAATTTTTTCTTTAGGTACCTTAAATTATATTCACCATTACTTATTCTTCAGATCTATTAGATTATTTGAATTCAAATTATGAAGGGAATTCCTCAGCAAATAATGGCCTCCACTTTTGAACTAAATTAAAACTAATAAAATGCTTGTGTAAAAACAACCTCGGAAAAAATTGCCAGCTGTATTGGAATAGAGGATCAGTTGAATTTATTTCCCCAAACACAGTACACTTTGTGGATATTTCCTCCAACCACAACCGACTTGAAAGGAAGAGAAACTTTATTCATGGGAATGTAGGTCAGCCAGCAGTACAAACCCCTTTTTTATCCACAAAGGCCCCATATTTGACAGCCTATATATAATAAATAAGTAATGATTGTGTGTGGACAAAACAAGCTAAACAAATTATAAACTTGGAGGAAAACCAGCTAGACAGTCTTGATCCAGTTGGTGCCTCTGATTCACTTTGAGGTGGTCTCCAGAGCCTCCACCGCAAAAATGAGCTATCGTTCAGCACGCCTGCAGCATCTTCCCTCGTGTCCCAGGCCTGCAGCTGGCTGTCTCATGTGTCCCAGCTGCCTTCAGTCTCGGCACAGGGGAGTATTTCGCTGCCGAGCCGGCCGCCGAGGTGAGAGCCCAGAAGCAGCCAGCTCATGAGGCTGGGAGATGGGGCAGGCGTGCTCATCTTCAATTTCCCACTTGTGTCTCCGTCTCTGAGAAGTAACAACTTTATCTTAATGAGGATAATGAGGCAAGTCAAAGAGTATTTGAAGATGGCAGTGGTGTGACCCAAGAGATGGGAGAAGATGAGCTGCAGCGTATTTCTTGATGAGGTGTTTCTGTAGTGGGGGAGTGAAGGGGGCTGGGAAGGTGAAGGCTGCAATAACGTGGGGCAAGGTGTGAATGAAGTGTGTGTGGAAAAGGATTATTAGCTTGTGTGAGTATCATAATTCAGCTGGCTAAGCTATTTTATGTTGCTTCCGAAGGTCTGTCTTTACCCCACTGTGCTCTTTTGTGTTCTCCATGATAGATTACTTCATTCCATTAAATCTCATTTGAGTGAGCTCTTCCAAAGAGTCTCCCTCTGCTGCTTCTGAAAAATGTGATATACCGAAGGGCGATGTTTTCAGAAAGACTTTTTCTTTTTCTTGTAAAAATACTCTTCTCTTGGCCTGTTTGTATGTCACTGCATTCAAATCCAGTGATTTATCCAACAATAAATAAATATTACTGCTCTGTAAAGCGTGTTGTGAAAAGGCACCACGTAAACTGACATATACACACACACACACACACACACACACACACACACACACTCTGTACTGTAAACTTGAACTCACTCTGGAGTAACTCCTGGACTTAATCTAACTGGACAAGAGCTACTGTTAATGGTTTTGCATAGCATGCTGTGCCTTTTGTGACAGAACATGTATGCAATGAACTGAGATACACCTCTAGGACTGCTATGCTTTTCCTTAGCAGGTCATGGCAATGTCCTGTGAGCTGGTGGACAGCAAACAGATGAGAGAATGTATGAAACTCTTATGGATCTGTAAAGTGACAACTCTGTCCTTGCTACACTGTCTCATACATAATTCCCTACTTCTCCTGATGAACACTGCCAATTTTAAAGGGCAGTTTTATGGTACTAGAAGGATGTCAACATGATTATATCTTCCACTGAAAGCTTTGGCAACAAAATTCTAACTTATCTTTACCCAGTACTCTCCCAATCCCAGATGTATTATGGCTGAGTTATTCCCTGCTCTTTCATTCTTTCTTTTTTCCCCTCAAATAATGTATAAACATTTAAAAAAACACCTCATAAACATCATGTGTTATGGCCCCAGTATGTGTTCATGTGTATTTCAGTGGGTCTGTTCTACTCAAGATGAGAAATGTAAGTTTCCAAAAGGTGAGCAGAATGAGATGATGAAGGAAAAGATCACCTTTATTTATTTACCCTTCGGTTAAGCTTCATCTTCTGAAAAACCTCTAAGTACATTTGTAAATGCGAGTTTGTGATGCCCAGGTGTTATTGTTGGTGATGTCTAACATGTTAAGAAACATCTATTAGAAATTTAGTTTTTTATCATGTGCAACTATAATCATAGATTATAATCTATGATCATAAGTATGATACAACCTTTTCAAATTATGACCTTAATTATAGCAACTTTAGTCTTAGCCCATTTAAAATGTTTGAGGCAAGTTGTAGATCCCGACTAAAGAAATGAGGGAGTTCTCTTTTCCTCCCTTGAACTTATGTGAAACGATTGCTACGTTCCCTTGCATGCCAGGCAAGGCTTTACAAGTTCTTGTAGACCATAAGTAAATGGATATGTGGCTGAGATGATGCCTTGGGGCTAAATGTTTGTGTAATGATAAATCTGAACAAGGAACAAAGCAGCCCGTCAAAAAACAGTGCTCGTTGTTAGATGTTGATGCTTGAAGGCTGGGAGGGATGGGTTGCCTGAGGAATGATAAAAATGATGATGTTTACAAGAAGACATGTTAAATTGTGTAGAATGACTACGTATTTCAGTGCAGGAAATTGCACTAATGCAACTTTAAGGTTACACAGTTAAAAATCATAACAATTCATGGAATATTGAAGTTGTGTCCCATGGCAAATTGTTTCAGGTTCCCTGTGTCCCTGTTTTATGGCCCTGCGTGTGTTCAGTAGTAGAAATACTAGCCTAACCTACCCTGCATCAGGTTACGTGCAAGAGGTAAAACAGGAGTGTAAAATTATACAAGAGGACAGCAGGGAGATAATGTTGCTTTAGGAACCTTCTTTTATGTTTCTTGGTGTAGCAATTAAACCATAAACATTCTGTTACTACATTAACATAGTTTTAGTTTGTCTAATATCCTGCTTCTTCTAAAGGAAAAGAAAGCAATTGCTGCTTTCCAGGAGGAAGAGAATTATTTTTTGTAAATAACAAGTGGTTATTTACACTCTGGACAGTGTTCAACCATTACTGTTCCACAGTTACTGATGGTGCTGCAGTACTGCTCACCTGCCTGCCCCATCTGGGAGGTTACACTCTAAATTCATCTAATGATAGATTCCCTCAACATGTGCACTGTAACTGAGGGGCCCTTCCTCATTTTAGGGCTCTAGACTTGTATCCTTTGCGATTGCCTCTCTTTTTGTGACCACAAAGGTGGAAGGAGAGAACCTGCGTCTGCCTCTGGCTTTGCTTTCCAGGCTGGGAAGAGCACTGCGGGCTGAGCCCTGGGCTTCCCTCACAGCTCACCAGCCTTGTGGCATGGCAAGGTTCAGCCTCTGTCGCTGAAGCTTTTATGGAGCAGGAGCCAGGCTTTAACTACATCATATATTCAAGAGCTTCCATACTGGAGGACGATCTGTGCTGGTCTTTGAAACGTCTGGAAAAATCACTCTCCTACTGACTCTGCGTAGACTTCTCTGCCATAGCTTGTACTTGGATCTCCCTCCATCTCTTGTGTACACCTGCCAACTGCTGTGCTTTCATTTATTTTGTGGCCCAAAGCCACCATTTTTTCCCCCTGAAATGTTTCTGTCTATTTGTTGTGCATTTGACCATTTAAATCAGATATTTCGTGTCCTGCAAGGACCTCTGAAGTACTTCATTTGTGTTTCTGCATTTTGGATGATGGAGTAAAGAGCCTCTGTGAAGCCTGTACTCCATGGATGAAGTGCAGATTGTAGGTGATATGCAAGTAATTTTCTCTGTACTTTCTAGGTCAACAAACACTTCCAGCTTCTAAGAAGCTTCCCTCAAAATTCTCTGTATTACTAAAACATGTATCTCTCTTGAGCTGTATAAACTGTATTTGAACTATGTATAAAAAAAAAAGTTTGGTTCTAATTATTGGAACAGGTTTTGGTGGTTGTTTGCTGTGCTGAGAGGTAGGGTTTTTTTTTTTTGCTTCTATATGAAGTTTATCAGAAGTAGTCTATAAATGTTTCTTTTTCTACTCGGGTGTTGCCCCTCCAACATAAATCACGTGTGTCTGTAAAGGTAATTGTTCTCGGGGGGAATTGCTTTTGGCGAGACAAGGAATGAGAGGCTCAAAGGTTATATGCCAGAAAGATGTCTGCTGAGATAAAACGTGGGTGAGTAGGTATGTTAAAACTGGTTATGCACCTTTGATAAAGAAACTGTTGTGCTGTTTTGGACTAGACAGCTCTAAGCAAACAGTCTTGGATGTTGAGAGAGGCAATCCTGCTCCTATCCTTTTTTTTTTTTTTTTTTTTTTATTCCCTGCAAGGTTACTTTGAACCCAGACACTAACCATGCCCCCCCTCCCTGTGCCCCCAGCCAAGCAGGGGAGGAGGGCAGCATGGGGGCATGTAGCTGGCAGCTGGGGACGATGGGGTGGCTTCTCCCTTGGGACAAATATGTTGCGTCTTTATTTCTTTTTGATGATTACTTTTACCTGAATGGTGCAAAATTGCAGATACACAAATTCAGATACCCAGGTAAAATTGCAGGTTTAGTTTTCATTTAGTGGAGAAATAGGGAGGTAAAGTTTAACTTCTCTAGAGACTCAATTTTTATAAAATTGCATACAATATTACTTAGCGAAAAGCAACTTTTTCTACAGTATGCTCATTTTCTGATAATATGAAGAGGTTTATAGCATGGCTTGAAATTAAGTACTAATTTAATCATTCGTTCTTTGTGGCCCATAGCTGAAATGTAGTTTAATTTCAATGACAAAATTCAAACTTCTATTTTATCCAAGGCGTTTTCAATTAAAGTGGAGCGTTCAGTGAATAGGAAGAAAAGAAATACAGGTGCTTGTCTTCATCTCGTTGGTTAATAGATTATTCTGGAAGGTTGATAGATAGAAACGGACTTTTCCCTGGGTTCTGTTTGGAAAGAGACAAAGTGCTGTGGTTGATGATAGAAGCTTCTACAGATTGTCATATCTCTCTGTTACATGTCTTTATGCAGGTTTTTATGCCTGATTGCTTAGGAGATAAACCTTATGTCTCCCGTGAATAGATATATTTCACCACTTATGTCAGTTCTGGCCTTTAATGTCAATACTCTCCCTCCTATACTAAGATTTATTTAGTGCCATTTCTTTTCCCTGGTCTTTGTGTTGTGAATCTGGGTTCTGCTTAATCATGTACACACCAGAGAGTCTCATGAAAAGTAGCAGGGTAACATTTGGAATTTTCTTCAAGTCTTTATCCTTTGACACAATGCACAGATTTTGTTTTTCCTCACCAAAATGCAGCAAGCCCAAACATAATATTTTGCCAGAATCAGCAGGGATTGTTGACCTACTGCCTGGGATTGCTGTGGAGAAACCCTTCTCTTGAGTTTTTCACTCTGTTACCAAGTGATACGCAGTCGTGGTTCCAAGCCAAACATGTAGTTTTGCTCCTGAGGAGCTGAGAGTGATGAGAGCTCCTAGGTTTACTTGAAGACCTCAGTTTCCCTCCCATTGGTGGTCCTGGTGATGCCACCAGGATGGCAGGAAAGCTGCTGCCTTTCACTGTGTAGCACGTTACTCTTCATCTGATGAACTCACTGACTGCTCCCTGGTGCTGGCTCCTCTTGGGAGAAGCATTAAGTGGCTGTAATTATAGTAGCAGGAGGTGGTAACCTCTTTCTTGTTGTGTTTGACTTCCTGAAGCCATGCAGCATGCTGATGTTCAGTGCCACAATGACCAGAGACCCTCTGCAGGTCTGGCAAGAAGTAGCTGGCAGTTATGGGGCTGTCCTTCCTAACGAGAGGCTTCTGCTCAGCCTTGGAGGACCTCCTGCATTCAGAGTTAGACCTTATGAGTTGAAGAGCTGCAGGGGAAGCTCATTAATAAAGTTGATGAGTTGGAAGGTGAGTGCCAGGTTTCTGGAAGCCCTCCATCAGTGTGGTTGTCTTCCTAGCTGACGCTTGGAACAAACATAACATGGAGGTGTTGTGAGTATTGCCACCCGACCCCCCCTCCCTGAAAGTCCAGAAAGGTGAATTGTTGCAACAGGAGCCACTGAAAATTGGTATCCTGATGTTTTGGGTGCAGAGGGGTGATGCAGCTGTTGAAATGAGGCTAGCTGATGGTGAGATGATCCTCTGGCATCTACAGGTTTTGCTATCTAATAGGGGGAATGCAGAAGAGCATGGTTTGTCTTAAATGTGACTGCATGAACGCAGTGATTGAAGTGCTTACACTGAAGTGAGATTTTGGTGAAATGCTTTTCTTTTCCTGAGAGAATTTCAACCCACCTCCTCCAAATTAAGTGCTTCAAGAACTAAGTGACCAGGATACTCAGAAATCAGCGGAAGAGTCTTTCTGTGCCATTCTCTGCTGCCAGGACTGCTTCTGTATTTTACATTTAATAATTATCAGAGTACAAGTCCATTCCTTTATCTCACTTCAGGTTCATGAAACTTAGAATCCAGACAATCCACAACCTGAGAGGTTTTTAAAATAAGCTTGAAATATTCACAGACGCTATCCATCTAGACATTAATGCTATTCATATTCCCATTGTATTGGTGGTTCTGACATATATGAGTGTTTCTCACAGCTGTGCTTCTCTATTTCATTTTGGCTGAGAAATAATGATGGTAAGCTTGAAAGTTATGCTGTCTTTAGTGGGCAGGTTTGGAGCCCTTAGTAATGACGAGTTGTCCTTGGGGCTGGTGAGAGCGTGTTTGATTGCTTGCATGGACAGGGCCTCCCCAGCCAGGGCAGCGGTTCCAGGATTTATCCCTAAAAGGAGGATGAGCTCGGCTAGGAGAAGCAGTTAAGTTCTGAGGGACGTTGCAGATGAGTGTAAAAGGATTTTGATATTTTATGTGCCTAGGTTAACAGATGGCAGATGCAATACCATACACATTAATGTAGAATAAATAACGAATCTTAGAGAGAGGAATAAGAGGAAACATCTGCTGAATTGAAACGCGATGTATCATATTGACCGAGAGAAGAGCAAGTTACCATGGAGAAATTCTCAAAATGGGCAATACAAAGAGCAAAAACCCCTGTTACTGCAATTTTTTAAATTTTTTTTTTCTTTGTTAGAACACAATGTGTTCATCTAGGGGTGTATCATTGCTGTGCAGGAACATATATATTAGTTTACTGGTTTAAAGAGCTTTCCCCCACTTGGACACTGAGCTGTAGAGCATGTACAGCCATACCCCGTTGCCTGCCAAGGGTGCTTTTCTGAGAAATGTGCCAGTGATTCAATGGAGAGTGAGGTAACTCTTCCCATCTGAATTAATGTAGCAAAAGAGGGATGGTGCAGTAGCTCGCTCTGTTGAATCCTTTTGCATGAACCTATAAATGAGCCAATTTCTGGCAATGCTGCTTCACAGTAACCGGGGAGGGACTGATTTTATTACAAGCAAGCAAATTGTTTGGTTCTTTGGTTTGGTGAGAATGTTACTTTCTAGGGAAAGAGTCTTCTGGTTCCTTCCAGCGCTGATTATTGTTATATACGTGTTGGTGAATTTTAATTATTTCTTGGTGTTTCTGTTTTTAGATTGTGAAATGAAAGGAGGCATTGATATTGTTGGCAGGTTCAATCCCTCTCTCCTTCCTAGTACTGTATTTAAATACCAGTGCTGTATCTGGCTCTATGCAAGATAAGTGAAAAAGGGTCAATTTCCATCCTGTAAATCCCATGAACTAATAACAGAAATACTGGTAAAAGATTTTTTTATTTTTGAGCCTTAATTTGTTTTGGTTTTGTTTTATGAATGTTAAATCAAAGAAATTTAATACAATTCCAGTTAACATTAAACTTGCATGTTATCCTGGAGAAGATACATATAAATTCATAAATGCTGTACAGCTGTATATTGCTATACAAATTTCAGTAGTCATTTTAATATTTAAAGCATGTTATTGTGGTGTTTCATTTTTAATATTTGTCAGGAAAACACAGTCAATACTTTTAACCTTTGTATCCAGAACCTGTGCTTATTCATATTTGCAGAATAAATGATCCAGAAATCAGTGAAACACTGATATACTTATTGTGTATATTTTATAAAGATACACTGACAGGGATTCTGAGATTCCTATCTCAGTTTTTCATTTAAAAAATAAATTTAATAATATGACATTTACACTAGTATACCACTAATTATTGCAGTTCCAATACTTGGGTGCTGCTGGACAAGTACCATTGGATGGAAGGGAGATTTCCTGGATCATTAGGTCCAGTGTGTTGCAGTGCAGGACAGAAAGGTCCACACAGTGTTCACTTCATGATACACCTTCCGTTGATGAAAGGATCAAGTACATACAAAATTGAATGGTATTAAGAAGACCTGGGTAAGTCAAATGAAAACGTGAAGTTGTCTGGAGCAAATACTTCTAGGACAAGAGCCCAGAGCTCCTGCCAGCAGCGATGTTTAAAAGTGCTTGTTTTAGCAGTTCTTTCCTGCCTGTGGCTTAAAGTAAAAACAAGAATTATTTTTTAAAGAAATAAAAAATATCCCAACACCACTACAATAGTGGCAGAAATTTGCATCTCACTGCTTATGTCCTCTCCAGTCTTCCCTCATGGACCAGGTCAATGAGGAAACACAGTTGTTCAACAAATATATTCTTATCCCTGCCTTTGCACCTGTGGGGTTTTTTTTTTCCTACTATGAGGTTTGTTTCTGACTGATTCCCTTATGCTGGGGCAGAATCTGGATGTTGCAATACTGATGTCTTTTGTTCTTTCTTGAAAGCTTAACGTGAATTAATTTCTTCATTCAGTGTCCTAACTAAAGTACCACCACAAGAAGCCACAAAGCTATTCACTGTTATCTCTGTAATTTTATGGGCCACTTGCAATTGTGATATCTAATTCAACACATTTCAAAAAACAGGAACCTGGTACAAAGAATGGAATATGATTTTTTTTTTTTTTTTAAAAGAGTGGAAATGACTGGAAAACTTGCTGAATCAGTATGTCATGTTTACTTGTCTGTAAAATGTTCACTTAAAAAAAGACCAGCAAGCAGGCAAACAAATGTCTGGGATGTCATTCATAATAAACATACATGAGCATTGGATTTAACATTTAAGGAAAGTAGGCACTTTATGGTCTTGGGACAAGAAAAAAATAAATAAAACTAGAGAAACAGAATCATTGGAGAAAGCCAAACTAAATGCAGTGGAATACTGAAAGTTAAAAATAGTAGGCTTCTGTCTATTATGAATGTTATCATGGTTAATAAATACTCTGACAGAAATACTAGAAGATAATATAGGTTCTGCTGAGACCTGTGAAGTTTTCCTTGGAAAGCAGGACTTGAAACTCTTTACAATATAGTAAAAGGAAGAATTTTCATGGGTCACTACAGACCCCATAAAACCAGTTTCCACCAAATGTTATTCTATTTTGAACTGTTAATGTTTGTGAATTATTGGCAGCTGTGACCTAACAATTATGCCATCTTTCCTTATTTATATTTTCTGCCTGATGTAAAATCTCAGCAGTTATTGTATATTATTTGGCCATTTTCAGTGCTTTATATTTTTCACCCAAGTCAACAAGAAAAATATTTAAATTGGCATTACAGAATACTCCTGCAGCACATAAAGATGTTTGCTGATTGAATGTACAGAAGAGTGACTAAGACAAAATATCCCTCCTAATGTGAAAGACATGCATTTACATTTTTTAAGCATTATGTTACTTGGGTAATTCAGTTTGACATGTGGCTGTAAATAAGTTAGTTGAAGACTGAATTGCTTTTGACATGGTCTGCATGTGTGTGTGTGTACAAAATGTGTTTTATAAATGTATATGTGCATGGCAGCAAATGTGATAAATAGCACAAGGTATATGTACTTGTGTGGTTTTGGCAACTTCAGTTGCAGTGTTTAGCCCACTAGGCTTATTCTTCACATTCCAGATCTCAGAAAGGCTTCAAAGAGCTGCTAATTATAAAACAAGCCAAACCCCTGCTTGCTTTCATAGGTATTTGAGAAATGGCTACGCGCTCCTTTTCCAGAGGAGAAACCCTATAATTTAAAGTGCCTGAGCTGACATGGCGGGTTGGCAGCAGACCCAGGCATGGGGGTTTGGGCTGCACCGGTCTCTGGTGCCCGAGGCCGGGCTCCCGCGCTGGGCATGGGCTGCCAGCACAGCCCTCAGCCCCCAGCCCACCTCTCTGCCCTGGCCTCTGCGGGCATGAAATGCACTGCAGCCAGGATAATTTATTCTGGCAGCAGCAGTTTATTCCCAGTCACTGTCTTTTTCCAGGGATTCTCCCTTGCCCCTTCGTCAGTAAATTCAAAAATTTCATTCGTGCAGTGGGAGGTGGGCCATGGCTGCCAGTATAAGCTGTGTTGCCTGTGTAACTGAAAAGAGAAACAGGTTTGAATTCAATAAACCATATCAGTATTTCCATATAGATGTTTTATCTTCTTTGTTTAGAGGCTCAAAACCATTTTCTAAAATGCAAATAGTCTAATTATATCTGAATAAGGAGCTGGAGAGTTGCTATCAAATGAAGTACCTCCGTCATAAGGTAGCTGCTTTATTTTAGTGATACTTTGCTTAAGTCTACTTGATTAAGGTTTGCTTAAAATTATGAACGATAAATATTTGACTATAAGCAAAAAAGGGTTTGGGTTTTTTTTCCCCCTAGTGCTTTCATTTCCATGACCAACCTAAGAGTTACACTGGTGGGTTTTATCTTATACTGGGAAGCTCAGTGTCTCACATCATCAGGCTTGTTATTACACAAATTTATACTTGTTTTGCTGCCTGGATTTTGAAAGGGGGGAAAAATTGTAGGAACATTAGGTAGAGCCAAGGAAGAATATTTTTATGGCCACTGAAAAACATTACACATAAATAATTTTATTATTTTTATGCCTAATGTGACATCTTACCTATTCAACCATTGAAAGGCATATTAAATGAAAACTCTCTGAATGTGTGCAGTTATAAGGTACTCATAACATTTCACATATTTAAATAGTTGGTGTTTTTAATGGATCAAGCTTTGGTCAGGGGTTAAAGATGCGAGGTCTGCCTTTGGTACTGCTACTGACCTTCTGTAAGGCCTTGACAGTCCCTTGCTCCTGTTCCTTTCCCCATAATTTACAGTCTAATACAAAGAATAACGTCTCTGGGGCAAACGGTAAATCTTCAGCATTCAAAGCATGTCCAATATAAAACCTTCCCAGTCTTGACTGGAACTTCACTGCCATGTGAAAACGCACATCGTTATTAACCCTAGCGTAGTTCTTGAAGCTGATTTCAGGTTTAACAGAGGAAATGGCTGCATAAAACTTGCTCTTGGGAGTTACAGGATTGTGGTAGGTAAGCTTTAAAGCCTGCAGTGTCTGGCAGCACAATCCCTCACGTTTCAAATAATTAATTAACGTTCCTCTTTACTGCATTCTGTGCCCATATACAGAAGCAGCCCATACCACAGCCCAGGGATTTTAATGACATTGCAATAAAACTGTCCTTGACTTGATCTGGTGGTCTTACTCAGGCGTCCATTCTAGGAGCTCGCTGGTGCTGGCAGCCTCCTGCTGCCCCCTTTGCAGGAGCTCTTCCCAATGCTGCTTCAGTGCAAGGCCACGTGCGGCTCCAAAAAGGCCACGAGAGCCCCTTGGGAAATGGAGGGCAGCTGACTTGGGAATTTCCCTTCTTCCTTCCTGTGCTTGTCCCCCAACTTCATTTTTCTAGCACTGAGTGTAAGCCAAACCCTACTGCATGAGTCCGTGTTGTGTTGGAGCCTGGTGCATGATGGCATTAACCTGGGAGCTGGGCACTCCCTGTGCAGACATGCAAGGAGTGACAGTCCCACCTTGTAGACCTCATGATCAAAAAATATTCGGTGCCTATTTAGGATATTGCAATCTTCGGTCTGGTGTCAAAAATTCTCCAGCATAAGGCAAAACTAAATGGAATACTATTAAACATTGCATTGCCATGCTGCTGTTGGTACAACAGTCTGTGCTATTGCATATGGTAACAAATGGACAGGCATTACGTAGTCGTGTGGATGAAACCTGTATCTCAGATTTTAATGGGGTTGCAGTAAAGGAAGTCCATCATTTAAAAGCTGATGCTTTAAATACATTTGGAGAGGATAAATTGTGCTTTGCGCACGTTTTTGATGAGATGTTTTGGCTGCCAGAACCTGCTTCTACTCTGGCCTTAGTTGCTTCAGGCTTTGCCCTGCGGACAGTTGTCAGCGCTTCAGACAAGTGCGTGCTGTGTAGTGAGTCAAATGAGAAATGGTCCTCGAATTAGCCAGGCCACAGGTTTTTTTGCAGCGCGGATAATCAAAATGTTGGATTCTCATCCTAATAACAAGCTAGTAGCATAATGTGTTTCCATCCACCACTCCTGCACCATACTGGTATTTTGGGGGATAAAAACTCCTGTGTTTTGATTGTATCTCCTCTGCAGGGCAGCGGGCCTTGCATCTGTAGACACCCAGGTCAGTGGAGCCAGTTCCTGTCTCCTTCTGCTGAAGCCGTGGACGTGAATCCCTGTGGTTGTGTTTTCCCAGAAAAAACAAAAACCACACAGTAGGTAACTTCTGTGCATTTTAATCCACCGCTTCATCATCATCTACCCAGGAAGATTGCAGGAGTGTTTACTTTCTTGTTAGAGCTGTAGTAATTTTCATCGGCTTCAAAGTATTATTTATTTTTGTAGGACCAAATATTTACTCTGATAACTGCTTCTTTCAGTATCTGTTTTGAAGGTGTTAGTCTTCATTTTTGACTGCAGGAGATGGTGAGATGTAGTTATTTCCCTGTATTACCTATCTAATTTCAGAATCTTTAGTGGGTTTCTGTCCCACAGGACACCATGCTATTTCTTCCTTCAGTTGCCCTCTAAACTTCCTCTCTGACATTGCTGGAAAGGCTTTGCGTTGGTTTCCATCAGAACACACATTTAGTGACTGTTCTTTTCAGCGCTGCTGTTAGAAACCTTCACCTGGTAGAGGTTAGAAACTTATTTTTAGAGACGCAGGTCTGACCTAAAGGCAAAATATAGAAATCGGTAGAGCTCAAAATTGGCTTTGCTGCTTTTGTGAGTTGTCTGCATGTGCCACAATCCCTGCATTACACTGGTCTGCGGGGGGTCGCAGTGCCAGGTCTGACAGACTCATCGCTACCCTGCGAGAGGCTGCTTGCGAGGACAGAACGGTGACACCGGGGAGAGGCACAAAAGGACAGCATGAGGTGCGAGCACGGAGCCCGCACCTTGAATGTGTGGGTTGGCTGCTTGCCTAGCTGATAACTTAGGCCTAGATGACCTAACCTTTGGAGGTATGTGGACTGCATTCAGATTTTGGGGGTACTCTCTTTGCCCTGCCAGCTGACACCTCCCCAGCGCCAGCGGCTGCTCCCGTTTGCTGGGTGTCCCCGGGGAGAGGTGCTGGGACAGACAGACGCATGCCCTGCGCTGCCCGTTGCCTGCTGCTGATATAAGCTTTTAGCAGCGCAGCACTCTGTGGCTTGAAGGCGATTACATTTTGGCAGAAACAGGATATTTACGATTAATTTTGAACCCAAATCATTATTAGTAGTGTTGCAGTGAGATAGTGTTTGCTGGGAAAGCGGTACTTTTCAAAGTTATCACAGCACTAAATGCAGGGGGAATCGCTGGCTTTGCCGAGCAGCTCCCAGACTTCAGGCTTCTTTTTTTTAAATTGGTTGTGAACATCCAAAGTAGGTCAGTGCATATTTCAAACATTTCACAAAATACTAGAGCTCTTAAAGCCTGATTAGGAGAGGTTACTAAATGCTTGCTTTCAATGTTTGCTCCTTCTTTCAATGAGTCTTTTTTCAGTTCGTGTTCTTTGTATCTTAATATTGCTTTGTTGCTCGTGGAACAGATTGCAAGTTATTTTTGTTAATGGTTTTTTAAAATCTAAATAGCTTGGGATTTTTCTGTGTGCTTTGGGTTTTTTTGATGCAATCGTTTTTCATACTTGGCATCATTTTATTACAGAGCGATGCTTTCTATTGTTTCCTCATTTCTGTTTCATAATACTTTGTGTCTTTTAAAAATGTCCATTTTTTTGCTTTACTTACTCCCTATATTGGACTGCTGGGACTCATGTAATCTTTTCCTTTCCCGCTCATGAGTTCTGTTCCTTTTTGGACATGGTTTCTCTTTAGAAGAATATTTTTCCTGTCCGATAACCTTCTTTGCTCTCTTCTTCATACTGTCCTTTGGAGATGGAGGAGTGGGGTGACCTATTAGACTGCTTTTGTTGTTTGGGTTTGGTCTTTTTTACTCTCATGCTGTGCTTTTAATGTGGCTTTCTTATATGGTATCTTCATAGTGTCCTGGCACATGCAATTATTTTAGTCTTTTAATCGCTCTCTTAGGTTTTCTTTTAGCTCAATTCCCTGTTTTAATATGTCCTCTCTTTAACAAGTAAAACAGGGACAGGTTCAGCACATGGGGACAGGCATTTTCTTCAGTGCCATGTTGAACAGTGGCTACTGCAGGTGGAGAGGAAGACCTGGGCTTGCCGAGGGAAGTGGGAATGTGCTGTGCGAAGGGGAGCAGGATTGGAGGCAGGAGCAAGTGACAGTAGAAAATACCATGTTCAAATTATTTAGAAAAATACAGGATATTGGAGTCCTTGTGGGAAAGGAGAGAGAGAGACGGAAAGGAGAGAAATCAAAAGGGGATTTGGAGAAGGGAAAAGTTGGTAAAGACACTATGTCTATTACAATGTGGATGGATGCTATATGGGAGCAGTAGGAATGTGTTCAGTCATCCCTGCTGATACAGAACCACTGATAAGACTTTGATGCAAACAGTAGGGCTCCTCCATAGTGGTTGTCCCTAATCTAAGCTTTATATATTTGTCATGAAGGGAGGAGCAAGAAGTATTTGCGTGGCCCAGGTTAGTAAAGGGATCCTTAAACTTGAATTCTCATCCTTGCATGAAATGCTGTTGGTCTGACTCTAGAGTTGTAGAAACTCAGAGTCCTCTGGTGGTCTGAAAGTCCACATGAGAAAAAATAAATGTGTATGAGTAACATATATACTTTAATAATATTTATACAGCTGTAAGAGTTTTACTTTACTTAAAAATTTCAGCAACTGCATGTAATCCAGAAATATTTCCATCGGCCTTTTGAACAACGAACTTAAAGTGTTGTAAATGAAAGTCCAGCGATCTTACCCCAAAGCCCACGCACCTAACACATGTTGTATTGTGAGCTGATAAATCTGAACATCCGTTCCTTATTACTACCTTTATTTTTTCTTTCTGAAGAGTATTTACTTTGCTGCCTTAAAACTGATATGATAAGCAACGCAATAGCATCAATCTGTATTCCTGAAAGATAGGATAGACATATATTGTAGCTGCAGATGTTATGAAAGTTTGACAAAAAAATGTCTGATAACTTCTGTAGTGTTCAAGGTCATAGAACAAAAATTTCTCACATACTGTAGGAACTTGGTTTTAACCTGCGAGTCATAAAATAGAAGCTGTAAAACAAGTCTGTGAAATATAGTAGAAGAATATTAGTTGTTTTCAACTGACAATTCATTTTGTAGTACTGAAGTAGACTCAGCTGTGTATCAGTTCATTCCTGGGGAGAGAGAAAGTGTATGGTCAGCATAGACTAATGTCTTTTTATGAGGAAAGGTTTTTATTCCATTAGTACAGTAGGTTGTTGAAATAATAAAATACGTACTCTTCACCTCTTATTTTCATTTCCTGATGTATGATAGCTTGAACTGCTGTTGAGTAAAATTTGCAGCAAATGTTCCTCCTTGTGCTCATTTGATATAGTTCACACTCCATTAACGTCCTGATAGAGAGAAGGACATTACTGCGTAACTTTTTATTTTCCTGTACCTCTGAGATGACTTTGGGACACCATACTGTGACTGCAGATGACTGCAGAACATCACGTGGGTTTTAGGTAGTGTCAGTGCAGTGGGATGGATTCTGCAGTGCTCCTCACAGACTCTTAATAAACTTGATCATCATATTCTAAATTAATTATGTTGTTTAATTTTTTAATCATTAGTTTATAGCTGAATTCATCCCATTATGCACACACTTATTGGAGCACTCACACTGTGAATGCCACTCTGGTTCTGACAATTACTTTAGCTAAGCATATCTGCAGGCCCCCTTTTTAAAGCAAATTATTTCACATTGTTAAAAAAAAAACAACAGCAAAAATCACCTGTCCGTGATATCGCAATAGAAATGTGTTTCTGTAAAAACAGAATTTATTTTGTCTACTTCAGGTTGTTTCATGCGATTAAATATTCTTTATTTTTCATCTTAAGCACTTTTTTGCATGTTTGTCTTTAGTCTTTCTTCAGCAGCAGATTATAAAAAGGCAGTGTTTGTATTTGAAAAATTGTCTCTTATACAGGTAGGACAAAACTAGACTTAATAAGTCACCTGACAGAGAGGAGATACTGAATACAAAATTAGTTTGAATACATACATTTGTTAAAGAGGTAAAGATCTAAAGACAGATACTAAAGGAGCTGTCTGGGTGGAAAAGATAAGGTGACATAGATCACTTTAATGAGCATTTCAGCCAAAATTTAAAATTAAAGTGCCTAAACTTGGCACCAAAACTGCTGAATGCTTTTCGTTCTTTTTAACTGAAATGAAAATAGAAACTCCTTTTTCATCTGACAGGGTTGTGTTTATCAATCTAAATACATGGCCTGTCAGAAACAATAAGTATTTGCAGATTCCTTTGAGGTCACTGGGAGTTGAGTGTTAAGCAACCTTTTAAATCCACCCTGAGTGTCTGTGACAGAGTGCATGAGCCTTGGGGCTGGTGGCATAAGGAAAGGGTTAATTAACCAAATCTCTATGGAAGGGCCCCGGCAACTTATTCTTATGGGAGGATCTGTGGGGGTATTGGGTAGGATCTGTGGGTGTCTGTGACTGTCTCCAGTCTCTGTCAAGTGAAACAGAGGAAAAAGGAGTAAAATGAGGCTGGAAGGAGCCCAGCTCTTACTGGGTAGGCTGAGATCAAGCAAACTCAGGGACAGGGGTGCCCACATTTGAAAGACCTCATTATTTAACTTAGTCTTTAAACGGGCATCACTTTGTTACAATAAGAAGGGGCTTAGTATCTGCAATAATATGTTCCACTGCATCACACTGACCGTCAGGCTATAGTTTATTCTTTTGATTCCTTTGTGATTCGGGTGCTATAAGATCAGCTGCATGTGTTCAGAGGAGGCTTGAACCGTAGCTGCTATGACCCTCTGCTGTTTTGCTGGGTTTTTTTCAGCTGACTTTAAGTCACAGAGGCTGCAGACCAGTGCCAAACTAGGCTCTTTATCATCTGTTTGATCCCAAAGCAAGATGTAGAAAGTGTTTGTTATCTGCAAACAAACTATAGAAACAGGCAAACCCCTTTGTGAGGTACCTGTGCTATTGTAATGTTTGAGTGCAGGTAATATAAGCAGATTTCATCCCCAAGGTGTGACTTCTGGCAATAACTCAGCAGTAGTGATGTTACAGGTAAGAGCTGCTGGTTTCCAAGAAGAATAGGGAGGGAGAAAATAAGGAGGCTGTAAGTTATTTTTTGGTTTGCTAAAAAATGTTTTCATTTCAATTGTTCTTAAAATTATTTTCTAGGATTTATATTTTGGATTCCTAATGTCATTTTACAACAACCTGCTCTTAATCAGATTTGAGAGTCCTGAAAATCAGATACCAGTCTTTTCGGTAGACAAAACATGAGGTATTTTTCGCTTGTGATTTAAGCAGGATTTTAAGTTGATGCATTTGAAGACTGACCTGAGTCAACCCTAGTGGGAATAAGTCAGAAAGTTCTGATACGGGCTTTGGATCAGGTTGTGCTCAAGATCTTCTGTGTAAATCAGGAGCCTAAGAAGCCTCAGTTCATGCTAGTAGCCGTCTGAAGAAGAGCTGAGACTGACTCAACACCTCATGGAGCTTTTGACTAACTGTTTTCTTGGCACCTTTGTAAGTCTGCCCAGTGTGAAGCACTGTGCGCGGGGGAGAACATCTCCATCTGTTTTCTTGATTGTGTTTCAGTTCCTGTTCAAGTTAGTTCAGAAAATGTCAAGATTTTGCAAACTCATGGTGTCTTGACTTGTATCAGTTTTTCATTCTTATTCCTTAAAAAACAACCAAACTGATGAACTATCCCAGCCTCTTACTCATGTGATATGAAAGCAAAGACATGTCAATGTACAATGCATGCCTGCACCATTGTTGAGGAGGGTGTCTGAAGCAGTGTGTCATGAACATAAAATTCATGAGACTCAGGATAACAACTTAGCACATACTCAGGATAAGTCACTTTAAAGGCTGTGGAGGCTGGGAAGAAAGCCTTTATTTGACTTCAGGGTTGTGACTGAGCTGTTAGATGAGAATTTGGTTTCATCTTGGACTAAAGGTGAGCTGCAATTTTTGTTAATGAACAGAACATTGTGTGAAACTTCTGAAGAAGATAATGGACCATGCAGACACCTTTAACTGATTTATGGCTTCTTTGTCATTATCTTAGATTTCTGTGCGCTTCATAGGGATAGGTAGGAAATAGCAGGCGATGTCCTGATTTTTTTAAAAGAAACTTTCTGAGTGATCGGGAGATGTGGCAGACCACCAATTTGAGCTGATTGCATCAAGTAAAAACTCAGTACTTGTTATGCCCATTTTCATTCCATATATACAATGACACATTTGCTTTCGTATCTCTTGAAATTTTACTTTTTTCTTACTAACCCGTGAGGAAAAGTAAATTAATTGGTGCTCCTTGACAGCCTCCTGGAGTTCTAACACTTGCATCTAACTTACAGTTCAAGTTTTCTTCATGATTTGAAATGTTTCACATTACTTCTGCTTCCTTGCTCTCCTTTTTGTTCTGCCTGTCTGCTGTAGGAAAAATTCTTCCAGTTTTATCTGGTGTGATCTTTTAGGAAGCTTCAGTCTCTGGAGTCTTTCTTTAAATTCTTTAGTAAACCAAAAGCATTGAATTGCATTTGGGTGAAAATTCCTTTTCCTCTTATTTTTGTATAAAACATGAATTGCATTTTGACTCCTGGAATTTCTGAAATATAACAAATATGGTACTCTCCAGAAATGATAAATATCAAGCAAGCAGCCTCAAAGTAAACAGTGCATTTTCTGAGACTGCAGTTTTTGAGTCCATGCTAATGAAATAAGTGCTGTCCTGGAGAGGTATTCTTCTCCTTTCCATGATAGTTTTTACTTTTACTTTCTTTTGGAACACCTCAGAAAATTTAGCTCTTTATTCTTGCTGTACCACCTCAAGAAACTCACTTGCTTGAAAATTCTTGCATATTCTGGAAGTTGGCCCTTACTTAGGTGTATCTGGCTACACGTTTTTAGTAGTGATGCTGTGTCACTACAGCGTCCATCCTCCACCACAGCACCACAGACCAGACCCCCATGTGAGCAGTGTAGTCAGTGGGAATGATAAGCTGATAGCATGCGTTCAGTCCCGCTTTCGTCAGAGTGCTGGAGTCAAAGTAGCACTAGTTTGGCTCAAACTGAACATCACCTGTTTCTCCAACCTTCCCATATGACATTTATTGTGAAAAAGGGTTTAAATGACCATCTATGTAAGATGTTGCTGAGCAGCCACGTGGAATATGTCAAACCACTAGGAAAATGACCATTTTTCATAAGATTAATAATGCCGAAAAAGGAAGTGCAGTCTTTGTGGTTGAAGACAGCTGTTTAGTGGGGAAACATAATCCTGGGGACAGCTCATAGGAGCCAAGTCTTGCTCCAGTTTGTCAGCATGGCCTCTACGGTGGTTCATTATGGAAGAGTGGCGATGTTCTTGCCAAAAGTCATGATGCTAAACTTGTGGAGTATTTTTATTGTCAATGTTATTCCTAGTGACCTGGTAAAAAAGGAAGGGGTGCAAATGAAGTAACAAGAAGTGCTTGGACACACCAGATGATGTTGGTCTGCTGCTGCCCTGATGGCACAGAAAGCAGTCTGCAAACTTGTGGCAGGAGCCTCATACCTTTCTGTCTGTCCTGGACTTGTGAGGAGCCCTTTTTGCAGGGGAAGTAAAAAAATCTGTAGAATTTTGAAGGTGCCTCGTGCCAGAAGAAAACACATGCTTCAGCTCCATACCCTAAAGTACTTGATCAGCATTGTATATTTTATTGAGGTGCCTGGTAAGTATGCTTTTCAGGCAAAGATCCAGCAGTTCACTTCTGTCTGTCTGTTACTTGCTGTCACCTGAAGAACAGAATAAAAATCCCACAGGCACATAAGTTTTGTACAAAGTTCTGGGTATAATGCAACAAAGTGGATCCAAATTCTGTGGCACTGTATATTTGTCCAAATGTGCGTGTTGCATAGGAATAAATGTGACAGTGAATTAATACAGTGTTCATAATAATATTTTATGTTACCTTTATTGTATGTCTTCCTTATAGTCTTGGATGATCTTCAATTTGCTGCAGAGTTTAACTGTCTGGAGAAAAACTGGTGTCTGTGTAGAGAAAGCATGAATGGTTTGTGGCACTCAGTGAGGAAAGAAGTTTAAAATCATGGTGTAAAGCATTTCATGATTGTTTAAAATTGACTTAGGGAGCAGACTGATGTTATATCTAATTTGATGAAACTACAGGTTATGGAGAAAACGGGGGCCCATTGCTGAGTAGTCCTTCAGCTTCCCTTGTGTTAGGTCTAGTGCTCATGTGGATTCAGGGTAAATCAGTTGAACCAGCCAGGCTGATGGGAAGGCAGCCACCAAGAGAGGGATCTAATGTTTTGTGTCTTGTTTTGAAGGTTAGATGCAAGGTCTGGGTTCTTCTTGGAGAAGGAGAAAAGGAGATCTTGCTTTTCAGCAGTTGGCATTTGCACTATTAAGTATGTGTAATGTAAAACTTCATGCTTACGAAAGCAACAACATATACTCATTTATATACCAATTTGTCGTTCAAATGTTACCCTGTGAGTGAGGGGACTATAACCCTCCTTGCTGCCCCAATGAACCCCACTTCTGGCATGTGGTTGCTCAGCCATATTTGGTGGTTGTGGTTGGTTCCAAGGTAGGGAATTTGACAATATGTCGTGCTTGCAGTTTAATTTGAGAAATAAGTAAATAAGCTCCATTTGCTCTTGATTTTTTTTTTCTTCTTTTCTGGTGAAGTTTTAATGGTAATTGTATCTGACCACATTTTTTAATAATGCCAGATATATACCTATATAGATATGTATGCTTTGAAACCTTCTTATACTACACAGTTCAATAAGGCATTTGTAAAACTTGCACAGTCTAACCACTGAACATACAAAGGTTCAAAGCACTTGTGCTTCCATGCTGCTGGCAAAATAAGACTACCTCTTAAATAAATTCTATAGAGAACTACTGTTTTAAAAAAAAGAGATTCTTGTGGTCTGTGGGAAAAATACCATTCCACGTAGTACAGAAACTGTAGCCAGTTTAATATGTTTGAGTTCCATTTTAAGCAAAATATTAACCTTTTAAAAAAATCTACACATTTTATGAGTTCTGGGTGATAGCTGTTTCTTTCTCAATAGCAATTTTTTTTTCTCACACTCATGCATAAAAGAAGGAAGTCAGAGCAGTCCAGATCACATCATCAGCTTAAAAACCTAGCTCATCCACCGATAATGCCAAAGCCACAAACACACAAAACTGTTTGTCATCTGGTATCTGATCCTGGTCTAGGAGAATTTGTGTAATAGGAGTCTTTCCTTTAATAGTAAAGGTCTCATTTTTAAATCTTTTTGAAATTACTTTAATATGCAATGCATTTAAATAAGTCCATAAATAATGGAAAATCTGATTTCAAAAAATTAAAAATACTGTCATGTAAAATTAGTTTAAATACATCTTTATGTTATATATGGTTTATAAAATTTTTGTGTTTTTTTAAAATTGTGATTCACTCAATTGGAGTATGCATAAGACTGTCATTTAACACAGACAGGAGTTTATATCAGGTGCTGGACTAAAGAAGAAAAAAAAAATCTCTAATATAGCTGAAATGGATACCAAATACTTTGTTCTTTTAATAAGACAAGTTATGCTTTTTTCTTAGTGCTTAAATTCACTTCCTCTTTTTCTGTTGACATGTTTAAGTTTACACTCTACCCTTGAAATGTCTCTGAAAATACATAACACTGTGTAAAGAGCTGGTCCTGGGCAATGCTCATTCATTCATCCTCTCCATCTCTCCTACAGCTTTCGTGCTTATTATTGTGATAGCTCCATTAAAGACTGATTTCTTGTGTCACCTTTAGTTTAAATGAAAAAGTTTCATAATCGTAACTGAGTCAAATGTCCAAATGAAAAAGTGTTTTTTTCCGTATGCTTCTGCCTGCCTATTTCAGAAGTTTTTGTTCAGGTGGAAGTTTTGTCCTACCAAAATCAATTGTAAAAATGTGCACAAGCTTTTGGGGAAAGAAAAAAACATCTTTGCCTGGCCTGATTTTTTCATCGTTTCCCTCATTTTTCTTATCTACCTGTCATTACCATAGGAGACATGTTTTTGTTTGTTTTGTTAAGTTCTGTAGCCAGGTATTTATGCCCGACCAACCCAGCTGTCTTCTGTGGCAGAATGACTGGATTTGGGAATGAGGGCATAGCTGTCAACACCATTTATCTTGATGTTAAATGGTCATTCTGTGTTGTCTCCCACAGTATTTTTGTGCTCAAGCTGGGCCATGGTCAGGGTGGGCAAAGCAACAGTGGGATGGTGGGGCTTGGGGGTGGTGCTTAGTGCTGCGCTCTGCCTGGAGGCCGGTGGCAGGGTGGTCCCGCTGGGGCTTGGCTGGGACCTGTTGTGTTTAACCTGTCCATCAGGACCTAGAGGAGGTGACAGAGGGCACGCTCATTGAGTTTGGAAGGGACACCCAACTGGGGGGACCTCAGGGGCAGGGCTGCCATCCAGAGGAACCAGGACAGGCCAGAGTGATGGGCCCAAGAGTGACCTCATGAGATTTGGCAGCGGCAAACACCAAGTCCTGCCTCTTGGAAAGAAGAGCCCCTTGCAGAGTGCCAGGTCCTGGTGGCAGTGAGGGACAGCAATGCTCCAGGCTCCATGGACAGGGCATGGCCAGGAGATCGAGGGGAGGAATCAACTCCCTCCACTCAGCACTCATTAAACCTCATCTAGATACAGATTGGCTGCACGTTGGCAGTGCAGGCATTCCTGAATAATCTCTGCATGTCTTTCACACTTCACTGTCCCTTTTTTAAGAGTCTGAGTGGTGTTATGTGTTATCTTAAAAGTTACTGCAAAGCTTTAAAGTGCACAGAGAGTCAAGTTAAATGAAGAGGCATGGGATATTTTCTTATCATTGATCGATGTGTTGCTGTAATACAGCAATGGCATAACTGGCTAAACAAAAATAACTTCCACAAAACCATCTAACATGGGGCGCTGCCAACAGTGGTACCATCAGAGACTTGCTGTTGCTCTTTACTAAGCTTGAAGTTAATGAAAAGTTAATGAGTTGTAATTAAGGACTGAAGGAATTGAAGATTCTTTATCAAAGTTCCCGAATTCTGCTTGGTGAATAACAGTAATTGATAAATGCAAACATATTGATTTATCCCTTATCCTAATTGCTATTCTGTGAGTAGAATGGACATTTCCCCCCTAAATTAATAAAAGATCGCTTTTGAGGGTTTAATTAACTGTTCTTTGAATTCTTCATTCGTCTAAAATTAAACTTCTGTGACAATTATGCAACTTTAAAAAAATTCCTTCTATGTAACATAAACTACAGAGGCATACATTGACTTGGCAACCTGTTATTAGCTTGCAAATGGAAAGACTTACGGCTGGAAAAAGCCAGCTGCACCTGTTGTTTTTGCTAAACAAATCACCCTGAAGTACACCATCACTCCAGCCGGCCACTCTGTCATTTGTAGCGCTAGGAAAGTTTTTTCTCATCAATAGTGTATGTTTTTTAGAAATGAGTAAAACCACACAGTTCCCTGAAGTCTAACTGGTATATTTATGATTTTAATAGGGTCTTATGGACCATTGGTAAAATAACGCACTTTGATTCATGAATAATATTAGCTATAAAGAAAAGTGTCTTAAATAAGGTTTCAGTGTGGTGGTTTTTTTTTTTTTTACCTCTCACAGAGCCAATCTGAGCTTTGTGCTTTGCAGATTGCATGTGTCCATTAGCACCATGTTGAAATTTGACCTTGTTTTTTCATAGTAACCAAAATAAAAAGATTATCCAATTATAAACTTTCTGGAAATAATGGACGGTAATCACAACTGTGGTCAAGGAGGCTTCAGGGGATCACATTTGTGTATCAGCTGAGCATAGTTTTAAGTGAATTTTGTGCTGTCCTGGACTGGTGCTGAGTGTTGTTCAGGGCTGCCCTCGACTGGGGATGGAGGGGTGAAGGGGTCCTCTTCCCTAATACTCTGTCAGGCATTTGGAAAGGGGAGAGGGATGAAGCTGCTCCACAAGGAAGATCCCCAGGGCAGCTCCTTGCATTCGTGTGAGCGGGCAGATGGACATCTCTCCCTCATTTCCATGGAGCCCATTTCTGTAACAACTTATTATCATATATTCTCTCCTACTTGAAAATATGCCTAATGTGGTACAGCCATGATAATTGGCAGAATTTTTTTCCTCTTTCTTTTATCCTAATCTCTGCCTTCTGATTGCTGAATCTTTGCTTCTTTCCCCTCTTCTCTGTCCCAAATTGCCTTTGTCGCTAGCAGCTTCCCCAGGGGACCGCTCTGCGCAGGTGCCCGCCAGGCTTCCTCACCATCACATCTCAGGTGCGCCTGATGGGGGATATCACCCCGCGAACTGCAGGGCTTCCTTTTCGACAGGCTTTGTAGCATAGTTAACACAGTAAAACTTGATGCTCAGTAGAATAAATGGAAAGAACAACCAAAGGAGCAACTCTAACTGCAGAGTCTGGTGGCTGAGATAGAGATGGTACCAAGGCTGATGTATAGTATAGCAGCTACTGTAAGATAATTTAAATACGCCATAGTGCACTTGGAAAGTATAGGATTAAATCCTGAATCGGGACCAGACTCTTATTATGTGGTTAGGTTCTGCCAAATTAAAATTACCTGTGCAATTACATTTGAGTGTAGAACCCTGAATGGGTGGATTTAATCACTAGAATGAAATTGGTGTTAGTAAGGGATAAGTGACTGTGATCTTATTAGCTGCAGAACAGACAGAGGTAGTCGCTGCTAGTGAAAGAAGATGGCTAATTTGTTTGTGCAGGAGAAAATTGTGGGGAAGCTTGGGAGGAAAAGTTTCGGCAGAAAATGTTCCAAACCATTGCTAATTAAAAAATATTTTTCTTTTTTTCTGTTGCTCTTTTATAATGTTGCTTTTCAAAAGTATTAAGATGTATGTCATACTACTTGGCAAGTGACTGAGAATGGGATTATTTTATTCAGCTGAAGACATCGCCATATGTGAAAGATACATTAATTAAGGTCTCATCTTGAGACCTGGAGGGGTTACTTGCTTCAAGCTAGCTTTGTAGTCACTGCCTCTGTTTTTACTATGTTTTATGGCTATTAGAATTGCAGAGTTGTTATATGTAAAGAAGGCAATAGTTTTCTTTAGGTTCATGCATTATCTGGGAGCTATTTGAATTCCCAGTTGCAAAACTTAATGTTGACGTGAGAGTAAATCATTTAGAAAATAGTCTTTAAAGGCCAGCAGAGATGGAAAAGATCCATTTAATTCTAATGTGAAATATGGAAGTTACTCAGATCCTATTCTTCCCCCTCAAAGGAGTTTTTATTGAGGTGAGAAACCTGATTTTCTTGACCCAAGTTACTCCAGACTTCCCCCCATACAGACCTTTTCACTGAAAGGCGTTTTAAGGACTATTAAAATGAGGGACATCATGAAAAGTTGCTCTCAGAATTTATAACATTAATTTTTAATAGCTTCTGAATTATTCTGTTTATTTTATGGTTCATATAATAACATGGTAGATTTGGTGGTTGTATTTCAGTGCAGGGAATTCAGGTCAGACTTGCTGAAGCCTCCCTGGTAGCAGACTGGTGCCTGTTAGTAGCACAGGAGAGCTTACTCGAGTGGAGTTATTGTTCTCCTTCCCGTTCTTCTTTTTGCCTATTTTTCTTTCTGTCTCTCTTGGTTTGTATGTGTTTTTAAGTGCGTATGTCTGCCTTCTCTTTATGTAGCAGTCCTTACAGCATCATTTTTATTTTAACCCTTTAAGATAAATCAAGAATGTATTGAAGTTAAATTTTTATTTTATTTGATTAATGCATCAGTACAAATGAAACAACTTTGAACTAAGACTGTATATTTTTATCTCTTTTAGTCATTACAGCCAACCAATATAGCATCAAGAACAGCCAGATCACAGAACACTGTTTGGTAGAGCATAGTAAATAATGTGCTCTTTGGGAAATAGAGTATGCATTCAAAACATCATTTTACCAATTTCCTTAATGGTTCTAGGTGGAAATGCTAGTCATGCAGTGTCCTCTTTATTTTAACTTGTGTTAACCTGCCTTCACAAATGGCCATTGAGCTTTTTTTCAAATGAGATTTTATGTTTATATATTGCACTTGGCATGGTCTCCAGTTTAGTTTTCCATGCAGAAAATAGTTTGGGGTTGTTAATAACGTACTTCATAGACCCTTATGTTTTAATGGTAGGGTTATTGGTTCTTTTCAAGGTTTTTGTTGGCTGGAAAGACTACTATTTCAGCTTTCTTTGCTTCATTGCCATCTACTATTGTCTGTTGTTTGATCACTGTGTTGGATTTTCCCTTTATGTTCCTGACGAGCAGTACCTAATGATGGAGGCTGGAGGAGCCATCAGGGTAGCCTGGACGCCACCCCAAATATATGCCAGAAATAAAGAAAACAGCAGTTGCTGCATTCCTAAAGCATACTCTGTGCTGCAGCCTTTTCAGACTTAAGTGCTAGTAATTGGGACCATTTGTTGTCATTTATGTAAATAAAGTAATGAATCATCAAATATGCAAAGCAGGATATTAAGTAATCTGCATAAAATCTCCAGATTTCGGAACATTTAGTCTCTACAAGTATGGGTAGATTGAAACCAAGAGATATCTTACCAGATGGCTTGAGCACGTGAGGATGCACTGCCTGGGCTTTTTTGGGGAGTAGTGGTTAAATTCAGATTACCTGAACTATCATATATAGCTATATAAACACAAATAAATCGAGTTGCAGATTTCTTTATTGTTGTTTTAACAAACATGTTCATCTCTCCAGAGTTGCTCAGACAGCAAGGGATCGGGCAGCTGACTGTTTGTAGACAATTTACTCAAACCCATGCAGTCAGCATTATGGGGCACTTGATATGGTGCTGTGAGGACAGTAAGTGACAGAAGGGAATTCAACACCAGTCACTTGCAATTTTGACACAGAAGAGAACCTCGTGCATCATATATGTTGCATTGAGTTAAGTAACACTGTGCAAAAAAGTAAAGCTTGCCGTAGTGTGATGATGCACATCTTAAATGGGGCTTACAGGAAAGATACTTTTTTCTTTTCTGTGGTGGTCAAAAACACACATGCAAAAATACAACTCTCACATTTTCTTCCTTTGTCTCTCCCCAAACACTGGAAAAGCACAAAGATCACAGAAAACCGATCACATTAGTTTCTTGAAATATTCATTAATGGCTCTCTGAAAAAAACTGCACCTCACAAATAGACAAATATGTTTTTGTTCTGCTGCTGGCGAAGTTGTCACTCCAGGGCT
Organism: Aptenodytes patagonicus; assembly: GCF_965638725.1. Taxonomy (NCBI): domain Eukaryota; kingdom Metazoa; phylum Chordata; class Aves; order Sphenisciformes; family Spheniscidae; genus Aptenodytes; species Aptenodytes patagonicus. Next base: position 152,303,811 of record NC_134950.1, read on the forward strand.
GCTCCCGAGAAAAGGACACTTGGTTGGTGTAACACTCTCTTTCTGCGCCTGTTTGCAGTTTAGATAGTGGCTCTGGCTAATTATTTTTGCTTTTAAAAAAAAGCCACAAAATGAATTCTGGTCTGAGTTGTTATAGAGAGTCCTGTATCTGCTTATTTGCCTTCCCATTTCCGTAGACCTGTGGAGATTTTTCTTTACATCCAAGGTCTATGGTGGAGAAAGATTGTGGTAGTCCAGTCAAGAGTGCCAGAGCTAGAGGCTGCCCCAGACAGCTATTCTTTCTTACCGCCTTCTTCAGAGGACGACCGTTATCTTCCCATTGGTCTCTTTTCTTTGTAGTTTGCCTCCTCCTTATGAGAGCATCCACCGCAGCACCCATTCCTGAGGGTGCTATTGATGGGACTTCGCTGGATGAGGAATAGCTAGAATTCTTCATGTGGGATATGAGTGGATTACCTTCACGCCTGTAGTTTGTCCTCCTTTCAGTCACTTCTTTAACTTACTTTTCCCATTTTTCGGCCCATGTGGGTGATGTGGAACTTTAGGATAAAAGAGGAATATTGAAACAATTAAATTGGTTTATCTGTGCATTGCCCGTATGGGCAGGATTCCGTCAATCAAGGTTTGCGTTTGTCTCCTGGCATATCCAGTCTGTTCCTGCTTCCTACCTGTTTCCTTTTTTCTTCACTCCAAGACTTCATTCAAACCATTATATGGGCTGATTTTCTGGAAGGCATATTTTATCTTCTGTAAAACTTTAAGCTCTCTCCATGTTGTATTTTTGATGTGTTAGAGCTCTTTAAAAGGTTATTCTTTTATTAAGAGGTGGTCATTTGAAAATGATGATGCAAAAAGCTAGAGAAGGCTGCGGATATGCTAAAACAAATTAGCAACTAGCATTTGAATCTAACATTTTCTCCAGAGTAAAATGTCAGTGTAGCGTTTCATGTTGCTCCTCTCCCTCCCCTTTTTATAGTGGTATTAAAGACTAAGCCAGCCATAGTTTCACTTACATAATTTCAGAAGAGATTTTGAAACTTCGATGCTTTTCTCTTTTATTAAAAAACTACTAATGCTATAAATTTGACAAAAGATATTTTTGTGCGCATCTCTAAAATGCTTTAAGAATCTAATGTGAAATAACTGCAGATGTGGAAGGCAGTATTCATATGTTATTTAACAGTGAAGTAATAATGGTAATGATCTGCTGTGATTTATAGCTAAGGGGCATTCTTTTAAGAACGTATTAAACCTAAGTTCTCATTTGGTTTGATTAAAACATCAGAACAAATGAAACAGCTTTAAACCAAGATTGTATAAATTTTAGCTCTTTTAGTCATTACAGACAACCAAGTATAGCACTAAGAACAGCCAAATCACAGAACACTGTTTGGTAGAGTTTAGTAATAATTTACATATGGAATAAATCTTTTAGTTTTGTATTCTTCTGTGAGTGGTTGATATCTAGAAAAAGGTAATATTCTGCAAAAAAAAGTATTTGTTTTGAGTTGCATGGGCAGCTGCTCACAGCTGATTGCTCCTTCCGGAAATGCTTAGTGATTAACATCATTTCATCAGGATAATGTACCCAAGCCTGCCATCACAGTTGGCACCAACTGGAGATCTTAGCAAGAGTCTTGGCAAATAGTTCAAACGTTGCAGGCTGTGTTTGCACGCAAATGCCCCACTGCTTTGTTCTTCTGCACCGTCCATCCATGGGTGGATGCAGTTATGTCTGTGCAAGCGTGCTTAGGCTCAGGTGAGGAAGGGAACCAAGCGAGGTCGTCAAAAGGCACCCTGAGGACAGACCACCACCAGGTGAGGTATAGTAGTGACGTAACTATGCTGGTTTAGAAAAACTGTAACCATGATGTAGTTCAAATATGTGTAAACGCTTTATTAGTAGGCCACAGACCTGTGTACTCAGGCAAATACAGGACTTCGAAGGTCTTGAACCAAAGCCAAATATAAGATGCAGAAGTGACAGAATAATAAAGAGAATTCATTCTGCCCTTACTGATGGTATTTCTGGTTTTGGGGCAGAATAAGGTGTTCAGATTCCACAGCTGTAAAGTCTATCTTTAAGAAAGGTTTTGCTATGGTTTAATTTTCAAAAACTTGAAGAAAAGGAATTAAACTAGACCTGAAGGGTTTTTTTCCGATTTTGATTTTTTTTTTTTTTTAAAGTCTTGGAGCTGAGATTAAATTTTTATGGCTGAGTAGTAAATCTCTGGAACAGAGTTTCCTGATAGAAATGACAACTCTGCTTTAATTATAGCATCTTCTAGGCAGCTATTATATTACAGCAGGACCCTTAACAGACTTTTCTTTTTAAGACCATATTAAAGAGTAAGAGGACTTGCCGTAATTACAGCTTGCTTTCTGTTGGGGGGGTTCACCTGTCATTGAATGACTGATTAGGTTCCTTTTGCGTGGTTTATTTTTCCAGGAAGAATCTTTTTAGATTTGTGTGAGTCTCAATATATTGAACATGAAGCACCTTCTGTATTATGCAACTATTTCAGAAATCATACATGGAAAAATAAAACACTGGCACATAGTTCTAAGACAGCTTTAACATCTGCAAAATTATCTTGTCACTAATTTTGCATGCTTCAGTTACTAGAAAATGTACCTTTCTGAAGCACTAACTTTTTTTTTATCATGACACACCTATCTGAGACTTGCATCTGAAATTGTTTTCATCACTGATCTTGTTCTTTTGGTGCCTATACATTTATTTCTCATTTTGCGCTGAAAATGTTATGCCATCTGGTTACTTGCTCAATTTTGTAAAGAGAAGACTTCATTAATTTACGGTTTTAACTTCTGCACCTGCAACTTCCATTTATTTCTGTAGCAGTTGTTGCCTCTCAATAGTTTAGAAACAGTCTGCTGGATTTGAAATATTTGTATATGCATGCTTCTCTCTTCTTTAGATAGTTGCAGGCCAAAATATGGGAGAGGATTTGGTGAGGCTGAGAAAACACCACATCCTAAACCGTACGGCATCAGCTGCCAATTTTTCCTGGTTCACATGTGAGGGATCCTCTCCCCTCCCCAGCTCCTTATGTGAGAATGTAAACTAGAACTTCACGGGTGCCCAAAAAAGGAAATTTCAAGCTTTGCAAATGCTTTGTTTGGATTAATAACATCTCTAGTTGTGTTTCTTTTATCCCAGGGGGCACAAACGTTACTTAAGTTAATAGCAGCATAATAACCTATTTAATATGCTATGGTAAAAATACCTTCTGTTAGCTAACTCTTAAAAAATTCTTGTTGTCATATTTCAGCAGTTATTTATTTTCTGGGCAGGAAAGAGGAGACCTGTATTTTGAAACTAATAGGATATTGTTTTAAACAGTGTATGGAAACTGTATGGTATTCTAAAAATATTACTTGTTTACATATATGTGATTATTCAAAAGCATAGACTGCACCGTTGGTCCCTTAATATTAACTTCTGCAGTGTGAGACAGTGACAGAGTTTATTCGTTAACCCAAAGCACTAGAAAACTTCCCACAGCACTTCACGAAAACCTGACAAACGGAACTGCTTTTTGCTTAATGATATGTTACATCAGTATGATGTCTACCTAGCTGAAGTTAGCTATCTGAAATCTAAGGGAAAAGGGGTTGGGTTTGTTTTGGGCTTTTTGTTTGTTTGTTTTTTGGTTTAGGCTTTTTTTTGTTTTGTGGGTTTTTTTAAGTAGTTCAGAAGAGTACCTTGGGGCTTCAGAAAGCCTGAGAGCTGATGAAAGACTTGCTGCCTGGGGAGCTTCATTAGGAACCTGTGGTGGAGGGGTTGGGATGGCAGGGAGGGACCTGGCCCACAGCCAGGGAGAGCCCAGGGCTTCAGGGGAGCTGGGATGGGGAGAGGACCTATGTAGTCAGGATGTGAGTGATGGGGAGCTGGCAGCAACCCTGGGCTGCATGCTCTTGTGCTGTTTCATCCCATGAGTGAAGTGATTTACTGTGTCTACACCCAGCCTGAAGCACAATCAGCTAAGCAACTGGGGTGGTTTTTGGGGGCTTTTTTGAAAGGTTCAATGCTTATTGCTGGAATCACCAGCTTCACGTCTCAGAGCCTTTAAAACAAACAAACAAGACCTTTTTTGGGAGCACTGTGCCACAGACTGCAAACGGCTAAATGGAGTAGTGACCAGAAAGGAAGCAAATCCTCCCAGAAATGGCAATCAGGCATGGGATAGTTTAATTGCTGGGACTTCAGAGAAAGAAGGTTGGGCATCTACTGTTGGACAGATTTAAAGATATTTAAGCTTCCAGATCATAAATAGGCTCTGAATATATTTGATAATACAGAATCACAGAACAGTTGGGGTGGGAAGGCACTTCTGGAGATTGCCTAGTCCAACCCCCAGCTCAGGCAGGCTCAGCTACAGTGGTCTGGTCAGGGCCATGCCTGGTTGGGTGTTGATTATCTCCAAGGATGGAGACTTCATGACCTCTCTGGTCAACCTGTGCCAGTATTTGACCACCTTCACTCTGTAAAAAACTTTTCTTATTGTCGTGGTTCCTAGGAAGAAAATTAACTCTATCCCAGCCGAAATGAGGACACTTACGTTATTTACGTTCCTTGTATTTCAATTTGTGCCCATTGCCTCTTGTCCTGTCTCTGGGCACCACTGAGAAGAGCCTGGGTCCCATCCCCTTTCATCCCCACAGATGTTTATGCACATGGATAAGATGCCCCTGAGTCTTCTCTCCTCCAGGCTGAGAAGTCCCAGCTCGCTCAGCCCCTCCTTACATGACATAATGCCATTAGGCACCTGATTTCTGTTCCAGCACCAAGATATTACTGAAAATGGTTGTCTTCGACTGGAGTATTCTGGGAATTTCCCGTGTTGGAGGAACGTGTTTGACTCACCCCATTTCTGCATGGCTGTGTCTCTGCTGTGCAACAAAGAGCTTCTTCCTTGTCAAAAATGAATGTTGATCAGGATGTTGCTGCTGTCTCACAGTGCAGAAGTGTCACCTTGATATCTGAATGGACAAGACTTAGGGCCCAGGCTTTTCCTGGCAGAAGCAGGTGATTAATGTCTCCCTTTTCCCATCTCTTGTTGCTATAGAGAGAGCCTTAGGAAAAACTTGAATTCATGATGTCCTTTCTTTGCTTAGAAATTAAATTATTTTAAGTTTACAGGTAACGTGACTGTCTGGTTAGACTCCTGCTCCACAGATGACAGTGCTCTTTCCAAGAGCACCCTGTGCTAAGGGTGCTCAATACGGGTGAATGTGCAATGTGCAGTAATCTCAGTAGGATTTCACCTTAGCAGTATTGATTCAAAAACCGGAACACCATTGTTTATGTTGTCAGTCAGAGCTGGATTTTATATCACAATTGTCCTGCATTTGGGAGAATTAAAATATGTCTATGTACGATCAGCGGCATTATTGTCACTGCTTAAAAACTCTTCTTAAGCACAGAGCATTTGCATTCGGTAAAGAAATCATAGTGGAAGATCTTCAAAATAACTGTTTGCAAAACAGTCCGAGATCTTTAGAGGGAATGACAGTACTTCTTAGGCTCAGTAGAACTGAGCTCTCACATACTTACTGGCTTTCACTTTTTCTCTTCCTTCTTCACTCGTTCCTCACTCCAGTTACGTGATTAACTCTCCATTCATCTTCTTGTTTCACTCCTGTTTCTGTTCTCTGTCTTCTTCTGCATGACCTGCTGTGCCTGAGCACTGCTAATCAGCCCAGAGTTACTCTCCTGTCTGTCAAGTCCCTCCTTGAGAGTTGAAGTCTTCCTACTCACTTAGAGCTCCTACTGTGTTGATAAAATAATATGCAGAATATTATCAGTATCATGGCAAGTCTTCTTGTATTGCACTTAATCTGTTCCATTCTTGATGGGGCAACAAAGCAATAGACAATAAGCTTTATAGAGGAAGCATAAACAATTACCTCTTTAATGTGGGACTCTTGGGAAAAAAAAAAGGAAATAGCATGCAAAAATATTTTACTACATTGCACAATTACCATCTCAGAAAATGAGGAATGTCTGTAATAATTTAGTAATGTTTTCCTTCTTTTTGCTTGTTAAGCATCTCTCCTAAATAACTATTAGTACTTTAGCTCCGGTAGTATTGATATGCTTGTGTTTGTTTTAGCTTTGAAAGAAAATGGTCCCTCATACTCTGTTATTGATATAGCATACTGGTTGCCTGGGATATTGAGGAATACATTTTAAAATTCAGTGTGAAGATTTTACTGTAACTGTAGCTGTGATGTTTTCTCTTGTTTACACTGTGGTTTTTTTCTTCAGAAATTGTTTGCAAAATTACGGTGGATGGAATTTTCTTTTCATGTGACCAAATGCTCTGTGTCTTGCCAGCATTCACAAGCGCAAGGCTGGCAGAGAAAGTTAGGCAGGCTTTGCCTAGGCATTTTCAAAGAAAAGCACCCAGGAACTGAGGTTTGAAATAATGTAGCCTGAGGTCAGGAATTTTTTCTTTGGAGAGTCAGTAAAGAACATGGTTATCTGTGGTGTGCAAGAAACCAGGGTTTTTTTAGGTGTATATGTTTCAGTGAAAGAGGAAAGTATAATGGGCAACATTCTGTGCAGTGTTGTTTCCTAAGCAATGCCAGTTAATAATAAGGGATTTGGGCCATTTTTTTCAAAAAGAGATGATATTCACTGTCAATCCTTCATTTGTTTTGGTGAGTTAGAAAATACAATGGTAGGAGAATATGCATCATTTAATCCAATTTAAGCTCGCACCATGCTTAACTCAAAGAGAAATGGATTCTTGACATCAGGCATCTACCGTATAGCGCTGAAGCGCTGCGGTTTTGGCGCACAGTGAGGAAATCTGCTAAAACAAGAAAGCGTTTGTTTGAGGGAGAGGGTTGGGAGAGGAATGCGGGAAGGTCCCGTACGCAGAGGTAACCCCACGCCTGGGTGGTTTTTCACGTTGTACCTGCGTAGGTGGGGCATTCCCCTTCTGCTCCGGTGCTGCCCCGTGCCTCGTTGGTGCACGCCAGGATCTTGAGAGAGTCCCTGGAAGAGCATCTGCTCCCCATGGTGCGGTTGGGACTCAGCGCCGGAGCAGTGTCATCTGTTTTACCCCAGCACACATTTACATTCCACAGGTCCGGGAAACTGTCTGCGTGACCACCCAGTGCCTGGTGTTTAAAACTGATCGGACTGGCAGCACGGCACTTCACATCCAGCTGCGCTGCACACACGAACTCCCCAGCCTCTGTGCTGGAAAGTGAGCTGGGAAGGATTTTTTCAGAAATTGCTTTTGGAGCAGGTACATTCCTGCACAGGCAGAATGTCCAAACCCTCTCGCTTGGCTCGACCTTTGTCAGCTAATACGGCTCCTAAATCGCCTCTGTCTAGGAAAGAAGATTTTAACAGCCGATCACGAAAAATTAGGCTAGGTGAAAAGATTTTGAGAGCTGGCAGTGAAGGAAACCTGGTTAAACAGCATCAGCAAGAGCAGGTGGAAATCACAGAAGGGCTTGTGCCACGGAGGGCTCCTTTCCGGAAAGGTAACCGGTTATTTCATGCTGCAAAAGAAATAATCAAATGCATTTGCAATTACTGCCTTTTTAATAAACCCCAAACATCAATTATTGTAGAATAGGGTGGGTGTGTGTGTGTGTGTGTGTGTGTGTGTGTGTATTGTTTCTAAATGACAGATTCTGGTACATAAAGCATTTGTTTTGAAAATAAAAGGACTCAAAACATTTTTGCTGTTCATTTGTGGCTGGGTGCTGTATACAAGCTAAAAATGTTGGTCTGTCAAAGTGGTAAATCACAATCTTTTACAGTCTAAATGTGACCATGTATCGTGAAGCTTTATTTGAAATGATAATTTGATATTATTAGCAAGCATGAGAAAGATTAAATAACATGAGAAAATAGACGTCAGTGCAGGCACAGAATCTCATTCAACCTTGCAAGTAAAACTCCTGTTGGTGGGTCCTAACAAGGGAGCTGTGAGTTGATTTCTTGTATAAAAACTAAACAGATCAAGTGTATTTGGAAAGGCTTATATGCTTTCAGAATGCAAACAAATGTGGAGGATAATATAAGATTATTATGATCTACTTTCACTGATCTGTTAAGCAATGGGCTGCAGGAATATTACTGTTGCCTCTTTTTAACTTAGTTTTTGTGGCAGTACTCTTTAGAACCGCATTCAAAAGTAGCCATTTAATCTGCACGGTGAAAAATGAGGGTAAATTGTCATTCTATTAGGAAATAAAAGTAGTAGTATTCTAATTGGACTTTTAATAGGTTTTATATTTAAATATGAATGAGAAGCAGAATCCCTTCAATGCAGAATAGAAATTGCCGCCCCTCCATCCTAAATCCATAGGAAAAAGAAGTGTAAATCGTAGACCTTTGTAACTTGAAACTGTGTATTTTCATTTCACACACATGGCATCCAAGGTTACAGTTTTTATTCCTGGCTGAATAAGGTTTAAAAGAACTTTTTTTTCCTTCAGTATTTTTATTATTTCACAAAGAAGGGAGAAGTGATGACACCTAATCTTACTCAGGGAGATGGATGATCTGTTCGTTTCTACAAAGGAAACTGGGTCTGAAGCACTTTATTAAAGGCAGAAGAGAGCAAAAAGAAAAACTGGAGGTGGGAGGGCTTAGACTTCTGGTCTCACTCACAGACCGTCTTGCTTATTTAGCGATGTAATGTGGAAACTCATTTTTGATCTTGTGATGTATGCAAGAAATTAAAACCTTTATTCCAAAAATAGCAGATGTACAATTTTTTCTACCCTGATAACCAAATATTTGTTGATGCTATAGTAAATGATGTTTCCCAGTCAAGTTTTTGAAATTTGAAAACTTTCATAGAAAACCCTGTAACAGTAGGGTTTTCACCAAGTTAAAGGTTTTTAAACAGTACTTTGTCCCCTTTCTGTTCTTTTATTTTTTTGGTGCCTTGAGAAAAGGAAGTTACGTGGGATTTACAGAATAGCAAGTGTGTCCTTTTAAGGGATGTGATTTCTATGGAGCTCTTGGGGCCTGCTTTTACTCATTTTATTTAAATGTTTTTGGGCTATATAATGCTTTGCAACTAAAAGCAAGGGTTGCACTCACTGCTTAGTGTTTTAGGTAAGATTTCTCTAAAAGAAAAACCTAGTGGCTATCGGTAGTGCTGCAACCTGGCGCGTGGTTTTAGTATTTATAGCATTATGCTTACTGTTTTCTGGAGCATGAATTAATCCCTGTTACATACTGGCTTTCTGCATTGGGATGATTTGTGTACATTAGGCAAGATGTTACTGTGAGTTGTTTTTGCAAGAGATGTTGAAGAACAAATATTGATACTTCTGAAGGCAGTGTATTACAAGGGAGATGGAAATGCAGAGTGTGTGGCTTTTCTCTGAAAATGGGACTGGCTGGCTGGCCAGTCTCACTGCACCCCAGTGGAGTCCAAGCATTGGCCAAAGTGATTTGGAAGATGTTTTGTGGGAAGTAGGTGCAGAGCTGGATGGTGGAGGGGTGGCAGATATGGAAGAAGCCAAAAGAAACAGCAAAGGGTATAGGAGCCACAGGGCAGTGCCCTGGGGATGGGGCTGAATAATGCAGGAGAGTGTCAGCCGCAGCTGAAGGCTGTTTGAGTGTTCTTGAAGAGGAAAAGAGGGAAAATGGGAGAGGTGCCAGAGGGCAGGTACAGGCTGATTGCGATGGCTGCAATAGGGAGCATGGTAAGGAGAGGCTGAGAGCTCCTGTGGGAAGATGACTGGGTCTTGGAGGAGAAAAATGGCAAAGGAAGATCGGATTTTAGGAACGGGTGGGTTGGACGGGCTGGCATGGGGAAATGAGAGCAGGAGGCTCTGGCAGGTGGGGAAGCAGGGTCCTGAACAACCTGACGTGGAAGAGGGGGATCTATTTGACCAACTTTCATCTGTTGTCATGTAATGCCAGTGAAACCCTGTGGCCCTGTGTGTGCGCATTACCCCTTCAAATCCTGCTCCGTGCACAAGAGAACTACCCGTGACTGCTGGACTAGTTTGTACTAGTGAGCTTTGCATGTCTTCATGAGCAACACGATGGGATTTCTGGTTTCTTTGAAATTCTTTTAAATTAAAACCAAAGAGATAAAATGCATGAATGGTGTCAACAGACAGCAATCCAGCAAAGCTCAGTGCTTAACAGACAGGAAGTCCAAAATTGCAGTTACAGTTTTAATGGGACTGTAAAGCATGATGACTCATTTTAATTATGATTATATGTTGGTTTTTTTCTACAGGATTCCTGCCTTGTGTTGTGCATGGGATGGGTTGTGCTTAACTGATAAGTTGGATTGTATAGGCGGGGGGCAGCTTGTGGCAGAGAGAAAAGTAGTCCTTATAGGTAAAGCCATTAAAGGCTGGAGTGAATCTCTCTCTGCCTCTGCCACCGAGGTCTGTGTGGTATCAGACATACTGCCACAGCTTTCACAGGGGAATGCTGGCTGTGTGGATTTGCTTTTTGTTTTAGTTTTTGGATGTGCAAGTCTGAGACCACGGGTTCTGATTTGCAGTGCTGAACACACATAACAGTATCTGAAGTCAGTGTCAGCTGTGATTTTACTGCATGAAGTACAGTCTAATACGAAGGACTCAAGAAGGTCATCTTGTACTTATCTGTTACTCTTCACCTGAATTTGATGAACATCTTTGACCATAATTTCTCCGGATGCCAGCTTCTCACCTCGATAAAAAAGGGAGGAAGGGGTAGAATAAGATCCTTACTTTATAGGGACTGTTGTGAGAATGGCATTTCACAAACATTTACCTACTTTAATACAGTAATGAAGAATACCGAGGCTCAGGCTACAAAATCCGTTGCTTGGTCTTCAGACCGAGGTCTGAGAATCATGCGGTACATGAACCCCAAGTCCGCATCCAGAATAGTTAAGATGAAGCATTTGACTGCCTGCGTATGCAGGGAGCCCTGTTCATTTTGTGCAGAGAACGAGATGATGGCCCATGCCAAGGATGGGGGGGGGGGGGGGGCGGGTAAGGAAAGACCGTACCGCAGTGCATGTACACATGGGGTGGGAAACAGGGTGGCAGAAACAGTCTGAGTTTTGGTATTTCCCATCTGGCAAGTGACTATCTTTGTAAACTCAACATCATTTTAGGATTTCCTGGTTTGAAAAAAAAGTGGGGATAGGTCAACCTTTCATTTTTCATTCTCTCTTTCAAGACTGAATCAATTAAAATATGATTTTTTCACCTCTGGGATATGTTACTGATAGGAGACCTTTATGAATTTCTGTCACCCATACTTTCCTCCAAGAAAAGCAGAGAATATACTAATGACTGTCTTTTCAATTTCCTTTCTCTGTCCCATTTTATTGAGTTTTGATACTTGCTTTATTATTTGGCTTCACATTGTTTCACTTTGCTTTATTTTTCACTCTGTTTTTTTCCATTAGATTTTCCTCCCTGGTTTCTCCTCTGCACTTTACTTTGCAGACTATGGTAATTGGAATGCAAGGCCAATATTTTTAGACTAAAACTCTTGGTGTCTCATATTCAGTTGGATCCAAAACTAGACAAAACCGGTTTGTCCCATCCCTACTTATTCGATAGGGGCCAAAGGACTTTAGGGATATAGTGGGATTCATATCTATGGGCTCTTCATGCAAAGCAAGCAATAACAGCACCATAAAAAGTGGAATTAATTATGTTTTCCCCATTTTATTTTTATGACAAACTCCAACATAACAATGACTATATAATCCATATGTGTATTACTAATTATCTCCAAGCTTGTTGTGGTTTTTAAATAAGGAGATATTGAATCATGGGCAAAGTTTGGAAATGATTCTTTCTGACATTCAAGTAATATCTATGGTATTTTTAAGGCCAAGGAGTTTATCTGTCAGGAACTTCAATTTCACAGCATTTCCTGACAGAGATGTACCTACAAATACAGAACACATGTAAGATTAGGGGTTAGCCTTCCAAGGAAGTTCATTATTAAAAGAATAGCAAAGCAAAGAATGTTTGTATTTAGCCTACAGTATTTATGTTTCCTCTGCAACTGTTTAATATTCATCAAGACAGAGAATGCAGATCTTATAAGTACTTGTATATACAAATGTTCATTATCTCACAAATTTAGTGCTAACTGTCTTTTTTACTGTCAATACATATTTTTTTTGCTTTTAAAATGCAGAACTTTTACTGCAATCTTAAATAAAAAACCAGAAATTTTACCATCTTGTACAGTAGTCTGAAAAACAATAATGAAACTAGGGTTGTTATCAGATGCGTGCATCCTAATACAGTTAATTGTTCAAAATTTTGAGCTTGAGACCCATAGATTTGCAAATTGATAAGGAATGTATTATTTCATTTTAGTATATTAGTATTAGAAAGGGACAAATATCATGGACCATTAGATATCAAAATACAAAAGGAATCTAGATAAGAACTTTTCAAGCTGGAAAAGAACATTATTAAAATAACTCTCGGAATTTACAATTGCATTGCAGAAACAGGGATCAGTTATGAGACAGTAGACATTCTCTCATCGCCCATGTACATTTATTTCTGTAACTGTTGATGTATGACTTCACCTGGAGGATGAATAGGGCAACCGAACATTCTTCCTTCCAATTAAGATTATGCAGTATATAAACTGGAGTTATGGTTATTGAAAACTGAACATCTGGACATTTGTTTAGGTAAGGAATGATAGGCCAGCCTCTGTTCTTATTTGCTATAGAGATCATGACTCAGACCCAAGTATAAAGTATACTTTAGCTTATTTTTAAGCATGATTTTCTGCAAAAATTTGTCATGTCAAAACACCCTGGCAGGCTTTCCTTCATCAGTAACCTTTTTACCCATTATCTAAATTTGTGCAATTATGATGGAGAGGTAAGTGTCTCAAAAATACTGCATTTCAGTGATATACTGTGTACACTGTATTCTGTACAGGATACTCTGTTCTGTACCTGTCAAACACTACATGTGTATATTTTTCTATAATTTTGTGGAAAATATTGCTGGCTGGGTAGAGAAGGAAGACCTGATTAATATCATGTTCAGGGAAAAGCTGCAGTGCGTGCTCAACTCTTCTAACACATCAGAGAGTTCACGTGTGGGTGAGACCTCATGAAAGCCATACCCCAGGGACAAGCTCGGGTTGTAGCTCACAGCTCAGGCAATTCACCAGAGAGGCAAATCCAGCCTGTGGAGGAGATTGCGTGAATTCCGTGGAAACTTTTTGGAGCTGAATGCATGCTGCAACCTAAGTATAATTCAGTTTAATAAGTGAGTAGTCAATCACAGAAAAAAAAAGGTGCACTGGAAACCAGGTTACAGTAGTTGCACTGCTTACAGAACTATTTTTCAATTGCAAAAATATATTCACTGAAATCTCTTCCTTTGGGACCTAGCAGAATTGGAAGGAGAGCACTATACATCCCCTTGGGAAGCTCAGGGTCTTCCATTTCTTATACTATATGGGCTAATAATACAGGATGGGAAAAAACCTGACCAAATCCCCCCACAACTCAAGAAGAGCTTAAACCATCTAGATGAGGGAATTTTGGAGAGACTACAATTTTGGGGGAAATTAGGTATAATTTTTTTGAAGATTGATTTTTCTTTAAATTGTGTCTCTCTGACATCAGTCAGAGGTTTTGAAGTTTAGAATAAATTAAGGAAATGAATGCACAGATTGTAGGTACTTAAATGTTCCCCATTAATAGATCCCTGTTCCATAATGTAACTTATCAGTATCACTTTGCCATATGTAGGATGTAAGTATATATTTCATATAGAGTATATAACTTTTTATGTATGTACAGAATTTATAGTGGTTTAAGAGTGTAGTGCAATACTTAAGTGCCACAGCTGAACTGGAACCATAGTATTTCAGTATTAGAGGTTTCAGTAGATGCCAGTCAAACAGTACCATATAAATCTGGACTCATTTTGCAAAACTTGGATGAGAAGGCTCAAAAATATTAGTCCCACTGTCAAAACCCCCTCAAGTCTGGTTGTTTCTGCAAAACAGTTTTTTTCTTTCCAGAATTGACCCTATAAATATAACATGTTTAATTTTTGAATGTGTCCTGTTATCAAAACAAGAGGTAGAGTTTTCAACTGAAACCATAACTTTCAGACTTATGCCTTTATTTAATACTGTGGATATTCTAGTAGATTAAAATATTTATTGTGAGTTCAGTTTTAGTAAGTTTATTTGTATGATATCAAGACGGGAATTGTTCTACAGTTGAGAGGTTCATGTTAGAAAGTGGAAAGAGCCTCATGGAAATGTGATAAAAAGAAATAGCAATATTTAATATCCCTTGTACTTGGTATGTTTATCTATCTTTTCTTTTTTGGTGGATGGACTGCAGTATTCTTCTAAACCAGAAAGTCAGCGCCTATCTTTTGTTGTTATTCTTGCCTGCTAATTAAGTGATGAGATTGATAGAACCTTCTTTAATCCAAATCCCCAGCATTATTTGAAGCCCTATTGCATGGGTTTGAAAACCAATGTGAAAATCCAAATTACCTTGTAGAAGAGACTTTGGTTTAGGGTGCTTGTGCTATGGTGGGAATACCTGAGCAGCACCACAGCTGTGGCCAGCTGTTAGAAATTGGTGTCAGGCAGGGTCATAAATTTTCAGATCAGTTTCTCTGGGAGATGCCAATTCCCTTTCAGTCAAAGCTTTCAATCTGAAACAATTCGGGTTTTCTTTGTATGATCTTTCCCAGAATTTGGATTCTGAGGAATCTCAGAGGACTTGGAAGTCTCTTGGTGAAAACAGGCCTCGGTACCCATACACAAACAGTGATGCTGATGGAAATGTCAGTGTCACCAAGCTCCTGAAGAGTCCCGTTGCTACCCTCCAGAGTCTCTCAGGTTAGCCTGCGCCTCCTCTGAAGTGGGATTTTCAAAGCTGGACATCGTACTCCGTCTCTGAGTGCAGTGGAAGGATTATGCTACATTTCTTGCAGACAAATAATTGTAAATCCTAGTGCAAGTACAATTTTTTACACAACGGCATGGTAATGTTTTAAGGTTCTGGTTAACTCCTAGAGCCATTTTTGCTGTTAATCATCTTTTAAATCTTCTAAGCATTTGGAAGATTTCCCCCTGCCCCGGAAAGGTGATCATCCTAGCTGATCTTAATTCCTAAATCCTTTCTTGTGTTTTAATGTTAGGAACAACATTGGCCCTTTTCAAATCTTCTGTTATTTCACCCATCCTGAGTGAATTCAGACAAATATTAAGAACACAAACATTCATAATTTAGTTCTTGGCGTGCCCTAGGATGCGACTCATGAGACCCAGCACACTGCTTTCATTCCTTCTCTATTTAGATTGTGTTGCTGGTATTAATTATGAAAGACACATGGCCACAGCTGACTCTCTTAGTGAAGTCTGATATGAGAAAGGCATTCAAAATTCTCCTTTCCCCATGCCATTTGTTAGAAACTGTCTTTTCCCACTGAGTAATGGATCCATCTTCTCTTTGCTCTTCCTCTGACTACTAAGACATTTATGCAATAAGTAGCCACCCAGGCCTGCTGCTCATTTTAAGCAAAGGTAGAAGACTCAGGGCCCAGTCATGATTTCACCCTTTTTACTCTCTCTGAAAAAAATGAAGCAGTTACTAATGCTGCTTTAAAAAAAAAAAAGAAAAAGAAAAAAAAAGAAAAAAAGAAAAAATCAAAACATCTGGAATGCACAGCTAGCTGGCTGGACATATGCAGAGTATTAATATCTAGATATTTAAGAACAGACAAAGTTGTACTATTACTGGGGAATGTGTGTTTTATGATAGCCATCTCCTGCTGACATAGACTGTGGTTGTGTCCTGGTTTAGATAACATTTGTCTTGAGCCTGATACTTCGAGTTTGTGAACAGGCTAATGTCTTTGCTGCAGCTCAGACATACGAGAAGCTTCCTGGACAGTGAAAACTTTGGAAAGAGACCTCCCCAACCTTCTGTCTTCCAAAACTCAGATTCATCTGCAGCATCTAGATGTGAGATAGATAGACTTAATTCAATTGTTTGAAATCAAACTTTGTAAGCAGCTCTTGTTGGAAGACACAGGAAAGGAGCTTTAGCCAGAGAAGGTGAGACTGCAGCCCCGCTGTGTGAGGTGCAGGCACTGCCTGGCTAACATGCAAGTTTCAGAAAGAGCTGTCCTGCCTGGCTGCATCTTGGCCATAACCTTGCAGAGCCTGAACTGGCAGTTAGGACCTGGAACATGCATCGCGTCTTTTTGAGGCTGCAGATTTATCTTTTGGCGATGCTGTTCTGCCTGGCTGGAGATGCTCCCTCTCTCCCATTATGTATGGTTGCCAGTGCCTGGCGAGTAGGACCTGTCTCTCTTTCAAATCTCAATTTCATTAGAGCAGAGGATAAATACCAAGCATAGCACTGGTGTGGGTGATCAAATAGCACCTAAAGGGGTTAAAATTAATCCAGCAGTTTGAGACCAAAGTCCAGCCTTCCCTAAAAATATTTCCAATGCAACAAGCCCTGTGCTGCCCTATCAGTTATTATTTTGTAACGCAGATTTACCAATGAAGCCATGAGTGCATGACAAATGACCTCATCCACATGCTGGGCATTCCAGGCAGTATTAAAATCATGCATTCAGTTCATGCACTAGCCATGTAAACTCACATGTCACACTTGGCCATTTTCCAGCCTGCACATCTCACTGTGCATTTTGCTTTTTATACTGACAATGTGCACACTGTTTGTAATTAACTGAGGCTCATCTGCCACCTACGTTGTGTTTCCCATTGTTATAATGTACGCAGTTATGTGATCCAGTTTAGCTCTGTGCTGATTTACCTCTTATATTACCATTTGATCTCAGTTCAGATAATTATGCTTCCCATTATTCAAGCTTGAATAGCTTCGAATGCCAGCCTTGACCTCAGCGGTACTTGCTGACTTCTTCCTTCGCAGGGCTCTTGTAGCTCACAGCCCCGCGTTCTGCAGTGGTTTGCATTGTCCATGGTTGGACAAGAGGCTCGGTGTGGGGGAAAGCTGCAGCTTTTGGGCAAATCGGACTACTGACATGAAAAGATATCTCTACACGTCTTCAGAAGTCCTTCAGGATCAAGGAAATGGTTTAAATTGTACTGCCTTGAATGATGGTTAAAATAGGTCATTCTGGCACCAAAACATCCTTTATACACCTTTGTAATGCTTATGCATGAGTACGTGGTGTGTACCTCTACACAAGTCATCCACCTGCAACTGAAGTAAACACATGCATCTCCCAGGGAAGTTTCTGGGGCACACAGTGGTGATAGTAATTGCCATGTAAATATCAGATTGGAGTTAGCTGGTCAGGAGATGGTTTTAAGTAGAAAAACAGTGTAACTAGAGCTTGCTTGCTGATGACTAAGTGTGTAAAATACATAACTGCCAAAGCAAGTGGATGTTCCGTGCACTGCTTAAGAAAGTGCAGAGAGGAAACCCTTCTCCCGGGCGTTTGTAATGTGTATACAGAATTGATTTTGTATATCCACTGAGTGCAGGTTATCCCAAGCTAAGAGGCTCATTAGTTTATGTGCAAGCTACATGAATCATAAAACACAGCTCAACTTGGTTCTTGAGTTGAGTACAAGACCTACAAAGCCAAAGGATCAGAGGCTGCAGTGAGTTTTCACTCTCCTTTTTTTATTCTGCTCCAGAAAGCTTCTGCTATGTTAGTCTCCCATATAACACAACGGAAGTAATAGGTAAATGGAGGACACTGAAATAGCTCTGGAATGGAATCCTCAGATATTGAAAATATTATTTTCATTATAATCTCAAGCTTTCTGTCTAAAAGATAAACACAGAAAGGTTACTCTTTTCTTCTTGGAAGTTTGCAGAATGGTTGCAGTCCTAATGAAGAAATCAAACTAACAGGTTTTCATTTTATATAAAGTTAAAACAGTGACTTGGTAATTTCACCTGAAAAATAAAATAATGTTTTCCCATTGCCTGAGGAAATGTATTTAAATGAACCTTATTCTCTTTGGTTTATATTGTATTGTTTGTTTGGGTTTTTTTTTATATCATCAATTTGATGTGTATCAATGCATGTAAAGTAAATAGAAGTGCAAACAATACTTGTGCCAGTTAAGCTAGTTCTGTATTTTTAGAGGAGTTCAGAGGCTTATCAATCATACAGGTATTTCTCCATGAAAGATATCTCTGTTCAAATGCCGCTATGTCCTAATATAATCAAAGGCATAGCAAAGAGAAGGTTTAACTTACATAAATATTTTTGCTTTGTTTTCCATGCTCTTAAAAACTAGTCTTTGCTAGAAAATTATGACACAGTTCTGGAGAGTGATTGTAATTAATCCACTGCCATGCTTGTCTTCACAACTGGTGAAATTAGGGAATAGTCATACTTAGCATCAGGGCAGCTGCTGCTAGTTAGCTGTATGGTTTGTTGCAGACGAAACAATTCCTTCCTGCTTGACTAGCAAGTTATTTTAACACAGTGTAAATTAAAGATTTCAGCGGTGTTCCTAGCTGCATGAAATCCCCTTGGGTGCCTTACTGACATGACCTCCTCGAACATAACACTGATCTTGTTGCTTGTTCTGGGGGTATTAGGCGTTGCTCTCTTGTCCAGTAAGCCATGGAGCTACTCCCTGAAATCATCTAGGAGCTTCATTTAGCAATATCCTCCTGTTTCAAGGATTGGGGGCCAGTGGCAATAGCCTTGATCTCTCCTTTTACTCATGTGCTAAATCTATACTATGCATCCAGAGAAAAAAAAAAGGTGACCTGTAGTCATCTTCTTTATTTAGTAATTCCTGTTCAGCCTTGCATGAAAACAGTAATTTTTCAAGAAGTCAAAATGGACTGCATTTTTTTTTTTAGTAAGCTAACCACTGAAAATGCAGAAAACCATCTTTTGTCAAAGGAGGGAAATTTCCACCAGCGCAAAGCCAAAAGCTTTAGGGACGAAAATGTGGGAAGCTCCAGGCTTCTTCCCTGGTGACTGGTACAGAACATCACTCCATCACAGCTGGCCTATGAAGATCCACAGAGGTGAACTACAGTAGTAGTTTAATAATGATTTCTGTATTTTCCTCTCAGTAGCAACACAGGAGTTGAATTTCAAATGGTAAGTTACGACTAAAAGCATCTATTTGAATTTCTTTAGTCTCTTCCCTTTTCTGTCTGTAAGCACAAGTCTTATTGCAGATGACAGGGTAGAGATTTTTCCAAGTCCTCTGTGAAAATATCGGTAATATGTAACAGGTATAGCCTTAATTTTCACTCTTGATCACTGCATGTTTGAGCATGCAGTCCTAACACCAGTTGGTCTTTTATTTTCTTCAAAAAGTTGTGTAATGTTTATCAGTACATTGACTTAAGACATATCCATGACAGTTGGAGACATTCTGTGCCGCTCCATGGCACGTAACAGCTCATATCTTTATATCCTATATAATCTATATATTTATTATATATAATAATTCTGATAAAATGTCATCTCTCAAGCAGACGCCTTGTCACGCTACATATTTGAAAGCCAAACCCAACATTTACTGATAATTTTAAAATGGTGCTGATAGGATGTGTGGCCAATGAGCTTAAGCATTCAGTAGTTTCTCAGACAGTGTTCTAGAGAGATACGAGAGGAAGTTTGCTCAAGTGTCCTTATCTCTTCAGGAGGCACATCGTATCTCAGCAGTAAGGAAATGCAACCAGCTGATGGGACTAGATATTCTCGCATCGTTAAAGAAGCTAGTATGTGAGATGAAAGATCCCGTAGATTGTGACAGGGCTATTTAAAGAGTTTCTTAACCCTCTAAAAAGGTTTTGAGTAAGTTCGTTTCTGGTTTTCATCTGTATGCTTGCTTAGAGGACATTAAAAGCAGGTATAGATCCACTTACAGTTTGAATCATCTTCCATGCCTATGTTTGCTGTAGCTGCCATGAAGATATGTGATGAAGGTAGAAGGGGCTGACCTGCAGACAGTGTCAATATGGAATTGCAGTCTGCTCATTGCCAGGTCAGTGGATCCCTGGTCAAAAGATGTGTTTGAAAAAATATGTGCTTCGGTATGTGAAAATACGGACTCAACCTGTGTGGATGGATCAGTGAGGACTCCCTCACCTTAGCCATGCACCAGGGTGTCTTTAGTGGGAACAGGACTCCAGCAGAAGCAAGGGTTGGGTGGTAAGTGAAAAGCACTGTAAAGGAAGGAGATGAGGTGTGTGTTAGGAAACTCTTTAGAAGCTGAATTCTGACTGAGTCAGAATTGGTGGCAAAATCTGTGTCGTCTTTTCACTATGCTGATATATGGTTAAAAATACTTGAAGCCTTTGTAAAGGATTCAGAAATTTTTAAACGAAAGCTGATATACGTGCAGACAACATTACTGATACTTTCAATGGAAAAACTGAATAAATGTCTGATAACACCTGTGTTGAAGATGGTAAAAGTACTGTATAAGATCTCTTTTAAATTACCACAAAATTACTCCTACAGAAATTGATACAAATATCTTTTTTGTCTTCAGTGATTTTCTAAAGAACACATTGAGTAACATCAAAACTGGTTCTAACTACTTCAGCTCTAATTTTCTGAACTATGAGAAAAATTAAATGTTCATTTTTTCCAAGGATTGAAAGAAGTATGTCTGAGCCCTGGGCTTTTCTCTTTTACTTTCTCAGCTCGCTGCAACTGCGCTTAAAATGGACTTGAAGTAAACAAAGCAAGCACCCTCACCATTTATTATATTAGGTGATCTTAGCACAGGCAAGCCTTGTAAAATCAGCAGTGTGTTTAAGCCCCTTGGGAGCCTGGTAGCTAGGGAAAGGTGAGCAAGATATTTACACATTTTTTCAGAAGGGGAGTGCTATGAAACTGCCAGAGCTCTTCTCAGTTTCAAAAAGCAAAAAACCCCAAACAACCAAAGAAAATGTTGGGTTTGGATGATGCAATATGAATTGCATCCTACCTGCTTTGGTACTAAACATTCCCATAAACGTTGTTAATTATCAGACCATTTTACTAAACCAAAGTGATGTGTATTCAGCAGTTCTATTAAGTGGTCATAGTCAATATTCACAGATAAATGGATTTCAGTTTTTTGATGTGTCTTGATGTGGGGGACAACCAACCGTAAGGAGGGGAAGAAGAATGACTTGCGCTACCTGATTTAAATGGTTACTCAGCTATTCACTAGCCAGGAATATTTTTTGACTCAGTATACAGGCAAGTCCAAGTCTGTAGGCTTTGTCTTACAGCGAACAAGAATTATGGTTTCTCCTAGCCTTAAAAAAAACTCTTCTAGAGTGGGAGTAATGCAATTCCTTATTCATCTGTCTGGTTTTTGCTTCCACCTTCATCTATCTGTAAGAGTTGGGGTACCCTTCATTTGTCATTAGCAGACAGCCTGAGCGCCCAGTTGCTGTGTGTAATTAGTACTGTTTCAGCCCTCCTGCGAGGTTAGGAGCTGGGGAGCATGTTTCCTCGCCCAGGCACCTTCTGACGGCTGCACACACCCGTTTCACCAGCCGAGGGATGCAAGGGCTCATTTCTGCGCCGTGTCCGACAGGCAGCAGTGAGTTATGTTTGCAGCCCCAGTCCAACTCGCCACAGTCTCATCTGGGCAATTGATGAGCTGCAAGGTTGAGCTACGATGAGGACACTAATACTTTATTGGATGTGGCTGTCTAGCAGGTGTGTACGTAATGGTAGTAAATAACATTGACCAGCAACGTATCAGCATGCTCAAAGTGTCACAATAATATAACACACTCTGGCTTAGGGTATATTTACTGTCTCTAACATTAGTTTTTAAAATTGCAGCTCGGTTAATCTAACGGTGTGGCTGTATATTTTGAAAGATTTCCTCTTAATATGGTAATGTGAGTATTACCTTTAAAAGGTTCTGTTATTTCTTTCATCCTCTTTCCAATATGTTTGACTCCAAAGAAAACCTTTTTAACTGTTTCTGCAGTTTATAAAGAAAAGTGTCCACTTATTAAAGCCAGGCATGCCATTTGTTAAAGGAATTGCATCCTGTGAGGCATCCTGGAGAATGTTCCTTTCATCTTTTAAAAACTGCTTCAGCTAAATAACATGGGTATTCGGTCTCCCCGAGTTCACTTAACGAATGTTGTAATGCTGACTTTAAAATAAATAGATATTTGGAAGGAGCATGTTCCTCCCTGCTATGCTGAAGTTCTGGTATTTGCAGTATGGTGCAAGATGCAGCATAATGCATCTAAAGACAACTCTTCCGGATTCTTGAAAGTCTTCTCATTGGAAATCTCCACTCCCTGAGAAATCATTATGGAGGGCATCTCCCTGCCCCCCTCTAGTCTGATAATGACAAAGTAGACAAGCAAAAGTTGTAACTCATTAAATGAAATTCAACTTCTGTTTAATGCCTGTGGAACGTCACTGTAGATACAGGACTTTATGATAAGGGACTGGAGAATAGAATTTTGCCTTGGAAGGTGATGGGCAGCTTTAATTATAAGCAAAAACACACTTTCACTGCAATGAGAGAGTCGTGTAGGCCACAAATACATTGGCTGCCTGTTGTATATCTTGTGGGCTCTCTGTGGCACTTTCATCCGAAGATAAAATGGTGTTCCCAGGGCCAGCAAGGAGAGCAATATGTTTTCTTTCAGAGCTGCTCCTTGGATTGGAGCAGAGAGCTAGAGAAACTTGTGCTCTGAAGACTGCTTCCTTGTCGGATCGGTTGGTTTTATCCTGTCTCCCTCAAAGCGCAAAAGAAAATGAGGAGTGGGAGCTACTGGGATTTGCTGAAAGAATGTTTGTGGTTGGTCTTAGTATGTGTATGGAGGAGGCTGCCATGAAGCTGGGATGTGAGGTGTCAGGGTGTCTGGAAGTGAAGCTGATGAGCTGGACTGTTTTCATTAAAGTGGCTGTTCTGAAACCATACAAGTACCTGTGGTACTGCTGTGGGCACTCACAGCGCTTCAGTGTTTTTTAGATCCAGATGCAGCATTAAACCTCCCAAGAATCAAACCAATATTAAACATTGTCTGTGGGCTTGTGTTTAGAAGAATACAGAAAAAAGATGTTTAAAGGAATAGGGAATCCTTTTTGAAAGGTCACCAGTTGAATGGTGGCCCTCATTGTGCATCCCGGGTGAGCAGTTTGCAATACATCCAAACTTAATTCCTCATCTCTGCGATGGGAGCTGGTTTTCTTCTGACTCTCGCAGGGCTTTAAAGGTCTGCCCAAAGCCTGGAGTTCAGTGGGGAATGAATCATCTTTAGTAAGGTATAAGTGTCTGGGAATTGAATCAGGATGAGGTTAAGTTCGGCTTAAACTCACGTTAGCAAAATGTATGAAACAGTGAACTGTAAGACATATTTCACAGGAAAATTCAGTGGCTCTAGCAGTACACCAGTGAGAGCTGCCAACATAAAATGTTCAAAAGCTATTTGTTAGAGACACCAAAATTATTAAACTGCTTAAGAATTATCTGGTCTCTGATACTGAGATTTTGAATCAGAATCTCTGATTTTGAGGTTTTGGTATTCATACTTGAGAATACCATAGATGTTCTTCATACATGATATCCAGAAACTTACTTGAAAAACAATAAAAAAAAGGTTAAATAGTGAAATTGAAAGGAAGCTGATATCTAGTATAATCACACAGCTTACAAGTTTAAGCTTGAAGAAAAATGCCGGATACTATAAGGCTCAGGAAGAATCACAGGAAGTTCTTAGTACTGTATCAAAGCAAAACTGGAAAATGCATGGCTGCATTTGTTACGATGTTGTACTTGTATCTTAACCATGCATTTAGCAAGAAGAAATTTCCCATAAAAAAACTCCAGTGGTTTGTAGTTTTGTACTGTTCTGTCTATATGCTTACATTGATATAATGTAGATTTTGTCAACAT
This sequence comes from Aptenodytes patagonicus, assembly GCF_965638725.1. Taxonomy (NCBI): domain Eukaryota; kingdom Metazoa; phylum Chordata; class Aves; order Sphenisciformes; family Spheniscidae; genus Aptenodytes; species Aptenodytes patagonicus. The sequence continues at coordinate 152,327,710 of NC_134950.1, forward strand.
ATTTGAATATAGCTGAGTTTATGCTGAAGCCATTGCTGCTAGGACATACCAACCCAGATAGATGCAAGAATTAGTATTTTTAGTTCAGTTGATCAAAATGGCTTGGAAATATGAAAGGAGTTGTACTTTGGATAGTAAATAGTAGAAAATGTGACTGTTTCAGAAAAGGTGAAATGATACCTAGAATCAGGCAGTATATAATTTCTTAGCCCCAGTTTGAGGAACCTGGAGGGTGAGGAACTAGCATACATTTGCAAGTGCAACATGAGCTGGATGGTTGTTTTGGGTGATGGAGTAATAGATAATTTTGCTGGAAAGTTATACAGGATTATTGAAGAGAATTGCTAAGTAAATAAGGAGGGAAAATCTAGGACTCCTGAGAGAATAACTGTAGAAAAAAGCCAAATTCTTAAGGTTTTGGGGGAACAAGAGATGGGAGACAGCTTTGGGATCGTACAGCTACTTACATCTGATAAAGTCTAGACTATATTGAAGGGATAGTTTGAGATCTGGGTTACTTTATGGCAGTACTGATAAATGACAGTAATTGGACTCGTAGGCATGATGAAAAAGAGAAGTAAAGAGGATGGGAAGTTTTGGCTGGGCTATGCATCTGTTGTGGTGGTATTGTTAATGCATTAAAATGTTAATACTTACAGTATATTAATAGACCCATTGTTTTAAAATTATTCAGTGTTGTTCTCTCCTGTTGCCAGCATTTTAAGTGCATTAAATTACATAAGGAAATAAAAACGTGAGCACAGGTATCCAGCTGAGTTCCTGCATGTCAGATGGATGTCTAATACAAATTAAAGCACATGTTGGGTTTAGATTGCAATCATTATGGATTACCTGCAGAGTACAGATGGGAAACACCAAAGGGGATCTGGAGAAGCAAAAAGTTTGCTTCCTGCAAGGGTATGAGATACCTGAATCTGAAAAGAAACCAGAGAGGAATGGGAAAACGAACGCTATTTTGAGTGATGAATGACTTTGTGAGACTCCTGTTGGAGCAGATCAAGAGTGACAGTAAAAAGATGGGGAAATGGGGAGGTGAGAGCTGAGATGATCTCCAGTAGATCTGTCAGCCTCTAGAGAAGGAGCATGAAGACATGAGTAGGTTGTGAAGCAAACTGTGCAATGAAGAAAGTTTTGGGCTCTTTCATTATTATATGTCAGTAACAAAATAAGGTTATTGTCAGTGGGTGGATAATATGCAGCTTCCTCATTTTATGGGATTGATGAGAATAGTTTTAAACTGATGAAATTGGATACAGGAGAAAGTGCAAGAGAGACCCATGTGATGCCTGTACAAGCCTTGAGGGCACAGGGAAATTAAAATTGGATAAATGAGACTACAGAAGTGGATAAAGGAACAACATTATTAGGCGATAGCTAGCAAGAAAAAACAAGTCCCACTGTTAGTAAAAATTGTGACGTGAAGATATACTTAGTGAAAGGATCCCACCTCATCTGGCTGGTCAGATGGTGAGGTCAGTGTGAATCAGGGAAGTGTTGGTGCATCAATGTAAGGATCCAGGCAGGTGCATGGAAGCCTGAGGGCTATCTATGCCGAGGGGAAAAAAGATCCTAAAAAATGGCAATGTGTCCAGGAAGGCTTGTATTGGCAAGTGGATTCGGTTGGGTGTCTGTGCACATTAAAGGCATAAAGCTTTGAGAAAGGGAAGATGGGATAAAATAGAACCTCCTGGAATAAAAAACATTTGGAAGAAAAACTAAGATAAAAGCGCTGCTAAAGTAGTGTTACAGTAAGCCAAAGGTGGATGGGAATAAGGACAAGAAGAGAACGACTCAGAAACTGCCATAGGTCTGTAAGGTTTCCAAAGGACAAATATTTGAGAAGTTGCAGACAGTAGTTAATTAATCTAGAATAAAAAGTGCAGGGACTACTATGTAAAGCAGGCATGAATGGCATATTTAGTCAAAAGGTCAAAAAACTGCTGGAATTAATATAAATATATGATTGATATACATTGTAAAGAAGTTCCCCATATTTTACTGAATAATAATCATCCTAAAAATAGTATTAAGCATAAGCAAGCAGTTTGCAAGGAATGGAAAGAGGATTGACCAATACAGAGAACTGTACCTGAAAAATCAGAAAACATGGGAATGAATTGTAAATTTCTAAGAATCCAGATTTAACAATTTTTTTCAAAATAAAAATTATAAAAAGTAAAGAAGAATGGAAGTGCAGTCAGTGTAAAAAGATGAAAGTTTTGACATTAGCAGTGATACAGATGGACAGGTTTCAGATGTAATGGGTAGCATTCCTCATATTTTAATGATGCTATCGAACCTGGGACAAATGCAGGGCAGCTAATGGGAATGATTATGCAGAAATGGAAATTCTCACCTCCAGGGGGAAGCAAAACTTAAATTATGTAATTGTTTAAATCAGAAGAGACCATATAATCCACATCCAAGAACTTGCATAATATAATTGCAATTCCAACAGCAAGTACTTTTAAGAAATATATAACATCACGAATTGGTATTACCTGGAGGACTAAATTAAAAGTAGTACTTAAATTGTAAAAAATGACTCAGTTAAAGAGCATTAGTATGATCTCAATAGTATGCAAAGTCTTTTACAAAAAAGTTTTAAGGAAAGAATAAGCAAATGACACAAAACATGATAAATGAGTTAAAATACAATGTAGGATCTCCACAAGAAGGTCATGCCTGACTAAGCTGATATCTTTAATTGAAAAGATAGCTAAGCTAATTCTCTAAACAGAAAAAGTAATCATATATCAAATCCATATGGTCTTCAAAAAAATAATGTGTTTGTCATGTGCTGTGTAGAGATTTGTTAACACAGGAATTAAGAATGAGTTGTAGGAGAGGAAAGAGGATGAAAAAATTAACTAGAGGCAAAACTGGGGCTGGAAGGCTGGCTGGAGGTCACCAACGGAGCTTCCAAGGACTGATTATTATTCTCACTCTAACATAATATTTCCATTATTGATTGTACCACAAAACCAACAATATTGCAAAAAAATACAATCTTGATGACACAAGTTATCAGAAGGATTACGTAGAAGACTGGAGTTTCGTGTCGAAGAAATAAGATGACCACATGAAGTGGAAAAATAGTGCAAGTGGGATGAAAGGCTGCTGTCAGAAGTGCAGAGTCATGCACCTGGGGGCTTGTACCAGGGTTGTGGGGAGAGACTGGACAGACACTGGAGTGCTAATCACAAGATAATTGAGGCATCAGCGATACATTAGTGGAAAAAGGACAAATTTGATCGTAGCATGGATCCTCTAACATCCGGCAGTGTTAGGAAGTATGTTTCCAATGCAAGGAAGCCTTAACGCTGTTTTGTATAACGTATGTGTAGAGGATAACGCAGAAAAATCTGTGCAAATGTGGTCATATGTACTTAAGAAAAGTAAATTCAAACTGGAATAGGTGCCAAGGCAGGTTTCTAAAATGCCTTGGGGAATGGAGAGGCTGTTTTATGAGGGGAGATTACAATCCTTGCTTTGTCTGACTCTGTAAAAAAGAAAATTGAGAGGAAATACAATTGCTGTCTCATACACAGAAGAATTTGTACATAAAATATAATATTAGCACAAAAAGAAATAATTACAAACTGGTCTTGAGAATCAGTGGGGTGGAAATTTAGGTGGCTTCCAAATATGAAGCACAGTGGTACAAGGCACCTGACTAATTTTTAGATGAAGCTGTGTTGATTCATGAAAAAATTGTATATGATGTAGTGCCTACAGGGAACAGATTTGGTAATAAAAAGGATTTCTCTTCCCAATAAAGGAGACACTGGGAAGATGGGGATGGAAGACTGTTTAAAATAATACTGGTAAAGGTAGCATGGTGATATTCTTGTAAATTAAGAAAGTCATGTTTTGGATTCAGAAAGCAGGAAAAACTCATATATTTCTGATGTCTGCAAAAAATACACATCAAAATTGCTTTTTAAACAGAATTTTGCTTGTTTGGGGAGGCTTATCCTAATTTGGCCCCTTTTTACTATATGGATAGTTTTGTTAAATGAAAACCTATTTGTATTTCTAAACATTTTTTATTTTGAACATTTTTTTTCTACTTTATTTTGGTAAAAGTGTTTTTTACACTGTACATCTGAAAAAAGCAAAACTATACTGCAGCTGGCATTGTGCTATATTTTTCACATAAAACCTTGATATGTGCCAAGTGTGACTGTATTTTGCTGCATGTTTATAACAGTAATTATTTTTGATGTTAGCTTTCTGCAGTAAAACACAATTTCTTGCAACTTACGGGAAGCATAAACTTTTTGGCTCTCATACTTAGCATAGAGAAGAAAATCTCACAGCAAAGAGTAGTTAGTGTCTTGTATTAATATTTCTATGATTAGTATGAGTAGCTGAGCTGATTATTTTTATAGCCTGATTAAAAAAAGTAGAATGGAATAAATGGGCTTAGTGCAGCGCTGTATAATGTAATCCTCCTCACGGCAGCAAAGAAGGAAAGATTTCTGCTGGAAATGGTGTTTGGTCTAGCTCGGTAATGCAGTCTTTCCTTCAATGCACAGAAAAATATTGGCAGCCTTAGGCTATGTTTCGTATAATGTCACTTCAGTTATTCAGGTTTTTTTGGGCTTCCTTTTTCAGCTTGAAGGAATTAAGTTCCATTGAGATGGAGAAGATTCATATCTGAAATAGCGTAAATTGTTTGTTGATTTTGTGAAATGTGTAAGTCATAACTATGTGAGCAAAACGAAATCTTTAACTTTGATGGCATGCTGTGTGCTTTCCCCCTCTGCCAAAATGTTTGTCCTTGGAGGTGATACATGGTGGAACCCTTCTAAGGGTAAAGATAACGACACAGCGATGTGTTCCTGGGACCAGAATATTGGGTTAAGTGTTTTGCTTCCCCCCCCCCCCCCCCCCCAAATTCGTTTCAAGTAAATGATGATAATTTACACAGACTTAGCAAGTTTGGTGAGTAAGTGAATCCCAGCAAAAAGTTAGGCTGTTGCCCATAGTCTCGTTTAGAAGAGCGAGCATTTTCAGAAAAGCAGGTTGATTCCTGCTGGAGGGTGGCATTTGTGATGGCTACCGTGGGGTGGGAGCCAGCCGTGAGCTCCTCGCCCTGCTATGCTGCTTTTATCCTGGTGTTTTAGAATCATAGAATCATTGAGGTTGGAAAAGACCAACATCGAGTCCAACCGTCAACCCAACACCACCACCCACTAAACCATGTCCCTAAGTGCCTCATCTACTCGTCTTTTAAATACCTCCAGGGATGGGGACTCAACCACTTCCCTGGGCAGCCTCTTCCAATGTTTAACCACTCTTTCAGTAAAGACATTTTTCCTCACGTCCAATCTAAACCTCCCCTGGCGCAACTTGAGGCCATTTCCTCTCGTCCTATCGCTAGTTACTTGGGAGAAGAGACCGACACCCACCTCGCTACAACCTCCTTTCAGGGAGTTGTAGAGAGCGATGAGGTCTCCCCTCAGCCTCCTTTTCTCCAGGCTAAACAACCCCAGTTCCCTCAGCTGCTCCTCATTAAGACTTGTTCTCCAGACCCCTCACCAGCCTCGTTGGCCTTCTCTGGACACGCTCCAGCACCTCGACGTCCTTCTTGTAGTGAGGGGCCCAAAACTGAACACAGTATTCGAGGTGTGGCCTCACCAGTGCCGAGTACAGGGGCACGATCACTTCCCTACTCCTGCTGGCCACACTATTTCTGATACAGGCCAGGATGCCATTGGCCTTCTTGGCTGCCTGGGCACACTGCCGGCTCATGGTCAGCCGGCTGTCGACCAACACCCCCAGGTCCTTTTCCGACAGGCAGCTTTCCAGCCACTCTTCCCCAAGCCTGTAGCGCTGCATGGGGTTGTTGTGGCCCAAGTGCAGGACCTGGCACTTGGCCTTGTTGAACCTCATACAGTTGGCCTCGGCCCATGGATCCAGCCTGTCCAGGTCCCTCTGCAGAGCCTTCCTACCCTCGAGCAGATCAACACTCCCGCCCAACTTGGTGTCGTCTGCAAACTTACTGAGGGTGCACTCAATCCCCTCATCCAGATCATTGATAAAGATATTGAACAAGACCGGCCCCAAAACTGAGCCCTGGGGAACACCGCTCGTGACTGGCCACCAACTGGATGTAACTCCATTCACCCCAACTCTCTGGGCCCGGCCGTCCAGCCAGTTTTTGACCCAGCGCAGAGTACACCTGTCTAAGCTGTGAGCCGCCAGCTTCTCGAGGAGAATGCTGTGGGAGACGGTGTCAAAGGCCTTGCTGAAGTCCAGGTAGACCACATCCACAGCCTTTCCCTCATCCACTAGGCGGGTCACCTGGTCATAGAAGGAGATCAGGTTGGTCAAGCAGGACCTGCTCTCATGAATCCGTGCTGGCTAGGCCTGATCCCCTGGTTGTCCCGCTCATGCCTTGTGAGCACCCTCAAGATGAACCGCTCCATAATCTTCCCCGGCACCGAGGTCAGGCTGACAGGCCTGTAGTTCCCCGGATCCTCCTTCCGGCCCTTCTTGTGGATGGGCGTCACATTGGCAAGCCTCCAGTCATCCGGGACCTCCCCCGTTAACCAGGACTGCTGATAAATGATGGAGAGTGGCTTGGCGAGCTCCTCCACCAGCTCCCTCAGCACCCTTGGGTGGATCCCATCCGGCCCCATAGACTTGTGAGCGTCCAGGTGGCGTAGCAGGTCATTGACTGCTTCCTCTTGGATTATGGGGGGTTCATCCTGCTCGCCGTCCCTGTCTTCCAGCTCAGGGGGCCGAGTACCCTGAGGATAACTGGTCTGCCTGTTAAAGACTGAGGCAAAGAAGGCATTGAGTACCTCAGCCTTTTCCTCATCCTTGGTGACAATGTTCCCCCCTGCATCCAATAAGGGATGGAGATTCTCTGCAAACAGGTAGTCCTGTTTCGCACATAGTTGTGTTTTGGATTTTGGCTATGTCAATGCAATTGCATTGCTTTCAGCTCAGTTATGACGGTGTAGCTGAGATGGCAATCTGGTGTAGGGCCCCGGTGGGAGGAGGATGCTCCTGCACCTGCCAGCTTGGCCCCCCTGGCCATCAGCAGTGGCATCCCTGCTGAGTTGGGCACCGCCAGGGAGGGGTGAAGTGACTTGCGTGCAAGGCAAGTGCTTGACCCGTGGAGACATGCAGAACTTGATCTAGCGTTGTCCTTGATTCGCACTATTCTCAGTCTTTCTGCAAAGTCACCAGCGGGGGTGGGCATGAGGAGGGTTTTCTCTGGCAGGCAATGATGAGTCACCAGTGGAAACGGCTGCTGGTGGGAGACTGCCTATTTCAGGAGTTACAAATTATAAACTAGTTAAAAAATGTAGGTGGAATAGGAATGGGCCCAATATGAAGCTGGACTATTTGCAAGTTTGTGATTTTCTCAATATTTTTCATTTTGAATGTTCAGATATTCTTGCATTTCATAACTAAATATGTTGGTGTGTTTGTGTTATTTCCTACTTAGACATAACTAGGGCATGCAGAGGATCTTGGAGGAGATCTAAGATAGCTATCATCTGAGATTTCTATCCTCAATTTGCAGACCGTGCTGCGGAACAAAATCTGAATATTCATTTTCAACTTTTGGGGGTTGCTTATCCAAACTATTTGAAATTCACCAATCATTATCAAAGCTTAAATCATCTTCTGTTTGCTTCAATTACTGAGAGAGATTGCAAATTCTTACTTGGGAGAGTAGTCAGTATGGGGAGATGTACTACATAGCTCCAACTTTGAAAGTGGTACAGTTCAAGTTACATGTTCTATTTTTGGTTTAAAAAGCCCCCTAAAGCAATGGAGAAAGGACATCTAAAGATTTACATTTCCTTTTTGGAATTTATAAATAGAGGCGATCCTGCCTTAGCAAACTGTAATAGCCAGCTTTGCTATTTGCTTGTTTATTTGAGCAATGATGAAGTTACATAACTTTTCTTTAGGTAATACACTCGTTGACATAAGCAAAGTCAGTTCCTGTCTTTTATATCTGGATTTACAGCTTTCCCATTTTGCCTACTTCCTATATATGAATTACATAGGCTTCCTATATATGAATTACATAGTCTTAGCCCCTGAACAACTGAGCCTTGTGAGTAGAATACGGTATCAGTGGAGTATCCAGTTCAGCATCACCCTATGAAAATAGGTTTGTATAATAAAATTTGTGGTTGCACATGTCACAGACTGTCAAAGTTTGTCTTATATTCAAGATTAAAGAGTCTTATTTCTATTCACTGTTGTCATGTGTTTCTTTCCCTTAGCTTTATTTCATCTTACTCTCTTATCTTGCCTCTGTCCTTCCTCAACTTTCTCACCTGTTATTCTCCCCATTGTAAAAGGTTTTTATTTCCCCTTGCTGCAGTGCTGCATCTGGCTTCAATTTTTGCTGTTTCTCCTGTTCTCTACGCATGTTTTTCTTTCTATCATTAATGTTTACCCTGTATTTCTTTGTGGTATGGACCACTCTCTGTGTTTGGATGCACTGAGAATGAGTGAACATGGTCCTGGGGGTGAAAAGTTAAAGTTTCTTTGATGGCCAAATCCGTAGCTATAAAAATAATGCAGTCAGGTTGAGTGCTGTGGAGGCCAGAAGGTCACATCTTTCTTAAAATAAGGGGTGGGGAGGTTTGCCCACTTTTTCCGTGTCATTGCATAATATAAAGTTGGTTGCTCTTGAGAGCGATCAAAATGGCTGGATAGATTTTGTCTGTGGCCCTGGTCTGGGCAATCAAGAAGCAGAGGAGCACGTGTGTGACACAGGAGGCTGGTGGTAGGGAAGAAACCTTTGAAAAAATTAGAGGGGAGAGGATTTATCTGATTCCTCAAGAGGAAAATTACTGCTTCTTGCACATAGTAGTATGCTGGTACAGGATAGCGGAACGAGCCCCTTCAGGACAGAAGCATGGAGCCCTCTTTGGAAAGGTCTCCATTGCACTGTACCATGAATTGAAAGGCAGGCAAGGAGAGGTTTTTCCCCCTGGTTTGTATAACTGCGTTTGAAGGACAGGCCTTTGCATGTGATATCAACTCTGTGCAAAACATAAGGGAAAAGCATTTAAAAATGAGTCAAAATGAGTGGTAGAAATTTCCTTTGTTTTCAAATGGCCAGGCTGGTATTGAGAAGACTAGAGAGTGGAAAAAAACTCTCCCTAAAAGTATGACAATGCCTGCAGAAGGCTTTTTTTTTTTTTTTCCTTTTTTTTTTTTTTAAAGAGGAATTATTTTGTTTACTTTCTGATATTTCAGCTGCATCAATATGACAGACCATGTTACTTTGGCGATTAGAATTATTCCTGCGCTGGGCTGTGTGCAGCTTTCCTTTTGCACCGAAGAGAAATGTTCCTGTATGCCAGAGCAGGCAGTGCCCCTTCTGTTTGCAAAGTGAAACATGTCATCTCCAGAAGCAGAAGCAGAAACATATTTGTGATGGGAGAGAAAAAAAATATTAATCCTTTCAAGAATTAATTTTCCAGACCATGCTTTTGCAAGATACCGCATGTGTAAACTGAAGCTGCTTATCTTAGATAAGGATAGAGGGGAAGGACAGATGTCTGTGGACAGGAAAGAAGAGAAACAAACAGCTAAGCACAGACTCTAGGTGCAACAAAAATATATTTATGTGTTTCTATAAACTGAAATGTGATTAGAAAAACAACAAAGTTCCAGATGTGAAAAACATTAGAAGGTAGAAAATGCCCCTTTGGCATTAGGGATGAGCATCGCTTAGGAGTGGGGGATAGCACGGCAAGGCAGCGAGCACATCCCTCCATTGCTGGGCTCATGCTCTGGGTGCCTGCGAATGGACATCCCGAGCAAGTCAGTTCCTCACCCCTTGAATCTGTGCCTCGGTGGGGAGGCCACAGCAGGAAATCCTTTAGCACACACAACTTCAGAGCCTGTTTCATTTTTCTTCAGATGTCCTCACACTGCTGTAGCATAATGTGAGCTAGGTGACGATAAATGTCACTGGGAGAAGGGACCTGTTCAAAGGCTCAGGGTGATTCTGCTGTGTTAAATTTTTATCCATTAGAAAGATATGTATTTTTAATAAAAGGTTTTTTTTTAAATTATTTTTTTAAGCTAGAACGGGGTATGATGAGAAACGTAATGTGAAGAAGTTCAAAAGATTTCACTACCCCCTAAGGAAAAAAAACCACAAAATAACTCTCAGGTGCTTTATATTTGTTTACTAACTGGAAACTCTGGATTATTTTAACAAGAAAATAGCAAGTAAGTACTTTTTCTTTGGACTTCTGCTACTGTACATAAAATGTGAAATACTTTCCCTGTACAGGAAAGAATTATTTTACCGATTCATTAGTTTACTTATGTTTAGTATACTGAAACTTATTTTCACCTTTCTGGTGATGAAAATGGGTAAGTTACTTCAACCTGTCTCTATACATGTATTCTTATTTTTTTCTTAGTAATTTTTTTTTGTATGGGCTGTAAGCAGGTATCTTAACCAAAATATTTTATCCTGAAGTTCTGTTCCACTCATTCGTGGGTAATTTCTTTCCACTTTTTTATTAAGTAGGTGATTAGAGGGATAGGCACATACTGGTAGTTTTTGAATTATTTTGGCTTACACTAAAATGAAATTCCATCTAAAATGAGAATATGTTTAAAGTGTCATTGAATGAGACTATAGCTATCTGAAGATAATGGTCTAACTGTTACCTGCAGCTGTATCCATCAAACACAAAGTAGAAAGGCAACATGAAAAATTAGAGTAATAAAAGAGCAGATACTTTGCTTTAGTGAGACTGTATGTGACCTGCCCTGGTGAACATTAAGAGAAAATTGCCTTCCTGCAACGACTTAACATTAGTATGGTGTGTTAGCAGCCATCAGACTGATCCAAAGTAACAGATATTTGGGCGAGGAAATTTTTTTTATTACTTTCTTATTAATTAATTTTAGTATGACTGTGAACCCATAAATGTATTAAGTAAGCCATGTCTGGTGTTGATAGAAAAAAAAATCTCATGTCTTTTTCCAGCTTTTGATTTTCTTGGTGTTCCAGCTCCTGGAATCCTAAAAGTGGATTTAAACCTCCGATTTCAGAAAAAGGAAAAAGACTTAAAGTTACAAAATAAAAATTGTGGAAATATTACCTTCCTGTAACTTAAATGCTCAAAATCCAAAAAGCAAATGAAGAGTCCAAAATTTATTTTGGATTTCACTGGGGATGGCGACAGGGATGTGCTAAGCTCAAGAACTTCTTAGCTCTTTAGGTTCAAAATACCACAGAGCTTTTTCAAGAGCTTCTACTCTGTCTCCTCCCCACATCTCCCAAGTGTGGATTTGTAATAAAAGCTCTGTGAAAACTGGCAGAAAAAACAGGAGTTCTGAGCAGCTTTAATCCTGTTCGTTGAATTCATACAAGGAAGCTAGCTATTTGTCATTTCATTTTTCATGTTGTCTTTCTACCTTCACTAAATACACCATTGAGCAGCTTCACATCAGATCTAAATGTGCGGAAAACCACAGCCTTTCTTAGAGAAAGTGTCAATTGTGGCTGGGAGGGTCTGGGGGAGGAGAAGGACCCGTCCTGTTAACTTATTTTACCTTGCTTAGCTTCCCTTTGAATTGTCATCAGCTTTGCTTCTCACCGTTCCTCTGACACCTGGGGAGGAAGGAGATGCCATCCTCTTCACAAGTTGTCATGAGATTCTCCCTGGTGCCATTCATGTGTAACACAGCAAAGGCAGGCAGAGCCTGTGGCGCGGTGGGGCTGTGGCCTGCAGTGATGGACGTGGTTTCAGCCTGGCCCTGAGGAGTCCCCCAAGCCCAGCTGAGCCCACTCCTTCAGTGAGGCACCACAGTGCCACTGCTCCTGACAGCGGGGATTCATAAACTATGGGGTTTTTTGCCCAAGCGGACATTTTCTTCCTACCATACAAGCAAATTATTTAGTTTAAGTGCTCCCAAATTCAGCCACAATTACTTGTAGGTACAAAGAAAGGAGACTGAATTAAGATTTCTGTAAGAGGGAGCTTTTGAGAGAAAAGTTTGGCTTCTTCCTATGCTTGGTGGGACCAATGCCCATAGCCAACAATTTTTGGTGATGCTCAGGGTAGGAAGCACAAGACCACTTCTCCCCTCCTTCCTCCTGGCGCTGTGCTGGGGTGAGATAGGGCAGGGGCTGTTCCTGTCCCTCACGAGGGCCTGAATCCCCCAGGGCAGAGCAGGGGCTGCAGAGGTGCTGGGGACGTGGCCAGCACCTTGGCTCATGGCCCCATTAGGTGGGTTGCCGTCACTGAAGGTAAAGGATGTAGGGATGTGCTGGCGAGAAGGAAAAGACAGGAAAAGAGCAACGTTCCTATTGTGCTGGAGGAGGAATAAACTCCACTGAGTTTTTGGCCAGACCCTGTATAGGGAAGAATCATCGTCCCCACCGGGGCATGGGAGCTGCCATAGCCATGTATGCAAATGGGATCCCAGTGCAGACATGTCGCTGTTGGAGCTAGTTACATGGGGACTGTTACTGTCCAGCCAGTGACTTGGAGTTAGTAAGGTCTAACTAAGAGCTGGTCGCCCAGGAGCTGGTCTGGGGGTGTTGGTTGACAGCCGGCTGAACGTGAGCCGGCAGTGTGTCCAGGCGGCCAAGAAGGCCAATGGCATCCTGGCCTGTATCAGAACTAGTGTGGCCAGCAGGAGTAGGGAAGTGATCGTGCCCCTGTACTCGGCACTGGTGAGGCCACACCTCGAATACTGTGTTCAGTTTTGGGCCCCTCACTACAAGAAGGACGTCGAGGTGCTGGAGCGTGTCCAGAGAAGGGCAACGAGGCTGGTGAGGGGTCTGGAGAACAAGTCTGATGAGGAGCGGCTGAGGGAACTGGGGTTGTTTAGCCTGGAGAAAAGGAGGCTGAGGGGAGACCTCATCGCTCTCTACAACTCCCTGAAAGGAGGCTGTAGCGAGGTGGGTGTCGGTCTCTTCTCCCAAGTAACTAGCGATAGAACGAGAGGAAATATTTCTTTACTGAAAGAGTGGTTAAACATTGGAAGAGGCTGCCCAGGGAAGTGGTTGAGTTCCCATCCCTGGAGGTATTTAAAAGACATGTAGATGAGGCACTTAGGGACATGGTTTAGTGGGCATGATGGTGTTGTGTCAACGTTTGGACTCGATGATCTTGGCGGTCTCTTCCAACCTTAATGATTCTATGATTCTATTTCTGTTTTTTTATTACTAGGTTAGTTTTTCACTGGATGGGTTCCCTGAGCCAGTTGTCTGAGCAACCACAGAGGTGGGTGGGAGTGTGGAGGTGCCAGATGGGGGCAGATGGTGGGCTCAGTGGTGGCTCGGGCTTCACTGGGGCATGAGGGGATGCAGGGATGGTGAAGGCTAAGGTGTGCTGTCCTTGACAAGGACTTTGCTCCAGTGTGTCCCAAATCCCTCCCCAAAGGTCCTTCCAAGTGGCTATAAGACCCTCTTATCCTTCAAAAATCTCTTCTCCTCTATGATGCATCACTCATGCTGCAGTTTTCATGATGTGATCATCACTGTCACAGATGGAATATTTTACAAAGTATTCTGTCTATAATATAAGAAATATGCTAAACATCACCATTATGCTGCATTTGAAATGTAGAAATGAAAATATAAGTTGAAAGATAAAGCTATTGCCTCTGCTGGGTTTATAACATGCTGTCAATGGGATTTAACCCTAAAACCTCCTGGGAGCAGCTCGTTCACTGTGGGAAAAATGCTGGAATAGAATTAAGGGTTAATAAAATTTAACGAACTGAATTTTTTAGAGCTATAGCTGACCATTATTTTTCAAGTTCTGTAATAAATGATTTAGCATAGAATGGTAACACAAACTGTTGCAAAAATAAATCTGCATGTTAGATCCCACTTTTGTTTTGATTGAGGTGGAGTCAGTTATTAACTGCATGATCAGAGCGCAGACGCTGAGTCCTGTTCTTTCCTTAATTGAGAATTGCTGTTACAGGTACTTGACAGTGGCCCACAGTGGCAATAATCCCTTTTGAAAATGGTTGTTATTCTAGTTCATAAGTAGCTTGCCAGGGCACTAACCCCAGCTTCACCTCTGATGGTTAGGAAAAGAATCTGGCTGGTAGCTGGTGGTGATGTTTAGTGATTTCCTACTAGATGATTGCCAAAGTAACAATACAAGAAAACATAACTTTTAAAATATTTTACATTACCTTTGGTTAGAAGGAAGGTGTAGGCTCTGAAAAATACTGTAACTCTCATTGTTCAATATGAAAATCCGTTGCTTACTGAGACTGCTGACTTAAAAATTCTTGCACGTCTTTTGTTGATCTTGCATGCTGATGCACACGACCTGCTAATGTGATGCTTGGCTTTCCATACAGAGGCATTCATCCATGTTATATGTGAATGAAGCTTCCCGGTTTGTACATGTGCTGTGTCACATTCCTCTGGTTTTCTAACAAAGCTTTTAATTGGTATGCTGTGACTAATGAGCATGAAGTCCCAGAGGAAATGGAGCAGAATTTTCCATTATCCACCAAGATGAGCTTCAAGCACATAGATTATCAGGGCTTGAACTCCAGGATAAACCAGGGTCGAAGGCTCCAAGTATAATAGAACCTCATAGCTGAATATTTTGCTTCCATAACATTAAATTAATAGTTTCTCAGCAAAACTGCATTGTCTGTCTGATGGCATTGCGCAAACTATAACTGGCATTTTGCTTGGACATCAGAGTGAATCCCTAACCCTTCACTGTTAAAGTTCCCATAACACGTGAGTGCTGATGTCCTGCCTTTGTTCCGGTTTAGGTAATGAAGTGTTGCATACTTTCATGGGATAAATCTCTCTTCAGTTTCAAGCAGAGAACTTGCTCTTCATTCTTCTTCTGAAAAACTATTGCAGCAATCCTGTGTCAGCGACACTGTACCATATGGTGCACCAGAAGTGGTTGCATTTTTGTGGGGAGTAAGAGCTCTGACTCATACTTGAGCGTGCTCAGGACCACTTTGCTTTTGAGATTAGACAAGATTGGATGTAGTGAGACCAGCATACCTATAGGCTACATCTGCCAAGTAGAGCAAAGTAATTATCTTCTGTGCCTTACATTCAGCACACCTACTAAGTGTCCTCAACAGGTGCAATATCAAAGAAAAATTAAATTAACTTAAAAACATAAAAAGATATTCATATTGCCACTGGAATTGGTAGGGAAAATTATGGTTAGCTTTCCAATAAAGTATATGGAATAATATTTTTACCAATTCACTATTTTAATATTTAACCCAATTTACAATTAATTGCTTCCTCCTTTCTAATAGTCTCAGCGTGAGTTATGTTTTGCAGTGAAACCACCAACCAGAAAAAGGGAAAAAAAGAGATTAGTTTTTGGTTTTTTTTAAAAAAGGTTAGTTTCAGCAGGGTCAGCTCCCTGACCTGTCACAGTTCAGTGTGTGGCTGTGTGGAAGTTTGTGGGGACAGGGACTGGAAGTGAGTGGCTGAGGGAAGAAGGGATGTCTTCTTGCAGTGACGTTACCACCTCATGCCAGGTTAAAGTTCATGAAACTTGGGAGCCTAGAATTAAAAAAAAAAAACAAAACCCAAAACCTGATTTTTCTTCCATGTTGAAGCTCCTCCATTGCAGAAAAACACTGTGGCGCTGGGTGGGGACAAGTTGTGTGGGGTAGGTTGGTCCTTCTCATGTAGGTGGCTCCTCGCCTCCCCAGCAGCTGCGGCTGTGGGAAAGCAGCCTTTGGTTTGCTCCTCTCTTACATAGCCAGTTTGCTTCATTTCCTACCTCTGGAAAGGTGGTTGCCTTTTGGTGGGCTCTTGTAGACCCTCTCTGTTCTCATCCTGTGAGGGAGTTACCAGGGGTACCATCAGCCTGCAACGTCACCTCTCATGCTTGGTGCGTGTGTGCCCAGTTTCTCTGGGCAGCGGATGTGTGTGTTGCACAGCGTGAAACGCAGTGAGGCAGTACACAAGGAGTTCTGTGCATCTTTTTGAGAAACAATAAGGGATTTGATGCTCTGTCAGTATCTTGGCCAGCTGTTTCACAATACAGAATTGTTTTCTTTTCTTTGTATATTAAAGAAAAAGAAAAGAAATTCTATATAAGCACTGTATTAATAGAATATTAATGTTGTATTATTAGATTCAAAGGTTAGGAAATGCAAATACCAAGAGCAATAAGTACATTGTGTATTCAGATTGTGATATACTGCCTTTTTATCCTGTGAGGATGGGGTTTATGCTTCCTCTGTAATCAGGAGTTCTATGTGCACTATTAACTGTGGATAGCTGTAAATAATTGCCTGTCCTTTTCTTACTGTCACATATACCAAGGGGACAACCTAACTGTGCACCAAAGCATGGTACCTATTATTGCTTTAAAGCTTAATGAGAGGGAAGGGGAGGGGAGTTTAAAGGTTTTGAATACATTTGCAACGCAGGTAAGAGAGCACAGCTGATGTACTCCGGTGTGGCATCGAGTCCATCCATTTACTCATTCAGGTCACTGTACTTAAAGTACATAAAACCAAGAGAGTTGCTGCGAAGGTCAGTCCTGCCTTTCATTTTCATTTCACAGTTCCTGTGAAACTCAGAGCACGGATGTCCGCTAACCACTTTACACTGCAGGTTGTATTCAGTGACCCTAGCGGTATTGCAAAATATGCCATAGCTTTCATCTGTAGAACACCTTCTGACTTGCAGCAATGCAGAGTGCCTCGCAGCCCTGGGGCTGGTCACACAGCTGCAGCCCTTCTGGGCTGGTAGGGAGGGATGGTGCCAGGGGCTGCTGGAGCTCCCCAGCCCACATGCCTGGCCTTAGGGCTGCTCTGAAGTTCTGGTATCTTGCTTTTGTTTAGGAGTCCACAGCTAGAGGGAGGACTCCTGCGTCCATTCAGCCCCCTTGTTGTCCCAGACAGCAGCAGTGTGGAATCACACTCACAGATTTACTGGTTTCTGACTCAAAAACCAGCTTGGTTTTCATACTTACTGTGCATATTAGAAAGCTGATGTTTGGTCCATCACTCCTTTCCTTAGCCAGAATTGTAGCATTCCTGCTGTGTGAAGAGTGTTTACCTTTACCACTTGAAACAACTCCTGTACTGCAAGGGTAGAAATGGTTATGGCCAGCCTGTTTCTCTGTATAGGGAAAAGTTTGGGAGTATCCTCCCCCCATCCCCCTCTGTTTTTTTGTTTTTCATGAGGGTGAGAGGGAAGTGATTACAAGTATGGTTTGGGATCCATCCCTTGATGTCCGACGTGAAAAGCATTACCCAGTAAAAGCTCCAAACTTGTGCCTTTAAAAAACAAACGTTTTCCCACCAACTTCAACAGGTACCCAAAGGCACAACAGCCTTAAAGAATTGTCAGGCAACAGCAAGAATCTCAAAAACTGCTCTTCACAGATCCCACTGCTGTATTTCCCACAAAATTAAAAACAAGTCTTACATTTTTTTGCAAATGGGATTTTGGCAGCTGTATAGAAATTACCTTTTTCCAGTCAGTAGTTCAGCAGTTCATAGAGGTGTGTATGGAGTAACACCAGTTCTTAAAGAAAATAAATGCTAATATATGCTAGATGTCTAATATTTTCACATTTATACTGCTGGTTTTATTCTTTTCATTAAAGCCTTAAAACTTTCTTCTGGGTTTTAAACTTAAATTTTAAGGAACTATAAAGCCATAACCTTTAAGATTCTTACCTGCTTTGCAAAATGAGGGCAATGGTGTTTGCTTTTTTAGTGCTTTGAGAGATATTCATATCCTGGTAAAATATACCACACTAGTTAATCTGGAGCTTCACTAAGCAAATGTAAAAGTCACTCTCTTTAGAAGAGTGAGAAATACTTGAATTTTTAACATCTCTCTGAAATGAGATGCCATCTACTACTTTTTAGTGCTTGGTTTGTTGGAAAGACCAGAAGTACAACCCTTATTGACTTAGTCCTGTGCTGAGTGTAAATTCACACAAAGAAGAGCAATTTAACATGTGACCGACCTTTTACAGTGTGAAATGAAGACACGTACTGTTAAGGTTACCGGAGTGTGGCAGGATGTTTAATCAGCTTCTTTGCTTTAAAGAACAGTAGGAAGGAGATGATGTATTAAAGATGATAGCTTCTTGTAGATTTTAACTCGTAATGCCAGGATCTGAGTACAATAGCAGATTAAATCTCTGTAGGGGAACTTCCTACTGGACTTTCTATTTTTAGATGTTTGTGGCTCCTTCTTCCTTCACTTCTCACTAGTTGGCTTTTGCTCCCTTGAAGACTTGAGTTGCTTTCTCCGAGATCTGCTTCCAAACTCTGCTAATGTATTTCTGTTTAGAGCTATCTTTTTTTCCTCAGTTTTGTAGTAAAAGGCAAAAGAAGACAGTATAAATGGAGGCATGCATTTTCCAATTGTATTTTAGTGCACATATGAGGTAAATTCATGGCTTGAGCACTAAATATTTGCAACACTCTTAGCATGTGTGTAACAGCACTGCAAACTTCCATGTAATAATAGTAAATCAACCCAGATTTGCTTTTGCAGCTGAGTAGGGAGGATAGTCTGGTGCCCTGTGCATTCAGCTTGTCCCTCACGTTTGAAAACGCCCTGTAGCTGAGTGCCTCCTCTGAGGCATGCACGCATCCATAAGTCAGATGGCTTCACCTGGCTGTCTTTTCTCTCTGACCAACACTGACTGGTTCCAGAATAGCTCTGTATTTTAGGAACTGCATTCTTTTTCTCTACTATGCTCTGTGCCCTCTCTTGAGAGATTAATTTACAATAGGAGTCCTGATTCTAATCCATCTCAGACCTGGCACATTTGGGGTTATGATATTAATTTTAATTCCAATTAGATATTCTTCCTCTTCTCCAATCCTCATCCTCAGGATGTTGCAGTTCTGTGTATCAACATCCCCCCCCCCCCCCAGCCCCTTCTATTATGTTTTCAGGGGTCACACCTCTTGCATTTCACTGTCTTTCAAAGGTCCATTTTTGTGTCCATTCTGCCTTTCTATTCTAATTCATGTGATGCCTATGCATTTTCCGGAAGTTTCAGTAACCACTTCTTTGGTGGTTACTGAATACTGAAAAAATACACTAATTTGTATTTTTGGATCATACGTTTACTGCTGAGCTTCATCCTTATGCCAGTCAATGTTCCTTATTTTTAGTAAGGTATATTAACATGGTAAAACAATTATAATATTACAGAAATATCCTCCTAATAGTCTTGTACCTTTAGAAGGATGCTCTTCTTTCTCACTGTAATGAATTTTTGTTTTATTGTTTTTTAAGGAATCGGCTTCCCAGCCTCCTGTTCCTCCGATGTTTTATTTTATTTCAGCTGTCACCAGTCTAAAGCAGCGTTTGGCTTTTGCTTGCTCTTGAACGCACTGGTGGAGTTCTCTTTATTCTGTTCTAGTGGGCTTTTAAGTTACAAGTTTTTTACTTCCTTACTTTGTCAAAAGTACTCCAAGTACTGTGCAGCTCCTGTGTCATTTAATAGTGGCTGTATTTTGTCCTTGTCCATTGTGGGGATGCAGCCAGATCAGAGCAAGAATTTAAGTCAAATGACTCTAAAAAGCTTGTAATCTTAGAAACCTCCTTTTGAGGACGCAGGAGTGAATGTTGTCACTGGCTGACATTCAGCAGTCTTTGTTATGCTGAGTCTCTAGCACCGAGTAATGCCCATGCCTTCAGCATCAGATCTACTACCTGCCTCTTGCGATGCCAACCAGTCCAGCACAGGTAGTGAGATAGTGATAGCTGATAGCACCCACCATGGTGTGTTTTAAATCCCTTAAATCCAAGAGAACAACCTGAGCACCTGCTTCTCCTCCTGTGGTCTTAATCTGCTCTTGGGCTGGAGAAGCTGCAGGTACCGTGCTGTCACCGCAGAACTGACGTAAGCACACACATTTTTGTCACTGGGCTCTCCTTTGACCGTGTTGTTTTGTCCACGGCTTCTCCTTGTTGGGGTGGTGCCCTGGCTGCTGGCTTGCAGGCTAATGGAGAGGGGATAACTCCCGCTGTTCCTGCTGACATTGGGCCACCGCGGCTGGGAGCGCAGAGGACAGAGGTCTGAGAAGCGAGGAAGCACGAGGAAGAGTGGTGGGAAGGCTGCGTGTTGGATATGGGAAAGCCTCTTCCCTCTAACTTCTAGGCACCTCTTGGGTCCCTCTTGGATGCAGCTCAGGTTGCCTGGAAGATGGAATTAAATCTGTATAAAAATTTTGCTCTCTGCATCATAGATTGTCAAACCCGGAAATATAAGCATTAGTTTATTAGTTTTAAGAATGGTGTAACTGAGGAAAAAGCATTAGCTGCACCATTGAAACAAGTCTCCTCAATGATACCAGCACGTTACCCCTGCAGCAGAC
The DNA here is from genome assembly GCF_965638725.1 of Aptenodytes patagonicus. NCBI lineage: Eukaryota > Metazoa > Chordata > Aves > Sphenisciformes > Spheniscidae > Aptenodytes > Aptenodytes patagonicus. The sequence goes on from NC_134950.1 coordinate 152,348,077, forward strand.
CCTTAAGAAATGTGTTACAGTGGGTTATTTAAGGGACTATTCTTGAGAAGTGCAAGGTTACGTCTTCAAAGGATATTTCTGTAGCAGTTGTGGCAAAACATGCATGCGCAGCCGCAGCAGGTTGTCAGAGGTTACACCAGTACTTTCTGGAAGAGAATTAAGGCATAACAGGGACACACCAAGTTTTTGGAAGAACTGGGATGAAACTTCTGAGTCTCCATTTGAGCTGCAGTGTATGAGCCTTGCAGCAGCTGCTTCTCCCCACCTACATCCTAGCTGTGTCCAGGGTGACTCTGAAAGAGGAGGCTACAGTCAGTAATGGTTTTCATTAAAAAAATATAAAGTATTAGCAGCAGCAAACAAACCTTCTGTAACTTCATAATCAGAGGTAACATGATGAGTAAAATGAGGATATGGTAAAGAGCATTACAGAAAGTTCATTCACTGCTAAATAGCAATTTCATGCAAACTGTGGATGCAGCCCATTACTGGGTCCTGTCACTACCTTCCTTCCATCTCTCTTCCAAGCAGGGGCAAAGTCTGTGGGTGTAGGAAGGCTAACGGGACTCTCTTTACTCCCCAAGGATGCTTTCTGGGCATTGTAAAATCACATTTCAATTTTGCAGAGCCCTGAGTAACCTGCGATAGGCCCTATGGAGCTTGGGACCCTACTTTGGGAACCGCTGTCTTGGATTTTAAATGTGAAATCAAGATAGCATCTGTTAGCGTTTACGCTGGTATTTAGATGAACCTGGATTTTGGTATGGAAACCTAATTAGTCTGAGACGGCACTCCTTTTTCTCATATGAAATAAAAATCATCATCAACTGAATAGATCTGTAACAAATTTTATTGACGTTTTGGAAGGTGCAAGCATTGCCAGTATTAATTAAAGTATTGTCACATGCTTTCCCAGGACAGGATTTCAGTATATAGGTGCGTTTTCATACCTTCTGCCTATATGATAGGAGCACTCACTGCTAATCAGATGGCAGGTAGCCATGAGCCATCAAACGCCCCTCTTTGCATTTCTCCCAGAAACATGTTCAGTTTTATTTCCTTGCTTCCTAATGGAGGATTTCTTTGCCAGATAACTTGTGGAAATATTTTTCCTGTATTTCTTCATACTTTTCCCAATAGAGAGTATCTTTCAATTTCAGCTCTTTTCCTTTGTCACGTTGACCCCAACACTGTTCTTTCTGGATTTCCTGCACGCTTTGTTTTTCCAAGTTTCTGTTTTCAGTTTGTGATCATTCTTTTGCACTGATGGAGCATCTTCCTATAATTTGCATTACTCTATTGTGAAAAGCCATTTTGTTACATTGAGGCTTTGAGTCAGGGATGAATTCCAGTTTAGTCTGTTATTCTCAAAGATGATTTTTGGTCATCTAACTTCAACACCTGAATGAGCAACCTGGGGTCCTGATACAGCAAGTAAAACTTTCATAGAGAAGTCCAGAGCACTTTGGTCTTCCTGATCATGGATCAGATTGTCCTAAATTGATCGGGGGTGGGAGAAGGTATGTCCTTAGGAAGGACTTTCTTTGCCTCTTGCTTTTTATGGAAGGTGATGATTCTGTTGTACTGTTACAATTCTTCTGTCTCACATATAAATATTAAAAGGCTAGATCATGGTTTCTCTGTTTCTCAAGTCTACAGCAAGGTTGGAAAAAGGTAAGAGTAAGGGATTGGTAAATCTAGGAGTGGCATGATGTATTGAGGATGCCTGTGATTACCCATCCAATGCTACTGAAAATCTTGCGGAGAACATTTTTGTCAACACAGTCTCCACTGAAGAGTCCTGGGAAGGTTGTGTCAATGCTGAAGTGCTTATAGCACAGCAGAGCTTTCAAGCTTCATTATCAGATCCCAGGGCAAAGGCATGGGCTACACAGGGACAATTCTGGCCTTCCACCCTTCTTAAGATTATAAGTGATGCTGAGGCTGCTTTAGCTGGGGCTGCAGCACCAGCCTCTCTGCAAAAATCCCTTAATGATACAGAGGGATCTCTAAGAGGGAGTCTCACGAGCTGTTGTGCAAAGCCCCTTCCTCAGCCTTTAAGAGAGGAGGGGATCTGGTCCAAGCTGAGGAAATGAAGAGTCAGAGAACACTGTGTCTTTAAAAAAAACCCAAACCCAAACAAACCCAAAAAACGAAGGACCCCTCTATTTTCTCAGTTACTGAACTCAGCAGTCTAACAAGTGGGCTAATGCCCACCTTTCATCATTGCTGTAGACAATGATGATCTCAGGGTCTAGCATATGGTTTAGCTATTGATTTGGCTTCCATTTAATTGAGCTCTTCAAAACGAGGTAGTTCCATGCTGTGCAGTGCACATTTATACAGCTACTCAGTAAATATTTTGCCTTTTCCTTGCCTATTAATGATAGCTGCTTGGAGTAAAGTTGTCGGGAGGCCGTTACCACCTGAGCCTTTTTGTTGCTGTTGTTTGTTTTCTGACTTGGCCCTATCATAGGGGGTGAATTCCCAGATCTTGCCAGGCTATGTGGGGCTGATGTAGAAATTTTCATTTAACGTTCACGGCAAAGGCAATCTGTCAACTATTGCCCTCCATAAAGTGTCACTGGTTTATTTACAAGATTGGCTTATAAAAATACACATACAGAGTGAGTGAAAACTTGTTTCCTTGCTATAAGTGATCTTAACAAAGAGCCTTCTGGACTTGAAAGGCAAGGCAAGTAAGTGTTATGCTATGATTTAGGTTTCTGCAGTAGGAAGTTTTTTAAAACAGCTTATAGAGATCTTCTTTTTTAAATGGCTGTGTTGACCTTTAATAAAGTGGTAGCCAAAATTTTGGGAGGGGAGTTGTTTGTTTGGGGTTTTTTTAGTTCGTGAGGTTGTTCCTGCCTGTAGATTGAGCGTTGCTTCCTTTTGCTGTTGAAGGCTGAGGTTGGAAAGGAAGACTTACTGCAATCTATTTCAAGAATAGTCTGAGGAGGAGGAAATTCCCTTCTTGTTGCTAATAGCTGGTGCAGAACGCTCTGCTGGAGGAGGAGAATAGTTCAGTAAGTTAAAAAAATTATATGAAGTTTTGATTTCATGCATCTTGTTATTATCTAGAAATTTCATTGTATTGCAAACATAGTATGGTTTATCTTCTTTGTTAAGGGGTGGGGGAACTGTGAGTATTGTGTATAGCTTTGAACTCAGTAGATACTAATTTGGTGATATAGCAAGGGTGAAGTGTTCAGTTAGAAAAGAAAACAATACCAGATCAGCTACTGCTTGTATGACAAAGCATCAGCCTAAACTGATGAGGTGCCTCTGAGAGACGTTAGCAGTGCATTTCATTATCCAGGAGCTTGGATTAAGAGAGAGGTAATTTTGCCCATCCATGCATCAGTAATGTTCTTATCTTTTCAGATGTTTCAGGCTGCTTTAGGGTACTTCCATCAACAATTTAGAATCAAGGGCCCTGTTTAAATATCAACAGCAGGGCAATCCAAACCTCCCTCAAGGCAGAGCTAGATATCCTAGGTGAGCATATTAGAATGAGAGTGTTTGTCTAGATGCATTTCTTTTTCACTTTAATCGAAAGTAGAGAGGTGTTCAAGGAATACCTAATTCTGTACTTTATCCAGAAGTGTGTGCTGTCATGCTGGAAGCAGACAGCACTGCAGGCTGTGGGCAGCGGACCTGGGTGTGGAGGCGAGATGAAAGCCCTTGTGCTCCTCCATTACACAATGAAGGTGCTCCTGTTGCAGCGGGGTGTGTGTGTTGAAGCAGAGTGGGACCCCCTCAAATCCCCTTGCCCCCTGCTCATCCCCCACGGGGCTGGCTCAGGGAGGAGGCAGCTTGGGTGAAGTGAGGCAAAGCCCAGGATCTCAGCCAGGTCTGGCATGGTCCGTGCCTCCCTGCCTGCCCCTCGGCTGTCCGTAGGAAATTTGTCTTCATCCCAGTGGCTGGGAATCCACTGCTGCTTATGGGCCCCGTGTAGGAGCTGTTATACAAATGCCAAAGAGGCTCTGCACCCCAAAAGCCTTAAACTGTTGAAAATTCACATTTGTTCTCCTTTTGCTGCCCCTAGGAACTGAGGTGTGGTAAGCAAATGAGGGACTTTCTTAAACTTTTGTGCCGCAGAACTCAAAAGAAAATAATTAATTAAAAAAAAAAAAAGAAGCTGGAGATGGAAGAAACATCTTCCACCAGACAATTTATCAATTTATTCTCTGCAACCCCTTTCAAGCCAAAATGTTGCTGCAGGTGTGAAGTTAGTTTGCTCATGAAGCTGCTTGTATACCCAGGTGTGCCACCCTCACACACTGTCCCTGTCACGTACGTGCTCGCCTTCAAGAAGAGACGCATTCTGGCGTTGAGTGTCTCATCCCATCCCATGTTCTGCTTTGGGACTTGGCCAAGTGGGACTTGTTTTCACTTTTATCTTCCACAGACAATATCACCTGCTTTGGATTTCTTAAAGATCTCTGCCAGATGTGTGTGCCAAAATGTGAAACTATTAATGTTCGTTTCATTCATGCATTTGTTTAAATGAAAATTAAATATTTAACTGAAAGAGGATTTCTGCAATCCATTTTAAAGTATCAGTTATTATATTATGAGTAGTAGCCTGAAACCCATACCAGAATTCAGTGGACCGTTATACCACACACTGTACAGGAAATTCTTGTGCCTCTTGATACAGTTTATAATTTAATTGATGATAAGCAATATAGAGAGGGAGAGATATGCTGTGAAACATACAGGTGTAGCTTTATGTGTTTGGGCATACAGGTGTATAGATGGGATAGTTCAAAGTTTAATCATGAAGAAATTGAGAATGTCAGATTGTCTTCCAGCCTATCTATATGAATTTGTAAAATTTTTGAAAAGTGTCAAATAACTAAAGGTTGCAGCATTTTCTTTATTTCACTTTTCTTACATCACTTTATTTTCCTGTTACTTTGGGCCTTTGCATTTCTTGCAAGTGAAAGCCCAGATTTCAACTTTTAAACTATATCTTAGACAAATTTCAGGAATCCATGTACCTTACTTTCATTTTTATCCTGCCATTGGAAATCCTGAAAGAAAATTGGTAATATGTCTGTAAAACATGTTGGGTGATTTTAGCGTGTTTCAGGTATTCAGAAATTTTACAACTATCTCTTCCTTTAAATAGAACTGCATCTCTTGTCATTCCAAGTGCTGAGAAGTGGCAATGTAAGGCAATTCTTTTTGTACTTGTAAACAAGCTTCCATATGACAGTACTTTGAAAGTATTTTTTAAATTGTGCTACATCTGTGTCTGATGTTAAAAGCATTAAAAAACAGCCAAAAACCAAGCCCTCCTAACGGCCTCAAAATGCAGGATATGTATACAACATATATATTCAAAACTGCCTACCTTCAATTTAAATAGCAAACATAAAACATAAATGCCCCCCTAAGCTTTCTGCACAAGCTTTACTGCTTTATAGATTTTCTCTGCCAAACTTCTTTGTTCTTGCTTACAGTTTCCATGTCTGGGCAGAGACAGTCATTCCCTTCACACTCTGACCAGCGCTATTTGGATGTCACCTTGGCTGCAGGGTGACACGGCAAAATACTCCTGCCACTTGCTGCAAAGCCTGGAGCACCTGGTGCCCCACACCTTTGCACCTTCTTTAATCGACCCTTGCCACCCTGCCCCAGGGCTGGCACAGGCAGGGCTGCAGAGGTACGGTGGCACTGCAGAAAGAACCACAGCAGCCAAACCCCACCTGTCTGTGGTGCAAAAACACTGGGTTTAATTTAGTGTTGGAGAAGCAGCGCAGATGGGGGTGAACTGTTGCAGCAGCCTGTAAGCAGGGTCTGCAAAATGCCTTTGGGGAGCAGGCTGATCACATCGCTATGTGGTGGCGAAGTAGCAGAAATCACGACCTGGTACCCAGATTGAGTGGTGGCGGGTTTGTGCAAGGTATGTGATACTGTGAACGGACTTGCACTGAATTTGTGTAAGGGTGGCAGGAGCTGTTAAGGCCCAGCAGCTGAGTATTGGTAAATAAAGCCAGCAGCAGGCTGAGAGAGACTAGGTCCGCAGAGCAATACTGGTTTAAAACTTAAATAAGTGCATAGGGTTCACTAAAAAAGAAACCTTAATGACATTTTAATTTTTTACCTAGTATGTGTTTAGAAGTATTATATTGTGTGTAAGTAAATTATGGTGTCTTTTAAGGAGACAGTAAGGCCTCGTGTATAAAATATAAGTCAAAACACATTAGTAAAGTTATTTATCTGTGGGAACCACCTTGTGCAGATATTACCAAGCTACATTAAATTTTGCCGTGACAGTTTAGCTTTGCCCAAAAAACTTAATGTACTGCGTTTTCAGGGGCTTTAAGTCAAAGTCAACAGAATTTTTAGGTTGTAATTTTGCAGCAAATTGTGATTTTTATACAGACTGGTGAGGTTCGGCATGGTAAGAGGAAATTCATCCATCACTGGAAACCATGCGAAAATGAGTTTTACTTATTGTTTGGATTTAAATTGATTCTCTTTTTATTTCTGTGCTTATTGATCAATTTAAAGTATAGGAATAAAAATTACTAGATTATATTACAATGGCTAAATCTTGACAATAGTTCTGTAGGAAACAGACCATGTAAATGCAAAATCAGAATGGTGTGTTTTCCTAAAGTGGTACCATATGTTAGTTGATTAACAAGTTGTAGGGATATTACAAGATCTTGGCTGCTGGTAAGAAGGAGCATCTGTTTTCTAAGTCTTTTATCTAATATGTGTAAAGACTTTGCCAAGTCAAGTTTAAGCTTTTTTTTCTTTTTCTTTTTTTTTTTTTGGTATATCAGCTATAAATTCCTTGGGTATTTTTCTTTCCATAGGCAACACTAATGTGTTCTTGGGGTTTAATTCCAACCCCATCCCTGTGAAGAAAATGCAGTCGTGTTAAGAAGTAATGCAGAATGTCCCACGTTCAGGTATTTTATATGAGCAGTTCAAAATTCTTCCAGCATCACAGCTTGTATTTGGTGTAAGACTTTATGTTTTGTTTTTATCTTCAACCAGACATCAACCGCAGTAACTAAAAAGCAATTACAAAAGTTGAATTCTCCTTCAGAACTTAGCAGTTCACATTGATGGCATTGTAGTGAGTGTGCAAAGTGCTGAGTGTGCAAAGTGCTAAGTGTGCATGCCTGCATGCATCATCAGCGTAACTACAAAAACAAGTGTCATGAGTTTTTACAGAGTAAAATGTACCATCTTCCACTTAAGACCTATTTTGAGATCTTAAGTAGAGTTTAAGTGGTTAATCAGTCTTATTATACTGCCTCGCAGCAGATTCTTTTGTGGTCTAGCCATTTTTGGGGCTGCGGTGAGAGCCAACAGTCTGAGGCTTCACCCTGAACACAAATGATGTCTTAGAGAAAGAATGGAGATTTTAAGTTGTTTCATGCCTGCCTTATAGAGAACTTCTACTCCTCTGTGTTCAGGATCACAGTTTGAGGTTTCCCAAACACAGCATCTAAGAATAACTTTAACTTTCCTTATCCAGGCCTGATAAAGATTTTGGACTTTTCAGGGATCTTACCTTAGCGATCTGCTTTGATGCGACTTCAGGCTTGGGTTTGTGCACAGCACTTTGCTCAGAGTTACCTGGGAGGAGAAGGCTGAAGCAGGAGCTGGCTGGCCATTAGATGCTGTGGACCAGCAAAGACAGATCGTATAAGCTCTCTAGAGCTGCGCTGGCTCCCTGTCTGCTGAGTCCTACCGTGTCTCTGATTTAGGCAGCGCTGCATTTCATCCTGTGTGGCTGCTTTTGTTCTGGTGGACGAAAGCAGTAGTAGGGGTTAGATGAGGCTTCACAAGCCACAGATTTAATTATCAAGAGACTTTTCTCCTGGTCTGAGGGAACCTGAGCACGTTGACCCTTCAGAGCGGGTGCGAGCATTTGGTACAAGGAGTAAGTACATCAAAGAATTAATTTCTCTCAACATGTTTTCAGTGGGAGACTCACGTTGATGGAGTGTAACTTTCTTTTGGATCCAGATGAAACTGGCTGGGAACGTTTCTGTTTTGTTTGTCTGTCTGTTTTTAATTTGATTATGTATCCTCTGCCATGGGAGAGCTGTCTTACAAATACGGCCAGAGAGACCTCTCTAAGAGCAGCCGGTCTGCATCCAGCATCTCTCCCTCTCTCCTTTGGCACTCCCACTCTTTCTGCCAGCTACAGCGCCAACAGAGTCAGCCCCTGCCTTGCGTGTCTCTGGAAAAACTTCACCCTCGATGGAGGGTGCGTAGTTACCGCCCAGCAGCTGAGCCGGAGCAGAGCCGGCCGGGCACCCCGGCTGGGCCCTGCCAGCCCTTCGCCTTTGTCTTCCCTTCCCTCGATAAAATGCCACGCGCCGCACCTCCGCGGTGCAGGACGGGCCCTGCCTGGCCGTGACCCCGCCGGGCGCCGCGGCGGGCGGGGCTGCCCGGGAGGGGGCAGCAGCGCACCGGCTGCCGGCCCCCGCGCTGCCCGCGGCCCCGCGGCCCGGGCAGGGCTCCCGCCGCTGCCAGCCGGAGGCAGGGCGTAGGACGTGCTTCTGCACGTCCTTCTTCTGCGGCTCGTTTTGTTTCGTTAAGGACGAGAGGAAAGTGCAACTTTTACAAAGATATTTAAAAAAAAGTCGTTTGCATGTTGTTAATCTCTCTATTGGCAAAGTCTGATTTCTCTCTTCGTCTGATTTCCCCTTACTTCCATTAGAAGGCTGTAATTTGAAGCTGCAAAGGAAGTTTTGAAACAGACAATGGGTGGAGATCAACCTATTTTCTCAGTGCTTTGGGACTTTCCATGGTAGGAAACTGTTGGTTTAGTTTTGCAAAAATTGCATGTGTTTCATTGGCAGGACATTGAGCATAGCCATCTGATGACCACAAAGTGAAAAGCTAGGACAAGCCTCAAGACAAAGTAGCAAGACAGGAAGCAATTTCCCTCTCCTTCTGCTGGGCTGTGCGCTTTAAGGGACGGCAGCTTCAACGCCTGCAGGAGGTGGGTGCTCACTTTCCCTGTAGATAGGCACGCTGATGCTGAACAGCCTTCAGCTGTTGTAAACCTCCAGCCCAGCTCTCTGCCTCTCACCAGTCCAACTGTCCATTCTGTCCAGCTACCAACAGCTTTGAAATCTCAACCTTTTAACTATGCCTTCATCTCTACACACTGCCATAGCTTTTCTTGATTTTTTTTCCATGGGGGGCTATAAGATATTTTGTCAGCAAAATATGTTGATGATGACGAGCCGAGAGATGAGAGAAGAAACAGCTAAGCAGGCTGTTTCGTAGCATGCACGTGTGTGCTTGCGTGAGAGGAAGAAGTGTTACCTTCTCTGCGTGGTGCCATATGCTGCACAGACCTGAGATCCCAGCATGCTCAGCAGAGCCCGGTGTGGATGCCGCAATGTGTCTACATGGATTGGGGTCAAAGTGTAGAAGGAAGTGCTGTTTGCAACTCTTCTGGCACGGCCACAGCAACCACTCATGAAGTATTATGGACAGAAGTTTAAAAGCAGGCTTCATGCTTCGGTTTTCAAAGCCTGGCCAGGAGTCATGCAACAACTCCATCTGGTATGGGATTGCAAACAGAAATGTAGTGCAAGGGAAAGACAGACAGTCCTCAGCCTTGTAAAACGGCGTTTTATGATGGTGAGAGTCTCCTTAGAATATGCTCTGGGTTGGATTGTTTTGTTTCAAGAGAGAAGTGTTTAAGAAACTGATTGTCTAGCCTGTGGGCAGCAAAACAGTATGACAAAAAGTGTTGGGCAAAAATAGAAATAGGAAAGTCTTCATACAGAGAATCTGGAACATGAGTCTAAAATTTAGGATTAAATATATGCTTGGGTCTTGAGGAAAACAGTCTACATGGGAATCACCCACTGTCTAAAACATTGTGGAAATGTTAAAAAGAGTATTAGAAGGTATCTCCATGTATAGACAGTACATGTTTTTCGAAATAAAAAATTAATTTTATTTTATTCTCAGAACTGTTTAAGGAAGTGTGATACCATCCAAAAAGCCATATGTGCTGATGTTTTCAAGAGACTACCACTACCTCCAATGGAGAGCTGCCCACCGAAAAATCAGTGCTCTGCTCTGCCTGTGTGTGAAAGTCACCTCCTGTAACGTTGGCCCTATACGCGTTGGGCATTTAGTCTAATGTGTATGCTGCTTTACAGTCATGAAGAGGCATCTCAGGGGACTAATTCACCCCATCCTAAAATAAGTGTCTAGAGTAAGTGGGATAAGTAACCTTCAGCAGGTTCCTGTTTCACCCCTGTGGTTTGCTAGGTGAATAGCTTACACTAGTTGCTTGTATTTTTCATGGCTGAGACTAGGTGAGGTGCAGCAGGTTGGCTTGCCTTCAGAAGAAGGAAGCTCTGGGATTCTTTGGTGGTATCTAAGGATACGTTCCATCAGCTAGAAAATAGCACTCTGATTTTCTCTTATTTGCAGCGCCAATACTGCAGATGGGCGTAAAACAGCTCTAGAACAACCAGTGCTTCTGCCAGCCTGCAGCCGCCTTTGCAGGTCCGTATGCAGGGGTCCTGGTCTCCAGCAGCGGACAGATTTGGCTCTGTCCAAACAGCAGTATGCAAAGGTTGCTTATGCAAGGTGTTGTGAACTGTGTGTGCTCCACACCCATGAAGCTTTTGTGGTTTTTTTTTAACCACTTCAGATTTTCTGGGTCAAGAGTTACTGAGATACATCACTGTATATCGTGTCATATGTACATCACTTTGAAAAACAGTATTTAATCATGCAAATAAAATGTTTATGAAGAGTCTTCTCCAACATATCGCAGTAGCTCCCTGTTACTGCATTAGCTCCAAGTGCATGACACTCCTTACTAGTCTGATATGTTTCTGCAGTTAACACAGAAGTACATAATCTCAAGTATGAAACTGCCATTGCTTTCCTGCAAGTTTGATAATTCAGTAAGAACTGCTTTCTAAAGTACTTGAAAATCTAATGAGAGTCTGGATAGGACTCTTTCAAGTCAGCCAGTCATAACATTCCTTGAGAAATTGCTAGTAAAAAGTTTCTTACTGTGCATAGCTGCTTAATAAAAGGTGTATTATTCTTTGCCCTTGAAAAATCTCCTGACTAACCAAAAAAAAAAAACCCCAACTCTCCTGTTTTCTTGGAACAGGGAAGCAGGGAGGTGGTTAGACATCTCAATAAGGTAAGGAAATAGTAAAAGCAAATTTCCAAAGAGCTACAGGGACAAAACATCCAATGCCTTCATGGAGAGGTTGTGTGCGGTAGTGTGGGCAGATATTCAGATTTCATGCTTCTAAATGAGCAAATTGCCAATGATCTTACTGCTACCAGATCCCAGTACTACGCTGTGGAGTACTGTGCGCTGATCTGCACAGCCTTGCTTGCCCTTACCCGGGGTCCAATATCCCAGAAAGATGGGAAAGGGCAAGGGAGGCTTGGTGCCACCCTGTGCTTCAGCCTGAGTCATGGCACCTAAAGTCCTCCAGAGTGGCCTCTCAGTAGTGGGGCATTAATAAGAGAGAAAAGATGATCTCAGCCCCCCAAAGCTGTACAGATCCCTTGTTCAAAAGGTTTAAAAGCGTTCTGACACTTGGTGGTAGCCAGAGCTTCGGATGCTAATGCCATGTAAGATTTACCCTGCATTGTCTGCCACCTCTGTGGAATAGCTGAAGCACTGCAAATTCATTCTCTAGCTCCCACTACACTAACTTTCCTGTGTAGACAAATGTTTAAGGCCATTTTTACAACAGATGAGATGATATGACTTAACGTATTGTATGCCATCCATTCTCTCCCATATCCTCACTCTAGGAGGAGATTTCTGTACGATTTTCACTACACAGCAGAGAGTTTTGATTAGGTCTGGGGTTGTTATTTTTCTGTTGTAATGTAAGTGCTTCTATTTCTTTATGTTTAGCACATATGACAAAGTGTTACTGTCAGCATTAGGGCTTCTTGTAACTTGTCAAGTGTAAGAGCAATTGTAGCAGGTCAGACCAGAGGTCCAGCCCAACAACCTGTCTTTAATGGTGATGGTTACCTAGGAGAGAATACAGTATCAAGGAGAGTACGTAGTGATACTTCTGGAATATCCTTCCAGCTCCCAGCAATATATGATTAAGAGATTACTTGAAAGAAACCAAGGATTATGTCCTTTTCTTTAACAGTGCTCAATGGATTTTTTTTCCATTAACTTGGTTTTTTATTAAAAAAAACCCCAAACTTCTTGCTGTCCTACAGCAAGAAGTTCCCCAGCTTACCAGTGCTTCTGTAGTGTTCTGTGAAATTAATATTCACATCTATATATTTTTGAATCATTAGCCTACTTGTTTCATTTGATGACCCTACAGTCTGTATTGAGAGAGACAATGAACAGTCTTTCCCTATTCAGCTTCTCTCTGTCACTCATGTTTATAGACCTCAAACAGATGTTTGAGTCATCTGTTTTCAGACTGGAGAGTCCTACATAATTTAGTTGTTCCTTGTACAGAAACTGTTCCATAACTTTGATCATCCATGCTGCCTTTGTCTTAACATTTCTATTTCTGCTATATCTTTTTTGACCTGGAGTGAATTAAAACTGCATGCAATATTCAAAATGTGGGTAGGCTGTGGATTTGTACAGTAGCATAATGATATTATCTGTCTTGTTCACTATTCTTTTCCTAGCATTTTCTAACATCTATTTGTTTTTTTAATCACCAATGAGCACTGAACTGAAAATTTCAGAAAATGGTTATAACCTCAAACTCTCTTTTTGAGTGGTAATAATCAAAGTCAATGTGCATCACTTTACATTTATCTACATGGGATTTCATCTGTCACTTTACTGCCTAGTCAGTAAATCTTGTGAAGTCTCTTCTTCATAATCAGCCCTTGTCTTTACTTCACTGAATATTGTAATGTTCTCAGCAAGCTCTGCCACCTCACTTATATCCTCTTTTCCAGCTCACTCATGTTGAGAGCTGCCTGAACCAGTGCATTCTCTGTGATGCCATTGGTAATCTCCATCCCCTGGGAAATTTGGCTTTTGTTCCTGTGGGGTCTTTCCTATCTTTATTCAGTATTTTATCGATGGGAGGATCTCCTCTCTTTGTTTCTTTACCAAGGGATGTTGCTACATGCCCTGTGGAAATCCAAGGGAACCATATCTGCTGGCTATCACATGTCTGTTCTCTCACTGGGTTGGGAAATGGAAATGCAGTTCTTGCTTCTGCTTTCCTCGACCCGTATGATCTTGTGTTTCAGGTTCTCTCTGCAACATTAAATTATTCATTTCACAGGACCGCATTTGGGTTTTGTTACTTGCCTAACATGTTGTCCACATGCAACGTGTCAAGAGTCCTATTGGGGAGTGACATATGCTGCTTTCTGAAGCTGGGGGGAAGTGTTTATGGTTCTTATTTTAGCTCCATCAGCAAAAGAAAATTATGAGCGATAGTGCCTCTGTGGCTGAATTTGTGGTTTATTGAAAACTGTGTCAGAGCCCACAAGATGAGGAGAGAAAATAATGTCTGATTTTAAATTTCAGCTGTTGGCTGCAGCTGCAGCTTTCAGAAAGCTTTTCAGCTTGGTTCCTGCCCCATTTTCTCCTAGCTTCCTTTTACTGCAAAAGGAAGCTGAATTGCAACACTGAACACTCCGTGACTTAGGTTTTTCAGTAAATATACAAAAATTCTTAATTAATTTTTTTAAGTCTGAATGTGTAGCAATGTATTAGATGTTTTTAAAAAAAATAGAAGGTGAATGATTTAAGCTGTCTGCAAGGGGCTGAGTTTTTATGTTTGTTTTGTTGAGATGTCACTCCCTCAATGAACTAATAGCCTCAGAATTCACAGTTACTTATCATGTATCGAATAAAGCTGCTATATTCTTACAACTGGAGACAGCTTCTGCAAGATGAAGGGAAATTAGTCTTTAACCAAATAAAGAATCCCTGCGGCATGGCAGTCCCATGCTGATGAAGACAGCTGAGGAACTGAAAACATGCTACCTTTCAACAACCGAGGCTTTATTCATGTCTTGGAAACACTCCTGAGATTTGCATGGAGCTATGAAGAAAAGGTATTTAGTGATGATTTGCAAAGCACTGCCACAGTCTTAATGTCTGTGACTAAAATCAAGTACAGTGTAAGACAGTGTTGAAAAAGGACCTCATGCTGCCCAGGTGGCCTGGTGTGCCCTTGTCCTCGAGAGGAATATTTCTCAGACACTTAAAGTCAGAAGACCACCCAGTCTTTTCCTTGCAGGGTGGGGAAAACAAACAAATTACCTCCTTTGATGGTTGGGAAAAGAAAGTGATTGATAATTACTGTCTGTAGCATTTTACCCCCTAACTGTGGTATTCAGCCTGTATTTTCTGGCTGCGTTTAGGCACTTCTTTAGAAAACTATTCAGATTTGATTTAGGTATTTCAAGTGATGTCAGACCTGTAAAGTGCTCTGTCCTAATTTCCATGCTGCAGACCATCTTCTGCACTTAGGTTTACTCCCATAGTCCTGGATAGAGGATATCTCTGGATAGAGCTTCTCTACCGGGATCCAGCTATTCTTGATTTGAGCTCTTACAGCAAGGCTCCTTGCAAAAAAGCAGACTAAAAGCATTGAATGAATACTACTCATGGGTTGCAAACTCATCCTTCGCTTACCCAACACCCTCTTCCAAGGGCATTCCTGCGTTACTCTCTGCTGTGAGAGAGGATTTATAGGAGCTTATAAACTGAAATGGGGGCATGTAAGTAATATTGTCATCTTGTCTCGAAGAGATTTTGATACTTTTTTTCTTCCAGAACTTTGCCCAGAATTTCCTCCAACTGGTAAAAGGATTTAGATATCATTCCAGCTGCAGTCTTGAAGTACTATCTTTTAATGGCAGTTGTAGCACAAAAAAGCGAAGAGGGAAAAAAGTGTGAATTTATCACTTGACCTTGTTATGTTAATTATGAAAGATTAAGGCAATAGTATGACAATCATAAATAAAAATGGAATAAATCACAGAGTTATACTTTTGCAGATGAGTCTTGGAAATCAGAGTATTGGAGTATATGCAGTAAAAGCTGTCTGTGTTACCAATTAGTATTTAATAACCTTTTCCTTTGGAGTGAAGAAAACCCGTCATTGTCACTACTTACTGCCTGTTCCCTATCCTCAGCTATGCCGCATTTAAAGGCATGTGCTATATTATGAGAGATAGTGTATATCTCAGTGCAGACTTGCAGTTTGTAAAGGGAGATAACTAATACAATGTCATTTTATGTTGTCAGCAGAGAGCTCACCTGTGAGTCATCACATTGTTTGAAAAGTTTTTGTGAGAAATACGAAACAGTTAGAATTAAATTGTCCTGGGTTATGTATTTAATCATGGGAGAGAGAGAGGCTCTCTACCTCTGAATAAGCTTAAACCTTGTATGACACCTTTCTATGCTGACGTTGCTTATTCTTACTGTCGCCTCAGGCAATTCTGTGTGCTTCTTGGAGCCTGATGAGATGGATCATTGTTACTTTTTCTCCCGTTTTATCATCTGCAAAAGTGTTGCACAGAACGAGCAGACTTCCCCTTGTAGGAGAAATAGGTTATGACACCAGAGTCATGTCACTGTGGCTCGCTCAGTGCTTGGACATTTTGCCCTTGCCAAACCCGAAGCATGCTCTCCCTTTTCAGGAGGAGGTAGCCGTGGCCACGGGCTCCCTGTCCCAGCTGTGGAGAGTGCTCAGCCTCACACCCCTTTCCCTGGGGGCTCTGTGCTGTCATGCAGCATCCAGCTGCATTGGTGTTTTCAGAGGTAAACTTAGGTCACATACCCCTTTAGTAGTATATTAAGTTCAGAAGAATGAGCTCCGATAATCCTGCTAGCTGTACTGCAAGGAAAAGATGGGAATACTAGAAAGTAAGTGAAGAGAGGCAAAGACTTGTTTTCCAAGATGAAAACTGAGACTGAGGTATAATGCAAGTCTTCAGGAGCTGATTTGAGTGATTGAGGAGGAGGCTTTCTCGCTGAGCACAGTTCCTACAGCACTGGTGGGTCTGGCTGACAAAGGAGGAGTAAGTCTGATCGCTGGAAACTGAAGTTAAGTCAACTTTACCCCGAAGAAATAGGAAGCAATTTCTTTAGCACTGAGGGTAATTAAACATCAGTCAATTAACTATAACATAGTCTGTGAAATGAGAATGGGTATATTTGCAAAGCCATGTTAGCCCAGGTGCAGCAAGAAAGCCTGTATTTAGGGCAGTGGTTGTTGTAGGGTGGAGGGTTGTGGCAGTCCTGCTGCTGCTGGACATGGTGTGCCTGAGCCATCAGCTCCATCAGCCACCTTTGTGGGCCTGTGTGCTGAAGTGCCCTCAAATAATACACTTGTACCACTGGCAACTCTGTATTAAGGACAGCAATTATAATCAACAGTCACGCTTCAGCCTTTCAGCCGGTAATGTGCAGTGTTCAGGAGGATTTGCCCCCCTCCACGTACATCAGGTTAGGTATGTTTTGAGGTGCTTTTTTTTTTCCCTTCAGGTTTTTTTCATACATAAGAGACTGACTGTGCTGGAGACAGCGACTGGATGCGTGCACCACAGCTTTGAGGTTAGGATAGTTTTGGGTTTTTTTAAGGTGGGTGTCTGATCTGGGAAATTAAAGGCAGAGGAAAGAACTTTTCTTGGGGTTAAGTCAGTTGGGAGCTTGATGTCCTTCACTTTCTTATGCTGATCATCTGGGTAGATCTCATCGCATGTGTGGTGGGATTTGAAACAAACGCTAGTGCAGATGCAGCATTGGTCTTCTGAGATCAGTAATGTCTTCTTCATCTCATTTAAATGTTTGGCCTTTGTGTGAGGACCCCACGTCAAATTTAATGGCTTGTGATAGATGGGAAGTTGGACAAGATAATCAAATGGTCCCTGTTGCCCTAAAGCTATGAAATCCTAAATACTGAAGAGTGAATTAATAAGCGTACATCCCGGCAGAACAGATTGGGCAGGCCTGAGAAAGAACAGGAGTGCCACTGCTGTCAGCTCTGATTGCTTTCTTACGAATCAGCTGTCTTAATGATAGCATCAGCATGGTCTGGGAAGGTCAGAGAGGCACTTTTGAAGGAAGGCGATGTACATACTGTTGGAGAGGTCATTGATACGTTTACAAGTTGGAAGTTCCACACTAGCCCTCTGCTCTTACATCTGCCTTCAGGAGCTGGTGCTCTACAAGGAGTAGAAAGAAAAACTTTACAAACCACGACTTGTGACCATCCATGCTGGGTTAGAAATCAGATCCGCATGGAAACAAAGCTGTAAGAATTTATTCTGCTTGTCTTTATCTCTTTTCAGAGATTCAGACTGCCATTTGCTGTGTAGTACTGCCTTTGTGGCAGGAGACAGGCAGAAACTGTAGTAAGAACAATTAAAAATGTCCAAACTCATTAAGTCACAGTGGCGCTGACCTCTCCCGTGATTTTAGTCTAAGTCTCAGAAAAAAATCTAGTTCTTGCCAGTGACATTGTGGAGAAAAGTCAAATATATGATTGGGTACGGTCCAGAGATGAATAAAATCAATAATGTTCCCAAAAAAGTGACTTTTCAAGAAAGACCATCATCATGAATTGTGTGAATGCTGTGGGTTGGCAATACTGGTACCATTGTGTTAATTTCTAATCATTATTTACTAATTATTTTATTTAAACCATCTTTTGTGGTAGAATATTTATCAGAATTGCCTGTTGATAAGTAAGTACTTATGGTAATCAACATAATGAACTATTAAATTATTTCTGGATCCAGGCTCCATCAAAGTACACTTTGTATTTCCTATTAATACAAGCAGTCACCTGACAATCTTATAAACTCCATGTGTACTTGGTAAGAGCTGAAATAAAGGATCTCTCTTGATTCTTTTAAAGTATAATTGTACTTTGCAGAGAGCAACTCTCGATACCTTTGATCACTAAAGCCTCGTACATTTACAATCAGATCCTGCAGACATCTGTGAAACCAGCAATAGTCAGTGTTTCAGGCGTTAAGTCTATTCTTCTGGCACTGCTAAAAGGTTGGACCAATTTGAATTCAAACTCTCACCAGAGCTCTGTTTGAGTGAATTCATCCAAAAGGGAACTTATCAAAACCAAAATGCTTTACACTGGGGAGAAATAGAATTTGAATGTAGAGCAGATGGACTTAAAAGTGACCTTCTCCCCTCCTTTTCTTCCACCTCCCTCAGAAACAATTCCCTACACTGTTCCTTCCCACCCACATATTGCTTTTTATTTGATTAAACTCCAGTGATTGAAATTTCCGCAATGTAAAGCACATTTTCCTTTCACAGAGTTATTTGTTTGGTACCTTACAAAAACAGATGTTCATATTTTCTATTTCTGTGTTTGCAGGCTGATCTCATTCCTTACTGTAGGTGATCCTCTATGGGAAGCGTGATGGGTGAAGCGCTGGCCAGGCTGGCAGGCGCGAGGAGGAGCTGTAGCGTGCCAGGGTCTTCAGTTCAAAGTTGGCTGTGCTGGTGGCAATGTACTAATATTAATGTTAGCTTGGTACGGTGGGATGACAACAACGGGGGGTAAAAAGTCTGAAATAGGGTGTTGCATTACACGAGTCAGAAACATGCATCCTGTAATTATGCTCATTTAGCGCTGTTGCATCTTACCTTGGGCGGTGGGAAGGGAAGTCATGTTAAAGTGTATCTAGAGTTAGCTTTGTTGGGGTTGTCCCAAATTAGAGAGGGAGATAAAGTTATGGATGAAAGAGAAGAATCACCTTTTTTTTTTTTCCTCCCCACTTGAATGTTAGCACTGATGACCACAGCCCTTTTTCTCAGTTTGATTTAGGGCATGCACAAGTGTTTACTGCTTTCACACCTTTTCATTTATTTAAAAAATTGGAGGGGGAGAAAGGAAACAAGAATAAAACTTGGAAAACAGAAAACCTAACCTATTTAACATGATGTAGGTATCCAGGTGTGAGAGTTGTGAGCTTGAGCAAAATGTCTTTTGGAGTGAACAAAGGATGCTCTGTTACTTGGAGATACGTAAGGCACTTAACAGCACAGTGCTTGCTGGCGGGAGGTGGGCTGGGACACTGTATCCTTCTTCGTACCTGAGAGCTCAGCAATGCCAAGTGGCAGGTGATTATAGCTGCTCCCCAGAGCTCCATTTGAAATGGAATTGGAAAGATGAATCTATCTTCTGCCTGAATATCTCATGTTCAACCTCATAGTGACTCTTTTTAATAGTTGTTTTAGTGATTAAGGCTGGTGGTGGCTCTTGGCACCACTGAAGAGCTGAAACCTGTAGGTCTGACAAGACATGATGAAATTCTGTTGTGGAGATGTGTAGAGAAGCTCATACTCAATTTTCTTTTTTGCTTCAGCTGGAGTGTTACCATTTCACTCCTTTGGCTAATTTTTCCCAGTAAGTATGAGAGTTCTTAACTGAACTGGAATATACAGAGTATAAATACTGAAACTCTCCACAGATTTTTTTAAGAGTGAAGGTAATTTCATGATAAATAATCCCAGAGGTTGTATTAGATTGTTTGTCATCGTAAAATTTTAAATCAAGTTCAGATGTTTTCATAGAATCATAGAATCATAGAATCATTGAGGTTGGAAAAGACCTCTAAGATCATCGAGTCCAACCATCAACCCAACACCACCATGCCCACTAAACCATGTCCCTAAGTGCCTCATCTACACGTCTTTTAAATACCTCCAGGGATGGGGACTCAAACACTTCCCTGGGCAGCCTGTTCCAATGTTTCACCACTCTTTCAGTAAAGACATTTTTCCTCACATCCAATCTAAACCTCCCCTGCCGCAACTTGAGGCCACCTCCTCTCGTCCTGTCGCTAGTTACTTGGGAGAAGAGACCAACACCCACCTCGCTACAACCTCCTTTCAGGTAGTTGTAGAGAGCGATGAGGTCTCCCCTCAGCCTCCTTTTCTCCAGGCTAAACAACCCCAGTTCCCTCAGCCGCTCCTCATCAGACTTGTTCTCCAGACCCCTCACCAGCCTCGTTGCCCTTCTCTGGACACGCTCCAGCACCTCGACGTCCTTCTTGTAGTGAGGGGCCCAAAACTGAACACAGTATTCGAGGTGCGGCCTCACCAGTGCCGAGTACAGGGGCACGATCACTTCCCTACTCCTGCTGGCCACACTATTTCTGATACAGGCCAGGATGCCATTGGCCTTCTTGGCCGCCTGGGCACACAGCCGGCTCATGTTCAGCCGGCTGTCGACCAACACCCCCAGGTCCTTTTCCGCCAGGCAGCTTTCCAGCCACTCTTCCCCAAGCTTGTAGCGTTGCATGGGGTTGTTGTGGCCGAAGTGCAGGACCCGGCACTTGGCCTTGTTGAACCTCATACAGTTGGCCTGGGCCCATTGATCCAGCCTGTCCAGGTCCCTCTGCAGAGCCTTCCTACCCTCGAGCAGATCAACACTCCCGCCCAACTTGGTGTCGTCTGCAAACTTACTGAGGGTGCACTCAATCCCCTCATCCAGATCATTGATAAAGATATTGAACAAGACCGGCCCCAGTACTGAGCCCTGGGGAACACCGCTCGTGACCGGCCGCCAACTGGATGTAACTCCATTCACCCCAACTCTCTGGGCCCGGCCGTCCAGCCAGTTTTTGACCCAGCGCAGAATACACCTGTCTAAGCCGTGAGCCACCAGCTTCTCGAGGAGAATGCTGTGGGAGACGGTGTCAAAGGCCTTGCTGAAGTCCAGGTAGACCACATCCACAGCCTTTCCCTCATCCACTAGGCGGGTCACCTGGTCATAGAAGGAGATCAGGTTGGTCAAGCAAGACCTGCCTCTCATGAATCCGTGCTGGCTAGGCCGGATCCCCTGGTTGTCCCGCTCATGCCTTGTGAGCGCCCTCAAGATGAACCGCTCCATAATCTTCCCCAGCACCGAGGTCAGGCTGACAGGCCTGTAGTTCCCCGGATCCTCCTTCCGGCCATTCTTGTGGATGGGCGTCACATTGGCAAGCCTCCAGTCATCCGGGACCTCCCCCGTTAACCAGGACTGCTGATAAATGATGGAGAGTGGCTTGGCGAGCACCTCCACCAGCTCCCTCAGCACTCTCGGGTGGATCCCATCCGGCCCCATAGACTTGTGAGTGTCCAGGTGGCGTAGCAGGTCATTGACTGCTTCCTCTTGGATTACGGGGGGTTCATCCTGCTCGCCGTCCCCGTCTTCCAGCTCGGGGGGCCGAGTACCCTGAGGATAACTGGTCTGCCTGTTAAAGACTGAGGCAAAGAAGGCATTGAGTACCTCAGCCTTTTCCTCATCCTCAGTGACAATGTTCCCCCCTGCATCCAATAAAGGATGGAGATTCTCCTTGGCTCTCTTCTTGTTATTAATATATTTGTAAAAACTTTTTTTGTTGTCTTTAACGACAGCGGCCAGATTGCGTTCTAGCTGGGCTTTTGCCTTTCTCATTTCTTCTCTGCACGACCTAACGAGATCCCTGTACTCTTCTTGAGTCGCCTGCCCCTTCTTCCACAAGCGGTAAACTCTCCTTTTTTTCCTGAGTCCCAGCAAGAGCTCCCCGTTCAGCCAGGCCGGTCGTCTTCCCCGCCCGTTCTTCTTACGGTGTACAGGGACAGCCTGCTCCTGCGCCTTTAAGACTTCCTTCTTGAAGATCGTCCAGCCTTCCTGGACCCCTTTGCCCTTCAGGGCCGTCTCCCACGGGACTCTCTCAACCAACGTCCTGAACAGGCCAAAGTCCGCCCTCCAGAAGTCCATGGTTGTGGTTTTGCTGCCCCCCCTCCTTACTTCACCAAGAAGCGAGAATTCTACCATTTCATGGTCGCTAAGCCCAAGACGGCCTCCGACCACCACATCTCCCACCAGTCCTTCTCTGTTTGTAAACAGCAGGTCGAGCGAGGCACCTCCCCTGGTCGGCTCACTTACCAGCTGTGTCAGGAAGTTGTCTTCCACACACTCCAGGAACCTCCTAGACTGCTTCCTCTCCGCCGTGTTGTATTTCCAGCAGACGTCCAGGAAGCTGAAGTCCCCCACGAGAACAAGGGCTAGTGATTGAGAGACTTCTGCCAGCCGCTTATAGAACACTTCATCCGCCTCTTTATCCTGGTTGGGTGGTCTATAACAGACTCCCAGCAGGATATCTGCCTCATTGGCCTTCCCCCTCATCCTTACCCATAGACACTCAACCGTATCATTATCAATCACAATCGTTGAGCTCTAGACAATCGAAACACTCCCTAACATACAGGGCCACCCCACCGCCTCTCCTTCCTCGCCTGTCCCTTCTGAAGAGTCTATAGCCATCCATTGCAGCACTCCAGTCATGAGAGTCACCCTACCATGTTTCTGTGATGGCGACTAAGTCATATCTCTCCCGCTGCACAATGGCTTCCAGTTCCTCCTGCTTGCCGCCCATGCTGCGTGCATTGGTGTAGATGCACTTGAGCTGGGCTATCAATTTCGCCCCCGGCATCGGCACGCCACCCCTCGGCTCATCTCTAGCGAGCCTGGTTTTATCCCCTTCCCCCTTCGAACCTAGTTTAAAGCCCTCTCAGTGAGCCCTGCCAATTCATGAGCCGTGATCCTTTTTCCCTTGCTGGACTCCGTCTGTCACCAGCAGGCCCGGTGCCGTGTAAACCTCCCCATGATCAAAAAAACCAAAATTCCTCCGATGGCACCAGCCCAAGCCACGCGTTGATCAGGTGTGTTTTCCTGCTCCTTTCAGTATCCTTCCCTGCCACTGTAGGGATAGAGGAAAACACTACCTGTGCTCCCGATCCTTCAACCAGTCGCCCCAGTGCCCTGAAGTCCCTTTTGATCACTGCAGGACTTCTCTCTGCAACCTCATCACTGCCAGCCTGTATAACCAGCAGCGGGTAGTAATCAGAAGGCCATACCAAACCAGGGAGCTTCCTAGTGATGTCTCTGACCTGGGCCCCAGGGAGGCAGCAGACTTCCCTGTGGGACGGGTCCGGTCAGCATATCGGGCCCTCTGTTCCCCTCAGAAGGGAATCGCCTATGACAATTACCCTCCTTTTTTTCTTAGCAGAGGCAGTCATAATGCACAGGGCTGACTGCCTCACCCTAGGCGACCCCCCGGATGGACCTTTGTCTACATCCTTGCTTGCCTCGCCCTCAAGTTCCAGGGCCCCATATCTGTTGTGTAAAGGCAACCGGGAAGGTGAGGGAGGCCGGGCGGGGGTTCGCCTGGCACGCCGAGCAGGGACCCGTTTCCATCCCCCCCTGTCGCTTAGGTCCCCTCTTTCTACCTGGTGGCAAGAAGGCAGGGGATCCTCTGCTTCTCACGGAGCCTCCTTCTGCTGCCTCTGCCTCAGGGACGGTAGGGTGCGGCTCCACCAATCTATCTCCCTCTCACACTCCCGGATACTCCTCAACCTTTCCACCTCCTCCTTCAGCTCTGCCACCAGGCCGAGCAGATCATCCACCTGGTCACACCGCACACAGGTGGTGTCTCTGCTGCCCTCCGGTACAGCTGACAGGCTCAGGCACTCCCTGCAGCCAGAGACCTGGACAGCTGTATGCTTGCGTGTGAGCTCTGTCTGGGTCGCCACATTCCTTCTGGCGACGGCTTTCGGCCGAGTGGAAACCATAGCTGGTCCTCTTCTTGGAAGCCGACGATTACCAGTTGAGTTGGCCTCTATTCAATTTCCTTTTCCTATTCAAATTCCTCAATTTCCTTTAATTTAACCATTGAACAGTTTAACCACTATCCTTGCGTTAGAAATAGGACCCAGTTCATTGAAATCCCTTACAAAGCAGGTGAGACCAAATGATCATAAAGTCCCCCTCCACATCTTAAAAATCTGTGATTCCTTGTTGTACAGTACCAAATCAGTAGACAATTAATTTTAAAATGGTGTAAACCTCTTTCCCCCCAGATCTGCTTGCATGCATTCGTATGGATAGACCTCAGAGATTTTTTTCGTTTTGCTTGTACAAGCTAGTAGCTAGTATTATATCATCTTTGATAATATACTATCTGAACATAGTCCTTTTCTTTTAGGAGTGAGCCTATTTTCGTTTTAAGCATTGAGAGACCACAGCGAGGACCGCAGTGAACTCTCTGAGCACAAACGAGAATAGAGATGTGCTCACATGAATTGCAGCACTGAAGCTGCTCTCTGCTGGCCGAGGTGGAAATCGGAGTTTCACCACCCTCAGTGCTGTTTTTCCATAGTTAGTTAAAGTTACTTTCCCCGTTTCAAATCTGACCAGTTGGTAGCAAACGGCCACCTGCAACTCCCTGGTGTGGAGGGGAGGTTTCCTGACCCGCTGGAGCACCCTCTTGATGCTCCCCTCCACCAGGGCAGGCCCAAGCGATCTCTGGCTGCGTAACGGCTTGGAGAGGTGCTGCAGTGTGTCCCGCTTGAGTGCTCATAATCCCTCCCAGACTCCTGCCTCACCACTCCAGGTCTAATATTTATTTTGTTTCTGGACTATAGTAGGCTAGACAGTGTCAGGCTGATTCCTGCAGAGAGCGTTCATGACTTTTTTCTGTGGCTACACGATTTCACATGGACATTGAGACAGGTCTTTAATTATGGGATGCTTCTTCTGATTTAACTATTAATAATTCCCAGTTTTTCAGTTGTGAATAATTGCTAGAGCCATGGAGTCATTGTTGTGTGTTATAAGTTTGACTAATGGAGCGCAGCCAGTATTTGTTAATTGTTCCTTTTAACAACTCAGTTCCTTGTTCATGCTAAACCCAGAAGTGCATTGTTTTGATATTGATGGGTCCAGAACTGAGCACAGTAATTAAAAGGAACCACTGTTATTGTTCATTCCGCAGATAAACAAATGCTGATTGCGTGCTGTGAACTGGTTAATCAAGTTTATTTAACTTGTTGTTAGTGATTCATCCCAGTGACTGTGCTGGGGAGCTCTTTATTTGAGCCTAACAGTATAATGGTTCTGGCTGTCTCCAGTTTCTCAGCTGCTGAAGGAGTTTCACTAATTCTTTTAAATAGACTTAGGTAACATCTCAAGGAATGGCATTGTCACATATATTAATTAAATTCAGTTTGGGACCAAGGACTTTTCCCTTAAAGAGAGGACATGCTTTGAGACCTTGCTGTCCCAACTGTTCCCTGTCCTGAGCAGCAGCAGAGGCAATTATGTTTCCTCTGAGGCTGGACGGGCTCTTTTGTTTTGTTTGATTTTGATGATACTGAAGCGTGCTGTGTTTAGTCTCACCTTTTGCCAACGCTCTTTACTCCCCTTCGAGAGAATACTTCTGCAGCTGCAGGAGTTCTCCTAAGGTGACACCCAGTTTTCAAGTCACACGTCCACAACCCAATAAGCAATCTCTCTTGGATCATCTCTGCATTTTGGGGGTCCATGTTGCTCAGGCCCCTTAGCAACATCAGCAATACCATTTACTGTCAGTCTCAGCAGTAGGAGCATCTTGCTGTGGCCATGAAAGCAACAGTTTCAGACCAGGTTGGCACCATCCCAAGGGGCACCTGGCTGCTCACTAGGACACATCAGTGGGGGAGTCAAGAGACCAACTCTCTGTCTTGTGCTTTTGGCTGTGGAAACTAATGGTGCTGGCTAAAAATAGATATTTTAATTTTATTTTTTTTTTTCTTTTTTTGGCCTTAAACTAATTTTCTAGGTTTTTTTCCCCATCGTGGATGGAGGTAAAGCCTCCTAAGGGGCTAGAGTGCATTGATTTTGATCTTATTAAGGCTCTTGGTACAAACTGTACTGATCTCCAGAGCTAACCCTGTTTCTGTACAAGGCTGCAAAAGCAGCTTTCTTTTAGGCATTTATAGGCAAGTATGTTTTGTGCTTTCCATTGCGTTATTTCAGGACAAGGTCTTTTTAAATGCCCTTGGTTTCCTAACTCTCAGTTTCTGAGCCCTGTGTACAGGGTTTGGTACAGCTTTCATGTTGCTACTCCAGGCAACTGCACTGGCTTTCTTTTCCCATCAGGGGTTTCTGAGTTATTTTATATTTCTTGAAGTTGGTGGAGTTCAGTGATCACTATTCCTGTAAGAGCCCTCTTCTCCTTCCAGCTGGCTGTAAATATAAGCTGCAAGAGGCTCATCGCGCTTGTCCAGACTCTGGAAAACCTCAGTGTTAAAGGCACATTCCTCCATATCGCAAAAGGCAACATCAGATAAGTGGGATGGCTGGCCATTACTTCTCCTCCTAAAATAGTCCACAATCAGAATGAGCGGGAGTAACCCAAGGCCAGTAAAAACACTACTCTAAATACAATGCGTATCACACTCTTTTCTTTATATTGCAGGGCAACTATAGGAGTATTCTGTTGGGAGCACTGTACTGCAGGCCTTAAATAGCAGTGCTAATGTTTAAATTGTATTTTCATCTTTTCTGTGTTTTCCGTGCCAGATTTCTGGGACCTTTGCCAGGTTCCAAGACCATATAGAATTAATTGTTAAAAAGGAAAATAAATATTTCTTAAGTGCTAGAGGATATGTATGTCTGATCTAATGAACAATAGTTTTGTTCATTTATCAGCTGTTAATTGTAATTTACTCAAATGGTTTTTCTGTCTGGAAGGGAGAGGATTGGGGCACGAGGAGAGTGATTCTCCTGGAGCTTCTGTATTGAATTTATATATACACAAAACATTTCTGTATTCAATAATCTAAGTAGACAGGATGACATTTCTGCCAGATAGAGATGTAGAAGGAAACGTAGGGGAATTTTCCTAGCCTGTCTGGACTGGGTGGTTGAGAGGTCATTGCAAGCAATTTAGCTGATGTTATATTGAAGTCAGAGTTGAAGAAAGCTTGGGAGACCAGATTATGCTGGGTCTGTTTAAAAAGACATCCAAGATACTAACTGTTAGCTGGTGTTGCAGTATAAAGTGGATTTAAATGAGAAATTGCATATTTTTATTAATATCTCAGTTATGCTTTGTTCTTAACCTAACTCAGAAGTTGTCCGTGGATAAACTTTCTGGTCTTGATGCTGTAACTCAACACTCAGTTTGTTCCACCATCTCTGGCTCTGCGTTATGATTTTGATAGACTGATTCGGTCTGATATTCTCCACTAAATCAACACATGTGGCATCTGCTGGAATCTGTGGGATTTGATCTCATCCTTCTCAGCCACATTATTTTTTGCCTCGCAGCCCGGTGGATCTATTGATTCTCGTGCAGGCTTGCTGCCTCTGATCTGCCAAAAGAGAATTAGTTATATGTTTCTTTATGCTTTGCTACTGAGGCTTCAAAATCCCTCTTAACCAAAGTCCCTGCTTACATATTGCTACCATTCATTTTTATTGGCTTCACTAAAGTTGAATTCCTGTATCTTGATTTTTCCCTAATTCATTCTCTGAGCAGCTTGAAAGAATTCAACCGAAAACAAAACCTCAAAGCGCTTATATAATGAATTACTTTTAAACTAGACGCTAAAAAAGACAGAGGGGCATTTATCAGGAATGTTTGTGGGCTTGGTGGTTACGAGCTTAAAAAAATATTCTGTGGAAAGGCTTTTGTCCCATGACAGAGATTTAAAAGGCTACGGATTCGGATTCCAGCAGAGACTCAGGCCTGTAATCATGTTTGAAACGTTCCCTTTCATAAGGCTCCCCGGCTGCAGCGGGAAGCGAGCCGGCTAGGGGCTCGCCTGCAGAAAAGCCCATCACCTGTTGGGGCCCAGGGCTTGGGGGACTCCTCCGGCCGCCGCCGCCCGCCGCTGCGGCGCGGACCCCGGCACCGCGGGCATGCGGGGCGCTTAGGGGGGACTTTGCACCGGGGAAGGGAGAGTTTCCTTTCTCCTCCCCGAGGCTGGCGCTGACAGTCCGGGCGCTGCGGCTTCCAAGTTGGAGAGGGGAGCTTGTGCGGTAGGCAGGGACAATGGAGGAAAATGAAAGCCAGAAACTTGAGCTGTGCGTGGCTTGCTCGACAGACAGCAGACAGATGAAGGGTAAGTAAGAGAATCCGGCGAAGATGGAGTTACGTTTAAACATGCCCCTCGTTGCTGCTTTTTCTAACTGGAGGCAGAATGCATGGAAAAAAAAGCATGTCTTTCTTGTGCTAATGGCTCTGCAGATTTCCCTAAGACTCTGTGAGTTTAACTTTCTCTGTAGAGAGATTTCTGTCTAACCTTTCAAGCACGGAGCATGCTGCATTGCTGTCACAGTTTGCAGGACGCTGCCTGGTGCGGAGGGTGCTGTTCCCGCGAGGGGGGGAGAAATAATGTCACGTTCCCTTTAAATGCTCTGCGTGCTTCGCCTGTGGCAGAGAAATAGCTCTTCCTTCACAAAAGTAGGTTTGAGCTCATCTTTTTCTCGGGGTGTCTTTTAAAAGAGGGAGATCCACGGCAGATTGTCACAGGGTTAGTTTACTTTGTGTGAAACCGGTTGGGTTTGTTTTGGAGCGAAGCCAAGGAAATATAAGCGTGGTTTTCACGGCGGGTCAGCTGTGGTGCATTTGTACAATTACAGTTGCACTATGTATTTTGTCTAAAAGCGAATGCAAACTATTTCCTGGTGAATTCTACGTGGGCTACTCCACGTGGAGCACAACATTCGGGTAGCATGACAAATACCTAATCTAATCTATATCTGTTACAGTATTTGTGGAGCACCTGTGAACATTCCCAGTTCATGTGTATTGTATTCCTCATAGACACTTCAGAAAAAGTTGTATTACTGTGCTTCTGTGAAGTAAATAGCGCATGGTCGAGTACATGTGGGCTTAAAAAAAAACCACACAAGTTTGCGAGTATGTAACATCAGAAAATTGTGCATAGAGAACTTAGGAGAAAAAAATACTCTTTTTTTCTTGGGGGTTCATTGATTGCTTGATGCTCTTTTGAATCAGTTGTTACGTTACAATACTGGGCAGTGCAAGGCACGTGCATCTGTGTCTGTGTATGTTTATGTTTAGTGGGACGGAAATCTTCACTTAAAGGATGTGTCTGAATAGGAAGAAAAAAGCCTTCAGTAACGTATTTCTTTTGTATGGGTTGCAGAGGTCTGACCAGACCCATCCTATGATTCCCAAAAGTTTTGAATGCTGAAAGCTCATCACCAAGTGTAGTAGTTTTGGCCCATATCCAAAATTTACATTTGAAAGTTCCTTGGGAAGAGAGCTAATTGTAAAGACAGTGGAGTAAATTAGAGAGATTCCAAATAATCTCAAATTTACTGCTAGCATAAATATAATGGAGGTGGGTTTGACTCATGCTGTTAAAATTGTATTCTCTTTTAAACTATAAGTATTGAATGTGGTTTGCTTCAAGGCTCAGTTTCATAGTATCAGTACGGGTCAGGTCCGTACTTGTTCCGTTCCGAAATTATTCTGAAAATGTTCTCTCATGTGACCTGGGTTGCAAAACAGGACTATTAAAATCTTCACAACATTTAAAGTAATGCAGCAAAGTGACTTTCCTGACCTTTGTAGACTTCATGGAGGGTGTGACTTAGAAGAATTGCATACCAGGACGTGTTGAAGGACTTTTTTCTTTTTTTTTTTAATTTCCAGCTCACAGCAATTAATCCTTCATGATAATCTTCCTGATAATCCTAGGCGTACTGCTTCTACGCTGCAGACCTGGGCCCTTCCTGTAGTAATGGGTGATGTTAAGAAATCTTGAAATTTGTTTTCAGATCAGAGAAGCAACTCAAGTGTAAAGATTACTCAAGCCTTTGGATAACCAAAGCCCTCCCCTGTCAATCAGCAAGTCTTCCTTTTTTTGTTGCCCTCTAGCCTTGTTACTTTATTGAACAGAAAGACCTTCAGCTTTTAGCTTCTGAATATGAGGGAGGGAGACAAGCTTATCTCACACCTCTCTGTTTTCCATTGGCTTCTCTTTACTCCTTTTCCAAGGAGGGTACTTGCATAATTTATCCTTTCGCTACTCTTAGCCCTCTTCTGGGAACCATCACATGATCCTTCACACATTTCACAGTTATCTGTGAGGATTGATTTTCTAGGTCTATTATCTTCACTTGGAAGATATGGAAAGTTTGCCTACACTGTTATTGAGCAACTCCAGGATCCAGAAAACCTCTCTCAGTTTCTCCTCCTTGTAGCACCGTGGCCCACACAGCAGCTGTGGAGCTTACGTGCCCCGAAGTACACGGGGGCGTTTCACCATCCCAGCTTTCAGCCTCACCATCAGAGTCATTTGTCCCTATCTAGGAAGTGGCCAAGGAAGATTTTTTCAGCAATTATTACGGGAAAGACCCATATTCAAACATGACAGAGAGTTTGGTTTGCAAAGAAAGTCACGTGCTGCTGTGTGCTGTAATGCCGGGGGATCATGCTGAATGCCCAGGTCAGCTCACTGGCAAGACTAGCAATTAGTTTGCATAGTTTACATTCCTTTCTTTTCACTGGTATTTATACAGTATTTTCCAAATATATGAAAGAAAAATAAGAGGATTTGTTGATCTTTCTAATATAGTATAAGAAAAATATGTTATTTTTGATTCCTTCTCAAGGTTTCACCCAATAACAAATAGTGGTAAAACACTTTACTTGATATGTCTCTTTATGTTCCAAATAATTAGCTTTTTCTTAAACTATTGAAATGGCTGAAGTGCAGAGTAGGGAAAGGCTTTGCATGAGAGAGATTTAGGACCCAAAATACACATTCATGAGGTCTCGGTTGTGTTTGTCAGTGTAGGTTTACCTGCCTTCTTGAGGAAGTGCCTGCCACCAATTCAGTGATTGAAACTGCTGCTGTGGCCATACCTTAAGGGTTTATACCAAATTGCTGCATTCAGTCACCCATGCTCACACTGACTCCCTCGAGCTCCAAGGAAATCCCTTATTTATGTCTGCCGCCTTTGTTCCAACAGCCTCAGGGATATAACCCCCAGGCTCTGGGTGCAACAAATTATAGATGGTAAATTCCAGCCAGCCCCATCCCACCTCTTTTTCCTCCTGTGTAAAATCAATTGAAATGACTGTGCAGCTTTCAGAGACCATTTTGACTGAGTTTATCTGGAGTAGCCACGCTTACTTCTTGCAAGCAAAACTCTCCTTTTTGCCACTTTTCTCAAATAAGCTGAGTGTACCTGGTGGTTGGTGCTCTGAATTTTCAGTAATCAGTGAGGCTGGATGTTTTTTAATTGAGTTGCGCTTGGAAGAGTTGAGTGTGTGTGTGTACGTACACATGAGGCTGCTGCTTTGAAGGTTTAATTAGGATTGTGCTTCTAAGAAGGTCTTAGAAGGTGCTGCGGAGATCAGAGATGGCATTTTGAATCTGTGTGAGAGTAAAACTTCCCCGTGAACCAAACCTGTTTCCAAAGTCGTGCCTGGATCTGTGCTCATCAAAGCATGGTGCCACCTGCAGTCTGGGCTCTTGTGTCCAGTTCTGCTTTCGGGATAGGTGTCCATGAATGCAAACGAGAGGGGGGTGTTGATATTTTGGAGTCCGTGAGCATTATAGGGAGCTTACAGAAACATGAGAAGTCTTTGAGGACTTTCCAGGGCCCAGTCCTGTTGTGAAACCCAAGGGAATTAGTCCCCCCATGTGAATTGGTGGGACATCACAGCAGCAGTGGCTCCACCGATGGAGGATTTAGTTTATTACCATGGCTTACTGTTACGTGGGACTTGGCAGGCAATTGACAGCGCACACCAGAAAGCTGAAAAATCCTCAGCATAAAATCCTGAGGCAAGTGGTAGGCAGGGTGTCAAACTGACTGACTGAACCATAAAAAGAAGCGAGTAGGTGCCTGTTTCCAAACAACAGTGTTGTATAAATGGCAGCACGTGGGGGAGACGGTTGCTGGGAGGATAAAGGGCTCCGAGGCGAAAAGTGTCAGATGGAGAGAAATGGAGATGTGTTAAAAACACGTAGGGGAAGGATCTTCCTGCTCCTGAGGAGGTGCTGTAAAGGGTTAACACTCACGGGATGTCTGAGGCTGCCCGTAAAGATAGGGAAGGCCACATCAGACTTGGAGAGGCCTTTTCAATGCTTCTGGTTTTTGTTGGTTTTTTTCTTTGCTGACAAAGGAGTGAGGGATTTTTCAAAGGTATTAGGTAACAAGGCTCCAGACTACACTTTTTCATGCACCAGAGGGTTCGTGTTACACAGTTACCTGAAGATAAGCCAGCACTTACATACCCTCCTGTCTGCCTATCTCTTTACAAATGTCGTCATGGTCTTATAGTAGATTTCAAAGTTGTAAAATTTATCTGAGGGTTTTTTTTTTCTTTTTATATCACACAAAACTTGCTTTTATTCTGTTTCTTAAGAAATGG
Source organism: Aptenodytes patagonicus (assembly GCF_965638725.1). Classification (NCBI taxonomy): domain Eukaryota; kingdom Metazoa; phylum Chordata; class Aves; order Sphenisciformes; family Spheniscidae; genus Aptenodytes; species Aptenodytes patagonicus. The sequence continues at coordinate 152,380,273 of NC_134950.1, forward strand.
TTTATTGAAAAAATGATGTAGTATTTTCCAGCCTGCTGTCCTGAGACGTATAAAATCCAAGGGAGATCCATGAAATTTAAAACCAGACCACAGTCAGAAATCAGGAAAAAAACCCTCCAAAACCCTCTTATTATTTTATAGGTGTTTCAGAGCATGTTGAAAACACACTGAAAAAAGATTAAGGATTTCAAATCTCCTTGTCAAAGGAATTTTATCAGGTGGTATCCTTAAGGATACTAGTTACGGGGCCATTAAGTGTGCTGGAGCCTATTGAAGAAACCTGTTTGTTCTGGTGGAAAGCATCCTGTAGATTTTAAAGGTCAGAGAATAAGGACCCTGTCAGATCTTCTTTTCAAGTCACATAGTGGTAAAGATGATACAAAAGGAACATCTACTTCAATGATGCTCACTTTTCTGTAAGGCAATACTGTGGTTGTGTGTTAAAAGTATGTAGGTACTGTGCATAGCTTATATAAATGATTATTTCCGGGCCGCTTCTTACAACATATATATGCCTAATGATGCAGAACATGCCATTGAACACTACCACTACTTTTAAAAGAACCTAGCTTTTATATCGATTGTGTTCTTTTTCTTATTAATGTGAATGTCGGGATTAAGTTCTTACAATATTCTGGTTTGGGGTTTTTGTTTGTTTTTTTTTTCCAGACCAGGCAAAAACCAGTTTGCATGTAACATCACTAGACGATGCAGAATGTCCCCGATCTAAAGAGCTCCTTTCGACCCCGAACAGTCACATTTCTTCTAATTCAAAGTCCACCCGCAACATCCCTCGAAGACATACAGTAGGTGGCCCTCGCAGTTCCAAAGAAATACTGGGAATGCAAACCTCGGAAATGGACAGGAAGAGAGAGGCTTTTCTTGAGCATCTGAAACAGAAATATCCCCACCATGCTACAGCAATAATGGGACACCAGGAGAGACTGAGAGATCAGGTATGAAACTCAAATTCATATCCTGCTTTTTGTTAAACAGTCCTTATAACTTGTACAAAGTTGAATGTTACCTCTTTACAAAAGTTGAATGTAACAAAGCATTAAACAGATTTTTTTTGATATAGCCTAAGATTCAGTTGCTCCCTTGAAATTCAAAGAAACAATAATAAAAATGAAACTATTCAATATTACCTTGGAATTGTTTGTTGAAACTGACATTTTTTGAAGAGTTTTTCATTTTTTTTAGAATATACATGGAGAAAGGGATGAAGGTGAGACTCTTGATGTTAGTATATGGGTCTCCATCTACTTTTCACAGCTGAAGGGAAAATACGGAACAGCTGTTAACTTCTGTTACACTTTCAGTATTGGCAGCACTGCCTGGGAGAAAAGAAAATATCCGTAGAGCATGTCTGTATGCTTTAGCTGGCTCTGTTACCCTTTCATTTGCTTTCTTTTCTGTTTTTGAGTCTTTTAATACAAACAGAATGGACTTATCCACAGGTATCTGCCTCCTCCAAGCTGTTTTGACATCCACATTGGTCTGTCAGTAGCATACCTTAAGGTGGTTTGCTTTTCGCCTGCCTCCAATTGCTTTTCAGCACCGAAAAGTAGATGTAGGGTCAGAGGAGATGTGCCACACTGATGTGTTTCTCAGAGCAGGCGGAGGCCGCCATCACGCCAACCTTCTGCATTCAGGGAATGCTGTGCAAGGATCTGTTCACAGCCTAACTCTGGGCTCTGGTTTCGGGTGCGATGTTAGAGTTTAATCTGTTCAGCTTTACAATCTATGTTCTATTCCATAATTCATTTTTTTCAATCAAACAGCAGAATTTAGAGTTTAGGCTCAAAAATCTTGTTCCTGTTATTCTCAGTTTAACAAATGATTGACAGCAAAACTTTTATAAAAGTTTTTTTTCTTAGTGTTTTATAGGTGTTTCAGCACTAGCAGCAAATTAATTGTAACTAAGGAATAAAAACTGGTTGGCAAAATACTGTACTCTGCTATGGGACTTCTTACTGAATTCCCAGCACCTTTTGAAGCCTTCCAAACCTTTGGAGATCTGACCATTGTTACAGGTTTGGAAAGATTGTCGCTTGGTGACTCCCCCCTACAACTTCTCTTTGACAGGGTCTCTGGAGATCCCAGGTGGTATCACTGCCTCAAAACACAACTGCTAGAATCCATATGTATCCAGCTAAAATTGCTGCAAGACTTTAGCTCTAATGAGGGTGATCTATTCCTTATTTTTAAACAGGTTCCTTTGAAAGTCTTGATTTTTTTTTTTCTTTTTTCTCCCCACTTATCTTTTCTATGAACTTTAGTGACTGTGTGGAATGTGCCGGGTGGTGGATAAAGATAGCATACAAATTAAATAAAGGGGGTGGAAGGGGGGTGAAATCCAGAGATTAGATCTTTTGGAGTCATGTAAATATTTAGTTCCAGTGTTGCAGACACTGCAAACCCAGCTTGAACAGCCTACAGCATTACACCCTACACATTTTGTAATTTGAGCCTTTTCTGAAGGCAATAAATTACAGAAGGAATGCAGTAACTGTTCCTGCTATTTGTTTAAAATGTGTCATCCTTGCTAATTTATTGAGGGTAAAATTCATGCGAATGTCTCCTGCTTCTATTTTTTGATGATTAGACATATGTATTGTACGTAATGAGTGTGAATTTTAAAACAAAATAACTTTAAAATTACTCTTAGAGCATCGAACTATCTTTCTTGGGAATAGGAAAGACTGAAGAATCCATCCATTCAGCATAAATTAAAAAAAAAAAGGTAAACTGAACAGAAGCCACATTAAAAACATGCAGAAATAAGTTATTCCAGCTGATTGTAAGAAATTTGCTTAGTTGAAATGTATCAACAGTCTGGCTCATCAGATGCAGTAACAGATTATTACGGTCATGGCATTACAGTTCAGAGGGGTTTTTTCTTACCAGTTGTGTCAATGCATGCACACACATGTATCTGTGTATTTTGTGTGTGTGTGTATGTGTGTATATATATGTATCTATGCGTGCGTATATACATACATAGGTATGTGTGTATATATATGTGTAGGTATATGTGTATATATTTATATGCATATGTAGAATGCAAGCTTACTTAGCTGCTCCATGAATAAGACCATAGTATAATTTTGCTTCAGAGGGTGTATGTGTGTGTATAGCACATATACTTCCTTTTTTTTCCCTTGTATAGGTATGTGTGTAGCAGTAGTGTAGAAGACAACCTACGTACACATGTAGTAGGCATCTGTATGTAACATCTGTACATCACATACAAGATCTGTAAGATGTATGGGAAGACATGAATTACAATGTTACGATTTATTTTCTAGGTTCCTTTCCTCCCTTCTTACTTCTCCAGCTGCTCCAATATCTGGGAAGTGGCAACATTATCCATGGTGGGAATTTCCCCACTGTGGGAGATCTATCACAGATAGTAGCCAATGCGACATCGTTTTCTAATCTCTATGTCAAATGGTGCACCTGGAACATAAAACATCCCGATATTTATGGTCGGGAGATAGTCTCTTGGATATCATATCGTTTGTCTTCCAGGTTGCTCTAAATACTGTCAAGTCCATAACCAAAAAAATGGGCCAGAAAATCAAGATTGGTAATTGTCTCTTTTTTTGTGGACTTTCTTCTTTTGTCTGTTTTAACCATCAGTATCTGAGTATGGCAAACTGGCCCCTGGTTTGCAGCAAATAAACATCAGGAAAAAATGTTTGGTGTTGTCAGAACATACTGTATCACCTCCACCAGTAAGGTCAGCTCTGAATGTTGTCCATATCTTCCACTACGTATTAATGGTTTCCTCCAGGCTTCGCTTATTCAGATAAATCCCTCCCTGGATGTGCCTCCTGAGGACCCGTGTCTACTCTTGATAACCTGCCACAAATCAGAAGTACAATCATGGCCAGGTAAAATGCCAGCGGGGATTACTGATGGTTAACTAATGTGGTGACCTGAAACCTCCCAGCTGTGCACACAGATCATCCCTCCTCCACCCCGCAGGTTTGTTACCCTGTTTGTGATATCTTATTCTGGAAAGGAAAGCTCACAGAGACAGGGGCTGTCTTTATTTGCACAAGGGCCTTGGGATACTGCCGCAAGGCAAATAACCTGCAGCTAAGCTGGTCTGCGTGGTAAACTGGGGCATGAGTTTGCAGCAGCCGTGGGTTGCAGGCGTGCCATGCCTTGTGCACTCTAAAATGCCCCCAGGGGAATGCAGCACCCCACAGCTGCAACCCTGCAACCCACAGCCCAGCTGCTCGCCCTCACGCTGCAGGTTTTCCCCCTTGCAAGACAACCCTGCAGCCGGGCACCAGAGCTCGTTCCACCTAGAAGACTGGAAAGCTGAGGAACAAAATCTTTTTTTATAGGTAATGCAAGCTTCTGCAAGAGTTTTGGATACCTTGCCTCTGCCAAGGCTGTCTCGTCTGTGTTAATGAAAGCAAGGCACTAACGTAATCCCCAGGAAGGTTAGAAAGAAAAAAGAAAAAGGAAGAAGGAAAACAGTCTCGGTCTTCTGAAGTTTGAGATTGTGTGAATCATCTGCTGCTGAGCTCATGGCAGGACGTGGTCACTGCTTAGGTGGGGTTGACTCTGGTCAGCAGCGAAGGAGAGAGCAGGAACAAGTATAAAAGCTGGGCCAGTGGCTGAGAGAATGAAAAAGAGCTTGCAATTAAGAGGTTAAAATGCTAACCTGGCCATGGGAGGGGGTTAATCCCTGCCATGAACCTGTTTTACAAGTCACCTCGCTAAAAAAAAAAACCTTTTCTGAGGGGCAGAGAACAAAAATGAGTGTGCAGAGTTTTTCAGAGCTGGAGCTTTTGAGCGTGCCTTTAGAAAATGAGCTGGAAGATGTTTGCCATGCCTTTCTTTTGTTGTTGTTTGACTAGGAAATACACTGGGAGATGTGGAAGGGTGAGCAACAACTCTAGCATTTCAGCCAGTGCTCTGTGAAGAACAAATTTATTGGCAAACGAAATTAGATTTCCATCAATTTAAAAAATAAAAACCTTCCGGTGCCTGTGCAAGGCTTGAGTGCTTAGAAAATGGTGGTTGAGGTTTTTTTTGTTATGTTCAGTTAGGTCTGAACGTGACAGGTAACTCTGGCATCTGGGCAGGTGTGGTTAAGGTTACCATGGAGATCCATGATGTCATGCTTGATAGAGCATGTCAAGACAGCTAATCTAACATGTAGATGTTTAAAAAGTCCCATAGGCCAGAACTAAGCTTTATGCAAATAACAAAGTTATGCTGCAAAAGGGCGAAAGAAAATACAGCTAAGATATGGCGTGCGTTTTACCTGGCAGCTTGAAAGGATTATTACAGGCTTCATCATAAATTAAAACTTTTGGAACTAAAGGAAGAGGATTTCAGACCATCTCTGGCCTCACCTGTGGAATCTCACATTTCGGTAAATAAGCCTCTTTCTCTCTCTGCCCTCGCTGTAAAAAAATGCTTTTGAAATCATGGAGTTTGCTTCACCACGTTGTTCCTCCTGGCAGCAGGGCTGAGTCAATAAAGCAAGTTTTCTGGCATGGCATGCTCCCTTTTCTCTTTCGAAAATGAGTTCTTTATTGAATGAACTGAGAATTCGGAATTATTTGAAAGGCATTGTAATGTATTATGTTGATTATATGAATCATGCTGCAAAAATGTCCTAGGTAGTGTTTTGGAGGAGAAACTAAGAATGGAGACACTTTATTTATTTCTAGATTATTGCCAGATGTCTCTCCTTTAACTGTTAAAATAGAACCCTAAAATTACAACAGCATTTATTCCAGCATTTGATGTCTGCAAAAATACTGAGGCTTTTTTTTTAATGGATCATAGTATCAGTTGGTTAAACAGACTTGGAGTGTATGCTTTGATATCACAGGGTAATGCTGGGGCATTTCTTAATAGCTTTTTTTCCTTGGGTAAAAGTACATTAGTAAAGGGTAAATGTATTTGGAGGTAAAAGTCCAGCAACAGAAATGCTATTGGGACTTTTGGGTTTTAGGTATAAACAAAACGGGATATTTTCAGTCCCTCTGGAGAGAGAGTAAAATCCCTGGGTTCTTAGTTGCAACCACTTTTGTGCTGATATCAATCACGACAGATCAAGTAAACATCAGTACTTAAGGGATAGCCCCCCCGCTGGCACTGCTGTGATATGGTAACGGGAAGCAGGTTTGGGGCTACAAAGTTTAGTTGTTTCAAAGCGCTCAGTTTGAAAAGGGTTAGATCTAGGTGGGAGAGGGTGGGGGCTTGCGGTAGTTAATGTCCGAGCTTAAAAATGTGAAAAGAGAAAAATCTTAGGTTCTGCCTGAAGACACCTGAGAAATGTAAACTTGAGAGAAACTTCAGTTCAATGTAAATCCTCAGTAGGATTTAGGGAATAAGAAGGCTGCAGAATATGGTAAGCACATTATCTAATTCCAGGTGAAAAAACAGGGTCTAAAGGATTTCTGACGTTCTGCATTGCTTGATCAGGCAAGGTTAAATAAACTTTTTTCTGAACATGTATTGATTATTAAAGTGAATGGATTTGAAAGGAGTACAAAGTGAAGAAATCACTAATTTTTTTTTTTTGTCACAGCTCTTTTGCTTTTACACTCCTAGTTATATCTTGAAACTAAGCCAGTAATGGGAATATTATAGAATTAATTTCAATTTAACCTTTCTCCCAAAGTCTGAGTGTTAATTATTTAGTACTAGAATATGTACAAATGACAGTGTGTCAAATGAACTAGCACATTTTGCATTCATTACACTGTTGCTGGTTGATGCTATGGAATCGGGTAGGGAGAAATTGATTTAATGTTAATATCATGTGAATATTTTTCTGGTCTGTACCAGTTTAAAACCAGAGTTAAAAAATTAAATTTGATTTTAAAATGTACACAGTGTCTGTGAAGAATGTGATTTTAATCTGGATATATGTTGCTGCAGATTTTTCTAGTTGAGAAAATCCATTTTGTTGAATTACTGCTTGATTCACATGCTGCTGTATATAATGTGTCATCAAAAAGTGCCTATTTTTATCTGAGAGGGCAGTGTCATACTGCTAGAACTTGCTGTTGTGTCAGCATAGGCTGTAGGTATTTGTTCAGGAAAAAAAGTTTCAGAAGTTGTTTCAGGAGATTTCTGTGCATTGCTGCCTCCTCTCCGCGGATGGGTACTACCTCCCTGCCCAAATGAGACTGCGATTCCCCCTCCTCTCTAGATAATCTTTGTAAGCCCAACAGAGCACGTTGCATGTTCGGGAAGGGGGGACCCTCCGCAGCGTCCACACGTGTCCCCTGTCTCATGTACCATCTGCTACAACAATTTATTGCTTTCCAGTGCTGCTGTGTGTTAAGGGCAACTGCTCTTATTTTGCATTGTTAAAAGCACCTAAGTAAAGCTATGAAACTGAACATATGAAACATGATTACAAGCTTAAATCTCTGCTGGAATCCGAGCCCTTAGCTTTTGTTTATGGAAGGACATGAGATGACATGTCCATTTGTTTTGAGTTGAAACATGCTCTTTAGCCCCCAGATAATGCTGTGATTGTGAGATATTTATAAATAGCTTGATAGATAAATGAACAAAGAGCTAGTTCATTAGCAAAGTAAAGTGGATTTACTTTGTATTGACTATAAGGGAAATGTTGAGGAAGAAGAATATTCCTAGTAGAATGTCTCAGTGGAAAGTCTTTCAATTTTACTCTTTACTTTAAAAAAATAAGGCAACATGTTAAGGTACATATTAAACTACTAGCCCTAAGGTATCTCTGGAAGTAAGCCGGAGTTTAACTAGAGTGATAATACTTGCTTTGATAAACATAAGTTTCTTCATTTATATCTATCAGTTAAAAGTAAGAAAAAAATTTGAAAAAGCAAACAAAACAAAGCTGCAAAAAGGCTTATAAAGCAATTCCTTTTCTTTGTCTTTCCCTCCCCCCATGCAAACCACACACCAGTGCAGTTACTTTGCCCCAACAGGATTAGTAACTTTTCTTCTGTGGCAACGCCTCTCCATTTTAAATAGCATGTATTGTTTGTAACTCAGAAGTCCCAGGTAGTTGTTATATCCTTACCTTTGTTCACGTGAGTTTTGTACGTGTATTTTTTTAACCTAATTTTATGACAAAGAAAAGTATTTTTAGAATACTTTGCATTCAGCTGACTGACTAAATGCCCACAGTAATCTTGTTTCAGAACTTACGATTAGCTCCAATAAAGAATCTAGGACTTTGGTAGCCCTTAAAGCAAAGTTCGGGCAGCTGCATTCAAGAGAGTTGCCCGTGGAAACCTCTTCCAGTTACTGTAGACACCTGAGATTCCTTAGGTTTCAGAAACTTAAGCTTTTCTGGCCAAAAATATCCCGAGGCATTTACAGATGTGTTTTTGCACATACTCAGTTTAGTCCTGGTGTTTTTTGGGTTGCCTCTTGTAGATGACTACCAAAAACTGCCTGGAAGCAGTCAGCAGGGCCTCGTTTGGTGGATGGGTTCAGTGCCGGACTAAATCCTTCAGCAGTGGTGGAGGGGGGAGCCCGCGTCCTGCGCAGTGGCCTGGCAGTGACCACCCCTGCGGCAGAGGCACCTCCTGCCTCCTCTGAACCGTGTGCCTGATGCCCTCCTTCCTCTGGGGATGCTTGGTGGCGTTTGGGATAGGCAAACCCCAAAGGGTTTATTTATGAATATTTGCTGTGTCTCAAGATCATTTCCCTGAAAATGGTTGTGAATGTGCTTTGGTTATTCTCTTTTCAGCTGAATAGTCCTGTTAGCTTCCCACTGGGAACATTTTTGTGCTCTTTGCACGTTGTCGCTTGGGAGATGAGCATGTATTTATGTCAGTCATTAGCAAAGTAAATGCACCTCTGGACCACTGCTGCTGCATTACAGCATTTTTCAGTTGATTTTCTAACAAAGGCAGATTACACCAAAATCACCTGATTAACTGGCTTGGTTTAAGCATAATCCCTGGGATTTAAATCTCCTTTCTGGGCTCAAATAAGAGAACAAGAGTAAATAAGGCAAGCAAATCTCTTATAAACATATATTCCAATTTCCTTTCTCTTCAAATGAGTTGAGTACACCAGGAGAAACAGTGCTATTGTTAAAATCGCAGCCAACACCAGTGACTGACAGAAGCCACTGAGATGTGTGTTTTCAACGTTCACCCAATCATGGTAATTGTGCAGTTCAGTAAATTCAGAATCTGATGGTATTAAGTTTTGCATCTTGACACATCAAGCCAATGCAGGGGCTTTTGGTTGGATGAGAGTGTTTTGAAGGTTCTTTTTTGGGTTTTTGTGGAGTTTTTTGGTCATGAATTAGTACCTTTTGTACTGCTGCATTTTGTGTGGTCTCTTGTGTTGTGGATTGTAGTGATTCTATTCATTCACTAGGAGATTGCTGCCTTAGTAAACACTGAGCATTGACATTTGTTTAAGTTTAGGAAAGGTTTTCACTGGCTGATTAATACACCGCCATAGGTGCACTTCACTTAAAAAAAAAAAAAAATTAACCTAAAAATCCAAATTAGTTGTTAAAGAAAGGAATAGAGAAGCTGTTCTCGTAGGTTATGTCTGAAATCCAGAAAGACCAATAATATATTTTTCACCATGGTTTCTGCCATGGGTTCTTAAGGAGGGTCTAACAACCTCTCAGGAGGTGGATCTTGGATAATCGGCCTTGTGCATTGTGTGTGTTCTGATCTTTAGTAGTTACAGATCATTTTGCCTCACATCTTGAGATTTATTTTATCTTCCAAAATTATGTTCTTGTTAGTTGTAAGACTGGATCTTCTTGATACCTGCATGAATGTCCAGTTCTGTTTTGGATTGCTAAATTCTTGACTGTGTTAATGTCTCATGACTGTAAATTCCAGATCTCAACTAAGTTTTAAGAATATTTCAGCCTTTAAGGGGTTTACATTTCTTAGATATACATTTAATAGACTGTCTCCATGCTCTTGCATTGATTTAATTCAAAATAGAAAAACTAATTGTAATTCAATTTCAATTGAACTTAAATATTTTTTCAGTCTGGAGGGAGACGTCTGTCTTCCAAGGAAGGAGGGAGGCAGCAAGAGGAAGAAGTAAACAGTGACAAACCAAAGAGTTAAAACATTTTTTGTATTTGAAAGAAGTTGAGTCTGATTTTAAATTTTACATGATATATTCATTTCCAGATACACTTACTGCCAGATGAGCAAGCAGAGGCTTTTCCAATTTGCACCTATTTTGTGGGTATGTGGGTGTCTAAAGTCTGGAAACAGACCTGGCTGTCAGTGTCTATGTATGAGCTTTGGGCTTTCTTCTGCTGTGCTTTGAAAGCATAATTTTAGCTGCATTTATTAATTTGTAGCCCTATTTTTAGTAGCACAAAATACCATACATCAGACTGTTGTAATTAGTAATGAATTACTCACAGAAGGAATAAATATTTGAGTTTGATTAGAATAAGTAAGAAGAAATGTCACTTATTTCCCATTGGCTGAATAAATAAATAACTGAACGACATTGGTTGGTTGATTTAAATAACAGTAAATATTGTTTGGAAGGAAGAAGAATTATTTAGCATAATGTAAAAAATTAATTTAAAAAGATACATTTAATATAAACACTTACATTAAAAATGTGTACCTGAAAAGCTAGGACATTCATAAAATTTCCTATAGATCTTAAAAAACTGTTTTATTTCCTTTTTTTTTTTACAGAGAAATGATCATTTCAGTAAGTTCTTGATCTAGGTTATATTTTTTCCTAAAAGTCTTTAAAAAAAACCCCCACCAATACTCCAAAACCTCACAGATGTGTGCTAATTTCACTCTTTTATTATGCATATCATGCATTCTTTATTTTTAAAAAAGCTATTTCATATTAAAATTGCTTAATAGCTTTGCATTATAAAGACAACATTATGTCAACATCTACTACCAGGGATATGGGAGAACCTCAGTATTCCTCTGTTCTTAGACGGGAATCATCGCAGTATTGCAGGTACCATGATTTGGCAGTAACTGCTGGCATTATTTTTTTTTTTTTTTTTTTTACTGAGGATCACTATTGTTTCAATTAGTTTTCAGCTGCTAGTCCAAGCTGCCATCTTTTTGGCTAATACTAAATCCAGCGCTGGGGGTGCAGGCAGGATGGTGCCTTCTGCCAGCCCCTGGCATGCTCCTGTGTGGGCGAGCGGGGCCAAGAAGGGTTTCTGCGCTACGCAGCCCGGGGGCTCTCTCTGTTTTACCACAGGCGATTAGTATGGTGTCTGTCACTGGAGAATTTAAAGGAAAACATGTGATAGAAAGAGCATCAAAAGCTTTCTGGAGATCAGTGGAGAACTTCTCCCTTCTGAACATCGCAAAAGGGTGGGGTGGGATGGAGTGAGGAAGCGCAGATCACAAAATGTTTTTCTTGGCCCTCATGGCGCTGGTATTGATATCAATAAAAATGTTCCTGCTGACCGGAGTACAGTTGGCTCAAACCCTTAGCAGGTTGTCTGACCGAAGTGCTCTTCCTCTGATATCGGACGCAAGCATTTAATTTCTGGCTCATGTGTACTTCCCTTTTATTTTATTTTTACCGAGTGTTTTCCGTACCGGACGCTGTGGCAGGCGCCTTCCCGCGTGGGCAGGTCCTGCAGGCACCTGCTGCTGCTCCCCGGCACGCCAGGCTCCCACAGCTCCCTCACACCCGGCAGCTGGCGGGCACTGCTGCGAAGGCCGGGCTCCCAGCCACAGCTTTCTAATCCGGTGCTGAACAACTGGGTTAATCCCATACCGAGCCTGGGACCCTACCGCAAGTAGGAGTCAGGTTTCTTCCCGAGGCCGATGAATAGTTTTCAGTAATGCAGGACGATTGAGGAGGTTGCGTATGACAACTTGGTTGTTGCTGTAGCTTAATTCCACAAAAGATTTCATCATAGCATTAAGCATTTGTATTACTTGGATCGTGCTTTTTGCATATGTCTTTTTACTGTGCATGTTTTACCTTCTTTTTTCATTGCGAAATGGTGACCTCCTGGTCTCAGGTACTAATCCTGTCACAAAAGGGTAGTTCTAGCCCATGTGCAAATGTGTATTTGTTCGATCCCCACCCGTATGCAAGCATGCAACCATGAGAAACCAGTATTTTTTATATATGAGTCATTCATACACCCGGATATGTAACAAAATTTCACATCAGATGAGACTCTGCTGCATATGCACACCTATAGAAAATCCGCACCAGGAGGAAGAGGGACTCGTGCTGTTCCTGGTACTGTCGCTCCATGCTGGCGGCATTCTGCTACCGAAGGGATGGATTTTGAGGAGGAGGTAACCAGTCATGCTCCTGTGGCACAACCAAGAAGAAAAAGGAGCCTCTCAGCTCTTTGCTGCTCCTCTGGTGCCTCTTCTGCCAGCCAGGTACAGCTCTGATGAAGAGCCAGGGCTTTCCTCTGTGGGGCTTGTGTAAGAGTTAATGGAAGCTTTTGGATTGTTCTTTTTTTTTCAAAAGACTGCTCCCTGTAAGAAGGAACGTCCTCAAGTGTTCGTTGTTGTTACCCTGTTGTCCATATGTGTTTCTAGGTTGATTTTGAAAGGCACAAAAAACGTCAAGTTACTGGAGTAGTTATCAGGTGTTTTTGAGAGTGAGACTGACAGTCTACAGAAGAAAGGCTTCCCTTGAACCGTGTTAAAATACAATTTGATTTAATCTCATGGTTTCAAAATTTGTCATACCCTGTCCAAAAACCAAGATTCTTTCTCCTCTAATTATAGAGAGTGTTTATATGTAAGGTTTAATCTATTTATTGGAAGTCTTCCAGGACTCTGGAGTAACTGCTACTTTGTGGGCCTCTTATGAACTGAAGGGGTTAGAAAACAGTAGACTTCTACTCCAAAGATACTTGGCCAGTGAGGATGAGTGAGCTACTTTTTTTCCCATGTCTTCTCTTGCTTCTGCTGTAATATTTTGGGTTTGAGATATCTTTTTTCCTCATGCTGTGACAGCAGGTATTGCTTTGTTTTAAAGGAACTGTGAACTCACAAGTTCAGTCTTGTTTCTGCATGACTTAACCCTGTCTCAAGAGCAGTTCCACTTATAATATGTTAGACAGATTTCTTTGTGACTGTGTTATATAGGCAAAGCCAGCTTGGAATTTAGGGAAACTTTTAATAGTTTATAAAAGGAGAACTGAGGAAATTAAAAAAAAAAAGTTCAAAGTACTCAAACAGGTACTTGTGAGATGCTTCTCATGTTGGGTTGGGGTTTTTTTAATGTACTTTTGTGGGTTTCTCACAATACCTATTAGCAATGTATTACTAGAGAGAGAAGGGGTTGGGCTTTTTGTGATATATCACAGCTATGTGATTTTAGTTGTAGAAACTGGGGCAAATAACTTTGACTTGATACCAAAAAGATTTTCTATTTAAGGTGATCATTCTCTTTGAACACTGTTTTTCCTAAGGAGACATATAACCTTTTAGATTAGATTTACTTGCGGTGTAGCATTTTAAACACACCAGACTAAAACTAATGCGGAGTAAAACCTACAGATGTATGGAGTCGCCTGGCAAAACAAGAGCAGCTTAGATAACCATTCAGTAGCTTATTGTGGTAAGATAAACATGGAATTCTAGGTATTTTGTACAATAAAAGAACTTATGTGTTCTTTTGATCTGTGCTTTCTGCTGCCGCTTGTCAGACTTCCCTGGATAGTGCCAAAATGTCTATGCTTTTGTCATTGTGTCTTTTTTTTTTTTTTTTTTTAATTTTAGGATCACACTGTTAGATTTTGAGAGCAGAATAGCTTTTCTAACTTCTAATTTCCTCTGAAAAAAGCAGTCAGCCAAAAGTTATCAAGCCTTTCAAGTGAGGTTTGTCTAGCCACTGCTGCTTTGTTTTTGGCTTATCTTCCCTGTGGTTTGAAAACTTGCTTGAATGTCTAGATTCTGTGATCTTTCAGAGGTCTTTTAAAATGCAGTCATCATTTCAAAATGTTCACTCTGCCTTCAAATAGTTTCAGTGGAGATGAGGATGATGAACTAGTTTTACTTACCTCAGTATATGGCAAGGACCTGTTTGGAAACATAAGCTTACATATCGTTTTACTGCTCATTTAACTGAAGCAGCCAGCCTGATTTCATACTATCTCTGCCAACCCACAAAATCACCTGCATTTGTTCACCCAAATTCAGCAAAGTAGCTGAGTCTGGCGGCGCCCTGTTGCAATAGGCAGATTTAAGTTATTTTATCTGAAATGTAAGAGAGGAGGAAAGTTGAATAAGAGTTATGTGGGGAAGAAAAGCCTTGATTAGCCATGGAAAACATTTTTGCTTTTAAATCAGAGGCTGATAGTTTAGGAGCCTTTTCTGATTGCAGGTATGGTAGCAGCACACCTTGAGTCAGTTCTAGGTGTGTTGGGTATTGCACTTAAGAGCAGAACCATTAAAATCCTTTTGAAAACTAATGACTGGCACAGACTGCCGGGTTACCAGTGTGTTGTGATATCATGCTCAACAAAAACACATAGTTTGTTTTTTACATTACTAGACTGCCTTGATTCACAAATAAAGGGAGAATTTCTAATTTTCTTGTTAGTAACTGAGACAGGTAAGCAGTCATAACCATAGCTTTGCTATTTGATCATTTGAAGTTTCAGGCACCAAGAAGCATTGCAAAGAACAAATCTGCCCAGCCCCACACAGCGCATGTGATATCTCTTATCTCTCCTGTCACTTTATTGTCATCTAAGAGGAGGATCAGCCAGTTGTTTCTCATCTAAGGCCCTGCTTCAGACACACATTAGGCATGATGCTCAAATAGCCCCCATGGAAGCAAAGTTGGTTGTCAGCAGTGTAATAAAGGCACCCTTTTTCCCCACTGCCTTTCCTAAAAGCTCCACGTAAATATGTGACAAGGCAGATGGTGTGTAATAACCAAGGTCTTCCTATTGGAAGGTCTCAATAAGTAGGAATATGCAAACATCAGACTGGCTTCACCATCGCAGGTGGATGTTTGGGTTAACTGTTGTTGACTGTAGATGATTTCAAAAGCATCTGATTAAATTGTTAATACAAGTGCTGTTTTTCAGCAGTATTTTTTGACTGATAATATGATTGCAATTTGCTTCTGTGAGTCCGAAGTGCACTGATCAAAAGAAAAGTGATGCTGACATCTGGAGACATTGTGGGAGTTGGACTTCTTTTTCTCAGTCTAATCCAAAAAGACACAATCGAAACAAGTTAATAATTCATCATACTGGAAAATTTCTTAAATAAATACTGTACTATGAGCTGTGTTTGACTTGAAGGAGAGCAGCTACTATACCTTCACTTAAAAGAGAGGGAGATATTCCTTCTTATCAGTAGAGCTATTTCTTTCCTGCCAGATTGTGCTGGTCAGAAAGGATAAGGGATAAGATCACAGGCCATGTAACAGGGCCTTTCCCCCCTTTTTCATAATTAGCAGTCTGAGAGTCAGCAAGACAAAACCTGCATTTGTTTCTCTGACACATTGCTGTGCTACTTCACATGAAAGCAGTGCAGTCTTAATCTAAGCAGTTTTATACAATTTGAATTAATTGAACCATTAAGAACAAGCTCATTGTTTAAAGATTTGCAGATACTGTTTTACAGGCCAAGAAACTTCTTGAGTTTTGTTCAACCACAGTATTGGATAAACAAAATGAAAGCAAACCATGATGCAGTTGTTTTGCTTTTTATTTCTTTTGCAGGGTATTTGTTTGTCTTCCCTCCTGCATTACAGGCTGCCACAAATCATTTGTAGAGTGCAGTGACCTTTACAGAAAGACTAGTAGTAGCAAGTACTTAGGGATCACTGTCTTGATAGCTGGAGAGAGAAGATTATTGTAGCATCCAGGAAATTATCTAAAGGATGAAATATCAAAAAGATACAGATTACTCCCAACCTCAACCCCTTGTAGAGGAGCCAGAGGTGTATTAGCCTCCAGCATGGTTGGAACAGGTCATCTGGCATGGTTTTAGTCCTGGGAAATAGCTGGTCAGTGATACCAGCATAGTTTCTACTCCCCCTCCTGGAAAACTGAAATCAAGAATGTGATTTACGTGCAGGCACAAGGAGGGGAAGGCCATCATCTGGATGTTTCCCAAAGGAGGTTTTAAGGAGAATGATCAGAGTGCCTCAAGACTTGCTGCCCCTTGGGACTAGCAGAGGGAGAAGTAGGTGACATTTAACATCTGAAGAAATCCGTGGATTGCTCCAAATGTCGGTAATAAAGTGCTCTCATTCTGGTTTGCCAGCTTGAGTGTAACAAAACTTTGAGTTTGGTTGCTCAACCTTATTTTATATTTTTTTGTAAATTTGTGGTGAAATGAGTTCATTTGAGAGGAGGTAAATATAGCTAGAAGTTAAAATTTTCCATATAGAAGAATGTTAAATGTGGTCACCTCTTGAAACAGTTGTTGGGAATATGTTAAAAGGTAGCTTTTATAGAAATGTAGCTTTTTACTGGGATCTGGACTTCGGTGAAGAAATTCACTTTGCTTAGACTGCCAAACAATTGCATTGCAATCTTTTGCCATAGGAGTTTGACATACTGTCCTGTCAGGTACACAGTATCTTGTTACAAAATCACAGTGCATCCCAACCTCAGAGAGCATATTTTAATATGAGATTATCTTTTGTTTCCTGAATACTTCATCATTAAAATACACAAAAGGTTGGCAAGCAATTCTTTAAAGATGTGAAGAGAGACAAGTGTTAGAATGGTAATTTTACAATGAAAGTTACAAATAAAACAGGCAAGGAAATACTTTAGTCAGGTGTATAAACGTATCCTTTGGGCTGAAAGATAAAGCCAGAAGTAATGAACTGTCAGGCCCAAGTAGCCATCTTAGGAAACGTGTACACCTGTTTGTGTGCAGACAAGCGTGTGCCCCGCACACAGTTCCTGTGCAGCCGAATTTGCTGCTGGTGGTGGAGGAGGATGCAGCTGCCTGCAGAGTCACTTTTTGGTGGTAAGGAGTAGAGCCAATTAATGATTAGGAGCATGGTGTAAATACATGATGTATCCAAGATAAGTGTTTCAATATACTGCAATACTACATGGATCAAACTTTTCACACGTAAGAGCTTAAAAGAAGATACCGAGTTGGTATTAAGAAAACTAGCAGTGACATTACAAACCTACAAGACGAAATGATTTTGTAAACTTTTGCCTTAGCTTTTGAAAACTTTAATGGAGAATGAATTAACTGCTGCCATGGTTTAGCCCCAGCCAGCAACTAAGCACCACGCAGCCACTCGCTCACTCCCCCCGCGGTGGGGTGGGGGAGAGAATCGAAAGGTAAAAGTGAGAAAACTCATGGGTTGAGATAAAGACAGTTTAATAAGTAAAGCAAAAGCCGCGCATGCAAGCAAAGCAAAACAAGGAATTCATTCACCCCTTCCCATCGGCAGGCAGGTGTTCAGCCATCTCCAGGAAAGCAGGGCTCCATCACGTGTAATGGTTACTTGGGAAGACAAACGCCATCACTCCGAACGTCACCCCCTTCCTTCTTCTTCCCCCAGCTTTCTGTGCTGAGCATGACGTCATATGGTGTGGAATATCCCTTTGGTCGCTGGGGTCAGCTGTCCCAGCTGTGTCCCCTCCCAGCTTCTTGGGCACCCCCAGCCTACTCACTGGTGGGGTGGGGTGAGAAGCAGAAAAGGCCTTGACTCTGTGTCAGCACTGCTCAGCAGTAACAAAAACATCCCTGTATTGTCAACACTGTTTCCAGCACAAATCCAAAACACAGCCCCATACGAGCTACTGTGAAGAAAATTAACTCTATCCCAGCCAAACAGGATAGATACTTACGCATCTGAGTAAGCGTGATCATGTGTCATAGCAAAGCCTAAGTTGGAAAGGACCTCTGGACACCATCTGAACTGCTGTAGAAAGCGGAGACTTAGGTTAGGTTATCCACACCCCATCAAGCTGAGTCTTGAATATTCCCAGTGAGGGAGATTCCACCACTGTGGAATTCTCTGTGCAATGTGTTGCAGTTTTTTATTGTTGTCATGGTGAAGTTTGGGTTTTTTCTTATAGCCAAATGGAATTTCCAGAAACGGGGTAAGCTGTACCCTGGAAGATGGTAAGTCTGGAAGGGATGTAAGGATCTTTTGAACTGCAAGTTCACAAGAGTTCCTAGTGTGACACTGTCGTAAAAGGAGAAGGAGTTATTTTCCAGGAAGACAGTGATTAGGACTCAAGAATAGCCTTACCTCTGGATGCGCACTGTGACAAGAATGCGTGCTGTAGTTTCAGGCTCAGTAATGTTGAAGGGATGTTGAACCATGGGAGCGTTGGAGAAGGAAGTCACCCAAAATGGTTTGAAATCTGATGAAACTATTTCTCTCTGAGAACCATGATTTTTTTTATCTGTTGACCCTATCAAAATAGAGAGCCTCCTTGATTAAGAAATGTAAGTCTCTTGAAGCAGGAGAAAACATACTGGTTTTATATTGGCTCTTTAGAACAGCAATGAAAATCATAACACAAACTAAAGGTTATAGCTGGAGAGTTGGGCAGATTTAAATCAGGAGTAATGCAAAACATTTTTCACAGTAGAAATGATTCATTATTCTGCCAAATTATCAAGGGAAGCAAGAGGTTCTTCATCTCTGAATCTTCAAACTGTGACAGGTTGCTTTTCTAGCTGATATGCTTTAGTCAAACAAAAGTTACTGATGAATAGGGCTAACTGTCAGAGATTTATTGACTCCTCCTTGGCCTTGGTTATGCAACTGAGGCTCTTGGCTATTCATGCAATCTTAATGTTTCAAGGACTGTTCATAAGGAACTGAGTTTGACCCAGCTGCTTTTGAATATAGCACTGTAACAAGAATGGGCTATTTCAGAAATAAAAAATTGCTTTAGTATTTAGAAATTTAGGTTACTTGAAAATTTAAGATACAAATAAGAGTTGTAAGTGAAACATTAGAAGAAAAAGAATCAGAGTGAATAGAATTAGGGTAGAGTTAGGGTAAATAGAATTTACCATTTATAATTAGAATAATAATATATATTTTCTTGGTATCCCACCCAGGGTACCAATATATAGCTATCATAAACAAGCACAAGAAAGGCCTGAGTGATCACTGCCTCAAAAATTTCCCAGACTTAAGATGCCCTTAATTCAGAGGAATTTTCTACTTTGGTCAAAACTTTGAATTTCTCCTCAGCTATTCCTTGGGAAAATTCTTGCTTACATCAGTAAAAGTTTTGGCAACGTTAGAGATCACAGGATTGGTCCACCCTGAAATTGTTACTTTCTAAGGTACCACCAAAGTCCCCCATTGTTTCATGTACTGTCGCTTGCAAGTAATGGATCTGATTGCAATGAATTTTTCTGAACATGGACAAAACTGCAATACACCTTAAAGCAATCAAGAGATAACCCGCAACCAAATTATTTTGGGGCATGGTGGGATAAGGAAGAGGCAAAAAAACCCCTTCACTGGAGCAATGTTCAACAATGCATAGAAGTCTACCTGAAAATGGGACATTGCACCATGTTGACAGATCTTTGCTGGCACAGCAGAATGAGGAATGGGAGTCTGTCTGGAGGAAGAAGGTAACAGAAATCAGAATGAGTTTTCTGACGGAGAATGAGAACGAAGTGACATAGTCTGAGAATGAGGAACTTCTGTTAGGACTCAGGCCAGAAACAAGAAAAGGGCAAATGCTATGTTTGCTAAAGTAATATGGGAAATCTCTAAGCAGAAAATAATTCTTGATATGCTCTTACAATCATAGCAGTATGTAAAAAAAGGAAGGGAAGCAATGTGTTGCATATGTAGTGTTATAGGCTTGAGGCATAGCATGGATCTTGCTGAAAGACATACACAATTTTAGAAGGGGTTAAGTGAACTCCTGCTGTGCTGCAGAGCTGATTGCAGCAGGAGAAGAGCATTGTGAACCCAGTGAGGCGAATGCTGCACAAAGCTGCTGGTGCTGAGGAGCTTAATTCTACTAGCTGGGAAGGATGCCCTGAATGATGTACAGGAGGTCTGTATGTCTGTGCCTGGGGAAATTAGGCTTTGATTTGGTTTTGTGTAGCCCAGCTGGAGGTAGGTGTGGTGATCTTCACTCCACTATATGGATAGTTTGGGCTTTGGACTAGTGGTTCCAGAGACCATCTGAACAGTATCTGCTTTAAAATACATTTACATGTGAATATGTAATTTTCTTGTAAATCTTTCTTTATTGAAACCATCAGCAAAAATTAAAGTTTTTGTGATTTGTAATTTCCTATCAAATGAGGGATAAATTGGTAGTATTGTCAGCTGTGAAGCTGCTATCCAGCTCTGCTTTCTTTCTGTAATGTCTGTCTTTCCTTCTTTCTTCTTGGATCTTGCTTCTGTTTTGAGCAAACCCAAATTTGTAATAAAAGCTGATAATAGCCGAAGTTTAAAAACAAAAAAGTTGTCTCTATCCAGTTTATACTTTGTATAGTTTAGACAATCTGCATTCATAAATACCCCATTATTGCATTAAACCGTAGCAAGCTTGATGGTAATAAGCAGAACAACTAAATTTTGCCCATGCCCTAGTGGTGGACCTTCCAAGTTTGTGTGGGTGCCCCCACAGAGGTTTGCAATCTGACTGTCAGCTGCATTGGCTCTGCAAAATAAGCAGAGAAGTTAATCTCCAGGCTCTTTTGCTGGTGTTTAAATGCAGAGGAGATGAATTTTTAAAAAAGAAATGCTGTTATCAAGAATTAGAAAGACATTTTCCTGTTTTTTTCCTGAAATTTTAGCCTGAATGAATCAATTCAATTAAGAATAAAAATCAATCTCAACTTTGTCCCAGCCTCAGCATGTACCTTTTTTAACTTTAATTTGCTTTCTTTTCTTTTTTTTTTTTTTTTTTAAAAGGTTTTTGTTTTAATGGTACTTCCTGGTTTCAGAACCAGAATTTCTGAAATGCTGTGGAGTTTTCTTCTCAGCCAAAAGCAGGAATAATGGAATGCTATGAAAATGCATCTTTTCATGAGGATATGCTACTTTAATACATAGACTGTGCAAATTTGGGTCAGTTTCAGGTGAAAAATCCACCACATTTAAAAAGATGAGTCAAGAACTAAGGCTGTGAACAAGGGAGTTCATTCACTAACATGGTAAATACTTTGTTAAACTAAGTCTTTTCAGCTCTGCTACCAAAATGTCATTCCTTAGGCTCCCATAAAAAGAAGCACCTTTGAATGGAGGTTTTCTGAAGGATAAAAGTTATTTTCTGTTTTCCAGATAATTGTGATCTAAAACGTTTCTTCGTACCGAGAGCATGTCAAATTCCCTGTAACGTTCATTTCAACCAGTAGTTCCTCCCTTTTAAAAGGGATGAATGTTTTGTTATATAAAACAGAAGTCTAATGTACATGTCAGTTTTTATTAGAAATGTTTTAATTATTCATCTGACATGAAATAAATAATTTAAAGGAAAACAAAGTGTCCAGAGAAAGTGCTAATGACTCAAGTGTACAGTTGTTTTTTATTAGAGTTCTTGGTGGGGCTGAATATTACTTGGCACAGGCTTTTTGTGCTTTGCTAACAACTACAGCACACCTGTAGGGTGTGGGTGATGGAGTCAACCAATTAATTCCTCCAAAGAAAACCCCCAACACCAAAATGCCACCCTGCCGTGTGTTACGGAGTCCTGGGTTTCTCCCTCTGTACTCTTCCTGACTTTGGGCCTTGTTCTCTGGGAAGTCTCCAGGCTGTGTGCAGAGCTTTGCAACTGATGAGAAACGCACTTCCGATGTTTTATACTGCTCGACCTGGGTCATCATCATTTCTACCTACAAAGTGATGCGTCCCATTCTCAGGCTGTGGCTTGCTAGTGCAGTATAAATACTGTGAATAACACTAAGGTTATGGAAGACCTTTAAAATTACGTGTTAACCAGCATGAGACAGAGCGACTGAGGTTGTAAAGCTCCTTGAAAAGCACGCTGGAGTGCGAAATTGTTTTTTTCCTCCATCCCCTTGACTCTGTTGCTGTTACAGACCCAGCACAATCTCACCAACCATCCTCTCCACAAATACCCACCCCGTGCTTTGTTCCACCACTTGGTGAAGCCTCAATTTCATCATCTCTGGAGGCTTCTGACCATTTCTCTGTGGTCTGAAGGGATCAATGTTGAGTATGGTGCGCCCTTTCTTTCCAGCACCTCTGCTTGGCTTGCATGGCTCTATCCTGCCATGGAGCACCGAAGTGAGGCCAACACTTTTTGCTACCAAGTTTTTCTCTGGAATGCAAGCACACTGTATATTTGAATTAACACTATCTTATTTCTGCATAGGAATGGTACTTTTAAGCTATTTCCTTCATAAAATTTCAAAGGATTGCTGCCTCCCCTTGCTGTGGCGAGGCTGGAGAGCCTGGGGAGGGGAGGGATGGCTGTGAGAGCATGGATGAGCCTGATGAAATGGTGGGGGCAGCCCGTGGATCTATGCCATCAGCTGAGTGCAGCTGGGCAGCAGTGACCTTCAGCATCCCTCGGCTGGCCCGTGCCGGCGGCCAGGGTCAGTGGTATCACCGCATGACCTTTCCCAGGGGAAAGCTTTCTCCCACGGCATTTTTGTGGAAGTCTTTTGTATTCAGGCTTGGAGAGGAATTTTGCCCTCTGTTTATGCTAAGGGAGCATATTTATGGTTGCTGCCGTTGAAGCATTTTGCACAGCATGATATTATTTGGATAATAAGACGCTAAGATGAGGACATCAGAGCTCATACCACTTTTAAAGTTCATGTAATTCTTTTAAATACTGAAAATGTTACTTGAAGGAATGTCTGTGTGCCGTTGTGTTGCAAGAGTAAAACAATAGCACATTTTACTTGAGACCTTGAAAATATTTTCCTCTTTCTAATAAGACTGAAATAACTTTCCAGCCACTTGCCTGGAAAGTTGGCAAGAGGCTGAAGAACAGTTATAG
This sequence comes from Aptenodytes patagonicus, assembly GCF_965638725.1. Lineage (NCBI taxonomy): Eukaryota > Metazoa > Chordata > Aves > Sphenisciformes > Spheniscidae > Aptenodytes > Aptenodytes patagonicus. Next base: position 152,403,179 of record NC_134950.1, read on the forward strand.
AGTTTTGCTGTTTAAGTTAACTTATGTGACCGTGTTTGTACCTGGATGGAGAGACATTTATTTACTCAACTGTGCAGAAGGAAATCTCAACTGTCGGAAACAAATCTTAGAATGTGTTTACTTTTAATTGTTTTCTTCACTGAAAGTTGAGGAAACTCATAGTCCTGAATTAAAATGAACGTCAAAATGTCACTCAATATCTTAAAAAAAAAAAAAAAAAAAAAAAAAAAAAAAAAAGCCAAGATATGTTCCACCACACCTACAACTGGTGGGGAATTTTACAGAGATCTGTATTATAATGTGTGGTGTTTGTTTATAATGAAGGCAGCCATGGTTTTAGAAAAACAAAGCCAAATATTAAAATCCATTTTCTGCCTTGGTTTGCAGTCCATGCATATCCAAAAGTTAGGGCTTTAAGTCATATGAATCACAGATAATTTGGCATTGTCACACAAAGATTTTAATAGCATTTTTATGTTCCTTAAAAGTGGTGACCAGCTTTATGTTCAGTTTTAAATATGTAGGAACAGTAGCATCTGTTACAGATACTATTTTAAGCTTTGTGAAGTGAGCTAGTACTCGTTCAGCTGACGGGCCATGGCATGGAGGCTTTCTCTGCAAAATAAAAGGAAAAATAGAACAAAATCTCATCCAGATAGAACTGAGCCAAAGGTGGATATTCAGGGCTGTGAGCACAATGGGGATGCATTTGGATAGGAAGAAGGTTGTCCACAGGCCAGCTTCAAACACTTCTTGTCCCCAGGAAAGAGAAGTTTTGGCTTAGCTCTTCATCCAAGATCAATAGGTAACTCTTGAAAGTGTGTACAATGATGTTTGTGCAGTGAGGGTTAAGGGCACTGTCCAAGCAGCCTTCCCAACACACCCACATGAGCGAAGCATCGCAGGTGGGATTTTGACTCATTCCTCTGATGGTGGAGATAAGCCATAAGCTCTGACTAGACAGCAGGAATTTCTTGATTGAAAGCAAATTGCCAGGTGGTTTAAAACCAGTATGTCCAACTCTACCCAATTTCCTACGGCAGTACTGCAGGAGGAGGCAGAGGGGTCATGGCCAGTGCTGTCACCGTCTGGTGGTCCATGGCTGCTGGCAGCTTCCTGGTGACAGCAGGTTCTTAGAAAGCCCATGAGCTACTCACGGTTGTACCAGGGCTCCCAGGTCAAGAGTTTATTACAGGAGCACAGAGGTAGTTACCTCCCCACTCAGCTCGCTAAATTCAGCCAGATTTGTGGTTCATGTAAGTTTGGTCATGATAATTTTAATAATATCTGAAAAGCTCAGATATTGGTTCATCAAGGCAGGCACTCAAATAAAATGGGATGAGAACAGCATAAAAACCTTGGACCTAACAAATCTGAAAATATCCTTCAGTATGTCTATTGAAAGCAGAAAAAAGGACAGGGTAATTTTACTTTTTTATTAAAAAAACAGCAAACAAAACAGATGGGAGACATCTCAGATTTGTGTCTTCCTAATGTGAAGCACCAAAGGGTATTTTTTCTGTTTTTCATTTTGAACATGGGGGTGGAGATAGATTAATGGGTTTTGTTTTAGCCTCCAGTTCTTACATGTCTTGCACTTGAAAACAGTGCTTTTCTCCTCCTTTATACCAGATGTTACACTCTAGAGAATAATTTCTTAGTATTTTCCAAGTTCAGTGAACTGCCTTGAATTTTAATGATGTTGGTTAGGAAATGTACCAGTTCATAACCAATGATGTACCTAAGGCTGTTTATAGACTGCAGTATGGGATCCATCACAACTGAAATGGCTTAGGAAGATGAAACTTGATCCTTCTGGACAGCTGTGTACTTGCACTGAGAAGGGACAATCAAAAGAGGAAGGATGACACTGATTTTTTGACATGATGAGAAGTTGAGGAGTTTGCAGTTATTTAAACAAGCCTTCAGGATTTACAGGATCTGAATGATCCCCAGGTAGCAGGGCAGCACACAGTAAGTTCCGATGGTTGATGACTTACTTAAGCTGAATATGCTAAGGTAATTTAGATAATATTTGTGAGCATATTTTTTTTCTTTTACAGGGATGGCTTAGTGAAATATGAATAATTTCCTGATGGCTTTCTTTTGACTTCTCTTTGTGGACAGGGTGTAGCACTAGGCATTTCTCTGAAATTCTCAGTTCCATTTCTAAGTATTGTTTCCAGCATACTAATAGTGAGAGATCATTTACTATTACTCACTCCATTACACTTTTTCCATTGTTTTGCAACACGTTTCTCTGCTTGCTTCTTTCTCTTTCTTTTATGCACCCGTTAAGCCCTGAACAAGCTGCTTGAATAAGTTTGTCCCTTAAGATTTTCTGCCTTTAAATCCCTCTTGCAGACTGGCACATTCTTCTGTGAGATCTGTGCGTACCATGGCATCTTTGTGGACTAACCCAGTGCAGCTGCATGGCTAGTTAGCACAAGCAATCTCGCTAATTAATTCCCTTAGGGGAGTGGAATCCACAATTCAGTACTCACCCTGAAGGAGTTATCTAAAATGGATCAGATGACACGTGTCTTAAAAATGCCCCCTGATTTTTAAGGGAACCCAGAGTGACAAGCTCAGCTGTGGGAATCTATGATGTAGGTGTCCCGGATTAAGGAAGATCAGTGTTTGAGTAATTTTGTCTTCTAAAAAATTTTAATTAGTGGAGTTAGTGAATTGCCATCCTTTACTTGTTTTTCTTAAAGTTTGAGCTCTGTGGGGAAGGGTCCATCTAACTTCTTGTTTGCGCAGGGCTTAATGCATAGTGGATACTGTCATGATGTTAGTTAATTAGACTAATAACAATTTTTAGAACTTGGGGTCAAGTCTGATAAAACCTCAGGTGTTACAGGGCAACACAAGGGCTGCAAAACTCGGTTCAAAATTCAGAATTCTTGCTGCAGGATCCTGTCCTGTTTCACGAAAAATATTGAGATACCTGAGGATCTTTTAGATAAATTACAGTTTTTGAACAGCTGCATCAATCAGGTTACAAATAGAAAGCATAAAGCACTGTGGAATGGTACATTTCCTTTATATAGTGACACCATTGTGGCAGTAGTTCAAAAACCAGTAGAAGGGAGAAACAAAATATGGTTGGGTAGTTCAAATACGAGGATATATAAAATGTCACACAGGGCATAGAATCAAATAGTAGCTGGGAAGGATGCCAGAAAGACTTATGGTTTCAGTTCAGAAGTGCTTTTAGTTACATGTCTTTTTTTTTTTTTTGGCATTAAAGTACCATTTTTTTCTCCTATGGCCTTTCCTTCAAGGGCTTCTCATGTAGTTGTTTATTAGTAAACAGCTGCTTGCAATGAAAGACGATTATTTTATAGCCATAGTGGTTTCTGATAGATGTGTTTGTTGATTGGGGACTGGTTGCACTTCTGTTTGTTCTAATATAATCCAGATAAGAATATGTAAGTATTCTTAAACTGGGCAGACAACTCACAGAAAAGCTACATGAAGACCAGATAACAACCATGATTATACATAGAACTTTTGACCTTTAGAAATCCTTAAAGTAAAATAACTCATTAAAGTGTACTAAATATACATGCTCATATGAAGGCTTTTATATATATATTATATACACAATTACTATCTATATGTTATCTGCCTATATATTAGATGTGTGTGTATATATATATAAAAAAGTAACGATTATTACAAACATGTTTATTGAGCTTTCCCTGTGAGGTAGGTGCTTGAGAACACTGTGAAGTACGATGCTTGATATTTAGGTACAACAGTATCAGAATTGCTGGTGTTGTCAGTTGGTGTCTTGTTTGTTCAAACTGTTTAAAAGATGGGATTTATTGGAGATTGAAAGCTATAAAATTCAAATAATTAAAAAACCCTATATATAAAAATATCATTCAAATCTGTAAGATACAAATTCATTAAGTTGCAGTTACATAGTAGCCACTCTCTTGTAAAAAATTAGAGGCTAGGTAATAGTAGTTGAGTAACTGATACAAGTTGATCTTTCAATTGGGATGGTTTTGTCCAGTGTAGAGTTGAAAGCGGATTGAAATCTGGGAGCTTAACATTTTGTATAGACTTGAAGTTTGCTAAACAGATGAAAGATGTTAAGCTACAGCATTACTCATATTGGTCATCTGAGTGTATTCTCACAGCTTTGAATAATCAGGAAAATATTGTCTCTAGGATGTGGGAAATATAATTTAACACAAACAGGTCACTATAACTTCACTTAATTTGCTTTACTGAGGTACAGGGGATAGTGGATATAGTAACCTAAAAGACTGAGCTTCTATGAACATCATAATAAGCCTAGTCTGTAGATGATTTTTTTTGAAATGTTTTGGTATTTTGAAGGGCAAAATTTGTTTTTTTTTTTTCCTTATGCTTGCATAAGAAGAACTACATAATGACTCTTTAGGGTTATGTCTCAAAATGATTGACAATTGGTAGTTGCTAAAGGCCAACTGTGAAGAACTGCAAAATGATCTTCAGACTTGGTGTTAAAATGGCAGGTGACGTTCAATTTAAATAGCTGTAAAATATACTACATAAGGAAGACTAATCTTAACTTCATGTATAAAATGGTAAGCACTGAGCTCAGCGTTACCACTCAGGTATAAGATGTGGAAGTTATTATGGATCCATGGAAGGGCCAATGCAGTGTTCAATAACAATCGAAAAAGCAGATCTGATGTTTGTAGTTACTAGAAAAAGAGAACAGAGGACAAGACAAGAGTATCACCTGCCGCTATAAATTCATGGGGCATCTGTGGTGTGTGCAGTTCAGGTGTCTGCAACACCAAAATGGTGTAACAGAACTGGGGGACAAGGTTTGGAGAAGGATCAAAGTTAGGGAGTGGCTCCAGGGACGAGTCAGCACAGTAAGAAATGAGATGACTAAATGGGATATGATGGAGGGGAGGAAGAATAGGCAAGTTACAGAGCTGCAAATTTCTAGGGACCAGGAGAGAGTTTTGGGGAAGCATCACTATTTGCATCTGTGTTCTTAACCTCTTCCCTGGGTACCTGCTTCAAGCTGGTGGTGGAAACAGGCTACTGGAGTAGGTGGACCTTTGGTCTGGTCCTTCTTATTCCTGAAATAATCTCTAGGCCACAGTAAGCCCTGCAGGGCTAGGATGAGGTACAACATAACACCAGGAGAAGCACCAGGTTTGGGGAGAACAGGGAAGACTTTGCCATTTGAGTCCCCCGCCGTAAGCTCTAAGCCCAGAATCGCTCCAGCTCTCCAAATCTCACCAGGCTGCCTTTCTCCGACTACTCCCCGATATCCTGCTTCAAGTAGTTTTTCTTCTTCCCAGAAGATTGTTTTCTTGTCAGTATTTTCTCCTCCGGCATGCTATTGTTTGAACTGTTTCTTGAGGGAGCTTTGACCATCTGCTTCCATGACTTGGACAAGCATTTTTTTTCCTTTTTTTCAGTAGCTGGTCTGCAATACAAATGAAAGCCTGTTTGCATGCAGGTGGCTTGCTGTGTTCCAAGTATGAAAGTCAGAGGAGTGGGAGGCAGGAGTGTATTGTTGAAAATTTTCCAGCCCCATCCATACTTGTGTCACGCCAAGTTAAACTCTCACCTACTTAATGACATGCAGCTTATGTCATCTTACATATGAGCTTTGACTTTGTCCTGCTAAATTGAGCTTGAGCTTGTGAGACTTAAATGTCAGAAGGCTAGAGCAGGTCAGAGCAGCAGAAGAGCATAAGTTGCCCATACTATTAAATTTGTGCTTTACTATACATAGCTGCTGTTGCCTTTAAAGAAACACTGTTGACTAAGAATTTGCACTTTGTCTTGAAAAAATCGTGCAAGTGATAAATGAGAAAAATTTCCTTTTTATTTCAGCTTATTTATCCTCTTGCTGACATTTGTTGTACATTTGGTCAATACTTCATCTCTTGGTTGGTTTGTTGGGTTTTTTTTTCCAGAAGAAAGCATAACTGTAAATCCACAACAGTAATAGGTAACCCAATAGTCGTAAACTACTTTTTCTTTGTTGACATCTTTTGACAGAGGAGGTGTATTGGTACTGATTTTGAGAGGGGCCTGTATTTGCATAAGTAATTACAAATTCAATTTAGAATAAGCTAACATTACTTAATGTACATTTTTTAATGCTAATAGGATTTGATGGTCTGACTTCTGTTTCTCCCCTAAGAATGCAAAAATATGCAATAGGAAACTTATTTTGTAATATATTTATCTAAATACTCTTGACTGTTCGGTAAGATTGTTATCCACACGCAAGCTATGTATATTTTTGGATACTTGTTTATGGGGGTAAAGACCTTTTCTTCTAGGATACGGTCTTGGTGCCTCTCTACTGATTTTCAGCACTTTGTCACTGTATGTTGGTTTGGTTACAGAAGGTCATTGAAACCCAAATGAACTGGGCAAAGAATTCGGTTGTGACCTATGATCTCGTTCTTTCTATGGACTTACTCATGAACTAAATCTTCCTTTGACAGTGGTTGATAAGAGTAGCATGTGGACTTTAAATCCTTAGAAGTTATTCTAGCTAAAGAGCAGAAATAATAAATTCATGTTTCATAGCCTGCTTACTCATGAGTAACTTTGCCTGAGTTATCTGATTTGTAAACTGGGAGAACAAGGAAGAGGAGTGTGTCTGAGCTGCTTTTGAGGTTTTGTGGCCAAGTGCCTTTCTGGTTCCCTTTCCTGGAGGTTTTGTGGCCAGCAGGGAGTAAGTGAGGGGTTTTGGCTCTTAGTGATCAAGAACATTGTGTCAAACCTTAAAAAAGATGAAAACATGTAAAATTGACAGCAGTCTGGTATATAGTTTAGTTTAGTTAGATCATAATTCTGGCTATTTTTTTTAGCGTGTAATTACATCCAGAAGTGGACAGTTTTCAGCTGTGTTTAAATTGTTCCTTGCTACTTGAACATAATAAGCTACATGCAAAGTTGATTCTCGGTGCGATCCTCACGTGGTTTCTTCAAATTCCAACTTCAAAACAGAGTCTGTTGTTGAGCACACACACTTGTACCTTTCCTGCCAGCCTGAGGCTCTTGAACTGATACTGTCTAACTCCAGAGCTTCTTTTTCCTGAGATTGCCTCAGAAGAAATCTCAACCAAAGAAGGCTTTGGTGAGAGTTATAAAGGAGGTGCAGTAAGATGGGAGGGAGAAAGAAGAAAATTAATTAGTTTTCAAAAATAAAAAGAATCCATTCCTATTCCAGGTCTTGGAAATCTTGTCCAAGCTCTTGTGAATGTCGCTATTTAAGTGCACTGATCATGCATGCATGCAGCATCTTATTTCCAGCACTGTTTAATCACCAACACTAAAGCTCCAGTCTCACGCCCTGGGACAAGCAGCATCCTTCTGGCCAGCTTTTATTAGATTAACAGTAAGAAGGAAGACATACTACTCACATCTCCAACGAGGCAGAGGTATTTCCCATTTCTAGAAGAACACAATGAAAGAAGCACATTCCTCTCCTTGTCTTTTTGCAAGACCTTTTGGGGTCTTGTGGACCTGCTCCTTCCTCCTTCAGCAGCGGCTGCAGCCTTTAACTGCATGGCCTGGCTGGCTGGCCATCATTTTATATCAACACACCCCTCCTACTACATAGACCGTAAAGCTCATCATAGAATCAAGAGCTAAGCTAGATAAAATTTAGCAAATTTAGTGGCATGGAGTGAGGAGTGTTTTGGACAGAAAGGTAGGCTCAGAGGGAAGGAATGGAGAGATACCCAGGTTTAAAACTGCTTTCTTCCTCCTGTCCTGAGAACAAAGGTGCTCTGTGACCTGCTGTTTGTGGCTCAGTCATCCTGAATAGTTCCTCTGGAAGAGAGGAGAAGAGGGCAGGGACAGGCTGCCTTGCTTGGTTCCTGGCTCCTCGGTAAGAGAGTAAGGCTCAAACCAGTCCCTTGGCCACATAACATTGCCAGGGAAGCAGGTCTCTGGGGAGAAAGAAAGAAAAGAAATGTAGTGATCAATAAATTAAATTGTATAGAGAGGGAGTTATAGAAAGTTTTTTACCTTTTTTTTTACAGACTTTATTAACGGGAAAGTCTAATAAAGAAAATAGGCAGAGGATGCAGCTTACACTGTGATACTTCACTGCACGAAGGGAAATTCTTCCTCTGTGCAGTAGGAAATGCCATAAATGCATTCCCTGTGAGGTGTAACCATTGTACACAGCAAATACAAAACTGAACTTTTCAGGAAAAACATGAGCCTTCAAACAGATCTGTGTTTAAAACAAGTTAAATTTAATCATTTTCTAGCAGCAGAAAAAAACACAGCCTGGCTGCACTGTGCGAGTCATTGGTTAGTTCCTTAGGCAGCTCCTGAAGGCATTTTGTCTTTGTCCTTGTGCCTCTGAGCATTTGCAAGGTGAAATCGCACCATGTCCTGTGGCTTTGCTACCTTTGCAGTTTGCAAGGTGTAAATATGAAGTCAGGTGATTTGATTGAAAAAGAGAGGCTTGGACATACTTCTGTGTATTGCTGTGAGCCAGGGTGAAGTGAGTAAACCTCTTTGTTATCTGCTGATGTTGGAAACAGAAAAGCAATAACTGCAGGGTGGAAATAAAAGGCGAGTCAGAAACTGAGTTACACATCTGTATTGTCTCGTTGGCTGCCTTTGGTGCAGTGCTGAGCAGTGGTTATGAAACTGTGCCCCGCATTCACTCATGTCACTTCTGATTTGCAAACTTGGTGGCCGAGTGGCAGGTCGGTGCCTCCCTGCCCTGTCGCAAACGCCCCTGTTCCCTCTCCTCTACAGCCACTGCCGGGAGCCTTTCCAGAGCATGCCTTTGTCTGAGGAAGGACGCAGACACTGAAGTGACGACATGTGCAGCAGAAGCACAAACGGGGATGATTTAATACAGCAGGCAGGCAAGCTCTGTCACTCAGGCCTGTGACAGGGAACTTAGCATTTCCCTTTCTTCAAGAAACTTACATCTGGTGGAAGTGGCTCTATGTGACACTGCTGCATATGCTGGTCCTGTCCTCCTGTTGGTCTGCATATCTCATTCAGGGACACACTATGTCCCTGAGAGAGTGGCATGAGGTTTGGGAGGAAGCTAGGCAGAGAACACCACAAGGTTGCTTCCTCCTCTTTTGGGGCTCTTGTTCACTAAAAGATCACAGGATTGGCTTAAATGTGTTTTAGCCTGTCGTGGAGCATGTGGAAATGAAGAGGAGTACCAGAACACTGACAGCGTTAGGTGGAGAGAAGTAGAAAGTTCTTATTCACAGTGTTCTTCAGAAATTAAAGTGCAACTTAAATTTTAAGACCTTAGCTTAAGTCTGACAAGTAAATCTCTGTTAAGAGAATAAAAACAGGCCATTGCTTACCAGTGATCTTGGAAGCAGGTAGAATGAAGGAGGGGGCTGTGCCTTTGACCTAGGCAAGTCCTCAAACATATTAGCATCTGATGGCCACCGAGAAGCTTGCCCACTGTGTCTTAGACTGCTCCACACTAGCTAAAAATACATCTCACCTATTTCCCTCGGGCCATTTCATCCAGATCTCCCCAGAATGTCCTCTTTAACCAAATTTAAGAAGCTAATTCACCTTGAGAGAATCCTAGGAGGAAGACGGGTGGCCCGTAATCCACTCTTAAAGAATGCAGAGACAAAGACCAGGCAGTTTGTGGACTTGCCTAAGGACTCCAAGAGAGCGGCAGCAAAGGCAGGAGCTGGGGCTGCTCCACAACCCAGGGGAGCACCGCGGCATGAGCAGGGCTGGCTCTGTGGGACCATCGCCTCCAGGGGCATAGAGAGTCCTCTCCATCTCCTGCATCCATCTCACTGGAGGGACCACGCAGTCTGGGAGCAAGACCCAGAGTAAACCTGGGGTTTCTGACCAGGGCCAGTGCTGTGGCAAGGAAGAGGCCAGCTGGTCAGCCTTGTCATGGTCATTTCAGATCTTACACAAAGGCTTGTAATTACATTTGGGTTGGATTTAAATAATACATGAAAAGTCAAGTCTATGATCGTGCATTTAAATACAGCAACTACTCTGCTTTTCTGGTTTAGTGAGGATTGTGTGAATCAAAAATACCTTAGTCATCTGCAGAAAGGCTTAGTCCCAGCAAATCATGGCTTTAATTACAGGAAATAATCATAAACTACTTTATATGCAATTAAAGACACTTTCTTTTGGAGATATTTTTGTAATTTGTATTTTTCCCTAAAACCAATTATCCAAAATATAATACTCTTTCATGCCTGCAGTGCAACTTTGACTTGCATATAAATTAATTTTTTTAAATGAAGCTTTCTTTATGTATAATTGAAACTTGAGACTATTTTACCTTTATCTAGGTAATTGATTAACAGGTGAGATTACAGCTGCTGGTTAGTAGTAGCAGCTAACAGTTTTATGCTACAGTTTGCTTGTTTAGATAATTGTATTAATTTAGAATGTAAATTGACATGATTACAATGGCATTTTTTAAAATGTCAACATCTTTTATGTTAATGTTTAATCAGCCTTTAATCAAATGCCAAAATTGAAACAGAAAATACCTTTCACACTGAAATTTAATGTAATGCTGGTCCAGAGCTCATTAGTTTCATGGGAAGACCAATGTTGGCTTTGGACCATACTCATAATTTTATTGATCTATTGAAACAGAATAACAACATTCAAATTCAGACTGAGCAGTGGTGTGGCTCAGAGCTTTCCCAAGCAACTACGAACAAGTAATGGAGTATTTTGTGGCAGTGGTAAACTTGAAGGCTAGGGAAAATGTGTTCTGAAGGATGTGTGCCCCTGGGGTAGCTACAACCCATGACATGGGAAGAAGAGAAAGGAAGAAACTTTGTCTTCTTGTTCCCAAAGTGACAGTTCAGGGAAGATCCTTCACCTGTAATGAATATCTATGAGTCAGGAAGAGAAACTAAACAAACAAACATCCAGGAAAACATCAGCATGATCCTTTCTGCTTAGCAGCCGGGATGAGGAGCCGTGCTGCTTTCCGTCCGGGTTCAGGCCAGAGCCCTGCCGACGCCTGCACGCCTGCCCTCCTCTGGCAGCGGTTTATGTCCCTCATGGGCGATAGGTTGTGTTTCCTAACTTAGCTGTCCAGTTTAATGAGAGAGATCACCCCAAAGAGAGAAGGGCACGGAGGCCATCTTGGGAACTCGTGGGCTGAGGGGGAAAAAGCAGCACATCTTGAAAAAATAGTATCCCTTCCCGGAGAGCTTTGATATTGGAGGCATTTGCTTGTTCTCTGTAAATTTATTAGATGGATGAAAAAGAGGGGCACAAAAGGCCTAGTTAAAGGAGAGTGCTGGCGTAAGGCTAGCTGGTATGTTGGCTTGGGTGAATTTAGGCAAGAGGCTCTTGCTGGCAGGGTAGCTGGAGCACCATTCTGGAGCAGTGCGAGCAAAGAGGTTGCTTCCAAAAATCAATCACCTCCTATGCCTGATTGCCTACAAGGAATGGATGTGATAATCCAGCAAAAGTCATCACGCCTGTGTGCTCTCATGGCAGTTACAGCTGAGCCATCCCGGTGCCATCCTCCTTAGTAAATACGTGACTGGATTATTGAGAGGATATGGCTGGATGATGGAAAAGCCGTCACAGTTTTCTAGAGGCCACCTTGGGAAACCTTCTGCCTCAAAACCCAGTCTGCCTGTGAAGCAGATTTCACAGGGCCACGTTGCACCACCAGCTGGTGCCACTGCCGAAGAGCTGGCATCAGCATGGGGCTCGGCGGCCTGAGCAGGGCAGGAGTTCACACACCTTCGTGAGTACTGCTCACGCTTTCAGTCAGTCCTGATCTGAAACGCGATCTGGGGAATTTACAGAATCTTTTAATTCAGCTGTCAAAACTATGCAAACTTATAGGCTGGATTTGGCATAAGAGCTTAGACACAGTGTTTTCCTTCAGCATTTGTATTTGCTGTTGGGAACACTTCAGCCCATAAATCTGTGCAGATAATGCCGATAGGGAAAATCACTAACAAAACATAGTTTTACAGGTGGTTTTAGGTGAATTTTCCATCAACTTTATGTGCCTGTACCTTATCATTATATTCTTTTCTCAGCCATTAACTTCTGCTGCAAAGCATGAGATACTGGATTCCTTTTGGCTTTATTGTTCGTATCTGTCGCCCTTGTGCATGTGCCTGGTTAACGCGCGTTGGTCCGCGACGTGCCCTGTGGCCCCTGGATGGGGTGCAGAGGTGGGGGTCCCCACGGTGAGGAGTGGAGGTCCCTGCAGAGGCCAGGGTAAAGGCGGGCACGGGGGGATAGGGCAATCCAGAGGTGGCAGCTGGAAAAGCCGTGAGACGGGATGTGGCTCCTGGTGGCTCTGTCTGTACTTGGTATGAGGAATACCGTGAATGCCGGTGGTAATGGCATCTAGTTAAGGAAATGAGAACTCTCTGGATTTTACTTTCTTAAAGGCAAATGGTTATGAAAACGTACCTGTTGAAGGAGAAAGGCACAGGCTTCACTGAAGCATGTAAGTGCCAGTTGGGAGATGAGGGTATCCAGGGCCACTGGATTCCTCTTTTGTGACCTTGGGCAAGCCATTTATCCAACAAGTATATATCAGCTGTTTCCATTAATTCTTACTGCAGCAAGGCTAATTTAGAGTAAAACTGCACGTTATAGCTGTACTGATCTAACAACCCACTATCCTTCTTTACTCTTTCGCACACACTGGTTAAAGGCTCACTGAAACAGGAGAGAATTAACGTTGGTGTTGGGGAATGAGAGAAGGCAGATTGTTTCACCGTATGCATAGGGAGGGAGGTGGGGATATATGTTGAGACAGGCGCTGGAGAACTGAAGAGGAGTCCCCCTCTTCCAGCTGCACTGAGCTGTTAGATCAGCTGAGCCATAAATATGTGTCTTCAGTCTTAGATTAGTTCAGGATGTAATCCTTCATCTTTGCCCTTCCCAAGGAGTCACTGCTGAAGCTCTTTTACTAATAGCAAAAGTATTTATTCAGATACAAGTATAACCATTTGTTTCACTTGTCCCTCCAGAGACACGAGTAGATCCCATTTAAGTAAATGAGAGTGCTGCACACCTAATTAGAGACAGAGTTAAGTCCACAGACCAGTGCCAAAATGCTACATCATGAACTAAAACTAATGGAAACTTAATACAGAGTCACAATTTATTTGCTATATTTAAATCAGACTTTAAAAATTAAATGAAAGCTAATATACCCAATAAAACCCTGTAATCCAGGCTATAATAATAAATCACATACTGGGATCCTAGTGTAGATGAGGCTGAAATTGTAAGTGGATTGACATTAATGTCATAGCGCCTCTTGACTTCAATAGATCCAGGATTTCTTTGGTAATGTGCTTAATTTACTAGCAAAGTAAGTCGTTTGGGATTTCCTGTTTCCCCCACAGCCACCGATGATGTGATCAGCTCCTGGGACAATACTAAAATATACTCAGCTGGATTTCTCTGTCAGCATCAGCCGCCTCCTTTTTTCATCTGCCTCCCAAAGCCACTTCTCTGTTTCTTGCTGACCTGTCTGCAGTACACAACCTCGTCAGGTGTGCTGGCTTATTTGGATTTTAGACTCATTTCCTAAGAGGAGCAAGCTTATATGATTGATTATGTGTCTTTTTGCCTGCAAAACTGTCTTGGCCAATTTTATTAAAGTTTGAAAGGAGAATAGCTATCCTAAAGGTCACAGGGTAGAGGAGGCAACCCCAAGTGAGTGCCCTGCGCTGCCCCAAGCCCACCTTGGGAGGGAAGCGGAGGCAGCACTGCAGGCATCTGACCGCACGCAGCACATACGTTGCTCCAGACTAATGGTGGAGTCTTTCTAGTGGAGGGAGCGTGGGTGGGTTTCACGCTGTCGTGGTGGGTAGGTGAGGAGGGGTTAGGAGACAAAGGACACAAATGAAAGGCAAAACAAGCTTCAGAGTTGTGTGTTTTGCTGAACTCCTCTTCCCCCCCCCCAACGGTTTTGTTTCATGTGACTTCAGCTCCTTCCATTGAACGGTGGCAACATGACGATCTTTGTCGAACTCGCTGATTACATTTATTTAAGAGGTGTCTAATGGTGGCAAATCAACAACAACAATTGATTTGCAACTTTTTCTGTGCTTTGCAAAAAGCATGCAAGTTTCATTTGCACTAGCTGATAGAAGCAAGTGAAGGGAAAATAGTTCATAAGTTCAGTAATAATTATTAGTATACAGCAATAAAACTTAGAAGACATTTCTTGAAGAATATTAATTTCTATTATTACATATTACATTACCATACATAAATGGTAATTCGTTTAATGTCCTCGGAGATATAAAACAATATGGCAGCCTTCATAAATACTCCAAATATATAATTCTAACAGCTTTTGTGCTCAATTATTGCCATTGGATTTATGTGGAATATCTAGTATTGTGTTGGTTTAGCTGTAGCTTAAAGCTGGGGCTTATGAGCTGTGAAAAAGGTAAGGTGTATGTCCTATCTGTACCTTCTTTTATTCCCTGTGTACCCATATTCTCATTGCCTTCAGAAGTATTTGCGGATATGCAAGAGGCACAAGACTGGCTACTAATGTGCTGACTGCTCTCTCTTATTGTTTTGAGGGGTTTAGCGACTCCTTTATAGAGACTTTTTCATTCATTCTACATTTTTTCCTGGTCTTACCTAAAGATCTCATTTTGCAGGCTCCTGTACATGTGTTTATCTTTAAAGGCACCAGTATTATAGTACTACGGATGTTAGGCAGGTTTCTTGAAGTTAAGCATATGTGTGTTTCTGCAAAGTTTAAGGAGAGACAGGGAGACATCTGAACAACGAATATTTTCATTTTCAGTAGAGGTGAGAAGTGAAATGTTCCTTAGAAGGTTGCAGACAGGTTTCACGGACAGCAAATGCACTGGGGACTGATCTATGAGCACCTTTTACAGAGCATAAATATGTTTATTCTTATATATCACAGTAATGAGGGCAGTGCAGTGGCAAGCAGACACCTGTCTGACCAGCCAGTTGAAGTGAGGAGAAAATTCATAGTTCTTCTTTGATCTTGTAAACCAAGCTTATGGTTCTAGTGTGCCTGAAATTAGGGTAGGGAAAAAAGATGTACTGGGAGTAATCAGAAATTAGATTATACTGGTATGTTACTTATGAAAAGGAGAATTCAGTTATAATGTTTACTCCCTTATTATTTATTTTCTTTTCTATAAGGGAGTCTTTCTTTTCTGTTTGGTGGGTAGGAGTCATCTGTAGCCCAGTTTTCTTACCCCACCCCACCCCTCCAATCTCTGTGTGTGTCAGGAGAATGGTCCTACATACAGTTGTTCCCGAGCAAAGTCTTTGCTGCCTGCAAGCAGCAGTGGAGAGAGTCATTTAGTGCTCATATGGTGCCTCCTCTAGAGACAAGCTCCTGCCTCTAAGGTCTTGCTTCCTGTTCATTATTTAATACCTATTTTATTTTGGGCACAAAAAAAAACCCCAAAGAGAAATGGGCACTGTTCTACACATCAACTTTTTCTGCCCTGCAGATATGAGGGGAATAGTCTCTTTTCCACAGGAAGAGCAGCCAGGGGCCTTTTAGCCAATTACTGCAGTGGCGTGTAGACCACAGCAAAAGAGGGATTACTTCTGCCTTCCGTAGTGAACATTAACCACTGCTGTGCTACACAGATGGACCTTTTATTTTTTATCTACTTTGATATTCTAAGGAAATGAGAAGTCTTGAAATGGCAAAGCCCTGGTAATAATGAGGTGAGTTATCACCACATGCTTATTATCAAGAGCATTTTCTTTTTATATTAATGTGTGTTAGAGAAGAGTCGTGTCCCTTGTTTACCTTGGAAGGAAAACCGTTCAAGTTTACTCTTGTCAGATTTCTGGGAAGAATAAAACATTGTTATTGTTTGTGGACGAAAGATGACCTAGTCGAACCCAGCCCACCAGTTGTCTTCCTGGAAGCCACACACGGTCGTGGCTCTTGTCGTGTCTGAGGTTTGTCTAATTCCACCTTCGGCTCCTCGGCGGGTTCAGCTGCTGGTGCTGGAAGTCAGTTCTGCATTTGTTATCTCCAGTAAAGTTACCTTATTTGCAATTAATCAAACAGTGTAAAAAAAAAGTTGGACTTGAGTGTTTTGTGACCAATATAGACATTACCTGTAAGGCAGGAATTCTTTTGTCAATGAACCGCAGCAGTTCTCCTGTAGCAGCTGGTAAACCTGGAAGTGACACTATTTAGCACCTACTATGTCCCTTAGGTAAGGTTATTTTAAAGTATATCCCTGTTCATGGCCTGATGTCCTTCATGCCGTATTTGGAGTAGGCTGACCATAGACAGAAGGTGATATAGATACAATTAATTGCAAGTAGACCATATACTTAAATTTTATACAATAACAGCTGCAGAGGGAATTTGTAAATCACTATTCACTGTGACTCCTGCATTAATCTTGTTTTCATGCAAAACCCTCTAGCCCTGTTTTGGGCATCAGTCAGTGAGTTTTCACCGAAAACAGCCAGATGTGTAAGGACCCTTGTGGTAGTGCTGTGCTCCAGAGTCACTAGCACAAGCACGGGGCCATCTGTTTGAAGACTCTTGCAACCTCTTTGTTGAGTTTCAAGCATGAAACTACATTTCTGTCCAGTGAAACTGTGGAGCAAACCAACAAGAGCCTTTGCAGTGTTGCACTGTAGTGTACACTTACAGTGTAGTGTTACGCTAAAAAGTAGCGTTACACTACTACTTTGTAGTGTCAGCACACTGCAAAAATAATCACAGCATAAAATTGACATATGAGCTTTCCAGAATTGCATATGGTGAGTTTTAGTTTAAACTTAGTTCTAACAACATGGATAAGGTGGCATAACCTATTTAAATATCTATGTAACTTTGTCCCTGTCTACTTTTAATTTAGATGCTCTCAGATGCTTGTGGATGCCATGTATAAAGCTTTTACGTACTATAGGACTTGTATTAAGCATCTCAGTATGCCCAGCAGCCTTTACAACAGGCAAGAAGAACCTAATTGAAAATAGGAAACTTCTTAATCTCTGATAAGGGATTGTTTGAAATTTTTTTCAGAGAAAAAAGACAAATTCATACAAAGTTTGTGCCACTTTTAAGCCTAGCAAAGTAACACATTTGGGTTCTAAAGCTAATTGGAAAGCAGATTTTAGTAATTGTTCAAGCGTCAAGAACAAAGGCACTCAAAATTGACAAAAAAGGCGTGCAAATAACTTTGTAAAGCTTTGCAAAATCTTTATAAAAGTAGACCAGATACTGCATAGCTGGATATGCTACCATAAAGGATCTGAAAGAACTACAGAAGCAGAAGCTCTGGGATTCTTCAGATATGTGAAGTAATGCCTCGCATTGTTATGTGGGCAAGGCTGTTTTTCTTGGCCATAATTTAGGAAGGATTTTGTATGCTATCACCAACGAATTAGAACTTGAATAACAGATCTTGGATATAATCATCATAATCTGTTCCTGTTGGGGAGGGACAGAAGGAAAAAAAGCTTATTGTAAAATAGTTTAAACCTATTTGATGAAAAAAACACGTATAATTTATTTGCTTAGAATAGCTCATCATTTAGGTGGATTTTTTCTGTTGAGTGATTCATAATCATATAGTCTGCTTTAAGAGTTCCTAACTCAATCATACTGCAGTAGTGAGCTCTTTGTACTGTACTTCCTGGTATCTCGTGTCTGCTTTGAGTTCCATACTGAAATGGAGTAATTGAACATGTCAGACTGTCCCATAAAACAAAAATGAATAAAGTAAAATTGATTGCAATGTGTTCTCCTTATTGTGTACCTGCCTTAAGAAGTTACTCTTTATAGGTCTTTGGAACACAGTGTAACTGCAACTCATATGCATTCATATATATGCTTATGTCCATTTATAAATTATTTTTCACATGTCAATATGTATCAGCACTTAACCTTCCTCTTGTCCTGTGATTGTGAGTATTCTTTGAAGGTGCCTATGTGAGGGTTTCAAGTAGCGACACCTTGTTGAACCTTCAGGCACTCATGCTAGGTGGCGTTTGTTAGTTTTCAATTTAGGAATCTGAGAGGTGGAGCATCTTTCAAACAACGAAGTGGATAAGTTGGAGATTTTGCAGAAAAACAACTTTTGCCTTGTCTGGGTAAAAACTGAGAAGAAGGTAAATTTCTAATATGTGGGGATGAAAGAAATACAAATTTGTGAGCGAGAGGGATGAGAGAGGTGTATGTATTCTCATTTGCAATACATGGAATATCAAACATAATAGGAATTACTTCTGTTTCTTTGCTTGCTTTTTTCTTCTTTCTTTTTTTTTGAAGGAAAGCCCATCATTTAAGTGAAAACTATTACATGAACTAGAACCTTTTCATTTATTTTATCACCCAGATATCCCGCTGCCCAAACAGACTCCAATTACTCAGTTTCCCAGCAGTTTCCAATTTCTAACTGATGACTCCACTTGCATCCATTTTTTCCCAGTTGCACCTAAACACAAAATCTGCATTCTGATTTGGTAGCATTTTCGATAACTTAAAAAATGTAAATACATTGGTTTGGAGGAATGAAGTGGCTTGTTGAAACCTCTTTTAAGTGGCTGACAATATAACACAGTCATTAGAAAGACATGCAGCAAATTTGTTGGTCTTTAGATGAGTTTCTTAGTGCTTGAAGGTTTTGTGGGGCACAGTGCTGCGGGGTCATTCCATAACTGCCTTCATTTACCCGGTTTTGGTCAACTACATTTCAGATTCAGAAGGTTTTACATTGTTCTGCTGTGAATCATAGTGCTTCATTATGACATTTGCACTGACAGTTATGGGAGAGATGTGCTGAAAGTCCCTAGGCTACATCAACGTTTTCAAACTCCCACATGCTTCTTCCCATTTTTATTAGGATCTCCTCAAAGTCGGTTACACACCCTCTTTCAAACTGTTCTGTATAACTCAGGTCTATCATGTTGCCTGGCCAGTACTCACGAATGACTGGGCAGCCGGTATGCTAATTGCTGCCTTGCTGAACTGACGATAATGGTATGTGGGTTTTTTTGTTCTTGCAACCTTTTTGTATATTCACGTTTTCTCTTTGATCATACATTTCGTTTATTGTTGCTTTTGAGTGGATTTTGTTGCCTTCTTCAAGCTTTGCAGTGTCTGTGTACAGCACCTTGCACTGTGAGACCTAATCCCCAGCTGGGGACTGTCCCTAACAGTGCAGTACAAATACATGCTATTTCACTGTTCTTGGTTTTATCTTGGCCTCATTCAAAAGAGGTTTTGTTGCTATTTCTCAATTCCTATTTGACATACTAGTTTTACAGTGATTTTCTGGCTATTTTAAGCAGTTTATTTGGGGGAAACACTATTCAATGTTTTACAAATAATCCGCTACACAGCACAGGAAACAAATCCCTGTACACATGGATTAGGGGGTTGATTTATGGCATGTCTCTATACGTAGTACATGCTAATCTACTTGAAAGGTAGGATGTGTGAATTGCTGCACATCTTAATAGCTTTGCAAAACATGGAATTGAACAGCTGGACTAGTCTGCTTGTTTGCTTTCCCATGTTGAAGTGGTAACTGTATACCTTTACTGTGTCTTACTGTGTTTAGAAAAAAAGGGAGGAGAACATTTTTGCTACTCTGTATGCCTTGCGGAGCAGGAAAAGTAAGACACCATTTAAAGCGGCAATTGTGCTGGAGGTTTCTGGAATGTTTGGCATTGCATGTTCAACTTTGGCATTTTGTCATCAAAAACTGGAGCAGAGCACAGGCTCTCAAATATGCAGTCAGGCCTCTTGAGCTCCTGTAAAAATAAGCTGGCAACCAAACCCCTTTAATAAAATGCTGATACTGGAAAAGATACAGTCTCATCACTTCGTTATGCTACTTTTCTCAGCATGTCTCATTTATTTCCGAAAGTAAAAGAGAGAGATGATTACCAGATAAGCAAGAGTCGTGATGAGGTGAAATCCTGGCCTCACTGAGACAGGGGACAGCTCAACCACTGGGTCGACCTCTGAGCCATGAAATGTCCCAGTGACCTGGCCAGGTCATTGGTTTCAATGGCCATTAACTTGCCTTTTAGCCAAGGCAGTTGTTTCTTCTCTCTTTGTGCTCTTATGATGTCTGTCGTTCAGCGATGTGTGTGGTGCTTATGATTTTGAGTTTGGGCTTTTTATTACTCTGTAGCCAGTCAAAACACCTCCCTGGAGCCTCCCAGGGCTTGAGTGCACTGGGGAGGCGAGAAGGGGCTTCTGGCATTAGGAGCGTTTGGGCATTGCACTGCTGTTGAAAGCCTGGGCAGCGAGGGTGGTGACAGTGCTGCAGAAAGAGTCTGAGGATTTTCTGCTTACTGGTACTGTTATTTTTCCTAGTAATTTTTCTCAGGATGAAACTCAATGTATTTCTTGATTCCAAATCTGTATAGCTACTAGCCATACTTGCAACATTTTCTTAATTATGCTGTGCTCTTGCCTTCAAAAGGAACTATGTGTTTTTGATATGTACTGTGTGGGATGCCTGTGTAGGATAGTTGAGGGAGGAAACAGGAGTAATGACAGTCTGGAAAAGTAAAGTAACAATATTTAGTTATTTAATTCATAAATTACAGTTCTAGGTAAAAAAACCTGGATTCTCCTGTCAGGCTCTTTAGAGTCTATGTATCACAGTTTGCTAATAGTAACAGTAGAACTTTCCTGAATACAAATAAAAGGTGAGGGTAGAGAAACTTCTTTTAAAACAAACACTTCAGCAGTGCTGAAAATGGTAACTCCAGTGATGTTACAGAAATTGCAGTATCTTTCCTGTCATACCACAGTGGCACATGGGAGACTGGAATAAGAAAAATACTGACTTGAGAATCAAAATAATTTGGTGGAGGGGGAGTCCATGGAGAGACCACAGGTGGCAGACCAGGTGTACTAACAAAGCTATCTTCCAAATACTCTTGTGTGCGATAGTGATCAAATAGGTTCAGAAGAAAATAAGTTTTTATGTAACTATTTATTTTGGAAGGTACTTATCCTGCTTTCTGTTTCCAAATGAAATGCTCTGGTACTGCCCTCCCGCTTCTCTGGCCAGCTCTGCCAGGCACCCATTGCTGCCTCGGAAGAAGCCCACGTGCACCTGGCAGACTAAACATGCTGAATGAAGGCAGGACCAGAGAGGTGGTGGATACCCCATCCCTGGAAACATTCAAGGTCAGGTTGGACGGGGCTCTGAGCAACCTGATCTAGTTGAAGATGTCCCTGCTCATTGCAGGGGGGTTGGACTAGATGACCTTGAGAGGTCCCTTCCAACCCAAACTATTCTATGATTCTATGATTCTATAATAGTCTTCTTTCCTCATTAAAAGAGTAGTACCTGTTAAACTGCACAGCTTTAAATAAGGAGGAAACAGTACTTCCAATCATGTGTAGTGACAGGCAATCTTATCTTTTTCTTTTTGCCGTTCAAGTATTGCGGAAATATTTAACCATAAGCATCTTACATGTTTCTGAAGCAACTCTCTTTGATCACATATTGTTTTGCCTCTTCAGTTTTGAAAATCTAAAAAAAAGTGGTCTATCAGGAGAATATTATTATTGGGTCTCTAACCAGTAACGTGGTCTGTGTGGAGATCAGCTACATCAGTTGTTTGTGGCTTCTTTCTTGTCAAAATTCAGCATCTGTTGTTTCCCAGGGCATTGAACAGCATGGTTTGCATGTGGTCTCTGCTGTGCATATAAGCAGCTCCAGGGATTTTTTTAACAGGTATCTTTTTTAAGGTCCTTGAGCCTGGCTATCTTAAGCTCGCCAAAGTACACCACGTCCTGTGTGCTGCACTCTCCTCATCATGTCTCAGAATTGCTCTGCGTGTGCATAGACACCTCCTCTCTCACCTTTCGTGGCTTCTCTAGGTTCGAACTAGGTTTGAAGGGGGAAGGGGGTAAAACCAGGCTCACTAGACATAAGCCTAGGGGTGGCATGCCGATGCTGGGGGCGAAATTGATAGCCCAGCTCAAGTGCCTCTACACCAATGCACGCAGCATGGGCGGCAAACAGGAGGAGCTGGAAGCCATTGTGCAGCGGGATAGATATGACTTAGTCGCCATCACAGAAACATGGTGGGGTGACTCTCACCATTGGAGTGCTGCAATGGATGGCTATAGACTCTTCAGAAGGGACAGGCGAGGAAGGAGAGGCGGTGGGGTGGCTCTGTATGTTAGGGAGTGTTTCGATTGTCTAGAGCTCAATGATTGTGATGATGATATGGTCGAGTGTTTATGGGTAAGGATGAGGGGGAAGGCCAACGAGGCAGATATCCTGCTGGGAGTCTGTTATAGACCACCCAACCAGGATAAAGAGGCGGATGAAGCTTCTACAAGCGGCTGGCAGAAGTCTCTCAATCGCTAGCCCTTGTTCTCATGGGGGACTTCAACTTCCCGGACGTCTGCTGGAAATACAACACGGCAGAGAGGAAGCAGTCTAGGAGGTTCCTGGCGTGTGTGGAAGACAACTTCCTGACCCAGCTGGTAAGTGAGCCTACCAGGGGAGGTGCCTCGCTCGACCTGCTGTTTACAAACAGAGAAGGACTGGTGGGAGATGTGGTGGTCGGAGGCCGTCGTGGGCTTAGCGACCATGAAATGGTAGAATTCTCGCTTCTTGGTGAAGTAAGGAGGGGGGGCAGCAAAACCGCAACCATGGACTTCCAGAGGGCAGACTTTGGCCTGTTCAGGACGTTGGTTGAGAGAGTCCCTTGGGAGACAGTCCTGAAGGGCAAAGGGGTCCAGGAAGGCTGGACGATCTTCAAGAAGGAAGTCTTAAAGGCGCAGGAGCACGCTGTCCCTGTACGCCGTAAGAAGAACGGGCGGGGAAGATGACCGGCCTGGCTGAACGGGGAGCTCTTGCTGGGACTCAGGAAAAAAAGGAGAGTTTACCACTTGTGGAAGAAGGGGCAGGCAACTCAAGAAGAGTACAGGGATCTCGTTAGGTCATGCAGAGAGGAAATGAGAAAGGCAAAAGCCCAGCTAGAACGCAATCTGGCCGCTGTTGTTAGAGACAACAAGAAATGTTTTTACAACTATATTAATGTAATTAATATTAATGACAAAAAGAGAGCCAAGGAGAATCTCCATCCTTTATTGGATGCAGGGGGGAACATTGTCACCGACGATGAGGAAAAGGCTGAGGTACTCAATGCCTTCTTTGCCTCAGTCTTTAACAGGCAGACCAGTTATCCTCAGGGTACTCAGCCCCCCTGAGCTGGAAGACAGGGACGGCGAGCAGGATGAACCCCCCATAATCCAAGAGGAAGCAGTCAATGACCTGCTACGCCACCTGGACGCTCACAAGTCTATGGGGCCGGATGGGATCCACCCGAGAGCACTGAGGGAGCTGGTGGAGGAGCTCACCAAGCCACTCTCCATCATTTATCAGCAGTCCTGGTTAACGGGGGAGGTCCCGGATGACTGGAGGCTTGCCAATGTGACGCCCATCCACAAGAAGGGCCGGAAGGAGGATCCGGGGAACTACAGGTCTGTCAGCCTGACCTCAGTGCCGGGGAAGATTATGGAGCGGTTCATCTTGAGGGCGCTCACAAGGCATGAGCGGGACAACCAGGGGATCCGGCCTAGCCAGCACGGATTCATGAGAGGCAGGTCTTGCTTGACCAACCTGATCTCCTTCTATGACCAGGTGACCCGCCTAGTGGATGAGGGAAAGGCTGTGGATGTGGTCTACCTGGACTTCAGTAAGGCCTTTGATACTGTCTCCCACAGCATTCTCCTCGAGAAGCTGGTGGCTCACGGCTTAGACAGGTGGATTCTGCGCTGGGTCAAAAACTGGCTGGATGGCCGGGCCCAGAGAGTTGGGGTGAATGGAGTTACATCCAGTTGGCGGCCAGTCATGAGCGGTGTTCCCCAGGGCTCAGTACTGGGGCCGGTCTTGTTCAATATCTTTATCAATGATCTGGATGAGGGGATCGAGTGCACCCTCAGTAAGTTTGCAGACGACACCAAGTTGGGCGGGAGTGTTGATCTGCTCGAGGGTAGGAAGGCTCTGCAGAGGGACCTGGACAGGCTGGATCGATGGGCCCAGGCCAACTGTATGAGGTTCAACAAGGCCAAGTGCCGGGTCCTGCACTTGGGCCACAACAACCCCATGCAGCGCTACAGGCTTGGGGAAGAGTGGCTGGAAAGCTGCCTGTCGGAAAAGGACCTGGGGGTGTTGGTCGACAGCCGGCTGACCATGAGCCGGCAGTGTGCCCAGGCGGCCAAGAAGGCCAAAGGCATCCTGGCCTGTATCAGAAATAGTGTGGCCAGCAGGAGTAGGGAAGTGATCGTGCCCCTGTACTTGGCACTGGTGAGGCCGCACCTCGAATACTGTGTTCAATTTTGGGCCCCTCACTACAAGAAGGACGTCAAGGTGCTGGAGCGTGTCCAGAGAAGGGCAACGAGGCTGGTGAGGTGTCTGGAGAACAAGTCTGATGAGGAGCGGCTGAGGGAACTGGGGTTGTTTAGCCTGGAGAAAAGGAGGCTGAGGGGAGACCTCATCGCTCTCTACAACTCCCTGAAAGGAGGTTGTAGCGAGGTGGGTGTTGGTCTCTTCTCCCAAGTAACAAGCGATAGGACGAGAGGAAATGGCCTCAAGTTGTGCCAGGGGAGGTTTAGATTGGACGTGAGGAAAAATTTCTTTACTGAAAGAGTTGTTAAACATTGGACCAGGCTGCCCAGGGAAGTGGTTGAGTCCCCATCCCTGGAGGTATTTAAAAGACGTGTAGATGAGGTGCTTAGGGACATGGTTTAGTGGGCATGGTGGTGTTGGGTTGACGGTTGGACTTGATGATCTTAGAGGTCTTTTCCAACCTTAATGATTCAATGATTCTCCTGTGCAAGCTAGGTTTTGCAGCCAGCTTTCCTCCTCCTGTCTTCTGGAACAGCCTCTAGCATTGGAGCAGGGACCAAGACTCAAATCTACAAAGCTCTACTAAATGAAATTTCCACTGGGCATCCAAAGATTGTGACACTTTGTTTGTGGTCACGGCCAGATGTTACCCTTAATCCTCTGTGGACAAGATTCCCAGTATCCCAGCTGTGTTTGCAGAGTCGGGGGAGCAATGGACCCTACTCCTTTGGGTCCCAAAGCTCCATGAGAGGGAAGAAGGCTCTTGCGAAGCTTCAATTTGCTGTACATGAACTGCCATTGGAACATTTTTAGGGGACTGTAGAAAGAAATTCCTCAAGTTAGTTTCAAAACTCAAATAGAGTGGTTTTGGCTTGTTAGCAATGGGTGAGATGAAACACAGAAATTTCTAACATTTTCGCTCCCTTTATCCTCTCTGTAGGAGCCCAGCAGGCAGGATGTACAGTGATTTGGAAATTTCTGTGTTCAGTTCCTAGAACAGCTGAGTCAGCTCCAGGGTCTCTCATGGCTGTGTTTTTAGCTGTCTGTTACATAGATGGTGATAGGACTGCGGACTGCCAGTGATGATAAAAACAAATATATATTTGTGGCAATTAGACATTGATGTATCTGGAGCTAAGCAGTACTGTTGTTGGCAGGATTACAAGAGCTGTGTTGCTTGGAGATTTAATGTTCTCATTGCGGCTGTTGTAGAGCAAGACTGAAAGCTCATAAAACTGAAGGCAAGGCATATCAACAGACCAATTAAACACAGTGTCTATCATGGATACAAATGTTTGTGAGCTATACTGCTTACACAGTAATCATTATTTTTGACCTTTCAGCATGAACTCTGTTGATTCTCCATCACTTTTTCACACAGGATAGTCTGCTAGAGAAAACATTGTCAGACGTGACTTCATACGGTCCCTGACTTTAGTTGGACTTCTGCAGTCCTACTGATTTAAACCAACTTGATTTTACTGGAGTGATGTAGGGGACAGAACAAGCCAAATTTTCCTTTCTGTGGTTTTCACTATGTAGGTCATCTAAAAAGATGAAAATGTGGTTTTCCCAACAAGCGTCCTTTTTCCCTTCAGTTTCATTACTAAAGTGGAGTTTGGGTGGATGATTATTGTGTCCGGTTGAGTGCCATTTGCTTTAATTACATATTTGCAGGTTGCACTGTCTTTTTTGCCAGGATATAGGAGAAGGATTTTTTCTGTTAATGACGCAGCCATTGGAACAGCAGCAAGATAACTCCATTTGCAACCACAAGGCTGTTAAAACACAGATAACTTTAGACTTCTGCATTCAAAACAAATTTCTCTCTGTCTCATCAGTTCCTGACCGATTTCTAATAAAACAAAGCTTTAGCTTTTCTTTTGTTCTGTTTGCATAGAGGCTTGTTTGCATGATGCAGTTGCAAAGGAAATACCTGTTTAGCTTCACTTTGGCATTTCCATTAAGATTAGACTCAGTATAATCTTGCATCACTAAAACTGATTCAAACCTAGGCAGGGCCTTATTTTGTGGTAGAAAGCTGCGGAGCTCAACTGATGAGGAATGTTCTTAATTGCTGTGAATTGAAGAGAAAAATGCACAAATTTGGGGCTTTTGTTGAATCCTTTTTTACTGTGTCACTAGTTCCCACTGAAACCAAACTCAGCCAGAAGGGTGGTGCCCCGATACCAGTTGTGAAGGTCAATATGGTCCTGCACATTATCTTTTTGTCAAATCATAATTGTGACAAAAACAAAATACTGGCGAACTGGCAGCTGACCTAGCATCCTTATTTGCAATGTGTTTTCTCTTTGACTATGTTCAGTGGAATATGCAGCTTTTACATTACTAAAAGCTGTTAGTCAAGTACCTTTAAATGGCATTAAATAACGTTCTTGAAAAACACAAATTATTTGTTGGACTTTCCTCTATTTCTCTTGCTAAACACCTTAGTTAAAATGTTGCAAGCCACTATTTCCTGTGCGTTTTCCATTATAATTTTCTTTTTTTTAATACCATGGCAACCAGACCTAGTAATAAGTAACAAAGAGAAGTATGATGAGCAAATTTCAGTTCTTAAAGCTCTCTTTAATAATATAAATGAAAGCTAATCCTGTGCCTCAGATTTTTGTCCTGCTGAAGTCCCGACTCTTTCCATCAACTAAAATCAGGGTTTCACCTCCAGAAACATAATCTAATATTAAAAGATGTACATCTGTACATTTTAGGACTAAACTGATTGCTAGAATAGTTTTTTTCCCTGTCTCACGTACTTTTTTCTTCTGAATTAAAGTGTACTTTTCTATCAGAAATTTCTCATAGGTACCCATATTGCATGATCAAGTAACTATTTCATATTCTTTTGGATAAAGCCTGCAGGGAGAACTTCTCTGGCATCTCCTATAATTCAGAATTTTATAGCTCTTTTCTGAATGTGCTGAAGTTTTTCAGCATTAGTTTTGAAATATACACACCAGAACTAACCTTGCATTATTTTATGGTCCTATTAGAGCCATATAGAGGAGTAATGCCACTTTCCTACTGTTACTTTGAATTCCCCTCATATATCTAGAGGTTGTATTCATTGGTTGCAGCATAACATTGGGAGTTCATGCTCTGTTTTTTTCGGTTTTTTTAAACCATTACCTTAAAGATTGTAATTTGTCAGTGGCAGGACTGGCAAAGGTCTCCCAGATTTCCTGAACTTAATTAGGGAAGGTGGGAAAAAATTCAACTCATTTAGTCTTTATTTAGCTTTTTAATTAGCTCTTTACATTGCTAAAGCTGTTTACGTTACTAAGCAAAACTCTTTAACTGATGGCAAGGCATATCAATAATCATATAATCAGTAATGTAATTTATTATTTCCTTAAGGTTTTTGACAGTTGTCATGGCCAATGAAGAATTGCAGTCCTACAATATCCCTATAGGGGAAGTGCTGTTTCATTTTGAAGTGGGGAAACTGAGGCACGAATTTATCAAGTCAGAATGTTGATATACCTGTACTGAACCCAGTTTTACTGAGTCCATGACCTATTAGTTCATCCTTCTTGGGCTGCCTAGGAGAATAAATGTTTTATATTTGAAGTCACTCCATCATGATGTTATTCTGAAAGTGCTTCCTTATGTGTGGGGAGTCATACATGTTTTTAGGACAGTCCTGTGCAAGTTAGTGGTCTTATCAGAGCATGAAAAGGATCATGGCAGCACGAATTGCATCATGCAACAGATCTGCATTCCTTGGCATGTGGAGCAGGATAATACTGCTGGTGTCCAGGCCTACTGTTTTCATAGTCCTGTGTTTCCTCACTAATAGCTTATAAGGCAAATGTTTAAGTGTTTTTTGTTATGTATTCTCCTTTTAGCTCATTATTTATAAAGCAACTGTTAGTTATGGTTGTGAAACTATCATTTTTTTCCTTTCTGAAAAATAAGATCAAGCAGCAGAAGATGAAGACTTCCAAGTGTGCACTTAACGAGTTTGTTCCCAGCGACTGTTTTGTCTCCTGTGGTTCACTCCTGGCACTCCTTCGACCTAGCATCCCCTGATCAGTAGAGCCTGCTGTGCTCCAGCGCCTGAGCTCCTGCAACACCTCCATGTCCTCACTGGGAATTGTCAGACCCTGGTAGATAGATGCTTTCCAACTCTTAGAAGTCCTGTCAAGTCTACTAAAGCATCTTTTGATTTTTATGGTGGAGAACACAAGACACTAAGTGTTTCACAGGAGTTGCTCAGTCCTCTCTTGCGGCTCCTTTTTGCTATAAAGATACGCGGCTCAGGTCAAGTTTCAGCATGAGATCTGCATCATGGAAACTTTTGTACTAGAATGAAAAGCTCACCTAGTAGTTACACTAAAAGAATAACTATTTTTGGAACTTTGGGTACTTCTGTTGGGCCAGATGCTGTGCATCTGCTGGGGAGCAGGTTGTCCTCTTTGCAGTGTGTGTGTTTTGCTGCCTTTTGTACCTGCAGAGAGTTTTTGCTTGAGTGTACTTGATGCTCTTACCTTTCCCGATCACCCAGTATTGCTGTAGCAAAGGACTCCTTGGGATGTTCCTTGTTCTGCTCGGGACACCGTTTTTTCCTCTGACCACAGCTGATTCCTTGGAGCCCACTTCGGACTGCAAGCCCTCGTCTCGCCTGGAAGGGGATTGCCCCTTTCTCCCCTTCCCGGTCCCCTGTGGGCAGCCAGATTTACCTTACAGCCTGGATTGGTCCTCTGTGCCTGCCCTGTCTGGAAGCAAAGGCAGGAGGTGACAGGAGCTGTTCAGGCAGCTGGAGCTGGAAAGATGCTGGTGCCGATCCTGGAGAGGCTGAAGGGATCCTGGTCTGAGAGGTCTTCCTCTGAGCTGCAGTTTCAGCCTCTCTGCTTTCCCCACTGCCGCTCTGCCAGTGCAAGGCAGAGCAAGGGGGTGCCCTGCTGCCTGCCCCCTCCACATGGCATGGCCTGCTGGTGCCAAAGGGCAGAGCTGAGGATTTTCTGCAGCTCAGGGAAGCGTGGGAGAATCTGACACAGCCTCCCTGATCCCAGCTGCCTGCCCCCTCACTGCCCATGCCACCCCGCTGCTCCAGGGCAAGCCTTGCAATCTTGTGCAGCCTCCAGGCTACATTTTCCAATGTCCCATTTGCTAAGAGAAGGGAAGAGGCTTTTTAAATTATTATTTTGGAGCTGGTTTTTTTTCTTCAGAACCTGCAATAATCTCTAGAGGTCTAGAAACCAGGGTCCCATCCAAAATCTTAAATTACTGCCCTGACCAAGCCCGTGTCCTTGCCCAGTGGTCAGTCCCTTGGCTTGGCAGGTCTGACATTAGATGGAGCCGACAGGGTGGGGTGCCAGGTTGGGATTCTGTCTTCTGCTGTCTACAGAGCTGGTGATTCACCACTACAAGAGGCTGTTAAAGAAGATAGTAATACATACTTTGGCTAGGGAGTGTTTGTTTACCCTGCCCTCCTGACATATATCCGTGATCATAAGATTCCTAATTTTTTTTAGTTTTTAAGTGTAATTAACAGAGTTCTAAGGCATCTTCTCTTCAGACATTGCCCGAGCATTTGCAGAGGGGAATGCCGCTTGCTGTGTGGCCCTTTCATGCTTGTAGTCACTGCCACACTACGGTGTCATTACCCTGTGTTTATTTTAAATGTCTGAAGTCCAGAGCTATGCTGGTATGTTAACCCACCACCTTTGTGTAGTCTGGAAATGTTAGAACTATAAATTATTATAAACAAAGTGCCTTTGGGGGAGCTTATATATTGTGGTTATTTAAGTAGTCCTATAGATTTCTGCCTTAGTGTAGTGCTCGTAGAATGTATACTTGATCAGAGAAATACTCCACAGTTCACTGAAGAACAAAAGTATATTTAACAGAAGATGTATTTCTACTGAATATATGCTTTTTTAATTAGGATTTTAACTTAAAAAAATAATTTCAGCTTGCTTCATCTGCTCTCCATATGTAGCTATTTCAGCTAAAACACATTGCTAAAGGTTTAATTGAATCAGTGCCATAGTATAAATACATAATTTATGTATATGTACCTTTCTCATTCTGATAGCTTCCAAAAGATAGCTAAGTGACCATTAGAATAATTTAACAAGAGAAGTATTTTTAAGTATTTTATGAGATGTAAGTTCTCCTACATAAAATACAGCATGCTGGAACTAATTTTCATAGCATGTTTATGGTTAATGGTCAAAAATTTTCAGTCTGTGCAGAACCATTTCCATACCACTGACCCATCTGTTTTAAAGAGACCTGGTCTTGAATAATACATGATATTTGGCCATTGAGGAGGAACTCCCACGGTCCAATGTATACTCAGTGCATCCTTGAAACATTTAGTCCTTGGGTTTGAAAGGTTCAGTGTTGCAGTCTCTGGGCATCTTTAGCCTTCAATGAATATTTTGCCAGAATAGATAAACTGCATGCCAAGTAAACTGCTATAGTTTCCAACCACAGCCATGAGGAACAAAGTGAATTAAGGCTGGAGCCTAAAATTTCTAGGCAGAAGTAATAAAGCTTTTCTTTGTTGAGGTTTTAGATGCTGCTTTGTTCTCATATGCCCTGGTGAAAAAAATGTATGTCTTTTAAAATATATTTTACAGACACTTAATCTTGGTTGTGTCTAATGCCTTTCAATATTTTTAAAAGAAATTCCAAGTGGATGAGTTATTTATGTGTTTAGCTTTTATTTTCCATTATGTCTTTTAATAGATTCCAGATCTCATCCATATTGTAATGGCTTCTGTGTTACGGAGCAACACAATTTACTGGGTTAAATATCCATTTTTCTTGCCTCTCTGACATGAAAGTGTGATAGACCTATACAATAAATTGTTAACACATTTGTGAGCCTGAAAGTCCATACCATCACCCTCACTGTCTGCACGCAGGCTCCACCAGACATGAGAAGACCCCGGCGCACTTCAGCACACCTGGAAGCATCATGTTATTCCTAGTATTCAGGTTAACGTGCTTGGAAGACATTATGATTAAAGGCTGCAAATGGAGAAGTGTTCAGGCTTGAATTCTTTGTAAACTCGCTTCCCTCAACCAACATGTTGAAGCACATGTAGAGCATAATTTTATAGATTTGTCTGAGACCTGGGGTATGGAGGTGGAATATGTGAGGTGATGGAAAAAAGAACAGATAACCCAAACTGCTGTGTTTGCCTCCCCCCTCCCCATCCTCTCTTCCCCAGGCATTTCTTTCTTTCCTCTTTTTTTTTCCTTATGGCTAGGTTTATTTGAGTTTCTGGGGAAAGCAGGTGTTAGGGGACAGCACAGCACAGGGAGTGGGTCTGAGCTTTTAGCATCTTGGAATCGCCACCACAAACCCCTGATTTTTTTTTTTCCTGTTCTCTGAGAGTATAAGCTCCAGGAATTGAAATATAGCGTTCTGCACTCAAGAATTATTTCATAGAAAATGTGAGGGAGCCTATAATTAAACACTTGTGCACAGATAGCAGTATTGGAAGAACAAATTTGGTGCCTGTCTCTCCAAAAATGGTTGAAAACCATAAATCATATATAGAATAGATAATCACAGATATAACAAACTGTAGCTGCATCTGCTGATTATTTTCTCCTCAACCTCTTATGTACAATTAAGAATTCAGATTTAACAGCTGGGAATGATTTTCAAATGTTGATCTGAAGCAGAAAGTTCTATTCAGAAACTTTCAGCAGTTCTTTTATCTTCCCCGTTCATTATTTTTTCTGGAACGGGTTAAAACAGATAGTACTTGACCTGCTCTGCATTGAGATAGAAAAGAGATCATTATAAACTCAGATATGGATTTATGCTTAATGATCCATCTTCTTCTGTGGCTCAGTTCAACGGCAGACAGACTGAATATCTGTCAACAGGCTAAACTTTCTTTGGTCAAGAAACTGTGTCTGTTAATATTTTATTTTCCTAGTTCAGCAGGGAGACATTTTTCAAAGGTTTCTTGTTGATAGTTGTGGCAAAGAAACTAAGGTATAAAGCTCAAAGTGAGTGCCTGTCAAATTAAAGTTAGAGACGATACACAAGTGAAAACTATAAAAAAATGGAGGGTAGATATTAATGCAATCACGCATCATTATGTACACTGATTAGTACAGAGTTCTATGTGTAAATATACCAATATGCTGAACGGGTAGATCTGTGTGGACCATGTCTACGTATAAAATTCCCACAGAAAGGTCTCACGTCTGTCACCATGCTCCGCATGCATGTGAATTCAAAGCATTTGGCATTTAGGGAGTCAAAAGCAGCTGTTCCAGCTTTAGGACTGAGGGTTTATATGTTTATGTTTTGTCAGTGTTTTTGTATTCTGCCAGTAAAACCTCTGTCTTTAATGGGCCAACAAGCAGGTACTGGATCTATTATCTGAGTGTGTATGCACATGCACTTACACACTTTCTTTACAACAACAGATACTTGGAGATCTTTCCCTAGTCTAGTAAAGTGAATTGTGCATCTTTGGTGATGTGGTAGAGGATTATTGTGATGAACCTGGTTAATTAATTAGTCCCTCTAGAAATGGGAAAAAAAAGAATTGCGTTTTTGGTAGAGGTATGTCCTAACAGGGGGCACGTAGGGCATGGTTACTACAGGAGTAAATACTGATAATTTTATTCTCACTAGACACCTACAGTAGCGGTGTACGTTTTACCTCCAAATATTTTCTCCTCTGTTATCTGTTCTTTCAGTTTGGGCATTTCCAGTTTCTTTGCAGTGAAACAAACTTTCAAGTCTTACCATATTGTTTGCAGATCAGGTCCAGGAAACGTGGATTGATCACCCTACACAGTTTGAGATTGGAATTGGGATTAGAAAATGTGTCATGTTTTGCATTTTTGAAAAATAACCTGCTTTATCAGCCAAAGAACATTATTCTTTAGAGCAAATATTCTACTATTTATCTTTCTCCTTTTTTTTTTTGGTTGGTTGGTTGATTTGTTGGGGTTTTTTATTTTATTTTATTACAGCAGTATGCCCAGACTTAAGGTGTTTTAATTTTTTTTTTCTTTTCTTCTATTTTTAAGGGACAGAATTATGCCCCCTTCTCTAAGTTCGTCTTGTACTCATGGTATCTGGTCTAAGGGGTTTACTTATACAGACTGCTCTTCAGATTAGGGAGTTTTCTTCCTACAGCCTTTGTGTTTTGGTTTTTTTTAATGATAGAGGCATAACAATTTTTTACATAATTTTACTATCTGAACACTGAGAATAAAAGGACTGTTTCAATATTAAATGAAACATCCCATATTCCAGAAAATTTGCACAGAATGGAGGAGATGTGATCAATTCCACTTAGTTTTCTAGGCTGGTCACAGTAATTTTCAATGTGTCCAGTAATTATGGGAAGTTTTGCTCATGATAGCCTGTGATATTTACTGGGGTTTCAGCTGGAAGAAAACAGTAAAATCAGCTAGTGGGGAAAGTTTGCAGATGGTACAAGATGGGGAAATAGTCAACAATGAGAAGGTTCTTAGTACAAAATGATCTGCATTAACTGATTAACTCAGCTCAAAGCGATAATGCAATTTTCAGTGCAGCCAGATGTCAAGATGTACATCCAGGAGCAAAGAACATGGGCCATGCAAGATGCTGAGGACTCGGGCCTGCGAAGCACTGACTTCAGAAGAAATTGAGAGCTGTCATTAGATATTCAACCAGTTGTGACCTCCTGATATGACTCGGAGGGGGAGAGCCTGCATAGCCTTGGGGTTTGTAGGAGCAGGGGACTCTTGAGTAATGCTAGGAATACTACACTACTTACCCGACTGGAATTGAAGGAATTACTCCTGAAAGATTTTTTCTAGTTCTGCTTTCCCCAATTCAAAGAGTGTTGAAAAACAGTGAAGACCCAGAAAAGCCTTCTGCCAGTAGTCTGCAGAGTAAACAGGAGTTCGCAACTTTAGTCAAGATCCAAACAGCTGGAAGTCGAGGAGATGCATGCTGTTTGGAGTCTGTGTTTTTACATGGGGAAAACTATCCATTGGAATAGCTAGGTAAGGGGTGTGAGGAGTTCTCTAGCACTGATTTCTTTCTTTTTCTTTTTTTTTAAATCAAGGTGATTTTTTTTTTTTTTAAGATGTGCTTTATTCTAACAGAAATGAATTTGGATTAGCCCCATTGCCTGAGTTCAGACTAGTGGGTTCCTCTTATCTTAATCTTGGTTTGTCTGTTTTAATTTTCAGGAGGAATGTGAGCATTTCTAATTTTCACCTGTTTAAATAATTAGAAAATTTATAATAACAGTTTGTGGGATACTAGCTTTTCTGCTTTTCTCTCATACTTGGAGATGAAAACTTTCCAATAATAGGGTAGCAGACTGGAGAAGTAGTCTTATGAAAAAAGAACTGTTGAACCCTTTGAATTAAAATAAAAGCAGCGTTACTCTCCACCTTAATCAATAGAAGGGGCTGTTTGGGCCGTAGGACTTTTATATTTCATTTTTCTGTACAGATTTACAAAGAGAATTTTCAAAAGTTGTCTTCAGGTCTTACTTCAGAGTGCAGTTGCAATGTAATTGTCATATATTGGAGAAGAGGGAGCATGGAAAAATAGATAGCAGTGATGATGGTTTTCAAATAATATATTTTTATAGAGCAGGAAGAAAGTGATTACTGAAAGGTTAGCCCAGATTATTATTCATGAGTTTTCTGAGCTTTTAAACAAATTGTTGTGCAAATGTTTGTAACCTTATCATTTTCTCTCTCTCAGAAGGTGTTCAGATCCCACATGTGTGATAGATCAAGCGTACTTCCAAAAATAGGCACGTTGTTTGTGCTTGCAATTCCAGATGATCTTGTTATGGCAACTGAGTCTCTGCGTGGAGTTACCTGTGAGCTGTGTGGATCCTTTTTGACACAGTTCCTCTTACGGCTGGGAGCTGCTACTGTACTGCAGAACAACCCTCTCCTTTTTGGGCGCAGTGCTTTGGTTTCAAAGCCAAATGCAATTAAGTCATCCTGATTAGATCATTAGAGTCTTCAGTGAAATCTGCTCAGTAACATGCCTGAACTTTCACTGTGGTTCCAAATGAATAATTTTTTGGTATTTGACTTTGCTTTGAAATGTGGAGCACTCTTTGCCTGCAGGGGTATCTGGTTTTGTATAAACATGGAAGGTTTCAGACCATTTGAGGGACACAGTGCAGAATAATTCAGCTGTGCTAAAGATCTGAAGTATTTCAGCAATATTATTAACAGTGTGTTCTGTATCTGCTTCATCTTTTGAAAAATTTTACAAATCAGGGGCCGTCCTCACAAACACGTCTGCTAGAGCTTGCCAGGCAGAATTAGCTGAGATCACTCCTTCCTCTATAACTGCTATATGTGACCCCCACGTACATTCAGCACCGGGCATGAAATTTTTAAGGGCATCTCCCTCCCCAGATGCCTATGGTCCTATGGTACGCCAGGTACCATCAGACTGGTAACTGAGTGTTGCAAAGCATTGAAAATTGGATATTGAATATTCTCAGTGTGAAAGCTGGCATGTGGGCATCGATTACCAGCAAAGGTGAATCCTTAGAGAAAATAGCAATTCACTTTGAAAATTAGGGTCGCTTTCACACGCCGGGTGCCAATGAGCTACTTTCTGTGGCAAGCCTCTCCCCTTATTGCAGCGGTCTGTGGGAATGGACAGCCACCAGATGGATGGGACATTTTTACTTTGCCTGTCTTCATATCATCGGGGTAAGACATGGCCCTAAGAATCACCAGTTAAAGAAAATACAGGGAGGAGTATGAAGGTAACAATGAATGATGAAAATACAGATATAAAACTGTGAAGACAAAATATACAGAAGAAATCCCCTAAACATCTGACACCGCCAGCTGCGCCTCCACCTACTTAAAAGTAGTTGGATGGTTTCTTGTGAGCACTCTGACTTTGTTTTTGTTTGTGTGTTTTCAATGCTAGAAATTCAGAGAGATTTACTGTGGGATTAATCACTGCTCAACATGAGTTAGGCTAGCAGAGTTTGACTGCTTGACAATATTTGAGAACCAAAACATGTCTCTGTTTGAGTTCATGTACATTGTTGTTACTACCTAGTCTCCGCTTTAGTAAGTAGTGAGCATTTGGTTTTTTCTTCTCTAAGATCTGAATATTTTTTGGCAGATTGGGACTGTCTTGTTTGGTCCTGGATAAGGCAAGCAGTTACAGCTGAAGCATAAATAGTATGATGGGATCTACATGCTTTATTTAGCAAGTAAATTAAGGTATATTAGTGTAAGACCTCTTGTCAGAAACAAAACAGCCACTGAAAATTCAAAGTAAAGGCTGGTAATAGTCCACATTATTTCTTTTATTCCCCATGGCATCAGACTAATAACTGATAGTTAATACCATTTTGGTGAGCCTTGTTTTAGAAGCCAGACTGTTAAAGCTACTTATTTTCAGAGTTCCAAGCTTTTGTTTGCAGTTTATAGAAATACAACATTAGTGCTTTAGATTTTACATCAGCTCTGTGCCACTGAATTCAACTATATCAATAGCTGACTTCTTCCTTCCAGCAAAATGTGTACTTCACAGCAAGCATTTTTGTGTGCTTTTCTGAACCACCCCAGTTAACGTAAGAAAATCAAGAAAAGGAACGATAGCCTGAAACATAGTTGGCAAACATTTTATACTTTAATACTGAAATGTATTTCTTTTGCCAGTAAGTTTACTAAAATTCCATTTTTTTGAAACTGCAGTGCCTTAAGAAAGCTGTAGTACTTGCTAGGGAGGTCATGTTTATTAACCAGAAAATAGTAATTGGAAAAGAGATGAAGCATGGTCTGTCGCTTTAGAAATTATTCTTTGAATTGGCCAATTTTCAACTGTAAGGAGGTCTAGAAGGATTTTATCCCAATTCTGCCTCCTAGCTTTTTTTTCCCAATAGCACACTAATAAAAGGTTTCTTGTGAGGCTTCTGTTTTTCCAATAGACAGAGGAAATCTAAATTGCCTCTGGGCATTTTCTTAGTTCTAATGAGTTAAGCCTGGTCCAGAAAGAATACACACAAAATGGAGAGATACAATTTGGAAATGTGTTTTGCTCTTAATACAGGATGTTGTGAAATAGCAAATTCAGGCATTAGGAATGCAGCACTTTGAGGTGGTAGGCTGTGGCTGTACTTGTAGCAATTTGCATAGCATTTTCTGCAGGTCTTTATCAGTTTATTTTCATTGCTATTTCATTTCCCATGATAAAGAAGTGGAAGACCCCCTTCTAGCAAAGAAAATAGTCTTTGCAAATTATGCTGCCCAAAGGAAGAGTTGCCCTCCCTGATCCCACTATTCCATACCCACCATAAAGATTTTTAAGTTTACAGAGTTACTGGTTTTCCCGTCCTTGTGCTGCCATCAGTTTTGACTATGGAAGAGATGCACTTTGTCTTACCCAAAAAGAGCAGATACTTAGAAGAATTTCTCAAGTGCTATAATACGTTGTGATTGCACTTTTAAAATACTACTTTATTCTTCCTTTTAGCCAAGAAGGCAAATACTAAAAACACTCAGGAAATACCAGATAATTCATAAGGCATATGTGAAGGCTAGGTATGGTCTGTCAGATGTTCTTAGCTATGGCCCATGGATGGTTCACGGCAGTCTAGAGAGAGAGAGAGACACCTGGCTCTTCACATGTGACTGACTTTTCTTCTTCTTGCACGTGAATTAAATGAAGCTAAATCTATGCCATATATTGCCATATAGTATTTTCCCATATAAGCAATTGCAACATTTGATGTAAGCAATACATGCAAGCACAATTGAGGAGATGCCATCACAGGGCCCATGCTGGAAGAGCTGCTGTGCTGTGGGCCAGGGGTCCTTGTTTGTCTTGATGATCTACCCTGCACCAACATGAATCAAGTAGCTTGAGAGCTAGCAAAAATTGCTACTTGGAGATTTGCCTACAGATTTAAACATATGCAGCTCTATAGGTGACACCTGGCAGGTGAAGGGTGTATGGCTGGAGCTGTGTTCTGCCACTGCTTTTAGCCTCCTTCAAACTGCCTAGTGTGGGGCAATTTAGGAGAGCTTTGTAGCCACCTTAACTTATCTGAGCCGTAACATGGCTTTTATGGCCCCTGCTTCAGGGAGCTGAGGATGTTCAAAGTGGCTGAGAGCTACTTGCCTTTGTCATCCCTGCAGCCAAAATCAGGCGTATCCCATCTATAATGTGTGGTCTGGAGTTTGAGAGCTCGTCTGAAAAGCAGCTCGTTCACCTTGTGAAGGTTAACGTTTGGTAGGGTTGGTTTGTTTGCTTGCTTGGGATATACATTTGACAAAGTAACAGGAGTTTGTAAACTGTTTTACCTGTTACTTGGACTGCGTTGTTAACACACCTTGCTCAGCCCTCGCACAATAAATACTGTAGCTGGTGTTGCAGACTTTAATAAGCTGGTATCTATTGTAGATCCTCAGAAGAAAGTTTTCAAAGGGTAAGTACTGTTTTGTTTCCCCCTCCTCCCCCCATTTTAAATGCTATCTAGTAAGGATTCATTCTAGACCATACGTTATCGTTATTTGTCTAGTATTTACTAAGGCATAAAGAGAGAGTTGCCCACTTTCAGAATAGTTTTGTTCCAAGTTTCCATTAAGTATTTCGTGTAAACAGGACGTGCAGGCTCTACTAACTAGATTGAAAGGGTTCATGATGGGAGAGTGTCTTTCCAAATTAGCATTGTCTACAAAATGCTTTTAAAGACATCTGTGGGTTTTTTGTACTCTTAGGCCACACAAACATTTTTTTTTCATTTTCATTTGCTTTTCAGGCAAGAAAAAATAATAATATCTAGCTAATAATAATATTAAGCTAATTTAGAAACATACTTTTCTGGATGTTCTTCACATGTTTTTTTTCTCCATATTATTCAACTGTCTGCCTTTCTCTCATTCCTCTTGGTAGGACGATTTCAGTTTTCCTTCTACACAGAAGTTATCTTTGTAGTCTTCAACATAAGCAAAACTGCTGGGGAGCTCTATCTCCCCTTGTCAGTCAAACCTTTCCTAAAGAAGGGTCTATCTTTTTAATGAAAAAACAATTTCTGTAGAGTTTAAACCATTCATTTATAAATCATATAATCTGATACTGAATTAGCTCTGTGTCCTACCAATGAGTGGCCACATGCCTTTAAACTTCACACCTTTGAGTTCTGAAATTCAGCAAATACTGTCCTAACAATTATTACCATTTAGAACCTAAAATTCCTCCATGAGAATTTTCCTAAAAGCTTTCACTTTTCCAGACAGGCAGATTTAAATGAAATTTATAAAAATGTAATAGATATTAGGAAGGACTCTAAACCATTATTTGTAAAATCATCAAACAATCCCTCAGTTCACATCCCAAAGGGGTCTGTGGAATCATAAATGTCTTGAATTACACCAGTGAATCAGAAAAGCCGACTAGGTATTGCTGCTACTGGTCCTTTTGCTATGCCTTACTTTATTCTTCTGTTAGAACTCCGGCAGAAAGCTATATGACATGAGATTATTTATTAATAGCTTCTGAAATAATCAAATTATTATTTCTTTTTAGAATTCAGTGTTCCTTCAGAAAAATGAAACATAAATTTATGTCTTTCAGCAATGTTGTACAACTTACGCCTTTGCCTTATTGGATACCATCAAAATTACTAGCCATTTATTCAGTTCCTGAGATGAGCAGAACTGAAAGCTCAGTCAATGTATGTCAGAGCCGATATGATCATCCGCTAGATTTTTTTTTCCACTTGGCTTTCTTACACTACCTAACCTTCAGTGAACTCCCTTTAACATATGCTTTCACAGAATTCTCCTTAATCCACCTTCATTGTCAGATTGGGTTTTCTGTTTGATTTTTGGAAATAGAGAAATAATGATGCTTCTGGGAATTTCGGTAACTAGAGAAAATGACTGATCATGGGAACTTGTTTAAGAGGGTTAAAGGGATATTAGCGTAACGCAGTCAATGTGAATAGAAATCTGGAATATTTTCATGTCTTCGTAAGAATTTAGTATTCCCTCTTGAGTTACTCAGATCAGAGTATCTCTTCAGTTTTGAATTCCTTTTGCCCAGAACCTTCAGGATTATTAAAAAAAAAAAAAAAGTGTTCCTCAGTCTCTCTTCTGCAGCAATCTGCTGAAAGATCCTATAGTATGGAATATTTGTCATACACCTATTATCTGCAACATAAACCATCTTTGCATCTCCTCTCTGTGCGGATGGGAATAAGAGCTACGTTTTCTAGCTAGTCAACCTGGAGATTATTCCTGAGACTAACTATGGCTGTGTCATCAGTTTATTTGTGAACAGCATGTTGAGTAGTATAGCACTGCTGAGTATATCTCAGGGTCATAATCTCTCTCAATCAGAATTGATGCAAGTTGCAAGCAAGAAGATAAACTTTTGAGGACACTGAAGGGAAAAAATGAACCTCTACAACGCACACGTAGATGCTGTAACCTACCATGCACAGAATTTTCCTTACTAACAGTTACATCAGAGAATAGGAGGTCTTGATGTTTGGAAATAGAGAATACGCGCTTCACTGCTGTTTGGAGAATAAAGATGTATTTCTATCCAACAAAAATAGGCAAATGAATGATGAGGAGCAACGACCAAAAAAAAGAATGTAAGTATTGCTCCATGGCCAAAATAGGAATTATTGTCTAGTTTCCAAGATAACACCAAGACAGAGTAGGCAAAAACTACCATAGAATGTCTGCAGATTCTATCAACACATTTATTTTCACAAGGTTAGGCACCTTTGGCCATGTTCAGACACATATAAAAAGGACCACTGCCAGTTTGTTTTGCTTTATAAGTCATTTCCTACAGAATCACCTGTTTGAAAGTGAATTACTCTCAGAAAATTCCTGAAAGAACAATATGTTAGAACCCATTCTTTCTTCACTTTGAATCTTTCAAATCCATTTTTAAGGCTTAGAGACACTAAAAGAGGGTAACACTATAGGGATGAAATCCTAGCCCTCTTTTTAATGCCTGTAGCAAAACACATTCCATGAGCTTCTGCAGAGGCAGGATTCCTTTTGTATGCATACCTCTAAATCATGAGACACGTGTTCGCAGTTTCAGTAACCAGGCAAATGGATAATGCTCAAGTACAAACCTACGTTATGTTCTGGCTACAGTATTTTATTTATTGGCTAGTGAAGACCGTGCCACGTAGTTAGAAAAGGCTGAGACACAGCTTTTTCAAATATTTGTGTGTATCTTTTTTGTTTGAACAGATAACATTGTCTTTTGCTGAATTTAGGGGAGGGGAGGCACTGAGGAATATGAGGTCATTGAATGTTCACGCAAGAGCAGAAGAAACTATGTACTGCTCATCTGGTTTTGTCTTCTAAAGGTTACTTCTTTTCAAAGTTTTAACCTTTGATTTCAGCAGTTCTAAGAATGTTAATGCATATCTGCTAAAAGAATAGTAAATCAGCAAAGAGAAAATTCAAATGTACATACTCTTTTCACTGCATCTCCCTCTGATATCCAGAAAATATATCTATTGGCTCATATTAGGCTTGCTTTCTCTTAATTTTTGACACTTTGTCATTTATGAGTGGTGCTAGCACTGTAACTATAAAGAAGGCTTTTTGATGAACAAAGATGTTAAAAAGTAAAGATCCCAATGTGGGAAATGTTTAAGCATTTGAAGAGAGGACATGTACAATACAAGGAAACAAGATTTTAGAAAGACATCTCCCTTTGTAGCACATAAAAAATATGGAACTGCACATTCCTTTCTGCGTGAATGTGTTATATCCCCTCCCCCATTTTCTCCTCTGAAAAATCCTGAGCTGTATTGCAAATTGTTATCCACTGGCACGGGGCCTGGACCCCTTACAAGTTGGAAACCATTTTATGTGCTGTAGATGCTTTTCAGTTTTAAAGCCCTGTGTTGGCTTGTGAACAATGATGACATCAACTCTTGAAATCCAACTCTAGCTCTATTCCCTTCTCTGTAAGGCTTGTAAAGCCAGTAGCATCCATCTATTGTTTCCAAATGGGATATATTTGAACTGACATTTCTGATGAATGAGCTGACATTATGGTTTGTTTATTATTGGTTTTTCATTGTATCCCTTAAATGTGAGTAGATAATTTTAAGAAGTAGATTTTGCAATATGTAATAAAACATATTGCAGTAAGGACATTTGAGCAATATATAATATTTGAATATCTATATCTATAAAAATCTGAAATTGAAGTTAATATTTAAATTTCCTTATCAATGAAAACTTACAGTGTTGTTTTGCAATAGTGATGTCAAGATAATTTTCCATAAGCTAATGTTGGCTGATGTTAATTAGCCCCTAGTATCATAGCGGTGATATCTGATTGTATCAAAACCAGGATTCACTCAGGACCTTGCAGAATCTCGCTGTTTGTGTATAGCATTATATGTACTTAATATTTAGCTCACTAATACGACATAACTGATATTACAAGATAATAAGACTGACTTATTCAGCTGGATTCCACTCTAATTACTCTATATACTATTCAAGTGTAAGCTGGTATATGCTGCACAAAGGCGTTTCTGAGTTCATATCTCTCTTGTAATTGTGTAGATGACAGGTATGTGTTTAAGAAAGGGTGGAAGGTAATAAATTCAGTTAATAATAAGACGGGATTTTATGTTTGATGTTGTAATTCAAAGTTTTAGGTGTTCTAAGAGAAAATCTAGGAGACTGTGGTTAACAAAACCTCACTCCTGTGCTGAGTCTTTGTGATCCTTACAAGAGGTTAAGAGCAAAGTTAATGTAGTGTATAAATGTGATACTTTTATATAGCGGTTTTCCCTGCAGTGTGCTGGAAACTGTTCATGAGTTAATTATTGCAGAATCCTTGTAAGGTAAATAGGTATTGTGAATTCTGTTGTATATGGTGGGCCAAGGACAGGAAAAGTAGTTTGGTAAGGACTGAAATGGGAACCAAAACTTGATAACTCTCAGACCACAGAAAGCTATGATTGGAAATCTTTGTGGGCCTGGATTATTTTTTTTTTTTAAATCCAGGAGATTTTTCTCCTGAGAAAATCCAAAGAGCACCTTTGGAAGATTACTGCTGTATACAGTTTAAAGTGAACGTAATCAAATTTATTCACCTATTTCTCTGTGGTCAAGGGAATTCTGATTAATGAAACTTTCCTGAGAACGCTTTAGTATATCAAGAAATAATTGGTAAGAGAACACTCGCCAAGGAATAGGGTTGCCACTACGGTTCTGCATTGATTTGTCTTACCCAGATTACCCTTGGTGGGTGTTCTCTAAATTGTTTCTGCTCTACAACCTATTTTCTTAAAAGAAGTCAGGCCCATTGAAGCACGTAACGAAGTAGTTTATGGCTTTCCATAAGAGCTGAGCACAAAAGCAGGCTACTGGGTGCAGTCCCCTAGCATCCTGACATAGGCAGATAATATACTGCACAAGCTCTTTCCTAAAGTTGTCTAGGGCAGTAGTTAGTGGTGGTTCTTGGCAGAGACCTGTAGTTCCCATCATTTGGAGTTTTGGGGTTTAAGTTGTTAGAAAACCTGTCCATTAATGTTGTTTTGTCTTATGGAGGAACATAGCAGAAAGGTGGAACAAAATGTGTGTACAGCCACTTTTTTGTTTATGCTGTCTTCTGAGTAATTACCATATATTTTTTTTTTCTTTTGGGGGGGAGCAACTCCTGTAACCTTATCATTTTGAATAGGAAATAATCCAAATTTTGATCACTTTGAATAGCTTTTATAAGGTTTAATTGGATGAGCTGATCACAGCCTAGAAAATAAGGTACATAATAGTGAAGACCACAATGAAGTCTAAAAGAACTTATAAAAGAAACATTACAATTAAATCTGAGCGATGGAAGATGACAAGGCCATGCGTTTTTCTGCATTTCAGAAGATGTTGTTCTCAGTAGACCATCAGTTGTCATTGCATACACCATACTGTGCTTTTCGGTGATGGTTATTGTATGAATAACCAGGTCAGCCAGTTGTTTAAATAAAGTTGAGAGAAAAATACCACAGAAAAATGAGAGAGAGGAACAGCTATATTCTTTAAACATCATATTTTCTCTATTATTCTTACTTACTTTTCAAAATACCGGAGACAGCTCATGAAAATCTTTTCCTTCTTAGGTCATCATTGTTTCTTTATTCCTTTATAAAGATTCATAATAGGTTTTTGTTGTTTATCTTCAGCAATATATTGTGATTCCAAGAAGAGGTGATGATGATAG
Source organism: Aptenodytes patagonicus (assembly GCF_965638725.1). NCBI lineage: Eukaryota > Metazoa > Chordata > Aves > Sphenisciformes > Spheniscidae > Aptenodytes > Aptenodytes patagonicus. The sequence goes on from NC_134950.1 coordinate 152,447,753, forward strand.
GAGGAAGGGAATGAATAATAGGAGAGACAGACTACTGGAAACAAAGATACTGTGTTTGTCTAATTGTCCCCATTTCAAACTGCGGGACAGATACAGAAAAATGGTAGACAATATTCTTGCCACTTAACTTAGTAAAGTTTAGTGTCTGAATCCATATTTAAACTGCAGATATCTCAGATATTACACGTCAGTGGCTGAAAACCCCTAATTGAACCACTAATTCAAAATTGTTCTGTTCCCTGCAAATCTTACCAGAATTAGTAGGAGGCATGGTGAGGTACCTCCTTGTAAACTCATACGCCTCATTAGGCAACCAACTTTGAGATCTTCAGACAATGTTTTTTCAGTTTTCCATGTCTGTACAATGTAGGCTTTTCGCATACAGAATTTTGCATCGCAGAAGAGTGATGCAGGTTCAGATTCACAGATTCCAATGAGGTTCAGATTACCTTAGAGAAACTAGACCCAACCATCATTTTTTTTCCAGCCTGCACCAAATCTGGGTTTGCATGTTGCATGGCACAGTGGTACTTAAATACTGTAGCAGGGGACAGACAAATCATAAATACAAGAATAACTTCTTTTATTTATTTTCTTGGTTACTTTTATGTGAAATGTGGAAAGCAAAGAGTTTGATGAGCACTCGCCACTGTAGGTGTTAGGACCCAAGAACAACCAAATGATCCATTCATGCCTAACTTCACTCATGCAAATAGTCTCATGGACTTCTTATATGATTATTCTTAATTGTGTGCTTAATTATATACTTTTAAGCATAAATCCATAATGGAGCCAAGACTGAAATATACAATACCCTGCAGGATCTTGCTTAAAAACCCCTAAACTTATAAGTCATCTAAGGTGAACAAGAAGTTATGTTTTTCCTTGATATTACACGTAAACTGGAGTATAGATGCAATATTGTATTTCTGTTGAGACAGTGCGAAAATATGCAGTTTCAACATAGCATCTCCACATGGGTGGAGAGACAGCCAAAGAAGGAAGGCTATGTGACCCTGGAGAACTTCTGAACCTCTCAAATACCAGACTATTTTTTACTTTAAGGGTGTAACTATTTTATATCTCTAAAAAAGTATGATTTGGAATATGATCTGGATTCCCTTGAGATGTTTGAAAAATTGTCTAGTTCTAGTTGTTTGATTTTAATGTTTATTAAATATTATATGAAATTATATAAAATATTAGCTTTAATCCTCACTGAAATTAAATGAAACGCAAGTTTTTAGGAATTTTTTGACAAAAACTGAGAAAAAGACAAAAGCAACAATGAAGAGGAGACACTTCTTCACTTTTTTTTGTTTGGAAATTAAAAAAAAAAAAGTTTGCCAAGTTAACACGTGTCATTTTCAGCTCTAATGTTCAATGAGCTGGAGCCAAAGAACATACACAGTTTGGGGGATGCTGTAGATGTAGAGTGTGCTCAAAAATGTAAATCCTGAAACATAAGAAGTCCTAATGTTTTGTGCAGACCTCCTCCTTTGTTCTCATCTCTCTGACTGCATTCCTGGTTTACATTTCACTGGTCTTTTTGTTTCCGTGCTTCCTTTTGAACCATTTGTCATTGGCCATCTCCGTTTTCTCTGCAGTTGCTTAAATGCTGTCTTGCAGATTGCTTGCAGTTGATCCTGTACATTGACTTCGTATTTTCATGTGATAAAAGACTTCACCCTTTCCCTTCTTTGGCAGATACTTGTGCGCTTAAAATTTCTGTTGGAAGAACCTCTTTGGCCTGAACCCAACTGAGTTACCATCCTGACTTTTTCCTATCCCAGCATTGTTGAGAAATATCACTTTCTCGCATCCTCCCCACAAAACCATTGTGCACAGGAAATAGCCAGTTGATCCTCATTTCCTTCCTTCAGTTTCAAGCTGTTTAAGAGGACTTATGAGTCAGCATCTCGTTTAGTCGTATATCATCATCTACATACTCATCTTTAGCCCTTTGTGTTTTCATTATCATTTCCCTCCAGCGTGGGCTGATTGCATGTCTCTGCAGGATCTCACCTAGAGACTGTAAACCTAGGGAACACTAATTGGCATTGTAACGTCCTGGCTAACCCAGCTTTGCTTCACACCATACCCATGCATTCCTCTGATTTTAACGACTTCTCGTCTCAGCAGCTGTGTCATCTTCCTGGATGACCCACGATAAATGTAACGAGTTTAATGTATTCTGCCTTTGTAAGGACTTCCCTTTTGAAATTCATCAGAAGCATAAATCAAGGGCGTATTACACAGACTGGAAAAAAGGGGAAAGCTTAATGTGCTCCCCGATTTCTCCACTTTCACAGCACTGCCAGTACCTCAGTGAAAAGGCACTTTGGCTTGTATCGTCACTGCCAGCAAGAACAGCAGTGCTGCATTCCTGCGGTGGGAGCACATCGCGCTCCTAGCACCCTTCTGTGACATTATTTCAGACTGACTCAGGGGGACAGATGTCTCCTACTAAATCATCAACACAAGTGTCTCAAGCATCTGCGTTTTCCTTTGGAGACTTAGCATTTCAGTGTTCAACAGGCCTGATCCTGCTTAAAACGGTTAATACTTTCCTTTGATCTGCTTAGCAAGCAGATCCCACAAGGCAGACTTACAGTTCATTCACCCTTGTTTTGAAGGCCCTGGGATAATGACTAATACAATCAGTCAGCTCCAAGATATTAATCCTTGTCCTCCCTAAGTTACTGCATGCTAATCCTTTGGGTACTACCTTACAAGTGGTATTCACCAGACTTTTCTTATGACTTTGTTTGATGACATTCAGCACATTCCTCGCATCTTTGCTTTCCTCCTATGACTCTTAGCTTTCTACACCTTTTTGCAGGGCTACCACTCGCTCCGTTTAGGTTTAAAGTTCAAAAGCAACATGTTTGGCAGCTGTTTCCTTTGCCCTTGGTACCTTTCTCATTACAATAAAGACTGGCTCCTGAAATTAGTTTTTCTCCATGTAACACCCCATACGTGCTGTTAGCAAGGTTCTTCAACCGTTCCGTTAGGTGCATGCCATGTCCCAGCCTTGTTTTCCACTATCCTCCTTGGCCTCTAACATTTTCCACTTTTTTCAGAGGAAATTACTTAAGCTCTTTTGTTGATTTTCTCCATATTACCTTTATATGTCTACCTGCCTGTATTAATCTGTTTCTTCGCATGCCAATCCAATATGGACAGGAGTTGGTACCTCTTGTATTCTGGCTATTTACTTTCACAAATCATGAAGGCTTAACACTAGTTTCAACAGGAGCCTCTCTGCTCTGAGGGTCTTTGGTGACAGACAGTGGAAATCCCTCTCATTCTTCCAGCTCACTGGGACAGGCCTACCTTTTATAGGCTCTCCTCATGTTGTTCAAGCTGGTCAAGTAATGTTCATTGAAACCAGCTAAGGATCTGCACTCTCATATACGGGAATGGCATCACAGGCTCTGTACAACTCCATTTAGGAGGAGGCATGGGATCCTATCTGCTGGCCAGCAGAGGTTGCTCAGAGCACGTTAGTTGAGTGTTCTGCGCTCTACAGCTCTTTATCTCTTAGTAAGTCAAGTCCAGGGTTTTTTAATCTTCTATGGGATTTGCTCCAACATCCTGTTTCTCCCCTCATGCTGGGTGTTTGCTCTGATGCCTCACCTCTCTAGAACAATGATGGAGTCATTGAGGGAAGCAGGAGACAGGGGATTGTCCCAGGAACCTGTCCCTGGGGTGGGCGAGATTGCAGCCCGTGCTGCATCTGGAAATTGCAAAGCTCTCCTTGAATTCATTTCCCATCATTGTGGACTATATATATCCACATGCATGCCCACAGATGGAAAAAAAATAATATTCCCCTACAATCTATGAGGAAAGGAAGAAATAGATCATCATTGTTTTCCCTCTTTAAGTACCCTTGAGGTCATCAGAGTGCTGATGAAGGCATCAGTGTGGTGTTGAGTTTGGAAAGGAATATAGAAAGTTAAGAAATATTTTGGAAAGTTCCAAAGGAAGCCATGCTTCAGGTTTGGATTCAGACCCAAATGTCTTCAAATTTCATTCATAATAAGGTCTTTACGTGGGCTACAGTAATGGTCTTGATTATATTTCTCCCATATTGGCATGTCTGGATCTTCTTTAGGTGATCTGAAGTTTGCTATGTAACACTGTGGAGGCCTTGTTTGCTTCCTTGTGCTACCTTATGCAGGAATCGGTGAAGCCTGCTGCTGCACTGCTGTTGTGGTTCTGTAGTTGTGTGTGGTTCATTTTTCCCTGCCAGACTGTGTTTATTCAAAGAATGCTGACTCTTAATCCTGCATCACATCCATATGATTTCAGATCAACTCCCATAAGAGGAGGGAGAGACTTCTGGATCTAGGTGGACTAGTTTTATATATTTTACCTGCAAATCCTCGTCTATCTACTTGCTTTAAAAATAAAATAAATACCATGTTATGATAAGAGGAGAGGGAGAGGTAAGGATACAGACAGCATTTTGCCCGGATTGGGGGTGGGAAATGTTGCTGGTTTTGTCAAGCATCCTCATTTCCTTACCCGCCCTGAGGTCAGAATTGATGTTTTACTTCCTTTGGGAGTAGGAAAGTCCAGAGAAAAGGCACACAGTTGTAATTCCCCATAAGGTGACAGGGTTCGAGGAAACTAAGTAGCTCAAGCTGATCCTATGCAATGGCTTTAGGGAGGGCGACTGTTGCACTCTTTTAATGTTGCCATTGTGCAGAGTAATGTCCCTTCCAAAGCGTGGTCTTGATGTGTAATGATGCCTGAATGTCAAGCAAACATGCAGCATGAATTTTTCCTTTGGAAGTTTCATGTGTTTGGCACTGAGATGGGATTTAGTCCCTAGAGAATCCATAACTTTTTTCTTTTTAATCAGGGGAGTAGTTTAATTAAAGGGCAAATAGAACTTCTCAGGTTTGCATGTGCGGGGTGGTGACATTATAAAAACATGAAAAACCCTAATACAGTTTCACTATTACTGAGACGTTAGCAACAGACTGTTTTGTCTCTGTGGTTTGGAATTGGAATTTATCCAGTTGTTGCCGGAAGGCTACATTTAATTTGCACTGTGTTTGCATAAATAGCTTATTTGTAAAAAATCGCATTTTACTTGAACAATTCTAAATGATGCATTTATCATAGGGAGAAAAATGATCTGTTGTTCTCTTTAAAGAAAATGGTACTGCCCTTCCAAAGTATCCAATTGCCAAAAACATGAAAAATCACAGCATACTTACATGTTGCTTATCTCGTCCCAGAATCAGCTCTCATATGCTCATATCCCCTGGGTTTGTAAAATTCAAAAGAGTCTTTGAATTACTCTCTTAATTATGATGTTGGTATTATAATTATTTGCTAAATAAGATTCTTTAACAATGACGTCCTTGTTATCAAAGCAGTTGCATTTCTTTGCCTGGTATGAATAGCTGCATGCTCTGAACGGGGCAGCAGCAGTTGTCGTGGGAGCCTGACTCTGGCTGAAGGAGGAATCGATTGCTCAGAGAAGGTTGTTCAGAGCACTATACAAAATCTCTTTTACTCCCACCTCCACCCCGCAGGCAAATGAAGATTAAGGAAAATACAGGACCTCCACCAATAAGGACTCAAACAGCAGCAGGCAATTTCCCCTCCAATTTGCATCTCATTCATGGGTTGGAGGGAAAAAATGTTTGGGGTTTTTTGGCCCTTAAACCCCTTTTAGCACATTTTCGTATTCTGTGTGCTTTAAGATCAGATGTGGAATAGTAAAGAGAGATGTGATTGGAGAATACTTTTTAATCATATCATAGTTTATCTTTTATTCTTTTTAAAGTTGTGGTTAGTCAAGAGTAATATTACTATATTCTAAGTTCTGCTTTAAGGATTCCATGTCTCTGTAGTAAGTGTGAAATCAACACAAGTGTAATGACTGCTGCTAACTCCAGCCAAGAGTTGTATCATTTCTTAGGAATAATGCATATTTTGCCATTTCTTATCAGATATCATTGCTAGATATACATTTGAAGCTGTGTGGCTCAACCCTCTGCCATTAACTCTTATATTAGAAGAAAATTCTCCATTTCTTTGACACACCACCACACGTAGCGCATCCCAACTGAGTCCAGCAAGGGTCCTGAGAATATTGCATATTAAGTATTGATAGACCATATTGTTCCCTGGCACATGTGCCTTTCCTTCATTATTTTTCAGTGCCTCTTCTCTTCTCTTCTCTTCTCTTCTCTTCTCTTCTCTTCTCTTCTCTTCTCTTCTCTTCTCTTCTCTTCTCTTCTCTTCTCTTCTCTTCTCTTCTCTTCTCTTCTCTTCTCTTCTCTTCTCTTCTCTTCTCTTCCTTTACTCAGTATACTTTCAGTATGTACAGGTTATTCTCTTTTAATTTCTATTGTTCTCCTTTTTCTTTTCCTGTTAACAATTATCTCTCCCCCTCCCCTTCTTTTCTCTCTTTGATCCACAGGTTTTGCAGTGCATGTTGGTCTCCCTTCATTCAGAACTTGACATTCAAAGGTACTTGATGAAAATTGAATCCTCTCAGAGAGTTAGTACTGTACTTTATTTTTTCTGCACTCTGCTGTGGATTGAGTTTGTTACCCTTTAACTGTGTGTGTCTTGCTTCACAACTAGCGTTCTCGAATAAATATGGATCTGCATGCTTTTTCCCTCTGTATTTCACAGCAGTGAAGTGTCATTCATATAGATTAATTGCATATGGGAGTGTGATGCATGTGCATCCTTTGACAATTTTTTTAATTCTGACTTTTCCTTTAATGGCATGATAGACATGAAGTCCACACTCTTGTCTTAGATGCTTTGAAATCCACCAAAAGTCAGTGGGAGGTCCTAAATAAATAACTGATGCCTACCAGCTGTCCCAATTCTAACTTTATTTATGTATTTATACATACTTGGAACTGGCTTAAGGGGTAAAAGTCTTGCTGCAAAGTTAAGGACAGCTCTGTGGGCACAGGAGTAAATATTTTTGTATTTGACATGCAAAAAAGCTTAGTTCTCAACTTGCAAATTGATCTTATATGTACACTGTGCACCTGTGAAGTCACCCGTATCTCACCATTCTTCCTATTGAGCTCCTCTTCCATTTCTATATGGCTTGTAACACCATATAGAATGGATGTCTATGAACAGTTACTTTTTTTCCCCACCCAGGCAGTGCATGCACACATGCCTTTTAGATACGTACGTAAAAGGTACCTCTGCGTGGTTTCTACTGCAGTCAAAAGCACAATCACAGAAGCACCAAGATAACAAGGAGTGAGGCCTTGGAGCACAGCAGAGCGCACAGCGCTTATTTGCTTATTTGCAGCTGATTCATCGCTTCCCGACTCGTTTTGTTTCCACTTACAGGATTTAAATAGGCCAATAAACATGCCGACCACAGGGAAGGGTGGGAGAGGCAGAGGTGTGGAGAGCAGTAAGGCTTCTCCCTCCTTTGCCAAGGAGATGGCCTCGAGGGAGGGAAAAAGAAGCGAAAGGGCACTGTGACAAGGAGCTTCTGCTCCTCTCTTCCGCAGCATCTCTCTTGCAGCAGCCCCCTAACTCTCCCCAGGTGCCAGAGCAACAAGCTCTGATAAGCACTTCGTCACACGTTTACTTCCATGAGTAGAGGCTAAAAATAAGTCACCGGCGTGGGTATGCTGCTGCCGGAGGCGGCTCTGCCTCCTGCTTGCTTTTCCCGGGGGTTTGTTCTTGCCGGGGGCCGGCAGTGCCCACCGGCTGCCGAGGCCCGGCTCACACAGAGGGCAGCTCACACCCTGCCCCCAAGACCTCGCTCCCACTCACCAGCCTTCGTGTTAATAGCTCTTTTTCCAGTTATTTTTAAAATAGCATGTTAATTAAGACCTCCTTCTTAGCTTGTAGAAACACAGAAAAACAGGTTTTTCCAGGACCGGTGCATCGTGTTCCTTTGCTTTGGGAAACAGACACCACAAAAACAGACCCTCCTCCTATTTTCCTTAGGGACATGTGTGGGAGCACAGGGATGGGTAGCTAATAATTTTCTTGAATCAGAACACACTATCCCCTAGGTACATTCAGGCATCTGGTATATATTCCCGCCCCCCCCCCCTTTTTGCATGTGGTTTTAAGCATGTAAAGATCTTTCCCCTTTAATCAGCATAATGACAGTTTTTGTTTAAATCATCCCTTTTAATCTTCAGAGTTCTCATGACGGTTTTGGGGATTGTGTAGGTAGGAGTTACCTCACCCACTGCTGATGAAATGCAGCCATCTCCCGGATGGAACAAGGGGTCATGCTGGCTCATGAATACTTCACAGTAGGGTTTTTAGGAGGGAAAAGAGAAATAGCTTCCAACTGAAACTGCCATAAGTTTTTAATTAAGACAAATGTTGATGTCCAGGCTGGAATTGGAAACAAAGTAATAATAAACTGAAGCTGTGATGCAAGAATATGACAGAGACTGTGAAAGAACAAATTTTGCTGTGAGCAAAATTGATGGAGCCATAGAAGCCTTTGCAGGGAAAAATAGTGAGGTGATCAGTCACTTCTTAAATTTAGCTATCACGTATAAATAAATACTTCATGTCAGAAAGCATCAGAATAAAGCATAGAGTTATACGATTTTATTTTAAAATGAAAGATTTATTTAATTCAGTGTGATTTTTGCTTATTACCAGTGGGTGACTATTAGTTTTGTCTATTGTTTTACTTCAATTTCTACCCTAAAATCTCAGGCTGGCATTTGTAGAAAGAGAACTTTGGATTCGGACAGAAACATGCTGAGAAATATTTTTACACTTTAACGTGGATGGCTCGGGCTTTTCTGATATTTCATGTATTCCAAAGAGATGCCACAGCATGTTGCATATTTCAGTCTGGACTTGTCTGGACCAATTAAGCTGCTTTTAGACGGGCTGCTGAGTTCCTTAGGGCAACATTTTCAAATGCAAGTTCCTCCAATTAAACATCTGAATAAGAGGTCTGGCAGCGTAAGTGCTGAGCACCTACAGCTTTTATTGCTTCTAATGAATATCTTTACTGTAAACACACAGCTTTCCTGAAGAACAGGCTTCAATTTATCTAGGCGCTTACAGTTAGGAACCAAAGTTTGAAAATGTTGCTTCATGTCAGTCATTTATAACAGTTTCATGAAAAACTTTCTCTGATATCTCTGGGGATCACCCTGCTGAAGAGCAAGCCATGGTCCTGTGAAGGGCGAGCAGGAGTCGGCAGCCTGCGGATGTGCTGCTTGGTGATTCACAGCACTCGGGATTAAAAGAAATGGGTTTTGGCAGCTTGCCACAGCAGGGAGCATGCAGCTGGCCACCAACAGGAGCTAGCAAGGCTCCTGGGAAAATGTGCAGATTTTTAGGATGATCTGAATATCATTCTAACCTAAAAATATAGCAGATAAATTCTGACACGTCATTAGACGTGTTTTTTTCCGCTAGGTGAAAGAAACTGGGGTCAGCATCAGCAAATACGAAGAGTGTTGATAAAGATCCTGTCATAAGCAGGGAGGAGTTTTGCCTTCAGATAAATTCATAGAGATGAGTAAAATAACCACTCAGTGTGGCGTTCTGACCCCGCTGTAGCGATGGGCTCTGGTAATGTGTGGCTGTGACTGAGCATTACCAGGTTTTAATGCAGCACCTTCCTGTGGCAGCTGGTGCCATTGGCTGAGTTATTTTCCCCTCCTTCTTGTTCATGCTGGGAGGGAAGGGGAACGCTTTCTCTTACCTTACTTGGGAAAATTCTTCTGGGTCTGTTTCCTCCCTTCCTCAGAGCGTGAAAAGATCTGCACCGGGGCTGTACCTCAGGTTCACGTAGCCTGAATTCATTGCTTTGCTTAATTACCGCACTGCAGGCGACCCGGGGAGGGCTCTGTGATTTGTGCTCTGCTTGCTTTCTTCCTGCGGTGAGTATGGTGAACTCAGGCTTTCCCCTGGACCGCCAGCGGCAGGAGGAGGCCGGTAGCACCGCAGCCAAGGGGGAGCTCGGGCAGCATCCAATGCAGAACATGCCTCAAAGTCAGGGAGGCTGCAGGCAAGTGGGGTACCTTGGTTCAGTGCTAGGGACGGTGGGCAACCATGGCTCAGGCACTGTGTCTCTCCTTATCCAGGAGGAAAGACTTCTGGCCTTTCATACTATAGAAATTAATATTGCCACTAAACTGAGAGTGCTTGTGAGCAAGGACCGGCTTTGTAACTTGTTGTCATTGATTCAACAGAAAACAGTGAAATGTTTGTGTTCGAAATACAGAAATAAAAGCCAGAGACATCCGCTAGTCCATGAGCAGGCATCGGGGAATAGTATAAATAACTCCTCCAGAGTCTACACGGTGTCGAGTGGGCAGTTGCCCTCCTGCTCTCTTCAGCTCTCGAGAGCACGGATGCTGGCATGCGCCTGCTCCTGGCATGGTACCGTTTCCAACTGATGGTGGCTGAAAGGAACATGCCATAGATTTTTGCATCTCATAATGGTGAAATAACACACAGAGAAAAGTGAGCTTGTCATGAAAGATGGTTTTATGTTGCATTCAGCTGCTGAATCACCTCCCCGCCCCCAGTTCCCCCCGTGAGAGAAAGTGTCCAAATGCATCCATTGCACAGATGTAATATGAACTTTAGTTTATACAGACATGTATAAGCATTTAACTTTTCTGAGAAAGTGCTATGGAAAACATTGTTACAATAAATGCTTAAAAATAAGAACATGTGGGTAGTATTCACTTTCTCTCCAACAGCAATATGTCACTAATAGCATGTCCAGACAAGTAGATCCCTGTAGTTGTGATAATATGGGACCCCAAAGACTCTGTATCTTTGGAAAAAGCAGATCCTTCCTTCAGACAACCATAATTTGGACAATTTGACACAAATGTGATGAAGAAATATTATTGTTGCAGTAATAAGAGCTCATGTGCTGTGACAATATTTCAGAGTTCATAAATTCCTCATACATTAAACACAGCCTGTTCATATGCATATTTGCAGTCTGTCACATATCCAGTAGCCATCTTCAGCCCAAGTCACAGGATGAATAGTTTACCTGAAGGTCAAGAAAAGCAGGTTTCCATTTTTCTTTTCATTTTTCTTCTCATTTTTCTTCTTTCCTTGAAATGTCAAGAAGACACTCAATTTTTTTTTTTTTTTTGCCTATGCTAAGTGTGTTCTTTAGAGCACATGATTGGAAAGAGTTATTTTACTAACGCTGTATTATTTTTTCATGTCTTTGTTTACCATTTGTACACTGCCAGGAGTGCTAGCAACTTCGAAGATGTGTACGATGAGTTTCTTCTGCTGAAGAGATAAGTTTCTGTCAAGATAAAGGCTAAGGAAGTTCCTGGAGACAGGAAATAAAAAGTGTGAATTGATCAAGAGATGAAATTAAATCCTTCTTCAGGTCATGGGATTGTTTTCTTAGTTCTTTTTTGTCTGTGAAAATGTGTGAAGCAAATTTGCAGGAGAGATTTTTGAAAAGGAAAAGAAGGAAAAAAGGTTTCAGTTATATAGATTAGTATGGAAAATAACTGGAAATGAGCGTGGAAGGATGTTATGAAGAGCAGAGCCATAAAACCGGGTAGAACAAAAGGGTGAGAGGATTAGTGGGGGCAAATGTGAGCAGAGGACCAGAGGCAGAAGCATGCACGACACTTAAAAACCATCTCTGGTGCCCTGTGACTGCTCATTACATTGGCATCTCTGCAGTATTTCACCTTTCCTTATTCAGGACCTTCTGATTTCACTCTTATTTATTTGAAATTTTGTTGCATTCAAAGAGCATTGCACTTTTTTGCATTTTTTTTTTCTGAGTCAGTGAAAGAACTAAAGCAGATACATTAAAAGTGCATACTTTGGGCAAGCTGTAACAGACAGACATCAGTCATGAGGCATGATTAACCACAGTTTTAATTCTTGATCAAATCCCAAGAGTAGTTGGAAGATACTGGATCTCCTGTAACTGCTACCTCCAGGTGTTATACTTAAATATATACCCTGAAAAGGTTACAGGGACCTATATCCTTGTAAATAAAAAAGTATATCCTAAATAAAATAGTAATCTCAAAGCACTATGTAATTATATGTCAGTTTTCACGGGAATTGTTCATCCTTATTTCGGCCTTTCCTTTCTGCTGAGCTTCTTACCCAGAACTAGCATAGGCAAGATCTTTTATCGGAGAAGTCCTCAAGGAGGTTCAGCTTTACTCAGCTGGCTGAAAAATCAAGTCTATTGCACAAAGAAACATGCAGGGGGCTGTCTCCTAACATATAGCTGGGGGGGAAGACCATGGCTGACTGAAGAAATTGTAACCTAACTAGTGTTGGCACAGGGGAACAGAGAGAGACGCGCTGCCCGGTTCTGAACCTTCTTCTGTTTCTGGCATTTATCCCAGAGGTGTGGCTTGGAAAGTGCTGGTGTTTCCTTGGTTTTGTGTGCCTGTGTGGAGTATCTGCTTCCAAATGTCTTAATTTTGGATAGTGCTGCTCCTTAGTGGGCATGTCCTGAGTTCTCTTCTCTGTTAGGTATTACGGTTTTTGCCCTTTGCTAGCAGATATATTAAAAAGGCAGCCACCCAGGCACAGTGATGTCCCGTTCATTGCTTTCACTGGATTTATGCAACATGGAGCTACAGTGCCATCCTGACTTTAGTAGCAGCAGTCTACACTGCGACTCTAGTTGGGTTCTGATGGGTCCTGAAACATGAGCTATATGGAGAATATTTATTTTGTAAATGCTTATACTGCGTGCTAGTTCCTGAAACGTACTTAAAGGGACACTTTCTGAAATATTATTTTAAGCTTTTGAATATTTTTTAAAATGTGCTAGTGAATATTCTATGGAAAAAACATATATGGTACGATTTATTACGTATTTCTTTTCCATCTGTCTTATTTATCTTATTTGATGTTGGAATCAACACGCTGAATAATTACTACAAGGGTTAGATAATGCTGAAGATTTCTGCCCTGCTTTCGTTGACTATCTTTACAAGTCCTTGTAGGTTATGGCTCCATAAATGTTGCTTGTCCTCTCCCCACTTCATGGGCTGGTTTTCCTAAGAAGTGCTGCCTAGGAATCCGTTTGATTATTAAGTAACATCAAGCCTAGTGCTTTCCTAGCAAACGTGCACTCATATCTCTCAGTTACTTGAATAGCCACTGTTGTTGCTGTGTTTGAGGATTTTTTTATAATCTGTTTAAAATTCAGAATTACTCCTGAAACTGCAATGTTTACATGAGTTGAGCATGACAAATAGCTTGAAGCCTTTCAAACTTCATGTGTGAGCACAATCCGTGATGTGCCTCTGCCTTGCCTCGGAAGGCTCCGGTACGTCTCTTGGGACTGCAGTATTTGGGTTGAGGAATGAGGGCTGCCAAAAGGGGTCTTTTTTAGTCACAGTAATGCTGGCATTATCATCCAGGGGGATCTGAGATGCTGTATGTTAGGTCCTAAAGAATTGCCCCAGGGACAACCAAAGAAACACAACATTGCTGAGGTTGGCTCCATCTGTGCATTGACAGAACATGCTGGGCAACTGCACAGCTGAAATTGTGTCTGTTGCTGCTGGTAATGAAGTATCCCCTTACTGCTTAAATTTGCACCTGTTCATATGTGTTGATAAACTATATACATGCAACTGCATGCCTCAAATGACATCTGGGGATTCAAATGAAAGAAACAAAAATAAGCAAAAGCAAAGCAAAATAAGCTTGATTCATATTATCAGATTTTTTTTTTTCTTAAAGAAACAAAAGCAATCCCTTTCCCAACAAACTCTGAAGTTAAAGACCTTTTGCAGGTTGATTTTGTTGCCTTTTTTTTGCATCTTGTTTTATTTTTAGTTATGGTTTTCTAGAAAGTGAGAATTATGTGCCTTCTAGCTCCCTATTAATGGATACATACAGATAAGTTATTAATCAGTACAAGGAACTACAAAGCTGTAATGACTTGGCTTGGTAGTACTCCTGTAATATGCCTGTGTAAATAAAATACTTCAGCAGTGATGGCTCCCAAGCCATTTTGGAAAGTTGAATGAAGTACTGACTAATCAAATTCTTTCTCTCTGTTTGCAGGTCACTTGTCACCTCTGTAAATTTTCAGGCACAAGTCCCTGTATTTACAACCTGCAGACTAGTGCTGACCATGTCAGAGGCACTTCAAAGCATACTTTAGTTTGCTGAGAACAAATGTTGTTAGCTTTAAGTCCTGCAAAAATTCAATGCTCTTGAACAATTTCACTGCGGGACATTGCATTTTAATATTTTAATATTTGCATTTCAAAAGTGAGAAGTTCTGGAAGATTTAGCTTTCTTGTGAGGTATTTTTAATTTATTGTAGTTTGTGAGCAACTGCACAACTTGGCAACAACAGGCTTCTATAGCCAGCTAATGAAAATCTAATAAAAGTTAAAGTTCTTCATACTTTCAAGGTCACATAGGGAATATTATGTGATGCATGCTATTGCTGAACCGAGCTCACCTCATTTCACTTGAAAAACCACTGAAGGGACCAGACGTCCGCAAGATAAGTCATCTTGGCTTTCCAGAAAGAAGCAAAATCTTTTCTGGATCTTGACAGCATCTTCGAACCTAGAGCTGAAGTTGATTTTAATACAGGGGATTTTTAACGTACTAGCATCTGGCCTTAAATGATAGGGAAGAGGAAAGCGTATATGTTTTATGACATCTTGTGCCTGTGCTGATTATAAGCCTTTATAAAGCTCATTTTTACATACTGGTTTTGGGACAGAGTAAGCTTGCTTTGCTTTGACTTTCTGCTTGTACAGTGTCTGTTCTTGTTTGTTGTGATATAGACTTTGCTTGAGAGACTGGAAAATTATTCTTCCAAAGTAATAGTAACATGTAGTTGAGGGAGTTTCACTAAACAATATCGAGTATACTTCTTAAAGCAACCCCTCTTTGTAGAAAGCACTTACAATGTCACTTATAGTTAGCAAAAAAATGTTCAGGACGTTGTATCTCCTATTGAGTTTTTATTAGGCAGAGCTTACAATGGAGTCAGTAGAAGTGCATAAATGAAACCATCTCTCTCCTCTCCTGAGAAAGTTGGCTTTTTCCAGATGCTGTGTTTAGCAATTTACTAGTATGATTGCCCAGTAAAAATCATACTTAATTTGGTCAGTTAATGAAGACATTTCTGATCTATGCTGATGCAACAAAAAGCAAAATAATTGTTTGTGATTTCAGCTAGAAATGTTGGGTGGCTATTTTGGCCTTGCTGCATGACCCGTACCTTTAATAGATGGCACAGCAGAATATACTGAGATTGATAGCTTACAACTACATCACAGTAATTCTTTTGGGAGGATTTTTCTTAGTAGACTTGTCAACATAAGTGTGTGCGTGTGTGTGTGTGTTTGTGTGTATGTGGACAGGCCTATGCTATAGTGGTTGGTTGAGCAGCAAGGAATGGCATTACCATACATCTCCTCAGCACATGTCTTATCCTGAGGGCCTTGTTAGCAATAAAATTTGCAATGTGGATGTACAACCATAAAAACCGTAGCAGAATACCCAAGGACACTGTTTTCCTAAATAACGTACACAGAAATGACCTTCAGCATACCAGTATTTGAAGAAGTTTGGACTTACTCCTTCTTCTCTTTGTTTTTTTCCCCCCATATTCCGGTTTCAGTAGACCAATAATGAAATGCTCTGTTTTGCAGACAAGAAGCCCAAAGCCATCCCAGAGCCCGCAGCCCAATTTGGGTGACCAGACAGAACACCTCTCAGAAGCATCTGCAGATTCCTTAGAGGCCATGTCCGAGGGCGATTCTCCAACCCCCTTTTCGAGGGGCAGCCGCACGCGGGCAAGCCTTCCCGTGGTACGGTCGGCAAACCAAACAAAGGAAAGATCACTGGGTAAGACCCCGCTTCAGTCCTTCTCCTCTCTGCTCTTAGCCTGTGTTTTCCCTTTGTTCATTTAAAATAGTTTTTAAATAGTTTGGGGTTAAAAAAGTAAAGACTTTGGGGGTACATTATTTTTAATGTCAGGTTGTTCTTTGGAAATGAGCTCAGTATGGAGTACTGGGTAACTTGGGGAATAGTGAAATTATTTTCATAAGATCTGAAAGTGTGCTGGGAACATGATAGACAAGGAGAAAGATGCAGACCCTGACATGAAATGCTGACTAACAGTTAAAACCCAATATTGCAAATACTTTTTGCCAAGCCTGCACACTATGTGGCAGTGAACTTAATAAGATTGCACCCTCATTTTCAGGCAGGAGACACAAGGGTTTTACTTTATCATCTCTTCAAAGCCAGACCTGGTTGGAAGAAACCTAGAGATATTATTGCCTGACAGATCCAGCTTTTAGTGAAAAGACTTGGTATTTGTGTGGTGGTAGCTTTCCAGGCAGAGGATTTGAATGGATATACTGACAGAGATGCCTTTTACTTTGGGGCAGTGCTCTTCCATCTGTGTGATGACAGGGGTGATATGTTAGCGCAGGTGGATGACTCTGCTTCCCGCGTTCTTCCCATATCTCAGGGTTGAATTAAGCCCAGCTGTGAACTAGACTCCTTTTATAAGGGTGGATTTTGTCCTGGAGACTCTGCTCTCAGCTGATGGATGGTACGAGTAAAGGCTGTTTTTTTGAGGGAGGACACCAGAGGGCAGTTAAACTGCTGCGAGAAGGCAGCATTAACTCGCGTGCGGATTGCTGAGGAAGGCAGGTTTTTGCTCAGAGGTAATAAACTGAAATGCTGCTTTCCTGTAGACTCATCTCCCAACATAACAGAGTGACATAAACTGAAGGCTGGGCCATAAGTCATACCGTGCTTGTAAGCTTGTCATGGTGGTTTACTTGTTCCTCAACAATCTAAGACAGTTTCTGTCAAGAGTATTACGATATCTGACAAACACAACAAATGAGAAGAAAACAGACCTGGACAGGGGTCCCTGCCACCCCCGGAGCTGGCAAGTGCAGAACAGTGGGGCTGGGGACAAGGGGCTGATCCCTGCCCATGTCAGCTCATGGAGTGGCACTGCCACCCTCCCAAAGCCTGCTGGGCCTCCAGTGTGTCAGACTCTTTGGGGAGAAATTTTGAAGACTCCAACCTGGACAAGACTTTTTGGTTTAGAGGTGTTTTTAAGAGCAAGCATGTAGCACATGTATGTTTACTATACATGCAGAGGATTCGTCTCTGTTTATATGTCACTGCTGACTAGGGCGTCCTCAGAACGGCTTGCTTCACCCTGAGATTTTCTGCAAAACATGTATTTGCTTCAATGCGATGTCAAGGGGATTGGGCCTTTGCAGGTCCCTGTGCGACTCACAGTCCAGCCTCGCCGCGTGGGTTTCAGCTGGCATTCAGTGATTACCCCAGGCCACGTAGGGTATCTCAGCTCTGAACTTCTGTTTTGGATGGGAGCTGAGAATTGATAAACAGCTTCTGGGAAGCTGTTTGTTGGCATCAAAGGGGGTGGCCTGCTATGCACCACTGCTTTGTGCGGTGTTTTCTCCCCCAAAAGCTGAGCTAGAAACAGCTTTCTCATTGTTGGTGTGTACATATGAAAAGAATACAACAGCCCTGTTTCTGGAAAAGACTTAGGTGCTCATCACTACAAATAAACCTGGTAGGTTATAGGAAGGTCTGTACTGGATTAGACCAAGAATCTGCCTGGCCCCGTATTTTGTCCCCAAGAGGGACCATAGGCAGCTAGTCTAGGCAAGAGTAGTAACAGGATAAGTATGTGTAGGTGTGATCCTTTCCCTGAGTACTCTCCCAGCCTGAAGCTATCTTTAGCTTAGGGATTTCGTGGTTACGGTTTCTGCCTGTATAATAACCCTCAAGAGATGTGTCCTCCAGGTATTTGTTCAGTCTCCCTTTGAACCCATGTAAATTTTTTGCATCCGCAGCTGTGACTTTGGTTTACTGCCCAACCACTGCTTTTCTCTTGTTTTGTTTTGTATTTGCTTCTCTGCTTTAAGTTAATGTCGTGCCCCCTTGTCCTAGTGTTGGAAGTGACAGCAAACATTAGATCGCAATCTGCTCCCACTGGGCCATCTCTGATTTTGTAGGCCTGTCATTTCCCTCAGGTCATCTCTTTTCCAGGCTGAGAAGTGCTGCTGTAATCACTTGTTCCTCACCCAGAAACCATCCTGGACATTGGATTATCATTGTTGCCTTTCTTTGCACTTTTTCCAGTTCGACAGTATCTTTGCTGAGATGAGAGGACCAGAGCTGCAGAAGCTCACTGTTAAGTAGTCCACTCTTAAACCCTTTTTTTAGCATCTGTTGCATATAATGAAATGTGTTGTCCAGGTTCTGATGGAGGACGGTCATATGAAGTTGTACCATTTTATTTAATGGCCAGGATTTCACTCAGCCTGTCTTTCATATATGAGAGACAAGGCCCTTATCCCTGGTTTATCCCAGCATGAACAGGCAAAATGCGGGGGGGGGGGGGGGGGGGGGGGGGCGGGGAGGAAGCAATGTAATATGAAGCATTTGAGTTGAGAGTTTTTAGATTTGAAACTGGAGCAAAATAAGCCTTTTCCCACTTGCATTGCAGGAGGGGTCACAGCTATGTGTGTGGCTTAAGGGATCATCATGCTAGCCAAATAGGAGGTAATATATTGTCACCACCCCACAATCTGTCATTTTCAAGTTGTTCCAGGAACTATTAATAGCAAATAGTTTGTTTTAAAAGATAGTCTAAGAATGATTCTAAAATAGTTCAATTTTATATTATTATTCTTCAATGCATTTCTTTTACAGTAATGTCCTTTTCAGTCTTTTCTGCCAGTGTGTTCTAACACCACCATGAGCAATGTTCTGAAATTTTAATTTTGAGACTCTTTGCAGAGTGTGGCCCTGTTAGGACTGCTTTTACTTCCAGCAGTACAAGGAGAGTGTTTATTTTTAAAAAACAGGAAATTGTTTATAACTTCAATTTTAAAAGCATCATGAAAATATTTCTTTTCACATGATTTTTAAACAAGCTATGTATAATCACCTCCCTTTCCATCTCTATTAGTTTTTTAATTTAATCTAATTTAAATACAAATTATGTTTTGATCCTCAGCCAACATAATTTCAGTGAGGAAAATGACCAACTTTTGTGAATTTTTATTAATTTTATATTTAATATCTCAATGCCATTGTTTTAAAAAACTGATGTTTTCTTTTTGAACTTCTAATTTTTCTATAGGTTCCTATTTTATTAACTACATATGAGTCAGTTTGGTTTTAAATTGTGGTCTGAATTAACATGGAGCCTGAGAAGGAATAGCAGTAATGCATTTTGGCTACCCCAACATCATGGTTTTGTCAGTCAGGACTAATCTAATAGGACATGGTATTCTGACATGTGAGGCTATCGCATGCCGTGTGGAGTCAACCCAGAAAACAGTATTCCAATTGTTGCCCCATTTAAAATTTCAGCCACAGCTTTTGAAATGAAAGTCTTTCTTGGCTAAGAGGTCCATCAGAAATCGGCACTTGTCTCATCAATCTGCAGCCTGGATACAGAGCAAGATATTAACTCACTGTGCAAGAGAAAATTAAATGTATTTTAAAGTATCTATTTGAAAGCTGGGAGTTTTTCCAGTGTGATAACTGTGGGAAAAAATTATCTAGAAAAACTGTCAGACCGAGAATCAGCTGAAACCTGGAAAGTGCTCAAAAGCTTTCAACAAACTTCACTTGCAATTTGCCTGGAGGAAGCAGAACCTGACAAGCGCCCAGTGAGGTTACGCCAGCAGCCAGCCTGTGCCCGCGCTGCAGCGCGCTGGTGTCGCTGCTCCGGTACGTCTGCAACGAAACGAAGACTGACAAATATTTTCACTTGTAGTCTCTCTTGTGCACATCTGTACAAACGATGGGCCTGATTCTTTGTAAGGGCAGGCGCCAGCATCCTCTGTGGTGACCAAGTGGTCGGGGTGGTTGACGCGATCGGTCGCAGCCCCGAAGGGCAGGGTGTGATTACAACCTCCGATTGCAGTAACAGCTGTAGGTGCTCGTGCAGGATTGGCCTGTACATGCAAGGTTGGATTAAGGAAGAATATGGTATTAGGAGGGATTTCTGTAAATGCACAAGGATTTGGGTTTGGGTCGAGGGAGGTGATTCTGCCCCTCTGCTCTGCTCTGGTGAGACCCCACCTGGAGTACTGCATCCAGCTCTGGAGCCCTCAGCATAAGAAAGACACGGACCTGTTGGAGCTGGTCCAGAAGAGGGCCATGAAAATGATCAGGGGGATGGAACACCTCTCCTATGAAGAAAGGCTGAGAGAGTTGGGGTTGTTCAGCCTAGAGAAGAGAAGGCTTTGGGGAGACCTTCTTGCAGCCTATCAGTACTTAAAGGGGGCGTATAAAAAAGATGGCGGCAGACTTTTTAGCAGGGCCTGTTGCGAGAGGACAAGGGGGAATGGCTTTAAACTAAAGGGGGGTAGATTTAGACTAGATCTAAGGAAGAAATTGTTTATGCTGAGGGTGGTGAAACACTGGCAGAGGTTGCCCAGAGAGGTGGTGGATGCCCCATCCCTGGAAACATTCAAGGTCAGGTTGGACGGGGCTCTGAGCAACCTGATCTAGTTGAAGATGTCTCTGCCCACGGCAGGGGGGTTGGACTAGATGACCTTTAGAGGTCCCTTCCAACCGAAACTATTCTGTGATTCTATAAGTCACTGAGGAGGATGAAGCTTTATGGCTCACGGGCTGCAGGCACCTTCTCTGGGTGTCCTGGCCAGGGCGCCTGGCTGCTCTGGTCCAGGTGAATAAGAAGCAGAGGATGACTGGGCTCCTCGCTGGCCAACCTGTGCCTAAAATTAGCTGGCATTGAAAGGCCTCTGCAGAAATGACTGATTCTGCCAACATTTACATTTTATTTGCCTTCAGAGGGATTAGGACTAAAATTACACAACCTCTTAAGGATTGGCACGGGGACGGTCTTAAACAATCATGGAATATTCTGAATATTATTTGTTAGCCCCCCAACCCCAAGTTTTAGCAGGCACAGATTTTAGTGTCTGATTAGTTTGCTGCCACCTTCTATGGAAATGCTGTTACTGATTATAATAGTAACACCTGGATCTTTTGTAGCATTTCTTGCAGGTGTTTCTCAAAGCCTATTAAAAAGAGAGTCAGGGCCATAGTTACAATTTTACACATAGGAAAACCTTTGCAGAGAGAGGGATAGTGACTTGGTTGCTGTCACCCAATGGCAGAAATAACTCTCTATACATGTGTATGCAATTTACTGTAAGACTTACACAGAAAAATACAAATGCTAAAGGTAGACTTACATATTATATTCATGGTAATTAATTGTTATTTACTATTTATGAGCTAGAAATTAAAATAGGCATGTTAAATCAGGCAGAAGATGTGTGAACAGCTGTAGATTTTATAAGAGAAGTCTGTGATTTGTTAGCAGTGGCACTGCCCTCTCGGAGTCCTTAGGGCATGATTCAAGCCTAATGAAGTCAGCAGGATCTTCAGTTTAATTCATGGGAGAGGAACTCCCTGGGAACTGCATTTCAAGTTAAGACTGAGTATAGCTTTAATGTATTCAGTCATCTTAATGAAATTTTCCCTATCTTGTCTTTTTACAGTGTATGCAAAGCAACCAACATGCAAAAAGGTCATGTAAATATTTGCTGTCATGGTCAGATATATTAACATGGGCTGTCAGGTCTATACGAAAAACAGCCTGAAACAACTAGTTCCAATTATTGAATTGAAACACAGATCCTGGGAAATTAAAATATTCTAAGGTAACAGTAGTTTTTCTGTCCAACTTTTCTAGACTTTATCTTCTTTCATATTTCTTCAAATTATAGCTGAAGTTTTTGGACTTGGAAAGAAAAAAAAAAAACACAACACCTCTTACCTGAAATATTTTGCATCAAAAGAACAAAAGAAGGTAAACAATCATATCGACATATCATAGTGCTGGGAGTTTTTTCTGTTTCATTTATTGTCCTTACATGATTTGTGAAAGACAGCTATATGGAAGAGTGAAATATGGGCCTTCCCAAGCTAGCACTCGTGCACTCAATTATTGTTTACTTAACACATTCTTCCTCCTATAAGAGAACATCTTCTGTATACCTGAAAAAAAATGATTCCAAGAAGCAAGGTCTTATTTAGTACATACTGTTTCAACAGAAGCACATTCTGTCTGCCCCTAAAAAGCTGTATAAGCAGTATATTTTAGATGCTGTGTCACACTGGAGCTGAATTTGTCTCTGTTGCAACAGGCTGTATCAGCATGGATCCAATGGGTTCATCGCAGTGACGCTGGGGTAGATCTGCAGTGTGCTAAATAAAACCACTAGCTGTGCAAGTCTGTATCTGCCACTGCTATATCTGTTAAATGTTTTTTGAATGCAATCTTTATTATTTATTTGCAGTGCAGTAATACTAAAGGACCCCAACTAAAGATGGGACCTCACCATGTTTGGTAATACACATAGTGAGACAATACTGCTATTGCAGGACCTTGCAACATGAATAAACCAGAATGAAAAGTAGTGAAGATAAAGAGAGAGGTAGAGTAATTAGGGTCCAAACTGATCAACTGAATAAAGCTATGTCAAGGTGGCAGTGGCTTTCCTCTTCACCACAAATCATGCCTGCACAGAAGGTGCAATGTCTTTGTCCTGGTCTACCACCACTTCTTATTCTGATTTAGCAGCAGCAATTTGGGCTTTCAGCATTTGGTGTCTGCTGGAAGAGGGATTTGGCAGCTGGAATAGCTTGTACAGGCCAAACTACCCTTCAGAGGAAAGGTAGGAGGCCAGATGGAGCTGTCCCGTGGGTCATATCTGGCACAGGAGCTATCACTTGGACAAATTTGATCTAATTTTCACGTTAGCTAAAATTTGTAAGTCTACCTCTAATACAGTAAGTCACACAAACACCAGACCCTTCCATTTGCACAAGGGCATGCAAAGAAAAAAGTGTATTGCAATTCCATGCATCACAAGATGTGCAAGATTTTGGCCAAACAGAGAAGCATAGTACTAGCCTGTCCCTCAGCACGGTGTATTTAGGATTTGCTGCCAGTGCTGACAGCAAGGTCCCTGAATGAGGACAGCTCTTGGATTTAGTCATTGCTCCCAATACTGTTTATATCTTTAGGTAGTGATTCTAATGCATAGTTACTATGCTGGGCCTGAGTTCAGGTTTCTGTTCCCAAAGGGAAATACTGTCATCTCTGTAGTATCATGTAAGGCTGTCTCTTGTTTTTGTTCTCATTCTCTCTCACTCTCCCTTTTGCATTTTTGGCTATAGAGTAGCCCGATTCAAACAGGATAAGAGGATAATCACTGCATCAGAGGCTTGTTGATAGCCTGCTGATTAGGGTGCTCTCAGGATATTAGAGGCAATGGTCTGAGCAACTCTCAAGATGGGAGCCCTTCTGGATAAATTTTTAGCTACTCAACTGTTTCATAAAAGACAAGCACTTTGTACCATTGCTTCTACCCAATTACCTTCTGTGATGAATAGACCAGCTGTGGGGATCAGGGCAGAGCAGTGGATATTGTTTATCTTGGCTTTAACAAGACCTTTCATGTCTCTCATAGCATCCTTGTAGCCACACAGGGGAGATAGGGGTGGCCTTCAAGGTGAGTAGGGCTTAATTTTGCAGACGACACCAAGTTGGGCGGGAGTGTTGATCTGCTCGAGGGTAGGAAGGCTCTGCAGAGGGACCTGGACAGGCTGGATCGATGGGCCCAGGCCAACTGTATGAGATTCAACAAGGCCAAGTGCCGGGTCCTGCACTTGGGCCACAACAACCCCATGCAACGCTACAAGCTTGGGGAAGAGTGGCTGGAAAGCTGCCTGTTGGAAAAGGACCTGGGAGTGTTGGTTGACAGCCGGCTGACCATGAGCCGGCAGTGTGCCCAGGTGGCCAAGAAGGCCAATGGCATCCTGGCCTGTATCAGAAATAGTGTGGCCAGCAGGAGTAGGGAAGTGATCGTGCCCCTGTACTTGGCACTGGTGAGGCCGCACCTCGAATACTGTGTTGAGTTCTGGGCCCCTCACTACAAGAAGGACGTTGAGGTGCTGGAGCGTGTCCAGAGAAGGGCAACGAGGCTGGTGAGGGGTCTGGAGAACAAGTCCTATGAGGAGTGGCTGAGGGAACTGGGGTTGTTTAGCCTGGAGAAAGGAGGCTGAGGGGAGACCTCATCGCTCTCTACAACTCCCTGAAAGGAGGTTGTAGCGAGGTGGGTGTCGGTCTCTTCTCCCAAGTAACTAGCGATAGGACGAGAGGAGATGGCCTCAAGTTGCGGCAGGGGAGGTTTAGATTGGATGTGAGGAAAAATGTCTTTACTGAAAGAGTGGTGAAACATTGGAACAGGCTGCCCAGGGAAGTGTTTGAGTCCCCATCCCTGGAGGTATTTAAAAGACGTGTAGATGAGGTGCTTAAGGACATGGTTTAGAGGGCATGGTGGTGTTGGGTTGACGGTTGGACTCGATGATCTTAGAGGTCTTTTCCAGCCTTAATGATTCTATGATTCTATGATTCTAATGCTTTAAAGTCTAACTGGCAGCTGGTTTTCAGTGGTCTTCCTCAGGGGTAGACTCTGGGGCCAGTACTTTCTAACATCAACAACTTGGCTGTGGGGATGGAATGAAACCATCAGCAGGGTCAGGTCTGACACTAAGTTCGGGAGAGCTTTTAAATATGCTGGAGGGTCAGCCAGCCACTCACTGGGACCCCAGTGAGCCAGAGGAATGGGCTAGCAGGAACTTCATGAAGCTCCACAGAGGCAAATGAAGTCTTTCAGCAGGGACAGAATAGCCCTGTGCGACGACATAGACAGGGACAGACTGGCTTGGGAGCAGCTTTGCAGAAAGGACTTAGGGTCTGACAACAAGCAGGTCGAGGAAAGTGATTATTCCCCTCTTCACAGCATTTGTGAGGTTGCACATGGAGTATTATGACCAGTTTTTATTCCCCTGGTACAAAAGAGAGAATGACAAGCTGGAGAGAACCCAGCAAATGACCTCTTGATGTTCTTCTCCTTAACCATGCTAACTAAGCTCATGGGTCCAAGATCCTGTTTAATGTAGGTCTTAACGACTTAATAAGAAATCAAGCTGCTTGTTAGAGCCCATGTAGGTGGATTTCTGGTGTGATGCTGTAACCAGCTGTGCTCTTACATGCTGATGGCTCAACCCCTAAACTTGCTACTGACAGTAGTGAACTCTTTAGAAATGAAATAACTTCAGAAGTGTTGAAGAGAGTTCCTACAGTAAATACAGAAAATTTGGTAGATGCAGCAAAACTACCAAGTCATGTATGGCCTACGTGACTTTAATACTCCATGACTTTGGAGTATTAAAATGGTGACATTCTGCCCTTGAATGCATCAGTTCTACGTGGGTTAGTACTAAGAATCAGGGTTTATGAAAATAGTCACCACTCAAGTAATGTGTGTTTGACACAGCTGATTTATATAGGAAGGAAATGCAATTGGGTAGGATCTCTCTCTCTCTCTCTCTCTTTGTGTTTATTCAAGAGGAAGAACGCGTATTCCAAGAAACTTAATTGATGTTTTCTTGTTTTTTTTGCTATTGCTCCTTTAAAAGTTGCTAACAAAAATGTCCCTATGTAAAATACTTGCTTACAGTGTCCATAAATGCTTAACATGTCTACATAGTCTTTGACAGACACATCCTCTGAAGTTGTACTAGCCAGCTTACTACCTTTAGCTGGGAGCTGGCTGGCCATGGCTTACTGGCTTCTTCAGAGGTCGGGGACTCAGCTTCTGGTGGGCAAAAGCCATGCAGCTGCGAGAGCCTGCGTAGGCATGTCCTGCGCCTGTTCATGTGTAGTTCTCTGATTTTACTGTGCTAAATTGGTGAATGTGAACTGGTGTAAATGCAGCATGGCAGAGCCTATGTGCCCTCTGAAAAATAGCTCTGGTACACATTAAATTTCTAGTTCATCTCACTGAGTTGTTCAGTTTTCTTTTTTTTATGTTTTGTCATTAAGTATAATAGGATTTTTGTGTTCTTCCAAGTTTACTGGCATTGTTTTGTCGGTTAGGGATATGAAAAAGTCATGTTGCCGGTCAGTTGGGCTATTCTGGCAAGAGCAAGGGTATAGATGCAATTATTGTCCAAAAGTCATCCTGCCAGAACATTGTTTTCCACCTGGGGAACTGGGTTAAACTGAAATGTTCCCTCAAACTCTCTAGATGATAGAAGTAACTGTCTACACTTGATGGACTCACTGTCATAGGTATATGGACAAAATTGTCTTTTGGCAATAGGCTATTTCACAGGTTTTATCTGCAGTCGGGTAGGACAAATACCAGTTTTTCTTTAGCTAAAAAAAGTTGTCCATTTTCTTTTTGGTTTTTGCTTTTTCTTCTTAGCCAGCTAAATGTATCTGTTTGTAGAAAAGTGCTAGTATTTGACTGACAGTAAAAATCTTCATTTCTCATAACACTTTGTAGAATTTTTATGTGACTACTGAATTTTCCATGTGTTTTTTCATTAGGTAACATATCTATTGCAGAATTACAGCTTTCACTGTAAGCAGCAGAAAAGGATGAAATAGCAGTAAGAAGTAGTACTGGACTAAATTAAACAGTTCCTGTTTTTATTGAAATTATTATCAAACAACTTAATACCTTGAGCAAAACTCTTCAGGCTATTCTGGAAGAAAATTATATAAAATAAGTAATTGTTTTTATTTCATTAAAAGATCTACTTTTTGATTCTCTTAGTACTTGAAGACAGCTAAGGATATTTATAGACATTTTCTGAATGTGGAGGACAGATTATCAGCAGGGAGTAGCTAATGAAAACTAGTACGAGACCTTCAGGCTAGAAATACCACAAGGATCATGGCAATGACGTCAGAGTAGTTGAAAATGTGTGTGGTGAAATAGGAGAGACAAGTCTTGAGGGTGTGGAAAGTAAGAAAGAACTGCATATTGAGGAATTTCTTCCACACTGCAAGAGATGTTACTGTAATAAACTTGTGTCTGCATAACTTTTCCAGAATTTGGTGATAAGGACACCAACTATGTGTTATCTCTGTTTATCTGATAGCTGGGGGTGGTAGGGAGAACAATACGGGCCTATGACATCCTTACAGTCTTATATATTACAATTTTGTCAAATAAAAGTCAAAGAAAAATTGGAAGGATCTTGGCATTCTGGTAAAAAAAAACATTAAAAAATTGTAAACCGGATTTTGAGGAAACCCTTGGCAGTTTTTATTGTGATCCTTTCTGGATTGTCCTGAAGCGTCCCAATAAAAATAGCTATCATCAAGATTTTAAAAGTTATCCTTAGTTTTTAAAACTGTTGCAAGTCTCAGCTAATGAGTCAACATAAATATGAAGAAAAAACAAGGGTGCATTTTCTCACTTTTGCTTGTGGCATTCCTGCTGACTTCAGTGTGAGGGAAAGTGCAGGCAGAGCTGGTGACTCAATGGACATACGGTGGAAAATCAAGCTAAACCAGCATGAAAAGGCAAAGACCGCCCATCATCTCAAAAAGATATGGTTGGGTAAAGAGTGAAACAAATCTAATGACAACTTTACCAACCTCTAACTCAACATTGTGTTATTTAATTTACTTTACAAAACATAGCTCAGCTTGATTTCTGGCAGTTCTCACTGCTTTTCCTCACCATGTACTCCATATTTTTTCACCTTAAGATAAAGCTTTCTTTGTTAGCTTATCTAATTTTCCATTCCTTATATATCCTGTACTAATTCCTAATATTTTAATATAGTTTTTTGATATTATTATTCACCCAACAAGATCTGGAGGCCTCCTGTACGTATTTTCCCCGTTTTAGTTATACCTAGCTTTGCACCTTTGATTTAAAGAAATTCCAGAGCTCCCAATGCATCCAAGTTTTGATTGCTGTAGTCCAATCAGCTTTACTAATTACTTGAAATTTTCAAATTGGAAACAAAATTTGCAGAGGATACATAGAGTGGCTGGGTCAGAAGAGAGTAGCAGTGCCTTGGTCACACCCGTGATTTCTGGTGCTGGGGGAAGGTTTCAATGCTCTAGCACCCAAGCACCCAACATCAGCCAAATACAGATATTATCATCAGTTAATACTTCTCTTCAGACAGGAGCCCATGGATTATGGTGTTGCTAAATGTCAGTAAGATTTTTCAGTGCAGAAATTTGCAAGATGTCTTGCCTACACAGAGGGTGTCCTGTAGCTTCACCGGAAACTCATGAACTTCAGTTTAAGCTTTGACTGTATTTTATTTCATAACACTGAGGAGTTATTTAACTCCTCTGCCTCAGTTTTCTCTTCTTCATTATGAGAAGAGAATTATGAGAGGATTGTGTGAGTACCAGTATTTTTCCATTTAAAATTCATTGTGTGAGAGAATTAACTGATATTTGTAAAGGTCACAGAAGATGACTCAATCATGTTTGTTAACTTATTCTTGATTTATCAGGTATTTAACTTTTCTTTGCTGTTTTGTGCTTCATGTTTTTCTCTCTTAAATAACTGGTTTGTAAGGATAATTCTTGTTCTGTAAATTAAAGCGAGTTGTGATTAAAGCTCTTCTAAGCATCTAAGCTGCCCAGCACTGAGATCATTGTTAGCAGTATAACCATGATAACGTGGTGCTTAGTCAGGGTTAGGTCAGCACTGTGTATTAGATGCAGGTGCTGAGAGAGGTGAGCTGGGTGGTGTCATGCTGCCTGCATAACATTAGCTTTTGCCATAAGGAGTAGACCTGTACCAGTTGTAACTAAGGAGTTATGATCTTACCGGTATGGGTACCATGCTGAGTCATTTTGGTTATGCAGCTCCTTGCTCTAAAGCCAGCCTGGACCCCATGAGTTCAGGTATGGGTCACCATTACGCTATGTGGGCACGTCCTCAGCTGCCAAGTGAGTTTTACAGCCCAGCAGCAGTATCTGAGCCAAGCACCTTGCCGTGCATCTGGTGCGTCTGTGTGAGCTGCAGCACAGGCAGTCCTCGAAGCTGTGCTAGCTGGACTAAAGGTGCAGGATGGCTGCGCCGGGCACCTTCTAAACCCAGCGCTGATGGGTTCAGCTTGTGCCGGAGGCACTGCCTACGTAAATCAGGTTAAAAGCACATCTTTCATTGCACTGTGTTGTGTTTCACGTAGACCAGCCCTGAGAGAAATGATGAAATATTTTGCAAGTCCTTCTGTCACTGACCCTTGGTAAAGGGGGAGCAGAAAGTCTTTTGTTTTTGAAAGAGCTCTGTATGCAGGGAAGGAAGGGGCGATCACACGGTGTGTTCACATGATCATCATCAGATCTGGGTTTTATGCTCGTAAACCTTTCTTTGAACATGTCCTTTCACCTCTCAAGTGTTTAATTTCCCCTAGTATAAAACATACCTTTCTGTTGACAGGAATGTTGTGAAGCAATTTGTAGAGGTTTAAGTTTCTAAGGCCTGGCTTACATGTAAATGGTTTCTGCTATGGCCTGTGTTTAATGCCATGGCCTGTTGCCCATAGGGTGAAGAACGATCAGAAATTCCAGAGGTATTTCTGAAGCTAAGTTATACCAGCATGACGAAGGGGAAAGCTTAACATGGCAGTTTGCCTTGTAGCTGTAGGAAAGCCCAGGGCTGGAAGTATCTAGGAGCACCTAGAAGTGGTAGCCACAGTGTTGTCTGACTTGGACTTTCAGAACAGTTGCATGGCGTAGTTTCCTCATTCACACTGATCTTCATGCCTGTCTTCCTAGAGTAGCAGGGCATTTCACAGTCCTGTTTCTTTTGTGTTTTATAAAACCCAGCACAATCTTCATGTTTCAGGTAAATACATTGTAACAGAAGCATAAGTGCAAGAGGGACTTCAGGCTACGTGGAGACATTAACATCCATTGTGTTTAACTTTCTTTCCAGTAGCTTTGCTGACATATGTGCTGTGCCCTAACAAAAGCCGTGCCTGAGTTATATTCTATTTCTTCTTGCTTTAATTCTCCATGGAAGTAATTTTTTAGCTGAAGGTAAAACAAACCTCAGAGCTCCAGCAGCTTCCATGAAGTTGGGCCTGTGGGTATTGCCGGTGTTCAGAATTTCAGCCCAGCAATGTGTGGGAGAAAAATTATGTCAGTGACTTAAAATAATGGATTTTGAGTCTCTTTATCGTGTCATGCTGAAGCTGGATTTTTAGAAGTGAGCAGTTAGTTTTGTCAAATAGGTAATGCCCTAAAGCATTGCTATATCATGATATGGATCAGACAACTCAAGAAGAAAGGCAGTAGTTTTTTTTGAGGGCATGTGATTTAAGGGAGAGTAAGGAAAAAAGAATTTATTATGCCTTTGAAAATGTCTTTTACCCCTACAGTAAGACTGTGGCCAAAACATTTCAGAGTTGTATGTTAAAGCTGTATATTTTAAGGCATGGTCTTTTTGGATAACATGCATATTTGCTTTGAAAATCCAAGACCCAAAGATAACTGTAATTTTGTTTTGGATCAATATTTTGTGGGAGTATTGGAGGACGGGCAGAGTCAAGACTGTTCTGAAATGATTTAGACTTGTGCATAAGGAAGATTTTTCAGCTCTACCATTTCTTTTTTGTTAACGGTTTCAGTAGCTCAATATTCAGCATATTTTTAGTGGCCTGAAATGCAAAAACAGCATTTTCTGCATTCTGCACTCACTTTTAAACTGGGCAGAAAAGAGAGTCACACACACCTGTGAAGCTGATACGCAAAGTCTGTATTCTTAGCGAAACAATAATGTTTTGCCATTTAATCCAAGAAAGTTTCAAATGCCAAAATATAGAAGGTTCCTTATGTTCTTCCTAAGAACTGAAAGCTATCATCAAAAATGAATATGTTTATGCACATCTTGGAACAGTGAAATAAATACAATCATTAAAAACATCTGTACTTAATTTTTTTTACAAATATAGTTAGTTTCTGAATTCTAAAGAATGCTTAGCTGCACAGAATATTTGAATGAGCACTAAAAAGCCAATTTTACCTAGAAGAACATAAAGAAATAAATGATGTCTCAAATTAAAATAATAAAAAATGAAACATAGTTTAATAGCCCATTAAATATTGGCATTAAAAATAAAATTCTTAGGAAAATTCTCCTCAGTCTTTGAAAGAAAACTAGTGACTTTTCAGTCTGAAACAATTTTTCCACTGAAAGGAAAATGGAAGTTTGTAGTAGGATTCATAAAGGGTTTGATTACAATCTTAATGAAAGAAAAAGTATCAACTCTTGATAATAGTAGGAAAATGATGTTAACAGCTCCATTTTATAAAAGCAGCCTAATATTAAATAATGGTTGGGTAATGTTGAGTAGTCTGTTTAGTATTCAGAAAAATTAACATCTTCCTTCCCTAGGTGCAAGCACAATTGTCTACCCACTGATTGTAAGAACATCTGCCTATGTTGTATGTTCATTCCTCTATAGCAATTACGGACAATATAGGGACAAAAATACTAAAGACTAAGGGGAAAGAGGGCTCATCTTAGATTAAAATGCCTTCTCTTCTTTTCATTAAATGCCTTTGTATTCTAGGACCTTAGCTTTTCCCGTTGCTTTTGCTCAGTGTTTGTATCTCAGGACTATAAACTGCCCATCCCATTGCTGATGACTTTCAAGTGATAATCACTGAGTTACCATCTAAGTTTTGTGATTTGCTGAGATTTGCTGATGACTGATGGTAACGGCATTGAGGACCTTCTGTTCCCAACCCTCCTGTTTATATTGTCCATGGGAGAACAACATACGGTGCATCTACACTGCAATTACTATGGTGAATTCAGTTTGTGTAAAGTAGAATCATAGAATAGTTTGTTTTAGCCTACCTGTGTTGGTTATTGGTAGATGCAAAGGCATGGCAGCACAGAATCTGCTCAGGCCCCAAAGCCTGCCTGAAAATGCAATAAAGACTGTAGCAGTTAGTTCAGCCTAAATGCTGTCCTACCATTATGTCACTAGCAGCATCCAAACTGGGAGGTGTAAACCTGCCCTGATTGTATGTCTACATGAGCAGCAGTGAATTCAGCATAGATGTTTCTGTAATCACTGATTC
The DNA here is from genome assembly GCF_965638725.1 of Aptenodytes patagonicus. Taxonomy (NCBI): domain Eukaryota; kingdom Metazoa; phylum Chordata; class Aves; order Sphenisciformes; family Spheniscidae; genus Aptenodytes; species Aptenodytes patagonicus. The sequence continues at coordinate 152,479,740 of NC_134950.1, forward strand.
TTGAGCAGATCTGATATTGTATTCCTTTTCCAAATACTTTCCAATGGCTAGATAGCTTTTGAGCCATTTACAGAGCATTTAGCTGTGGCAGTGCCTCTCAGAGAGCTGGTGGAAATACAAACTTCAGTGGTATTTTTTTTCTTTCTTTTCTGCATTTTTTTTCTCTTCCATCTCATTCTGGGCTGCTAAATGTCTGCAAAGTGGATGCACCAATATATCTTGGGAGCCACCCAGCTAGAAAGCAGCTTGGCAGAAAAGGATCTGGGGGTCCTGGTGGACACCAAGTTGAACACGAGCCAGCAATGTGCCCCTGTGGCAAAGAAGGCCAATGGTATCCTGGGCTGCATTAGACAAAGTATTGCCAGCAGGTCAAGGGAGATGATCCTTCCCCTCTACTCGGCACTGGTGAGGCCACACCTGAAGTGCTGCGTCCAGTTCTGGGCTCCTCAGTACAAGAGAGACATGGACATACTGGAGAGAGTCCAACAAAGGGCCACAGGATGATTAACTCGGTTGGAGCATCTCTCCTATGAGGAAAGGCTGAGAGAGCTGGGACTGCTCAGCCTGGAGAAGAGAAGGCTCAGGGGGGCATCTCATCAATGTATAAAAGTACCTGAAGGGAGGGTGCAAAGAAGACGGAGCCAGGCTCTTTTCGGTGATGCTCAGTGAAGGGACCAGGGGCAATGGGCACCAACTGAAATGTGTGAGATTCCCCCTGAACATCAGGAAACAAGTTTTCAAGTTTTCACTGTGAGGGGGACCAAGCACTGGCAGAGGTTGCCCAGAGAGGTTGTGGAGTCTCCCTCCTTGGAGATATTCAAAAGCTGTCTGGACACCATCCTGGGCAACTGGCTGTAGGTGTCCCTGCTTGAGTGGGAGGGTTGGAGTAGATGACCTCCAGAAGTGCCTCAAACATTCTGTGATCTGCCATTTTAGTATCTGTTGACACCACTGCAGAAGCTATGCCTGCTCCATCTCTTGCAGATAGCAAGAGAGTAAGGGTGTTTCTTCCGGGCACAATGCAGTGTTGTACAGAGACACCTGAGATGGCTCAGAAAGAGCACAGTGTGCTGTCATCAATCCATGCCCAGGCAGGATATCTGTGCCTTGGGTAGGGACTGAATATGTAGGCTCAGCTGGGCTTACCAGTTCCTGTTTCCTCTGTATCCAAAGTAGTTTGGCTGAGCATTTGCTTCTGCATCTACTCTCTAGTGCTGTGGAACCCAGGAAGTTTCGTAGTTTGGCTGCAATCCTGTGGCAGCCTGTTTCCTGCTGTGCAGATCCTAATAAGCCTTCCCACCTCGGAGATGCTCATGAGAAGACCTTTTGGTGGTCTTTAGGATCCAGGCCCAGCATAGTCAGAGCTAATCAACCCTGTCAAGTCCAGTCTGATTTCTGCTGTTGATTGAGATGGCATTTCTCAGTGCTTCAGTCCTTGGAGGGCTTTGTAGCTTGGGATGGCGTGGGACTGGGCTCTAGCAAAGCTAATGAGTCACACTCATTGTGCAGTAGCGGCCAGTGGAGTACAGGCACCCGCTGGTTATGCGGGAGTCAGCATAGCCCTGGCAGGGCCATTACAGGCATCGTGGAAGAAGTACTTAGTATCCCTTCACTGAGTCCTTAGTCTATATTATCCGTGTTTTTTTCCATTATCGAGCATCTCACAGCCTCCCATTCCCTGAAAATAGAGAGTTAGCTATATCAGAACGGTGTCTTGAGTGAATAAGAATTTCCATAATTTGTAATTCAGCATCTAAGATTACTCATGTTTCTCCCCGAGTGCTAAGGATGACTATTAACACTCCTGTGAAACTGAAAGGATCCGAAATTGCTCTTGTTTTTGTGTGAGACCTCAGTTTTACTCCTGCTAGGAGTTTCACCTAGGGCTTTATACTATATAATGCCAGCAAATTGAATTGTGAACGTAAAATTACTAGTGCTAAAATGGAAATCTGTTTTTGGGGGATTTTGTCGGGTAAGTGTGAGGCTAAAATGCAAAATTTATGTTTAAGGAAAACTGGGTGATATAAAAGGATAAAGTTGTTCCTCAGCTGCTTTAAAAAAAAGTACCTTGTGATTTACCAACACCTTCCACTGCAGAGCAGAGTTGGCGTGTTTGGGATTTTCTGTTATCCTTCTTAAGGTAAACTTCTGATTTATCTAACTGAAGAACAGTGAAAATAGGCTTCTCAGCAAAGTGCAGTACTGGAGCAAGCATATTTATCAGGGCACAACCATATCACTGTTCCATGCTCTATTCCAACAGCGTGTTGAAAAGGAAAATGTTGTATGTGCTTTATGATTAAGGCACGTGAGTTGATTTTTCTCTACTCATTATGGGCTTGGTCTGTGTTCCCCATGGACTTTGAAGCCCAGATCATTTCTGTGCCACTTAAATATATGTAACTTGCTATTATATTTTGCTTGTAGGTGTTTTATATCTTCAGTATGGAGATGAAACAAAGCAGTTGAGAATGCCAAATGAAATCACAAGCACAGACACAATTCGTGCCCTTTTTGTAAGTGCCTTCCCCCAGCAGCTGACGATGAAAATGCTGGAATCGCCCAGTGTGGCCATTTACATCAAGGATGAGAGCAGAAACATATACTATGAATTGTGTGATGTGAGGTAAGTAAACATGGAATTACAGCTGTTGGGTTTGGTTGGGGTTTTTTTTGTAGTACACTTACAGAATAAAAAGGTGTGGAGTTGCTAAGTATCTGACAGATGGTGGCCTAGCACATAAAGGCATGTTCAGTGGTATCTGAGTAATATGGGAGGTTTGGTCTGACACTGCCTTCAGCTGTAGGTGCAATATCTGTTGCACAAGCCATTGATAAATGGCATACCTTGTTCAAATATTCATATAATACATGCAGGTTCACATATTTAATATTTTATTGAATTTTAACTGAGACATAAATATTTAAAATACGGAACACAAAATAAACATTTACAGAAAAACTGTTATTTTCTTTGCTGGCAGAGCAAAGCCTGATCCTTGTGAGCCTGAAGTTACAAATATGAACGTCACCGATGTCCTCACAACAGTGCCAATTATTCATCATCTAACACTGCTAAAGATCTGTGGCACTGGTGACCGCTGCTGCAGCAGCCCCACCACCTTCCTATTTTATGTCAGGATGCAGCAACTGATGCAGTCACTTCCCTTCACTAATCCAGAGCTTGGTCAATAAATGATCTGACTAACATCTGGGTGCATCTTTCTATCCTTTATTTTGTGGGAGTGCAGCTGCTTAATTAACCATGTTCCTTCAGTCCTAATCTGCTGTTCGAGCAGAAGGACCAGGTTCTCAGGGTCCCTAGAAAGTCCCAAATCATGTAGCAACAAAGCTCTGAGGCACACCTCAGACATGTTACACTCCATAAAACTGTGCAAGGAAATACGGTGAGCCTTTGCGCCATCCTTTTCATAGTAGTTACATGATAAAAAGGATGAACAGAGGAGCATAAGAAGATGAAGGAGAAGGCAGAGAATGTGTTTCCTCTCTGCCAGTCTACCACTAGTGCAGGAAAATGATGTGAAAGTTAGAGAAGTGTACTGTCCGCTGCTGCCTTGCTTCTTCTGGAGATCCTGTGCTTCTCCATATCATGTTGTAGTGAAAAGACCAAGTTGGAGCTTTTCTTGTCTTGCCACTTCCAGTTCCCCCATTCCTCTTCTTAGTCTTTGAACAGCACTGCACTCCATTTTCTCTCCTCTGTCTTGCTCTCCTCAGGCTGTCTACCCAGTGTCTTGTCATTAGCCAGCCTCTTGGATTTCAGTTTCTGTTTTTTTTATCTTCCTTGCTTTGCAGACTCCCACACCCCTGTTTGGCCACTGTAATGCCTATGTTAAGACCCATCTGATTTTTTGCATCATCATTCATCATGTGCTCAAGTTTCTTATACATCAAACAGTCTATTCACAAGATTGGATCAACTGATTAAATCAAGATACAGGTTACTATGTCTTTGTTGCCAAGCGCATTATTGCCATCATCTGGTCCATCGGCTCCTTCTCTCTCACTTTATCCCTCCATCTTCCCTTGAGTTTCAGACTAACAGTTTATGACTTCATCTCCTCCCTGCCCCTGAGAATGTGATTATCTTAATACCACTCCACCTTTTTTTCCCTTGCTCCCATTGCAGGCGTCACTCTGCCAACCTCAGGCCTGGCTCAGTCCCAACATCTGCTTCCTCTGTTCCTATGCCTGTATTGTAGAGCATTTCTAGAGGAAATCCCATGACCCAGCTGACTTCCTCCATAACAAAATTCCCTCCTTCAGTTCTTCCACCCTTCTCACTAAGGAAACCTCAGCAGTTCCAGCTTAATGGAGTCCAAAGCATGCACTACCAGCTGCATTTTCACCGCTTTTGAATAATTTATGCAACAGTTTCTACATTTCTGTTCCTTACTCTTCAGATCTTGCCAGTGTCTTCTCTCAGAGAACAGATGAAAAAAAGTATCATTTTTCTCTCCTTTGCTTGCCATGTCTTCCTTCAATTCTCTTCTTGCTTCCTTGTCTTAAACATGGGTGTTTTAGTCAACTCTTCAAGCTCTCCACCTCCCTCAGAGGCTGTCTCATGTTCCTCTGTGCCTTGCATCCCTTGCTTTGTCTGTTAACTTGCTACTCTATTAAAGTGCCTGCTCTTACGTTGCTAACATGTTTTTCTGCCTCCCAACAAAACTGTCCCTGAACACAACATACTTCCCACCCCATCACCTTTCTTTCTTGCACTGAGCAGTCACTACAACTGTTGGCTGGAGTTTTACTCTGTCCTAGACCCATTTCCAACCTGTCTGGGGTTTTATTCTTCTAATTCCAACTTGTCTTTTGTTCCCTGCTGTTCCATTGCAATTGTCAAAGTCAACAAATGGCCAGCTTTTGTGAACACCCTTTTTCTCTCAGATCTCTTATGTACTTTTAATGTTTTGTTCTTGAAACTTTGATCTCCCTTTGTTTCAATGGCTGTTCTTTCCTGATTTCTTCCTGTCTCTCTCCTCTCCTTTCAGGTATCATTTGAGAGGTTCTCTTCTCAAACATTGATTTTCTGTTGTGTTTTTTCAGGGCTTTGTCCTCCTTCCTTTTCGTTGTCTGTACATATCTCCGTCATCCCTGTGGATTAGTTGAATTATCATAGCTACCTGGGTGACTCTCCCATTTATTTTTCTGTCTCTCCTTTAGGATGGGATTCATCTGACCAAATGGAGATTTTTACATCCACATTTTGAGCTGGTTGTGATTAATCCTATAAAATTGTCTGATAAATTATACATGCCAGAGAACCTAGCTGTTGATGTCTTCCCTGTGAATGTCTGTAGTTGGATGACATGAATCCTACCTCTTCCGTCTAGACTAAAATCTTGATCTTCTCTTTTAATATAGTCTCACAGACCATTAGTTTCAGCCTAGCTTATGTTATCCTTCATTATGCCATCACACTCCTCCCCCTTTTCTTTCTTTCTTTTTTTTTTTTTTTTAACCACTGGGGACAAAGCACTATCTTCTACTTAAGCCCATAACCTGGTCCTTTTCTTAAAGTGGTTCAGGGCTCTACATCCAGTGTAGATTTCAGATTTTTTCTGCATAACATCCCTATGATGCAGCCTTTCCTTTCCCACCACGTAGTGAAAAAACATTCAGCAAATTCGTCAGCTTTTTAATAGCAACTGCTGTAATGGTCTTTTCTCGGCAGTTGGCACAGGTAATATCTTGTTCGCTCTTACCCATTCAAATGAAGCAACAAAGATCATTCTCCTAGTTTGACAAGCAGACTGCTTCACATGCATTTTTTTCATTTGTCCTCTGGCTGTATCTTTTCCATTTCATTAAATATAAACTACTTGTCTTCATTATGAGGGCTCCTCCAAGCCCACTTCAATGCTACTTTTAATTTCTTGTTCAGTACCAAGTGCCATCTGCTTCCACTTGGTGAATAATGCCAACTTTCATTCTACATGTCTTTAATTTTCAAACAAGTGCCTTCACGCTCTCTCTCAGGCAGCCCTCTAATGGGCGTGGAAGGCGTCCTCCGCAGACATCCGCAAAGCCACTGTGTTGGTCTCCTTCCAGTCCCACCTTCCCGCTCTCGCTGTTGCACTGCCTACTCAGAGCATGCCCGTGGTCCCAGGATCTGTTTATTGCTCCTCTGGCTGGAGAGACTATGGTCTTCTCGTTTCTTTTTGTTCCCTTATCTTTCTGCAGCTATCCTGTTGTCTGTTGTGTTTTCTATTCACCTTGTAGGCTGGTGAAGAGGTTGTATTCCTGGGGTGTTTATACAGCACACACAGATCAATGAGGCCTTTGAACATGCCAAGAGCATCTGGGAACTACAGTAATGCAAATAGTAATAACAAAAGTACAGTAATATATACCTGTTATCACTAATGTTTATCTTAGAATAGCAACATGAGGTGAAATAGAATTCACTTCAGAGATCAAATGCCTAGTATTTTGGTGCTTTGCCTTGCAGCAATGTTTTACTTTAAAAAGTGTCATGTTTCTACAAGAAGTATTTACAGAGAATGCTTTTAAAACAAACTCCACTTAGCTGAGGTACCACCTCATAGCCATCAGACAGAAAAGACAGCAGATAAAATTTATTTAAATGAATAATATACCGTTTCTTGAACTGAAGATGAGAGCGCTTGCTTTGTATCGAAAAGAACATATTTCCAAGTCTGAGGCAGAAAATGGTAACTGAGACTCCCAGTGCAAGTCTCAAAGTGAAAGGGTCACATTTGCAAGATGGAAAACAGTTTATGTTACCATAAATAATTGAAGAACTTGAACTTGCCGCAAGGTAGCTATTTTCCTATGCAGTCTACAAGTAAACACTCATAAATACTAAACTTCTCATCAGCCCCGCAGTTCTTAAACAGAAGGCACTGATCTGTCTCTTAAGCTGTGGGGTTTCTTTAATAACTACTTGACATCTACAACAGCAGCACAAGTTCTGACTAGCTACCCATTCAAAGCAATCACTGATAGTAATATGACATTGTAAGAAAGAAATTGGACCTGCCCAAGAATCCTTTCCTTCATTTTTAAATGATAATCCCAGTGATTAAGATCAGTTTACTAGACTTGTAGCTGCACCTGGAGGAAAGGAATTCAGTCACATGTGTAAGTAAATTCTCTAGAGATCGCTACTGGGAAATGAAAGGAATCGCAGCTTTGAAAGGATGTAAGTGGGCATAGATTGGAGGCTTTGCTGCTGATTAAATGTGAGCAAGAGATCAGCAGAACTCAGTGCAAAAAGGCATAAAATTATTGGAAGGTAGGTTTTGAAACAAAATAGAAAACTAACGTCATCTAGCTCTTTCCTAAACGCAGTAGTTTAAAAGTGGACTAATGAATGACAAAGTGTTGGGTCCTTATTAAACAAAAATACTCTCTTTGGGCTTTCCATCTAAACCATTTCTGTGGTAGCTTTCATCAAAACTTTTGCTTGTTTATTTGTTTTTGTAGTTCCTATTTTTTCCCTTAAAAACCTATCTTTTTTATAAAGTTTAGAGGAACGATTTATCTGCTACTGAATGTTTAGCTTTTGTGGAGTTTTTTTCAGGTTTGTGAACAAGCTGATAATTAGAATTGCCTCAAGAATAATTGCAGTTAGAAAGACTGCTTTTCTTTTGATAGTCTTACTGTTTAGAATAGCAAAAATTCACGTGGGCTGAGTACACAATAAAACATGTAAATATTAACTAAATCCTTTTGAGTGCCGTGTAAATGTTGAAGCTCTATTGTCTTCAAAGTGTTTTCACTCTATGGCAGGATCTTGAAAGAAACTTAACACTATCTAATTTTTATGGGTGTGGAGTTGTAGCAAAAGAATGATACTTCCCATGGGAAAGAGAATTAAAGTAGGCTTTTGTTTGTCTGTATGTGTCAAATTTATGGCATTTAGGTTTTTCTTATAGGTGGGCTGCAGACCTATATGTTTGTCTGTTGCCTGAAACTTTCAGGCAACAAAGCAAATAAAACTACTTTAATCTGTTATCATTGCTGATTCTTTTGATTCCAGGAACATTCAAGACCGATCTTTCCTTAAAGTTTACAACAAAGATCCTGCACATGCATTTAATCACACTTCCAGAGCTGTAAATGGAGATATAAGGGTAAGTACTAGTGCTGCATTTATACTCCTCTTTCCTCCAGCTTTTATGTTAAATGTTTAAATTCCTAACTGTAATATGTACACCACAATTCATAAAATCGAGGGTAAATGTGCGACACATATACAGAAGAGGGAACTGATAATGCTTACCATAATGTTTCTTAACTGCTTTGCTTTTTCCAATTACTTGCCCTGAGCATTATCTTTTTTTTTGTTCTTGTTTACTAGCATTAAAGCATGTGAATCAAAACATAGCCTTTAGTTACTTATTTCGGGACACAGACAGTGCTCAGAGTTTATACAACTTCTTATTTCATGTTTCCAAACCCTTTACAGCGAAGTACAGCATGGTGTTAGTTCATTCCAGCAAGGCTTCAGCATGGACTGGTTTGCAGTAGCTGAGCAGATGTACCTAGCTTGAAGTCTATTGAAACACTTTGTAAATGATCATTTCAAGTAAGAAATTCTGATAAAAACCCGTTGTGGTGTAAATGGTTTTGTCTTTTTCTAAAATTTTCTACCTGTACTGAACAAGAACAAGTATATTTGCATTTTCAAGTGAACATTTTGTCTTGGGAAACTATAGCAAAGGCATTTGAAACGTATTCGATTTCTCTCTGTTACTGTCTATCTTTTGCTGGACTGTAATCTCCCACCTTGATGCCAAGAGGGCAGGAGATGTGGCTGTGCGGCACCTCTTCCACCATGTTACTCACAGCTATCGTTGCAGCAGGGGGTGGTGGTGGTGAGATTACACAACCTCATCTCCTCCCCACCCATCCTAGGTCTGTCCCCAGGAAGCAGTGCAACCAAATGAGCTTGATGGGGCCAGAAGGGAATGCCACTACTGTCCTACCTGCTTTGTGGCTTTTATGTGTGCTCCAAAGCTGATGGAACTGCGCAGAAAATTTCCTGTGAAGTGATTGCTTAATTGTACATTTGCTTCTTGGTTTCATTAGCAATTCTGAGCGTGTCACACTGCTTTATTATTAATATTTCATGTAAGTACTTCTGCTGTTTCCACAGTTTGGGGCCTCATTATTTTAGAAAGATTGCAATAGTTTATTTACAGGCACTATTCTCAACCACCTCTCATTTATGTACTTCAATTATAAAATGGTCCGTTTGATAGGTCAGAAATCTAATTACTTGGTTATTCACACTGCTGCACACACAACATGAGAGAGCAAATAGATGTGCTTCAAAGGACTGATGTGATAGTTTTTAGTGTCTTCTTTAAGGTCCTGAAATTCTTCAGTTCTAGTTATATTCCTGTAGCAGTAACTGGGTGTATCTCATTCATATTCGAAGGCATGACATACTATCATTGTGCATTATGACGTTAACTCATGTAACAGTTTCACTGTAGCTTTATAAAGTTATGCTATACTGTTCTTGTTCCATGTGCAGTGGATGCTGAACGTACCTACTGTGGCTTTATTTGCGTGCTCTAGACCTGTTTTCAGATATGGTTAACTACTGTGCTAGCTACATATATTCAAAACTAAAGATTACTTCTTTGGCCCTCTTCCAGGCATTTACTGCCTAACAGAGTTGTTCTGAACACAGGTGCTGCTTCTGTTCAAAAACTGTAATAATTTGTATTGCTTATTTTAAAATACTGTGTTGTACAACAGATATGCACACTTTACGCCTCCTGATTATGGCTGAGTTATCTCTCTTTGGCCATAACTCAAAAATAATGGTGACACAGTGATGATCTTTGCAGAAGTGGTGGTTTCATGGTAGAATACTGTATTTTGCTCTGCTGAAATGCCAAAGATGCCATTTTGAAATTCTGCGCATCCAACAAAACAGCTATTTTCTCATTTGGCTTTTCCTTTGCATTGGCAAATTTCTCGTCTTTCTGGTCTGAGAGGTGAAGTCAGAGCCAGGATGTTCATAGGGGCTTTGTGGAGAAACATGCAAAAAGTCTTCCCTTTGATCTATGTGAACTTCTGCACTTCAAAGTTACGAGCATGGAAACAAGTCATTTCTTGAGCTCCGGAAATAATGAAACCTGTTTGTCTAAGGATCTGTGTTTTCTGTTTGGGTTCTTCCTTGTGCAGCAACGCTCAGATCCTAACTGAGGCTTTTCCCAAAGTAGTGGGATTTAATAATGCTCTCTCCGATCCTCATCCTCTGGAGTCTAAAAAGCTGGAGCACACACTGCAACTTTTCCTCTATTCGGCAGAAGTACTGTAGGACCTTCTTGCAAATCTCTAACTTGGCAAAATTTGTGGGGACATAGTAGTCTAATGGTTTCTACCCTTTGGTTAAATCTGGTTGAAATTTGCCTGCAGATTCACAGGTTATTAGGTCAGGGGAGACAACCACCAAAAAGCAGATGGATTATACATCCCTCTTTCCTTAGCAAACCAGATTAAAGGGCATGGAAATGCGGAGGGAGTAAGTGAGAAACATGTACATTTTATGTACTGGTATTGCATGGTACCCAAAAGATTGTGGAAAAAGCTTTGCTTCTCATCTCTTCTTTGTGTTTGTGCATCTTTGCACTGGGTAAATTGATGTTCTTCAATTTCATGTGATATGAGAGTGCTAAATTCACTACAGTGGGAAGTAGGGAGTAACTCTTGTAAGCACTGTGCTCCACATCATGGTTAACTGTTTCAAAAAGCCTACAGAAAAGCAGCTTATTGTCAGACTGGTTGAAAGAACAATATTTAGAATATCATGAATTAGCCGTTGTAAGTACATTTTTCCATGGTGATACTGTGAGTGTGGTTGTATCTCCTGCCATATGTGAGTTAAAGCCTTGTTTTTTTGAGGTTTGGGAAAGTTTTGCCTTACAGATTTTTCTACTGTTCGCCTTCTTGTCCCTTTGGAACCTTTATCCCTGGGTTTGATGATGTTCAGGCTTCTATTCATGTGATTTATAATCATTTCCATGTAACAGACCCAAAATAATCTCAGAAAATAATGTTAGCTGCCAGCTTGGACACCTGTTTTAACTACCAAACAGATGTGAGACCTGTATAAGAATTGGCAGTAACACTTGAAGTATTAAGTATTACCCATATGGACAAGAAGACTTAGAAAGTGCAAGAGGAATGTGGGATCTGTGAGTTTCAGATCTCCTATCAAACCACTCAGCTTTCATGTCCACTAATTCTAATTTTCCTGGTCTTCTTTCTGTTTCCTGCATTTTTCTGAATGGGTTGTGTTTGAGAAAAGGGGTTTTGCTTGGGGTCTAAGCAAGTTCTAAAGGACAGTTTCTCCTGAAATCCTTGAGTGCCTTACTTGCTTACTGATACTGTGCTGTGACCATTTAGATCTTGAAGAGCGTGGTTTGTTTGACAGGTCTGCCATGTTGAATGCTATTCAAGCAAGAGGTAGCTACATAATGCCGTCTCACTGAATATTTGTGTTTGTACTCTTCCTTTTTTTATTATTCCTTTCCCAAAATGTATGCTGAAAATCTGTAGCAGCTGTTTTCTTTGGAGAAATGTATTTTCACATTGCTGCATTTCATTCATTTATAACTTAGCCTGAGCTTGTAACATGTTTAGATGATCTTTTTATTCTCTCTGGCATTGTTTTGAATTCCAGTGCAAATGTACACAGCCATGCTGGTCTGTGCTGTTAGAATTAATGTTTGTCATTTGCATAGATTCGAAGAGGAAGACTCGGTGTGGGGTCTAGGTTGCCTCTCTTCTCAACTTTAGTGGTGGTGTATAGATTCAACATCAATAGATGACACTAAAGAACTGACAGCAGATTTTCGTATGTTGCTGAACAAATTGAATTTCTTTGGAAGCATCACAGCTCCTTTTATCCTGGGTTGTTGCTGTGAGCCCTGGTGACTCCAAGCAGAAGTAATTCCCCCACTGAATGTGCACAGCGTATTTTCTGTCTTCATTCCCTACACCCTCCTTTTATGGAGTGTCTAAAAGGGGAAGAATCCTAAATTATAATCTCTCCTTTCTGTCATTGCAACTTGTCTGCATTTCTGGTGGCACAGTTGGATACTAGTAATGTTGGTTTATGCAGTGGTTTGTTTTGGGCTTCATCTGTCTGCCAATTTTGAGAATCAGGAGGGAATTTTTACTTCATAACAAACTGGTGGCTATTTTGCTTGGCAATCTTTCTCTTCCCAACCACCTGCCGTAAAGTCTGTGGGTGACACTTTGTTTTAAAATGTCCTAGACCCTATGGTTTTGCTTAATTCCCTGACTTGCATAAGACCTTAGCAGGTCAGCGCTATATCCCAGACCTCTGCTGGGTGGGTGAGGCCAGAATATCCAAAGAATGCTTGTTGTGGTTGCTGTTGTATTGAGGTACACTTTGAGGTGTTTTGAATATTTTTAGAGACTGTTTCTCCAAGAAAGAACAATTACTGCAAGTTGAGTCAGAGCTGATTTGGGGGAGCAGGGGGTACCTGGAAACTCCACATTTTCTGGGAGTTAGAATGGCAAAAAGGTGATGATGTTCCTGGCAGTGATGGGGGTTTGGGCTGCCCAGATGAGAGGAGATCAGTTAAAATGAGTTGTCCAGTAAAATGAGACAGACATTTGATAAGGTGGGTAAACTGTTGTGCTGAATAGCTTTTATTACTGAAATTGCGCAACAGCAAATTTTCATTTTTCCCCTGAAAGTACCTGGCTAGCTGGTTGCTAACATTTTAACTCTCTAGAGTTAGATGCAATTTGTGAACTTAAAAAAACCCTACAAGTGCTGAAAACCCTCAAACAACTCCCCAGGAATTTAAAGCATCCAAGGAGCCTGAAATTCAGTGCTGGTTTGCAGGAAAGATAGAGAGATAATAAAAGCGGGATCATCCTGCTGGTACCTGTAAACATACGTGCAGCTTCTTTGAGATGTTTAACTTCTTTTCATTGGATTGTTTGTGATCTTAACATCAATAAACATAAAAGCTGCAAATGCTGCCAAAATTACATTTGTTCATTGCATACTATGGCTAAAAAAAATAACAGCTCCTTGAACTACGTAGAGGTATTTAGGACAAAAGTATTTATTGGAAAAGAATTCAAGCAATAAATTGAGTGAATGCATTTTAGTGCTAGGGTGCCTATAGGACAGCATTTATATAAGTTGCCATGTGTTTGCCTTGCTGATCCTATTACTATAAAACTTTGTTTTCTTTTGGGAAGAAAAAGAAAAAAGAAAAAGCAAACGCTAATACTTCTATTATCTGATAGAGACCTTCCAAATGATACAAATCTCATCTTTCCTGCTGTTTTGCTGTCTGCTTTTTCTAACGCTCTTTTTGTCATTGAGAGGTTATGACAACATGAGCCATATTGTATTTATAAACATCACGTGTTTCCTTGATATGACTTGCAGTGTCTGCCAAACAGAACACATGGAAGAAACATTTCTCCTTAGCTCAGCATTGGTTTTGGTTATACTGATTTCCGGGACAGAAAAAATGCCTTCCTTACTGAGATTTAACTTTCATACAGTAGAAAGAAAGCCTCTGAGTGTCCATGAAATCGTTTGAACAGAGACGCTGCAGCTCTTTTAGCCCACATACTTTGTCTGAGGAAAAGAGAAAAAGTGGTTTATTTTAAAGAGAAGATGTAATGGCATGTATTGCTGAAACTAATTCTAAATTAAAATACCTGCCAAAGTCATCTAGAAACGGAACTCACCAAGAGATGTAAGGTAAGAAGATGCTTATAAATAATGAAAGATATCTAATTTCTTTTCTTCTTCTTTTTTTTTTCAAACTAAAAGATATTTTCAGATTAAGTGGGTATTTAAATGAGAACAATGAAAACTGTTTCTTCTTCCTTGAGCCGTATGAGAAAATAAATGTTTCATTGCTCTCTAAATCACCAAACTCTACTCTCAGATTTTATGTCTAGTTTCAAACCTACATATTAAACATAAACAGTTATTTTCCAACTTGCCATTACAAATTTTGCTAAGATTTGAGCAAAATATATAAAAGAAGTCTCTGATGTTCTGGGGTTTTTTTGCTGATATGGATTTTACTACTTTTGCTTTGAGTGGGTTGTCAGTAGTTGCCAATTATTTATGCAACTACAGAGCTGCAGACACTGAGAAGTAGCTGCATCAAATCAGACTGTGATGAAAGACTGTAAATGTACCTGTTCTCTTTCATTCATACGTCCTTTGATATACAATACCTACTGCTGTATAAAGCCTAAGTTAGTGGGAAAGTGGATAGAATTTTAAGGGGAAAATCATGTTTTTATTTTAGCTACACATAAAACAATATATAAATTTCAAATGTTATCTGGCAAGAAGTTGGTCTGTTTAAAGATACAGGTCCTGTGTTATAGCTGGATAGATACTGCATTGTGGCTTTTTTAATACGATGGCTATGTGCTTTGGTGTATTATATTTATTTCGCAAACATCGTGTATAAGGAATATAACCGTGTAGATCCTATTACTATACCAACATTTTAAAAGATATCTTTTTTTTTTAAATTTTCAAATAATGAGGATGGATTTTAAGTTTATATCAAGCTGGCTGATGAAAGAAAGTGTCATGTTCTTGATATTAAACTGTTCAAGGAACATGAGCTTGCCGCACCCATGCAGTAATCTTCCAGTTAGTCTAAGAGGAGTGTCATAGGGTAGATATCACAAACCAGTTACCTGGAAACTCCCAGAGAGTTTCGTCTGTGGAAACAAATGAACTTGCAACCACAATACAGTTGTTTTAGTGGAATTTTTAGGGAGAGAGTTCTTTATTTCCTACTAACAGGCCTGTATTCAAGCTAGCCTGCCTTTCATGTTGAGGTTTGCTTCGAGCTTGCCCTGGAGCTGATGAAGTTACTTAATGACAACATATGATCCGTCTTGCGTGAAGTTCTTTTCAGCCCTTCATTAAAATTAGAAGTCTTATCTCTCACATAAGTCTGAGGTTCTCAGACAAAACTTTCACTGCCTTCACTGGGAGCTTGCCCTGAATAAAAACATAAGGATTAGATTTGAGTCCATTTTTATTGTCTACTAGTTTCTGGTTTTATTCTTATTTCACCTCTTTTTACATAATGTTTCCTTGTTCCAATTCTTTAGATGTTTTACTCTTTCTTTTTTTTTTTATCACTGGCCTTGCTTTTAGTAAGAACAATTTGCGCTAATTTGGCTGTTTGTTTACTTGAAATTCCTATGTAGCTGGCAGAGTCAGATGTTGCCAGAGCTCCCTAAACACATTGACAGATAATAAAAATGCTCATGGCTGTGACCTCCCTTATTAGGAGGGGCGGTCCTCCTTTACCTCCTTTGTAAACCAAGTAGCTTATCTGGTTTGCTGGAGTCCCATAAGCCAAAGTCCAACCAAGCTTTATGACTTCCAGTTAGCTTTCCGAATGAGCTGTTACTCGAACAGGGGTTAAAAATCACTTTGTGGAGGTGGATGTACTGCAGTTCCTAGAACCCAAGTAAAATTAGAAGCAATGTTTTTTTCTTCTTCAAACCTGCCATTCGCTTGTCATTTAGGACCTTAGCTTTCCCAAGAAGTTTTTCACAAATCCAGAATGTGATCCTTCATGATCATGACCCAAATTCTCTGCTTTCCACTGAGTCTTCACTTCAGTATATTATTAGTTACCTGTCTCCAGATAAGCCTAATGAATACTAAAGAGAATTCTGTCCCCATCTTCCTTTTAACAAAGAGGAGTTAACCAGTACCTGGTGTCTAGGAGAACACAGCTACATATCTGAGGACCTTGATTCTTCTCCATGTTGGATCATACTTTTTCTAATAAGGGCCCTGGAAAACTAATCAGACTTCTGAAAATATGAGCAGTAAAAATATCTTTTCTTGGATACATGTGAGATCTGGGGTTAAAAAAAGCCTCAGCTGGCAAAAGCAAGACAGTTGCAAATATCAGCAGGCAACAGGACTCCATGAGAAATGATGTGATGCTGAAATTATTTTTTGTGTGAATATATGCCTTTCTTACATCATTGCAAATTAGGACTCCATGTGACTAAGTGAAAAGACCGAAAAGGTGTGTTGGGTAAAGGGCTAGTCCCTCAGTCACTTACTATTTACTGTAGATAGCTTGACCTTAGGATAAACTAGGTTGTTTACTTCAGTCATGCTGACCAATTTGTGTATTTTTTTTGATAGAAGGAAGTAAAGTGAAAAGAAAATGTAGGGCTCCAACAGTATAGGAAGAAGTTTGTGATCTAAGAAGACTCTTAATTGAGGCACTGATAGCTCCTCTAATGTTGCAAAAGATGTATTTACAAATGCAAATACTGCTGGGCCATATAGGTATGAGATGCAGTGCAGCTTAGACACTTACATTGCAAAATCCAGGTGTATATAAGGCTTCCATGACCATTTCTCCTGCCGATAGCGCTGACTCCAAAACTCAATGCAGCAACTTATTTCTTCTGATTTGCTGTGTCCTTATATTGGAAGAAATAGCTGGCTACAGGTGTAAATATGCTGCTTAGGTCTTTTAACTATCAATCAGCTCTGTTTTATAACATTTTAATATTATTTACGTCCTAACCTATTCTATATATCTGTAATAGAAATTGTGTTTTGACTCAGTTGTTCGCTAATGCCAGATGAGACCAAGGGTTATGCTTTCCTTTATGTTCGTTTAGCAACTGTTGTTCAGTTTTATTTGGCTTCAGCGCAGTGAGAAGAGATACAAATATGGAACAAAAATAAGAGCTGAGTCGTTAGTACAGCGAGTCAGAAAGCCATGCATTTACTTTGATTTATGAGTACAGTTACTAACAGTATTTCTTTTTTTAAAGAGCAGAAATCTGATATACAACATATTTAAACCAAATAAAAATGCTGATCTGTACCAGAACTGTACGTGTTTGAAACTATTCCTTTTTTGGAAAAGAAAGGGCTGACCCCATCAGTTCAGTGGTGCCCTGAGGAAGTGCTGAAATTGAGACTGGTCTGAAGGGTTTGGCTCCCTGCGTTGGTGGTGGCTGTCTATGTTATGTACATGATGTGCTTGATCTCTTCAAGGAGAATGGGGAGGGGGGGAGGAAATGCTTGCTACATCTTCATGAATTACATGACTCCTGTTTGTTCTCAGAAAATTCTACCTAAAAAGCAGCTGTGGAGGAGCAAAAGAAACAAACAGTTGGTTTGAAAGCAAAAGAAACAGTTGGTTCGAATGCAGCACTAGTTATGAGGGGTGTCACAATGTTAACTTTAAAAAAAAAAACAGTAACAGCTTTTATATGTTCAGTCCAAACAGTCTAATAGCTTATGGGATGGGTGGGCCATGCTACACTGATGAGATAAATGTGGATATTGGCAGACCAATGATGTAATTATGTAAATCCGACCTTTTTAGGATTGAAATGTGTTATGTTTCAGTGTGTTTATATTTTTGTCATTTGTGATAACACCCTGAAAAATCTTGGCTGAAATGCCAAGAGGTTTCTTAGTGTACTCACCATGCTATTCTGTCTGGAAAGTACGCGAAGGAAGCATAGGAAAATCAAGCATGAGAGATTTATTAGCGTCTCTCTGCTTAATTGGATAATTTTAACAATTTTTTTTAACTCTCACATTCCATTTGTTTGTAGGAAATGAAATACACTCATAAATATGCAGAAGTTAGTGCCTGCTAGGTTCACTGATCTGGATGTTTGTCTTGCCAATCAGGAATAAAGTAATACAGACTGGTAGCAGGGAGATAGCTCAAACAATGAAATGTTGCTGGGGGAATAAACCTCCACACAGAGGTACTGTGATTTCAGTCAGGCCGATGCAAAACATGCTGCATCTCATGCATCATTTTGCTCAGATTGCCTAAGCGTGGCTAGACTGGAAGCTCTCATGGGACTGCTCTGGGTCAGGCTCTACATGGCCTTGTGCTCCCTTCCCTTCCAAGCAGAGTTCACCCAGTGTGTCGCCAAAGTTGTCTCATTGACAGCTAATCTGTCATCATGACAACTAGGGAGTGTCAACAGGTTCAGTACAGGTGTAACCAGGCCAGTCCAAATACAGAGCCTGCTCCTCTAGCTAGATTTAAACTGATGCACGTTGTAAGCTCAACATTTTATGGCAAGAAGTGTAAGATTGCTTTCCTCTTATCTTTCTGTTGGATTCTTGTTTTACACCTGAAAAAAGGTAGTCTTAGTCTAGGAATGGGAAGGGCTGTTGGACATTATGATGGCCAAAGAGCTTCTGATGTGCAGGTGTGCTTGGGGTCATAAGTCTGTGTGGTCAGGGGGTTGATAACGCGATGGAATTGATATGGGAAAAAGTTTTCTGAGAAGTAAGAGCTGCACACACATGTGCGTGCACACACATACGACATGTCTCACCGCTTGTCAGAGCTTGGTGGTGATTTCATCAAACCAGAATTTCTGTTGTCCCCCACTAACGACCAGACGTGTACAAAGGGCAACAGCCACCTCAGCGTTATCTCTCAGCACTCAGTCCCACTGCACGTCAAGTCTTGGAGATGCTGCACTAAGGCCTGACTTGTAGAGAGGTGTTATTTTCTGCAATGTCTGAAGAAGATGAAGCTGTTTTGAACCTTAACTACATCTTCAGTGGGAATGGATGAACTAAGTGCTAGGTTTCAAAAGCCATTTGTAGTTTTACAGTGCATCTCAAATACCTTTGCTTTGAATATGAAAGTGGATTGCAAAGGCAAGTGATGGTTGTAGCTTCTTTGCCCATGTCCTCAAGCATTCATGGGTTGCTCCAGCCGGCATTTACCTGGAGTGCTCTGCTCACTTCTTTCCTAAAAAACAGCTTCATGTTCTGACCACCCCTGCCAAAAACCCCACAAACCTTCAGAATATTAACCCAAATTAAAGAAGCTTATGTTGCATGTGTTTTCTTCTTTCTCTTCCCTCTTCTCCTTCCTTTCTTCCTTTCTCCCTCTCCCTCCCATGCCTGCTATGCTAGGCTACAGCATTGTAATAACAAGGACTAATGCAAAATCTTCTAGCCTTGAAGAAAATTTGCATTAGTTCATGTCTTTCCACTCTCATTCTGTTTTCTCATTCTGTCATTGAATTTTTTTTTAATTTTCTTTCATATGCTATAGTCTCTTTAACTCCTCTTTATCTCATTAGTTCCTCACCTCCTAGCTTAAGTCTTCTATTTTTGTTTCTTTGTTATTTATTATCCCTTTCTTGTTTCCCTATTTAGTTCTCAGCACTCCATCTCCAATGTTACCCTCTTTCATCTCTGACCTCTCTCACAAACTCCTATTACTGTCCTTTACCCTGTCTCATTCCCTTTTTGTTTTGTCTTTTTTCCTCTTTCTTCTGTAGTTTTACACTCATAATTCCCTATTATCTTCCCATATAATTCTTCTTTACCTACTCTGTCTCTTCCCAGTGTCATAGAGTCATAGAATCCTTTAGGTTGGAAAAGACCTTTAAGATCACCGAGTCGAAGTCATGAGTTATGTATTAGTTAAATATTTGCAACATATGACTCTTGCTATTTTTTATTAGTATTTCTTAATATGTAATATTTTATTACATATGGACTAAGCAGGAAAAATTTCATGCTACAAACTCAGTCCTCTACATTTAGCCTTTAAAAAGTTTAGGCATAAGTAAACATGCTAATGGTAGAACAGAGGAAGAGGAAAATGAAAAGTGGAGGTGCTTCTATATTGGTCTGTTGATAAATAAATAATGTTTATTACCAGCTTCAGGCTAGAGACACTTAATTCTTAGCTCAATCAAACAGGAACCACAGGCCAGGTTGGATCCACCAAGGTGCATCACAGCGAAGTCCATTGCATGGACTAGCAAGCAGCAGCTGGAATGAAGCTGCCGTTATCCCTTCTAGTTATAGTATCTCAGCTTGACTTATAAAGAAGAAAATAAAGGGAAAAAATAGGATGAAAACCAGAGCAGAGAGTGAGCTAAATGAAAAGACATATGGGCAGACTCACTATAGAGAATTAGGAAAAAAGTCTAATCCTTATAAGCTTGGGGTAGAAATTGCCGCCACTGCAGTCAGTGGCGAGAGGTTGGGAACACCAAAGGGCAGCTTGTCCCACCCAGCTGTAGGGGAGAATGAGCTGACTCTGGAGGGTGCCTGGCTGACTGTCTTTTAATGCAACATTAGGTGAGACAAATCCTCAATACAAAGCAACTAATAGTGCCCTCTTAACTTTTGAGAGGTGCTTAACGCATGTATGTCTGCGATACATACTGTGATACTTTCCTATAGCGAGGAAAATGTCTTTGTTTAAATCAGTACAGAAATGAAGGGGAAGCATGAGGTTTAAATTACAGGGTAGAGAGACAGACTGCAGACCTGACGTAATAGTTCAGTTTTGCAGAACCTTCTTCATGCGACTCCAGTGAGAGTTGGCTATATTTGCTCTAGTAAACTTAAAATAAGTTTTGAGAGGCTTATAGAGTTTCCAGCACAGGATTTCCCACTTGTACTTGCTTGCCTTTAATTTTTTAAATCCCTAAAAATCTAAAATTCCTGATTATTTTGATCTGCCATCACCAAAGGATAGGCCGAAAATGTACTGCTGGTATGCAAAACATATATGTATCTATGTATGTATACATAATGTTAATATATGTGTTACAATGAAGCACTGTTCTCTTGGAGCTCAGATGCTCACTTGCGTGCTGGTTCAAAGGCTTCGTGAACAGGTTGCTCCACGCTGCAAGCACCAGCTGTTCTACCAAGTGTGCTTCTTTGCCAGCAGTGAAGCCGTAGAGCTGCCTGTCCCCTTTATAGTGGTTCATTCTAGCTAGTAGTTATGCGCTCTGTGTTGTGGGAGGGCCTTTTGTTTGTTCGTTTGCATGGTTTTTTAAGAACTGGGGAGTTTGGAATAAGCATAAGAGAACTTTATGGTACTTGTGTCTACCCCAAGGCATATCTGTTTCACTGCATGCCTTCAGAATTAGTAAACAGAGGGAATAACAAACAATATGTATGTTTAGGAGAAGATAGTGTAGTCTGTACATAATCTCAAATCCAGTATGTGTCAGGCAGCCAGAACTGTTCTGTTCCCTCCCTGTTTGTTTAGCTTGGCCTCTCAAATTCAAAGGGCTTCTGCAGGATTTTCAGTCTTCAGGGAAACACCACACACATCCTTGTAGGTATAAATATGGGCAGTGGGCTGGAGAGCTGATGTGGGAAAGTTGAGGCCAATTTGAGAGTTATTCAGGGTCATGGAGAGCAGTGTGGAGTGCAGGGTGGCACCGGCACAGCCTGGCTGGGTGCGAGGGTGTGTGTCACCTCGGTGCCTTTGTGAAGGACAGCAACTTGGGGTCTGCGTTCTGCTCCCCCATTTTTGCCATGGAGAAGCAGCTGAGACTGAGATCAGGATTGGATATGACCTCTTTTTTCTTCCTCTGCTGAATGTTTGGAGGCAAAGCTAGGGGACAGTCTCTCTCCTTTCATTGCAGAAAGTGGATAACTACACAGAGGTTTCTGTCATGGTGCTTGCCTAAGGAGAGGGAAGAAAGATGCTGATGGTGGTTCTCCAGCTGCTTTCAAGAGTCTTGTGTATCAGAGGCTGCAGATTTAGGAGATCCTGCAGACAGCTCCATACATAGGTCTTTGTCCTCCTACACTGTTGGTTTCTTGGATCAGAATTAGAAGCTGGAT
Source organism: Aptenodytes patagonicus (assembly GCF_965638725.1). Lineage (NCBI taxonomy): Eukaryota > Metazoa > Chordata > Aves > Sphenisciformes > Spheniscidae > Aptenodytes > Aptenodytes patagonicus. The sequence continues at coordinate 152,501,422 of NC_134950.1, forward strand.
AGGCTATAGGACTGGTGAGGTGGCATGAGACTTTCCTTGGCAAAAAAACCACCCCCCAAAAACCCAAACCCAACCCCCAAAAAACCAGGAGAAAATACTTCTTTTATAATACAGCTGTAAAAGCCATCATCAGCAAACTCTCTTCCCATTTGGATTCTGCTGAACTGAACTAACTTGTTGCATTTAAGCAAAACCCTATTGACTCCATCACAAGCTTTGCTCCAGAGTGCCGAGAACGAAACCAAGTCCTGAGTTAGTGACAAGCAATCCAGCCTGTAAGTGCTTCCCTGTTTTCTGTCAAGGAAATGGTTGTTTCCAGCAGTACAAGGCATTAACTGCTTAATTATTTCCATCCATGAAAGTATTATTAAGTGAATAGGAACTAAAAGAGCTGTTATCAGGAACAGAAAGAACTTTGATCAGCAGTCAAGCAATAAGTTACATCTATGCCACACGTGTATACCCCACAGTAAACTTCAAAATATTCTCTGGCTTTATAATTGTGACTCTAACATTTTTTCCACTTGAAAATGAGGGAAGCAAACAGAAAATAAATGAACGTGATGGGCAAATTGATGGAAAGGTCCAACAGATCAACAGTGTTAATAAGGTAGAAGAAGGTAGGGTGACTGGCGATTTAGCTCAGTGGTAACTTGGGCCTATCATTAACATAGGCATTAACATTGATTTTAAAGTAATAAGCTAACCTAAACTTCCAGGCTTGATCTTAGCAAAGCATAGGGTGTTGCGCCTCTTAGGGGCATGGCCTTTGTTTATACAGGGGGGTAAACTGAAAAGGAACTCTAGTTCTGTACAGTACATTATAAACAAATATATGGCAAGTAATTAAACATGGGATAATACATGGCAAGTTAGACAAAGCTTGAGGGCTCTGATAAAGTAACTGAAATGGAAAGTGATGCTTGAATGGTTTGTATGCGTTGTTAGAACCTACAAATTAAATTACAGCCTTGGTAATGATATATCTGTGCAATATTTATGATGTTGTGCCTAGTGTATTTTAAAATTAAAAGAAGATTCATTCCTCTCATGAAAAACTTCTCGTATGCATCATATGTACTTGAAGACTCTTGCATATAGTGCCAGATGTATGGAGGACTAGTTATATTATGTCTGATGTTCTGGGGTATACTTTATCATGCTAGAGTCCAATTACTGAAAATGTGCATCCTACCAGCTTTTTTATCCTGCGTATTAGCATAATAATGTGATTTCTCACTGCAGGTTTGTTAGCCTGTAAGGAAGAACGTGGATGGAAGAATATACTCTGCAACTGTTGGAAAGCATGTGTGGCATGAAAGTGTACTGGGATAATTTGCTTGTACTTTTTACTCTTGATGTTTTTGAGTCTGGTTGGTCAGCAGACCTAAACAGCTTTTTAACTAGGTCAAGTATATACATCCATTCATTAAAAGGGGATGCTTGACTGGTTAGTTAAACCTGCCAAATATAAACCAGATGCCTCAATGGTAAATACTGCTTTACTCCTATACTGCAAGAAACAAGCCTTGACTGATTAAATTTGAAATAAAAATAAATAGGTTTAACATTGTTTCTGTGCCATAATAATACTTTGTTATAGTTCTAGTGCAAATATTTAATAAAAATAGTATTTTAAAATATTTTATGGTGAAACTGAAAACTAAACATTTAAGACAAAATGAACATTTTTTACGTTTCTGAAAAGACTGTTTATATTACACTACATATAAATTTTGTGAAATTCTGGTCAAGACGAATAATGGCATACAAATTTACAATGTACATTACAAATCAGAACACACAGCATCTGTCTACCAAGCTGGAGGAGTCCTCTGCTGTTGGGCTGGGTGTAGTAAGGGGTGGAACACCTGGATTTTTAGTTTTGGCTACCAGATCTGCTCTGATCTTTGTCCTGTTACTTAAATGCTTTGTGTCAGATTGCCCTTTGGTAGCGGAAATGAATGATGCCTCCCTCACTAATGGCTGAGAGACTGAGAGCAGTATGGTGAAATGGAAACGTTACTCCAGTAAGGTCCCATTATAACTGGTTCTTTACAGCAATATTAGCTCATGGTCACGGGCTTAAATTGTATTTTGATTCTTTTGAATGCCAGTCATGATGATATAGGCAATTTTTTACTTGCATAAAAATAAAAACAAGCAAAAAAAATCCCAAACCAACATCAAAAAAACCATCCCCCCCAACCCAGAAGATAACTGCAGGACTGGAAAGTGCTCGTGTCATGAGATTTTCCCCTATGATATTTGAGTGCCGTCTCTTTTAAACTGTAAATACTGTATTTTTCAGAAGACATTTTCTATATTCTATGGTCTTTTGGGGTGAGGGGATGGAAGGGAGGGAAGCACCTTTTCTGTTCTAAATTTTTTTTGACATTTGCCTTCTCTATTGTGCCCTTTTTTTAAAAAGAAAAAAATATGTAATCATAATGGCTAGTGTGGTGTGCTGCAGAGATAATGAGATTGATTTATGGGGGCCCAAAGTTCAGGTTAGCCAAGCAGCTCGGGTGCCTGGTTAATGAGTAGACAGCCTGCTCCATGGGATGGGCTTGCGCTTCCTTCTACCAAATGTCACTACCAATCTGAGTAGGTGAAAAGCTTCTAAGGTTTATAACTGCTGCATTTTTTTCTGGAATTGTATGTACTGGGTTTGCTAAATAATTGGAGGTCTTCACCTGTTGGGGAATTAATATGTATGTGTTTCATATTGCTGCCTTCGAAATGCACTCCTTACCTAGATGGAGGTTACTCACTATTTTGTTTATGGCTTTCCCCTTTGTAAGGCTCTCTTGTGCTTCACTCCATAGTGTTAGTCTCTTTCTATACATCTTATAGGCACACATTAAAAAATGGTTGAGCGATTGAATCACATAGTGTTGCACAGTTTGTGACTGGGTGACATGCCAAGGAGGTTATTTAGTGACTAATTTCGAAGGGGAGGAGAAATTGCAGGCTTGTCATGTGGAAAAGTACTTCAGTCTATTGAAGCAGCATTACTTAGATGAGCGGGTAAAGCAAGATGGCCTGCCCCTGTTGTGAGCAGAGGGAACAAGGAACATTTTTACGATTTCAAAACCTTTTCAAAACCAGGCATGGATATACAAAATAATATACCGTAGACTGAGGATTTAGATTCAAGGCTGAAAACAAAAAGTGCTTTATTAGAGGAAGTGGAACCAAATGTTCATCTCACTGCTGTAGCCATACAGGTGATTTCCTTAAGTAACAGTAAGTGGCTTTAATTATTTCAGAGCAAAAATCTTATCAAAGATTGTTTTATTTGCCCATAGGTAACAATGTTGTCTAAGAGTGTAATAAGAGTGCTACTGCTTTTAATTGTAGAAAAAAATACTCAGAGTAGCATCAGGATAGCTAAAGAAATTATGCCTGAAAGAGCAGACCGTGTAGGATTTAGTCTGAAACTCTCCTCTCTGCTTGTTTGCATGATCCATCTTCAGCATGCACATTGACTTAAAGGCAAGGTGAAGCAATCAAACATTATTTTTGATATTACCATTAAATTTGTTTTGTGGTTAGCTTAGAATTTTATGGATCTGTTTCACATTCAGTAAAAAGTGAACTAGGTATTCTTTGTTTTCCCCATGGGAGCTTTAGGATATGGTATGAATTAAGTTTATATGTAGTCAGGGATATAAAAGGACATACTGAGACATGCAAAATACCTTGAGGTAAAACATTTGGATCGCTGTAGGGACTGGGTAGATGCACAAGTGTGCATTAAAGATATAGGTATAAAATAAGGGACAATAATGTTAAGAATGTGTTTGATGCTCTATGGCATGGAAAGGGAAGTGATGCTGTGGCTAAGCTTCAAGCCAGTGTATGGGCAGTTACAATACGGTATCCTAAAAATTCTGCTCTTGAGGATGAAATAGTGCTTATGCCATAACCTTTGCGTACACCTGCACAACTGGCAGAAAGGTGTGGAGACTGGATGTTGCAGTGATATTGAGTAGTATGGTGACGACACCTGATTAAGGTTCACTCAGGACGCCTCCTTTCTGGAGGGTCATGTTTATGTGCTCTAAATTCCACCTCCTAGGATAGTGAACATCATCTTCTAGTTCTCCTATTTTGTTCATGTCAGCTTCTAGCCAGCTGAGCCTGGCAAAAAGTCTATGAATATAGAAACTGGAGGACTGGGTGGATTCACCATCACTTACCATCACAGGCTCATCCTAAGAAACACCTTATATTGGCTGATTGCAGCATTGTTGATCAAGGGAAAGAAAAAGCATAGAATTAAGAGCATAAATGGAAGAAGAAAAACCCAGCGATTCTCTTGCCATATCCATATATGTCCAATTAAATATTCGGTTCTGGTGTAATCAGTCACTAGAATCAGAAAACTACAGTTTCATAGATGTTCTGAGTTTTTAGCTCAACTCCTCTTTCACCATAATACAGAGATTTTACAGCTGGGCAAAAGGAGCTAAAGAACTGAAACCTAGATGCATGCTAAGAATGGGAAGTTAATTATAGTAAATGCTGAGATTTCTCAGGGGGTTCTGCAACTCCTTGTCTGGAAAATTATCCAGGAAAAAACAATGGAAATATGTGGGACATGGTAAGAACAGCTAGCTGGGTCTTGGAGTTCCCCATTCATGGGAAGTTTGAACATTTGAAATCAGTTTTATTTTACCAGCATGTGGTTCCCATAATGAAAAACAATTGTGAACTCTGGCAGCTCCTAGAGCCTTGTACTGTGGGGCCAGGCTCAGCTGAGGCCAGGTCTCCAACTTAGCCTAAGTCAGCTGTTTCATGGTCTGAACTCTCTCTTTTGGGCATCAGGGGGCCCATTCTTAGCCAAAATTGCCAAATAAACTTCTAGTCTGGAAGCACTGCTGAGGAGCGATGGACATTGAAACCCCTGACATGTCTTACTACTTGGTCTGGAAGATCACCCAAAACTACAAAGTACCCGCTCTGCTGAAGAGACCATGGAAGAGCTAGGGTCCCTACCCCAGGGCAGACTCTGACCAAGTTGCCCCAGGTCTACGAATCTGGAAAGCCAAAGCTCTAGAACACTCCAGGGATGTCTGATAAGAAATAATGTCACTGTTTGACTGAAATCTGCTGGGTGGTTTTTTTCCAACTTTTGTCTTTACTGATGATTTTACCAAATGTTTCAGCTCTTTTGGATTAGCATTGTCTGCTGAAAGTATTTTTCATTGGAAAGTTCCTGACCAGAAAAAGCTAAAAATTATGCTAATGTGTTTGCAGTTTTCAAGTATGGCATTGGGCAGCTGGAGGAACCCGCAGCTGCAGCCAGCCTGGTTTTTTTTCTGTAATGAGCCAATAGAATGGGGATATTTATAGGAATTAAAAGGCATACTATGAGAAGGCAAGAACAGACGAAGTGTGACAACCTCTCAGTGATGTCTGAGAGCATAAGCATTTGGCTTCAGACAGATAGTCATGGTACAGATACTTAAAAAATTTTGTTTTCAGACTGTTTACCAATTCTGTAATTTTCAAGTGCACTATTTCTTATTGTAAATTATATTATATTAGAAATACTAAAACCGTATATGACAGGTTTTTTGCAAAAGTGGATTTGTGCTTTCAGCTGTCCAAACCCAATCTGAATGAAACCAGACCAAACCAAACCCAACCAGTCATGACAGAAGTGGTATCATATAGTGCAACTACTGATTAAACTGAGGGTTTTGGACAACTAGTACAGTAAAGCTGTCCATTTATTTTTATGAGGAAAGAACAGACTAATGGATTGTATTGTTGTCAGATTTTGGGTTCTTTAATTAAGTCTTTCCTGGTTAGAAAAGTGAAGGATTGCCTTACTTTCTAGAGGATTTTCTTCTGGCGAGCAATCTCCATAAAAGGTCTTTTTACAGACATGAATTTATCAGTATTATATCAGTACTTAGCATTTCTGTAGCTTTTTCATCAAAGACTCTCCAAGCTGTCAATAAAATTCTTTGCAGGTGTCCTCTGTTTACTGTTGGGTGAGCCAGCTTGAGGAGCATAGGTGCAGTTTCCTCAGGGAAACGCAGGGTGTCAACGGGAGAGTAAGAAAAGTAGTAGCTTGGCATGCCTGAGAGGTGATTAATGGAGTCTGCTGGGAACTCTGGGGTGTCTCTGAGAGGGTGCATGGATAAGCTCCATCTAGGAAACATGCTCCATGTAGGTATTTTGGCAGGCTGAAATCCTTGGGGCAAAGCCAGTTGCTGTGTTCTCTATTGACGTAGACGAGGTCTGGGAGAGCAATGGGAAGGGCTGCCAGGTCAGAAACTCTGGCCTGCTTTTCCCTTTGCCTGTGTTTTGCCGTGAGATGTTAGCAGATAATGGCATGAGTCAGGCTGTACCTTTGGTATCCAGCTGCGTGGTGAGGTGAAGGGTTGGTGTGGTGCTGATGAATAGGTAGGCTTAGTGCTTAGTGCTAGCTGGCATTGCCCTGGTGTACATGCAGGCACAGCTCTGCGTACCCTGTCTGGTGTGTGCCACAGGTGCAAATGATGTGTAGAAGGCAACTGGAGAGACAGAAGTAAGGATGGTTTCTTCATTGTAACATACCCATGTTGGGACAGACCACAAGAGTGACCTATGAGATAGGACAGCTGTAACAAATTTAGAATAAAGATCAGCACAGTGTTGTATTAGTCCTGATGATGGATGACAAGACAGACTGGATTGAACTGCAGAAATCACCAGCTGTTGAATCTCTGAATAGCAGCTTGCTCTTTGCTATCCATAAGGCTTATGATACCACGACTCTGTCCTTCTTTCAGGGCAGCCGTGCTATTCGAGAGGCCAGGAGCTGCCACAAGCTTTATATTCTGCTGTATGCAGAGACGCTGGGTCTGCTCACCCTTTATGTGAGCTACCAGGAGCAAGATTCTTTGTAAGGTCATCCATTTGGGTGGATGGATAGCTGGTTTGCTGCCTTTCTGCATATAATAATTTTCAAAATACAGCAAGTTGTTGAGTATGCCAACTAGTTTTGAAATAAAGAACATAACTGGTTTTATATGATGTTCACTCTTTAGTATACAGAAACAAGACACTCTTCAGTGTCTCTATTGCTCTGTTTTAAAAAAAAAAATCCAGATCTGTATCTTATAGACTTAAGTGTTGTTAGACTGACCAAAACCTCTACAGGAGATGTTTAAACATGGTGTGATCTTTTTTACTACAGAAAGTGAAAGATTCTCAGTGATGTCTTTTCGCCTCAAATGTTTTATACAGAAATTGTTGCTAGCTGTTTGCCATATTTTAACCTAAGGATTGACAAAAAAATTTTCTGTTTCAAGGATGTAAAGTCTACAGGCAGTAAGAACAAGGAAGAGCTATGTGCTAAAGAAAATCACACCCTCAGGCAAACGTATTACATGGCTGCAGTCAAAAAGCACGTGGTCCTATGCTTGCACTAAAAAATCTTCTTCCTTTTGCCCTCAAAGCAATTGGCTGTGATAGCACATAGTATTTAGAGGCTCAGATAAGCCCAATATCCTCTTTCTCTGTCCCCGAGTCATGCAGTTGAAGTCCAAGAACATGTGGCTCAAGACAGCCCGCATATTAGAGTACGTGTTTTCATTGAGCAACATGGGGTTTTGTGGTGGAGGGCAGGAAGAAGAAAAACGGCACAGAAAGTGGGGTATATATGAGACAGAGTAGTGTGCCTTGAATATCACCCAAAAGATGTATAGATGAGAAGTAAGAAGAGACCATTATTCACATTTTTGAAGTTGCCATTAGCAAAGAATCTGGAGATTTTGGAGAAGAGAGAAAAGTGAAATGAGAGAAAATATCGACCAGGTGGCAGATGTAATCCAGCCGGTAAGGCTGCCTGGCTCCCGGTCACCAGCTCATGTCCCTGCCCATCCCACATGCCCTGGTGCACCTGTCGTGGGCACCCTGGACTCTGTGGCTCCAACTGCTCTCCCCTTCTGCACACTCCACCCAGGGGCTGAGTCATGGCTTAAAATAGAAAGTGAACTTTTCAGGAAGGGTTTGTCTGCCCAGGCGTTTGTGCCCTGCTTAGCCCAATGGGGTCTTGATTCAGGCTGTGTACTCCAAGTGCTATTTTAAAGCAAAAGTAAATAGCATTATATATGTCAGTACTCAGACACAGGATTTTGAGCAATAGCTCAGGCCCATAGTTGAACTCCTCATTTCCATCTTAAAGTATGGCAATATGTTAAGGTGGAAAGTAGGAATTTTTCTTTGACAGATTTCTTTGACTTATGAGAAATGAATGAGCATATACAGGAATATGAACTCCAGAAGTTAGGGGAAATTAAGCCTGTTGCTTTCAAAGCTTCCCATGGAAATTTTCTCCTCTCTACAAGGTAACATTGGAGTTTTCCTCTCACTGCAACCCAGCGTATCCCAGTGACTACGGTTTCTGTGCCAGATACTATTGCATCTGTTGTAGCTTTAGCTGAAGCAACTAAACGGGGCATGGTATAGCTTGTACAGTAGAAACCAAAGAGGATTTTCTTTCTCCGGGCTCTTCTCTCAGTGCAAAACATCTATGGCTGCCTATCCCTGGAGGCATGATCCCAAAGCTGCTCAGAGTCAGTAGGCGTCTTTTTGTTCTGCTGGCCCGGGTCCAGAGTCTGAACACAAAATACAGCTCAGTATGTCGCAGTGTTTCTTCAAGCCAATAGAAAACTATGTTGAATGCCCACTGATAATTGTATTAATACTGTTTAGTTATATTTTATTTTACATTCCAGACTACAGTAATTCTCTATGCAGAGAGATGAAAAAATTATCCCATGTTCCCCTTTGGCTAGATGACTTTTGTCTGGCTCATTTATGGCCCATCCCACCATGCTCCTTTGTTCTGTTACACTTATTTATTATTGCTGCTGCCACAATCAGGTTATCTCCTTTCTTCTTTCTGATACCTGATACTCCAGACTTTTGATCTCTGGCCCTGGGGAACGTCATTTGTAATTTCCATGTGCGGAGCCTGCCATGATGGGAACAGCTATTGTTTATATACCGCCATCGCAATTCCCTTACCAGTGGAAAAAACTGTGGTGGGGCAGGAATAGAATATAATTTCTTGCTTCATCAGCCATGGATCACTGTAACTGCAACGAATTCAGTCACATCGTCAAAGCAAGGAGTGAGAGGGGAGAAAAATGGTGAAGCTTTCAGATCAGCAACTTCCATTGCACATTAGGAACTTCAGGAACATGTAGTTTGGCTTAGTGACACTTGGCTTTCTACAGTCCCTTGAAAGTGATAGGGAAGCTGAAGTTGCCAACACAAATTTTAGAAGCTGTGATTTTTTTCTTATGTAGTTGGTGGAACCCAGCTGACTTTTTTGTCTTCCTATTTATCCACCTTACCCTAACGGCACTAGAGCAGGCACATGATGCTTGCTAGAGGGAGAATTTCTCCTGTGTCTGTCATTGACAATGTTCAACCATCTAGAGAGGTCATTGCTGTGCAGAGTGAGATGCTACAGACTCAGAAGCCCATGTATTCATTGCAGTTTTTTGCCAAGGCCTCAGTTAACAGAGCACTAATACGTTGGTATGGAAGTTTTCCCTTTCTTTTCCTTTCTTGCTCATTCCTTGCTGCTGGCAGTTTCTGCTGCTGCTTACAAAACTATGATAAAATATTTGGTGACTTTCTGAACGCATCCTCCACAAACTGTCTAAAGCTCTGTTATCTTTGGTTGCAATGAAGGAAACCCACAGCACATGTTTTATAGGGGTTGTATTCACGCAGCTTGAGTGTCTTACAGTCAGTAAATGTTTGTATGTGTTGTTCTCCTACAATTTGTGTACCCTTTGTGTAATAAAGACCACATCAAGTTATTAGCAAAAGGCTAAATCCTGCACTGAAGCAAATGGCCAATTAGTTGTAATATTTATTTTTCTTGTCTAAGGACTTCAGGTCTGTTTGTGATGCCAGAGAATCATCATTCTGTTCCTGGTTTGGAATCAGTAAACTCTAGCCTGTATGTCTGATCAATAAACTGTTTAAGTCTGTCACTGGCTACACGTACTTAGAACACTTGGCACTGAAACCCCTAATTTCAGCTTTGGTAGCTGTGAATATCAGATTAGAGTAAGAATGTATTTGCATAAGTAAAAGCATTTTAAAAACTCTCATATTCCCTTAACATGCAGCCCATTTTATTGCTGTTTATAGGTGTTATTTTCTTTAGGCACTGAGGTTCCAAAGTGTTTATTTATGCAGATGACAAATTATTTGGTCTTTTTTTTCTGTAGATGTCAAGGTCGTCACAACCCACATCATGTTTTGCTCATTCAGTAATTTTATATCTTATATGTTCTTCCTTTTCTTTCCAGATGCAGAGGGACATTGCTTATACGGGCCGAGATGGCCCAAGTGCTTCCCGCCCCGGATCTGCCACACACCCTCCGCATGCGATGCCCAGCTCTCCGCCCTCCACCCCGGTGCCCCACTCCATGCCTCCCTCTCCGTCCAGGATTCCCTATGGCGGGGGCCGGCCCATGGGTGTGCCAGGCAATGCCACCATCCCCAGGGACCGGCTCTCCAGCGTGCCAGCCTCACGCTCAATATCACCCAGCCCAAGCGCCATTTTGGAGAGACGGGACGTGAAGCCAGATGAGGACATGAGTAACAAAAACCTTGCCCTGATCCGAAATGAAGGTCTGTACGGTGACCCCTACTTGTTTCACGAGGGGAGGATGAGTGTGGCTGCAACCCATTCCGGACACCCCCTCGATGTCCCCGATCACATTGTAGCCTACCATCGCAGTGCCATGAGGTCATCAAGCACTTACTGCAACCCCTCTATGCAGCCTGAAATGCTGGAGCAGTCCTTGTACAGACAAAAGACACGAAAGTACCCGGAGAGCCACTTGCCCACTCTCGGCTCTAAAACGCCTCCCGCCTCACCCCACAGGGTGGCTGACATGAGAATGATCGATATTCATCCTCACCATAGCGCTCACATTCCCCCCCACACCATCCAGCCTGACAGGTCTTCCCCCAGCCGCCAGTCCTTCAAAAAGGAGCCGGGACCGCCTGTGTTTGTGGATGCGAAAACACGGAGCGCCCTTGGCCTCCCGGGCATGGCCGAGGCGGTGCCCTCTCCAGTCGACAAGCAGGCGCTTGGCTATGGGTCACCTGTGATGCCCAAGGACAAGGAGACGAGGTAAGGCAGAGCCAGGGCTTAATTTATGCAAATGAGAAACATTCCTAATCTGCACATCTTGTGTCATTTAACAACCAGGGGACAATGTAATGTGTAGGAGGCTGCTGCACTGGGCTGCAGTGTTTATTAGCCGTCTGTCAAGGTAGTTAGTAATTTAGAGGAGATGCGACACCACCCGTTATTAATCTGAAAGTATTGTCAACCCATGATGAATCCCTAGTTATTTTCATTTGTGTAAATTTCAGTCATTGGAAAAAATATAATAAAAAATTATTAACTAGGATTTTTCTTTCCAGGCAACCAGATCATGTTACAAGAACAAATGATGTTCTGTTCCCGCTAATAAGGGAATATATTTCACCCGCGTTAAGAATGACACTCTGATATTACAATTTTGGTTCTTTATGGAGTGGAGTTTTTCTCATCTAGTGTTAGGAAATGGGAAGAATTTATCATTACTGTCTTATCTCCTGTAAAACATGAATTTGCATAAAAATAGGACAGTTGTTTATAATAATGTTCCTCGAGGGGAAACTGCTGAGAAGAGCAAGTCTGTCCCAGGGAAGAAATTGAAACACAAATGCTGTTCCCAATGATTTTTCCAGCATCACAAATAGTTGCTGACCTGACAGTTGTTAACTTTTGTGTGCTGACAATGATGACAATGATCTCTCCTGTCTTTTTAAGGACCAGATTTACGCAAAGGTCTGTGAAGGCTTCTCCTGCCATAGACCCTGCCCTAGGAGAGAAAAATCGTTACGCTGCCAGTCGGTTGCTGTGTATTTGTATGAGTTGCGCTAATCTCTAGCGTATTGTTTGTGCTGTTAACTTTTATAGAGCTCTTTAGGGAAGTGAAGATGAATAGCTGGAAAATGCTGAGCTCACAGAGGCCAAAGGTAACTGCTGACTGCCTTAACCACTGGGGAGATACGGAGCTTCTATAGCCCCCAAACTTCCCTTCCACCTGAGCAACTTGCTCAACAATTAGTCGCCTCTGACCACACTTGGCCAGAAAAAAGAATGTGTTGTGAGGTCCATTGGTGGGGAGAAAATGGAGGATGGAAGAAAAGCAGCCATCCACAAAAATTACAGGCTTATAGCTTGGTAGTTATGTTGACACAAGGGTATGAGTTAGGGCATATTGCAGGTCAGTCAAACCTGATTTGTATCTATTTATTTCCAAGAAAAAGTTGCAGGTACCTGAAATTTCATTTCAAGCTTCCATTATTACAACTAGGAAATAATTTGAACTATATTTGCCAATTCTGATCCAAGAGATGGCTTTCAGATCAAAAATTTTACAAGGCTCATGTTAGGGACTTGAAAATAAGGGAGGACACCAACAACTTTCCAGTCTGTGTGACTTACCCTCTCCCCTCTGGGCATCTCATCTGTTCACTCGGCTACACAGACATGCACAAGGCTGTGTATTTGTGAATATATGAAGAGTGACTATACAGATAGTTCTGCAGCTCCTTAAGGGGAGCTTTGTACCAGCAGTTTTAGTCCTGGTCCCGGAATATATTTACAGTGATGAAAATAGCATTTGCATAATTACACTTCCAAATAATGCATGACCTTAAAATTCAGCATGGTATGTATTAGCCACACAGCACTGAAAAAATCATTCTGAAAGCTGCCCTTATGGGTTGTGGGTTTTTTTAACCTTGGGAAAGTGTGACTTTTAAAAAAATAATTGTAAATACTAAAAGCAACTCGTACAAATTGGTGTGTTTTCTATTCACTGCAATATTAAGAATTGGGTTTGAGTTCTACGGATACAAAATGCTCTAAGCCTTATTTTAGCTTTGTGATAATTTCATAAACTTTGAAAGCAAACGCTGTTGAGATTGTACTAAACTAAACAAGGAACACTAAGGCTATCTAGGCTGAGGTGCTCTTTTCCTGCTTCAGCAGGGGCTGAATTGTTACAAGGTTATTATGAACACCTGAAAGGTGACGTATATAATGGCAGAAAAGTATCCTGTACCTTCTTGTGTAGGACTTACCCATAAGCAGTACAGCTGGACTTGCTTCTGTGAGTAAGAATATTTTGGGATTGGAGAGATGGGGCTGAATTCATCCTCTTCCAGGCATGCTAAAAATGAGGTGTATGCTGCTCTGTTGTGCACATTATCCACTTGCTGATGACTGTGCAAAGAGCCTAAAAACCAGGCCACAGAAAGTGAATGGTGGTGTGTTCAGTCAGCCCGCATGCAGACAGCGTCAGGTGTGGGGTAGCAGCAAATGGGCAGACTGAGTATCTGTTAACATTGGGGATACTGAGGAGGGAGATCTTTTGCGTTTGTGCAGTGACAGGAGAGACTCCCCATCCTGACTCATTGTCCTGGTTTCGGCAGGGATAGAGTTAATAGGAGCGGGTTGAGGACCCTACAAACATCAAACCCATCATCATCTCAGCACTGTTGTTCCTTCAGTCCCTAGTGGAGTGTGCTGAGAACAAAGGAAACATCTCTTGTGCCATCTTTGCAGAAATTACCTTGAAGTAGCACTGTCACAACCTCAGGACAATGCAGAGTTTAAGTCAGAGAAAAGATTAAAATGGAGAGTGACAATGCCAGAATTTTAACTGAATCGCTGTTCCCCTGTTAATTCTCCTTCAATTTTTCCAGTCCAGGGCTGAAGTGGCATATATATGTACTTTATCAGAATACGCTGGGTACCTATAGCAGATCAGACCTCTCACTGACTGTATCCTGGTTTTGTTGAAGAAAACGGGTCCGTTACCTTTGGAATGTTAACTGCAGCAGATTTGGGTCTACAAAAGATGAAAACCAGTATTTCCGATCTCTTCTTTTGGAGTTTCTCATTTTAGTTTTGCATTGCGGACGCCAGTCTCATCAAACCTGTTATTTAAGCCAGAATTGAGGGGGATTTAATTGCTTCACATAATTCTTTCTTGTGTCTGTTTTACCTCAGGTATTTTCAAGGTAGCTGCTTCTGTGGTATAAAGCACTGAATAAATTCTAACAGTAATTCATTTACCAGAAGAGTTCCATATAAAGCTCTTTTACAACAGCGAGAAGAAGCAAGTTCATGGAGATTTAAAAAAATATTAGTATTCATACACACAAAAATATTAGAAGTTGTAACAGATTGCAGCAGTTCATCTTTGAGGGGAATTTCAGTGAGCATGAGTTGTTTAAACAGTGATTTGCTATCATATTTTTGGATGGCACATTTATGTAGCTTATGGTGGGCAGTTCTGGAAGTTACTACAGGCAAAGCAAATGTTTAAATGTTGATAAATTAGAAAAGAAGCTATTTACCCAAAAGTGCATTAAATTAAATGCCATTTAACTTACATTCTTTGCATTTAAAACACAAGTCCTGTTGCAAAATTCTGGGTTATTTGATAGTGCTGAATATGTATATAATAAACGCTGCTACTCACTAAAATACAGCCCTTAAAATAGCAAGATAGCTCTATACAACCTTTTTCCTCCAAAAGCATTTCAGGAATGTACTGTGGTTTTCTTTTGCCTGAATACAACTTTCATCCTCTTCTTTTTATGCCACATGTCAGTGAGAAAAGATGATGGTAGAACGTGGTTCACTGAGCAAAAAATATGATCACATTCACCGCTCATGGCTTGCAGTTAGAGACTAAAACGTAACGGCCATACGTAGGTTATTGGATATTGTTCCCATCACAAAAACACTATTGTTTGATACGCTAAAGTATGGATGGACTCTCTATGCATTTGGAAAAAATGGTCATACTCTGTAAAGCCATGGACAGCGGGAGACTCCATCAGCAATGCACTGAGAATTGTATAAGAAAGGTGAACTTTGCAGATATACCCTCTCAGACACTTTCCACAGGACCAAAATTGCATCTTCCTTTGTGAAAGATGTTGAATAACCAGGCAGAAAAAGATGAATGCAGGTGATCAACAGAGGACGGAGGAAAGGTAAACTGTACTTTGGCTTCCTTCTGTTGGAGGAACTGTTTGTAGGAAGATGAGATGCAGACTCTTGGATAAGAGTTGTCAAATAGTATCACAGCTGGCAGTGCTTCAGAGCTTCCCTTTTCCCTTTAGCTTCAAGCTGTAGAAAGTTTGAGCTTAACCTTATTCTTAGAAGATTGAAATACTCACCTGTGTGTATCTCTCCCTTGCGAGGAGAGCAGAGTACAGAAGAGTTCTGCTGCAATTTGCTTCACACCCTTCCAGGATATCCACTCTGCTGTTTTGGGGGGACTTTGGGGTAAAGTCTGACTGTGCCACTATCACTTGGTTCTAGGGAAGCCATCGGGAAAGACAACCTACTCCAGTTTCCCTTTTTTTTCCCAGGGAGATAAAAAAATTTCTAATGAAATGTTTCTCTCATAGGGTAATATAGAAAGAAATGTATTTTTCCCTGTCTCCGACCCTCTTTTTGATAACTATACAGACTTCACTTGGGGTTTAACTATAAAATATGAAGTCACTGAAAATCTTTCTCCAGGATAGTGTGCCAATTAGTTCGTGGTGTCAGACTTGGTATTTGAGTATGTCTGTTATGGATGATGTGCTGCACAGCCTAGGGTTGGACAGGAACATGAATGAACAGTTACACAGCCCAGTTCTAGTTTGTGTCTGTACGAAGTATCTTCTCAGTGATGTGAATATTAAAGATGTCCCCAGGAAAGGGAGGGAACATGCAAGTCACACTTAAATAGCATCACAGTGAGAAGTTGGTTCCAATTCAGCAATACACTGTACCCTGCTTGGGATTACTTCCAGTTAGTTGCAGTAGAGGGAATGACATGAAACCTCCGGGAAGCTGTAAGGAAGAAATCTGGTGATGAAATCTGATGTCTCAGTGCACAGACACTGGAGAAGCAAGGGCTTGTTTTGTCTTTGCCGAATCTGGGGAGCAAGGTGCTGAGGCAGGGCCCGAGTGCCTGGACGTACCTGGGGCCGGGGCTGTGGATCAGGCTGCCAGGAGAACAGGGCTGGCGAGCGGCTCGTGCCTGCTTTGCTGGCCGAGGTCTGTGACAAGCCAAAGCCAAGTCTGACCGAGAGGCCTGTTAGAGCTGGGAGTCGCTTCTGACCTTGCACCCTCCTGCCCTCCCCCACTGTGTTACCACCTCTGACTCTCCGGGCATTCACAGGAAAACAATGCAAAACAATGCCCTTCTGTGCTCAGGCTGATAAAATAGCCGTTTCTTTCCCAACTGCTGTAGAAGGGACCCTCCCTGCTCTTCCTGGGTGGTGGAGACATGCAGATTTATCTGGGAAATTAATCTGGGAACAGATATGGGGTTTGGCCTTCTCATGCTACCACCACTGGCAAAGAGGCACCACTGCGTTTTGTTCTGCCCGACCCTCTCTCCTAGTCCTCCATGTCCTGGCCTGCCCTGTCCACGGGGAGCCCAGCCTGTCCCATCCATGGGACCCCGGCCTGCCCAGTGCAGGAAGGGATGGTGGGACAGGCTGTTCCCCCCACCTTCCCTCTCCACAGCAGGGAGCACAGCGAGAGGTAGAGAATATAATGTTGAGAACCAAAGATGTACAACTGTCACGACAGTGCTGGCATCCCTGATAGAGTCCGGCTTAGCAGAGACTGAGGAAAGCATTTATTTTCTCCCTCTGGAGCCGAGGTTGCTCCAGCCTTTCACAGGCAAGCCAGCGGGGAAGGGGGTGGCTGCAGAGCCCATCCCTGCTCCTTCAAGGCCATGCAGCTGGTGGCAGGATTGGGCCACCGGCCCTCCAGCCACGTCAGCCCAGGGCACGGCCCTGCCGCCGGGCCGGCCGCGTCCCTCCCTGCCCGCCCTGGAGCACGTTGCTTCCCATCGCCTTCAGTCAGACCGCCAGGTCTCCGAAAATCAGGTCGATTTATTTAATGCCTAAAAGGCGCCCCCTTTCAGACACCTGTTTTTGAAATGTTTGGTGCTGATGGCCATAATGAGTCTGAGTATTACAGTGAAACGATTACAGGAAAAATTCTGTCTTGTCTTTAATGGAGTAACTCCAGAGCACATGTAGATTCTTCACATTCTTAATGATTTTACCATATGAAAAATAATGTGCTCTGTGCAATTGATTCCAGTATTTCATTCGTTTTTCATCATCTCCTATCTCTGGAACATCCCTCTCCCTCTTAACAACATATTTTCCTAGATTTCATGTCAAAGGACAAGATCAGCTTTGTGTTACCATAATCTCTTTTGAAGCAGAAAATTGTTTCCAGATTATCGTATGTGGGATGGAAAAAACATCATATTTATGAATTGGTAAAACAGATAGACTTCCAATTGAGTTAAGTTCCAGGAAGGGCTTGTGATGATTATCTGGGAAAAAAAAAATGTTTTCATTATTAAGTGTCAAAAATGCTGCATTAAAGTTTGTTAGAATATATTTATCCCAGGCTTTTAGTACTTGTTTTTGTTCCAAAGGTTACTGTAGCCTGAACCAGTTTCTTATTTTAAAACTTATAATAGTGGAAATTCTGTAACGTATTTCTTGGTTTGCAATGAATTAGGTCAGATTCACTAGTCTTCTCATCACCGTTCAAAATACCCTTCAACATGAAGACAGAAAAGTAAGATGCGCACACTGTATTAAATTGCAGTAAGAACACGTCTGCCGGCTGGGGACTGACTGAGCACTCTCTTTTTCCCTCCTTGTGTCTGTTAGCATCTCATTACATGTTTTGCTGCTCTGTTTTCTCAATGTCTGGGTGTCTTGGAGTCTCTCCTGGCTATGGTATCTGCGTGCTATCCCAGCAAACCTCTATTTCATTCCCTGAGTGTGAATGAAATAATTAGCCTGGATAATCTGGCTGGCTACAAGCTGGACTGGTTACTCGCTTTTGTATCATGTCAGCTTGCTTTTGCCTGGAACTGGTACCTACATTTGAGTTTATATGGCCCTTATCGATTGGCATTATTGCTTTGGCCACCAAATGGCAACTGGAGCGGGGGGTGGCCGGAGGTTGGCTGCTCCCACGTGCCCAGGACACCGCAGCGGTGATGGGTGGCCCCTGCAACAGGCTGAGTCTGGGGCTGCATGTGTCTGTCCCATCTTCTTTCATCAGTCATTGCTGCTGGTCTTAGTCACTTGCTTTTTGAGAAGTTTTGTTCCCAGTCATCTTCCAAAATCACAGCCCACTGTTAGCATTTGCTTTTGTGTGTCTCCCCAGTTGCTTAACTGCTGGCATATAAGGATGCATTTTCAGAAGGTCCTGTCTGAGGTCCCGTATTGATGTGTGTTTATGCTGTGGTGTGTCATTGACATACTGGCATGTGAAAGTAGGCACCTGTGTGAGCAAAAGGCTGTTTTGGAGCCCACCGAGGAAGTTACCTGGTACCTGATTAATATATACATTTATGTAAACAGATAAACATACAAATGTTAGTCTTCCAATCCAAAAAAGTCATTGTTGTTGTTTAGTGGCCTTTGGTACCTATGGAAAACACTGACCATACCTATTACGGTTCTTCTTCATCTCTTTTCTTCTGCTTTTTAGGAATTTCTCAGGATATGCGCATGAAAGCAAATCTGTGTTATGATAATGTTGCTGTACAGTCTGCATTTGGTGTCCTGTGCCTGGTCTGTCACATTGCTGTCCTTTCCAGAGCAGACAGTTGCAATGTCAGGTGCAAAGGATTTGGGCTGGGGAGTAGTCAGCTTGGGCAGATTAAATGCTTTGCAGACAAAAATCCTGGATTTGGGGAAAGTAAAAACAGTAAAGTCTTTAATCCTGAAACCTTATATACAGGCAAAACTACTGGCACAGTGTAGGTAAAAGAGAAAATATATGTAATGCTGAAAAAAAATTATTTTCACTAGTTCCAAGAGGCATTAACTGATTGTTTTAGGTGCCTGTCTCGTGAGATCATTAGAAGTTTATTGTCTGGGTGGTTGGTTGTTTTGTTCTTTTTTAACCAAGCAGATGTCTTTTTTATTGTCTATTACCATGCAAAAGCTGTCCAAACCAAGATGCGGTAAGCTGCTGTAACAAGGTATATGCAAGCTGGTACCCATGGGCCTTTGCACAAACTCTGTAGTGTCTTTCCAGTCCTGTGGTAATCATTCACCTAGAAAAACAAGTCTGAAAGCAAATATATCTGGCTTTAACAAACGGTTCTCTTGTCTTACAGAGAGAGGATACAAGCCATGGAGAAACAGATTGCCAGTTTAACTGGTCTTGTTCAGTCTGCGCTTTTTAAAGGGCCAAATACAAGTAATAGCAAAGATGCTTCTAGGTAAAAAAAGAATTCATTAAATCTGTTTCTCTGTAATGATTTTAGTAATCAATCAACAAAAATAATATTTGAATGTAACAGTAAAAAAACCCTGAATGCTCAATCATTTTTAAATATCTTTATCATCCCCATGAGAATGCTAGGCAGAGAGGAAAAATATGCCAAATGATAGATGGAGATTAACTGCATTACTCTTCTTTGTGTTAAAAAGAATTAATGTAGCTACATCTCTGTGCTTTCTACTGCTTATACTCCATTCCTTGCTTAAATTGTATTAAAAGCTGATTTAAAAGAAAACAACTGACAAGCTACTGGTGATTTAAATTAAAAATATATATGCTAGACAAGGCCATTTAATTTGCTGATTATAAACTTCACTACAGTTTTATTGTTAGTAAGTTAAAATTCCGATTTTTCTTTTTATTACTTAGTGAGAAGATGATGTTGAAAATTGTGTCCAGCAAGAGCAGCACTGACACTGCAGGTAAGATAATTCACTTTTAATTTACAGATTATTCAGGTATATGAATAGCTCTAATGTTACTACCATTCCAGCTTATGGAAAGGTCAAGTTTACTTAAATTCCCATAGCTGTACTGTCAGAACTGAAGTTTAAATTCGGGATGTTGGGAGTTGATCACATCTTTGCTAAGAGAGGAATTTCTGACAGGTTGAGGTGGTCTTTGGAATGAATTTCACACCTGCGCTGAATGGTTTAAATGAGATACAGAGTCTCTGCATATGGTGAATTTTCCAGTGATTCATCCCGTCTATAGTATATATCTGTCATTAACCCCAGATGTATCCAGATTGCTGTAGAAGGCTAAATATTTCATTCCTGTTCTGGTCACCTGAACTTTTCTCTAAGGTTCTTCTGTCAGTAGGATACTATGGATGTAATGACACTAAGGAATTTAGCAGTCAGCAAGACAGCACTTTCCCTAACTAAGCTGTATTGATCTGTTACTAATTATTAGCCTGTGCCTAAACTGTTCTGAGCAAGCATCAATTATGAAGCCAATAAGAGCTGGTCTTATTTTACCTTCCCACTTGGAGAGCTGCTAAGTGTTTAAAAGATGGAGTTAAGGCTGTTATGAAAGAAGATCTCCATGTGATTGGAGTTCTTTGTGTATGGGCTGCTGCTGGGGATGTCTGCAGGGTGTGCGTGTGTTTATATGCCTCCTCTTCACCCTTTGTCATGCACCGAATGCAAATAAAGGCAGTTCCCTCCTTCCTGGTAATGCTGTTCCCACAGGGAGGTCTGTGCTCAGGCAGGTAGTAAACCACACACGTTTATTAGCAAATCTATTATGCTCTTGACTAGCCTTTCTGTTGGAGCTGTTAGTTCACGTTCAGGATTCCTGTTTATCTGGAATTGCAGTATGTCCTCCTAACAACAGAAGTCAAACCAGACCTGGAAACTATCAAGCACATGCAAGAGCCAGCGAGCTAAAGTCCTGGTACTGGAGCTTTGCTCCCAAGCTACTCTCTGGTCCCCTTCCAGCTCTTCCCTTCCCGCTGGCCCCTGGATGGGGAGGGTGATACTTCAGGCTGTGAAGAAATATGTTGTGATTTATCAGTTTCAGACAACTTACTGAAAAGTCCATCATTTTTCAAAACAGCTGCAAAATGCTCTTAGACTTTTCCTTATTTCAGTGTCATTATACACTGAGAATTTATGGTATTTCCGACTCGCGTAGGCCTCATCTCATACAAAGCACCTATGAAACCGTCAAAATCTGCACACATGTTGCCTTGTTTTCCTCTTTGTATTGTGTTGCTGTTTGGCCTTTCCGCTTTCCCTGTGTTTATACTAATTCAGATAAGTACTTTGTAGGGGGCACTGAGCTGGAGATCCTGATCTAAGTAGGGACCCTGCTTTGAGTGGGAGTTTGGACCATATGACCTCCAGAGGTCCCTTTCAACCTAAATTATTCAGTGATTCGCGCGCGTGTGTGTGTGTGTGAATGTGCTCTCAATGAAATGAGAAATGAATTAATATTCATTGGGAAAACGGCCCTACACAAAGCGAAGGTTGGGATTCCTCGGTGTGGAAGTCATGCCCAGCCCACCAGAACAGCATGGTTCAGCTGACCAGCAGCCATTTCCTGCCACGTTGTTCCCAAAGACTCCTCACTACCTTGTTGTATGACTGAACGCATGTCCCTGAAATGGCAAAATTACATATAACAGCTGCATGTCCAAGCATGAGGGGGGGACGGGATGTGTAACTTACTGTCAAAAGACCAGATCAGCATCTGTCACATACTGACAGAGACATTGATTTTGTCACATGGCCATGCCTGTATGCAGCACGTGAGTAAGGATACCAGCATTCAGGTTGTGCAGTAGGTGCTTTTCTGATCACTTGGGAGATGGGGATAGGGCAGTGGGACCAGCCATGCAGCCAGCCTTCTGCAAGGATACCTGTCAGTGCTATAAAGTATAGTTGTAACTACAGCGTCTGCATCCCTAAATCCTGTCCTTCCAGCATGACTCAGCCACAAAATTAAACTGTAGCAGGTAAAGGAAACAAGGTGTGATGCTGACCCCAATAAACTACAGTATTGTAACCTACATCAGCTATTATTGAAGACTGCTGTATAGAATAGTCCTGTATAATAGAATATTTTGCTTTTGCACCTGCTTTTGAAATTGCACGTGACAGGGTCTAATAAGTCAATGCAGTCCCTGCTTACTTGAAAATTAGGCAATCTGCCAGAATATGCTACAGAATGTTTCTCCTTTTTGTAATTATGCTTGGGTTTAAATGTGCCAGCAGGATCTAGAAACACTTTTGCTGACCGCTGTTTTGTTCTTCAGTTCACCCCAATCCATATTAAGTATAGGCATTTAGACAGTCGACTCTCGTAGTATACAATTCCACTTGACAACTGTGCACTGAGATACCAGTTTTAGCAATTTCAAAGTCTGTTTGAAAGAAAAAGTGGTATAAAATGTTGATTGAGCAGTCCTTTCTAGAGCACTGGTAAGCAGAAACGTGAATTGCTTCCCATCCTGAACAATAAAACATCTGTGCAGGATAAAATTGGCTCATCAATGTTGAACCAACATTGTGTTTTATAGTATGTGTTCCAATGATAGGAGACTTTCATGCAAAAAATAGAGAACTAGCTCACTTGGGAAGAGAAAGAAACCAAATTTTCTAAATCCTAGATAACTCTATATAGCTAGATTATGAACACTCTGTTTGGTATTTCATATAAACCAAATTGTTGTATTTAACATGTTTTTGCTTTGCCAGTCTGTAGCGGATTCTTTAGCCTCAAATATTAAAGAGCCTAAATAAAAATGCTTTTTCACTGGGGAAAATGAGCCTGTAACGATCATGCTTGTCTGCATTTCTAATGTTTTATTGCTTTAGGCTCATTTCTTTCACGGGGGGAGGGTTCAAAGAGCAGTAACTTTCCACAGACTGGCTATGTCTCTTCTGCTAACGTTAGGAGAAATCCCATGACTGAATCCTTATAACCTTCTTCAGTTCACCAAAAGTGAATGGCATCAAGGGACTCTTCACTTAGGAACAACATGTGACTCTAAAACCAAATCATACTAGGAAGAGTCTCCTTGAGATTACTAACAAATATGCTGAGAAATGCTCACCTACTCTCTTTTCTGTCATATTTTTGTTCATCAAGTGGTGAGATTGATAGATTAAATCCTGGATTCATTGATTAAATTGAGATCAGCTGTATCATGGATTACCAAAAAAAGCAATAGTTCTTTGCTAGTTGCTGCCTTGTTGGAAGAGGAAGAAGGACATTTCAGTATTTCCTGAAAATGGATAAAGGAGTATGTCTTTCTGCACTACCACCACCAGTACAAACCAAGAGAGGGAGTTGGCAGCAGGGAGAAGTATTACACATGTAGGGCTTGGATTTGATTCCTCACTCTTTGTGAACTGTCTTGTCATCTGTGCATATCTGTGTGCCTTTTTCACACGCATGACTCTTGCTGTGATGATCTGTGAATTAAAAACATTGTCCATATCTGCTTGCTTATCTCAGATTCAAAGATAGATCATGTCAGTCTTTGAACTGTGTCAGCATTTGCAGGTAAAACATGATCCTGAATTCATTCTGGATCAATGAGGTGAAGTTGCACACTAATATATATAGAATATTTTATTCTTTTAAGGGTGCTTTAGTGCCTGGCCATAACAGCTTGTTAATGATGGAATTGCAACCTTAACATTGCATTTTCCTATTTGTTTAGTGGATTCTAACTGGATGGAAAGAGAACTGAGTAACTGTCATGTCTCCCCAAATGATGCTTGAAAATGTTGTGGCTCTTTAATAAGGAGCTGAGTAATTTGTGAAGAAACATTGCTGGGTGTTGTCTGATGGCCTTTTTTTCTAGCCTGCTTCCAAACAAAATCTTAGCATTTCAGAAAGAAAAATAAAATCTGGAAAATGGAAGGAGAGCGATGTCTTTGCAACCATAGCAAAGGTCAAGTGTCAGGGAGTGGAAGTTGTGTTCCTTACCTTCCTAAGCCTGGGCAAATAGCAAACATTTCCCCTTTCTGCACATCAGTTCTCTTTGTACTTTGAAAACGGCAGCTTAGTTCATTAGCCTTTGTAAAAAAAGTTAACATTTGTTTTTTGTCCAGAGTATTAGGGAATTATGGAGGGGTTTTGCATTCAGGCCCCCTTACCTAGCTCCAGCAAGGGTTTATTTAAAAACCTGAGAGCCAATGCTGTTTCTTTCTCTTCAATCCATCTGGCCGCACAACTAATCGCAAAGCTACAGCCTGGGACTATTTCCAAAAGCGAGCTATACTCCCTAGATGAAGCAGCCCCTCATTCAGCTGCCCTTTTATTCCTTTTTGATGAAAATATGTATCTCTGAGAAATCAGCTGCTGATCCTTACTGCACTCCCATGCTCACTCAGTGTGGTTGCGTTTCACACCCTTGGGAGTCCCACATCGTGCTTCACAGGCTCTGAGCACACTCTGCAGCAGGGACACCGTGGCAGCTGATAGAACCTAATGGTGAGAAGAGCTGGCCGAGGCAGCAGGGGAGGAGAGCTGCTTTGTAGGGAGTCAGAGACATTTATTGTTTACAGAAGCAGATCACAGTCCATCTACACTAAAAGGAAAGCAGGCACCCCTTCCTGAGAAAATATGTGAATTGACTGGGGTCCAGCATGGGGGGAGAGACTGGCGGGGACTGATTCATACCTTGGCTGCATCATCACAGGGTCGGGGGCTGAGTTTTTGGAGCTTTTGCTTGAGGCAAAGAATAGCAGAAAGGTAGATGTGCTTTCAAAAACAGTCCAGATTTGTGGCTAGGGATCAGAACTCTTGGAGGCTTATCCACATTTTTCAGACTCTGGTGGTTTCTGTCTGTTCGGTTTATGAACTAAATACCCTTTTCTTAAAAAAATGCAAAAAATAATAGTGCATGTGGGAGGGAAAGAGATGCTTGACTGTAGGAAAAACTGCAGTCTACATGGAGAAAGATAAGTATTAGCATATATTAGACTGAAGCATAGAGTGAGTGCAGAATGGCAGTGAACAAGGACTTTATTTCTTGAGTGTTGCTTTCTGTTAAGCAACTCTTTGAATCATACTGGAGTATAGCAAAAATTTGCAGCAGCTTGCTCAGCAGTGAAACGAAAAGTGCTGTTGTTGAAGCACCGAGCAGACCTAGCTGGAGCACGTTTAGGTAAGGTATAGCATTACAACGGCCAGCACCGGGCTAGAACAGCTTTTTGTTCGAGCATGTCTCCGGAAGCCTATGGCGTGGAACACTGTATATCGCACGGGTGCAGCCAGAGGGGCCTGTGCTTTTACTGACAGGAATTGCAAATGTAGGTAAAGCAAGCAACATGATTCTTCAGGAACCTTTTAGCCTATTTTTAAATAAAAATAATCTGGCATAATTTCCATCCTTTAATAATGCTTCCCCCAGATGAATTTTGCAAAGGCTACATTTGAGGTATCCACACCT
The DNA here is from genome assembly GCF_965638725.1 of Aptenodytes patagonicus. NCBI lineage: Eukaryota > Metazoa > Chordata > Aves > Sphenisciformes > Spheniscidae > Aptenodytes > Aptenodytes patagonicus. The sequence goes on from NC_134950.1 coordinate 152,526,780, forward strand.
GTTGGCAAAGGAATAACAACGTGTTGTTATGCTGAGCTGTACTCACTCAGGCACATTTGGAGACTTTACTGGTTGAAAAGACTACTAGGGATGAGAGGGCAGGGATAAAACTTACCACTCTCGGGTTCATACTCATTCCAGCCAGAAAAATGTGTCATGCCCTTTGGTGCACTGAAAATTTGCCTTCAACAGGCAAAGAAAAGGTCCCAACACTAGTTTCTGTTTGATTTCTTTGAACTTGATAGAATGTATGCTTGTGGGAACAAATGATGACCAAAATCCCTGTGCAGATCCATTGATGAGTTATTTTCTGTTTCCTCAGATTTTTTGTTTTATTCATAGAGAAGGAAGAAAATGAAGTGGGGAATGACATAATCATAGAATAGAATCATAGAATCATTTAGGTTGGAAAAGACCTTTAAGATCGAGTCCAACCGTTAACCTAACACTGCCAAGTCCACCACTAAACCATGTCTCTAAGTGCCACATCTACATGTCTTTTAAATACCTCCAGGGATGGTGACTCAATCACTTCCCTGGGCAGCCTGTTCCAATGCTTGACAACCCTTTCCGTGAAGACATTTTTCCTCACGTCCAATCTAAACCTCCCCTGCCGCAACTTGAGGCCATTTCCTCTCATCCTATCGCTTGTTACTTGGGAGAAGAGACCGACACCCACCTCGCTACAACCTCCTTTCAGGGAGTTGTAGAGAGCGATGAGGTCTCCCCTCAGCCTCCTTTTCTCCAGGCTAAACAACCCCAGTTCCCTCAGCCGCTCCTCATAGGACTTGTGCTCTAGACCCTTCACCAGTCTCGTTGCTCTTCTTTGGACACGCTCCAGCACCTCAATGTCTTGCTTGTAGTGAGGGGCTGATAATGCAATAGTTCAGGGAGCAGCAGCCCTGTGAGCCATCTGAGCCCAAGGGACAAGGTGGATCTGGCACTGTGATCAGAAGAGTATGCAGGGCTACATAGTGCTGGCCTTAAAAAATGAAGTGTATCCTACTGACAGTCTGTCATTTTGCCTGTTGATGATGGGGAGGGGAAGGGACACATTAGAAAGAAAATTTGAAGAATATGGGTGTGTAAGTGCAAATTGCTAGAAGCTGTAACATGACTATTAGCTGATGAACTGAAATTTGCTTCTACCCTGTAAATAAAGCTTCTTCCCAGGTACTTGAGACTGAAAAGAACAAGCTTGACATTGATGCCGTGTAGAGGAACTGCATTATTTAATGAAGAAGGTCTTCTGAGGACACTGACGGTTATACTCAGAGCGTGGCTCAGCTCACTTCCTTGTGTTATGCTGTATTCCCTTGTAAACACAGTCCTGAACAAATGACAAACTAAAGGGGAGTGGGTGGATGCAACATGCTGGAGAGCGGTTCTCTGCCACACCATTGATTCATTTCTCTTCTCCTGGTTTTATACAGTAGCTGTCGGAGACACCTGATAGAAATAATGCAATTGTACTTTAAGCAGCAAAGCAAGATTCTCTATAGAAAACTTTCCCCCACACTTGGCAGTTTGACTGAATTAATTAATTGATAAATAATTAACAAATTAATAATTTGTGATAATTAATCAACAAATACGCAGTTCAGGAATCCTGTGAATTTGCATCAACTTGGTCTCAGATGGCTCCTGGGAGGACAATCCCGAAGCTACTTTCAGCACCAATTTGATTTGCTGCTGTTTTGTATAGTCTGCAGTTATAGCTTATTATCCCATCTCCGCTACAGGTGGTAGGAAGCAGTCTCACGGTAATGCAGTGCTCTGATATGACTGAGGTTCCAGCATAGATACACTCTGATATTGTACAGTCTTCCCTCAAAATATATTGGATAAGGAGGTGCCAGTCCCCTGTTAATACTGAGCATTGGCAACTGTAATTTTCTTTTCTTGTCCATCTGTGTGAAATACGTGTGGATTCAATGGACAGAGGAGGGATTATGTTTGCACCTTCTCTACTGGTGAGCTCAACCTGTGCTGCTGCTTATTGCAGGCGCTGCTAATATATCTGGGGGGAAGAACACGTTGGCAACTGTGGAGTCAGCTGTCATCCATCACCCTGCTGGAGCCCCATCAATGCAAGTCAGCCTGCATGGTATGAAACGCAACGTGTCGGATCTGCGGCTGCAGCTGCATCAGATGAAGCAGCTACAGGTAGGCATATCTGGGTAATGCCGGGAAAGTGGGTTGTCAGCAAATGTCAGCTTGCTTTCTTTCTCTCTTTCTGTCTCTTTTATCTTTTGTACGTGAGTGATTCTCAGTAGCAGAGTTCTAGCAAAGGGAAGATCCGAGTATTACAGACACAAAAGCATATTCTGCTGTAGCGTACGCCACTTGCATAGACCTAGAGGTATGATAATTAGCTCAGTTTAACTACTGCTGCTCAGATATTGAGAAAAAACTTCATTTCTAGCTTTGTTTGATGACTTTAGACATTAAAGCAGTATTTATATTACAATAATATCAAGTCTGTGATTACAGTTTGGACCCTGCTATGCTGTGTGCTATATAAACATGTCGGAAGAGCCATGTTCCTGCTCCATACTGTTTACAGTTGAGACAGTTTTTAAGTTCCTAAATAAACAACTTTGATGTCAGGAAATCCAAATGTAGCTGAGGATCAGTAGATACGCATTAAGCCAGAGTTTGAGTGCTGTATTTACAGAATCCAGAAGAATAGCCAACTTGAGCAGCAAGGAAAAAAGATATCTCAAAAGTTGCTGCAAAGGTTTGTTGTGCCCTGCTTACATTCACATTTACCAGTACTTTCCTAACACACATCAACACCTCAAAACCTGCAAGAAACGATAAGAACAATGAAGAGTTAAGCAAAATGTTCTGTTGACACATACCATAGTGCTGCAAATGTAAATATATGCTGTTCATCTCAGACACTGTGAAAATAAGCTTATGCAGCTGTACAGGTCTTCAGCCCTTCACTTAATTGGAAACGGAAGAGCACTGTGTATTGTCTCAGAAGATGTAAAAGGAGGTAGAGCAATTTCTTGTAAGACAAAGTGGACAGCAGGGGAAACTTCAATACTCTGCCAGTCCTCCTTGCCTGGAAAGTGACATCACATGTTTGGTATTGTAGGGCTGCAGCTACTGCTATTACGACCAGGGTGGTTTTGAATATGGGAATGGTACTATGTCAATCTCCTTTGATTTGCTGATTAATTTTATAACAGAGTAGTGATAATACAGATTAGAATTCAGAGCACATTTTGCCTTCCCTTCCTTAACTAAAGGAAATTGAATTATGAACCAGTCATAGGGCAAGGGAGCAGAAGGGTGAGGTAAACGTCAGGGCAAAGAAAATGTGGCCAAGACTGAAGATGCTGTGACAAGGTCCTGTGCTCAGTTTGCTGGTAATGAAGAGATGGCAGAAGGTATTTGGAGCAAACAGTTGTGTCAGCCAGGTGACCTCTGCCTGTGATACAGTACCCATGTATTTACATTTTCAGTTTAGGATGAGTATGTTCCTATAGCAAATGTATCTTTCAGAAGCTGTTCCCAGCAGTGCTGCCTACATGCCGGCCATTGTGGTCCCCATCTAATTTCAAGACTCTGGCTTGGGATCTCTGCCCTGGCACATTATGTATAAGTGGGTATTCTTCCACATTTGTGCTGCAAACCACTGCAGCCCCTCTGTCCTTCTGTAACCCCACGTGCCAAATGCAGCTCTTGGCAAACGCTTGCGGTCTGGCCACCAGCTGTGCTTAGCATGTGGCCTCGTAAAGTGGGACGGAGGTTGCAGTGCTGCGCCGGAGGCAGTGAGCACATTGTACTCACAGGGCCTGCTCACCAAGGAGGTGGCATTTCCCCAGCTGCATCTTGTCTCCATGGCCCTGCCTGGGGCGGTAACCTTGCTTTTGATCAGATATAGCATTATGGCACACAGGAGTGAAGAAACTTGTACCATCTGCACAAATCAATGCTGCCAAGGAAGTCTTGAGAAGGAAAAAAGGACATATCCCGAGTGTGCTCATTAACTCTGGCTGGCTTCCCTTGTTTCAGAAATGATAGCAAATTTGGTGTATCGTGCCAGTAAGAAGTGGGCAAATTCATGATAGTCGGATGGAAGAACCTGTAGCTCAAGGGAAACTTTGGTATATTACATATAAATTACATTCATGAGAGTGAGTTTTTGTCGTGGCTTTCCTGAATGGGTAGAATTATTTTGAAAAAGAGCTCACAGTTTGTAGGGCAGCAAATGAAAGAGGTAGTGTTTTAAACTGAAGAGTGTTGAAATATCACACTTCTAATGAAAAAATTTTGTGCTATGTTTTTTGGAAAATAATTCAAAGTAAAAGGGAAAAGTATTTTGCTGTTTTTCCAGGTTGTTTGCATACCATGTTTGACAGTACTTCATATTTTTCACTTTCACTGTTTCTCCTGGGTTGGCAGTCAGTTTGTTCCTGTGTGTGTGAATTTTTCATACAGTGACAGACTAAAAGAAACACTTCCAAAGAACTGAAGAAGATGATTGCACAGGCACAAATGCTGGCAGGATAACTAAGAAACAGGAACAGGACATAAAACTGTATTTAATACTGCCTATGGTTCAATTTTCAATTGATGATATCACTGTAAGTTCTTACTCATTTGCTTAATAGGATCAGAGAAACACATGATGGAAAAGGTCCATTCATGCATGTAGCCTTTGTCTGTGCTGGCAAAATCCTCTTTTTAAAACATATCCAGCAGCAATTGATCCAGATGTATTGATTCACACACCAATTAAATTGATGCAACCAAAAAGTTAAGACTGTTTCAGTCTGTGGTTGGATTTTAGCCAGAGATTCTTGAAATAGAGACATTTGCATCATGGCTGTTGCTAGAGGTTAGATACACTTCTTGCTACTCCACTAGCATCTTCCTTAAGTGCTCTGATTTTCAGAGATACTCAAGAAAGACTAGTTTCATGGTGCTGTGGAGTTTTCCTCATTGCCAGAGATAGGCTATAAACCAGCCTGTGTCCTGGATGCATTTGTTGTTGGTAAGACTGGAGCCCATGAGTTCAGTGGGGTTGTTCATTCTGCACTCCCACGTAATGAGAACTCTTAGTGGCAGCTTTGAACCAAGCCTTAGAGTACTTGTTCATGGTACATATCATTAGCTTATATGTACATTGGATTTTTTTGGTCTATTCCTTCCTTTCTTTAATTGAACACATTTTAAGGGAAAGCAGTTAGATATGATTAAGGTTCAGCGTTAGGAATGTGTATGCATGCATCCTTTTCCGTCACTCAATGTATTATTTGCAGGGAAATGAGTGCTGCAGAAGGTATAGAAAATGTAATAATAACTACTGTCATAAATGGTATATGATACTCAGTCTCACAAGTGTAACTTTGAATTAGAAATTCAAATATGTTTTGAGCTGCATTATAGAATTGGTGAGACTATGTTTAATCTATGTATGGTAACAAACTTCAGGAATTAGATAATTAGATTCTACAGAGATCCTGAGCTGCAGACAGTCAGTCCCTGTTTGTGGCTGTGCACTGTAGTGTGTGGGGAGGTGGGTGGCCCAGAAGACTCTCCCAGCAGGACCTGGGAGGCTCCCACTGGACAGGTCATGCTTGTCTCCTAATGAGAAGCAGGGCTGTGAACTAATACTTGGTTTTCCAGTTACCTGTCTCATAGGTAATAATTGGTTCAAAGTGAACTAAACTGGTTATCAGATTATTCTTGAAGTGGGTGCCAGAGGCGGTGCTGGGGTTACTTGTGAGAGAGCAGTAATAGATAATGGCTGGAGCAGTAGCCAAAAAGAGGGACAAGGTAGGTATCTGGAGAGATTGGGGAGGCCGGGAGTGAGAGCCAAGGGTACTGAATGTAGGAGAGGATGCTAGAATTCTAAAAAAGCATGTTAAATTTCTTTCTGATTGATTGCTGCTTGCAGTTATAAGTCAAGTTAACTCTAATTAGCAAGAAATTGCCATTTAGTGGTGACAGGAAAGGCTGCATTGCTTTTCCTTACCTTTGGGCACTTGACTTTGGAACTTGAACACTGTTTTAACAAAGTTTCTTTTCAAGTGTGAATGTCTAAGATTGTTTATTTGGCTTGTTTTCAAGCAAACTTAAAGTACAAAAAGTTCTACTCTGTGGAACCAGAATTACTCTGGCGGATCCATAAAACTTCTACTTGAGGTGGTGGAGTAACTGGCAGAGGTGGTCTGAGGGACAAATGGGGTGTGCACTTAGCCAGGGAGTCTCAGATCTGATACCTGCTGGCAGAGAAAAGGTAAGAATCGAGTTCAATTCCAGAACATGGAGGTAAATGTGCTGTAGCGGCCAGAGACTGCCTCCTCTTCCTCACCCACAGCTCTTCCCCTCTGCTCCTGCTTGCCCTGCCTCACGTTGTCCTTTGGCTGGTGACTCTGCCCTGCTTAAACCCACAATTACTCCTCTCCCCTGGTTCCTTCTCTTCTCTCTCTGCACTCATCAATACCTCCCCTTCTCATCTTCTGTCCCTGTTCCCCAAGCATGAACAAAAGCAGGTTTTCCAGAACTAGCCAAGTGTTGCATGAATTTTCATAGAAATGGCAAAAACATCTCTTTGATACCAAGATGAGTCATTTCCCAGACTTCAAGAGCTCACTCCAGACATTGAGGTTTGGGAATCCTCAACATACAAGCTTTCTGAAATATTGCTGAGTTATATTTTTATTCCCTAATCTTGTTATCAGAAATGGATGAACTTTTATGACTGAAACTTTCTAATACTGTTCAAGCACTGCATAAAGGGAAGTGACAAGCACCTTAGCTGTAGGTGTCACTACAATAAATATAGATCCCCTATATATCCCCATAATAGGAAAGAAAGTATATCTGCCATTGCACAACCCCCCACACATGCATACTCAATTTTGGTATTACTGGGAGTCACTGTTACCAGCTGAGAAACGTAGAGGACTTAAATTCTGGACACCTGAGACTTAAGTCTGACTCCCTTACTGACCTTCTCACTGACCTTGGATCAGTTGTTTCACATTTCCCAAGTCACTTCCCTGTGACAAATTTCCCCACTTTTTAAAGAGCTGTGAATAAACTGTATGACTGAAGTGTTACATGCTCATTCACTCATTTATTCATTCATTTATGTTTTCCTTCTTGAAAATATGGCACAATGTAAGAGATGTGTGTCTCAGATAGCTGTGCTGGCCTCGCCGTAAGAGGTTTTAATTTGTCAAACCCAAACGTTAATCCCATAGTGAGGAAAAATACACACATGCACTGTCTTCAAAAGAATCCAGTCTGGTATAAAGCAGCTGACAACGTTTATAAATCTGTGCTGTTTCAAATGTTTTCCAGCTTCATTTTTTTCCCTAGCTGCTAACACTTATCTTCAGCTGAGTTTTGAGCTAACACCTCCTGCTTGTCACAGCTCAGACCCTGCTCGCGCTTTCAGTGAAGCGCCACCCTCCCTCTCATCACAGTTGTGTCGCTGGAGAAGGCAAGTCAGGCACCAGGACTGAAGAGTCAGGAGGGGAGAGCTGAGTTTGTTCTTCTAATTCCCGTACTGATTGGAAAGAATGACCTGGGCAAAGGCTTTTTTTTTCTCTGATTCCCATGAATTCTCTCAAATTAACTTAAAAAGAAGTCTTGTTGCGTTATACTGTCTTGTAGGTAATCCATTTTTGTGATTCTTTCTATTAGGCAGTGGTTTTACTTTGTATGTTAAATGTGGTTTGGCTGTTAAGCCTGGATGTTTAGAAGACAGCTGACGGTTCGATTGCTAGTTTTAAAACTGGAACTTCATCTCCCAAGTGACACAGGTGGTTTTTAAAATCTTACAGTATGAGAAGGCTGCTGGGCTAACAGAGTTGTGTTCACGTTGCCTATATCCTAAAGCTGTGACTAGGTGGAGCCCTGCTTATCACTTTGAATCTTGTGATTTGCATAAGAGACTTAAACAGGTTTGTTTTTTGTGAGTGTGGGGCATAGCTGCTCTAGGGCTACCCGCAGAAGAGTACGGTCTAGTTTGCTTTCTTAGCTTGTTTTGCTCTGCAAACTTAATATCAGTAAGAAAATTAATGCTTTAGATACTTAACATAAGGCTAAGACAAGAAAGAAGATGTGACTTTTACAGTTCTCAGAAGATTACCATGTTATAAAGGGGTTTTTTTTGGTGGGTAAAGGAGGTTTTATGTATTGCAGATGAGCTGTATGTCTGTACCAAATTACACTGGATGGCACAATCCTTCCTCTGCCACTTGAGAGACTGAAAAATTCCATTCTGAGAACAGCAGTGCATTCCAGCCTTGTCATTAATGTGTGGGATTATCCACCAAGCATGTATGGGCAGTGTGATGCATAAGCTTATGAGATACGCGCAAAGTGGAAGTCAAGCTTCCGGCAATCTTGTGAGGCGTGATTAATTCTTGATTCATGCTGGACTGAGCAGAAAAAGGGGGCCACAATCCTTGCAGAAGTTATGCACTGAAGGTGGTGTACTGATCCCAACATCTTTTGTTCATCAGCTCGCAACTGGAAGTTAGATACACACATTAGAAGTTAATCAGATTTAGGCTTTTCTCACCCCCAACGCTTCCTCATGGAATAATGTTTATAGGTAAAGTTAAAGAGGGAAAGAAGAAGGTAAAAACTCTCTCGCTGTAGATCTGTGTTTATCCCAACCTATTTCTGAGCTCTGCAATGTATTCTGTTGCCAGGGATGTCAGTCAAGCAGGAAAAATTGAAGTTGATTTCTTTTGTGCAACAGCTGCAGAACCAGGAGATGCTGAGGGCAATGGTGAAGAAAGCAGAGCTGGAAATCAATGGCAAAATGATTGAAACAGTGAAGAGGCTTGAAGATCCTGTGCAGCGACAGCGCAACCTGGTGGAACAAGAAAGGCAGAAATACCTCAACGAGGAAGAAAAGATTGTAAAGAAATTATGGTGGGTTGAGAAACCTCTTAGAATTTGTTGCTTTTGCCTGGCTTTTTCTTCCATAAAGTGGTGGCTTCAGTGAAAACTTTAGTTTACTAAAACATTAAACTTAAAATTAGTAAAACTTCAGTGAAACTGCACCTGTGTATGCTGTTTTAGCTGTGTTTTCTTGCACTCATATTGGCTGTAAAACTGTGTCTGTGTTGTACAAATCACTGGTCCTGACTGGCAGTCCTTCTAAGCACAGCCCACTGGGTAAGTCCCACCAGTACAAAGAGTTTCAACTTCTTCAGAAGTCCCCTGTAAAGGGACAGCTGACTGTAAGGACCGTGACCACCTCCATCTTCTGAAAGCCTCCCCCTACCCTAGCTCTTCCCTTCAGCTTTATGTATTACGCTTTAGGGAAGGAGGGAGGAATTTCCTCAAGAGCAAATGGATGCAAAGGAAGGTAACGAGTTCGGCTTTAAGTATGAAAATCAAAATTCAATGGTAAGTGCTTTGGCTATTGCATGGGAGAGGTAGGGGAAGCTCATAAATAGAGGATTGAAGTTTAATTGCAGTCAGCAATGCCAGTCTCCATCTAAAATTTACTCACTGGGATTTCCATACACTTAACTGCAGATAAAAATACTTTCCTTTTTTTCTGTTGCTGTGTTAAGGCTTTTTGTAAGACTCTTTTTTTTCCCAAAAACTTTGGCCTACCAAGACTGGTGGGATCCAGTTGTTTGTTTTAGTTCATGTTCAGAGTTAGCAGGAGGCAAGATGAAGCTGAAATCAATAAACAATTTAACTAGTTCTAACACTCACATTTGTAAGATGCTATATAACTAATTATTTCTCATTACTGCATTTAGTTCACACCTGAAGAATTGCTCCATAATAGAGTGAAACTTCATAGTCAGCTTGTCATGGGAAATGATGATTGAAGAGCCAAAGGAGTACAGTTATTGACAGCTAAGGAGAGTAAATCTTTCCTGTTGATCAATGTATTGTCAGATGAATAGGATTTGTAATAAAAATGCTGCATCTGTAAAGACAAAGTAGAATGTTACTAAGGGAGTGTATGTTTTCTGTGAAGAAAATGTTAATGTGTAGTAATAGTCCATGCTGGTGTATAATCCTCTCAGCTGGTTTGTTGTCTTAAATAACATTGTGTTGTAGCCTTAAGTATTTACCCTCCTGTTCATCACTTTATTCCTGTGTACCTCATTGCCTAGTTTCTAGATTGTTTGTTCTCTATGGAAAGAACAATTTGTGTGATGGCTGTTTATCGCATTGTCTCATAAAATGGATGCTGAATGAGGTCAAGTGCAAATGGCATTATTTGTTACAGCTGTTCATTTAGGATACGACTTTGATTGCAATATGGTTCTGTTTTATCAGTGTTCGGAATTTTTTCTGTTCACAGAGTTTCTGATCATTCATAGGCTGTAAACGTTAGTTCAACCCTTTTAGAGACATGCAAGAAACAAACATGAAATCACAAACAATTTTTTTTCATCAGTTGTGTCCAATGAGATTTCTTCGTCATGTATTTGCACGTTTGCAGGATCAGAGCCCAAAAGAAAAAGCACATCTGACAACAATGCTTTAAGTTCAACAGCTGACGTCTGTTAATCATGAAGAGCATACATCACAAAATTACACATCAAATGTCACTGGCAGTATTCAGAAAAAGGTTAACATTCTATATAGGCACTTTCAATTAAGCTGATCCCAGTGGAGATGTATAAACAAATGCAAAGCAACAGGGCGAAAAAATTACCATTTCTTAGTCTTTCAACTGTTGCCCTCTTGACCTTTCCTAAATCATAGGACTAAATCAGTAGACTGGCTTTATGCAAGACAAGGGAGTTTAAGGATTTCTGCAATACTTACGAAAGTGTATTTACTACTTTGAAGTTGTAAATCTCATCTTAAAAAGCTCTCCTTTCTGCAATTCTGTAGATTATCACTGGGAAATAAAAAATAAAAATATTGGTGGTTTCATGTTGTAAACAGCAGAAACGTCAGTGTACATTTCAGAGCAAGTTTTCTGTTGAGCAGCTGTTCATGATGGTGCCTACAGAAGTGTGCCCGTGTGTGTCACTGCTATAGCAGGATTACAGTTCAGAGATATCTAATGAAATCTAAGGAACACCGCTAAATGTAGTGTTTATTCACACTTGTAACAGTGAAATACATACTCAGAACTAACTGGGTAGGTTTTTTTCTATCTAGTCTTTTGATTCAACATTAGAGATGTCATATATGATACTTTTGAGGTTGTAGATACTAGCCTTAAAATTTACCAAACCAAGGACAAATTATGATGATATGACACATTGACTAATGAAGTATTTATGTTGTGAGGAGCATGTTACAGGTATGACTACTATATGTTGTAGTAGATTATTGTAAGCATTTTAATAGAGGGGGTTTTATAAGCACAGTATTTAAATTGTAGCCACATCCAAGCTGTCTAATTGGATATGATCCATAGTAAGTTACAATTTATATTTTTGTTAGGATAAGCATCAGACTTTTTTACAAGAATAACTGTGCTCAGTAAAAACAAAACTCCACTTAGCAGTCTTGGAGAGCCACTGGTAGCAGATACGTGGGAAAGGATATAAGAACATGGCAAAATGCTCAGAGCGCATCTCCTTGCTTTTAGTCACTTGTAGCTCGGGGATTTTCCAAGTCAGAGATGGTATCTTCATATGCAAAAGCTCTGCATGGTTTGTTTACTTTTCATGAACTTACGCATTTTTCAAAATTTAGGTAAACTTGGTTGTATACAGCATCTAGGTGCAATGAATTCTATAGAGTAATTCTTTTTTGGGTAGAAAGAACCTCTTTTTGTTTGTTTTTGAATCTTTCATCTGTCAATCAATCCCCAAACTCTTAAATTATGCACAGCAGAATATTCACCCTCTCCATGCCAGTTGTGATGTTACAGACGCTCCCCCACTCCGTTTTCTGATCATGCCTTTTCCAGCCTGAAAAGTCCTGGTCTGCTTAGTTACTCCTCTTGTAGAACCCATTCTATACACTTCATCATCCTGTTGCCTTTCTGTATGCCCTTTCTAACTTGACTGTACATCTGTGAGATGGGAACGGGGAGAGAGGAGAGCCCTGCAATGGCTATATCTGATGTAGGCACACCATGACTTCGTGCAGTGGCATGGTGATGGTCCCCCTGTCCTCATGTTCCACATGAGCTTTCCATTACAAATCCAACATCTCACTCAAAAGGGATGATTATCAGTTCAAAGTTCATTACTGTGTATAAAAACTTGGGGTTTGGGGAGGCTGTTGGGTTTAGATGGGGTTAGTTTTGTTTTTATTTTTCCTCTTCTCATGAGCATTACTTTACATTTATTAGGAGTTAATTTAATCTTTGTTTTTTTCCTGGTCAGTTAGTATCAGATGGTCCATCTGCAGCCCTCTGCAGTCACCTTTCATTTTCATTCCCCTGAATATTTTAATATCCTTTTGAGATTTTTTTACTATACTATTCATCCTCTTTTTTTAAATAATTTATAATATGTTGAAAAGCACCAGCCCTAGCACCGATCCCTGTGGAACTCACCAGCAAACTACATTCATTGAGTAAGCTGTTCATTGATCCCTGCCCTTTACTTCCAGTACTTTATCCGTGAGAGAATTTCCCCTCTTGTCCCACGGCAGCTTTGCTTTCTTGAAAGCTTTTGCTCAAATACCTTGCTGAAAGCCTTTTGGGCTATAGCTTTTCCTCATGCTTTTGTTGTTTCCTTGTGTATTTGTGAGACTTACCTTCTCTTTACAGAAATCACATTAATTCCTCCCTAATGCAGCATATTTGTCCATTGGTCCACTAATTCTTTATTGTTTATTCTTTATTTTGGTATCTATCGATTACACCAGTCTGGGTGTCAGTCTCACCAGAGTACAGTTCCCTGGATAGCCCCATCCCCCTTTAAAAAATTTATTTGTATCATCTATGACACCTTCCACTACTCTGATGCCAATGCAATTTTAATCAAGAAGTTAGATGCTTAGCATTAACAGTTCGACTGTTTCACCCTCGAGTTGCTGTTGAACTCGAGGGCAAATACCATCTGGCCTGAGTGATTTGTTACTATTAATTTTGTCAGTTCATTTTGTAACCTGTTCTACTGATACTGCAATCTGAGACAGATCCTCTGATGCTTTTTTGCCTAAAGAAAGATCTCGGCATAAGAGTTTGCCTCGGTTCCCCTGTGTAAAACATAGACGCAGAAAAATAATTTATCTTGTATTAGCCTTCTGAAACTGCATTAAGGTGAGTGTCTTGTTAATTGGGTTTGCTCAGTCCAATCTATAAAGCCAAGTTGCTTCCCCAGTTACAGAAAAGAAATGCTGGAGACTGATGAATCTGTTTCAAACTTTGGCTCCTGAGGGCTGAAGTTTCTTTTCCCATGTAATTAGCAACATGAGGCAGTGTAATATGGTATCCCCTGAGTAATTTCAGGATCAGTTGTCTTGTTTGATAGTATCACTATATGGAATCAAAGGGGTTTATGATGACCCTTCCATTTCTGCTCAAAGAACAAAGGGGAAAGAAAGCCATTGTCTGCTACCTGGAAGTCTTTCCTTTATTCCTGTGTTTCCAACAATCATAAACCTACCAAAACATTGTAACATTGTTCTGTTTGTTCCTTCTCTTCTTTCCACCCATGAACAAGTTTAAGCTTCTGCCCTTATATTTTTGTTGCCTGGTGGATGCCAATATTTGAGAAGCTGCTTTTCCAGTGCTGATCTACAAAAGGCGGGGGGGGGTGGGGGGGGGGTGGGTGGTGTACCCTGTGATTCCCAAAGTAGCACTGCCTAGCCTGAGCGCCGGTATCAGGGCATCAAGGGTAGGGACGATGCATGACTGCAGAGCACCCTTCTGGAAGGCAGGAGCCTTTGCATTGTAGTGAGCGACAGAAAGCCGAATTCTTTTTCCAGCCCCTTCCTAGACAGTATCTGTGCCCTTTATTGCAAAGGCAGACACAGAGACAGCAGATACCTGCATTATCGGAGCCTCTTCCGCTGGAAAAATACCCCGAGAAACGTTCCCTTGCTGCCATCGTGTGGTCCCTTGGATTGTTTCCGGCAAGTATGCTCGTGCTAGTGGAAATCGTGACTCCCCCAGTCTTTCTCAAGGCAGAGTCTTTGGGAGAAGTGGTCTTAAAATGGGAACAGGATCATTTACCTCCACTTGTTTGTGATCTGTTCAGAAGCAACTTATGATTCTTAAATCAAAATTGTTTTATAGTTTCTAAAGTTCCTAGGCTTTGGATTGAACTGAACTCTTTGCTGTGTGCACTTGATGTTCAGATCCTGACACTGTTTCTCTGTATATCAGAAGTACTATTGTGTTGCCATTTATTGTTCTGTGTGACTGTGCTTCCACTTTAAATTGACCTAAATGTGGAATGGTGCTCCAAGGGATTTTCTCCCTTTTATCCCGTTACTGGCCACCTACTCCTCTCTTTTCCTCCTCATGTCACCTATCCATAGAGATGGATCTAGGAAGTGATCTGGCTGAAAATAAGTAATTTTCTGCTGGATTTGAGTGGCAGTGCTGGCAGAAGGGAAATGTGTGAAAATGCAAGACCTGAGGTTGGTGCAGAAGGCAGTCTTCCCCTACTCCTTTTCAGGCAAACAGCCCGTATCTTGGTTCTCTTACAGCAATTGCAAAACTGCTACCTGAGTGGATGCGAGAAATGAGGCCTAAAATTAGGTTAGAATGAGTAGCCGATTTGTCAGTTCAGAGTTTGCTTTGCATTGTTTTCTACCATGCAGTTAAACTGCTTCTCAGAATATTCCTGTTAGTAAATTTGGTATCTTAATAGAGGCGGATTTCTCTTAGAATAAATATTCAGGAGATGATCCCTTTAAGGTATTTGCATGAGTGTTTGTATAGTTGCACATAATGCATTTCAGGTTTTTTTGAGAAATTTTTAAGCTTCTGTGTGGAAACTCCCGCTAAAGCAATGTGGTCTCAACCTTAAATGGAAAAAAAGTGGCTCCCCCAAAACAAAGTTTATGTGTCTGAAGGATTGTGAAAATTTATGTATGTGAAGTATGGAAGCACTGGAAAAAATATTGGGAAAGGTGATGAGGAAGCACCAGATGGGGCCGGAGGAAGCACGGGACAGCACTGGTTGGAAAAAACATCTGAAGCGATTCATTCTTGAATCCAAATGCTAAGCAAGAGCTGCACACAATGCACACGTGCTGTTTCAGTCTGGCTATTCGTGGAAACAGGACCCTGTATCCTGTCTAGCAGGAGCCGGCAGATAAACAGGGTTGCATCAAGGGGCCCATTAGTGCCAGTTTTTGGATTGTTACTTCACTGTTGGGCATTCCTTTGCATGTCATCAGCAACAAGAAAACGCAAGGAGCAAACCAGTACTGGATGTAGTGGTACAGTGTGTCTGTACCCTTCTAGGATCTGCATCCCCAGAGGGCTGGCTGTGTTTCACCACCCCACCTGCCCTTTGTAGTGCAGCTGCCCTGAGGTCAATATGCTCTGCACATCTGCAGCCTGTCAGAGAAATCAATGACTTGGGCTAGTTACAAGCCTGTTCCTATGCTGTGAGCGTGAGCGCCCAGCATCCTCACCTCCCCTCATGGTACCCTGCTGTTTTTTCAGCCTGTGGTGTCAGATTTATAGATGCCACAGTCGAGGTTTCTGGTTTAGCTTAGTCCATTCATTTACATATATTTGATTGTAATGTGAAAGTCCTGCTTACATTTTACGTCCACTTCTTTTATTTTGCCAGTGAGCTGGAGGCATTTGTTGAAGACCTGAAGAGGGACTCCACTGCTTCCAGCAAGACGGTTACACTGAAAGATGTTGAAGATGGAGCCTTTCTTTTGCGCCAAGTGGGAGAAGCTGTTGCCACCCTGAAAGGTATGTACTTTTCCTTTTTACTTTTGGTTCTTCTCTTTTAACCACAGTGGCTGAGAACAGTTTTGCCTTTGATCTGGAGGCATTAACTTTCACTTCCAAAAAGATTTAAAGTTGGGATTAAGGAGCTTGTTGCATGGCCGCTGGAGAGAGGTAGACACTCAACTATTTAGCATTCACCCCATTCATCCATTTCTCCCCAGGGCTTTTATCAGTTCCTCTTGAGCTTCACAGTTGTTGTCTTTGCAGGAGAGTTCCCGACATTGCAGAATAAAATGCGTGCGATCCTCCGGATTGAGGTAGAAGCTGTGAGGTTCCTAAAGGAAGAACCACACAAGCTAGACAGCTTGCTGAAACGTGTGCGCAGCATGACCGATATCCTTACAATGCTCAGGAGGTGATTTTTTTTTTTTCTTCAAAACTAAAGGATTTCCTCAAGCAGGGCTGGAACAGCTTTTGGGTTTGGGTTCTCCCCCTCTCCCAAGGCAATTTTGAGAAATGCAACTTGCTTGCTGTATTTTATAGATTCTTCCTAGACCCCTTTCAAGGGAAATCAAATTAACATTTCCTGTGCTCTGTGCAGTGGTTCTGTTCTGACCAACAGCCCCAGTCATCGCGATCTTATGATTGAAACTAGCTCCCTCTGAACTCAACACTTCCAGATTTGGGAAGTACCTGCATGAGAAAGCTTACAGAGTGGCAGCAGTCCCATATCTGAGCTAATTAACTGTAGGCATTTACAGCAATCTAAGCTAATAGAAATATTCTCTGATGCTGAAACGTGCATCCCCAAAAATGTAACAGTAAGAAATAAAACAGGAAAAGATTCTAAGTGGATAAAGATATCCTAAACCTTCTGAAAGAAAGAAATCTTTTTCAGTATGCTTATGAATTCATGCAAATTCTTTATTCTGTTCTTTGCAAGGAAGATGTGTTAGAGAAAGTTGAAATATTAGATAAAATCTGTGTCCACTAAGTGCCAGTGTTTAGCTATGTTTGTCAGAATATATGAGCAGCCAATGACTGCTGATTTATATGAGGCAATAGGCATTGGATTTAATTCCTACTCAAAACCAGTGAATCAGGCCAAACTGTCAGTGGTGGTGGTCTCAATTTTATTTCAATTACAAGAAAATGTAAGTAATAAGCCTATTGTTGCTACCATTATTCTAAGGAATGTAGGGTTGTCATTGTTTCCATATATCCTGGAGCATAAGTAAAATGGATTTGCCAGTACTGGCAGATGGATAAAATGGTTTGTTTATGTAACAGGTCTTCTAAGAGCCGTCACTTATTTTTCCATGTAGATAAACATCTATATCCTTTCATATTAGTTTCCTTTTCTTAAAAATGACTACAGTTATTTCCTGTCTCTCCCTCTTTGGGAAAAAAACCAATAAGCTATGCATGCCAAAGTTTTACCGAAAGTAATTTTTTGCAATGAAATTACATATTAAGCCTCATAAAGTCTGTTTCAGTAATGGAAAAACTGATGGCATTTGATGGCTAGCTACACTCTGAAGCTCAGCCATTTCACAGCTAGCTGCCAGAAATAGTTGACTCTTTACATCCTCAGCTCATTGTAACCCAAACTCTTGACAGACAAGACCTTTGTGAAGTATCATTTGAAGGCTTTGTTTTGGCAATTTGCCAAACTGCTGCCTCACATTCTATGTAACTACCACTTTCTGTGCTAATAGTCCAGGAACATCTTGTTTAGATAACAGTGTATAAAATTTAAGTAAGTAAGTCAACTGATTTCCATTCTCCCTCTAAAATCAACCCACTGTAACTCGTGGTTTGGTCAAAAAGTGCCAGTACATCTATGAAGGTTTGTAAACATTTTAAAAGGCAAAAACATCCTAATTAGAGTGGCCTCTTTAAAACTCTGAGTCTCTGACTCTGAGAGAAAGCTATAAAATCACACAACTGAGAGCATCAGGAAGAAAAAACACCATTTTGATGTTTTTTCCCTTGCAAAAGTTTATTGTTAAGTATTGCTCATGACTCGCCTGTATGCTAACCATGTGCCACGCTGTCGTGTTCAATTTGGCTGGGCAGACATGTTACAGAAGGACTGCTGAGGGGTGTGGATCCATCCCAAGCCGTGCAATACTCTGCTATGGAAAAGGCCACTGCAGCTGATGCTCTGAGAAACCAGGAGGAGCTCAAGCATACCCAAGGACATGCACAGCAAAACCTCGCAGCAATCACATCGGAGTCCCAGGTGTCATCAGTCAAGTCAGAAGTCGTTCCCTTCTCAACAATGACGGTCCATCATGTGCAGAGCTCGCCTGTTGTCATCCATCAGTCTCAGCACTCATCAGCCCTGGTCAACCACACCCAGGGTTCACCCACTGCAGCCAGCCACAGTGAAGGTGTGCCAGCGGGTGGCCACCTCTCAGCCACCCCACCAGCCCCCCTGCAAGAGCCCGCAACAGGATCCCAGCCCACACAAGCCACACCAGCACCACAGGTCTCTGTCAATGGCACCACCATGCAAAGTCTTTTTATTGAGGAAATTCACAGTGCAAGTACCAGAAACCGAGCTGTATCAATTGAGGTACGGTGTATTCTACTCAACCAGTTGTCCTTTCCTTGGGTCTGAGCTCCCAGTCTCAACTCTTGAGACTGCAGGTGGGATTTTTCAAATGCATTCTGGGGATTTATATGCTTGACCCCTAACTACACCGTGCACTCCTGAAAATACCATCTGATTTTAAATGCAACAGGATAATAACATGTAGTTATTGAGTTACAATGAGTAACTGTGTTTTTTAAATAACCGTTATTAAAAAAAAAGTAAATTCTTTTTTAGAATACCTTATTTTTGAACAATAACATATGATTCTCTGGCAACACTTGCATAAGTGGATTTCATTCACTCTTTAAATCTCCGTATCACTCATTATGTAGAGGTAAAAGTGAAAGAGCGTGAAGTTCCAGTGGTTTCACACAGAGATATTGAGAAAACCCACAAGTGAACTCTCATGTCTTATTACAGACATGCACTTTAATCACCAGTGTGATATAGTAAGGGAGTGACCCAGATTTAAATTTTGCCTTTGTTCCTTTAGTGAGCAGTGGCCACTGTCAGTCTGTCGTGCGTTTGTGCCATATCTAGCACAATGGAAGTCAGAACCAGCGTACAATTAGTGTTAATATATTTCCTCTAGTTGCTGACTAGAACTGAAAGAATCTATCCATAATGACCTATAATGTTTACACATGGATTTTTTTTTTAAAGTAGGTGATCGTAACAGAAATCAGAGAAATAAATAGGTGCTTTACTATTTTTATGTAGAAAGCTGAAAAGAAATGGGAAGAGAAAAGACAAAACCTCGATCACTATAATGGAAAGGAATTTGAAAAGCTCTTGGAAGAGGCCCAGGCCAATATAATGAAGTCAATTCCTAACCTGGAGATGCCTCCCCAGCCAGCAGCCCTGCCTAAAGGGGATGCAGTGGAAAAGCTCGAAGTCTCAGGTAAGGTTTGCTAGAGTAAATGGTGCTAAAGATTTGCATCTCTGGAAAAGAGAGGTTATTTTTCCTACTTTCTAGAATGGTTTCAGTTTACAGATTTCTGTGTTCTTGATCATACCTGTGAGTATGTCCTTGAGGAATAATGCAGGTCCTGTGGACAGGATGCAGTGATTTTGCAGGTGCCAGTGTGGGTAACCAGCTGAACACAAATTTCCCTGTATTGCAACTGAGAGAGTTTGTCCTCTGGAGATAAAGACTCCTCATGAGCAGGAGAGTAAAAGTACACCTCGCTTCTGACAGAGATGAGAGTATCTGTATATTATACTTTATCTATATCTATTATACTGTGTTCAGTTTTGCACTTAAAAGTTTAGCATTACAGAGAGCTCTGGAAAGAACCACAAAGAGTTTGAGCAGAAATCATCTTACCATCAGAAACCTAAAAAGCTCTTTTTGTAGACATATTTGTTATCAAAAGAAGATCAAGACATGCCTGAGGTTTCTGAGGGTAAGGAGGCCTTTTAACTTTGCAGAACATGTTCCGACAAGTTCCAGCAATTGGAAGCTGAAGCTAGAAAAAGCCACATTAAAAATTAGCTGTCAAATTTTAACATTTAGAGTGACTAATCACTGAAGTTTAATTATGAACATATGGGATTCTCTGCCACTTCAAATCTTTAAGCAATACTATGTTTCTTTCTGAAAGGCTGCTCAGGCACAAGCTCTGTGCATGATGCAAG
Source organism: Aptenodytes patagonicus (assembly GCF_965638725.1). Classification (NCBI taxonomy): domain Eukaryota; kingdom Metazoa; phylum Chordata; class Aves; order Sphenisciformes; family Spheniscidae; genus Aptenodytes; species Aptenodytes patagonicus. The sequence continues at coordinate 152,546,813 of NC_134950.1, forward strand.
ACCCACTTAAAGAAATCCTTGAATCTATGTTAAGTGGAAAGTCAGACTATTTGATCTTAATGATCCTTGCTAACTTCATAATCTTAAACTATAAATACAACCAATGTTTTGGATGAGTCCCTCAGAGGTCTGAAAATGACCTGTGATGCTACATAACTGAGTTGTCCTGGGGAAGTGGATAGATATGTAGGAATGAATGCGAGTGGCTTTCACAGTAAGCATTCTGGCTGTCCACAGCTATGATATAGATATACTGAGTTTCAAGTTGAATGTGAGTCAAACTGTGACCCTGTAGCAAAAAAAGGCAAACATCATAATGAGATGAACAGGAATATCTACAAGACACATGAATCTGCTCATAGATGACACCTGACACATGAGCTCTTACATAGAAGTTCCCAAACACAATGTTTTGGACTTCAAGGAAGACTGAACAAATAGGAGGGAGTCAAAAGGACAGCAATGATAATGACCAGAGCTCTAAAAAACATGATCTCTGGGGAACAAAAAAGAAAGAATTGGTTTTGTTTAGCTCGAGGAAGTGAAGGCTGAGGAAGGACAAAGCAATCTCTGAATACACAAAAATGAGGCAATGAGGAGGATGTAAGATCCCCATCATTGGAGAGAATGGCTTAGACTAGCATTGATCAAGAATTATATAGGTAGAGCTACTTTGTGGTAGCAGCACGATGGGGTGTCCTTCCAGTCCTATTTCTTTCACAATTTAACATACAAATCCATGTCTGAATTTCTTCAAAGTTCAAGGAACAAAGAAGACACCTCAGCCAAACCTTGGATTTACCTCATGATGAGGTAAACATGAGTCAGCTGCAAAATTCTTACCCAGCTACTTAAGCAATAGTCCATCTGGCTCAGTTGTCTGTCTCTGACAGAGGCAATGGGAGATACTGTCTGTAGGCAGCACAGAACCTGGCCACCTTCTCCATTCTGCTAGCACTCCCCCAGCACCTCCAATTATTAGAGGGAATACCCCAGCCTCCTCCTTTTCATATTCATTATGGACATTTTATCCAGTAATTCCTCTATACTTGCTTACACCACTTGCTTCCCCACTGCTGTGGCAGCAAGCTCCAGGGGCTCACTCCCCATCCTGTGAAGGAGCTTTCCTTCACCTGTTTTAAAATGATCTCGTACTGGCTTCACTGAGTTCCCCATAGTTCTAATATTCTGCAATTTGGCAAACAACAGCTCTGCATTCCCTTTATAAAGTCATGAAGGCAGTGAATAAACCTCAGTCATATCCTGGAGGTCTCAGCCTGCCCCGTGGACTCCAAACTGCAAACTTGCAGCCTTTCTCGTCTCTCCATCTAGGCCAGCTGCTCCCTCCCCAGGCTCATTTCAGTTGCCCTTCTCTAACTCCACTGTGTCCTTCTGGAGCTGTGGAGACCAGAGTTGCATGCTGCACTCAAGGTGTTGGCATGCCAAGGTTGTAAATAGCTGCAAAATGATGCCCTGGGGCTTGTGTACACAAATTCATACAGAATTTGGGAAGAGTGTTTTCAGATTCAGCATTTTGTTCTGGGCGCACCGTTAGCACTGACAAGTTGTGGCTCCTTGGATGTTTCACAACATACATGTTTAAAATAAATTCTGTTGAACCTCATAAAGTAATTTTAGAATTCTGGCACCGTTGAGTGAGGTTACTGGCTATCAACACAATTATCTTGTATAATGTGTGGCATAAATAGAAAATGTCAGTGAAACTAAATACCATATGGGTGCAGTGAGCTCTGACATCTTAAGAAGTGCAGAACACAATAACAGAGACGTTTTGTAACTCACATACTTAACTAATCCACTTCTAGAATACAATTTTGCACAGTGTGTAGCCAGCAGATTTAAGGAGAAATTTGATGAGATTGAGACATTTGCCTTCTGTTGTGCATAATGAATCCGGTAATAGTAACATAAATAAGGGAACAGCAAAACTTTTCCTTAATACCTGATTAAATATCTCACATGCTACCCAACTCTCCTATGATTGAAGATGAAAATTTCAATATCAGTCTGCTGTAGACTAGAAAACTGAGCAACGTAAGGAAAGAGAGACCACCTACCTACTAATATAGTGCATAAGACATTTTGGCCATAAATTAGCAGACTCTTCCATTGGCTTTGCTGCAGAAGCCAGATAGATCACATTGCCAGAATATGTTGTCTCAGCCATTCTCCACACAGAACCCAAGTAAGAAACTCTTTTTTTTCCCTCTGCAAAGCACAAAACAAAGTAAAATTACACACTTTATACAATTTTGCAGATGACTCTGCAAATACTTCTTTAATGTCTTGACTCTAACTCATCTTTTTTATCAAGATAGTTCAGTGAAAAATATGAGGAATGTCTCTAGCATGTACATTAGAAATTTGGCTCCTTCATCCGTCTTTGTGCCTTCATATGTGAGAATGCCCTGATTTTTGCAAATGCTGGGTGATCGGTAGCTTCCACTAAAGACAGTTTGCTTATTTGACTACAAAGGCTGCCTCAAGGCAGGCATTATTATTTTGGGATCATTTTAAGACGTGTTGGATTTTTTTAGTGCAAGTAGAAATTTGTATGATGGGGGAAATTAATTCCAGTCTGGCTGTGCCTGTTGAAGAATGCTTCAGTTTAGTGAAATGGCTGGCGATGAACGACTCCCATTTTGTTCACAGAAGCGCTGAGCCCTTTGGCACCAAGGAAGGTTCCATAAAGTAGCGTGTTTGATCATGGTTAGTCTCAGGCTGAGTGAATTGTACTTGTCCATTTACTCCTCCCTCTGTAAATATACTAGAAGAACTCAGCCATAAGAAAAAAAAAAGTATTAGAATAAGGTCTTTTCCTCAATTTTTTTCCTCCAAAGTTTTTTTCCTTCCCATTTAGATTGGGGAAATAAAATTGTTTAGTAAAGAAAATAGAAATATAGCTTTGAAGTTTTACATCTTGCCCGGTGTTGTTGCATTGACTGTGAGCAGAGCCCATCAGAACCTCTCCTTAACGACTCCAGTTAAGGGATGTGAGGGGATTAGCCTTCGACAACCTGTGCACCTGCCACTCACCGACAATTTCTCTTGCCTGTGTTTCTCCTTTTTATTTCCCATTTTGAAGAATGGAGATGGATGAATGTCTCACAGATGTGAAAGAGATGGTAGGAATCATTCTGTCTTTGTGCCTTCCATGTCTCTCACCCAGCCTTGCTCTGATTAAGTGTGAGAAAAACTTCGGTGTTCTTGCAGTCAGAGCCGCTACCAGTTTGAGGGTAATGGGTTGAGCCCATTAAAAGGAGGAGGGATTTGCACAGGCCCCACACCATAGTCTGCTAAACACCATCTTAGAGAATTAGTCTGATTTTACAGCAGCAGTACGTCTGATACCATGAAAAACTTAGTGGTGCGTATTGACCAAAGAAGTGGTCTAATGTAAAGTGCGTCTGGAAATTCACTCTTGTTGCAGTCCTGCGAGTGAGTGCCAGATAAGCAGGGAGAGGGACGATACAACAGAGCATTTCTTTAAGCTTAAGCAGTTTCAGAGAACATTTGAGCTAAGAAGGGAACAAAGATGAGGCCGGGTCAGACAAGGGCTCTGTCCAGCCCTGGGGGCCAGCCGGCGCGTCGGAGGAGCCTGGCACAGCCCCGGGAGTGGGCAGTTACGCAATAACTTGCCTAGAGGGAATACTTAGCCCTAAACAGCTGGGTAATCCCAAAAGCAGGAGGTTTTAGCTTTCTGGGTTATATTTATTCCAGCTGTTTATATAACACTGAGTAGCTGCAGAAAGGTCGTTCTCTCACTCTTGAAAACAAATATTGTAAACAGCAGTGTGGACATGGTGGCTGTTGCCATGTATGATGCTTAGCCTGTGACCAGAAACACACAGGGACAGGTCACGAGCAATGTGACACTGCTTCTGGAAAAAATGCCATCCAGTGACGGCGGGGAAGAGGAAGTGGCAGCTGGGTGGGGAAGCATCGTGGTGGGGAAATACCAGTTTGAAAAACTGGTCTTCTCTTGGAAGACTGTCCTCAGAAAGCAAGGGCTGGCTCTGCTCAGCTATTGGATTTGGTATTTGAGTCTTCGTGGGTTAGCAAAATATACATATAGGGCTCTTATATGATAATTCAAAGGCAAACTTGTGCATTCCTGGAATACTTAGTAGTAAGTAAAGTGAAAACAAATGCTGCCTTAGAAGAGAAGCAAGTGCCGTTGCCCTTGGTGCTCCCCTGCCCTGCTCAGGGGTGAGAGGACTCATTGAACTGGAGAGGTGGCATCTCCAGAGCAGTGTTTACATTTTCCCCTCTCAGCCTTTGTCTGAACTTAGCTAGTTTTGTCCAACTATAAGATGGACAAAACTCTTCAGCTCCTCTCCTAGCACCTTGCTGGCAGCACCTCCCAGGCAGAAGAGAAATGTGTGCTGGTTGCTTCAGAATTGCTGAGAACGACAAGAAGCCTCCAGGTTTGGTGTCTTGCTAGTAGCCACGTCAGTGGCCACACTTTCAAAGGAGGCTACAGGGGCACTATCTGTAGCCAGGTACCCAGCTGAACCTGCACCTTACATGCTTCTTTACAAGTGATTGATTTGCAGAGGTGTGCTGTGCTGTCACACTTGTACACCAAGGGCTGAAACCCAGCCACAGTGACGTGGGCGACAAGAGTTTTGCTGAAAATTTCTGAGTCAAGTGACATGGTTTCTCTGTGCAAGTGCAGCACTGTCTGCTTTTGTTCAAGGCATTTCTACTTGAATCCCAAATGTGTTTCTATTCATATATATTCAGCAGCAGGACCTTTCAAGACTTTTTTTTCCTTTCCAGTTGAGGCAGGGATGCAAATACTTTTTCCCTCCTTCATCTATGCTCACTTTGTGCTGCTCTGTTTACTTGCAGAAGAAGTTCCTGATGGAGAACAGGATAATGACAAACTGACCAAGTCTCCACCTCCTCCACCTCCGCGGCGCAGTTACCTGCCAGGTTCAGGACTAACCACAACGAGATCAGGAGATGTCATCTATGCAGCCAGAAAAGAGGCTGCTGCTGTCAAGGTTTGATGATTCAGACTCTGGGCAATCAGACTGTTGATGAGTGGCTGGCACAGAGAAACTTTCCCAGGCTTGAGCTCTGTCTGTAAACCACAAAATAAGTTGAGACAGAGCTACGTCCTGGAGAGCTACTGAAACTGCTTACCAGGGAACACTATTGTTAGGCCAAATGAACAAGTAAGGTTTGATCAGTTCTGTTTACAGGAGTCTTGCTGCTCTTATCTCCTAGCAATGTAGAAGGCAAGTCACAGGCTGCTTTCATTTAGAGTGGTAAGAAGATTAAAAATGAAAAAAGCACGCCTTACACAGATGGGGAAGATCAGCTCAGATTTGAGAGCGCTTTTACAGAAATGTTGCAAATTAGTTTCTTTGGGCTTCCTTTCCTCATCTGTTCTGTTCCCTGAAGGAAGCGGAGGGAAGTCCAAGTTAGGAAGCTTTTTAATCTGTGAACATGCTATCCCATCAGCAATATTGGTTGTTTTTGAACTGATGAAGTAGCAGTCCCCTTAAAAAAGGAAGAGGGACCTTGCAACAGGGGAATTGCAGTAGTGTCGAATTTTCTGTGTTTGCTTTGCATCAGGAGGGTTCAATTATATTGTCTGTCTATGCTTTCTCATCCCCTTGTAGGAATGCAGTGAAGATGCTGGGCAAATAGCACAATCCAAAGCCCCTAAAGAGGATCAGGCATTGTCTCGGAGCACAGGGCATGCTGTAGCATCAGCTGCAAAAGATGAGGAGGAAGAGGAAGGAGATAAAATAATGGCAGAATTACAGGTATGCCCTTTGGGTTGCACATGGAGACACCTGTGCCCAATATCACTTCTAGGGCCTCAACAGAATTCATAGGTCAGAACATGAAGGAAAGTAGGTCTGCCAGTCTCACCCTGTCCCACTTTATTGCACTGGGTGGTATACGTTTTGTAAGCACCACCCAAATTTTGTTCAAGAGGTCTGGAGCTGAGAGAGTGGTCAAGAATGCAGGGGTTACCACTGGAGAATCTTATACACGTAGATGGGACAAGTGAAATATCGGTGTGCATTAGGTGTGGTTGTCCCTGGCCTAGCATTTCTCACTTAGTACCAGACCAGCAAGGTGCTGAGAGCCCATCATTCTGTTAACATTGGTGGGAACAGAGAATATGGGGTCTGCTCCTGGTGGGTTGTGCTCACTTCTTCTGTGCAATGTTTCCCAGAGTGTTTGAACATTGAAACATTTGCTGTTGCCTGTTGTGTAACTGGTACATTACTTTGCCAGTGGCATAGGAATAACGCTCTTTTGCTGGTCCTTCGCTTGGTAGCATATAAGCTGGTTTAGTTCAGTGATGGCGATGCTGCAGTAAAAGCCAAGTATTCCAGCCACCACCAGTGAACTCCAGCTTCCCAGGGGCACCCTCTGTCCTATTCCATGCCCACATGAGGAAAGGAGATGTGGATCAGCTTAACTGGCTATAACTTCTATTGTTGGGGTGTTTCAGAGCACTTGTCACAACATGAGATGATCCTGCTGTCCACCTGCCAAAAGGTGGCTTTGGTCCTGCCCAGGGAGTGTTTGCAGCACAGGAGACGTGGATATTAAGCAGCAGCTGTTACATGTGATGGGTGCACCCTGCTCAACTCTCACCCACCAGCGCTTCAAACAGCTGGTTTGCAGGTTTACCTGCAGTGGTTTACCCTTGTCCCGTGTTTGTGTGCTAATGGCTAATGTGACGGGAGAGCTGGGGACAGTGAAACTGTCACATTGTCTCCTGTCTCCAGGAAAGCAACCCGGCTGCCTTGCAACTGGTGACAATGAAATGGAGGTTAAGGTCTGGAAAAGGGGGCTGAGGCGAGCTAAGGAGGACAAATAGACATGGTAACTCAACAGGGAATGAGTGTTTGAGTGCTAGTTTTGGGGACAAGTAATGCTAATTTTAAACAAATACGAAAATCTCAGGTACATTTTAGAAGGTTGACAGGGTACCATGTTTTAGAAAGGGCAAACTGCTTGATCCAGGAGCTACAGGCTCATTAGTGTGCTCTATCAGTCATAGGCAGAATCAGGTACGGGATTCAATCAGTGAAGAACTAAAGGACAGATGTAAACAGTTATGCTAGTAAACACAATATAATGGAACACAGATCTGTCAAAGCAAACAACACTCTTTGATCAGGTAGCAGGTTTGACTGCTTAAACTGAATTTTATACCTATAAATATTTTTGTAAGTCATTTGATCAAACATCATAACATTCTGATAAAAATCTGGCACCATGGAGTATATAAAAAAATAAATAAATCATAGGACGATTGAGAGCTGTATGGCTCTGAAAGTGTTGCCTTTGATGCAGGTGTTCATGGTCAGGCCCCACAGAGACCAGCTACAGGCCCAGTGCCACTCTGTATTTTCATCAATGGCCTGGAAATACATTTAAAACCCTTACTGTTTAAATCAGCTTAATTAAAACTAGTGAAGTATGAGAGCAGGGAGATGACAGCAATCACTTAATGGTCATAATACATTCACTGAAATATAAAGTCCACACGAAGAACAACAAATACAGGCCATACCACAACTGCATGTCTTGGAAAGGAACAGGAGTTGCAGTAACAAGTTGACAGGAGGTCCCAGGTCAGTGCTGTTGCCAGAAAGTTAGTGTCTGCTTTGGGTGTAGATGTGAGAACAGGGAGTGTTTTCATCTCTGTGTACAGGATCAGGGAGATCAGCACTGGGCTGCTGCATCCATGACTAAGTGTCCATGCGTCCCCTGTTTGAAAAGGCTGTTAAGGATATAAGGGTTCAGAAGAGACTTGAGTACAATGTGGAGGTACCTTCATGGGAAGTACCATTTTAATCTAGCAGAAAAAGGCATACTAATATCAGTTGCTATAGCACAAAATGTATTTGGACACTTACAGATATTTCGGAGCAAAAGTGATAAATAAACAAATTGCCAAGGGAAATAGTGGATTCTTCATCACTTAAAGTCTGAAGGACTTTGAGGATGCCTTTGTAGATGGTATGCCTAAATCAAAAACACATCACTGGTCTCACAAATGGGTAAGCTGGGGAAAGTCCATACCCTGTATTATGAGGAGCAAGACTACTTGTTCTAATAGTTCCATGTCGTCTTAGGTACTCTGGTCTATAAACACAGACAAATAGGATGTAATGGAAAACCAGAAGAAACTCTACACCTTGATTTTTGCACTGGATTTTTAAATTATTGTTACTTTTCTGATTTTGCATAAACATGCAATACATATGAGGAGTACAATATTTAAAGAACAGGCCTGATTCTAATCTGTAATCAGAGCTATTAATTTCATGAGAGTTGCCAGGAATTAAATGATTTCCCTAATACATGATATACAAATACAGTCTTCTTGCGTGTCACGGTGCATTTGACTCCTGTAACTACTCCCCCCTCATACCCCTGGCTGACAGAGATGTCCTGCCTGTACGTCTCACCAATGGCAGACCGTGCCATTAGAGGCCTGCAGAAGTCCCAGTGATGCACATTTGGAGCCAGCGCTGTGCAGTGGTGGCAGTGATGGTTCTGCTCCTCTGGATCTGGGAGCCAGCTGGATAGAGAAACCCGAAGGAAATGGAAGGAGGATAGCAAGACAAAGGGCTGAAAAGTCCAGGCCATGCCCTGGGGTACACACAGTGGGAGGCCAGTGGTTCACAAGCCCATATATTGGGGTGTTTCCAGACCAGGAGGAACCTGAAGTGGACTGTCACCATCTGGAGCATTAGTGAGGGCTGTGGCAAAGACACATGTCTCCAAGTTTTAATAACAAACAGTTTGTGTGGGGAGAAGTGGAGTTATGTAGCTCTTGCATGATGTGCCATGAGACAGACAAATCTGGGAGCTGAGTGGACAGCAAGGGGTGGGGTAGAGGTATTAGATGCCTTCTTCCCTCATTTATTGAATGTGTAAGGCCTGCTGCTCCCACCTCTTCCTCACATTTCTGCAGGCAACATATAGATCACTTCCAGATGAGAACATCTGGGGAAGAAGATCTGTATTTCCACTCTGCTTGTCCTATCCAGAGAAACAGCAAACCCCTGCTAATACTCACAGGGAATGGAGGTGAGAAAGCATAAAGGAAGCACAGGAGAAGTGTATGGGGACAGTAAATGGAGTAAAGAGAGCTGAGCTTTGGGATTCGTTTATTTTAACACATAAAACCTTAGGTTTAGTTATTAATTGATGTGTGGTCGAGGCCAAAATGCATCTGATGGGGATTTTGAGGAGATGTCAGACACTAGGAAGTAGGTACTGTTGCAAGCCCAAAGTTTGTCATGGGCTTCCTAGTTAAGTTTGGATAGTTTGCAGCACCTCTGTGTGCCTTCCTCTCCCCATCTGTAAAAATAGAAATCAAGCTTGTCTACCTGCAGGGGACACTGAGGTCAGCGTGATGAGTTAGACTGCAGTCTTGGCAGATTGGAGGGTATGCCCTACTTCTCTTAGTCTGATAGTCTAAAATCTCTATTATCTCATGAGCCTGTAAATAATATTGTTGAGCTGTGAATGTTAAAAACAAATGCTCTCTTTCTAGTTGGTCATCCCCAGACATTTCTGTATAAAAGCTACTTGGTCTCCCGATAACCTGCAGTATTTATTTCCTAGGCTTTCCAGAAGTGCTCTTTTATGGATGTAAACTCAAACAGTCATGCTGAACAGTCCAGAAATGATACACATGTTAAAGACATAAGGCCTGGGACTTTAATGCCTCACAAGGAAAAGAAGGTAACAAGTGGCGTTTGTAGACATGCCACCCGGTCTTGGCATAACCTTCTTTCCTTCAAAACTAATCTTATATCTTGTGTCCTGTTCTCTCTAACCCCCACCCACCACTGCCCAGTGGTTTCCTTCCTTTTATCTCAGTATGGCTCAGAAATGCTCATATGGAACATTATATCAAGCTACATTATGTGTCTCATCAGCAAGTATACAAGGGTTGCTTGAAGTTTGATGATTCTGTGAAATCAAAATTAAAAAAGGCTCCATCAGTTTGTGCCAAAGAGCTGCTCATACTCCTCAGAACACCCTTCCAGTGCTGTTCTGGCGATGGATGGTGAAGCATCTCTCCTAAGCTTTGTACTTGTCTTGAGGAGAAATAGCGGTTCCTCTCAGTCTCAAGAACCACTTTAGAGCATTTCTGCTTTATTTTGCTTCATTTCTTGGTCCCAGAAATAGTTATTAGATATTCAGAAATCCCATTCAGTTTATTGGAAGATAGAGTCAAGGGCTGAATTGATGGGATGGGCTGAATTTGCCCTTATTCTGAAAGTTAATGCCCAAGATTCATTCTTCGGTGATGGGACTTAGAAGAGGTGCCACGTGTCTGGGGCCATAGGCAAGTCGGGGTGAATTTCACAGCTGTATCTGGACTGGGGTTGCCGTTTGAGTTCATTGGTTGTAGCGGGCAGCCAATGTGGAGGATGAAGAAAAGAACAAATATTTCTGCCTTTGCAGACCTCTTTTTTAAGTTTAAGAATAATGAATTGAATCAGTGCTGGGTTTAGGGAGTCATGCAGGCATGACAGCTTGTCAGCCAAATGCCAGTTTGCAATGAAGGGGGGTATGGTGGGGAAGAAAACACAGCTCTTCTGCACAGCATTTCAACTTTGTCATGCATTTTGTGTGTGTATGCAAATTGGAAATAGCAGTAATAATACCTTCTCTGATGTAACATCATGAGTAACTCCCCAAGGATGTTATGGGAGACATTGCACTCCAACTTCATTTAACAGAAACTGAGGCAGGGAGAGAGAAAGTGTCTTTGCCAGGTCCCCAAGGCAGAGAAGAACCCAGCTGCCCTAACCACAGTGAGCTGCATCTGCACAGGGCACTGCAGCTGTAAAGCACAAAGTGACAGCTAGATGGTGGTGTCTGATATATTATTAGCATCAAAATCCATATGTCCCCCAGAAGGTACTGCTGCCAGGTTAGGGCATTGCACACAAGGACTTGGCTTGGAGCTGCCCAAACAGCAGTTCTGGTCTAAAGCTGCAAACACCTGGCTGGGTGAGGGTACAAGTTCATGGGTATGAGAAAAAGGGAAAGATTGCTTTGTTGTGGAGTGTATGACATTACAGAGAAAAAAAAAGTGTGAACGTGTCTCTATTCATCCTCATTACTACTGGTATCAGAATGAGACAATCATATTGTTACATGAAAACCTGGGTCACCACTCAAGACACTGCACATCCTGTAGCACAAATGTTTCTTTGAAAGGTGCTGCCAAGTAATTGCCATAAACTGCTATTTATTGTAATAACAGAGAGTGCAAGAAATTAAGGTTAATGAGATCTGGTTTTGTCATCTGACATGACAATGTTTATTGGCTTTAAATATGGAGCCTTGTGGTCATGATAAACTCATAGAGGAAATGAATTTTGTTGTAGTTTTATTTTTTAGTAGAAAGGCAGCAGTTCCTAAAATGAGATATATTGTACAATGACACCATGAGATGTTGCACTGATGCTTGGAACAAGAAGTGGACCTTGCTAAAAAAGATAACAGAGAAAGGGGAACTCAGTCAGCATATCCACAGCCAACAAGTGCCATTACATGGCCTGACCTAATTCTGGGAGCTCTGACATGTAATGGGACTGGAAGGCGCCTACCACTTAGCAAGTCTGGGCCTGAGGTGACCATGCGGCCTGGCGTTTTGTTCTGATACCAGCTCTCAGCACAAAGTGCAGGCAGTGTCAGCCTGCCCACTGATGCCTCGCTGGCTGTGGCTGGTTTGCGTGATAGCTCCTCCTTGTTTAGGAATATGAGGGATGTCAAGGTATCTGTGGAGCAGCTAACTGCACAGCCTTGTTACTGCTAATAAGCCTTTGTAGAGATGAATTGTGACTCTGGTCTATCACTGACTTTCTCGCTCCTGCATTTTGATTTTGTGTAGTTTTTCTGTGTAAAATCCTCAGACAGTATATAAGAAAATATCACAGAAGATGTAGAAACTGTACCTTGTGAACCTCTGTACGCATGGGGAGTGCATGCACTAGCCAACCTGTGGATTTCTGTACCGTCACTCATTCATCTCTGCTGGGAGAGCAACTCTCCTGACTGATCTTCTACACATCTTGATGCTGATATAAGTATAATCTGTCCTTCTGGTGTGTAAGGAGTCAGCTTCTAGTCTCAAGCAAAGTCAGCAGTAACGCTTTTGGCTCACTGCCTTCGGGCACTTGAGGACAGACTCATTTCCTTCTTGGCGAGCCATCTTTTGATTGTAGATTTCCCTCTTGCTCGTTCATAGGCATGGTGTCTCTTCAGGTCATTCCCTCACCCTGATGATTGGTGTTTATCCTAAGCTGTCACTAGCACTTAACAAACTGAGTCCCAAAGAAAAGCCTGGTATTACGAAACAGCATCTCCAGGGAACCTCATTTGAAAATAAAGAAAAAAATCCCCTTAAACTTGCATTGCTGGGAATATACTACTTTTGAGCTAGTGGATGACCTCTCTGTGTGCTGTTTGGAGTTGCTTCTATAAATGAATGCAGCTCAGTGTTTCATTCCACACTTCCATGGGCACTGCAGGGTGCTTCTGGTAATTTTGAAGGACTACTTTTAAGCTGCAGCAAGGATTTAGAAATGCTCAGACTGTGGTCATATTAACTGTGATGGAACAGCGCTTCTCAGGTGTGAGCAACATTAGAAGCAGCAAAATGTCATAATTTGAAAATCAGCTTTTACCGGTACAAAACTTCCTTTCAAGGCTAGCCAGACTCTGGCATTTGGCGCTCCGGTGAGCTAGCCAGCCGTAGCGCCCTGCTGTCAGCCCTTCCACATCAGGCTCCCTTTGATGTGTCTCAGCAGAACTTAATCAGATACTGTGAAGCTTTTCAACTTCAACCTTATACAAACTAGGGATTTTTTTTAACTGGAAAGTAAGTGAGTCAAGGTAGCACTGTGCTGGAAATAAGGTAACTAGTGTGCTTTTGCATATTCTGGAGGCCTTGTTAAGACAGGAGCCCTAGGTAACAACCCATGCTGGCCGCATGCATAGCACAGAGCAGTAACGTCATGCGCTGTTCTGCCAGAATTTGGAATTTTGCCCCAAAGAAAGACAGGAATCAGGTGACAACTTCAGACATGCCTCCGCAGCAGTGAACAGAGTGGTGAGTTCCTGAGGTCTGCACAACCCCTGAGAATATGATGATTTATTTGAGGAAAAAAAAGTCCTGTAAAGGTAACAGCCCTGAATAACTAAGTAATACAACTTTCCCCCTTAGGTGTATGGGGCTACAACAGGATCTCCCACAGATAGTGACCATCATAAAGAGAAGAGGGAAGGGAAAACTGAAGAAGAATTGGGTTCTGATTCATCCAGCACAGCTGACAGTAAAATTGGCTTTTCAATGAATGACAGTCCTACATTTAGCAAGGGTTTGTTTGTAGACAGTAGAGACTATTCTAAGAAAAACCTCCAGAATATGAGCACAAACCTGTCTGGTGTCAGTTTGCCAGAAGATGACAAACGAAGAGGGGCTCAAGATATTTTAGGATCCCATTTTCCAGCTGTTGAAACTGGAAAACAAAAGCTAAACTACGGACTCTCACGAGATGCTCGCCAGGGCCTGCCGCAGGGTGAAGCTTTGCAGAGCACGGGCAAGCATATCCCCATCAGCAGCGTTGCCCCTCTCATGAGGCACACGCAGGAGGCTGCAGGGCCTCAACCTTCCTCGCAGGAGCAAGAAGCTTCTGCAGTCAACTACAATCAGGTTGTGCTAAGACCCAAAGTGTCCAGAAGTAACAGTGTGAACAGCATTGAAGAGACAGACTCTCTGGCTAGCTCTCCAAGTGAAGACAACCCACCCACAGAAAACATCGCCTTCATGATTACTAAAACAGCTGTCCAGGTCCTCTCGAGCGGGGAAGTTCACGATATAGTCAGCCGGAAAGGTGGAGATGTGCAAACAGTGAATATCGATGTGAGGAAGGACGTGGCGTCGGAGAAGGGTATCCCAGAAAACACAGACAGCGAAGAGCCAGTGGTATGTCTGGACAAAAAACCCGTCATCATCATTTTTGATGAACCTATGGATATTAGGTCAGCTTATAAGCGGCTTTCTACAATTTTTGAGGAATGTGATGAGGAGTTGGAGAAAATGATGACAGAGGAAAAGATAGAAGAGGAAGAGGAAGAGGAAGAAAACGAAGCACATGAAATCTCTGACAGCCAGAAGGAAGAGCCACCAGTAGTTAATGACAGAAAAGCAATCGCGGAGTATTCAGCAGCTCATGGTCTCAACGAGCAGTACATATTTAACCTTCAGTCTTCCTCTGACCCTGTAGAAACCAGACCTCCTGCAGAGGAGGAAAGCACAAAGACAAATTTTAACAAATACCGTCAGATCTATGGGCTAAACACGGAAGCAAACTTGGACTCTGCCGATCAGTTTGGAAGCAGGCAGGATTCTAAGAAAAAATTTAAGTTCAAATTCCCTAAAAAGCAGCTGGCTGCTCTGACGCAGGCAATACGGACAGGAACCAAGACCGGGAAGAAGACTTTGCAGGTTGTGGTCTATGAAGAAGAGGAGGAAGATGGGACCCTGAAGCAGCACAAGGAAGCAAAGAGATTTGAAATCACCAGGTCTCAGCCTGAGGACAGTGACAAAAGTCCTTCTGGGAAGCAAGAGGGACCCCCTGGAGCTGCAGTGTCCCTGTCTAGGACTGATGAAATTCGACAGAGTACATACCGAACGCTAGACAGCCTTGAGCAGACTATAAAGCAGCTGGAAAACACCATCAGTGAAATGAGTCCAAAATCTGTCCCTGAAAGCACATACAGCTCTGAGGGAAGCACTGTCCCCTTCTCTGCCCAGATAGTACCAGAGACCCCACCCCGAGAGCTTGTAGTGCTGGATGAGAGCCTTGCTGGCGTAGACCCCCCTCCGTCAATCCCAGCCACTTCACGTAAGGTACCTTAGTCCGAGAAATCAAACCTCCAGCTGCTTTCTAAAATCTGCAATAATCACCATTAAACAAGAGGGTCTTGTGATTTGTTTGCTTCCTTTCAGGTGGCTTGTTTGGGCTCCCCACGAGGTGTCTAACAGCTAATAGACCATTGGGTTTTTGTTTGGGTTTGGTTTTTTTTTTTAATCTTGGCTGCTGATTGGTGATGGGCAAATGCAAGGGAGCTGGGTCGAATAATCCGCTGTGTGAAATGACAAGTGTCACTGACATGAAATCCAGGCTGATCAGTAGCTGAGCAGTTTTCTCCATATGATTCTGGAAATTAACACCTGCGGTGTGAAGCTCCTGAACTTTCCCTGCATGTAGTACTGCGGCTTTTTTTTTTTTGGCGCATGGTGTGCAGTCACCTCTTCAAGCACACTGGTACTGATCACGCCCTCTCCTTGTCTCCCCTCCCTGCCCCTCCACTCATTTCCGCAGGGCTCCAGCGCTGCCTCCCAGACAAGCCGGATGCCGGTCCCCATGGCTTCAAAAAGTAGACAAGGAAGCATGGAGAAAGCAGGCAAACAGCACAAGCTGCAGGATCCACGCCAATACAGACAGGTAGTTTTACCCTAAACCCAGTGTTTGGATGGACGTTTCATGTTGTTTGTTTATTACAAACTCCAGTAACTGACTGAGATTATACCAAATAACGGATGCCTGTCTTTCGAGTGAGGTCTAACTGGACATCCTGGATCCTGGGGGCATGACAGTATCTACTGATCTTTTCACCATGCTTGTGCGTGCATGTCTGCAATAAAACACCTGCTGCTTTTTTTGTTTTGTTGGTTTTTTTTTTTAACTGTGGTATTCAGCTGTGATTTTAAGATGTCAACTACCTGTTTACTTTCCCTTTGGTAAATGTGGCGGTTCCTTAGGAGAGCTGGGAATGCTTCTGTTCAGAGAGTCTTTACAGGCAGCCTTGAACACTAACCCGTCGGTGTAATAGATGGCAGTAGCTGCACGTTAACTCTCCAGCCGGACATGTCTATTCACACGTTAATAACCCAGAAGCATGGCCAATGTAGTGACTGGTTTATAACCCATAGATCGCGCCTTCTCACGAAAGCGTTGTTGGCTCTTTCTCTCTCTCTGTGCACTCTTTGTTGGGCACTTTGGGTTTTCTACCAGGTCCAGTCCACGGCTGCAAGACTTAGCTCAGGCCTCGAACTGTTAATTCTTATTCCCTGTAGGGCTGTTTTCCCAGGTCCTGTTGGTTTATCATGTTACTGGCTTTCTGACAAACTGTCTCCTGCCGTCTTTATTTGCAGGCTAATGGAAGTGCTAAGAAAGCTGGTGGGGACTATAAGGCTACTTCCCCTACCCTACCTGCTTCTAAGATCCCAGCCTTTTCTCCCACTTCTGGGAAAAGCAGCTCAGCACCCGCTTCTAGCGGTGACAGCTCTAACCCTCTTAATCCACCTACTAAAACCTCCATTCCCTCCTCTAACCTTCTCGGTCCTCAGACAGGTCGCATAACTTACTCTACCTCCCTCATCCCCTCTGTCTCTAACGGCTCCTCCAAGTTTCAGAGCCCCACTTACCCAGGGAAAGGTCACCATCTCTCCTTCTCACTACAGACTCAAAACGGCCGGCCACCCCCTCCTTCCTCCTCTACCTCCCCCCCCTCCTCTACCTCTCCCACTTCACTGAACCAAGGTATGAAGAGCATCAGGACAATCCACACACCTAGCTTCACCAGCTACAAGGCACAGAACGGAAATGCCGGCAAGTCCACCCCATCCACGGCCAAGGAGCCATCCTAAAGGCTAAGCACAGCACGCGTGCAAGTTCACCAAGGCTTTTTGTTTGTTTTCAAAGAATCCGCAGCCAATATTTTAACCAGGGAATGTAACCATTTTGCTGTATTGCTGGAGGCTTAATACTAATCACGTGCTAAATACTGAATTACTACACTAGATTAGAGTGAAGCTTTTTTGTAAAACTGTTGCTGTTGTAATGATAAAAGAGCGTTTTCTTCCTTTAGGCAGCACCTCTTACAAAAAAGTGTGAAGGTGTGTGAGTGAACTTGTGTGTGTGTGCACAGCGGTGTACTGAGCATGGGAAAACGTATGGTTAAAAATTTAGTAAGTTGTTTTGTATAAAGCTATTTTTCATTATGGGGACTAGAAGTGAACAGAGATATACTAAAGTGTGATTATACACAACTGTAAAACTGAAACTAAAATATTTTTCTTTTATTTTGGTGTTATTTAGCTTTGTTACAGATTTCTATTTTTGTCAACAAATGTCATGGTTCCTTTCGAGATCTTTTTGCCAAAACATTTTGATACTATTATAATGTACATTTGAAAGTAGTATGCTGGACAGTAAACCTCTACACAAGAACAGAACAAGACTGGTCTTAGTGTGTACGAGGCAACTCAACCTATTGCACTGCCATTCAGATTATATTTAAGAATTTGCCAAGCCAAGAAAAAAAAAAAAAAATTGTTTTACACATCTAGGTAGCTGCTGATTACTTCTTTTCTTAGCTAAATCCACCCTTTTCCTTCAGTTTTATTTTACTGAGACCTGGTAACCCATTAACGTATTGCATTGTGGATTTTAAAGTGTACACTTCTGTACTGTTCTGTATACTGGCAAACTTTTGTACATATCTATAAATATATATAAATAAATAAATACTGTATGTGGCTGGGCACATAGAGTAGTTTTACCACACCAAAGTTAATTTTTATGCATGCTTAAAAATATATATGGGGAAGGGTTGAAAAAGATGGGTATCAGTCAACTAGG
This sequence comes from Aptenodytes patagonicus, assembly GCF_965638725.1. Taxonomy (NCBI): domain Eukaryota; kingdom Metazoa; phylum Chordata; class Aves; order Sphenisciformes; family Spheniscidae; genus Aptenodytes; species Aptenodytes patagonicus. The sequence continues at coordinate 152,564,560 of NC_134950.1, forward strand.
AAAAAAAGCAAGAAGCTTGCATAGCTCATGGTTTTGTAAATAAATTTATTTGTATAACATCATAATGTAATATACAGAATTATGATAAGCAAAGATCTTTACAAAAATAAAGGGCTGCATGCTTATATATTTGTATTTTGTCACTAATTACTTTTAGAATGGTCTCAATTAGCTGTTAAGCTGTGTGCCTGAGAGCATTAAACCATCAGGAGAAAAACTGACTTTATTTTCCCCAGATTAAAGCCATGCTAAGTAGTAATTTCAAAATGGGGTCTTTCAAAGTTACCTGGACAAAAGCTAACTGCTGGAACCCCAGGTCAGAAAACTAGCAAGAAGAAAAAAAAAAAAAGCACCCAACCTTTGACTGATTGACCAAGGGATCATCTTTTCCACCTTTAAGTAATGTTTTTATTCCTCCTTGTGAAACAGGAAGTTTCTGAAAAGTGTCATTTCAAGGCTGAGCCCTCAGATGGTGCATCCCTTGCAGTGGGAGTAATTCAAGAATGTAAACGTTAACTCACACCTCGCGAGCACGACACACAGCCCAGTTCCAGCAGCGCTCGTGCCGAGTGCCATCCGCCCCGCCAGCGTGCCAGTAGAGGCCCCAGGCGCGTGCAGAACACAGGAGCTTCAGCCCAGGACAGGCTGGGTGGCTCCAAAGCCAAGGTGAAGCGTAAGGCGCAATCCAACATGCTCACACTGAACCAGTGGAGCGAAGCCAGTTCCCTTCCACCCCTACAGAGAAGCGGTGGCTCCGAAGCCTATTCTGGGACCTGCTCATTCAGGTGGGAAGAACCTCTCAAAGAACTTCTGTCACACTGCACACCCTAGAGCCCGCGCTTTCCAAGGGAGCTTTCTACCGCATCAAGTGTTGAGTACATTACTCCCTTGCTCTGAAGGGAACAAGCCTGATTTAATGCCTTATCTTGTTACCAGGTAGGGCTAGTGCGTGTCCCCACGAAACAGATAGCAAATACAGAGAACACCGGGGGCTGGGTACCATGCTTCTCTATGGTGCACAGCAAAAATACAAGTTCAAGCTAAATGATGGACATACTAGGTTTTTGTTCTTAAGCTCTTGGTCTGATATTCCCCAGGGAGCCAATACTTACTGAAAAATAGTAACTTGCTAATACCTGATCCTCCATGAGAGCAGTCCCCCGTGAGCCATCGTACAGCCAGGCAGGGTCCCTGACAGCAGACCTTGGCCCTGGCCCTCCTCTGCCCCGCAGCGCTGCAGCACATACCCGTGGGCAGCGGCTCTGGCACTGCTCCAGCTGCTGCTTCTCACAGCCTTTTCGGGGCCAGGGGCTACAGCAGCACATTCTCTGTATCTGTTCGAATTTAGACACTGACAGTAGTTGTATAAATAACCAAGGGTCCCTGCACAGTCACTGGGCACGCAGTGGGCAGTAAGGCAGTGCTGTACTCGGTAGGTACACCACTTGCTTCTGTTGGTGAATGTCGAAATTGCCATCAGGGAGTGAACACAACACCCACTCATGGCGTCAGCTACACTGTGATGTGCACATCTTCCAGCACCCGCCATGTTTTGTGCACCTCCGTGTCTCACCCTCAGTGCTGGGGTACAGCACCTGCCAGGAAACCAACCACAGTCTCAGACAGCACAGAACCCACTGCACAGGCACTGCTGCTGGCACCATCGGGAGTCAGGCAGTGTTTATTCCCTCCCCATCCTACTTGTATAGCAATGAAGTTGTCAGGCTTTCACAAATGCAGGCAGGGAAGGGCTGTGTGCAGGCTGTAGCTCAGCACCAGGAATGTTTTTGAGTATTTAGAGAAATCAGCAAGTCTGTAAATAAATCACTTGAGCACAGAAGGAAACAGCACAGCTAGTGATTAAAAAGCCAAGTTTCTCACTGCAAATGAGTTATGAAGAGGCAGTTTCGGTGGAGGTGACTGCAGCCAGTTAGGGACAAGAGCCACTTGGCAGCTACCACAAAAATAGGGGGCTTAGCATTAACAGAGCAGCCCCCAGGCAGGCGAGAGGCTGTGTTTCCCACAGCTAGCTGGTGTTCAAAAAGGGAACGTGCAAAAACGCAGTCCATCCTCCTTGTTGTCACCAGGCTGCTCTGGCACATACAATTCCAGATCAAGCTCTCACCAGCTCTTGGGCAGTTTAGACAACAGAGGTTCTTCAGAAAAAAATAACCCAGCAGGGTACTGCATCTCCAGGGTACCAGGCCTGCTAGCAGTTGTGTTTGCAGCACAAGCCTCTTCCGTGAACAGCCATCGAGTTTCTTTAGTTTGCAGTGATCCTGTGGGTTCAGATACGATGGGACCTCACTGCTCTGAAAAATCAGAACTGAAGCGGCTCACCGCTCCCTTTCGAGGTGGAAGGAGTTGGAAGGTGAGCAGGACCTTCCTGCTGCCTGTTGCAGTCTGAGCCAGCCCAGGACTTCACAGCGAAGTGAGCACCACCCCTGTGTGCCAGCTGACTGTACCTACGGGGACTGCAGCAAAACCAAAGCAACACAGCACCCATCCTCTGCAATAGGCAGGCCACGGTGGTGGGAAGGCAGAGCAGAAGAGAACACCATAGGGCAGGGAAGAGGAGGGATGTGCAGGACATTTCTGCCTAGAAATGTACAGGGCCAAAATCCATCTGATCCCTGCTAAGAGGCAGCTCTTCCTGCACGCTAGGTTCGATAACAGACGATTAAGGCAGATTTTTAGTCTCATGACTGTGAGCCACAGGTACATGCACCACTTCAATGATGGCAGGTCTGTTTTAAGTCATTCACCCTCCCAGCCATGCATCAAACTACACCCTTCTTTCCGCAGGCTGGCACAATTAATTGCTTGATTACTATCTAAATGGGGACAGTGTAATGACCTGGCTTTAAAAACAAGAACACAGCTTTTTATAGCAGATGAGGCCACACTTCACACTCTTTCCTCCTGCCTGGACGAAGTGGAGAGAGGTTCTCCTCAGATTGCTGCAGACAGGAAGAGACCCTTATGTGCAGCTCAGCAAAGGATTTTCCTTCAGCTCTGCAGGAGCTTGAAAGAAGAAACCATCTGGACTCTGGCCATCTCTTAATTCCACATTATCAGTGCTGTGAGCGATACTAACGGAGAGCGTAACAAGCCCTTCAGAGAGGCTTAAAAAGCTGGAAGGTGCTGTATGACTGCTACCAGATCCCAGAAAAAGGATTTCAAACTAAACCACTGATCCCCACTGAAACAGGAACCGCTGTTTGGAACCATCTTAAAAATCCAAATGCCACCACAGTTCATCCTTTTGTTACTTCCCCATCAGATCTCAGCTTAGACCTGTTCCTAACGACTTGCAGCTACACAGCTCCAAGCAGTCCTCAGACCAAAAGTACTTTCCAAGCCAGTTTGAATCCTTCTGATGATGAGTATAAAAACAAAAAATAGGCACAAACTGAAATGCAAGAAATTCTGCTTAAACATAAAGAAAAAAAGCAGCCCCTTCTTACTGTAAGTGTGATCAAACACTGTCACAGGTTGCCCAGGGAGGTTGTGGAGTCTCCATCCTCGGAGATATTCAAAACCTGACCAGCCCCAAGCCCTGAGCAACCTGCTCTGGCTGTGCCTGCCTGAGCCGGGGCAGGGCTAGGGGATCCCCAGAAGTCCCTGCCCACCTCAGCGGCTCTGCAACCCTGTGGAGCTGCCCACCCCGCTGAATCCAGCTTCCAGAGGAAATACTGGCACTAACAGTATTCACCTTAGGGCAGGTTATTGCACGCATTTCCCTTCCTGCGTCAATCAGACTGTCACCCTTCTCTTCCAGAGCAGGAGGGGAAAAAACAAAAGCAAAACAACAAAACACCAAAACACCCCCCCAAAAAAAACAAAACAAAAAAAAGCGCACTACAGGTAAGGGCCTGAAGTAGCTGCTGTTAAGAACAGGGCATAGCAATGGCTCCTAAAAATGTCTGTCATCTCAATTGCCACACTGGCTGGAATTTAAGGTGGCCCCAAATCTTGGCAGCCTTCAAAAAGCAGAAAAGCATCAGTGTTTTCCCAGGCTCGGATATGCTGCCACATGCTACTTTCTTCAGGTGGAGCTCAGTAATCTCCTCTCCCTGATGCACCTAACAGATTGCTCCCTGCATCTCCCCTTCAAGTCAAGTGCTTCCCCAGAGCTTCCCTCCCTCCCACTCTGCCTGCCAGGTTATCTCCTCCAAGACCTGATTTACATGGAAAGGGCAAGGCAGTGGTGGTCCGAACTGCCGTAATCCTTTTCTTACACCTCCACAGATATTCCCGACTTTTGTCCAAGCTCCTTCTGCAACTGCTCTGCAGCTTCCATGCAGCCAGTGCAACAGCAGGAGATACCATGGAGGCTGCCAAGGCCTTAAATTTGTACCTGTAGCATTGTCAGCCAATACAATTCCTGTTTTGTGTTTTTTTTTTTTTTTTTTTAAGTTCCTAATTTTTCAAAGGATCTTGTGCTCTATCCAGTCAATATGATAAAAATTCTATGTTCTCATGCGTAAGAGTTGGCAGCCATACATCTACACTCAGGAGATAAAATCATTAGTTACCTATAAACACAATAAAATGAAAATTAACTTGATCCATCAAAATGGCTGTCAAATCAGAATAAGATGCAGACACCCAGGACCCTGTATGTACCTTCGTAAGTGTACTGCTTCATTGAGGAGACCCCTGCGACTAACTGTGGCTGCTCAACACACACTCAAACAAGCTTCCGAGGCTAATGAGGGGACAAAATATGCCTCCAGGAAGAGACGATGGGTATTTGCTGATGAATAGCATTACAGAGGCATCACAATACCGTATTTTGAAATCTCTTGTTCAAATACACTTTACTACTAGGACTGAAACACAAATCATCATCAATTACTCTGTGTTTCACAAAACATACCCATTCTTCCTTGCACTGCATGCAGAAAAGCTGCTAAAGCACCGGATTCCTGTTTGCTCTGGGGGGAAAAGGCATTTTAGTTTGCAAGGAGACCACAAGAACACGATTCATTTTTATATGAATTGGTACTAGATGCACACAACTATGTGGCGAGAACTTTCACACATCTTCAGCTGTCCTATCCGATGCTTTTCTTGACAGCCAATTTTTATAGTGATTTCCCACAAGGATCAAAACCACAGTAGGTCAAAGCATGGGACTGTTACAGTCACTTTGGAAAGAAACGAAGTCTGCTTGCAACCACGTCAGTTACTATAATTCCTTCTCTTCTCAGTAACGGGACACATGTAAGAGTGACTTTTTCTATGCTCGTGATGTTCATTGCTTATTTATCATCGATACAGGTTTAATCCTCTGCCAAGCAAGTGACAGCGCAAGACCTGGGAATACCCAAAGTGATGAACAGCTGCTTTGTTTTCAAGTAGGTATGCAAGAAAATAGAAGAAAAAAATGTAACTGGTAGAGAGTTCACACACAGAAGGGTTTTTAGTGTACAAACTCATCTTCATGGTTGGAACTATAAAAAGGCCAAGACCTGTACTACAGTAATGTTTTGACTGGCAGATACTGGTATTCACTCTTTATGACTTGGGGACGATTATGGACATGGTTTTTTCGGTGCTACAAAACCAGCATTTTAAACATAAACCAACTTGCTACATACCTCCGAATCAGATTATATATCAAGATGAATATATTTAACCAACTGGACCCCCCTCTCATATGCTAACCTCCACGGTCTCGTCCCACAAACAGGACTTTAAAGAGAAGCGCCCTTCATCCAGGAGCAACTGCAGGTTTTGTCATCCTGAGGGCAGCTGCTGATTGCAACTTGCAAACATGCCATTTTAAAACTGCTCATTAGAATGAATTCGCATCACGCAAAGAGTCACCAAAACAATTTTATTTCCAGTGTTTAAGTAGGTATGCACACAGGCATGATACAGGTTTGGATTCATTAGGTCTTCATGCAGAATTATATTCTCAATAAAAGAAACCAGTTCCATCCAGTATCCACTATCTACACGCCTATGTTACAACATTTATATCAAATCTGGTATCTGAAGAAAAGATACACATGTAATATGTACATTTAAGTTACTTATTTTACAGAAAGATTAAAAATTCAAGTCACATAAAACTCAAAATCTGTATTAAAATCGGAAATATAAAACTCCAATATTTACTGGAATGCCTAAGGAATGGAAGCTCTGTAGCCACCTGTGTTAACATTTGTAAAATGTAATGAAACTCGTTAACAGTAAAATGCATTCATTTGTTTGTAATAAGTTTCTCTAATTTAACAATATGGCACCCTAACAAACCAAATGAATTTATGATGAGGCACTTGTTAGTGACTAAACCAAAAGAACAATTTTTCTGCATACTAATGCCAGGCCAACTCTCAGTCAGAAAACCATGTATACGCTACACAGCATGTTGCATCAGATGCTTTGTTCAACATTTGTATGCAGCCATCAAATATACTTTTTCTTAAAATATATATATATACTTTAACTTTAGTGTTCTTCTGGCTGTGGTAATGCGCTGTGAAGACGTTCCACAGAGCATATTGATGAAACCAGCCCAAATGAAGGCTGCATAACAACAACAGTACAGGAAAATATATATATATATATGTACACACACACATACACACAGTTACTGGGAAGTGTAACAGCAAGTTAATGAATTGCTGTAGTGGATGTATCTCCCCATTTCAAAGATACTGGTAGAATCGAGATCTAACCACTTGGGTCCCAGACAGTTTGTGAGGATGGGCATCAACTGCTGGGCTAAAGTTGTTTTTGTTCATATTCTGGTAATTTTCACCATTTACCTGGTCTGGTGGCTGAAATGGTCCCGAAGGTGGTGTTCTATTAATTAAAGTCAAGCTGCTGGAAGAACTGCCTTCATCTGCCTGCATCTCTGCAGATGAAGGCAGGTCTACCTTTGATACATCTGCTAAACTAGTGTTCTCAAGTCTGGGCTTTCCAGTTTCACCCGTATTAAGGTCAGTTGTGCTAGTGCGTAAACGTTCTCGTGCAAGCCAGTCTGAGATCGAGAGGTCCTGTGCTGGACATTTTGGCTTCAACCGATTCACTGCTGAAAGCTCAGATTCTCTCTCTCTACTTTGACTCGGCTCTTGAGCTTTCCAAGCATTCAGGACACTTATTTCAGCAAAATCCCTCTGTCCTCCAAGCGTATGCCTTCGCCTGATATTTTTTCTCTTTGCAGTCTCTGCAGAGTTAGCTTTTTGATTCCCAACTCCGAACATGTCATCCGCAGATGATTTGAGTCGCAGCTTTAACCTATCTGTAATTTTAAGTCTCCAGGTAGGTTCTTGTTTGTCAGCCTCACTTCTGGCTGATGTAGCTAAACTGCTTGTCGATCTTCCTTTTTTCATTATGTCGAACATTTTGGTCACAGTAGGCAAGTCCTTCTCACTTTTCGCATCCCCTGAACCCTCACTGTCCGTTTTGTGCCGTGCAGACTTTCTCCTAGACAGTGTATCACATTCAATAAGTTTGTGTGAGCTAAAAAGTCTGCGACTCTCTAACTTTGGTGTTGAACTTCCCTCAGTACAACTTACTTCGCTTTCTTCAGAGTTCCTCCGACCGGTCTTTACCACTTCTGAAACTTTCCCCTTGGACAGCCTTTCAGCAGCAGCACTGGTGGCAAAGACAGGGAAGTCGCTTTCACTGTCTGTCTCCATGGGACGCCCTTCACTGATCAATTCACTTCTTTCATCATCAGCATCTTCTCCCTTGCTTTCTGTCACCGACTGCACCTCGGGGCTCAGCATACTGGCGTCTAAGCCAGTTAGATATATAGTAGATGAAGTAGTTGAATAATCTGAGGTGATGGAACTGACATCGGCTGCTAAAAACTCATTGTGTTTAATTTCAGGGCTGGCTACTTTTTTGCATGAGTATCTGTGCTGGGAAGCCTGGGAGGAAGTGCTAAGCATAGTGCCGGAGTCAGACACTGTCTCCTCAACCTGGGAAGAAGATTGTGAAATAGACATTTTTGGGTTATTCTTCTGCGTGGTTTGCAGACAGCTGAGATTTGGTGATTTTGTACATTTGTCATGGTAAGGCAGTGAAGGTTCCTCTGACAGGATACTTTCTTTCTTTAATGTCTTCTTTTCGTCCTTTACAACATTCACATCTTTTTTACTGCTGCTCTCTTTTTCCTTCAGGACAAACATCCTCTGTTTTCTCCCTATGTCTCTCTCTCTTTCATATTCCCCTTTAGCTATGTCCTCTTTTGTTGTGTCACCACGAGATTGTTCTGCAAGCTCCTTCTTGAAAAACACATTATCCAACTCATCCTCTGAGCTGCTTGGTTGTGGTTTCTCTTTTGTTTTTTTCCGCTTGCGACTAGCTGCTGCAAAAATGGAGGACACAAGCAGTTCCTTGCTATACTGATCCTTTCCAGAACCCCAAGAACCCTGTTAAAAAAAAAAAAGTGGGAGGGCATGATTAGAAAGCACGAAGAAACATTCGTTAGCCTGAGACTTTTTAAAAACATATCCCAAGCTTCAGAGCAGAAAGCCTATCTTTATTCAGGAAATATTTCCATGCTCTTTCTGTAGTCTATGTGACATTGCCCAAGAAGTCAATTTTCATCCTGAGAATTCCATTTTTCATCTGAATCCCTTTAACTTGACAAAGACTAGTTTGTATATACAGCTATTCAGTTTTTGAGCGACTAATAAAGCAGGCTCCGTTACAGCAAGACCACCTTTTCAAGATCGGTTTGCAACAGAAACTGCTTCACAGATGAGGTCCCAAGAGTGTGGTTTCACTCCGTCCTTTCAAGGTGTCTTACCTATGTGGAAAGGCTAATTTCTCAAACTATTTTTCAGTTGATCTTTCACCTTTCAGGCTGTCTGAGTTTTTAAACCATATCGGTTCAATAATACCAATACAATGAAAGCTATACAAACCCCTGATTTAGGTGCAAGTATAGGAAATTAACAGAAATAAACTTCTTCCCGCCTTTTGAGGAATCTGCCTTTAGAACTGCACATAAGCAAAAATGGGACAAGCCCAATTATTCCATTTTATAAAATTAAAGAGCATTTTTCAACTACACTGACATTACCATCTAGCCACCTCAAAGCTACGTACCTTTCCTGCTTACTGCCCCACTGCCACCTTTTAAAGAAGCAGGAGGTTTTCGGCAGGTACCACCCTGTCTTTGACTGCTGACCAGTGCAGTTTGCACACTGCAGACTTCAAGAACAGAACACAGCAACGATATCTACTGAGAAGGGCAGTTGCTCACATCAGAGGCCTTTAATATAGTGGGATTGAAATTTGACATCTGTCTAGGGCTCAACAACAGCAGCTTAGGTGTCAGCTACCTGATCTGAAGTCCATGTTCAGATGTCTAGCCTGCCTCTCCGACCTGAGGGAAGCAGACCAGCAGTGATGGGCTATGCTCAAAGTCTTTGAAATCCCAATACTTTGTTACTGTGCAGCACTTCAGAGAGGGAAGAGGGAGAGGAAAAGTTGGGGGAAGAGCTATTATCACGGTAAGAGTTTTAACAAAAAAGCTGGGACATCATTACTGAAAGGACCATCTAGTGATTCCAGATACCTAGATAAGAGAATAAGCTTAAGGATAAAGGGGAAGCTAATGCACACTAATAATCATCTAACTACTCAGCTGTCATCCAACAAGATACTTCTCTGCTCCATAAGCACAGAATCACAGCCCCCATGTGACAGTGAACTGTCACAGGATGCCTACTACTGTAGCATAAATGCACTGACCATACAAAGCAAAGCACTGAACAGATACAGTGCATTTAATACTTTTGCTCAAACAACTTTTTCTTGGTGCAAATTTCATTCCTATTCACTATCTCCTCAGAAATGAAAGAGGTGCTGGCAGTGGTGAAAACTGCCACTATATGACTTCACAAGCCAAGGTCAAACAGCCATACAATAATACAGTGGCTATATTGACCATGACAGCCTCAGCGAAGGTGCACTAATTTGTTTAAGTGAACATGGACAGGGAGGAGTTGGGAGAAACTTCTACTCAACTCCCAGTAATGAAAATATTCATAGTTATCCAGAACCTCCTGCTGCATGACAGAGAATATCCCATGTTCTTGATGCAGAGCTCAGAGATCAGGACAGGGTAGGCAGAAGACACGCATTAAGTCTTGCTGAGAGCTCCCAGGGAAACAAGCATCTGAGAAGCCTGCACAATGACTACCTACAGTGACTGCCTGGCCTCCTGCACAATCACTGCCTACAGGCAGCATGGACAAAGAACCTTCTGGACAGCAGGTGACAGCTCTGAATCGCTGTGCCGGCAGACAAGCGCCAATCCAAAACTGACTGGCAATGGACCACTGGGTGTTGGGGCCTACCATTTTCCAAGTGACCACAGCAATTCTTCTCACTACTCAAATGGCACTCTTGCATTAGCTACTGTCCCCATAAAGGATGGGTGAGCTCTGCCCATTTTTTTCTATGGGTTGGGAACAGATACATGCCCTTCTCACCAAGAAGGATATCAAGCAATACAGCCAGCTGGAGGTCCACTTGGAACATGTCTTGCTGCAAGCAGGGCTGGCTGAGCAGTAAGCAGGCTCCTGGCCCAGGCAATCTGCACGCATCCTGCACTGCTGCTCGCAGGCCCAAGACCATGGCCTGACTGACGCTGTTGCTCTGTGCTGCTCGCAGGTGGTGGTCAGCAAGAGGCAACCTGCAAACAGCACACTGTCCTGGCACAGGCAATGTGACATGGTGTCCTGGAAGTTGGGCTCTTTTGAGGCAGTGGCTGAGCCACCAAACATCCTCACAAAGCAGCTGGGCTGGCATCTCAACAATGAATGAGGAGGATGCATTAAGTCCTGTTTTCTCAGCTCAAAGGGGGGCATCGGTGATACACCTAGAATGCACACCAGCATAAAGCCGTATCGTGCACTCACAGCTGACTGAGGTCAGCTGCATGCTGCCATATCACCCAGTGCTAGCAACTATTGAACGACAGCCTAAGAGACTGAAAGATTTGTCCATGGGTCAGATGAGAACTCTGGTGTTAAATTGAGGACAGAACAATCGCCCACATTCCAGTCTTATTCCCTGTATCTACTAGGCTGTCCTCCCAAGCACAGCAATACTTCCTAGGGAGATTTTCCATAGCAGCCTTTAACCACAATCTTTGGCTTCCTATAAGAGGAGGAGCTACTACCTTCTGAGGAAGAAAAGGCTAAATTCTATGCATACTTTTCTCAGTGAAATAGGGAAGCACAAATACTGTCTGGGAGTAAGTAGTATGCCAACAATAATAGGCAACATACTATATACATTTACCTCTACTAAATGAGATGCAAAAAGGAGGTAAGCACTCACCATTACAAGAATTTGGAACAAAGCTGTTTATGTGTGCAGCTGACTGCTTTGGCAGATGCAGCTAACTGCAAACAAGTGATACTTTTCCAATGTAACACTTTAAAATTATTTGATGAGAAAACAATATTACCACTTATTAAAAAAATTCTACATAAGCTCTATAGTACATCTGCATATAAGCATTTTAATAAAGCAAGCAAATATCTAACAGATTTCAGAAGCTTATAACTACATCATTTCACAAAAAGATTTACCTTAGATTTTGCTGAGTCACTAGTAGCTGAATCTGTGGAAAAATTAAAAAAAAAAAAAACAAAAAACAATTCTGCTCAGTTCTGTGCAATTTTTTCATTGTTGCTACAGACAATGCTGGACTTATGGAAAAAGACAAGCACAGAACAAAATGTGAAGCAAATAAAAACCAGAACAGAGTGAATAGTCAGAGCTCACAAAGATGCAAGCTGCACCACAGAAAGCCACCGCCATGAAAGGATGCTGTGAATTGTAGGCAGAACCAGCTCAATGATAGGAATGGCAAAGGAGCCCTGTTCTTCTAAATAAAAAACAGAAATACTAATGTTTATTCGATGTTTTAATTATACAGCCCCTGCAAAACCGCAGCTGAGAGACCTTTTCAGGATCGTACTGTGTACTCTCCTGAGATTCAGGATACACAAAGCAAAATTGAATGTCTTACTACTGTTGGCTGCCCTAGGTACAAATCATGGTTCATGTAGTCATATTCTTTTTGTGAGGTTTTAAAGGAATTAAGTCATATTTTGTGTGTAAAACCCCAATTATACATCTCTCTCCACCTCTGACTATGTATAGATAAAATTTTATTTTTAAATCGGCTAGATTTCAGCAGCTACCAGTTTTGTACTTCTCTATAACAAGCGCTATTATGAAATGAAAAATGGACACCATAGTTTTACTGTCTTGCAAAACCCAAGATTATACAATTATAAAGGGGGTAGGAAGGGGCTAGCACAATGACTAAAAAATATGAACTTGGATGTGTTCCAGCTTTAGGGACTTTGTCCCTAGGAAGAAAGAGCTGAGCCCCCTGCCACACCCCTTTTTGACACATGGCTAATGCTTTATGACTAGAAAGACTGGTAGACCGTACCATGCTATTCCTCCTCAGGGTCTGCTTCAGAGATAACAAGAAACAGCAGAAAAACTTTTAAAAAGTAGCATTGATCTGTTTAAAATACTCTTGAAAGAAAATTTACAGCACAGATCAACTTTTTTTTTTCCATTTACAAGAAACGGGGGTTTCTGCAGACAAGGCAGCTACAGTGTGGGCAACAGTCCTCCTTCTTCCTACAGTTCCAGCTGTCCATCAGTGACATCACAGAATCCACTAATGACATCACCGTGTGATAGACTCCTCCCACTTCGCCTGTTACAACATCAGTATAAAGTGACTGTTTCAGTAAGTGCTGAACAACCCTTTGAAAACTGAAACAAAAGCTAGAGACGAAGGGATAACATTTGTGGGATACAACATGCTGGGTTAGTGCAATAGTATAGTGAAGGGAGGGGGGAAAAAGTCACCAAAAAAGAGCCTGCAATGCTTGTCCTTAGCCACAAAAGAGGATGGCATTTATAAACAGAAGGAAATCAGCTTTAGTATAGACATACTGCAACATACTTAAAGTGTCCATCACTTGACAAGAAAACATAACTCAATTTTTTGCATTCCTAACGTTGGGAAGGAGCAATATTAGAACACCACTGAAGATCAGTCTTTCTGCCATCACAACAAACCACTTTACAGCAGCGTATCTGCTTCACCTCACGATGATGATTGCATGGATTACTGTGAATAAATAAAATAGTATGTGCAAGCCTCATCTTTTAATGATTATATTTCTGTTAGACAACAAAGTTTTCCAAATTATATCATGCATGATTATCAACAATTCAAGTCTTTAAGAAGTGTTAATGATCTTTTGCAAAAGAGAAAAACAGTTTATTAGTAAAAGAAAATAGGAAGAGAGAGTTACAGTGAGTTCACAGAGTAGGTTATTCTAGCCTACGGACTAACACTGTCCGGGCAAGAGTTACCTGATATGTCTCCAGGAGATACTCCCGTTCTTCCAATGTTGGTGAGTAAATGATCTATGTTTGGCACTGGCTGAGATTCTACAGTGTTTTCCTCCTGAACTGTTGTCTATAGTTAATAAACAAAGATCTCTTCATCATCGTTTCACAAATAGTTCATTATGATTCAGCAGCATTTAGAAAATTGCATTATTCACCTAAGGACACACTTTCCTCATGTGTTCTTATTTTCCCATTTTGCTTTATGCTTTTAAAACAAATGCATGGCTTTTTTTTTTTTTAAATTCATTACTGCAAGGACTGGAGAGCTAAAAAGGTGCTTCTGAAGAGCAAACGATACAGTGATGTAATAAGAAATATATAGACATTCTAGAGGCAGCAGAAGCAGATTCTAAACTAATATAATTAGAACACAAATATTTATGACACAATACTTACAAGAGGTTCTTCAGCATCATCTTCTGTGAAAAACCAGTCATGCTACAATTTAAAATAAAAAAGGTGAAAACCCCACAGGAAACAAAACCCAAATGTGGGACAATCAAACATGGACATTACTAAAAACGGTATCCTGGAATTCGAAGGATAAATACCAGACCCAAACTGGACCAATAAGAGAAAAGCTGGTTGATCTGTGTATGATCTTATTTTTTAAATAATGAAATGCATTCACTTACTTTTTGGATGAGTGTTTCTACAATTTTATATTGGTCTGGCATGTGCGTAACCATGTGTGTCATGTTATCATCAGATGTCCTCACGAGTGTTGGACCAAATACTATTGCCAGGTTTCTTGGCTCCATCTAAGAAATGAAATATTTCCACATCATGCATTTATAATGAGAAAATACAATAATATGGGCTGAGTACATTAATATAACACTATTAATATCTGAGAACCATTTTAAACAAAGAAAAGGTTTTTAAAAACACATTACTAACTCAGGTAGGATGTTACACTACATGAAAACTCTCCTATACACAGCTACAATAAATGCATCCAACATTTCTGCAGTTCAGAATTCAACCTTCCTTAACCCATTGCAGGTAAATAGCTCCACAAGCACAGAAAACTCAGGAACTCAGATACATTCTTTACGCTTTCAGGGGGATTTTTTTTTTCTTCCCATAAAGACTTTTTTTTGTTTAGAAACACTAATGTTTTAACAATTTTTTTTTTTTTTTTTTTTAACAAAAAGGCATTGGTAGTTCCCTTTTTTTTTCCTGAAAATGTTTACATGACACATGAAAAAATTAAGCTGGTAATCAAATACTGTATTATGCCTACTGACAAAGAGCTCATTCAATTTGCAACTACTTTGGAGGAGGCGGCAGCAATGAACATCATAGACCCAACACATCTATTCATGAGACAGACTCAGAGTTATCTGATCATGTCACAACATTAATCATCCACTTAATTTATTTTAATGTTACATCTCTGACAAATAATTCCAAGAAAGTAGCAGCAGAATACTTACCTACTATTTTTGCTTACTTCTCTGACTTATAGTTTACTGTTGTGACATAGAATAGACCAGTAATATATAGTAGGCAAAGTCCTTGTGCTTACGAGAAGGAAGTTGCAAACATAATGACACAAGCCCCTAATGCTCACTTTGACTTGAACTGTGGCCTTTGACAAGTCATACAATTATAGTATCACCTCACTCATCTAGCTTTATATATTCTATAACATTAACATTATTTAAACAACATTTATACAGCACACCAAAACTGTAAAATGATAAATAATGGTTTACTTTAGGCGTTGCCCTTAAAAATGACATTTACTATCATTTCCTTGTAATGTCAGCTATAATTCCACTAAAGGTTGTAATTTGTAAAATTTTTTTTTATATACACACACTTTTTTTTTTTTCCGTATTTAATTACAAGGTATTATTTGCAGAACTGATGTTGGAACCTACCATATTCATTTGAACAGAGTAATTTTCTGATCTTTTAAATGATTTAAGATTGGCCATAGGTTGCTCTATATAGCATAAATCACATCAATTTTTTTCCTGTACCCTGCACATTGGTAGCCAAGTAACAAGCCACCATGTTACCTGCCCTGAAGTAAGCATCCATAAGTACACCCGTATTGTGCACAGCTTTGCATTCAGCTACCCCTCCCTGAGGGGTAAAAAAAGGGGATACTATTATTTGCATTTACCATAGGATTATAGCATGCACAGAAGCACTTAATGCAAACTAACTCTTCCCCACCCCATAGAAACGACAAAAAGCTATTCTTAGTGGTGGACTAAGACCCTGTAGTGGTGAACTACCACCCTTTACATCATGAATTTTCTTTCTTAAAGCCAGTCAAACCAGCATCTATGGGGTCATCAAACATTTAAGTAATTACAGCAAGTCCTAGTCTTAAAAATTACTCAAGTGTCCAGGAAGCCAGGGTTCACACAAAGCTGGTGTGACAGCCTCTGTCAACAGGTTCATTCAGGCCACAGACATTCACCTGTGCCCTGCCCAGGCACACTCTATTGGCATCTAGATGGGATTATATGAAATTTACAGACTTGGGATAAATTTAGGATATAAGCAGTTATTCCCACAAGAATTAATACCAGTTTGAATAAACCTAATTCACACTAAACAGGTGCATGTTTTGCAGGAGTCCTTAGTCTAATCCAAAAATCTTCTTAACATAGTAAAGGTCTTATTTTTATCTACAATAATAAATTATCACCTTAATAGAAATAATCCTGCACAAAAACTGTACTTTATGAATGAAACAAACCAAAATACATTATACTTTTGTTTCCGATACCTTGTTCTTTTCCGAGTTCTCTGCTACTGTCTTCAGGTGTGCAGAAAGAAACTTGAGAGTCTCATAATGATGCTCAGGTAAATCATGAATCTGAAACAAACAATCACTATTCAGAACATTAAACATTTAACACTAATTTTGTAGTGCACCTACAACACACCTGGTTTCAGCTTACCAGTCTCTTCAGTGTTTTCAGACGTTCAACAGGATCTTCTTTTCTATTGGCATCTATAAAATCTGCATATTTGTCTGTTAAAAAAAAGCAGAAATCAATCATATATATTAGTTTATATATGTATACTATGTATATACACCCTCACTGCCCAGCCCTACCCTCCCACCCCCGTGAATACAGGTAATATATAAATATATATGAATGACCTTCGGAAGTCATAAATTAGCCTATTATATTGTATTTAATGTAAGAAGATGGCAGTGGGGAAAAAAAACCAGCTTTCATAGAATATTGCAATAGTAAAATTGCAAATTTTACTCAGTTTTTTTGCAAATTCATAATTCCTTCACCATCAGAGAAATTCTATTTACAGCTCTCATTCTCAAGCTCTATGATCACCATGACTCCCTGCTCTTAAAGGAAGAAAGAGGGCATTTATTACAGAGTTAGGATGATTTCACTGGATTTTCTCTCAAATCATCTGAAAGATGTAAGACAACTGTTCAAGAGTAATTCCTAAAGACAAAATCGTAACAAACAACTTACCATTGGTAAAAAGGGGTTCTGGGAGCTTTCTGAAGAAGGATTTCAGCAAACTGCTTATCACATTCAAGTCTCGCCATTTCTACGCATTTAGAAGAAAAGGACAGACATGCTTTATATTTCTATAATCACAACACAACCAGAAGTTTTTGGGAGTTCAACTTAGAAATAGTGTGATCCAAGACTTACATCATCATGAACATCAATGTCAGTCATTCCTTTGTTGAGCTCTTCTTGCATACTTGAGATGGCAGCATTATTTCCAGGAACTCTGTAAATGCCTGTGTACTCAAGACCTCTTTCTTCAACCAGTTTGCAGCATATATCAACAATCAGTGGAATATACTGAAGAAAAAGAAAGTTTATATATACATTTTAAAGTAATTCATACAAAAACTATTTTAAAATCACAACGGAAAGAAAAATCGTCCTTCCATACTTTGTTGGTATGAGCTGGGGGGCAGTCATCTAGTCTAACACCAAATGTTCCTACAGCAGATGGCTTCTTTTCAAATGTCTTCCTCATAATGCTTGGAATGCCTTTTCTCCACGTCCCCTTGTCTTTTGGTGGGCTTGTCTCATCTTTTTGTTGTTAGTATAATGCAAACAAGGAAACAAGAAAAATAAGAGCATTTAAGTCACAAAAACTACTGTGAATATAGGTAACAGATCTGCAAAGATCAAGTGACACCTACTGCATTTTTACCTCTTTTACTGGCCCGGCTTCCCGCAATAACTCACTACACGAGTGTCTTAAACATACCTTCTTTTACTCTTCTGTGATTCAAAAGATACATATGAACATACTCACACCCCAGATTTAGAAAAGCAGGTAGCTGAATGGTACTGTGGAATTTCATCATTCTAAGACTAACGGTACATAAATTGCATTTTAAAAAATTAAAATCTACATTTAGGAAAACAAGATTAAGTCTCTGCTGAAAACAGTGCTGCACAAAATATGTATGAAACTATACAGCCATGCTCACACCTGTGCAGACCTACTCACTCTTTCAAAAATTACCAGATTTTAGTCACTCCTAAATCATTCCAAACAGGACTCAAACACTTAAAAGTATTATCTATCCAAAAGTCAGATAAAAAGTTCAGTTGCTCTGTTTACCTCCTCTATACAATTCATGTAGCAAATTACAATGCCCATTTATCCTGTACTGCAAGTCGCCTAATACAACAGTACTCCTTTCTTATTCAAGTATTTCTGGAAATATTCTTTCAGCAGATTTGACATTTACTTCACAACTGCAATTTATTTACATAATCTGTAGCATAGCAGGAGCAAAGGGACTTTTGTTGGTAACATAAAACAGAGTTCACTCACAGCTTAAATTCAAGACTGAATTGTTCAAAAGTAGTTGATCAAAAGTGATTGCTCAGCCAGTTGCCTGAATTTGTATGCAACATCCTTACAAGCACAGTCTGATCAGAAATACCATACATTTACACATTCTGAAAAAAAAAAAGTAGCTTGTGACATTATTTCATGGAGTTCAGTTACTGATTTAAGTTTGCAGTGCCAGCTCATCGGACTTTTTTAGAACTCAGCAGGCATTAATTTTGTTCTGGAAAAAAAATTCACTCCTGTATTTTAAAGATTAAGACAAAAAAAAAGTTCTCTACTTCTAAAACACTTCAGTGGAAAACTCTGGCTTCTTAACAGCGTATTTGAAACATGAATTTACCTTGTTATTTCTAAGTCAGCTGGAGACAAAAGTATGAATTACATACAAAATTATTTCCAAAGCTTGGCAAAATTTTGGTCACAAGAAGCGTAACACCTGTATTTTATTACTGTTAACACTACATCGAGCTGTAGGAAAAAAACCCAAAACCCTTTTGAGAGAGGACTGGAATAAAAAGCTTCAGGGATCTGAGAAGACCTGAAGTACATCTAAGATAACATCTAAATGAAGTAGTTACCAGAAATGAGTGATTATATCTGCAGCTTAAAAAAACCCTGGTTAATACCTGGTTTGCATCTGTATATTCATGAGTTCGAAAAACCTGAGAAAGGCACCTCAATGCCCTCACGCTGGGGCTATAAGGAACTAAAGAAATACACAAAACATACAGACCTTTAGTGAGAAGCTTCCTTTCAGATTCATCCTTAGGAGAATGTGGACTCTGGGTCCTCTGTTCTGCTTTAGTTCCAAGCAGAGTCTGTCTGATACTTAGACTCTGGCGAGGTGTTTTGGGAGATGGCTCTGTTTTGCTGCTTGAAGAACTGAAACACGATATACTACCTTCAGTAAAAAGAAGCTAGATAAGAAGTCTACAAAAACTACTGGCAGCATATAATTCACTTACCTCATCATTGTACTGTATTCCTTAATCCTTCGACTAATTAGATCTCTACTAGTGACACCAGTGTCCTATAAAATGAATTGATATCTACTTTACAATCTTATAAAATACAACAAATATTTTTTACTTTAAGAATACAATTAACTCTTCCCGTCAACAGACTGCATATGAAAAATTAACATTTTAGTACAGTTAAAAAAGTAAAAATCTAACAAGCAGTCCTTTGGAACAATACGGAAAGAACATTTAAAAACCATGAGGAAATCTCAAGGAAGTAATTACAAATTAAATGCTGCTATTTAGACTTTTTTCAAAGCAATACAATCTGACTAAATCCTGTTAAACTGAAAGTAAGTTTAAATAGAAAACATGAGAGTCAACACAACCTAGTACTCTGAAAAAGCCAATCCTATGTGCACACAGTACTTATATAACTAATTACTACTACACATACAGCTGAAACAGCCATGAACTCAAATGTGTTTTTATCCATCTGTCTAATAATGTTTATTAATCCATTTCCTTTGCATAAGTATTTCAAATCTGAGATGTGCATGACCACAGACACGAAAATATTCTCTGTTGCTCATCACTGAAATGAAAATGCACTGAGGACAATATTGGGACAGATACTGTTATGTTATGTACAATAGTATACGTTTGCCTTTTGTAATTAGCATTAACATTTAATTCATAGAAACATCAACACTTAATGAGAGAAACAGGCATCCTCCAAAGTTTCACTTTTTAACTACCAAGAAACTCAGACTGTACTACTGCACACACCACTTTGCAATGCAAGTCTGAAGACAGAACACACTGGTTCTAATACTGCAATTATCTTTTTTAAAAGACTAGGGATTTTTGACAGATCAGCTTAATGTAACATGTATCGTTAGTCAAATCAGCAACGACATTAATTTATTTCAAAAGTCTGCTCTCTCATTATGTCAGACTTTTTTTAACTCAATTTGTTTACTCAGTTACCTTGCCTTTCAGCTCATTTTCCTGTATGTTCCTGTACACATTTTGGTCTATTGTTTAATGGCAAATGATTTATTTTGTTGAAGTATTAATTACAAGAAAATACAATCAATTTTTAATTAAAAGACAAGAACTATGGATTCTGCATTATATATTATACGATTACCTCATCATTTAAGTTGCTGTTGTCTTGTATTGCTTTAATCCATGCTAACATATTATCTCTGTCCTCAGCTTGAAACAGATACTCGCAGTCTGATGTGGTGAGTCTAAATACATTTTTCCTCTTGGTTTCACAGTATGAGATGTCTATCAAACAAGCATTGATGCTTATAGGTTGTTCTTCTTCAGACGGTGTCACTTGTTCCTTTTTATCCTTGTACAAATAAAGTGAATGACCTCTAAGAACAACATATAATTGCTTCCATGGCCGAATGCTCCCACCAACTCGCTGAAAAACATCAACCGATATGTTAGTTTGCTTATTTGTTACGATGAGTGTTTCTGGATTAAAAAAAACTACCTCCAGAATTTTTTTAAAAGAAAGACCAACCACCGACCTATAGCATTCTTAAGAATGACCTGTGGTAATACTACACAAAAGTACACTAATTGCTCTCCATTAGAGGAGTGAATTGCTCAATAGCCTGCCCTCCCTCATCACCCATTAAGTGTGTGTTCACATGTGACAGTACCAAGAAACAGAATGTGACTAGAATTTCACAGAGGCATTAATACAAATATAGGAAAAAAATATTTAGTGGACTCTTGCCCATGCCTTTTAAGCTTCATTCAAGTCAGACTCACATTTACACACCACTGCGATTCCAGACTCCCAATTTTCTTTAAGTGTTAGTCTACACTTGCACAGAAGGTTAATCTGAACTCAACTCCACAACATTCACAAAAACAACAGCTTTTTTCAAACTACAGTTGTCAAGGAACTGATTCTTACTACTTAATTAGTCATTAGAAATGAGTTTACGTCACAGATGCTTTGAAATGTAAAATCAGAATCAGAATCATTTAGGTTGGAAGAGACCCTTAAGGTCACTGAGTCCAACCATAAATGTAACACTGCCAAGTCCACCACTAAACCATGTCCCCAAGCACATCTTTTAAATACTTCCAGGGATGGTGACTCAACCACTTCCCTGGGCAGCCTGTTCCAGCTTGTGATAACCCTTTCAGTGAAGAAATTTTTCCTAATATCCAATCTAAACTTCCCCTGGCACAACTTGAGGCCATTTCCTCTCATCCTATCAGTTCAGAAGACAGTTCAGAAAGCAGTCTGTAAAAGAAGCTGAGGAATTCGCTAAAGTCCATGTTCTAACAGGTCTAAAATTTTGTCAGTCTTATTGATGCTCATATCCCAAAAATTTTAATTAAAAAGAGCAAAACAGGAAAGCTTTAAGGTTCTTATCTTAGGTTTCCACCAGCTTAGTATTTGTGCTAGGTTAAAAACCAAACATGACAGGTACCTTTCCCTTGTCTGTAACAAGCTGACGAAAATGGAGCCATCCTTCCTTGGAGGCATCACCAAAGACCTCTGAAGAAGAATCTTTTCGGGAACCAGAGTCTTCTGAAGATTTCTGGCTGTCTGGGACCTAAAGAAAACATCACAGAAAGAACCCCACAGTGTACTTCTAAACACGTTTCTCTACAATCCCTACATTCAAGATGTTTCTCTCTTTAAAAGCTGACAGCTCATTCAGCAAAAAGCCCCTAAGAATATCCCCCAGGAAAACATAATTTCTAAAGTTTCCATACAACAATAGCGACCTTACACATCCCAAGAATACTTTGAGAAACTGCAGGAGTCTTAGACTCTCATTAGTAAGTTTTTACAAAAGCACGCCATAGATATGCTCTGTTTACAGAAGCTGAGGAAAATGAAAAATCAAGGACCATGTGATGAGCCTAGGAAAAAAGAGACCATGTTTACTTATGCGATGCATACAGCACCAATTGGGGAAAAACATTAGAATGGATTTAAATCAAAATCAATCAAAATTAAGAACAATTTCATGACTGGCAATTCCAACAAACTTCATGTCTGTGTTTAACACATCACTTTGTATAATTGAGTTGTATAATTCATACAACTTGTCACAGTAGTATGTGTAATTCTTAGGAGTTGTTATATACATATATACCTACCTTAATCCCCTTTAAACTAGATACATGCTTAATGGATCTGTTGGGAGAAAAACAAATGTTAAAATGAGATTTTATACACTTTAAAAAAATAGATCTCCAAATTTACTGATATTTTTCATGAACTTACGATTTTCCTTCTTCTCTGTAGTCATCCAGTCCTTCATCATATGACTTTGATCTCTCAGTTTTTGCAGCAGGCTGGCTATCCAGGACACTAGGCCGGATGGATTCTACAAACAAATGGAAATTTTCGAGTATGTAAGAACCTGAATCACGTTTTTGCGATTTATTTCAAGCAATAAAGAGCGTACAATTTTCACTCCTGTTCTCTAGAGTGTAAAAGGAACAAGTTGCATGAGAAAAGAAATGAAATCAGCACTCACCATGATCATGTGAAAGCTGCCGCCGAATTAAAGGGATTGGAGATGTGGGACTGGGAGGAACAGTTGTTATAGCTGGTGCTTGAGAAGCAGATGCAGAAATAACAGCAGAAGCAGGAATGTGTGCAATATCATGGTCAATACTAGGACTAGTCGGTTCATCTACAAAGGTAACGTGTCATATATTAACATATTAAATGCATTAAGCAAATGCTCAAACTAAATAGCTGTCCGAACTTCTCATTATTGGGATATCAGATTAAGTATCTTAAAACATGAAGTCTTTCAAACAAATATAAGGGTCCAATTAATTCACACTGTCAAATGTACTTCTTTTTGTTTGTTTGTTTTTAAGAAAGAGAAGCCTGTTTCATTTCATGAGAATGTTAATTGTACATGAGAGATAAGGGCAAAGAACATCATACCCGATTATAGATTTTGCTGTGAGTGAATGAAACAGGAATTATTTGCTGAACTCTTAATATTATTTTGAAGTAGACTATTTTTGTTTATGTGCATAAGTGAAAAACACACTTATTACATCAGTAAGTCTAAACTCGAGAGATAAGCATGATTTCCTACAATAAAATATGGGCATTCAGACTACCGAAAACCATTTGGTTTAAACGAGTGTTCAAATAATAAAGCCAAGTTACAAGCAAACAAAAAAGCATTTTAAACAGATTTCCAGCATCCAAAGAACCAATCCCCCCCATCCTCCATACATTCAAATAAAGAAGCAAGTATTCATATTTTTAAAAGATGGCACTACTACATACCAATTAGTTCTTCCACTAATTGTTCATACAATCGATTGCATGCCATACATGCCCAGCACCTCACAGTCTCAATAGCCACAAGGGTCATCATGAAAGATTCCAAAAAGCTTTAAGTATTTCTAGTATTTAACATGTTTCTTACAAGATGGAAGAAGCCAAAAGATGCATTTTCAATCATTCTGAGAAAAGAGCCGTAACATCTTCTAGAACACATTACAAGGACTAGAAAAATAATTCTACTTCATGCTCCAGTAGAAGAGGGGATGGGGGGAAAAAAAAAAAAATCAAGTCACAAGCAGGGGCTGAACTGTACTGCCGTAATGAATATGAATGTATTATAGGTGCTAAGAATTGTAATACGCAGAGCTACTGAAAAGCCTATTGAAATCAATGAACATTCACAGACAGAGGTTTATTCTTTGCTTTGTGTGAACACAACTGCGTGTGCTGCATTGTGCTTTTCCAACAGTCACTAACAGTTCTGTTAAGGCAGCACTTGAACCATCAAAATTCGGCAATGTAAATTTAAAACAAGGCAATAAGCAATTAAAGTACAGGAAGGTTTTGCAATAACACCCCTCTAAATTGTCTGGAGTGGAAAATATAATAATTTTTTAAGTTATATGTTTAAAATGTACACCCCCCAAAAAACTAGCTGCAAACTAGAAACATTAATAAAAAGGGAAAGCAAAAGAATTCACAGCAAAACTGTGATACTACAATTTAAAAAATTCCTAAGTTTTACTTGCATCCACAGCAATAAATTAGAAGTATTTACAGACCTCTTCTCTAGAGCAACTAGGAGATGGGAAGAACCTCAGTTACACTTCCATTTCAAAACTACAACAGCTCACTGTCCTATTGCCTTTTTTCATTTGCTCAGTTTCCCTGCAGCAAACCCTGAGAGGATGACGCTAACCTTGACTGAGGAATATAACCACCCACTGAACAATTAATTAGTTTGTAGCATGCAAACTGGAAGTGCTCAGTTTTAAGTTACTTATGTTACAGACTTAACTCAAAGTGCCACAGTCTCTACTCCCAAAAGTTACAAAAATGCTAGTACTTGAAATAAATCTGTACAAGCTCTGAATACGAAAGTGTTAGGCACCCCTACAACCGCTACACAATTTCCCACAACACTTAAACCCAAGAATTCAGCCGAGGAAAAAACAGTTTCTAAGTCCTTGAAAGCAACAATAATTATTCAAATTATTATTACTTCACAGTGGATCTTATCCCCCAATGAATCAAAATTAAAGTGGTTTTAGGAATAGGCAAACTTTAAAGAAATTCCAAATGACATTGGTACAGGAGGGAAATAATTCTGTTCAATCCCTGAAGAGGTTGAAGGTCAGCTAATGGCAAGCTTTTACCTACTGTAAAGCGATTATACAGCAAACCATGATGTACACCATATGAGTTACTGCCTACTAATTTAATGCACTGGCAAACTCCACAGCTGCTGTCCAATAAAAAACAAAACCCAAACAAGGATATATATCCCTTGTATTTTGACTTTCCTCTTCAGCACTTGCAGTATGTCTCCCTTTTCAGTTTCCTTGATTAATCGGTGTATTTGCACTCCAAAACTCCTCGCACAGCATGCAAAAGGATGTGTTCAGCTCACCAATCAATGAAAACGACTGTGTCCAAAACGCGGTGAAGTGCACAGAACAAACAAGCCAGAGGAGAAACCACACAAAATAATTCTCTTTCAGTTTGTCATCTCCCAGATTACCAGTGTCCCTTTAAATATTTGTAACAAAAAGGTCAAAGACTCCAGGACTACCTGAAGTTTTATTTTTCATTTGAAAGAAGGATACAAACACAATTTATTCTGCACTATTGCCTATGAAACGACCCAAGAGACAAGCCATCGGAAAGTGCGCCAGCATGGTGACAGAGCATCTCTGGCAAAGGGGAAGATGCCGCTTGTCACCTCTGTTTGACATGAGCATGCAACTGGTCAACAATTGCAACTAGCCATTTTCAGGAAGAGCCTTTCAATGCAAAAACATTTATAGGGGTAAGACACTGAAAACTTGTAATAAACAGGCAACACAGCTCCAACTACAGTTAACTTGCATTAACTGATTTGCTAGCTAAAGCAGAGAGAAATTCATGTATCAAAGTACATTCGTATTGCAGTGCAGCTGGAGATCAAGGACCTACAAAGAGAGGGAGCATCTGTACACAATGTAAGTGATCTGGAAAAATATGAACTTTCTGATTCTGCAAAGACACAAATTTACACTGAATGGGCTCAGAGGCAGATCCAGAGATTTCAAAACCGAGGATTACATGGGTGAGAAAGCACGACAAAGAGGACATACTATCCCCACTCTGTGGATGAGGAACTAAGGAACAAGTATTAACCAATTTTCCAAAGATTCAAAGGAATGAACACCAAAAAAAAAAATCACTGAAAAAAAATAAGCACAGATCTGTATCATACCCTACTATGCTGCTACAATACAATTTTATCATGATTAATACATTTGATGTCTTTGTTTATACCTGAATCTCCTGGAACAGTCCTTCAGGATCACACATGAAGGTTTTAAAGTAACAACCTGAACACTTGAACACAAAAGGGGGCACATTTTGAGAACCTTAAATATAATTTAAATGAATCACAGAATTGTTCAGGTGGGAGCAAACCTTGGAAGGTGCCCTAGCCCAACTTCCTCCTCTGAGCAGGGTTAGCACTGAATTCAGACCACATTGCTCAGGGCTTTTGTCCAACAAGTGCCAAACAGAGGGGAATGATCTCTTCCCTCAATATCCTGGCTGTGCTCTTATTGATGCAGAACAGTATGGTGTTAGTTTTCATCACCATCAAGGTGCCAGTACCACTGCAGGAGGTTAGCCTAATCTAGGAGCAGGACTTAGCATTTGTCCTTGAATTTCAAGAGGTTCCTATCAGATCATCCCTCTAGGCTAAGTCCTTCCGAATATGCCTTCGTGCATATTGACTGCACCCCCTAGTTTGGTGTTGTCTGCAAACTTGATGAGCATATTCCATCTCCTCTCTAGGTCACTGATAAAGATATTAAACAAGAGGGACCCTGAAGAAAGCCACTTGTAACCAGTCTCCAGGTAGAATATGAACCCTTAGCGACTACCCTTTATACCTGACGATCCAGTTTTCCTACGTACCCAGCAGTACACCTATCTAGACTATGGCATAAGGATGGTGTCGCAGAAAAGGTCAAAAGCCTTGCTAAAGCCAAGGTTGGTGACATCCTTGTGTTCTCCTCTCATTCACAGATCTAGTCACCTCACTATAAAAGGCAATCACGTTGGTCAAGCACTATTTACTCTTGGTAATTCCACACTAGCTATTCCCAATCACCTTCTCCTTCATGTGCTCAGAAATAAGTTCCAAGAGGACCAACTCCGTAATTTGCCTAAGGACTGAGATAAGGCCAATTGACTGCCTTCCCTGGATTGTCCTTCTTATCCTTTTTCAAGATGGGTGCACAATTTGCTTTTTTCCAGTTAATGGGGACCTCCCCAAGTCCTCATGATCCTTCAAAGATGATAGACAGTATCTCTGCAATGACATCAGCCAACTCTCTCAGCACCTTAAGATGCATTTCATTGGGTCAGATGGACATGTATGGGTTGAGCTGCACTGGAGCTGTCTTAAGTTTCCTGTGTATCCAAATTGGTTACGATTCTGGGTTTTGTTTGTTTTTGTTAGGGTTTGTTTTGTTTTGTTTTTTTAAGGAAATGGTTTAGTTAACTGAATCATAACACATAAACACGGAGAGCAAATTCACAGACTAACTTTAAGCCCAGAGAGGCTAACCATCAGGGATGCTCGGGCTATCATTAACAGAGAAAGGTGATTTCTCCCACCAACCCCTGGGGATTCAGATTGCCAAAACTTTCTTCACTGATAATAGAAAGTGACTGGAAAAAACTAGCTTCCCAAGGCTAAAGTCATCTTTCACTTTTATTCCCCTTTGGACATGGCAGACTTGCAAGCAGTATCTCAACACCTCAAAAGACTGTAAGAAGGAATTGTATTATTTAGTAAGTGTATTGCAGACCACATTACCATTTAAAACACTAATTCGGCATTTGAATTTAAACAATGTGAATCATAGAATCATCAAGGTTGGAAAAGACCTTTAAGATCATTGAGTCCAACCATCAACCCAACAGCACCATGCCCACTAAACCATGTCCCTAAGCGCCTCATCTACACGTCTTTTAAATACGTCCAGGGATGGGGACTCCACCACTTCCCTGGGCAGCCTGTTCCAATGTTTCACCACTCTTTCAGTAAAGACATTTTTCCTCACGTCCAATCTAAACCTCCCCTGGCGCAACTTGAGGCCATTTCCTCTCGTCCTATCGCTAGTTACTTGGGAGAAGAGACCGACACCCACCTCGCTACAACCTCCTTTCAGGGAGTTGTAGAGAGCGATGAGGTCTCCCCTCAGCCTCCTTTTCTTCAGGTTAAACAACCCCAGTTCCCTCAGCCGCTCCTCATCAGACTTGTTCTCCAGACCCTTCACCAGCCTCGTTGCCCTTCTCTGGACACGCTCCAGCACCTCAACGTCCTTCCTGTAGTGAGGGGCCCAAAACTGAACACAGTATTCGAGGGGCGGCCTCACCAGTGCCGAGCACAGGGGGACAATCACTTCCCTACTCCTGCTGGCCACACTAGTTCTGATACAGGCCAGGATGCCTTTGGCCTTCTTGGCTGCCTGGGCACGCTGCCGGCTCATGGTCAGCTGGCTGTCGACCAACACCCCCAGGTCCTTTTCTGCCAGGCAGCTTTCCAGCCACTCTTCCCCAAGCCTGTAGCGCTGCCTGGGGTTGTTGTGGCCCAAGTGCAGGACCCGGCACTTGGCCTTGTTGAACCTCATACAATTGGCCTTGGCCCATGGATCCAGCCTGTCCAGGTGCCTCTGCAGAGCCTTCCTACCCTCGAGCAGATCAACACTCCCGCCCAACTTGGTGTCGTCTGCAAACTTACTGAGGGAGCACTCGATCCCCTCATCCACATCATTGATAAAGATATTGAACAAGACTGGCCCCAAAACTGAGCCCTGGGGAACACCGCTCGTGACCGGCCGCCAACTGGATTGAACTCCATTCACCCCAACTCTCTGGGCCCGGCTGTCCAGCCAGTTTTTTACCCAGCGCAGAGTACACCTGTCTAAGCCGTGAGCCGCCAGCTTCTCTAGGAGAATGCTGCGGGAGACAGTATCAAAGGCCTTACTGAAGTCCAGGTAGACCACATCCACAGCCCTTCCCTCACGCACTAGGCGGGTCACCTGGTCATAGAAGGAGATCAGTTTGGTCAAGCAGGACCTGCCTCTCATGAACCCGTGCTGGCTGGGCCTGATCCCGTGGTTGTCCCACTCATGCCTTGTGAGCACCCTCAAGATGAACCGCTCCATAATCTTCCCCGGCACTGAGGTCAGGCTGACAGGCCTGTAGTTCCCCAGATCCTCCTTCCGGCCCTTCTTGTGGATGGGCGTCACGCTGGCAAGCTTCCAGTCGTCTGGTACCTCCCCCGTTAACCAGGACTGCTGATAAATGATGGAGAGTGGCTTGGCGAGCACCTCCACCAGCTCCCTCACCGCTCTCGGGTGGATCCCATCCGGCCCCATAGACTTGTGAGCGTCCAGGTGGCGTAGCAGGTCATTGACTGCTTCCTCTTGGATTATGGGGGGTTCATCCTGCTCGCTGTCCCTGTCTTCCAGCTCAGGGGGCCAAGTACCCTGAGGATAACTGGTCTGACTATTAAAGACTGAGGCAAAGAAGGCATTGAGTACCTCAGCCTTTTCCTCATCCTCAGTGACAATGTTCCCCCCTGCATCCAATAAAGGATGGAGATTCTCCCTGGCTCTCTTCTTGTCATTAATATATTTGTAAAAACTTTTTTTGTTGTCTCTAGCGACAGTGGCCAGATTGCGTTCTAGCTGGGCTTTTGCCTTTCTCATTTCTTCTCTGCATGACCTAACGAGATCCCTGTACTCTTCTTGAGTTGCCTGCCCCTTCTTCCACAAGCGGTAAACTCTCCTTTTTTTCCTGAGTCCCAGCAAGAGCTCCCTGTTCAGCCAGGTCGGTCGTCTTCCCCACCCGTTCTTACGGCACATGGGGACAGCCTGCTCCTGTGCCTTAAAGACTTCCTTCTTGAAGAACGTCCAGCCTTCCTGGACCCCTTTGCCCTTCAGGACTGTCTCCCAGGGGACTCTCTCAACCAGCGTCCTGAACAGGCCAAAGTTCTGCCCTCCAGAAGTCCATGGCTGCGGTTTTGCTGGTCCCCCTCCTTACTTCACCGAGAATCAAGAATTCTACCATCTCATGGTCGCTAAGCCCAAGACGGCCTCCGACCACCATATCTCCCACCAGTCCTTCTCTGTTTGTAAACAGCAGGTCGAGCGAGGCACCTCCCCTGGTCGGCTCACTTACCAGCTGTGTCAGGAAGTTGTCTTCCACACACGCCAGGAACCTCCTAGACTGTTTCCTCTCTGCCGTGTTGTATTTCCAGCAGACGTCCGGGACATTGAAGTCCCCCACGAGAACAAGGGCTAGCGATTGAGAGACTTCTGCCAGCCGCTTGTAGAATGCTTCATCTGCTTCTTTATCCTGGTTGGGTGGTCTATAACAGACTCCCAGCAGGATATCTTCCTTGTTGGCCTTCCCCTTCTATATGTGGCTATAAACCTGTATTTGTGATATCTATATGTAGCCTCTATATGTGGCTACAAACCTTAATTCAACAAGTATGTATTTTATCAAAGATCTTATTATCTGATTTAAAGATTCAAATCATAAAAATGTAATAGCTGTGCAGTAACACACACTTAAAACAGCTTTAAATTGCTTTTCATGTGAAGAATGTTGAGACAGCGTGCACCCCCAGACATAAAAACCACTCAACATACAATTTCCCAAACTGCATACACTGAAGAGGATAACTGTACTTTAATATTATTGGGAACTGTACTTTAATATTATTGGGTTTCTGAAAACCATATCCAATTCTTGGATTAGGTGTGTGTTTAAAGATGCCCCTGTAGTACTTAATGTAATTTTGGTTACTCATAGATCTTGTGGAATTGTAACAGATTGCTCTTAAAAAGCTCAACCTTCTGCAAAAGGCTACAGGGAGGTAACTCATACTGCTTTCTCTCCAAAGCAAAGAGTTAAAAGACTCATTAAAAACATTGTCTTCATTCAACGGAGGCACAGATGTGAAGGTTTCTATATACTGAGATGGCATCTACCTGACAGCCATTACAATAAGTATTTTAACCATTGCCTCCCTATTTCTTCAATAATTCTCTCAAACAACAGGTTATGGCTTTTGGGGTGCAATTTAAGAATGAATCTTACATGGCAAGTTCACTTGCTTATGGCAGAAAACAAGGCACAAAAATATCAAGCACTCATTAGAAGAATTAAAAAAAAAAAAAAAAAAATCTTTTCTTTACTGAAGGACAGACAACACATGCCAGTGACATGAACAGACCCTGCAGCAAGACCGGCTTTAGAGGCACTCCCTTACTTCCAGCCCTCTGCCAACAACAGCTTTGCGTGCCACATCCTTGGCCAATCCAAGCACTCCATAGTACACGATACGACGACAGGCTCTGCAATGCACAACACTGCCTTGCTCCAAAGTATTCTTCTTAAATACAGTACACGAAAGCTTTAAAATCTTGTCCTATGTCTAATATCTCCTCTGCGCCTCTCAGTTTAGGTTTGCTCCAGCTTGCTATAGGCAGCACTTCCCTTACGGTACAGCCATGCGGACCAGATCTCCCTCCCTTCACCTCGGTGGCAGGCAGGACGTGAGGGGTCAAGCAAAGGCTGCTGAGGCACAGGCACAAGTGGAGCAAGGGAGAGCAGAGCAGGGGACAGAGACCGCAAAGAAGAGGCACCAGTGAGAAGAATGCAGGAAGAAAGGAGAGAGGGCGGAAAGGATACTGGAGGTAGGAAGTGAATCTTCATCCACACACATGCAAGGAAGTTTAAAAAAAGGTCTCAGGCTCCTCACCTCCAAGAAACCTCAAAAGAAGCTGAATTTAAGGTAAACGCAGACATACTAATATAGACCATTTTTCCTAAAAGCCTATCAGGAAGACAATCAAATAAAAACACCGTGTATACAATTTCACCTGCATAGTGAGAAGGCCAGAAATAACCAATTAAAAAAAAAAAAAGAATTGTTCAATCAAAAATAAACTATATGGAACTAACCCTGCTATCACCCAAGATAGCACAAAGGACTAATAAATACCCCACAGCAGTGACTTTTTGTTACAGATCTTGAAGTACAAGCTTCTGCATCTTATACTTCAGCCTGCAAGGGTAAAAGCTCCAATAATTAAAGACTTCCAAGCCTAAAACACATGATTTGGAAAGAAGGTACACTATTGCTTGGATTTATCATGACTCACTACCTCATTTTTCAAAAAGAGCCTTTAAGAAGGTTTTTTTTTGTTTGTTAGTTTTTAAGTACTTCTAGCACTGACAGCACTGATTGTCTTTACAAAGAACTACTTCATATATCTACTTTACGTAATTATCCTCTTGTAGCCAAAAGAATATAATGGAAACATGTCTGCATGTTGAGCACATTCATTTCAGTAAGCCACAGAGACACAGGACTGGAACAAGCCTCCTGAATCATCAAATCCAGTCCTCTGCTAATGCGCTCATGTAAATAATATGTTTATTATACCGACTGAGTTTCACACAAACAGAAAAAGGCATCCCAAGGTTATTCTTTATGTGAGACTATTCCGAAAACCTTATCTATGACAGTCTGGTGCTTATTTCAGTGTTAAACAAATGTGTAACTATCTTTCTATACAAACTAATACAAAGCAATTCTAAAGGTTCCTGTTCACAGTATTAGCCCACCACATAAAAGTACAATTCTCAACACACTTCTTTTTTGGCTAAGAACCCTGATAGCGCTCCTTTATTACGTGTAATTATTATTTTAAGTTATAATGATATAAGGATGATTTATGCTTTGAAAATATTACCCATTACCAAACAAATCTGATGCTTCTACTCAATTAAAACTCTTCTAGATGTTATGAATTATTGAAATAAAATTTTAAGTTTTAATTAAAAAAAGGATTTTTGAGTTACAGATGCATTTAAATGGTATTTAAAACATTAATTTGTAATTTTGTGTTTTGGCTGCTATACTTCAGAATACCTCAATGATTTAAAAATTGTTCTTGGGATAAGAAACACCGAAATCTTCAGCCTGGAGCAATAGCGATTTGGCAGGCCACACTGTAAAACCTGAGAAAAAAAATAGAAGACTGATGCTTATCTTAGAAACACTGATGACATGTTAAAAGCTGTGCCAATGCTATCGCTAAAATAATGGAAGCAATAGTCCCTCAAAAGTGAACATCTGTCAGCTCTAATTTCTGTTGCAGTTACATTTATATTTTCATAGTTTGGAATAGCTTGGCAATAATTTGTATGAAGAAAAAATTATCACAATGGCTGAAGATTTTCACATTCATCTTGACTGCTAACAGTTTTTGCTAAAACTAAAGTTTCCTTAAAACATGCCGTATCAACCATCTGGATTCAACTACCATTTGTCCTTAACATTTTGGGCTGACAAGCCACTATCTCTGCTGCAGAAGTTTGAGGTTTTGAATTTCTCTCTGCCTGATGCTTATCTCTTCTCACAAGGAGAAAACAGAATGAGTACATTATTTCAATTATTTCTTTATTGCATGTGAGAATATTTCTGGTTGTTTCCCCTAACCTTTCTCTATTCCTACCATCATAACCCTTTTTATAGTGTGTTGTGCAAGCCTATCAATTTATTTTTTAGTTTCAAGAATATAACTGCATTCAGTATGTGTGTGTTCACATTGTCGTTTTCTGTACCAGAGCCTAAGCAGCCTGCAGAGAGAGGTGTAAAGATGTAGGGGGAGGAGAGGAAAGGTATAGCACATATTTTGCTTAAAAAAAAAAAAAAAAAAGGGGGGGGGAGTAAACTTATTACACTTTCAAAAAAAGTACTTGGAGTTATGTACATGATATCATTTAAAGGTAGGTACTGATAAGGTAAACCCTATACACCTCTACTTCCAGCATTAGAGAAGAAGAATGCCATCACATGTACAATAAAGATGCCTGAAATGTTTAACTAATGATGGGTGTTTTAGAATGTTTCACCTCCTAATTTCTTAGTTAATTTACTTTAAAAAAAAGTATTTGGTAACAACAACAAAAAAAATTAAAAAGAAGGTTGAGCAGAATTCACTAGAAGCCAGCTAAATTTATCCTATCTGTTAATCAACAAGTACCCAAATACTTCTATCATGACAGAAGTTTGTGGAAAAATAGATACTAGAACACAACAAAGACAAATCTCTGTTTTTGAAAACTAGCATGAAGATCAGCTCTTAAAGCAAGGTGAAAAGCAGAGTCTGCCTGATTACTAGCACAGAAATCACTATGGTTGTTTGCCTGCGCTAAGGGTAGAAGCAATAGAGAGATGAAACCATGAGTGGCGTGGAAAGGGTGACTCAAGATTAGCAGTCTGCTGCTCACTTTTACAACATTTGTATCAGAAATTCAGCCAGCAGGAGACAGGTTTTAAAAAACCACACACGCACAAAAAGGGAATAAATACCATGTAGTTAAAGCCGTGAAACTCCTGGCAAATCTTTATTTAAAACAATACCAGGTATTGGATAGCAAAATTTTACTGCAGTACAAAAGAGAATGGAGAAATTTATGGAGCACTTAAAACCACATTTGGCTCAGGAATGTTGTAAAGTGCAAATGGTCAGAGAATAGAAAGTACCAACATTATCATATGTCCTTGTCCTGCTCTTACACCTTTCTTTAGGTATCAATTTCAGCCAGAGAGAGGACACTCATCTAATTTTTACAACACTTTGGTGTTATCAAAGTCTGGTCAAATATTTTTATCTGGCTAATTTTCTCTCAGTTATTCACAAATCAATAGTGGAATGAAGTGACCTAAAATTTTTCTTTTCTAGGGTAAAGATGTACTAGATATTTTCAAAAATGGGATCACACCTCTGAGGAAAAGTCTTTGTACTTATCTGATGCTACTGCATGCCTAAAAGAAAAGCTCTATAATAGGATGACTATAAACTTGTTTGATTTTAAACAAATTTTAAACTTCAAGATGATGTTTACTTAGGCTAAGTATTTTAAAACATATCCATTTAGAATTAATTTTCATGTGACATCCCACTGTGAAGTTGGAAAGAACATTCACCCAGTAGTTATGGCCAAAGCACTAAACTGCACTGGCAGCTAAACATACTGCAATCAGGTTAAGTATTGAAGCAGTTTCTCCATTTCACTCATATGGGTAGTTCATTCAACTCCATCTGGGAGTTGGATTATCCTTCTTTTTAATTGCTTTCTACTCTACAATAAATGGTGTAAGAAGGAAAAAAATAGTTTCAAGATAGCTGCAAATCTCAAACTTGCACACTAGATATCTAAGAAATGTATTAAAATAACTATATTCTGAATCAACCTTTTCTCCACAGTTACAAGAATGTTAAGTAGCATTCTAATTTCCATCCCAGTGCAGAGTAACACATCCAAAATTACCCAGGAGGTCAGAAATTCATCATTTGCTGTTCTCTAACAGAGAAATTGTGTACAAATTACAAGTCTGAAAAAAACGTACATTAAACACCACAACTGCTAATATAGTCAATGATAGAGATAATGGTATTTTCACTAGTCTAGAGAACAGGTGAGACCGTTTCTGGGTAAAAGGAATAACCTTTTATTAGACTAACTGGTATATTTTGAAACAACAGAGAGCATTTCAAGAACAGAGCCTTTCTTTGGACGTGAAATAGAAACAGCAGCTTTCCAAGCTAACCACAATACCCTGCATTTAGTAGCACATGGAAAATACTGAAGCCTGCAGTACCAGGGTATGTTTTTCTGTAAAAGCAACAGCTTCCTCATCCCCCAAGAACATCTGCTTACCTGAAGAAGAGCTTGAGCACACCATATCTTGCCTAATTTTTTCAAATAAATAAATTTCTCCTATAAAAGATATTCCCTCTACCTACTAGGTCTTCTCTGAACAGATCTCTCATTTCTATCAGCAAATGCAAGCCAAAATTTAATCTCACTGTTTCAGAACAGCCTTTTGTGAAAGGACTGTCAAAAGGCAGTTCTTCAGCATCCCACCATAATCCCTGCAAGAATCTGCTGTAAGCAAGCTCAGTGGAAACTCTGCTTGGATTTCTGTTTGTGGCGCAGGGCACCGTGCTACTTACAAACAGAGACTCTAATATCATCCTGATGTTGTGTTATTCTCAAAAGCAGGTTAGTCACAAAATACTGCTGCAGAAGCCAACTGTTCTTGGCTGAATTTCTACCAAAATATGGTCTGGCCATAGCTACTACTTTTAATGAGCAGAAAGTGATAACAAAAATAAACACACCACTAAGTATTTAAAATGGCAATAATATGTAATCTTGGAAGATATTTATTCTCCCCAAATTTACATTTTTATACTAGTCCAAAGATCTACTGTACAAATAACTTCAGTAAGTACATTTATGAAATGAACCATATCTAATAAAACCTAATACTGCAAAAAACAATTATGTTGATGTAAACATAAGGGAAGCAGAGTGGTTGCCAACACCAAGGTACATCTTTATTCAAAGTAACATCCTTCTCAATCATCAGACAGAAGTGGGGGGGGAGGGGAGAAAAAACCCAAATCAAAACACAACAGAAAAATCCAAGTGATTTTCCTTCAGAAGAGTTAAATAGCCTTTAACTGAGTTTCAAAGTAGATCGAGGGTCTTATCCGCCTGATTAAGTAAGGTTTTTAACAAGTGAAGCTGTAATTAGGCATAATGATACCGGAACAAGCTAAGTTAGAATCAGGCATATTAATTCTAACTTCGGAAGATACCCACTCTTAATGGCATTTGATGCTCTTCCTATTCAGAGAGAGTTATTTCATCTTCAGTGAGCTGGAGCTGTAGTGGAAATTTTCCACAGCACCTGTACCGGCTCACGAATTTCTTGCTAGGAAGACAGCCACAAGTACTGTGTTGGTTCAGACCATGCCCACGCTCTAGCAGCACCACTTTTTAGTATTTCTGGAGTATTCAGGAGGTTTCAGTCCAAGAGGCTAAGGAGCTCATAAGAATTCACACAATCCCATGTGGTGTTATGCCAAGAGGCTGCAATGGAGAGTTACAACTTTGTTTCTTTTGAACTGCTCAGCTACTACCAGAATGCAGTACAATTGCCACGTTTAAGGCCTCCCTGAACTTTTCTCTAAAATCTGGAAGCAAGCCGCATGAGTAAGAGTTCATGGCAAATCTCTGTCAAAATCAGGATAGGAGATTGTGTAGAAAGGGTTGGGCTTGATTTTGACAATCCTGATCTGACTTTTACATGACATTTAAATTGTACGGGATTAGAAAACTCCCAGCGAGCACTCCCAAGTGAGTACAAATACCGCACATAACTTAAGTCAACAGCCCAACGTTGATTTTAGGCATAGAATTAAAAAACCCTGCACAAAGACCGGTTACATGCCTTACAAACTTGTACTAATCCTTAAAGAAAGATCAACAGGGTCTAAAGAAGAATCCAAAATTATACTGAATACTAATACATTCAGTAATAAAAAAAAAAAAATCTATAGAACTCCCATTCAATAAGGAAAACCCAATATAAAAACCATCTGCTAGCTAAGAAAGCTTTTTTGTTACATCTTAACAAAATTCTGTCAAAAGAACAGAATTATTATATCTTTTGTATGATTTCTGTTCTTTGATGCACAAAAAGCTTCTTCGCTATTTTTTTGTTATTTACTTTAAACTAGTAGCAGATATTACAGACAATTCCTAGGGGAAAAATCACTGCTGCAGATCCACAATAGAAGACAATTATGCTAAAACAATGTATCTGTATCTGTAACTCCCTTAACCTAATCTGTAAAAAACCTGAAGAGTATTAACAGTTGTTTTTCCACATACCTGAGTTTGAGAATCAAAATTCAGTATTTTCTAAATACTTCTTATACTAAATTCAAGAACACACAGTCAGGTATAAATCAACCCATGTGGAAAGTGGCCCGCAGACATCTAGACTCCAAAGGATTAAACCAGCCACAACAAAAGAAAATCCAACTCAACAACAACAGCGGGGCAAAGATGACACAGGCATTGACTACTTGAGTAGAACAGAAATGCTCTGCCTCTAAAACTCTCTTCAGCAGATGACTCCAACTCCTCACGTATCCAAAATTGGATTTTGAATTATTTTTTTCCTACTACTACTTACAATCCTTCCATGAGTTCCTCTTTTCTTCCAAATTATCTCAAAGTGCTCAGCCCCCTTCCTATAAGCTCCCTGTAATTCCAACCCTGTTTGCGTCACAGACCACAGGCGAATCTTTGTGCCTTCTCACATTCTGCTTCCACAAACCCTTTAATTCATGTCCACATTAGCATCTTTACTTGCAAATTCACTTCATTTTATTGCTATCCTTTCACCTGAAACAGCTTTCCTCTATCCCATATCTGTCTCAGAAAGCTTTCATCTTACCTATTCAGCTGACAAACTTTTTTTTCCACAAATCACCCTTATATGGATTTGCATCCATATTCTCTCTTTACTGTATTCCAAATATATTTTATACTAGAAAAGTAAAAATATTTTGAAAGGTGCTGCAAATGCTAGTTGGCCATATACATCAGAACATTATGTGGAGTGATAACCAGACACAGTTATATAATGTAGACTTCTTCAGGGTGTTAAGGAAAATTCTAGAAAAATATTAAATCACTGTAGACTTTTTTTTTTTAACAGTGATCCTCCAGGACTCCAAGCAAAACAGAACATTTTTTTTCCTCCACTGAAGAATATTTTTAGTTTTACCAACCTAATATTACTCTAGATGAGAAAAGAGTCCCCATGCCCCTCAACCTCAGGGTTTACAGGAACAGCAGTCAGCTACCTGGCGTGGTGCTCTCCATCATCTTTAGCAGAGAAAAGCATTTGATGTACACTGGAATAGTTTAACTCACCAATAAATGGAATAGAAGCCAAGGAGTCACCAGGTGGGCTGGAACCTGATGCTTTCCTTTCTTCTATTCTTTTTATGTGGACTTCTCTCCGAGCATCGTTAGGTAACCAACAGGTAGTATCTGAGGCTGCCTCTTGGTCATTTACAGCAAGAATGTAGGACTGATGCCTCAAAGGCTGTGGAGTTTGGTGGCCAGAAGGTGATTTGTCCCGCATGACCACTGTGTCTTTGTCATTTTCCTGAACATCCGTTTGCAGAATTTCAGGCTCATGGACATCTTCCCTTTCAAAATCATGAATCTTTTGTCTGATGGAACCATCTACATTGTCAGAGGTAGTTGAACTCTCACTTGTTGGCTGAACAAGTCTGGCAGAAGCTGGAGACAGAGAGGAGGGTTGGATGGTTTTGCCAGTTTCTGTTTTGTGATCTGGGGCACCTTCTGCTCGGATCCTTGACTGTTGGTTTAACAGACCACTCTGATGCAAGTGATTTACTGTTCTTTGGTCTTTGCTGGCAATAGCATCCAGGCCCTGGTTAAGGGGAAACGATGGTTTTGCTGCATAGGGAGCAGAGTTCTTCAAAGAGCTACTTTTAGAACTTCTGGCTGGCGTGAGAGACAATCTCTCTTGTGAAACAGTTGTAGGTTTTGAAACTCCCCCAGGAGTTTGCAAATCTCGAGAAGGCTGTAACATCTTTATATCTGGTAGAACTTTCTGAAAATGAGAACCGGGCAGAGAAGCTCTACTACCTGTTCTCCTGTTGTCTGAAATATAAGCACTCGGAGCCACAGAAAAATTTTGACCTCGAAGGGACATATGAAATGCATGCTGTCTAGATCTCTCATAAATACCTCGCCGATCATCTTGTTCGGTAAACCCTGTCCACTTGTAAGTCTTTCTCCTATCTCCATTAGTATCTGCAATCAGATTCTCAGAATGAAAATTTTCTAGCACTTCACCCTGTTTGCTGAGATAATCCCATGAGCGAGCCCTGTGATTTCTAGCATTAACTGAAGGTGAAGTTAGAGTATCTTGCGAAGCACTTCGTGGCCACTCTTTCATCAACACGGGATCTTCAAGTCTTTCCTGGGATACACTTCTCTGCCGGATCTGAACAGACTGTGGAACCCTGTCGTGAGAGGTGCTCCTGCGCCGTACCTGTGAAGCAGTGCGATTTGGCACCACTTGATTATAA
Source organism: Aptenodytes patagonicus (assembly GCF_965638725.1). Lineage (NCBI taxonomy): Eukaryota > Metazoa > Chordata > Aves > Sphenisciformes > Spheniscidae > Aptenodytes > Aptenodytes patagonicus. The sequence goes on from NC_134950.1 coordinate 152,604,366, forward strand.
TCAGTTGTATTCTGAGAAGCTGCTCTTAAACTATCTAACCTTTCCTGTATGGTTCGGGAGCCATACATGTGCATGCGCCTATTATCAATGTACTCTTTGTAAGTTTTGTAGGTCTTCCAGTCTATATGCTGGTGGGATGTTGGAGAACTGTAATGATTAGCAGAGACTGAGGGCGAGTCTGCGGCTTGAGCAGGAGGTCTAGTGCTTGTGATTCCTTCTGGACATACTACATAATTTGAAGCTTTACTTTGTGTTCCAGTTGGATCAACTGGCCTTGTTATTGGAGTCTGGGGAAGTACAATGGCAGTGGACACTGAAGAAGATGGTGACGTGGTCCGTGCTTTTAGACTGGTTTGATCTTTTAAGCCGTATCTTACTTCCTCTGTCCTGTGTGATGGACCAGCATGATTATTTCTACAAGATGGCAAATCTACAGCCTTCTCAGAAGGCACAATAACAGTCCTTACAGTTTCATTGCAAACACAGACAGCTGTATTTGATTTTGCAATGTCTGTTGGTGATGGAGGCACTTGTATTTCCATTCTGTAGGCCCTCTCTGGCTGTGTCAATGCCCGTACTGGTCTACTGACTTGCTGTTTCCCCAGTGAGAAGTCAGAAGATAGCTTGTCACCAGTTTGTGCCATAACAGAAGCTGTGGATGTCAGGCGTGGATAACATATTGGCGGTGGTTCAGGTATGTTGTGGGCATTACCACTGTAGGCTTCGTTGCCTTTCAGGTAGGCATCTTGGGAATACGCCTGTGGAGAGAAGATTAAGTGAGTATTCAGTAGTAAAGGAGATGGAAAAGTTCCCCATCTAGCATTTGCACGATCAAGCTTCAAGAGAGGGAACAGAAGTACAAAATTCACACTGTCATTTTAGATAAAATGTTAGTTAAAAAGATAAAAATAGCATTCCATCCCTTTAGTGAGCAGAAACAGAACAAGCAAAATCATTACATACATTCCCTCCCTCAATAACTAAAAAACTGAACTGATGACCAATTCTAGGAAATACTGCAGGTAGGAAACTGAGGAAGGTTTCCCAAAATCCATGAGCACAAAACACAGTATTTTTCTCCCCCTGAATTTTGCTTTCTATCATGATGCTTCACACATCCTTCCCGTTTAAGCTTCACATTGCTGGAAACTAGAATTTCACAGCAATCGACAGGTTAAAATGCTGCATAATAAATTCAACTAGCACTAGAAAATTCTCTATTCACTTAGTGTATAAAAGAACTCTGTTCACTTCATGTAGTACATACGAAAAGTACACACACACGCTCCTCTAAGATGTCTTCTACATAAAAGCTACTGTTCCTAAACATAAAATGAATAAATGGAAGCAGTAACATCTTTGTTGTGAACCAACACCCTATAAGTCATCTTACATTGTACAGGAGACAGCCAGTACATGGCACACAAATCTTACTGCAAAAAAATTAATAATACGTAACATTTTTAACTTCAAGGTACAAACAGTATGAAAATTCATACATACCCACTACTGTCCACACACTATTAAAACACAAACTAAAACCTCAAATTAATTTCCTTAGTGCATTTATTTGCACCTTTATGTTTAAGAGCCTGACTCCTGAGAAAAAATGGTTATATTACACTTATGTTTCTGTAGCCTTTTGGAAAAGCAGCATTTATCATTGTGAAATTAACAGAACATTCAAAATGATAAATCAATGAGAAGCATACAGCATACTTAAACAATATCCTGTTATCGAAAAAAACTTTAGCATGACTTTGTTCAGTTTAAACATAATGAAATAAAGAGCCAACGCAGAGCCTGCCAATGCAACAGAAGATTAAAATGATTTCTCAGGGCTTTTACACGCTTAGGCGTGGTATCGTATCATACAGCATTTCCTGTCCAAATCATAACATGCTCAATTCCAGAATATCAATGTGCCCTGTCTTAACATTAGACAGGTTATAAAAGCCCAAATGCAGCCATAAAATTAATACAGAGCAAAGTACAGAGGAGGGCGAGGCATTTACAATACTGCTGCAATGTTACACTGAGCATTAGTGAAGTGCAAAATAGTAAAGCACACAGAGAGAAAACCGACCAAATAACACAGGCGTAAACCACAAATTAAGAGATTAGCATTATGAAGAAAATTCAGCTCAGACTATCTAGCTCATTTCCAACAAACTTGCTGTTTCATATTCTTGCTTCTCACAAATCATTAAGAAAAACATGCCTTACAAAACCATCAGAGAAATGGCTACTGTACATTTCTTACCAGTGCTGTGACATCCTTTGTAAACTGCAGCTGGCAGAAAACAGGAAAACATAGTAAAAGCTGCTTACAGATGTAAAGACAGAATTATGTTGTCATATTGATGTTGGATACAGCAAGCTAAAAATACAACTACACTGATTTCACTGGAAGGTACCAACCGAGGTAAAGGGCAGTAAAGCACAAAAAATAACTTCACCCTCCTTGTGAGCATGTCCATCTCAGGCTTTTATCCACTCCTCACATTTATCCTCTACCCTTACAGAAAGCAAAATACATTTGTGCCATTTTGCTTTGGTGCATCCCTACAGCTGCCTGCAGAGAGCTCTGGCTCTATGCAACAAGACTTCCCTTCCACCACAGCAACGTTACTGTCTCTCATTTCCCCTGGGCTGCTACCATCCCTGCTTCCTGGTGACGAAACAACAGCTTTATTATGCATTTAAAACAGCACGCCCCTTCCCCACATATATCTGAACATGACCACAAGCTGTCAGCTGACTGCAGCTGCTTTCATGTTGTACATCTGAAATTAGAGGAATGATGCTGCAGAAACACTCTAACTCGTGTGATTTGTAATTTTTTTCCTCCACTCTCAGTAAAAATCAAGCCAGGTTTCCACTGGCACATTTAATGGAGGGAAGGAACATGCAAAGATAAATATTTCTAAATATTTAAATAAGTGGCTATTTAAGATCTTGATAGGCTGTAAGAATTAAAAAAAAGAAAATTGGAAAAGATGCTGAAGACCCAGAAAAAAGATAGAGCAAGAGACTACTGGCATGCAAGACAAACACAATCATCCCCCCCAATCAGAAAACAATTATTACTTTATACAGCTGATAAAAAAGTTCAAAACCTGGGATACGCAGACATTACACCAACATAAAATACACTGCGTTTATGTTTTTGTAAAACATGCCCATGGCAAACAATGCTTCATTGACTTTGACAGCAGAAAGGCTAAATTCCAAAACTGGTGTGATCTGATCGTAGCTGAAGACTACAAATGAGTATAAAAATCAGTTCTCAGCTCTTGACAAAATTTATCACAGATACTAAAACATCATCTTCAAAAGACAGCATTCGCACAGGGTCCAAAATAAGATCAGCTAGGCTTTCTCCTCCCTCCCCCCAATAAAGAGTATGTTTCAATAATTGCAGGTATATCCGGACAGACAGACTGCCAGTTCTCAGTAAGACAGTTACTGGAAAAAAGGTTTTGATGATGGAAAGTGTAGTTTCTCCTTTGAACCTCATTCCACCCACTTCCCAAGAAATCACTGAAACAAAGCTGAACTTTCTTCCAAGAAAGAAGAAATTTATAAATAGGGGCTGTGACATTTCCACAAAAGAATATTAAATATCTTTTTTTCATAATTCTGATTACGGGCCTACAGAGAAATACTGCAACTTACAAAGAAATGCACAGATCCGTTCCAAGTAATGCTGAATGCTTATCCATTCCAAAAGCTGAATGATGCACTATCAGCCTTTTTACTATGAAATATTTTAATTGCTTTAACCAGGTGATGGCTAAATTTTTAGAAGAGGTTTAGAGGCTAAAAAATGTGAAGTACACCAATATACTTATTAGCATTCATACACTATTTTGATACTTCACATATTTTGCAACCATACATAAAACACAGTTTGAATATTAACCTCTTCTCCCTTTAGGTCCTCAAATGGTATAGTATGTAGAAATACTACCTTAATCCCCAAGTGATTACAACAGAGGATATACTCATAAAAAAGCCATTAGGGTATGACTTAAATTTAAGTCTTTAAAAAGCCTTAAAAACAAAAAAAGCTTTCCAACTTAAAAAAAAAAAAATTAATATCCAGATCAGTGATGTTCCTGATTCAGACACCAGCCAAGCCACTCAAATTCCTACAGGAGCTGGGCACTCGACAGTTATTCAGGAGTTCTGACATGATTGAAAAAAATTAGTCTTGATGTTTTACAAGCTCTTTCCCACCTTCTCAAAACAATGGCAGTTATGGAAAACTTACCATATGAATACAACAATTTAGAGTTACATTAACAGCTTTGACGGATAACAGCTCTGCAACAATTACTAGAAAAAAAACTGCTGCACTTACAGTAAGAACTCAGCGTGTTTCCAGTTATTGGGTACAATTTCTTCCCTATCTTGCAATCTGGTTTTGTTTCACTAAGTTTGCAAACTCCTATGGCAAAGAATTAATTTCATACTGCGAATTTGTATAACCATTAGCACATTAAGGGTTTAACTGGTAAGGTAATACATTCATGCCGTATGATACGCAAAATAAAATTTAAGGAAATAAAGCATTCTACAAGATATTTTATTAACCTTCAAATTCAGCTGAAAGGTTTTGCCCGCATTTTTTCCCACTTGATTTTATGCCACTTGATGTTAGAATAATGACAGCCGACGTACAAGGATTCCTCTTAGTAAGAATCATGGTGAAACCTTGTACTTTCAAGAGCTTGAGCCAACCATGTCCTACACCCCTTAGTCTAAATCCATAAAAGCACGTAGGCATATGCTTCACTGAGGATGAGTATGCTTCACCACGCTTCACTAACGGATGAACACTACCACTGATTTCAACCAAACTACTTACAAAATCGGAGATAAGCGTTTTGATGAATCAGAAGCTAGTGTGCCCAGCACCTTGCAAGACTGAGCTTGAGGCATTCTTCCTTCCTTCTCCAACCAGTCTGGCTTCAGATTGTGTTTCTTTACTAATAAATTCTTCTCTTCCCCGGTCCTAAGTTATTCTCACATTTAGCATGAGTACGGGAACTACACACCAGAAAAGGTTTTCAGCAGTCTTAAAAGGAAACATTTTCCAGTTACAGTTTGCTCTGGCAAGAATGTTAGAGTAAAATGAAACCACTTGAGCTGTATTACTGAGACACTCAGCAAACACTACGGTCAGGTAACATTATTTGGAAAAAAAAACGCACACCCTTTCTTCCCAATGACAGTGAAGTTTTAGTATATAGAATTTAATGCCTTATGCCCAATGAATTTAATTTCCAAGTACAAGCTGTGCAAGAGACTTTCTTGTAAACATTAGTCTAAATTGAGGTAAGGAGAGTTGATGCAATTGGTATTTTCTAACATATGCAATGTTAGATAACAAAGTTTAAGTCTCTTCTCCTAGGTCACCATGTCTTCACACCACACCCCTCCTTCCATTGTACTTGCTGCCTGAGCTTTCACATTAACCTCTGCACACATCAGTAACTGTGTCAGTACAAAATCTGAAAGTAAACAAATGCTCCAAAACTCTGGACTAAATACAGCTACTTATGAAAACATCTCTACTTCTTAAAAATAAAGCAAATGAAAATATTTCAGTTTGCCAATGAAACAGCCCCATTGCTCCATTAGGTCTGATGCAACTGGATGGTCTCAGGGGAAAAAAAAAAAAGACAATATTGTTAAAGTTGACTGTGGGCAGACCTGTAGTCAGAGGCATGAGGTTACTGGGGCATATAAAACTCTAGAATAAATTTTCTTACATAAGTTATTTTTCTTTTTTCTTATCTTTTAATACAGGTGCATCACTGGCAATTTTGGGGTACTATAAGGCCTTGACAGCTGCCAAATTCCACAAAAATTTTAAGTATCAGAAATGGCAAAGCAGCAAACTCTTCTCTTCTGCCCAGATCTCCCAATATACTGCAAACTTCCATATCACCTGACTAGAAAGTGGAAAAAAAGAAAAGACATGCTTCAATTGACTTTTACTCACTTTCCTGGTCATTTCCATCTAGGATTTTTTTGTTCCCCTACTATCTATGACAAGAGAAACATTTCTGTTCAAACTTGGTCAACTTTCAGTTATCGATACGCAGTTTCAATGGTCTGTTATTTTAAGGACAGATTAAGATGTAAGTTCAAAGATATGCAAGAGGGAACTAAACATATCAAAAACATATAGTAGTAAAAAGCCCCCTTTTATTTCCACATTTACCATTATTCACAGAATGCCCAATAAAATCTTTTTGTAAACAAAACTACAGAGATCTTTCTGGAACACTAAGGCATATTTCAACAGATTTGTACGCTACTAAAATTTAATAAGTTTTAAAACTTATTCAAAATGAAACTGCTGGAGGTAGGATAAAAGTTATGAAGGATGAACTTTTGAGTGGGTAGTGAGGGAAGTGCCAGAAGATGAAAGACGAAAATCAGGATAACTTACCTATAGCGTGTGTGTTTATATACATATACACAAAGTAGATACACATAGTTACAAATTAATATCTACATATATTTACGTATAATAAACCCTATACATAAACGTTAATATGCTACATTACAAATAACCTTCCAGATGAACAGCTCCAATGTAGATCATATTGAAGATCCAATTTTTAAGACTGATATTTTCAAGTGCCTGATACTTAAGAATTCAGTGACTTGTAAGCTGTATTGTTCCTTACATACACAAGGAATGATTAGCAAACAAGCAAATTCCAACATGAACATACCTTGAAAAAATGGTCCACAAATCCTGCATACTAAGGACACCCTAACACATACACGTTAGACACTGCAAAGTCCATTGACAAGAGTCATAATAAGGCTGACCTGCAAGTGGGCTTAGCAATTTCAGTTTTCTCTCTCTAGGGAGCACCTTTACATTCAGTATTTTCTGTGTAGCACAAAAAGCTTTTGAACAACTGAGAAGTGTCACAATTTGAACAACTTTTTCATATTAAATTTGTTATCCAGAGGCTACAAAACAGCAACAATTCCATTAAATACACTTGAGAAAAAGGAACTATTTGTAGTCGACCTAAATGTGTCTTCCCGTTTGTATGAAGTCAGTGGTACTAAAACCTACAAGATGCCAAAATTCTGTCAAAAAAGGTTGAGAATGCTACAGAAATTGTATAGGTACATCACATTTGAAACACTGAGGAGAGTACGATAAAATAATAATAATCCTACTCATGGTCTCAAAATGGTTACATACCTACAAATGTTTCAAGATTATCAAAAGAGATTATTTTAAGTAAACTGATCTCAAATTTGAGGAGGAGCATGAAAAAAACCCAACACATTTGTAGCTGTCAAGAGTTCAAGTTTTTGTCATGGATAGAGATGTTTTAAATATCCTTTCCCCCATCCCCAAAGTGACATTTCCAAGACCATGCCAGTGAACTAACACAACTGACACCAACTTCACTAATGGCAGGTTTTCACATGTAATTCCCTTCCAAGTAAGGAGTGTGCACATGCCACACAGGGTGATGACCTGTGGATTGGACCACTTCATTGTTACTATTGATGAATGGATTTAAAGCCCTGTTTTCAGGAAATTCAATATACCAAGAGGTTCACAGACATATATGGATATTTCTGAAGACTAAACTCAAGGTTTATAAATAGCAAACTAAGGATAGAAACAAGCAACTGTGCTCTTTATGTAGTTAACCTAGCAATCAGTCATCACCACATGGAGTAGACTGCCAAGTACTATAAAACATATCACAACCAGCATCATTCCTGAATATAATGAAAGTATTTCATCCTCATTGCACTAGATAAACCTTTCATTAGCTCCTACTACAATATCCAGTAGTGCTTTGAGTTTTTCCATTTTTACAGCATACCAGTATTTAACATCAACAGTTTACAATGAGTGATACCATCTGAAGATATTTACAGTGAAATTTATGATGTATGTCGAAGGAAAAAACTCAATTCTTTAACATACTATAATAACTTAAACAACAGCTTCAGTGACAAAAGTGTTTTTCCTCTATTAATAAGGGCACTGTACCTTACCATTTATTGTTCACTTTGCACTTATACTGACACTACCACTACAGAGATTATTGTTATCACTTACTTATATGAGCTGTACTTAATTCAGGAATAAGAATTTGCTCTGAGGTTTATATTTTATTTAGACAGAAGATTTCCACAAAAGCTAATACAGCATTAATCACAAAGATAAAAATAGAAAAATAAAACCAAAAAAGTATGCAGTTTCTCAGCTGAAAACAAAAAGTTACTGTCTTTTCATGGGGAGTGAAAGGAACAACATTCTATGCTGTTAGTCTGAAAATATTTTAAACATGAGTATTCAGCTTTGAGTAGAGCAAAGTTCTTCACCAAATCTTGTAATGAGAACAGTAGAGCCTAACATCTAAAGGCTGAAGATTAATAATCACCATCTTCAGAGGAATTGCATAGATTTTTCATTTGACGGAAGTTACAGTGGTGCACTGTGTCTCAGAAGACTGCTAATTGTTATTTTAGAAGTGGTAAGATTTTTCCTCCTCTGTGGTGGTCTAAGAGGGAGAAAACTACAGGTCACAACTGATGACTTCCGTTATACGATGCAATTCATTTCTATCATCTGTATCTTCACATGTTGCAACTCTGCGACCAAAGATTAACACCTGAAAACATACATACTAAAATACAGACCATGACAGACCACACGAACAAACTGCAGCTATCGGAAGTCTTTTCCAATAGGCCTGAGTACACGCAATGCTCAGTATTGCAGACTACAGAAAACATCCATCTCTTCATGGTTTTCCTCTGGCAGATGCTACGTGGAACTGATAGTCCTCAAGACAAGCCCACTTTTACCCAAACAAATGCGTCATAGCAAACAGGAGCATAAACCCTCCACGTTGTATCATAATCACATACCAACCCAACACAACAGCAAACAAACAACTGTCAGAAGGAACTCATACAAGCTGTAGAGGCAACGCAAAGCTTTTTTTGCAAAATGACAACTCCACCTCTTAAACCTAATCCTCTTTCTATCTTCAGAAAAGGAGCCCGGAATACAAAATTCACAACTCCACCACATCTTACAACTCAAAAGAAACTTTTTTTAATGACACCTGGAAATTATTCCCACACATATCTCCATTTTTTTTCTAGAACTCCCACAGGCAGGTTTTTTTTTTCCTCTTTCCTTTACTGCTGAATCTCCTCCAGGAGAATGACCTTATTTTCTTTTTACTAATATCCTTCTCTAGCCCAAAAGCAAGGTCTCTCTTTCTTCCTCTGCCCCCATTATCTCACTCGTTGATATAACAAGTTAAATTCCAATCAATTGTTTTTCATCTATGCTTCACCTGAAGCTTGTGCTTCATGTTTCATCAGCAGAGGGAAGATGTGCCTAAGAGCTTCTTGCCCAGCCAAATACAAAGGTTTAACTTTAAACCTACAAATCTTGCCTTGCCCAGATCCTTAGACTGTTATGGCTACAAGGCTGCATTACATGCATATGGCCATTCAGATAATTTAAAAGTTAGAACTATTCCTGCATTTCTACATATTTACAGTTCCGGTTGAAAAACAAACAAACCAACCACCCACCCAGCTTTTCCCTCCCACTTATTCATGCAATCAAAACTCATCCCCTGCCTCGAACATTTTCTGTACTGGATTACTGAAATATTTCTTTATCAAATATTCTCAAAATATCACTTCTATTCTAATAATCCTGGCTTGTTGGCCTAACTGGCTGAGTTCCTATACTAGCCTCTATCCTCACCTTCAGCTCAAAACAGAGTTTCTTGGTTTTTTTTCTTTACCCATGAATTTGTCCTTTAATACTGGAGAACAGCTACTGAAAGCCACAGCTTTTTCTTTATTTTATTTTCTTTATTTTTTCTTTTCTTTATATTTTCTTGTTATTTAAAGTCAAGTCTTACTATTTATATGTGGATTAGAAAATACAGTTTTCCAGCTACTAACCTTGAAAGTCTACTCCCTGCTTGTCGTCTTCTCGTTTCCTCTAACTTCCAATTAAAAATAAACTAGAGCATATCAATACATCAGGTGTTTTTCTAATTCTTCACAATATGCACTTACACAATATATTTTATTCACAGCTCTGTTGGACTTAGAGACACTAAATGGGAGATCAATTATCTCACTATATATGCAGGACCTCAGTTCAAATTGAGAACATAGAAGCACTGGTGTAACAAAATATTTACAGCAGTTACAATTAAAACATTTGTAATAACCTTCAGCAAATTCATCACCTTGCTTCTTTCCTGGAAATCCATTGACAATTAGTAATGAAAGCTAATTTTAAGTGCCATATGCTAGCTTTTTAATTCAAATTTAGTAATGATTCCCAACTTCTTTAGAATTAGACAACCTAGTGAAAGCAATCCAATTCATAAATTCTAACATAAGGAAACTAATCCAAAATAGAATAGCGTTTGTATTTTCATTATAAGATTAATTTATTTTTTTTAAACAAGATGCTAGAAATATCATGTGAAGAAGGTATTCTTCCCCTATATTTGGATTCCTTTGAAATTTCAGGGATGGCAAGCAAGTAGGAAGATATCTATGGAGTGACAGAGAGATAAATGTTAACTTTAATTATTTGCTGGTAGCACAGTTCAAAGTGTTTGTAACCAACTGCAAGACATTTTTCTTTAGTCAACATACTGTCTGAATATAAGCTTCATAAACATACCAATTGAAGGATGTCCTCGTCTTTTGGCATAACACTAAGCTCCAATATGCTGTCACTGAAAGAAATAGGAAAAAAACACCGCTCATGAACTTTTGGAAAAGATTTTCAATTCTTGTTACAAAGCTGATCCATTAACTTCCATAGACCAAAAATCATTCAAAAACTCCCACACTCAGCTATTCTGTCAAATTACTTTACACAACAGAAATAAACACTGATTTCCATTAGAGTCTTAGCAAACAAGAGTAAAACAGAAATCTGACTGAAGGGTACACCTGTATTCTCAGCAAAACCAGTGTATTAAGCCAACACACTGTCTTTGTCAGTTTTGTTTCTTTTTTTTTTTTTCCTTCTTGAGTCCTAAGGTACATTAGTTGTTTGGAGCTTCTTGGACAAAACAAGGTGGCAAATCTGTGAGCAGAAATTAAAACTTCTCTCTCTCTTCCATTTAAAACTAAAGTCTGTTAGCACTCTTTAAAATTGCTGAGGAAATGTCATAACCACCACATCATGTGAAAAGTGGGGCAATAGCAAGGCAAGCACCGACTTACACCTTTCTGCTCCAACCGTCTCCTAGCAGAATCAATTTAAACATATTTAGTCAGATGACATCCGAAATATGGATGAAAAACGCTTGCTATTTATAAGTGCTGAGTTTGTCAGTCTGAATTGCTGAAACCACAAGCAGCAGCAGCATAAAGATTCAGGAATCCAGATACTTCAATTGATATAATTTAAATACAGGCAAAATCAGGACACCGAATGTACAATGTATCAGTTATCCAGAGTCAAATACTGTAAAACAGTGAAACCCACAGTTAGTATCTACCAGAAAAAAGTATTTTCACAAGCAAGAGGGAAGTATATGCTTGTAACATTGGATACAGAACAGCCAAATTCATTATCTCATCTGAGATAGAGGAATACTCTGTTCACATTCATTAAATGTAAACTGGAACAGGTACAGAGAAGGGCTACAAAAGAGATGGCTTGTACAGACTATTTTAACTAGGCTCACAAAACAGAAAACGAAGAGAGTATGACTGTGATTTAGAAATCTCATTACATGCGCCAGGGGAGGTTTAGATTGGATGTAAGGAAAAATTTCTTTACTGAAAGAGTGGTGAAACATTGGAACAGGCTGCCCAGGGAAGTGGTGGAGTCCCCATCCCTGGAAGTATTTAAAAGATGAGTAGATGAGGCACTTAGGGACATGGTTTAGTGGACATGGTGGTGTTGGGTTGACGGTTGGACTCGATGATCTTAGAGGTCTTTTCCAACCTCAATGATTCTATGATTCTATGTCACAAGAAGAAAGGATATTTAAACAAATTGGCCAATACCAGCACAAGAAGAGAAGCATACAACCTAACTGGATATATCAGACTAGAAATTAGCATCTCTGTACTGGTCAGTACAACGCATTTGCTGAGAAAAGACAAAACCAGCACAGACGGGCCACCAACTTCAGGGCACACAGAACAGTCTATGAAAGCACTGAGAAGAACCTCAGTTTCTTACTTCTGCAGAAAGGAAAGTCATCTTCTCAAACATGTAATGCGTGATTTATTATGCTTTCTCATATGAAAAATGTTTTTATTTTGTGGTTCCTTTTCCATTTGTTAGCAACTGCAGACATAAGGCTGCATTCCAAAATAGCAGAGTAAGGGTATTTGGTTTCACAATCTTCTTAAACCATTATTCATTTTGGAAAAAAGTGTTCTCCAGGCAGCATAAATTACTTTAGTTTTAAAACCAAAGATCAGCAGTGATATATTTAAGTTTTTCTTTTTATGTCTACGCACAGCTAGGAAAAAATAAGTCTTCAAAAGTCTTTCAAAGATTTTTCAGAATATTGAATTTTAAGAAACACAAAAGTATTGACTTTATGTGCATTTACAATAGCATTTCCCATTTTGGCTGAATGCATAAACAGCAACACTATTTAAAATGATTCTTTAAAAGTAGTGGCATCAGGAGCCGACTTTTGCCTAAACTCCTTTGTATGGATATTAAACTATTTAGCAGTTGTAAAACAAAAAGAGAATATGAAAGAGATACCATAGCTTGAGGCATTTCCAATGAAGGGTTCAGATTTCATTTCTACATGCGGGTAGCATGTATGTGTAAAGTGTATTAGGCAACTTATGGTTTGATAATAATCAATGCTTATTTGCAGGATGAAGACTTTGGAAGTCAAAAATATGATAAACAGCATTGTTCTTCAAGTGCTTTTAATATAAAGGAAAGTTTCCTACTTATAATTCGACACAGAACAAACTATTCTCTTATACAAGTATTTTGTGCCCTTTTGGTTTTTGTGTTGGTTTTTTTTTGTTGTTTTTTGTGTTGTTTTTTTTTTTTTTTTTTTAAAGAAAGGGATTAAATCCATTTACACAGTTTAACACCTTTTTTAGTAGCCATCCAAAAAAGGAAAGGGTTCCATTCAGGAACAATGTTTTATACATAATTCAAATAACTACTTAACTATTCTATTCAAGTTTGCCTGCAGAACCTTCTGGAGACAATTTGGATCTTCCTACTTTATATTTTGTGAAGTGCTCTCAGAATGTTTTTCAATTCTCATATCAGAAACAAAAAGTATTAAGGAATAGTTTTGGTATACTGTACTATATAATGTGCATGCAAATTATGAACTAGAAAGCGTTAATAAGAATCACCACACAGAAACTGGCATTTTACACTAAAATATTAGACAGTATTGTGAATTCTTAGATACATCTATCATGCAAATGGCTTTCACTACACATTTTGAAAGTCAACGTCAGATTTATTGACTCAAACTAAAGCACTATGATGCACTGCCATCATAAAGACTATCTTTTGATGCATTATTTTGTATTAATGAAATAAATTCAGTAGCTAAACTCTCTACATTTCTGAGTAACCCCAACACTTTCAAGAAGTATTTGCAAAGAGAAACAAGCAGGATAGACTTAATCATTCAAATTCCCCACAGCTCAAAAAAAAAAAGTTGGCAATCAGAATCTGTTTCTTGTTTTATTTAGAACCGTAAATAATTTAAGGAGTTTACATTAGTGATCAACAGATCTCCAAGTTGATTGTGTAAACAGATAAGAATAAATTCTTAATGGACCAAACTAACAACTATTGGTAAAGAGTAGGAGACCTAGACTTAAAAGTGATCTCATGACTAATCTTACAGGACATAGTTATTTCTAGCAAGTCTTCTGAAGTGTGCCCTTCACCTTCCAGAAGAAATAATCATAGAATCATAGAATAGTTTGGGTTGGAAGGGAACCTCTAAAGGTCATCTAGTCCAACCCCCCTGCAATGAGCAGGGATATCTTCAACTAGATCAGGTTGCTCAGAGCCCCGTCCAACCTGACCTGGAATGTTTCCAGGGATGGGGCATTCACCACCTCTCTGGGCAACCTGTGCCAGTGTTCCACCACCCTCAGCGTAAAAAATTTCTTCCTTATATCTAGTCTAAATCTACCCCCCTTTAGTTTAAAGCCATTCCCCCTTGTCCTCTCGCAACAGGCCCTGCTAAAAAGTCTGCCGCCATCTTTTTTATACGCCCCCTTTAAGTACTGATAGGCTGCAATAAGGTCTCCCCGAAGCCTTCTCTTCTCTAGACTGAACAACCCCAACTCTCTCAGCCTTTCTTCATAGGGGAGGTGTCCCATCCCCCGGCTCATTTTTGTGGCCCTCTTCTGGACCTGCTCCAACAGGTCCATGTCTTTCTTATGCTGAGGGCTCCAGAGCTGGACGCAGTACTCCAGGTGGGGTCTCCCCAGAGCAGAGTAGAGGGGCAGAATCCCCTCCCTCGACCTGTTGGCCATGCTTCTTTTGATGCAGCCCAGGATATGATTGGCCTTCTGGGCTGCGAGCGCACATTGCTGCCTCATGTCCAGCTTTCCATCCACCAGTACCCCCAAGTCCTTCTCGGCAGGGCTGCTCTCAATCCCTTCATCCCCCAGCCTGTATTGATACCGGGGGCTGCCCCGACCCAGGTGCAGGACCTTGCACTTGGCCTTGTTAAACCTCACGAGGTTCACACAGGCCCACTTCTCGAGCTTGTCCAGGTCCCTCTGAATGGCATCCCGTCTTACACTATCAGTGTGAGTTCAGCTTTGCTATCTCCAACCAGAGCAAAATAGATAACGTTCTAAAGACAGCTTGAAACTTTTCCAAGAACAATACAAAACATGGCTGAATTATATCCCATCCATAAGTCCCACTGGAATTTATGGGGATCATTTCACTTAAGGCAGCTAAGTTCTGATGTCTGCAGCATTATATAATGAGGACAAACAGCTACAATTCAACAACTTTCTAGAAAAATAATGAGCAGCTATGGAAATGGAGCTGCAGGAGTAATCTAATTCAAAAATCTGCAAGTCCAAACTGAGTTTCATTGCAAAACAGCTGAACAGTGAGTGTGTGGGGGGAACTTTTTTCTTTAGAGGTAAGAGAGGAGAAAATGTGTTGTATCTTTAAAAACTGATGATCAGAAAAATTACAGAAGAATAAGCATTTACAGTCAGCAATATGTTTGAAAGAATAATTAAAATCAGTAATTAAAAATACAGTAAGTAAAATGTCTAGAAAACCATCACACAATGTACTGAGACTATAAATGAAACTGTCTTTAGTCATGAATAAAGGAGATTTCAACTGACAACTTAGCCTTTCAAAGGGCCTTTCAGCAAGTGGCTTGCACAAAGCCTACTAAAGAAACTAAGGTGTGCTGGAAGAAAGATTAGCTAAGACACAAAACAGAGCAAGAACTGTGTCACTGTGTATTTTCAATATGAATAGTTTAAGTACATTCAAAAGAGAACTTGTGCAAGACCAACCTATCAAGAACTATTAAATCAAGTGATGCAGATAAAACCTTTGATTCAGCAAGTTCCTAAACCAGGGATTTCTGGAAAGTGGGCTAGTATTATCTGACCAAATATCATTCTATGTTTTCAGTGTTTTCATAGTCTTCTCCAAAGAATCCATTATTGGATATTATCAGAGAGGATACTGACATAAACAGACCATCAGTCTGACCCAGGATGGCTATGCTGCTGCAAGAACGGCAGGCTAAAGCAAGAAGCATACACTGTAATGTAATATTTACTTGCCATGAAATGGCAGCACAAGAAATAAAATACTTTATGCGCAGAACAAACTGCTCTGAGCAATTAATATTTATCTGTTTATGTTAAGAGGTTCAGCTGAAGACTTCCTGATGGTTATATTTTCTGTATAAAACACTCAAGGATACACATGACCTTTTGTTACGATCTTCTGTAATGTACACATCTGGCTCAAGACAACAAATTGTTCTCTGCTCCTAACTAACAATAGTGTACCTTCATCTTCTGTGCACTCATGGAAATTAGGGGGACAGATGCAGCAGTGCGCTATACTGTTCCTGGATACAGTAGATAATTGCTGATAAGGCCTTGTTCAGGTGTCCCTGGTTTATCCACAGTGGGCAGGGGTTGCATTCTGGTGGGATGGTTCGCTACCTACACTCACAGGGCTGAAAATAAAACTTTATTCACAGGCAGACCTACGGTTAAGAATCTCTGACCGCGTAGGCCACTGGAAGATGTTATTGGTCACTCTCTTTTTTGCATTAAGGTAAGAGATTTCATTGACTGATGTACCTGTTGGACATGTAAAGCAATGTCCCATGTCTTAGGTATACACTATTATACAATATTACTGTCTGTACAAATACAAAATGAAAAAACGATACATGGCTAGTGTTATCTCCAGTAAAGGTTATAAAAAAAAAAAGATAATTCCACCTTTCTAGCTCTTGTATAGAAAGCACTAATGACACAAAACACATTTCAGTCTACCTTGCCTGTCATATCTTTGAACACAGAGTTTTGTTGTTTCAAAAAAAAAAAAAAATGCACCCAGGATGTATATATTTTGAATGAAATCTTGAATAAAGTCTCCACTGAAATAGGAAGATCAGGATCTTATTTTTCCTACTTCTAACTGTAAGCATAACTAAGTCTTAATGCATGAAGATTCACTAAAAATAGAGCATGACATATGAGATGTATTTAGAAGACATTTTTCCATGCTGATCATAATACATCTTTTTTACACATAACTCATTATTATATTGGAAATTTGTTGCTATAGAACAGAAATTGACACCAAGAAAACTGTAAAAATGGAGGCAGATATGAGACACGAAGACGAGTATCTAGATTCATATATGGACGTGATTTAACAAGCCCTTGTGACTTGCAGGAGCAGTAAATACTACCATTTCCTCAACTGTGCAAGGTTCCTAACTTGCTGCAAAACAGAGGAAAGCCAAGATGTACTGCAGATGTTTTGCAGGTGTGCACTAGCATAAAATTTTTCCTTTACCAGATATGCTGATTTCTAGTTATCAGATCTCATAAGCAAGGTAGATTTTTCTGATTTTCTTTTCAAATTGACACATGCATGTGTGGTCTATGTATACCTAATCTGCCTATTTTAAGCTCAGACAATCTTCCTCTGTAGCACTCAGTGTGATTTGCTAACAAGGGACAAGTACTGACATAAAAGGACTGTGGCACAATTCAGCACACCCATTCTCAAACCTTTCTCAGCATTCAGTAAATACATGAAAACAGAAACAGCAAAACTGAATGGGTATTAAGGAAAATTTAAAAATATGATGACTTTTTCAGAACCACCATAAGTGGTCACTTCCTGACTAGTATAGAAAAATAAGCGTGACATAATAAATACTAGTATCTTACCTGTTCTGTATTAAAGCAATGACTTGAGAATATGTCTTCCCGATAACACTTTCTCCATTGACTTTTATAATTCTGTCACCTGTAAAGGGAAAAGTTATACCTTACATTAATTTGTCTAGACTTTTTTTTAATTATTATTTTGTACTTCTGTACCTCACAATAATCAAGATCACCAATATGTTAAATTCAAGGTTACATCTTCTATAAAAATGAACAAAGAAGGAAATAAAAGAGGCACAATACAACTACATGTAACCATATACAGGATGCCAAGTTTCTACTCTTTTCTCAGAACATTTTCAGATGTGGTATCTTATTCTAAGCTTCCAAATGAATCACCTAGAAACTCATAGAAAGAAAACCACAAGCAGGTGTAAGCTATACCGGAGGCTCACTTAAGTATCCCATCTTCAAAATAAAGCTTTTGATGTATGGTAACACATACTGACAACTCTGCCCAGTTCTTAAGCGAATTGAAAGTAGACATTTCATTCCAGCACATAACCCCAAACCCAAACTTTAATTCAGAACACTATCAGGTGTAACTGTACACATCTCCTTTAATAGCAGCAAATACTGCAATTTTGTACTTCTCCCTTCTGAGAAATAAAGAATGAGTATTTTGAAAGGCTCCAGTTTCCTCCTTCCTCAGAATAATCTGGGTTCTTTCCAAGACATTACTGTCTCTTCAATGCATCTTGGACAGTGTAATGGGTTATTTCTTATTCATATAGATCAATCTTTAGACCTAACATCACTTTTATCAGGTTTCTCCAAATAGTTTTTTGCACCTTCCTCATTAAGAGCTTCATGTACTCTCATAAATTAAGTGGCAGATGTATCATGTAGCGCTATTTTCAGCTTTTGATGAAAAACCCATCCCATTCATTCACCAAAAATGGTGAAGAGCAGAAAGGTATCTTGAATTTACTAATGAGGAGAAAATGGTCTAAAGGATTACAGATAGGAGCTTTGGAAAGCTGCTGGAGAAAGAAGAACTGAAAGAAGGGACCCATGTAAAGTGAGCCAAAGGGAATGGCTTTTTCAACACTGCTTTAGAAACTGAAAGTGCTTTTTGTGTTTCTGGCGTGAGCAAATCAAAGCATGAAAAAAGCTGTTCACTCTGAATACTCAGCCTGACTTGGTGGCAGTAATGCTCTAAATGCTCATGCTCTGTGGAGGTTCCCTATACAGACCCCAGGGATTTCCAGACTTACCAAACCACATGGATCTGCTGACTGTTTTTAATTTGGTCTGCACACACAACGTAACATCATGCAAATAAATTGGTGCGATATTTTCAACTTTATAAAAGTTTATCTATGCCCTTTTATCAGCTGGTTGTCACCCTTTTCCTCACCTGAAAGAACTCTGAGTTTTGTCTCTTACTTCCTAAGCTATGAAAGAAAGGTTGGTGGCAACATTTAACGGCTGCTAGAAATCCACATGACTGATAAGCATCTGTGATTGATGGCAAACCCCTACTGTTGCATACGCACAGACACCTCATGTAATTTGGCTGAGAAACTGGACTTTCATGAAAACAAAGGTAATTTTGAAATGCTCAGTATCACACCAAAATAAATCTTTTCAAAAAGTTGCAGGAAAAAGAAATGCTACAGTTTGTGCCAAAAAATATTCTTATTTACAAGCTCTGAACCCTGTCCTTCTAGATCGTATGGCAAGACTTCCTTAGAACACACCAGATCCTTCTCTGGAACTTAAAACTGGCTTTTTTCCAGGCTGTTTCAGAACTTGCCCACAGATGTAGATCTTTACAGTTTTTAGTGGGAATACTGAGTAATTAGGGGTATCTTTGAAGTAGGTCATATCTTATCTATTCTTGTGCAGTTTTTATTTTTCAAAGAAACAGACTAGGTTACACACAGCAGTGAAACAAGACTACTTGAATCATGCATCCAATGAACCTGCCAAAAAACTCAGGTGGGACACGCTGCAGAACTGGTTACATGAAAGAAGTGGGCGCAGGCAACTCCGCAAAATACAACTTTGCTCAGCTTCAGGTACACATAAACGGGAAGGCCAGTGCCTGTAGTGCAAAAAAAGGGTATAGAAGCATGAAGGCTTTTTCTAATAGCTCTCTATCAATCTGGTGGCCCATTAAATACCTTTGATCAAACTAAAAATTAATCTGAATGCATTTACACCATCGCCCTTTCCACACAGATTTTAGTTCTTTACATTCCTGCATATACATAAATGACAGCATGAAGATCAAGACATGGGAAATGTGGATCTGTTTTGGCTATCTGTATTTCAATATTTCTAAAATATTTATGTTTGGAACTCACAGATATGTTCTTTTTTAATGAAATGCCTCAGAGGTTAAAGATGGGAAGTATGATCTTTCTAACTAACAAAGATAATTTCACAGGAGTATTCAAAAATACTCAGAATGAATTGTCTTACATTTAAGGTTTTTTAACCTATTCCTCAAATTTGCAAGAGTATTCCAAGCTTTCTGGTGAGTAGCAGCCAGGTAGGCTCCTGAAACAGAGCTCATTGATTCTGGGTAACGAAGCTTGGGTTGAGACTGTCAGTATTACAAAGGACCCTGCAGCAGTGAAATAAGAATTGACAAACATAACTACCTAAACTCGTATTAGATTTTCGAGTATTTTCTTTCCATTAGTGTGACCGTGAAACAAAGCCAAGTTGAATTTAAAAAAAAACCCCACACCAAAACCAAAATACAGTTGATTCTACAAAATAAGAAATGTATACAGTGTCTGTATCAGAGATTAAGCAATCTACCTTGCTGATCATTCCCTGAGTGTTTTATAATATAATTTCAAGATAAGAGATATAGTAATATATTTCACCCTAAAGTTTTAAACAAGAAATAGTGGCATGACCCAATTAGATATAACTGCTATCAGCACTGTGTGTTTAAGAATAATATTCTGGTAATTTAAAAATGTATTTTCTCATTTATTTTTTGTTCTTTCTTCTGGGCTCCTAAAAAATCTCTTCTATGCTTAAAAATAAAATATTCTCTATGGATTTAATCTCTTTCAATTTGGCAAACACTGAACAGAGTAGAAATTAACATGGCTCCTCTGTACAACTTCAACATATGCTGCACTTTATCAAGCCAAAACATTTGTTTATATAATAGCATTAAAATAATGCCAAAGTAGCCCTTCCCTGAATAACTACTTGAGGAAGAGTTAAAAAAGAAAAATGCCTTATGCTGTACAAGAAGGATCTAGTACTGTTTTTAAATTGCGATCATCCTAGAATATTTGTATTTCTTTAGGAAGAAACATACAAAAATTATTCTATTCCAGTCAAATGCATGTACATAACTTTTCAAAAGAAAATATCAACATCCCATTATCGACACAAATATAATCCTTTCATAGAACATATGTTTTGTCATAGTTTTAAGAACAGAAACCTGTGTTTGTAGTGGTATCCACCTACATAACTTACTGTTTTGACACTTGTAAGACTTCCCATTCTAACATAGCTTTTTTTCCTTCGACACTTAAAGGTGTGACAAAGTACCTGGCACTTCACAAAAAACATGCTTTCTGCTCTCCAGTTTGATTAAATCAAACAACTGAACAAAATTTGATAAGAGATAGACTTGGATTGTTCCCATTTAATTCAAAGGAGGTGGAATAATTTAATTCAAAGGACAAAAACCTGAATGTTTTGAGGTTATCAATTTGTCACAAACACAAGAAACAGGAGCTTACAGGTGTCAATTTCCTCCCTTTTCTCTTTCTCCTCACATATTTTACCATATACTTGTTCCTTCTTTTTTAAAAGATAATAATACAAAAAGACTAAGACTTTAATGCCTTAATACATTTTATATAGCACCTCCTGAGAGAACACAACGGTGTTTTTGAGATGAAAAACACTGGAGAACAACTTAGAAGAGAAGTTTCAAACTTCTGAAGAAAAGAACAAGGTTTAAATGGAAGACAGAACTATATGTAGAAGTTTAAATCATATATATTTTACATCATGTACACCAAACATGCTATCGGTGTTACAGAAGAACGGTACCTGTGCACAGTCCAGCTTCAAAAGCAGGTCCACCCTCTTTAACTTGTTTAACAAATATGGTATCCATTGGCTCCAGTCTATTTCTTTGTTTTCCTGAGGAAGAAAGAATATTGCTTAAAAGCATTTAATTATACTGCATTACAATGTTTTTACTTTAAGAATTATTGTGAAATGTAATCCTGCCATGTTCATCATTACATTAAATACTCAAGTTCAGTTTTGGATGAGGGAAGGAAGAGAGACTAGGAGTCCTAAAGACAGCATTTCGTTTGGCTACACTAAAGATCTTTCAGGTGCCTGAGGAAAAAAAGAAAGGGGAAGGAGGTGGGGAGAGAGATGTGTCTCAAACTTAAACTTGCGAATATGTCCCATTAAGTGGTATTTTTCAGGTTCATTTCATCATCTCATTGCTACTTCATCCTCATGCTGATGCCTACACTATTCAGTAAGAATTACCCCTTCCTCTTCTAGATTCTTATCTGGCATAAGATATAAACCCAGACAAACTGAGTAAGAATTAGTAGTACAAACTGAAAAATAAAATTTTTACATCTTTCCTTAGAAGAAAAAAACATAACATTGATTTATAGTCCTCATAGAACTGTAACACTGATTTTCTAACAGTGTTTTTCAGATGCTCCAAGATGAAGCCTAAAGTTTTCTTGAAGATTTATCAAAATTCAAAGAGCAATGTATAATTCAAAGTAAATTATAATGTCTGCACATGCTGTATGTATCCATATATACACAATATAAATGTAGAAGTTAGTCTACAGTAGTTAGAAACCATAACACTTGTTTCTTCTTGCCTTCTCAGTATACACTTAATTTCTATGCTTCTAGAAACACAGGTACCTTGTGCTTTTACATGCATGCCACCAAATCTAAGTAATTGTTAATTGAAGTAGCCACTGCTTCCAGATATCAAGATTGGGGGTGGGGGCCAGGAAGGGGGCAGTGCAGTAAAAAACAAACAAACAAAACACACGGGGGGGAAAAAACCAAAACAATAACAAAAGCAACCCCAAAACCCCCACACAAACAAAACCACAACAAAAAAAACCTCCACAGCTACATTGCAGGCTAAAATGCAGTGATGCTGTCCTGAGCTACATCTGTATGTAGGTAGAGTAAGTTTATAGCTTATACACAGCTTCACTAGTGTAATTTTTATGCCAGTGAGCTAAAAACAAAACCAAAAAAACACCCAAAAATAAAATTTGAAACTTTATTTCCAG
This sequence comes from Aptenodytes patagonicus, assembly GCF_965638725.1. Taxonomy (NCBI): domain Eukaryota; kingdom Metazoa; phylum Chordata; class Aves; order Sphenisciformes; family Spheniscidae; genus Aptenodytes; species Aptenodytes patagonicus. The sequence goes on from NC_134950.1 coordinate 152,627,141, forward strand.
TCTTCCAGAAGACTGCACTGAACTTAATTTGTTCTACAGTGTTATTGGTCTCTCCTGACACACCTGTCCTACACGGTGCAAAACATGAGCGCTGGCACAACCTTAAAGGTTACAGCCGGACAAGCTTTTACAGTGCCAGTGCTGGCTTTAACAGCCTTGGTCCCTCCCAGGTCCTATCACCAGTTACTACCCTTGTACCACACTCTCAGCTGGGGAAATATCACCCTTTGGAGGCTACATGATGAGCCAGCCCGGGGAAATGATGTGGATTGAAAATAAGCTAGGTCTGGCTTCCAGTTTACCAGGAAACCCTGGCATAGTGGAGAGGATGATATAAACTGCAGAAAAAGCAGAAACAGCAGGAGAGAATAAAGGGATTGCTTAAAACTGGCACTGCTCATAAAAGAAACACTCCTCGAAACTGGACTATTAGGTTTTAATCACTTCTTCAGTGACTAATCTTTGACTTAGGCACAAATAGCACTGCTTTTGGAAGTACTTTCGCTACAGCTTTAAATGTCCCACCTGGCCATGTTTACTAAGCCACAGCATTATTTATTGAAGATAAATAAGGTGCCCCCCTTAACCTTTTTTGGTTCAGTTTCCATATGGGAAAAGCTCATTATTTGAAGAATTTTAATAAATTGCACAAAACCAAACTTCCCTCTGACTCTGATTCACATTTTTCAAATACAAGTTTTGGCCTAATGCCTTCTGCAGACCCTCAGTGTCCTGTCATTTTACCACAAAGCAGTTGAACAAAATGGCTTACTCATATGGCTCTAAATGGCCTTCTCAAAATAACTCCAGATTGGTAGAGAATAATCAAGAAGTTGATTTGATAGAATCAGATAACTACTATATACAAAGCAACTGAATTATAAATCAAGAAACTCCAGCTGGTAGCTCAGTCCCCAAATACTTTAAAATTTGATTAGCAGGACACAGCTACAAGACATACAAAATGCTCTTTGTGAACCAAAGTTAATATCTGTCATTTTTAATCTGCTGATTTAAATAGACACTGAACACATGATGGGTCTCATCCTTTAAGAGGCAGTAATGTTTCAGCAAGTTTAGACAAGCTCCAAGAATAATTTACCCAGATGCCATGAACAAAAGGTTGCTTCAACCACTTAACAAGAATGTACTTAAAGTATGACCTTTTACAGGACCACCAAACATCCTTCCCAGTGTTGTCACTTAAATCTTTTACTGAAGAGATTTACAATCCCAAAAGTGACAAGAAAAAAAAAATTGGAGCTCCTATGGCACATTTAATTTATAACATTTAATATCTGATACTTATAACCCAACACCAAGGGCCTACCTCAGCTTCCTTTGCAAAACAATCATCAAAAAGCGTTAGTGGCCTACTGCTAGTTTGCTTAAAACTCAAATACTACTTTATGCCTTGTCCATACCTGAACACACAAAGCAAGAGGTCAAGCAGATAAGGTTACTCCCATTCAATATCCAACACAGAATACCTTTAATACACTTCCCACTTCTGAGCTAGAGGGGAAAACTGTACCAAGTTATGGAGACCAGAGATTGAAGGCTTCCCTGAACATCTGATTTCTGACTGACCTGTCAGCTACACCAAGAGGTTCTTCAACAATACGGGCACTCACTTCAGGTTTTCACAGCTATTTTATGGACCAATTCACAAAGTTGATTACACATTAAACTTCTTTCTTTGTCCTACATGCAGAAGGAGGCTATATTGAACAGTCATCCTTCTTCCTAAAAAAGTGAACCACCACCCTAAAGATAAAGATCAATTTAGGGGCAAAAAATTAGGATGCAAGTTTTAAAACGTTGTTTACATTTGCAGGTTCATTTTACAGCTCAGTAATATTGAAATACAAGTAAAGACAAGAAGAAAACCTAGGACTCCCAAGCTTTGATAGATGAATACATGCTCTTCATTTCTCCTTGGTCTTTTACATACTTGGATACAACCCAAAACTTCTTTCCATCAGTAACATATAAATGAACTTACTTGAATACATAGCCTCAAAGTGTATGTTTATATTTTGAGTTTGAAACTCAAGCAAAGCTAAACAATATTTTCTGACAGTAGGAGCTAACGATACTTTCTTCAGAGCAACTGAGGGGGAATAAATCTTGCAGATGTGCACTCAATCATTACAGAAATAAATTCCAAATAAAATGGATAATCTAATAACTTACCTCATGTCTCAAAATTTAACAATCACTACACTTCAATTTAATCGTGCTTAAATCTCCATTGGGTCCTGTCTGCACCCAGTCATCAGGCAAAAGCAAGATGCTGTCCAAAATCTGAGCCTACACTTCCCTCCTTCCAAAGTCCACCATCTACAGCAGATTATCACAGTGAAACTTTTACACTAAGTTCTCCAGCTCTGCACTACATAGGGTCAGACCGGATTCACAATTTTCCTTCCTAATACCGAAAGGCCTAATTTTTTTGAGCATGCCAGCAATTCCTTACAAGGCGATACAGCAAAGAACAGTAAAGCAGCTCACATTACTAGTCTGTCAGAGATGTAGCCTTATTGGACCCTTGCCAGGCACAAGTACAAATTGGGAGAGGAGTGGCTGGAGAGCAGCCCTGCAGAAAGGGATCTGGGGGTGCTGGTCGACAGCAGGCTCAGTATGAGTCAGCAGTCTGCCCTGGCAGCCAAGAGGGCAAACCGTATCATGGGGTGTAAACACAGTATAACCAGCCGGTCAGATGAGGTGATTATCCCGCTGTATTCAGCGTTGGTGCGGCCTCACCTTGAGTACTGTGTGCAGTTCTGGGCCCCACAATTTAAGAAGGATGTGAAGGTACTCGAATGCAACCAGAGGACGGCAACAAAGCTGGTGAAAGGGCTGGAAGGAATGTCCTATGAGGAGCGGCTACGGACCTTGGGCTTGTCTAGTTTGGAGAAAAGGAGGCTGAGGGGCAACCTCATTGCTCTCTACAGCTTCCTGAGGAGGGGATGTGGAGAGGGAGGTGCTGATCTCTTCTCCCTGGGATCCAGTGACAGGATGCGTGGGAATGGTTCAGAGCTGCGCCAGTGGAGGTTTAGACCGGACAACTACCTGAAAGGAGGTTGTAGCGAGGTGGGTGTCGGTCTCTTCTCCCAAGTAACAAGTGATAGGACGAGAGGAAATGGCCTCAAGTTGCACCAGGGGAGGTTTAGATTGGACATGAGGAAAAATTTCTTCATTGAAAGGGTTATCAAGCATTGGAACAGGCTGCCCAGGGAAGTGGTTGAGTCACCATCCCTGGAAGTATTTAAAAGACGCGTAGATGTGGCACTTAGGGACGTGGTTTAGTGGTGGACTTGGCAGTGTTAGTTTTACAGTTGGACTTGATCTTAAAAGTCTTTTCCAACCTAAATGATTCTATGATTAGGAAGCATTTCTTTACTGAGAAGGTGGTCAAACACTGGAACAGGCTTCCTAGAGAGGTGGTCAATGCCCCAAGCCTGTCAATGTTTAAAAGGCACTTGGACAATACCCTTAATAACATGCTTTAACTTCTCGTCAGCCCTGAAGTGGTCAGGCAGTTGGACTAGATGATCGTCATAGGTCCCTTCCAACTGAAATATTCTATTCTGTTTGCCAGTGCTTTTCAAGTGCCTATTACTGCATACTACTTTGTCACCTCCCTCCTTCTCCGTACTTCTGTAAACAACTTTATAATTAAGCATTACATTGCAGGCTACCAGCAAGTAAGACAATTTCTCCCAAATCTTCAACTGCAAGTGAAAAACAAGACATTACGCACACACAAAGAGCAGGTGAAAGTGTGAGCTGCCAGGAACACACTCACATGTGCAAGAAAGCAACACAGATAAAAAAGCACAACTTCTGTGAAAAAGAATTTCATATTTACTTCATTTCTCCACAAATGTAGCTATAAACAGAGGTGCAGTCTTACGTAAGGGCAATAAAAAAAAAATAGAAGCATATAAAGTTGCTAAGTACACAAGTTAGCTGATCAGAAACTGAAAAACAGTCCATAAAGATAAAGTTGTTCTTTCCTTCATCAGTCTTGTGAGCACACAAAAATCGCCAGCATGAGTAAATGGTCACCAGTCAGGATAAATTAAAACTCAAGTTATTGTCCAGGCAGTAATGTAGTTTTACTAACAGAGCGACTAAAATATTCCTTGCAGTGCAACCACTCCCTTAAGTGATGCTAGTCAAATGAAAACTGGTGTCTGAACTTTTACTTCAGAGATTCAGTATCATCAGAAATAAGGAAATAAAAATGAATCACCAAGTATATAGAAGGCTCAAGGCAAAATTCATTGGCTTAAACAAGGACAGTAAGGAATCAGGAAAGTCTTTATAATGAGGTCCTTAGTCTAAATAACCAAAGTTAAGTAGTCTGAAGAAGCACAAACACCTATAATCAAATGCAAGACAAATACAGAAAAGCAGTTTATTGCAACAGGATTTTTCCTAGCCAACATGTAAATTTTTCATAATTCTATGCAAATCTTCTAATTAGTCAGCAACTTTCAACCAAAACCCACTAATTGCTACCTTCAATAACCATTGAGATCAAAGTAGAATCTACAGAATTGAGTAGTATCTTGTTGCAACTGTTGTTCAAATTAATGTCAAATAAAATTAAAGACTTTCTTCATAATACATATATTTACCATCATTTATGATCTAACCTTTATACTACCTGGATCTACTAGCTGAGACTGCAAGGCATTACCACCTTCACAGTCTGATAGGGGAAAGTAAATTTCCCATTGTGAAGTTACGAGGAAGCTTTCCTGACAAATGTCTGAGATGCCAGAAGTGGCAGAGGGGAGTACGTTGCACTAGCACAGACATCTGATTTGCAAAATAATAAAATTCTAATACGCGCCTTCTCCCTGATAAAAGGGAGTATTAAAAAAAAATTACTACTTTTAAACAGAACAGTAGAATAAAGAGTTGTTAACATTTATAATTAACTTACATTGGGGGGGTCATATACAGCAAAACTTTTCCTAACTCCCCTAAACTTGACATAGAAAGTAATTTTATCCACGTGTCAATTCTAGCTTAATCCCCTAAAATGCTAGTTTGGAATACAGCTGCTACAAGAAACATAACTAGTATTACATCAAATGCGGTAACCTTGAGCTAGTTTTTAAGCTCCTCTTTGCAGACCAGATGGTATTACTATACTGCTCTGCAATTCATCTGGAAAACAAAATGACATGGCAGAAGTTGTATTATTGAATCTACCAACACACTACAAGATAGCAACAAGCACATCACTTCTCTGTAGTCATTAACCTTCCAATATAAAACACAGTCAGACAGAAACATCTGAGTCATAAAGACCACACAAAGGACACCTCTCTGACAAAGAACGTTTACATTTTGAAGAGGAAATAAAAAACCCAACAAAACAAAAAAATCCATGCCAAAGCACTGTTGCTGACGTAGCTCTTCCTTTCTTTTTGACCTGCAGAGCACAAATCTGCAAGTGTTTCGGGACACAGTATAACAACATACTTTCTTACAAAGTCTCTCCTAAGAATCTGCTGTTTAAAAACATGCCATTTCTCCTCTTCCTAGAAGAAAAAAAAAAAAAATCTTTTTCTCAGGGCAGCTGAACTGTACTTAGAAATCCTTATAACACAGGAACTGAATAAAGGCTACAGAGTTTTGTTAACCTTATACAGAATATTTTTACTCCTGGCCCTACGCTCAGCAAACAGCAAGGGTGACTTTCATTTTTATACTAAAGAATCACCAGCCCCATGAAACACCTCAAATTATTAAATTAAGACAGGCTTTTATGTACATCTTTCTCTGACTCAAGAGGAAGGAACAGTCTTCTTGAACACAAAGATCTACAAGTCTGCTTCTGGATATCCAAGGCATTTACACTCCATTGGTTCAACAATGCCGAGTGGCACTGATTCATGGGACGCCTTTCAGGCAAAGGGAGGAGAAATATGTACAGCTACAGTGGGACAAATGCTTCTAATTGATAACTGAATCAAAAACCTGCTAATCATTTCCCAAGCTACTCAAAAAGAGATTGCTGAAAGTAAAGTATAACTTACATTTATTAACAGAGATTTCATTTAATTAAATATAAATCACAAAACTGTCAGGATTACATTTAACCGAGTCCAACTAAAGACAATTCTGGGTTTTACAGTCTGCAAACTGAATTTCATACATACTAAGCATTTCTCCACTAGCAATCCGTTGCAGAAAAGGAGCCCAAAGGTCCCAGCCCAGCCCTGACAGAGCTTATTTCACCCTCTGTCAAGCACAAATTAACTCAACTAAAAAACACTAAGCAAAATACAGCGCCAAGGATGAGCCTCTAGAAGAGGACGATAACAAGTAAAATAGCACTGTTGAGTCATTTAGCAGAGAAACACCTGGCATTCAACTTTGTGATACAGGAAAAATACATTCTATTATTACTCAAAGCACCTCTGGCATTGGCAATATTATGACAATTTTTTCCAATTCTCTCAAATCTAAAATGAAACCTTTTCAAGTTTAAAATTTAACCTATGATTAAACAGTCTAGAGGATTTACTTTAGTTCTTAGATAAGCATAGAGCCATTCAATTTATATCTGTTGTAGTGGACCTACAGACTCTCCCCTAAATCCATGGAAATTACACTTAGGCAGCTCTTCACTTTTTTATTAAAAGTCAAAGATGATTTGAACTCAATAGTAGTCACTGAGAAACATTATACATGTGACAAGTTGGAAGGCCACTCTGCTGGACATTCTGGATGTACCTTAAGGGAAACAAGGAATCATCAGGCTTTGGTCTCAGTGGAAAACTAAACAAGTCCTCTTTTACCATTCTCAACATTTAGTGTTAAAAACAAAGTTGGATTAAAAATCCACAAAAAAGGACAATTTACTGTGGCATTATCCTAAAGCATTAGTGTTATATAGCTCTTGTCTCTCACTCCTATACCTTAGACCGTATTATCCCAGAAATCTATGACCTTTCCAATTATTTGCTTTCACATTCATTCTCTTGTTCCTTATCTACCTTGTTCCCATCATCACAGGCACAATTAGTTTATTTCATAACAGACTGAGCTGATAGACAATGATGTTAGAAAACGTGGGATTAAATTAAATCCTGGGAGAACACAAACCACATTACAGAAATCAACAGTCTGTTTAAAGAAATAAAACATCAAAAACTCAAGGCATTATGTAAGCGGCAGTAAGGAATAAAAAGCTTTTCCTGCATTTTTTCCACCTTTCCCCCAAAGGCTCTACAGTGTCAAACCAGACTTGCACAGAGCTGAAGGAGCTCAGGTAATAAATTGGAACTGTTTAGCTTAGACAATTGAAGGGTAGAAACTTTAATCCATAGTTAGGCACATAAAAAAAAATAGCCTGGTGATCACAATTTAACAATCTAGAAATCTCGGTGAAAACCGATGTCTAAAGTCTCATTAGAAAGCACACACTCTGTCTCTACAGAAAAGGACACTGAGCAATATACCTAACTCGCCTTTCATGTTTATGGGAAGATAAGCTGCTAGTTGCTATAGATACTTCTACATAGAAATAGGAGATAAAGTAGGAAAGCGAGAACATCATATTAAAAAAATATGATACTGGATTATAATGATACTAGATTTCCAGGCACTGTATTAAACATAAAATACCTTAGTTCTCATATGAAAGATGAAATTCCTTTCAGACTATTTCTATATGCTTATCACTGTTCATTTTAATCACGATCCACAAGCCAAATATTTTTGAAGAAAACACATGTTTTAGGACAAGATACAAGAAACAACCAACCCATTTAATATGTACTAAACTTGTATTTTGCCAACTACAGCTTCAACAAGTCTTTGAAGGACAACATATTCACCATATTAAGTGCACAATGAAATGGCATGGAGACAGCATGGCAACGGAGATGGTTTTCTCCAGCACCACTTATCACATGTTGACAGTGCAAGTTTTTAATATAAAATATTATTTTTAATAGGCATAGGTATTTTTCAGCTTGTCTCCAAATATTCCTACAATGCTCTCCTGGGAGACTTCTGCCTATGAGATACCTCTTGAACAAAATTTTGGAATAGGGTAACTCCAGAAAACAGGAAGAATACTGACAGTGTACCATCCTCAAAACACATGAAAAAGATACTCCAAGTTAATACAGGCTGGTCAGAATAACAGAAATTCTCAAAAAAACCATAGAAGCTGATACAAGTTTCCAGTCAGTGACCAAGGAATCCATTGAGAAAGACCTGCATCTTCTGATAAAGTGCACCTGTTGGAAAAGCATTTTAATTGCTTAGCTTAAGGTCACAACCTGGAGCAGTAAAAGTAGGAAAGAACAGAAATGTTGCAAATAATAACTACAAAATATTTAGGGTAAATCTGCTGTGATGCCCTTCCAGCAGATAACAGGGTGCTGAAGTCTCCCATAAGGGCCAGGACCTGCACACATGAGGTTTCCACCAGTTGTCTGAAGAAAGCCTCATCTACTTCTTCTTCCCTGATCAGGCAGTCTGTAGCAGACTCCCACCAAAACATGGGTCTGCCTGCAAATCCTGACCACAAACTCTAAGCCAGCTCCCCATCCATCCCAAGCCAGAGCTCCATGCATCCCTGCTGCTCTCTCACAACTTGACAACAAAAGCAACTGGACCTCCGTGTTCTCCCAACCTGTCTTTCCCCAAGTGCCTGTACCCATCCACTACAGCACTCTAGCCCACTTCTGTGAGCTATCCCACCACACCTCTGTGACCCCAATGAGATCATAGCCCTGCAACTGCATGCAGACCTCCAACTCCTCCTGCTTGTTCCCCATGCTGTATGTGTGAGTGCACAGGGGCTTCAGAGAGGCCCTCAAAAAAGGGATGAGAGCTCTCCCCATCATACTGTCCTGTAGGCATTCCCTTACTTATGTGCATACACTTGAGGTGGTCCCCTTCTGTCCCAACTGTTGACCTTGAGGTGTCTCCTGTCCACAGCATCCTAACCCCTTTGCTAACAACCCAATCCACCACTTCCTCACTTGCTTCTTGGCCATCATCTCCCTCCCGTGTCATCCTTAGTTTAAAGCTCTCCTGGATGAATTTGCATTACCTTTTATTCTAAATGCTCTGAAATCTTACTGCTTACCAAAAGCAAGATTAATGCAAGCCAGGAGCATGATCGAAATATATACTAAAAAAGTTGCACTAAAATTCTGTACCAGAACATAAAACCATATAAAAATATTTCTTTCACTGTTAGAATACATCAAACATGGCACACGCTTTTATCTTCTGCCCTCTAGACTTAATTAGGTACTCAGCTCCTTTCAAAAAAAAAAAAAAACATTCAAGTGCTTTCAATAAAAGGCAATAATAATAGAAATGCTTTACTCTACACTCACCTACTCAAATCTGTAAATGCTGAACCTGACAAAAATCTCAACTTTTAAAGGTAAGTTTAATGTATGAAAAGCACAAAGCAGAAAGTGCAAGTAATTAAAAATCTTCACTCAAAGTCAATTTAAAAAAGAATTTTGCACTGGCACACACTGCTTCACAAAAATGAAACGCTTGAATCCCCTTAGCTTAGTCTGAGAGAGGAAAGCTCAAGTGAATTAAGTGAATTATCATCTACAGACTTCAAAAGAAAAATGTTTATCATTAAGATATTTTCATTGTTAATTAAGACAGAGCTTCACACAGGCAAGTTTTCCAATTAAGTTTGAGGGAAAATACATATATTTGCCACTAGATGGCTCCTCTGTACGACACACAACGCACAGCCTCCTGCCCAGCAACCCGCTCTTCCTCAAGCTGTTGAAGCAACTGGTGCTTCAGCAGCAAGGGACCCCCACATCCAGCAGTCAAACACACAGCTTCTTGCCGCTCCAAAGCGGCTCGGCCTAATTTTCCGATGTTAATTACTTTAAGAATCCTTGTGATAATCCTTTACAGAATTTCTGGCATACCTGCTTTTGCTAAATTAACATGATGTTTGTGAACATGAAAAATGAGATATGCTTTTCCTGATTTTCTCCTCACAAGCTACCTATTCACCTCATTTGGGAACAACTTGTAGCAACGTAAATTAGAAACCGCTTCATCCCTCCCACCTCCCAAGATCACACTAAATGCTGGAGAAAAATGTTTTATACGCTTTGTCCCATTTTCTTATTTTTAAAAGGCATAATACACAAAACTGGCAGGTTAAGTTCTACTGACACCTACATCCTCCACCTCACAGTCATCTCTTCTTCTCTTTCCAGAAGGAGCACAAGTCCAAACTTCTCTCCTGCTAATGAGAATATTGTTATCTTTCCAGAGCACTTTGTGCCCTTTGATCTGTATTTCAAGGCATACAACATACTACGCTGCTATAAATAAGCAACAGTTGAGCTATGATTCATAGTTGAAGTAGCTACACAAAAATTTCCAGAAAGTGATCTTGCTCCCACCTGCACAGGTCTCAGTGAACCAAGCAAATGTTTGTTTACTGCTGGTTCCTCTGCTGAAAAATGGATCTCAGGTAACATTTTAGATAAACAGGCCCACATTTGCATCTTTAGCTGATTCAGTTCTCGCTATGACAAGAAGAATACTGCAGAACTTCTTTCTCTAGACCACAAGTGGTATCTTCCATGCTGGTTTGGCACAGAGGATTGACTCCTTTCCCTTCCTAAAGGAATTTGCCTTTTCTTTTTGTATGCCAAAGCGGATACAGGAAGTCACAAGTTTGGGGGGTAGATGGTGGATGATTAGGAACAGGAAGAGATTGACTTTTCACTGTTTAACAAGCAGGTGACAACTGAGTAAGACTAGGAGGATGAAATGGATGAATTTATCTGCTTCCAAGAGAAAAGTAAGAAAGTTCGAGTAAATTCGTATTTCCCAGAATGCTTCTATAATATATCACAGTTACACAAAACACCTGAAAAAGTTCAGACATGTTCCCTCTCTTCCAACTAAATGAGATTTTTAAAAGTACACTGAAACCACGTACCATTCCCTGCTACCATGTAAAGCAGACTGTAACCCCCCAGTAAAACAAGCATTCACCCTGTGCTGTCTCTGAGCAAAGGTACCCACCTTTGAACAGACCTGTCCTCAACGAGTTGTGCTGCAGTGCCAGATGAAGCACAAACTGAAGCCCTGCACATTACATTCGCAATGCAACTAATCCCACCTCCTCTGCGTAGCTTACCATCACAACAGACTGGGAAAAAGAGGAAGTGGGACTGGGCTCTCAACCTGAAAACCCAATTTCCTTACCTAAATCAACATATTTTTCACCCTTCTAAGGAAACAATAAGATATCAGCAAAAAGGGGAGCGTGGATGAGAAAATAGCTAAATACCAAAGAGAAATTTAAATTAAGTGCGACTGAGATGTAGCACCAATTAATAAGTTAATTGGTGAATTAAGAAAGAGAACAGACACACACAATGCAAGAGGGAGAAAGCTATGGAGAAAGAAAATGGAGAGGACCTGACAGGTATAACCTAGACATAAGTTATTTTTCCATCCCTCCTAAATCAAGTGCAAGAATTTTATTCACACATCTTATCTGACATCACTGAAGCATGTTTCATGGATCTCTTCAAATGTACACAACAGTACCAAAACTGATGAAATAAGTTAGATCAGTACTATTAAATACTGAAGAAAGTATCACGAAGCTAATAGGAATAACCTTTTTTATCTTCTGTTTTTAAAACAGCTGTATACCACTTTTGTGGATAATTTTTACCATCACTACCAACACTAGGTTTATATACTTACGTGTTGCTTTTATTAGAGTAAGTTGCAACAAAATTCAAATTTCACACTGGCTGCTATTAGACACACTGTATAGCACTTTTTTTAAAATGCATGCATATAAATATCCATGAGACTCAAACCCTTTATAGTAGTACTTTGCACAGATAACGGTGGGTCTTACACGCAGATCAAATTAAGAGTGTGAAACTTTGGCCCTAAAAAGGTAACACAGCTGGTTTCTTGTCTTCTTGTCATATACATGACAAGGTGATATACACAGCACAGAAGCGATACAGCACATAATTAACTTAGTGGCCACACAAACACCTACACTAAATAAGTGAAGCTAAGAGACAGACATTTTCTTGCTTTTGCTCCAATGCCATGAAATTCAATGAGCTTGATGGTCACACTGAAGCGATTCTACATTTCAAACTCCTAGGTAGCTACTGAGTGTATTACACAGCTGAAGAGAAATGTTGAACGTATTGGATCTGTGAAAGAATAAAAACAAGACATACCTTGTCTATTCCCATTCTCTTCATCCTAAGGAAAAAGAAAGAGTGCATATTAAAAATTTTGATAAATGGAAAAAAAATGCAGACTTGAAGTGAACTTGTAAGATTAAGTCTGCATTCTGATCTCTCATACTTTTTCACAAATATTTAACTTTACAGAATTAAGGCTTTCATTCTGAGAATGTAGTGTAATACCTGTTTTAAAAAAAACTAAGCACAGTTCCATGAAACATCCCCACAGAAAAAACATGAACAGCATGATCTGAAGACAAATGTACCAAAACCCCCAAAACACTGCCATGAAGCCTAATACTGCACTGTGTGGCATTGCAAGTATGCTTCTACCCTGAAAGCCAGGCAGGAGAGGTTATACTTTAATCATCTAAGGATTCAAAGCTAAATAATATGCAAGAGATTAAAAATATTTTGTAACTAAGTTCTGAATATGCTTCCTGAAATTTGAAATATCAAGTTTGTTTTGCCTTCAGTACTGCCTAGAAAAAAAAAAATATCTACCCCAAACACTATTTAGTAACAACCTCAGAGGTTCTCCTTCTGCTCATTGCACTATATATACACAATCGTAACTACCAGGTATCACTGACAGGCCTTAAAAAAAAAAAGAAATCACACAACTGGAATGTCCTGAGGGAGAATGGCATGCTTAAAATAGAAAATGATTACTTAAGTTACTTTCTTGTCCATTATTTTAATATGAATGAAAGACTTTTGAAAGATCATGGCTAATCTCATCTAAAAAATTCTACCATTTGAAAAGCACAATTGTTTAAATATGGAAATACATGCTTTTTTCCTGAACTGTAACTTTATGGAGTAATAAACTTTCAACCTCAATACAATTCCTTAGACTAATCCGTACTATTTGGAAAGTATTTCTAACAATTCACCTCAGCTAATTAAAACAGCTTTGTCCTGAAGGAAAGAAGGAGCAAGGAGATGATCACAGAAATAATTTTCATCTGTATATTCCCTTCTACTTTTAAATGGATTAATTCCAAATTTCTAGGTCTTTTGCATTTAAAGACAAATCACTATCTTTTTCATATTAAATATTTTCAAAGCAATTGCACACTGATCTGAGCAAATTATTCAAGAGAGGAAGACTTGAAGAAAGAGAGGGAGTAAGACCTGGATATGAACACTATATAATGATGAGGATGAGAAGTCTCTCCTAGGTGCAATACATTTCTTGTGAGACTTGTACAAGAGTTCTGCTGGAGCTTTGTAAGATACTACAGAAAGATAACTTTAAGGAAGAAAAAACAACAACAAAAGAAACCCAAAACCCCCAAAACACTGAGTTAACGGAGATCTGGTACTTGTTCTACTTTTAAAAAGCCACGATAATTATCATTACCACCCAAACTCTGAGAGCAGCAAACGGTATACCCTTAAGCTGGACAGTCCTGTCTGCTCTATACTTTGGCAAAAATACCACACTAGTAGACAAGTACTGTTAAAATTTATCACTAGATTGCTTGAAGCCCTGTAACAGCCAGCTGGTTTTGAACTATGATCACCCAAAAGAACAGCAGTGAAGAATTAGACAAGGCTAACATCTGCACGTCTCTAGTTTCCACCCAATCTGTCAAGTGAAAAAACATCTTTAGGACTTTGAATATTAGAGCTCATAGTCTGGAAAATGTGGGTCACACACAGGGGGGGGGTTACCTGGTTTGATGCTATAAAACAGAAAGAACTATGGAAGTGAAAAGTTAGCTAATATAGAATTGCCATCATTTATGAAATACTGCAGTGGGTTTGTCAGTTTGTCACTGGGTATGCAAAGCTCTGTTATAAGAGACAGCTGCAAAACATTAGTTTTTCATGGTATCAAGCCAATGAGCTCAGGCCTTTAAAAATGGAATGCTTTATAACGCAAATGTTTTGGAATTAGCCTTCCCTCCTACATTTACCTCTTACACATTGCAAGATGTTAGTATATGCTGCTTCCATACCTAGAGAAGGTTTTATCACTTACTTGCTTCTCAGACTGACTGAACCTGGAGAACGAACTTCACATGCAAAAAAAGCATGTTGCTGACTAACAAATCCTAATAAACATCTGATGTTAAAAGCATAATTTAACATAGGTTTTTTGCAAGGCTAGCTTAAGAAATCTTCCACACACTCCCTATTCACTTTCTGAAGGGAAAGGAGGCACGGGAAGCAAGAAGGATGCATAATGGGTTGTTCCTGAATGTGCAGCTATTCCCAGTTCGGTGTGTGGCCCCGCACAAGCACAGCCAAGTACTTTTGCCAAAGTGAAATATGTTAAACTGCAATCTCAGGTTCCAAGATCATCTTTCACACCATCCTTCACACAGGGCTGTCCCTCCCAACAGACCTACCAAACAACACTTTCTTCCATAACCTTTCTCTATCATAATGTTTATGAAGTAGTTAACTAATAACAATTACAATGAGAAATAGTCCCTTGATTTGTAGTTAATTAGCTGTTTTGTGCAGGAACCATGAAAAGATATCCTGAATTTGACCTAGATCTGCAGTACTATGTACACACTGAATGTTAAATGAAATAAATTTAATATAATATATAATAAAAACATAAATAAACTAAATATAACATACTAGTATTCAGTATTAAAATACGCAGAGATACTTCCCTGAATTAATTATAACCAATCATGTTCAATCATTTCAACAACAGCAAGTAAGGCCTGTTTTCCAGTCAGATGTAAATGGAGGAAACAAAGCTTTATGGATGCTCCTCATACGCAGTTATGTGGGTCACTGTCACCTTGTCACTAAGGTATCAAGTTTTATTCTTGCAACTCACCCTGCTTATTCAGGTGTTACACATCTAACTCAGGTGGCCCAGCATGCCAGTTAGAGCACTGGTCTAGCTATCTACCAAGAATTGCAGTTTCACATTGATGACAGTAGAAGTCTATGAAACGCAGAAATCAGCTTTGTACGTGTAAGGCTATAAATATCTGCAACTAGAGTTTACTCTCACCAAACCCTAAGTCTCTTGGTTAACACGACTCCACCTATTTTATACAGGTTTTGATCAGTTCTTTCTTTTTCAGAAAAAATCAGTAGCATCATTAAAAATAAAATGAAAGTTTAGCACTGTTGGGTTTTTCTGATCAGCTCTGAAACAAAAGAAACCCTTGTTGAAGTTCTGCGACACGTAGAGACATCCATGAGATGGACCAGATAGCTAGAATTTCATGCTCTTGACTGTAAGATGGACTTTGCTTCTGCACAAAAGTGACCCTCATTCTTTTAGACTGGTGCTCTGCACTTCTGAATAACAGGAGAAGCCTTACAGCTCTCTCCCTATTGAATAGCAAGGGTAAGGTGTGCCTCCAGTCTGTGAAATATTAAGGGAAGGTGTCACCAAAAAAAAAAAAAAAAAAAAAAAAAAATCACCTGAAGAACTGAAGATAACTCAAGGCAGGTACTATTAGGTGTTAATATATTAAAAGACAAGTGTGTTTTGGGACTCCCAGTCAGCCAGAGCTTTGAGGCAGATCTGCCTAGACCTCTTCCTTGTACACTTCCTTGTAGTTCCTCCCCAGGACAACTAAAAAAAGGCTTTTCAACTGAACACAGGCTTTATTAGACTAACAACTGGAACACTGAACTACTTAAAATTTAAATAAAACCCCAACACCTCAAATGCACCTAGGCAGAGAACAGATTATTAAAGATTTTTATAAAATAATGCCCACTCTTCTCCACTCAATACATCCTTTGGGGTAGAGTTCTTTGCTTCCAAGAAAATTCACTTCAGTCACTTTCCAGGTTGCAGCCTTCTCCGGCCTGTAGGAAGCTTTTCTTCCCATTCCCATGGAATATCCAGCTGTGGTGTGACCTTTATTACACCCTGCAGTCTAGGAGCATTATGCTCTCTGTCCTAGAGATGCCCACTGTTCACCCCATGTGAGGAGCCTTGTCCTTTTCTCCCCAGAAAATTCCACCTGTCAACAGAATTTCACAGAATTGACCTGTCAACAGCTTTTCAAAACACACACAAACTGCAAGCAACAGAAGCAGAACTTTTAATGGAGAAATTTTCACTAGATATTTCTGAATTGGTACCAAGAGCGGGTATTAAAAAAAAAAAAAAAAAAAAGAATGTGGAAAGACTGATTGAAGGAGAGCTGTTTTAGATGTTTTTCTCTTTACTGCCTCTACCAGTTTGTGTTGACTTGCAGTAAGATTTAGCGATCTTGAAATCTCTCCTTGAAAGCAATCAGAGGAGCTAGAATGCAAAGCTTCCGTGGGGTAAAAAAAGACCTCTGCACTGATCTAGAGGGAAAGTGACAGCATCAGGTTGACACTTGTGATAACAAAAGGATTGCGTCTCTGAGAAACTAGTAGAGGATTGAGTAACTCCGGCTGTTATGTCAATGGCATCTTTAAGTTCCAGCTGTAACCTCTACCTTAAGTCTGAGGTAACTGCATGCATTCTCAGGTGTGAAGAAGGGACAAGGCTACTACAAGATTTAAGACAGTCAGAAAACCAAATCATAGTTATCATTTTTATACTACCTCTAAGGTGTGCAAAACAAAACATCTCTGCCTTCCAAGGCCATTACAGTTTTGATCGAGGAAAGAGACAGGAATGCTATTTCAACTTGGAATCAATGACAGAGACTGTAATTAGCTGGTAACCAATACGACCAATAAGAATGGCAGAGAAATCAGATTTGCCTCATATTAGGATCAGGCTGACAATAAGTGAATTTCATTCTTTAGTACCATAACTTAGGTACACAGACTTCTATAAAAGCCACCTTATAAAGACGCACAAATAATAATTTTGAAGATCTGGGTTTTTTTTCCTACCACCTCATGGACATTAAAAGGAAGAAGAGAGAATGTAACAGTTAGGTTAATTTACAGAAGTATTGACAAGGGCTCTGTCCAAATGAACCTTACCATCTTTACATGTAACTGAATCCCTGAATAAAAGTATTACGATTATCCAACAATCTCGTTATTTCCTTTTCAAAAAACAGACAGAAATGGGAATGAATTAACCAGATTCTGACAAATCAGAGAAGAAACAGAGGGAAAAAAAAAAAAAAAAAGAGGTGCTAAGAGCTCTCTTGCAGAAGAAGGGGGAGGTAGAACTTCAAGACACGCCTTGAGATTTGCAGGTATCAGGCTCACTATGTACTGCCTGGGTCTCTCTCAGAAACCATCAGATGTGAATAAGAGGAGAAGGGCTGACATTTCTTTTTTATATTACTTGCCCTTCCGTGTGCCTATCTCCTTCTGCATGTGAAAAAGGTATCCTCCTCCTCAGAAAGATCTACTGATACATTCCTGAAGAAACCTATCCAGTCACTTCTTAGTTAAGGAGATTCATCCTGCTCACGCTGTTTATTTTTTCGCCCTCAATGTGAATAGGGGTTGCCATTGGGAGATGCTAACAAGTGCATGTAATTTGTTCTGCTCAGCTAAGCCTTCCCCACCCTCCTTCCTGTTTCACACTGGAATTCAACCAGATATTGCTCTTGGCAGACTCTCTATAACCTGTGTTGAAGGACAGAAATGTTGGGATCACCTGATACTGCTAATAGTCTTGCTTCCAGTTAGCTTCAGGGACCCCTTGTCAAGGGGAAAAAATTTGGGCGCTCAAGTGCAGGCTCAATAGCTGAAGTTAACTGGAAAAATGTGCCAACTTTCTCCTGCACAGCTTTTTCTACTTCAGAAGAAATCTTACAGCCACCTAGGACAGGCAAAAATGACAACTTTAACGAAAGACTCCTGCAGAGACACAAGTCAATTAGCTATTTGGGAAGAGCGTGAAGCTTCAATAACCATTCCCCATCTTGGTAAGAATCTGTTCTTCTGCCTAACTGGAAAAGCAAAAGCGAAAATGAGAGGTGGCATAGATTATGAGAACTTGCATACTTGATGACTTTAAAATGAGCAAATATTATTTGAACTCACTAGGAGAAACCCTCTCTCAATATTCAAGTGTCTATCACTATTAAATGGACTTTTTCTCAACATCAGGTACTACAGCAACTTTCAAAAGGTTCAGTCACATAGGAGAATACATACACCCTTTGAGCAATGCAGACCAATTAGCTATTTAACATTTAGAACTACTTATTTTAAATAAATAACTGTAAAATATTTTAAGTTAAGAAAGTTGTCCTTTAATGTAGGCCTGTATATATTTGTCTCCTGACTAACAGGGAATTGCAGATTGTTGTTCTTTTCAGCAGAAAGAACAGAATATAGAAACACAACCCATCTTTCTAACATACATTAATTTTAGGATACTCAGAAACTATTGTAAACTAATGCTTTTCCAGGCTATTCTCTTCATATGATGTATGACAAATTTCAATTGGGGCGGGGGGGGGGCGGGCAGAGGACGGACAGGAGGGATGAGACAAAACACCCCCCCCCCCCAAGCCTCCCACCCTTTAAGTCTACATTTTAAAAGGTGTACAGACTAATCACACTGGCTTTGGGTAAAAAAAAAATTCTGTAGAGATAAATATTTCCATATTCTGCAATAACCACTGGTCTTACCCATGGTAACAAGTATTTTTAACTCGGGTGAGCTCATACCCAGTCAATTCCATTTTCTTAGAACAGATCAGTACATGGTTATCAAACAATGTAATAAGTGAGCCCGCCCACCCACCTTACACACAAGGGATCTTTCATCTGTGTAAGACAATCTTATATATACATTTACTTTCAAGCAAGCTGGATTTTTGACCCTAAAAGTATAATAAAGCTATATATAAGTGCTTCATTATTAATGTAACTTACTTTAAAAGAAAACTGAACTGCAGATTCTGGAGGGTAAACTATGAAGTGTCTTAAGGTGAAGCCAAAACCCTGAGATGTCCTCCTTAGCACAACAGTTTTGGGACCAGGCCAAGAAAAAGTTTCTTCTTCCTCCGATGGTGATATAGCTTCACTCTGCTCTTTTCCATCTTTATTTTTTGATGCCTAAAATAAAAAAAAAGCACACACAGAAGTTGTAATTTGGATAATTAAAAAAAACAAACCCAAAAATCAAACAAACATTACTGTGCACTTGAAAATATAATTTCTCCCCCCATAACCAAAATAACTTGATGATCTTTAACATTTTCAAAAGAAATGTGTATTGTAAAGCAGCATCCCTTAGAGCATTACACCTCTGGTCCTATCACATACAGACCTACTCTTAAATTTTAAATGAAATTAGATATTAAGAAAGTCAATGTACAACAGCGAAAGGCTCAAATGAACCGCAAGAAATGTGTACAGCTTGCATGTTTTATTTGCTTTCTACTTTACTTAGATACAAACATGTATCTTCTGGGACCTCATTTCTGGGTGCACATAGCTCACACACATACATACAAAACCAACTCCTCTCTTCCTCACTTACACACAGGCATGGTTTTCTTGACTAGTATCTCCTCACTTAAAACAAGTAAAACAGAATTGAAGAACATATGCAATTGGTTAGGCTTCTTCAGCAAGACACTTTTCCTCTAGTCATACCTTTGACTTCACCTTTGGTTTTTCCACCCTTAGCTACTTTCTCTGAGCATTTCACTACGCAAATTCTAAATACAGAAGTAGAAAGGTCTGGTTTCCTTTTACAGTACTACTGCAATCCCTCCTCTCATGCAGAAATAAGACATCTTGGTTTTTTTCTTAAGGGTAATTTTAATGCCTGTGACTCAAGAAACATTATTATAAAAATATTTATCTTCTCAGCCTTACGTGAAATCTTTCATTTCAATTTTCAAAGCGAGTGCCACACCACACACAACATTTCAAATCAAAAGGCAGAAGACATACAAAGAAAGCATGCAAAACCCTACGACCCTCCTCTAAATATTCTAGTTCAACGATGCGTGAAACAAATTTAGATACCAGAGCCTATAGCCTATTCAAAGGGTATTCAAACAGAAATAATAGTCGTCTTGTCCTTCTGTAGCTCTGCTGCTGTGGCTCAGCAACTGGCTGATCGTGTCAGAATTTACTGCTTGGTTTTCTTCCTGGGCTGCTCCAGAATATTCCCTTTTGATTCAGCCTTACAGCTAGGATCTCAAACTGCAGTGCTTATCGGCAAGGTGGGCCCAGCCAACTCCAATCAACATCTACAGAGAAGACAAAGCACTTCCACTCTAACCACAATGATAGCAACACGCCTGTAAGGAAAATGTTGCAGCTGCTTGGTGAGATTGTTAACTCACCAGAACATGTTCTGCATTCAGGTATGTAAAACACAATGCATTTCTACACAGATGCTATGGTTTGTCCTTGGAAACCCACCTCTTGGTACATCCAACAGGGAGGACAAGGAAATACTAGCCAGTGCTTCAAAGATCAGCCTTCCTACCTCCAACAACCCTGTTCTTCAGCAAGGAAAAACATACAAACGGAGAAGGGTCTTAGTGCTAGAGCCAAGACAAGAAATGGAGCCACTTCTGGAACCACAAAACGCAGAGAATCCAGAGCAGCCCAACAGGACTCTGCTCCACTGAAAAGCCCAGAAGGATTATCAGCAGATTTTGGAAAGAACAATAATAAATATCAAGGACTCGATCTCAGCCTAGTCTGTCCTCATTTATCATCTTCATTCACCTTTTAAAGTGTTAGGGTGAAAACGAAAAGACTGCCATTAGATGGCTAAGGAATGAAAAATTAGCGAGCACTGTGGAACTGCCAAGGTGAGTGGCTTTAGTTTAAATTTCAAGCAATGCAAAGATTAAGTTAAAAGTTACATAATCCTTTAGCCTAGGGATGGGGTTTGTTATTGAGGTGTTCCCCACCAATCTGTTCAGCTTCTGAACATGACAGCATTTTTTCAGTTCTGCGCAAATAGATGTCCCTTCTCAGTTTTTCAATCTCGTGACATGAGCAGAAACCAGAGCCAGCAAGAACATTTTGATCCTAGTAAATCAGCAAAAGAAGTAGCTCCTAATAAAAGAATACCATTGGTCTCTAAAGAATGACAGTGATTTCTTCCATTAAGTGATAGGCAGCAATCCATCTATTTAACATTCTCCTGCAATCTTTTGTTTCTCCTCTCAAATTTTTATAGGCAACAATTGATGCAGAAGTTTTGAACAATCGTAAACAACTGCAGGTATTGCACAAGGTCAAAAAAATGTTAATAAGCAAATACCTATCATTATGGATATGTAAACAGTAAGCTTAAATTTAGCACTGAAAAATAAAAGTCTACAACATACTTGCATCTTGTTTCTGACAAAAACCTAACTAGCCTAAAGGTAATTTTAGTATGTATAACAACTGATCACTGAGATTTACATACAGAAATACTGTAACCTGAGTTCAAAATACAGCCATACAGAGAACTTCACCAGGTCTGAGAAATGTGGGATGCAGCATTTGATTGTAGTGAGAAGAGAACCTCTAATTTCCTTGTAATTTCACATAAACTTTTAGCATTCGTGGAAGTTGCTGAACTAATAGCTATTCATAAACAACAGTACTCCCCAGTCAAATCATTATTCCTTGAAAGAGCCTGCCAGAAGTGGAAGGTTATCTTCATGCCATCCTTGAACCCCCTGCGAGGTCTGCCAACAGGGCAACAGAAAAAGCCACTATTAATAATAAATGTGAGACATGTTCAGTAACAGCAACTTTCAGCCACCACTATGAACAAGAACCTGAATTGTAAAGAGAAGAGAGTCAACACCTGTTGAGTCACCCTGTGACAAGTCCAACCATATCACACACGCCAGAATATCCCTTGCCAGAGAAGGCTTTAAAAAGGAACAAGAAAAGTTTTCAAACACACGAACAAGAATGCAAGACAGCAAACAAGAAACAGATAATATTTAGCATAAGCAAGAATATGTTACTGAAGGCAGAGTTCCTACATGATTTTCCCTGCAAGCCAAAAATTATAGTAATCAAGTTACGAATACATAAATAACTCATATCCTTAAGGTAATTTGTCTTTAGGGTAGACTCATTTGCATTTCAACAGAATGAAAATAAATGCTTTATTTTCTTTTCATATAAAATCTAACAAACCAAAGACTATTTTGCCATACTCCTTACTGAAGATCTGTAAGTTTGTTCCTCTATAGATTCAATGCTCAAAATTGAAGTCAGAATGTATGCAATTGAGTTCAAGGACTGAAGAATCCCAGGCTACTAAAAGTGACTTGAGCATCATTTCCCTCAGTACTTCTTCATACAAGGTTTCTGCACAAAGTATCTCAAAGCATCATTTCCTGTTATATGCAATTACAAGGACATACAACAGATGCTTAAGTGCATTGTAAAATGCATACTTTAATACTGTATTTAACCCTTTTCTCTGAGCAATGAAAGCATCCATGAAAAATCAGGTGGCACCTTAAAGAACTACATGAATCACTGTGAACTTAACACACAACAACAAAATTATGTAAAACCAGTAAATAGCATTGATGTTTATAAATTATAGTATTTCCAATTAAAAGTAAATCTCAAACCAGTAATTTCCCATTGTATCCACCTGAAAAAAAAAAGGTAAACACACCCAACTTGCATGCTCTCCAATGCCCCTCTTTTAAACTTCTGAACAATTTACAGACAGACCTATATTAAGCATGCTAAAAATCCTTAAGTGACAGTCATAGCTAATTGCAATACAAGCTATCAATAAAGAATTGTCTTCTTGACTATCTAAACAGATAAATAGGTATACTCTGACTTCTGAATACTGTCTTCATAGATGAAGAACAGTGAACACAAGAAGCAATTGATACACTGCACTATCAATCCTTGAAAAAAATCATTCAAGCCATTTTAAAGTTGGTGCGAGTGTGCTGGTTTTGGCTGGGGCAGAGTTAATTTCTTTCACAGTAGCTCGTATGGGGCTGTGTTTTGGATTTGTGCTGGAAACAGTGTTGACAATACAGGGATGTTTTAGTTACTGCTGAGCAGTGCTTACACAGAGTCAAGGCCTTTCCTGCTTCTCACACCACCCCACCAGTGAGTAGGCTGGGGGTGCCCAAGAAGCTGGGAGGGGACACAGCCGGGACAGCTGACCCCAACTGACCAAAGGGATATTCCACACCATATGACGTCATGCTCAGCATAGAAAGCTGGGGGAAGAAGGAAGGGGGGGATGTTCGGAGTGATGGCGTTTGTCTTCCCAAGTCACTGTTACACGTGATGGAGCCCTGCTTTCCTGTAGATGGCTGAACACCTGCCTGCCCATGGGAAGCAGTGAATGAATGCCTTGTTTTGCTTTGCTTGCATGCGCAGCTTTTGCTTTACCTATTAGACTGTCTTCATCTCAACCCATGAGTTTTCTCACTTTTACCCTTCTGATTCTCTCTCCCATCCCGCGGGGGGGGGGGGGGGGGAGTGAGCAGCTGGGTGGTGCTTAGTTGCCAGCTAGGGTTGCTACAACAGCAAGTAATCAATTTTCATCTGTATTTCATCTTTGTGTTCAGTACAATAGTTCAAAATTATTTCTAAAAACACTTAGGACTGACATCCAGATTTGCTCTACAGTGTTTTTTAAACTTTGTTTTGTTTTTTTCTTTTTTACCATATAGAACACTTCACAAATAAATTATGTAAATAAAAGTCTCATTGTAAGTCTAAGTGTTACCCAAACTACATTTTCTGGAGCCTAAATCTGTATTAAAAAATAAAACAAGAAAAAAAAAAAACCCACACCAGACCAACCAGGGGACTTAGCTATGAATACCTCAATAAGAGCATTGAGACGGCCTGTGCTACGCAGGGCCTGCTTCAGCTGCATTTAGCAATGTTCAACTTTTAGCTAGTCTACCAAGCAATGTGATAGCTGAAACAGCAATTTAGCTAGACGGATATATCCTGAACAGAAAATGCGCTGATGTCACCTTATTTTACTGATTCAACAGCCATCCTATAATTATTATTTTTGTAGTCACTACTGACATAAGCCAGAGCAAAATAGATCTTGAATATAGTTATTAATCCCTAAAATCATCCTGAGACAGGATATTCCAAATGCTATAATAAATGCTAGGCTTGCTTGAAAACAGTGATATTTCTTGTATTGGGTCATTTATTTTCCCTAGTTTTGGTACCCAAGTAGCTATCACTTAGTTAACTGCCCTGTTAAATCTGCGATTCCAGAGAAAAAAGGCTTTTCTAGAACAGTTTGATCTTATTTTATGTGACAAAGTATAAGGTCCTTTGAAAAGGTCACACACACACACACAAAAAAAGGTCTTTTCTGCCTAAGTTAAATCCAGTTGGCGGCCGGTCACGAGCAGTGTTCCCCAGGGCTCAGTTTTGGGGCCAGTCTTGTTCAGTATCTTTATCGATGATCTGGATGAGGGGATCGAGTGCACCCTCAGTAAGTTTGCAGACGACACCAAGTTGGGCGGGAGTGTTGATCTGCTCGAGGGTAGGAAGGCTCTGCAGAGGGACCTGGACAGGCTGGATCCATGGGCCAAGGCCAACTGTATGAGATTCAACAAGGCCAAGTGCCGGGTCCTGCACTTGGGCCACAACAACCCCATGCAGCGCTACAGGCTTGGGGAAGAGTGGCTGGGAAGCTGCCTGGCGGAAAAGGACCTGGGGGTGTTGGTCGACAGCCAGCTGAATATGAGCCGGCAGTGGGCCCAGGCGGCCAAGAAGGCCAAAGGCATCCTGGCCTGTATCAGAAATAGTGTGGCCAGCAGGAGTAGGGAAGTGATCGTGCCCCTGTGCTCGGCACTGGTGAGGCCGCACCTCGAATACTGTGTTCAGTTTTGAGCCCCTCACTACAAGAAGGACGTCGAGGTGCTGGAGCGTGTCCAGAGAAGGGCAACGAGGCTGGTGAGGGGTCTGGAGAACAAGTCTTATGAGGAGCGGCTGAGGGAACTGGGGTTGTTTAGCCTGGAGAAAAGGAGGCTGAGGGGAGACCTCATCACTCTCTACAACTCCCTGAAAGGAGGTTGTAGCGAGGTGGGTGTTGGTCTCTTCTCCCAAGTAACTAGCGATAGGACGAGAGGAAATGGCCTCAAGTTGCGCCAGGGGAGGTTTAGATTGGACGTGAGGAAAAATGTCTTTACTGAAAGAGTGGTGAAACATTGGAACAGGCTGCCCAGGGAAGTGGTTGAGTCCCCATCCCTGGAGGTATTTAAAAGACAAGTAGATGAGGCGCTTAGGGACATGGTTTAGTGGGCATGGTGGTGTTGGGTCGATGGTTGGACTCGATGATCTTAGAGGTCTTTTCCAACCTTAATGATTCTATGATTCTAAGGCTACAGAATAGGAGAAAGAAACCTGCCTATATGGGCAAGAAAGTATTACCCACAGGACAATGGCAGGTTTCCCTGCAAGTCAGCCTTTGCTTCTTCAATAATCGGGTTCTTCCACAGATTATTTTAAAATAAAAGTTATAATAAAGTCACTGACCCTTTTAGTCTCAACCATACAGAGAACTTCAAAGCACTTCGCTAGAAGCTGACAAAAAGTCAAATGAAGCAATAATAAATATATCCCTCAAAAAATACTTCTACCTTTTTTGGTACACCTATCTGATCAGAAACAATGAGGCAAAGAAATGTATCACGCCTAGAGGACAACATGTCCCCTCAACCCTTATTTTCTCCTGCAGTCACAGACCTGCACTCCTGCACATAAGTGAACTCGGAGTAAAAATTCAATCCATTGGAGAACACATGGTTCCCTGGTCCTCCAACATGATAGAAAACAACCACAAACCCACCAAAACACACAGCTCCTCTGTGTTCTTAAAACATGTAACACTTCCTCTAAGAAAGATCCGAGAAAGACAGACATTTAAGACAGCCAAAGAAAAGGTTATACAACTTTTCTTTGAGATGCATTATCTCCATCCTCATTTGCAGTATAGGGAGGTATATCCAGCACCCAGCGAGTGCCAGCCAATGTTTTATCTCAGTAACACCTCAAAAACAGGATCATTCACGCAAGATGCAAAATGAGTCTTTTCCTTTCAGTTCTCCTCAACCTCATAAATCAAAGATTTCAAGGGAGATGGGTCACATTTATAAAGACAAATACAATGATCACATACTGAAACTGTCTCAAGCCACGGAGAGATGAGACATTTCTAATGTCTTTAAACCAGACTGGAACGTACAAATAGCATTTTATACAGAAGGAAGTCATTACCAGTCGAAGAAGAATAATTACTGACACAAAGGTGACACCTTAAGCAAATCCATCCTCCAGGTATCCAGGACACAGCTTTGTCTTAAAAACAAACAAATGAGTTCGATCACTTTCAGCCTCAGCCACATGTTCATCTCTCACTGAAAAAAAAAATCCCTGCAAAGAGACCAGCAGGAAAACCGGAATGCAGAAAACCCAAGACCTACATAACAATTTTAGGCTTCCATGTCAAATATCCACTTGTCCAAACTTCTGACTGACTTTTATGCTTGCCAAAATCCTATAGTCTTCCCCTAAACAGGTAGGAAGAATGTTGGGGAGGACAGAAATTCAGGCAGGAAGTATAACCTGGCAGTATATGTATGACAATGTCCTTCCCCCAAACAAATCTTCCATCATTTTCTGTCCTCGCAAGGTAGCTAGAAGGTGTAACGGTCAGTATCTCCAAACCCACATTGATGGTCAGAAACGAGTCTACCAAATCGTTGGGATAAAAGGAAACCTATAAAAATCTTAGATGTATGATCTTGGATGCTAGCTGACACCATAAAAAAAAAAGGCATCTAGACTTTGCAAAAAAGAAGAGAGGAAAAAAAATTGAGAAAAACATCAATTAAATATTTAACAGCTATACTACTAGACTTGTTAAGAAACTTTAAGCTAAATTCCAAAGGTATCTGCAGCAGTGCATGCATAATACCAGTCACTCAAAGAAGTTGCCCCTTCTTTACTAACACCAAAGTTAGCCTGTATAGTTTATTAACAAATCATCCCAAACATTTCAGTATTTTGAGTGTCTAACTGGAACATTTATTTTTGCATGCTACCTCAAAGTCACCCTTCACACTAAACAAGCCACAAAGTTAAAAAACCTAATTACTAATTACTGTTTAATTTATGTCTAGATTTAAGCTTAGGGCAGATAGATAATAAACCTGAATTAGTTGCACCTACCTACATGCTCTAGCAGCTCCACAGGACTTCTCTCTCGTGCCCTCTCTCCCTCCATGTAACAAGACGTTATACAGCCTTGAGGCTGTAATGACGTCTGTATGCAAAGCCTCTGCCTTAAATACTACTTTTTAAAAAAATAATTTTGCTTTGAGAGTCTGCCTATGTAATCTCTGACTCTCTTGTGTACATACTCTCCTCTAAAACTAAATTCTCATCATGTTCAAACCCTGCCATTACGCATTCCTGTGATTTCTAATTTAATCATAAAGTACATCTTTTTTCTTGTCTACCTTTTAGAAATACAAACATTACTTGGGCATGGCTAAATGTAATCACTTCCTGTTTGTATGACAAACTGAACTTTGCTAAGTAGAAATAAATCACTATAATGTTAAAAATAAAATCTTCCCTCTATCCAATAATGAGTTCAACTCTCAATATACAACTTACATGCAGTACAAATTCACAGTACAATATATACAACACAACAGTATATACAATATATTTATGTAATTGCTGACATTTACTATGTGCTGACATGTAATTTTTATTAACAGCACTTCACTAAAACTAGACATGACCACAATGCAGCAGATCAGAGTGGAAGTAGTTCAGGATGAATGAGCCTTTATCTACAGAGTGACACTGTAAGAGCATATCCTGAACAGAAGAATCGGGCAGTTTGAGACACGGAGACGTACTGAAGCACAGAAGAGGACAGTGTTTCCTACCCCAGAACATCCTTAAGTATTCCTCCATTCTTTTGCAGAACAGGCCACGGGGAAATGGATCATACCCACCAGACTGTGCTGGACCTACTGACTGGTAGCAACACCCTCAGAGCATGAGACAGAAGGTATCTGTCTCCATCCTGTCCACTTCAGTGCTATACATTTAAGAAATCTG
This sequence comes from Aptenodytes patagonicus, assembly GCF_965638725.1. NCBI lineage: Eukaryota > Metazoa > Chordata > Aves > Sphenisciformes > Spheniscidae > Aptenodytes > Aptenodytes patagonicus. The sequence goes on from NC_134950.1 coordinate 152,655,400, forward strand.
CAGGAAGGACTCGGTTGCCCAATGCTAGTAACTGCTGAGCCCGTTTTCAGTAGGTATCAAGAGGAGGCTGCCTTGCCATGGAGCACCTGAACTGGAAATGAAGATGTAAACAAGCCCTCAAAACTCACAAGATCAAACAGCTACAGAACCGCTCTCACCACAAGAGAAAGCTGAGGTGTGGAGATAAATGGAGTGACTCCTCACACATACAACAATCAGTAGATGGCATTCACAGAGACAGATAAAACTGGTCCAGTCAGGGCCCTCTCTCTGGGGCCATAGCTAACAGCGAAGACAGTCTGCTTTTGGAATTGCGAGGCACAGCAATTCTTCCATGAAGGGGGGGTGGTGAAGGAAGGGGGGGGTGGGGAGGAAAGGAAGGGGCGAAGGGAGAGGAAGGGGGCAGGGGGGGAAGGAAAGAAGGGAGAGGAGGGGGAAGCCAAGGGGGGGGAAGCCAAGAAGGGGGGAGAGGAAAGACAGGCAAAAGAAAGAAAAATCAGTCTCCACAGGAAGACTTCTCCAACTCTGAAACTCAGGGGAAGTATCAGCTCTCGAGAGTCACCAGGGGGCCCCATTCATCTCTTACGGGGCGGGTGGTATGCATACGTGTAGTGCAGGATATTTGCTGAGACTCCCCAACACTAACATTTCTCGAGTTGCAGCTGAGGGGGATTCAGTAACTGGAAAGGATAGTAAAGGCAAGCAAACTGAAGAACTCAACTAGCTCTCCAGAACAAGATTCAAATCCTTTATGACTCCAGATGGAGAGAAAGTTACTACAATGAATGGTTTCAATATCAAACAACAAGAAAACAGAAATAAATTGTTAGTGATTGCTGTAAGACTAAGGGCAAGGATGGGCAATGCCATTTCTCATGTTTGCTGCTCACCTTGGTTGTGCAGCTGGGCCCTGGGCAGCCACCAGCAGCAGTGAGGCAGTCTGTAAGCAGCTCTCCCTCACTCAGCCCTCTAACGGGTCTTGCTGACAGCCATAACGAGCAGAGGCATTTTGGACCACGGGCAAGGCAATAAAGATGTGAACGTCACTCAACGGAGTGACCACAGGTCTAGGTGTCTCCCTCACAGGAGCCCGCTTTTTATCATTTTAATGCACTGTTATGGCACTAAGCCCACGTGGCCACAGCAACAGGTCCTTTTTGGGGGGACTAACCAAAGTTAATTCAGGTATTTGCTAGGTGGTGGTCCTGGCAGCAAACCTGCCACTTTCTTTTAGGAGTGTGAATCCCACCCCGATGGAATACAAGCCTGGAACATTCTTTTAATTCAATAACAAAGGCAGTGGCTGCCTGCCTGCAGCAGAGATCAGTGAGGACACCAACACAGACTTTGAAAAGCATCTCAGAACTGAATAACCCAATTCAATAAAATTCATAAATGATGTCCTCAAACCAAGCCCAGATAAGGAGAAAGGCTTAAAGCGATACAGGACTACTCCACATGTATGAAGTAAGTGGGAAATCTGCAACCTTTCAAAAACAAAGTGTCTGTGCCAGCACAGCAGATGGCTAGGAGGCACAGGGAAGGAGACATGCGTTGCTGCCATGCACCATGCAGGCTACAGAGCTGGAAGGAGAAGGACAGAGGGACACGTGTTTCTGTGTACTTTTATAACTACTATTGTAGTAAACACAATTATTCAAAAGGAGAAACAGTATTTTCAAGATAAAGAATTTCAGTTCTCAAAAAGGTCAAAGCGTACACAGAAAATAAACAATAAAATCCTCCACACATGCAGCTTATTACACAGCTTAAACTTTCCTTACTGTGCTCTACTGTTCATGAAGGGCTGCTTTGTAAAGCATGGCAGTTGGTGCTCACATCAGTCTCATCACTACTCACACAAGACCTGAAAAACAAAGCTGAAGGCTATCTACAGCAACCTTTACTTTCCTCCCTCACCTTAAAAAGCTCACACATTTATACTGCATTTTTCCCCTCCGAACTCAAATACAGAAAAGCAAGAAGGGTTAGAGGAAGTCTATACCTGAAAAACTCCATCTTCTTGATTTGAAATCAAGTTCCTCCATCACAACACAAGTAACTAGCTTTACACTGGCAAACCACTCAAGGATTTAGTGACATGTGACAGTCTGAAAAGGGACTATCTCAAAAATATCGCTTCCATGCATCTGTTCAACTGAAAATTGTTCAGTTTACCTGACTCTGGATTAAACACAGTGACACCAATTGGCTCTGCAAACTGAGCCTAGCTGGACATACTTGCTTGAATGAAAGGAGCATGCAGCTTCTCAGGCCAGGGAAGATCCAGAAAGTGTTTCTACTTTGAAGCAGGAAGAATCCCAACCTACTAAGTCTGGCTAGCACTACTCTAGCACTTTTTTTTTTTTTTTTTTTTTTTTTTTTTTTTTTTTTTTTTTTTAACACACACACAGAGCAAGCTGTGGTTTTCTTATCCTGTAGTTCCGATACCTGAGCTTTCTGCACTATGCTCTTAACTTCACCAAGAGCAAGATCAGGTCTGTGCCCAAACAGGACTTCTCCAGAGTTAGCACCTAATCCCCAAATTATCCAAATGTATATGTATGTATACATAAATTATCAGATCTCCCTTAACACCAGACACTAGCAAGTTTAGCATACTTCAACTCATTAAAATGACCCTAATCTACCATATGTCTATTATATTTTTATACACATACACAAAAAAGTATACTATATTTTGTGTGCACACATATATACACATATATTTGTAGTAGCTTGTCCACATCAAAAAACTGTACTACTTTACCAAGATTCTTTTCAAAGCTAATTAAGTGCACTTCAGCTTAGATCATGCCTTACAGTTCACAGAGTAACAGCCAATTTCAAGCAACAGCACCAAGAAACAGAGTAAAAAGTATAGGGACTTCATAGGACAGAGATGCATACAATTTTCATCGTGTGTTTTTGTGCATCTTGCATTTAGTATTTACAATAAAACCCACACAGTTCATAGTATCAAATTTAGCCAGAAAAACATTAAAAACAAAAAGAAATTGAGAGCTTCCTTGTTTTCTTATATGCTCATTAGCAAAAGCCTCCCCTCTTAACAGCTACATCCTTAAACTGGAAAGAAAGGAAACATCTGCAGGGCTGGTAGCATAACAGCAAAATGTCATGTGATCTTAATTGAGCTAAATTGAAGCTTTTCCTTCTCTGCTTGTTCTGTCATTACTTGTTAAGAATAGGAAATGCTTTGTCCTCACCTTACAGTCTAATCTGGAAATATCAGACACAGGAGACTAAGAAAACATGCTTCTACCCCTCAGCATTGAAGCACTGTTTTGAGGTTACTCCATGCATGATAAAAGAACCTTCTCAGCAGTCTGACAGAAGTGATAAAGAGTGGTTTGCACAGAGTCACCGCCTGTCAAGGGCTGCCTTACATTGCTTCTTTCAGCCTACAGGAACTTTTTGATAGACCCAAGAATATGAGCCACCCCATGACCCACTCTGCTTCTACAAATGGGGAGAGAACAGTAAGAAACACCGCCAACGTCCCCAGCTAAGTATACCACTGCAAAAATAGGAATGAGTTTCAAGAAAGTTTGTACTCTTCTGCTTTCTAGAATAACATGGACTTTATCAAGCACACAACATACCAGGTAACTTCCACTGCACTTTCAACAGACTATTATACCTATTTACCTATGTAAAATAGTTTTGCAGAAGCCATTACGAAAAACAAAACCACCACACAGTGTAAAACCTAACCTGCACAGACCTCATTTCAATAACCAGATGCACCACGGCTTCAAACTAATGTCAGCTCTGAAATTACCTACACATTTCCTTCAGTTCATACTGTTTCTCTCCACGGTAGCCAGAGGCTGTGTCTTGGTACAGAAAACTACCAACTCTGCAAGGGACATAGTTTAAGTTGGCCAAACCACCCAAGAGAGCACCCGCTTTTCCACAGCCTCTTTGTCCCTAGGGCAGACCTCTGTGCTTGGACTAGGCTACTCCATGATGCAGCTACAATGCTGAGTAAGGGCTTTACTTTGTGGGCTCAGCAGTGGGACAGAAATACACCTTACACCTGCTCTCTACCAAATGTAGGTATGAGGCTGATGATCTCTTACTGAAGCTACCAAACTTTTAAACATAAACAGAATATGCTCATTCCTGTTCTAAAAAACAAGAAAATGAAATCATTTAGAGACTAGCCACACTAGTCTCTTTATCTGCATAAATTCATCATCGTACCTGCTGAATAATTCAAGCTGTTAAGACTTAAAATCATTCAATTCTGCAATATTGCAGCTTTGCTTAAGATTTTATTTCATGTACAACAGAAATGTGTCTGACCTGCCAAAAGGAAGCCTTTGGAAGATCAGGGAATTGACCCTCAATGTCAAAATCCAAACTGTCACCCTAAAAACATGGTTATTGCAAGTGAGTTGTTATTCCAGAGTCTGACTCTGTTTGCGGAAGATTTACCTAGACACATGGGGACAGTTTTAAGAACAACTGATTTGAGAGAAGAACTATTCGTATCAAGCCTGAACTTCTTAGGAAGTTTAACACAGAGAACATGGCTCAAAACACCACCAAACTTGTAAGACAAATGTGTCAAGATTCTTTACGTCCCCACATACACAGCTTCCCTCCTCAAAAATAACCTCTAGATATACCTTGAGCTACTCAGTGTTAAAGCTTTCTAATACAGAGACTATTAATAAACTCCTGCAGACAAACTCACCACTTAAATATAATCCTAGTTCCGTGTTTCAAGATATTTAATTTGAACATGCTATATAATGTGCAAATCAACACACTAAGTTGTAAAAGCCTTAAACTCGGAAGGGAAAAGGCTTGGGTTTTGTACCAAAAAACCCTAGCATACACAGATGCAAAGCCACATATCCAAACACCCAAGTTAAATTATTTCAAAACACTACATTTGTAATCTATTGTGCATATACAACAAAGGAAGAAAAGCAGCTTTTTCAGTGAAGAACTTCATTTACAAAGATATAACGTACAAGAAGATGCTTTAAAAAGGACTGTGAAGTCATTAACCCCCCAAAAAATCTTAAATGTTTATGCCCAGAGATGAGATATCACTAAGAGGATAGAAGGGAGAAAGTTGTCCACAGGATTTTCAGTTTAGCTGTAAATCCAGCAGCTTTTGAACACTGACTTATGATGTGATCATATGTGACCTGCGTACTTCCTCACAGTTTGCACTGAATATGTCAGTAAGAATGATTGATATAGATTACTAAATCTACATTTGTATCTCTGTCTGGAGGTTGGGGTGGGGGGGAGAGAAGAAATCTATTTTAACACAAATCTATCTGCTTATTTAAGAACTACTTGTCTTTGCATGCCTATTACTATGGCTTGAATTGCTCACTGTTGCTGAGTTACTTCCCTGTTCTTCAGAACATTACAAAACGTTTCTCCAGCAATGTGAATTCCCACAATGAGTAAAGCTACCAGCTATTTCCTGCGATGATTTTACACCTTTTACTCAATAAAACTGAAAACATCACACCCTGCACTGCTATAAGGCAAGATTTTTATCATATTCCATCCCTCCCCAAGGCAGCAGATAAACAGAAATAACAGCACAGTAAGATAACATAAATATCACATTTCAAAACCGTTATCAGCTGCAAATATCTCAGAAGGAATGCAGCCACCTTTGTTATTTCATCCTCCAAGTGACACATTTGGAAGACTGAAAAGCTTTTTTAATGTTATCGGAGATTCTCTGAAGGCAGGAAAATAGCTGCAGTGCAGCAGCTGCTGCAGTACTGCTGCGTTCTGGGGCTTGAAGGCAATGTAAGAGCTGGGCTTGCACTGCAACATCTCATTCTCACATACTGCCTCACAGAAAATATAGCCTGCAATAATACATTTAAGTTAAAAAAATAGAAATAAGAGATCTCGGCTGCTATAACATCACAACATACTAACATACTTTCATGTATATCAGTATAGTCTTTGATGAGAAGGTTCCTCCAAGCCCAACAACTTCAATGGTCAGGCCCACCCTGTGCAATGAAATTTGACCAACTAAGTTTACAGAACTTTGCAGAATACCTGTCTCTGGCTGAGAAACCCAAGATTTAAGTATTTACATGGCTGAAAGAACATTATTGTTACATTTAGAGGTTAGGATGCAGCAATAAGATAAAAAAATAGAAGCCAGATGTTGTTCAGCAAAGAACCAATGAGAACAGCACGTGAGAAGATCTGCTCTCCTCAAACTAATGAAAGCCTGCTTAGAGCACAGTGATGACCTATGCTCTTTGCTAGTAAGAAGACAACCTACATTCAACTTGTGGTCTACTGTTCCCTAACACTTGAAAGCAAGGTATCTGTGATGCATGAGAAAAAAAACCCCAAAACTGTTATATCATCTACTTTGTATTCTCTACCAGTAATTCTTCCAGCCATCTGAAGAAGTGCTATTTATCGTTTTAGACATACTTGCTCTAATATATCCCACCATGGCCACAAGGTGAACAGACATACCATGCATCTCAAGAGTTTACCCACATGCTGAAGGCTGATAAAGGATGTCCTTGAAAGGACAGAGGGGGTAGCTCCTTCAGCACCTTACTGAAGATGAGCCTAGTTGTTATGTTACTGAGTAAAAATATTACTTAGCACTTCCATACATTTGTTGAAGAAAAACTCTTACTTAGATCACAGCTAGTATGCTGTTATGATTCTGAGACTACAACTCCATAAACACCAGACTATCAAAGGAAAAAAAAATATGCCTTAGCTTTAAGACATTTTCTCTCTCTCTTTAAAAAAAAAAAAAAGAAAGAAAGAAAAAGCACTAAAAATTCCTTGTTTACCAAGACCAGACTATATTAATAATAGGATTAATCATCTATGATACTGTTGAGGTAGTCTGGGTAAGTACAGACACAAATCTGCACATAAATCTATTTACAGTGGTCTCCCGCAGGATACAAACTTTCTACCTGCTACTCTCCTTCACTAATCCTACATTTGCAATCATGTTGAAGTTCTAAATTGCCCATAAGACTGCCACACTTGAATCTACCCCATGTCCCACAAGACAACAGTCACAGACAACACAAAAAAAGCAGCAAGACACTGCAGTACTCTTCAGTAACTCATTTTAAGAAAGATTAGAAGATAGGTAATGAAGCTGTCCCATGAACAAAGAGTGAAAGAGGAAAAATTGCAAGCAATTTGGTTTATTTTTGTACTCAGATTACAGCAGAAGGCTTCTGAGTGATTATTCATGGATCACCACATGATAGCCATCAATACCGTCCAAGGTTTGGACTAAAAACTGTAATTCATTGATATCAACAGAACTACACTGCTTTACATCATCTATTAATTTGATTTTAGAGGCTTCTGTTTTAGTACGAAACACTGCATATCCTTTGAAAACATTCTAATACACACAACAGCTTGCTGTATCAGAGCGCAAAGGGCAACTGTCTCCAGTCATAGTAACTTTCATGCTGCACTGTGAAAGTACTTTTTGTAAAATCTAAATTATCATGGTAGACAGAAGAAAATATTCCTGCCGATTTCATACTTGTTCGCTTCCTGTTTTAAAAAACAAACTTTGGGAAATGCATGCCCAAGGGTGGAGGGTGAGCAGTAAAAACAAAAGAAATCCTTAGAATGACTCTGTAACCTGATTTGAGAAATTACTAGTAACACATATAGACAATTAAGTAGGTTTGTATTTTCTTCTTGAATATATACTTCTGATGACTCTTTAGAAGAAAACTTGTTTTTCTTTAAGGCAAGCCTTCAACTCGGCTCTCGGATCACAAGCAGTAATTCATCCCCTTATGTTTTACTGGGGTCAGGATGGATGGAAATGGCCAAAAAAGCTGCATAACTTCTGCTAATTCAAGGATACCATGAGCCAAACCAGAGTTGTGCTTTGAGGTTACACTTGAGAAAGAGCTGTTAGTCTCAGACTTCACAGGTCAACCATCTGCTTTCTCATCAGCAGCCTGCTTGGACACTGCTAGGTGGAGAACGTTAAATGCCATGGCATTTCAGTGCAGTAGGAAGAGAATAGCTGCACTGTAATATCCCATAAATGAACTTTCAGCTTCATTTCAAAGAAAAATACCTGCAGCAACTCATTAAAATGTATAGTTTACAAGGACTTTACTTCAGTTAAAAAAAAAAAACCCAAACACCACCACAAACAAAAAAAACCCACCCACACCAAACAGAGCAATTGCATATTCTACTGAAATAATAAAATCTAGCAAGATCAAACAGTTCAGCAACATTTCTACTTCATGTTCCATTTGTAATTTGAAGTATATTGATCTCAGGCTTGGTTATTCTTTCCAGCTTTGTAACAAACAGTTTTTAGGTTATGTGAACCCTGTTCTGGGGTTTGGGATATTGGGGTTTTTTTGTTCGTTTGAGGGGTTTGGATTTTTTATTTGGGAGGGGAGGTGTTGGGTTTTTTGATTTTTGGGGGGTTTTGTTCGTTTGTTTTAAACCTTTCACTTCAATCTGCTCAAAAAACAATCCCCGCTTCCCTCCCCTCTAAGTTATATCAAACTCATTTTAAAACTTCATGGGACTGCCCACATCATGAGCCAAGCCTTTTCTTACTACTTCTTGATTTCTCTGAAGTATGGGAAGCAATTGTCATATTGAATTTGCCTATATAGGTGAACTCTTACATACGTATAAGCAAACTAGATCAAACTTAGTGAAACAGTTAAGCATCTGTGAAAATTAAGACTCTAAGAGAATGCCTCAAGTTTCCTCTGTTTTTTCAAATTCAACAGAAGAGAGTTCTTTAACCTACTGCATCATTAAAAAACAAAACACACAGCAATGTATTTTCCCGATTAAGAAGTTTCAGTACAGACATGACATACAGGGGTTGTTTGTATTTTAAATGGCATATTGTTTCAAAGGACTTCTATGTATGGTGGGAATATTTTTGAATCACCTGCCTCTAGTTACTGTACCAAAACTGCAACTTTATAAGAAGTGCTTACCTTCCCTTTACACCATAGAAGAATAAAATAAATTTTATTCAGTGACTGGCTGAACGTTATGTGAGAAATACACGTAATATCTAGAGTACCTTGAAAGTAGTATTACAACTGCATACACTATTTTAAATCCTTTAGTAAGTGGATTCTATTTTAAAACATTTCCTTTCAAAATCCAGGCAGGTTTGGTTTTTTTTCCCCCCTCTAGTTCTGCAGTAAGTCAGTCAATTAGACTTAAATCCGTCCATATTAAGAACTGAATAACATTATGTGGAAATTTATTTTATCCTGTACATTTAAAAAAATATGTAACAACCTCCCCTCACACTATTTATTTTAATCATATTCATGGTCAAGTATTTTGAAATAGCCAAGATGTTTGAGTTCTTTTAAAGCAGGAAAAAAAATCAGCTTTATATTTATTAACAATGCAGTTTATCCTGGCATATCTCCCCCTTCCTGTATATGACACTTATCTTTTTGTGTAATTCATGAAGTAAAACCCCTCAAAGCTTAAGACTCTAAGAAAACAATCTAAAGTATGCGAAGAGTTAAAAAACCCCAATTATATAGTCAAAGCGTGCTTTGTATGCTTAATAACTCTGGAAAACTCCTTAGTAAATGGCAACATCTCTAATACCACATCCTCAATAGGACTGGGGTGGGGAGAGGAAATCAACCAGAGCCTTTTTTTTCCCCCCTATACTAAATTACACAATCATACTAAAATATGTAAGGATAAGCAAACAAACCTGACCACTCCACGCACAATACAGGTTACATATGAAACTCCAGTTGTGATTGATCATGCAGTCCAAAATCCTGAACTGGGCCATGTCTTGCTCTAGCGCAGACTGCTGCTGTGCTCTGACTCAGCTTTTGTCCGGGTGATCCTCGAGGATATGAGAGCTATGCAGTAATGACATTCAGGAACAAGGACCTTCCTTCCTGTTCAGTCTCCCTTCCCACCCCAACCATGTGTCAACTCAACAAGATAAACTGACAGAACTGCATAACATTCTTCAAAATAATACTTCCGAAGCTGACAAATTATGCATTCCTGGAAAAAAATGGAAAATAAGAACAACCTAAGAAATCTCACTAAAGCAAACACAGAAAGGCACTCTCAAACTATGCTTGTTCTTTCCCCCCCACCCCTTCATTTCTGCTACTGCTGAAACCAGTCTGAATACCAATAATTTAGTGTAATAATTTATATCACATGAATCTTAAACTTGCTTAGGCACAGTTGTGATGATGACTTCTGTGTTTTCATGAGGTCCAAAAGTTTATGGCTCCTATTTTAAACACAGCACAATATGAGCAACTTTTCAAAGTCAAGAGAACATCACAGTTTTCATGAAAATTATACAGATTTCTCTACTTCGGGTTCTTAAATGGCAGGCTCCCCTTTAAACTTATCAGAGTACTGCTTGCATTGCACAGAAACGACGTCTACCTTTTGCAACGAAGCATGAAGACCACTCTATTGATAGGGAAATGGAGGATTAGTAGGATCCTGAGAAACTGCAGAAATACTGGAAAGGTTTCCTTCTTCCTTTACGTATTTCTTTTTTGCAATCTGAGAACAACCACCCTATTTCAGGATGCACCTCACCTTCTGTGTCTTGACTGTCTACCTTGTATTCCCCCTTCCCCTTCAAAGGTGAGATTCAGAAATATCAGAAATGTGTTTCCACAGAAACATACACATTTTATCTGATGATTACATGAACTATTAGACTATTGTAAGTTGTCTATACAACAATACTTACAATATTTGTAAGTACTTACAAATAATCTTACTTGTAATAATACTTACAATAATCTGCAGTTTAAATACCACAATTAACTAACGCTTCAGAAACAGACAGGCATGGTTTTATCTACCAGCTGTAGCTCAAAATAATTTAAAACTAGAACGCGTTATTTGTTGAAGGTGTTAGAGATGCCAAACATCTCTCCAGTGATGCAAGAAGGGACCCAAACATTCTGACCTGAAGCCAAGGAAGGAGCAGAGATGGCCCCACAGAAAATAGGGCCTCAAGGGTCCCCCCATTCCCAGACTCTGCTGCTCCTTCAACAAGAGAAAGATAAGGATAGCACAGGAGATGAGATGCATATGAGAAGGGCAGCGTTCTGTTTGCATCAGCACTTATGCTCTGCCTCAAGGAAGAACATCTGTGAGACGCAAAAGGCTTTTCTATCTTGAGAAAGTATGGAGGAATAGCTACAGGAACAGGTGGCCAATTCAGCCTTTGGTTCAGTAATGGCCAAATAACTGAAAAGTACTTAAAATGTGAAAGAAAATCTGTGCTATAAAAGCAGCCTGGAAATAAAACAAACTTGTATACGAGGGTCAAACAAATGGTGTGGCCAAATAGCAGCTTGTAACTTTGAAACAGTTATACAAATAAGGTCTCATTTGTTTTAACCAAACCAAACAAAAAAATCTTGTTCTAATTTCTCATCCTAAGAGCCCTGGGAATTAATGCCAGAGTCCAAGCCAACCTCTTCCCTTCTCACCGATGTGAGCAGTCTGCAAACTTCCAAGACACAGTTGTGTACAACAAATGTATTCTGGTTCATTTTAAGATGTACATGGCAGAGATTCTCTATTAGCCTTACAACACCTAATTACGAAAAAGGGAGAACAGTAGTATCAGCGCAACATGGCACAAAATGAATGTGGCTTCAGAAAAAGCACTTAAAGAAGGGGATTAAAGAGCTCGAGATATTAAAACAATAAAATCTCCTCATACAAGTTAAATGGTCTGCACTGAAGCGGCCTGTGCTGACAAGGGGCTAGAAGAAATGTCCTGCTTAGCAACTATTACTAGGTGGAACAGATACACTTCCTCACAACAGACTTCATAACTATCCAAGCTTGAGAAATGTTGGAGAGGGAGGATGTTTGGGAAGGTCTTAGGGAGCCGGGGGTTACTGCAGAGCTGCTGGAGCAGAATGAGGCAGTGAAGTCTCCAGGACAGAAATGCTGGAACGAGGAAGGACCGGCACCCTGCAGGACCAGCAGCAGGGATGCTGGCAGAACGTGTGGGGCAGCCTACACACGGCTGGAAAAGCAGCCTGCTGCATGTTAGTTGCACTGTGGAAAAATGCTGTCATCAACTAAATAAGGTGGAGGGAAGAAGGGAAAGGAGATCTGGAAAATTAATAGAAGACTGCTGTTTTGTACTTAAAAAAACAATCAACCAGGTTCTTCTTAAACAGTATTTTAGTACAATTCTGCAATGATTGGTTTCATTATCAATTATCTATGTTAAGATCCATAAAGTATTACTCGGTATTTATTCCCTATGAAGTACTCAAACTCCTAATAAAGTATTCAACATAGTATATTAAAAGTCTCCTACTGCACAGTATGATATTAAAAAAAAATTGAGTCAGTTAAGCCTCAGAATCAAATTTGTGCAACTCTTCCCATAAAATCAGCAGCCATTACTAACCTGTTACTTTCTGGCATTCATTTTCAAACTTGTTTTAAGGAAATTCTAAAACAAAATTTATTTTTTTCCCCTGCAATCTGGCCAGTGCTTACGTACCCCTGCAATTCATGCAAAAGTGTCTAAATACTGCAGATAAAAACATAAATAATATAGAGCAGTAGGACAACATTTTCAGAAACAATCAGTATTGGCCTGACACCTGCCACCAAAAATCAGTATCAAAATGCTTGTAAATTCCAATAGGCATAGAATGAGGTGAGGACCCAAGGTTTTGCAAGCTTGAGTCTTGCACCTTCAACAGTAAGTTGCAGTTATTGCTTAAAACTGACTCTTTCTCAAAATTTTCCTCCAAGTCAGTCTGTGTACTTATAAATTTGATCTGCCATTACTGAAAACTGTTCTTGATAATCTTCAACTAGTCTGACAACTGCGCTTTCATTTACAAGAGACAATCTCCTTCCCAGTACAAGGCTAAATCAAATTCCACTAGCTTAGCACTCCTCTGTTCTAACCTTACTTTCTTTACTGTTAACATGTTTTTTGAGAGACCTTATTTATTTCTCCTAAGCATGGTTAACTATGCTTAGGAGATTCTGCTTAGAGGATTCTTGTGCAAGTGCACAAGAATTGATGGAACCTCCTTAAAGTAGGCATACAATAAACAGAGGGCTTCCCTTTTTGCCTTCAACACTCAATTTACTAATGCCTCCTTTAAAAAAAAAGTTTAATGCAAAACCAAAACCAAAATAATTTGCATTGTAAATATTTTAAACTTTTTAAAAGTTTATAAAGTTTTGCCCAAAATTTAAAAGTAAGGCTTGCACACTGAATTTCCAATTTGGAGTATAAAAAAAGCCAACAGAGCATTTAAAGATGCGGTCATTGCATAACTAGAGAATGAGAGAGGACACACATCAACATTAGCAGGCTCCAAAGGTCTCAGAGTCCAATCGCCCAAAGAGTTCTTTGTCATACACTGAGCTTTGACTGGGGGGGGGGGGGGGGGAACAGGACACGACGATGATGATGACGACATTCAGGTTTTGAAGTTCTACTGCTGGTCAGTTTTCCTCCCCCTAAAATAATGAAGAGACCACTTAAAATTCCAAGAATACTATAAAGTTGAAGCTCAATTATGCAATTTATTAACTAAAAAAGTAAGAGTCTGTCCAAAGCATCATGTCCTCTCAAAGACTGCCTGTCAAAGTCTAATGTTTTCTCCTGGTATTAAAAACTGCAGGTTTAGGATCTCAATGTTTTGAGGTAACTAAGCTAAAAACAGGTCAGAAACATAACTTCCTCAACTCATTATTTCTCAGAATCTGTCAGTCTTGTATGCAAACTCCAGAAGGTTAAAAAGGAACAGTAGAGAAGAGGCAAGATTTTCCTAAAAAATATGCCCCTCAAGTATCTAGACTTCTATCTAAAAACTGCAGTGAGCTTTCTGAAACAGAAAACACAGCTCATGCTCACAGAAAGGAAGGGCTTCCATTTCCTAATGACTCCAGATACTTTTTGTACATGAGCAAATATGCAAGCCGTACACAGGGATCAACCACATCGTCAGCACACACTGAAGTGTGTCCCAAAAAGATGCCTTTCAGAACTTAAGAGCACGAAGTTCTTTGAAAGGGTAAATCCTTTACTGAAGAAAACTTTTTTTTTCCATTAAGCTAATTCTAGTCAAGCTATCATTAGAGAACATGCCTGTGTAAGAAGGCATCGTGAATCTTTTTATACGCTAACGCATAAAAATTACTCTGAAAGGTTATCTTTTAAGTCAGGCATGGAGAATGTACTTCAGTAAACAATGACTGGACTGAGAACACAAGTGAACTGAGAAAGTCCCATTACAACCAAACCTAGCTATTACTTCATCTATCCAGTTAAGAAATCAGCATGGTTGGAGCCAGTGACAGGAATTTCAGTGGCACTACTGTCCAATATAAGAACAAAGGCTTTGCTGCACTCTACACTGAGCAACTAGTATTTTCTTCCTTGTACTGACATTTTGATGACTTCAAAAATAAAACAAAGCATGCACACGCACAAGCAACAAATAGTATCTTCATTGGTTTCTCCCTTCTTCCACATCAGATAAGATGTTTTTCAAATCTGGAAAGCAATTATTTTCCACCAGAAGTTACAAGCTCCTACGAAGGACAAGATTTTGTTCACCCTTGTTGTCCCAAATGTAGAAGACGTAGAAGCCTTTTACAGTACCTCTCAATCCCCTTTCCTATCATTAACCACAGTTGCACACAGTGATTACTTAAAAAGAATTTCAAAAGCAACTGAAATACATTTCAGAGGTTACCAACAAGGTGTAGACTGATAATGATGATGGTGAAGCTCCAGAGGAAGTCTGGCTTGTTTTAGTAAATGAAATCAAGAAGCGCACAAGAACAAAAAGGAAAAGTATGTCTGAAAAAACAGAGTATTTCCATTACTCAGCTCACAAGACTGACAATGAGAAAAGTTCCTACAAACCAAGTCGAGAGCAGGAAGAGGCTGAAATATGATTTCCATTCTGAATTCTTTCCTATCATTGGAATTGTTACAAAAAGCTATGAACATTAAAAAAGGAAAAAAACAGTAAATACAAAAAACATCTCTCTCCATATTAAAAAAAAAAAAATCTGGAGTGTTTCCTTCCCCCTATATCAACTTCTTTTTAAAGATGCAATACAGTTAATAGAACTAGAAACATAACAGATATCCTTAGGGGAAAAAATGCAACTCTAGAACAGCTGGCACAGTACCATTTCAGGCCGTTTAACACGTTCGTCCCGGTCTGCTACAACTCTCCTAGTATTCCAAGTACCGAAAAACCAAGGAAGTACACAAGACTTACCACTCTTCCATCAGAAACTAAGGGCAAAAGAAAATAACTGAGATTAGCGTAACTGCCATTTTTCTTCTGCATGAATGCAACTTATATTTTAATCAACATATAAGCTCATTAGATGAATCAAACAATGTATTTTTGTGATTAGTTTTGTGAACACACACATACCCTCCAAACAAATTCACAATATCTAAATCATATAAAGAGTGTTGTTCTAGTAACATTTTAAAGAGTCACGCAGAGTGAGGTATTAATCAGTTTGGCTTCCTAACTCTTCACAAATCCTCTTGCATCCACTCTCAGATGACTTTGCCATCATCCTGTTTGCTTCCAAGAAGGATGCAGCATAGCAATATTGATCTGTCAAGAGTTAGTCTGAGTCATGACAGAGAGAAAACTCCTTTTCTCTTGAGCTACCAATTCACCAGTTAAGCTGAAGTACTGCCTGCTTCCTTAGATTTTAGCCTCAGCCATTTTCAGTGGACTAGTTTGGTGTTTCCTTACTCTAACCAATTTCTGTTTAGGATGTGACACAAGATGCATTTTCTCTTCCCTTTTATCTGACCTATTCAGTTACAGATTTCTTCCTTTGTTTCAGAGAATGATCAAGTATCTAAATAAGAATTGACTTTTTACTAACTTCAGCTACAGGAAAGTATCATTTTGATGTTATTCCACAAAAATTAATATACTGGAGAAGAAACAGCATATGAGTCCCCAAACTGAACTCGAGTAAGGCAGCTGACAATCTTTAGAAACTGGAAGCAAGCTTCTACCACCGTTCTATTTAAGAAACGCACAGCCAAATTTAGTGGGGACTGAATAAGAAATACAAGCAATATGTACTCTTATGCAAAGTATACTTCTGTGATACCATTAAGCACTTCTGTAACATTTATGGTGTTAATGAGATCAAACTCATGAAAATATGCAAGTTTTCTCAAGCTATCATCGCTATTACCTACAGCTCAACATCTCACAAGAGTAGATCACTTGCTTTCCACCTGCAAGTTCCTGGATGACAAAAGAAAGACAGTATGCTCCTGTGGAAATTCCTGTTTGTCTAACCCAGTGTCCATGCAACTGTATCAGTTCTGTTTCAGTGTTCACTTATTCTCACTATCCTTAGTTTTCTATGTCAACAGAGGATGAAAAAGCAAAACCAAGAAAAACTAAAAACAAGTGTACTTGTTCACTGCATTTTAAATCATATTAGTACTATTCACCTGGTTATTTTACATCATCTCCACTCAAAGAAGAAACACAACATAACTTAATTTGAACTTTCTTTCTATGGCAATTTTTTCACGTCCAACCAAAACATGAAAAAAAATACTGCAATGCTTATTGCTACCGTAACATATCACCACCTATAAGCTACATTACTAATTGTGTCTAAATTACAAGTGCATCTCTAGAAGACATACTGCACACAGCAGTAATGATGCAGCCATGATCAAGTTAGAGAGCAGGGAAACGTTCCCATTCCACCCCCCGCCCAGGAATGATAGTAAAAGCATCTAAATTAAATATCAAATTTAATGCCTTTGGTACCAACAGCACACATTTTCTTTCAAAGAATGTTTTCCATTTACAGTACTAGCGATCCTATCTGAACACACATGGGTCCACAACTGGCTTGAGCCACACCACAGAGGTAATTCTAATAGGTACTTCTTGTTGTCTTCATATTCCTCACTACGCTGCAGTGCTGTGTGATCAGCTCTGCTGTTTTCTGATCCGAGCCCAAAGCCAGAACTGAGTTACTTGCCTGCCCAAGATTGGGCTTCAGAATCCTAAAACTTCCATTTTGAGATATGAATATACATTAATGTATATAGAAACACGTAAGAAAATATAGTGCTAGCTCTGGTGATTATAGAGAAAATCCCTTCCATGTACTAGGACATTTATTTACACAGCAAGTCTATTATAATACAGTTAAGTTTTCTCAATAATCTAGCAATCTCTAAATACAAGATTTGAATAAAGCTAATCACCAAGTGTGACCACACTGAAGCACCTTTATTTACAGCCCAATATCCTCTTATTGAGACCAGGGGGTGCTCAGAAGGCTGAACTGTTTGCGTACCAAGAACTGCCTGAGCTTCTTGCAAGACGATCCCAGAAAGCAACACCTATGTCATGCTGCATAGGAAGACACTCTGCCTGCCTAATCAGAACAAAGGTGTATTCCTGCTTTCTCTGAACTAAGACTGCAAGAGAACCAAAATTAAAAATTATTACTGTTGATAAATACAGGAACTATTCAATACTAAGACATTTTCAACAAAATATTCATATTTGAGTTAGTATAGTGGGTTCTCAAGACTTCACTAGATGGTCTACTTCAAAATACAACTTTGACATTCCATAGGGGATAATAGCAGACTGTCCTTCAATACCAAGTACAGATTTTGAAGTTAAGAAAGCCTCACTTAACAGGCCATTAGACTAGCTGAGCTCCTCCTGAAGCCAGCTAAAGTGAGGAAATAAAATCTTCATTAAAATAAAATTACCAGAGCATGTGCAAAGCAACTCAAGTTTCTCAGCTAGCAAAATAATCACCTCCTTTGCTTCCCCTGCCTTCCTCTTCCTTCAGCTGGAAGGCAGTCAGTCCACTGGCGGAGCAAGAAAGGCACCATACAGAGCTGACAGTCAGAAAGGTAAGCTCCAACAGAAAGCTAAAGTCTAATCTTAACTACAATTAAGAATTTCCTAACATTTCTTTCACTTAACTAGCATCACTGACTGAACTGAAAAAAACGAAACCCTGAAAATCAGTTTCGGTATGCTGCAAGATGTACTACGTAGCATTACTAATCTTATTTTTTCATAGACCATCTTTATTTTGTTATTCTAGACATACAGGGTTTTTCCATGAGTGTACTGGAATAACAAAAACATGTTTATGTGAAACGATAACTTACCCTTGCAGATGGTCAATCTCTACAATTTTAAGCTTTGCCATCTGCACTACCAGAGCACTATTTTTAATGATGTTATCTTAGTTTACAAGGTATTTTTGCACTATTTATCTACAGTCTTACCTTTCCGAGTATCTTTATAGTATCCTACCATTTTAACTTCCTTTGTTGCTCCAAATGTAGCCGTGTAGAAAAAAAAAATCATGAAAAAGGCAGAAGAAGAGACTAGAATCTTAGTGCTATCATGATTAAGCATACACCATTTTCACGTCAAGAAAGAAAAGACATTGCATATCCATTCTGCTTCCATTCCAACAAAGAACACCACCTGGGTTAGAAAGACTCAAACACAAGTACACAACTTCACTCTGAGCACTAGTTCTTCAAGGTGTTAGATTTCAGAATGAAAACTTAAGTTTGTTTTAGAATAGCTCTCTTGAAATTCAGGTAATGACCAGAGTCATGATACACATGTCCTAAAAACCCTAGAAAAAAAGCTGTAAGTGAACATTACATGCAGTCAGTGGGTACATTCCTTAATACCTCACTGGAGGTTTCCCATAGTGGCAAGAGCTCCAAGCTCTTACAGCAAACTCCTTGACGGCAGCTACGCTCCAGCCGGCAAGGCCCAGGCATGCTGAACACCCTCCTTGGCCACTTCACCTCCACATCAAAAGAGATCTCAAAGTACTCTTCACAGGAGTCTTTCCAAATGCCTTTCTCCTGTTCCCACCTGTGGGCTCATAAATTTAAGGCTTGAGTAGAACTCGCACATTTTTAGTGTTATGCAAATGCTACAAAGGTGCCACTTGGAAGCATTATTAGCACTGAATTACTCACTGCAGTTTGAAGCCTAACTCTTGTTAAATATTAAAGCAGCACCCCTACTTTCAAGCAAATTTTAAAAACATGACATTTAAAAATTAGCACACTCTATAGATAGGGAATATATAAAAGAGGGTCCTTAAGAGAACACCATTGACTGGAAACCTGCAGCTTGCCCAGGAGGAAACAAGAGTCATTCATTAGCACATTTTTTCCTGTAGATACATGGACAGGGGACGTAGATTCTAAGATACTAGATTACTAATGAGCAACATTCTTCGCATCTGCACTTCTACTTTTCTTTTGTAGGGGAATAAAATGTAAATATAGTAGCTAACATATGCTACCAAATAAAGCTACGGGTTAGATTTTCAAACCTGTCAGAAAATTTGTTGTATTGATTACAGTCAACATAATGCAGTAGAGGGAACTCCTATCACACTCCAGCTACAGAACCCAGCAGAGAAACAAGTATCACCACTTGTCACTCCTAAGTGAAGAGTTAAATAAAAACAGCTTGTTAACTAATACAGCTTGGTGACTTATGTCTAGCTTTCTCTTCTGACTGCCCCCAAATAGTAAGTTGCACAGTGCCAGGGGCTAGTCTAACAAATTTTGATGGAATTTATCATCATAAACCCTTCAGATGAAGCTGAGGTACCTCAAACAAACAAACCAAACACCCCTGCCCCCGTATGTCAAGTTTACAAATAAAATTTTAGTTTATAGACCCTATAACCTTGCTTCTGTATGCTGTGTTTTCAGAGATTCAAACTCTAGTCTTTACTTTTAAAAAAAGAACTCAAAGATTAAGCTCTATAAACTCTGCCTATCTAGTAATCTCTCCAGGCACTTTAGGCAATTGGAAGAAATTCAAAAATGCAAATTTTCCTTCAGTTTCTCCATCATTTTTTCCATGTAGACCAAGCCTGGTTTTGCACGAACAGTGTTATCAGATCAGTTATCTGACATATTCTGAAACTAACTTTAATCACTTCCAGTATTTTTTGTTGTATAAAATATGTGCACTTGATCAAAGCTCTTCCCCATCATTATGCAAGTTTCCACCCTTTCACTAAAGCCTTCATTCATCCAAAGGTGGACTGACTTGGAAGAAAATACATTTTAGAAGTTGTTAACTTTTTCCAGCGAGCTTTGGAATTCTAAGAAGGCTTAAGGTTTATTTTAGAAACAAATTAAGCGTATCAAGTTGCTACATTAGTAGTAGATCTGACTTTGGTCTCATACGTCTTGTATCTCCCCCTCATCTTCTTTCTTCCCGTTAGATCCCCTATAAAGGAAAGAATGAGGTTTTTTGCTAGACAGCAGTCGTGCATGTGCTGACCAGAGCTCCCCCATCTCACCCCCAGTGTGAAGCATTAACCTGGGCTTCTCTTCCATCTAGCTACTGAGTTGCTCCAAACTTTCAGGCACTTTGTTATCTCCAAGACCTTTTTCCTGCCTTGAGCGTTGGCCAATGAGCTTAACAGCAACTGTAGAGGAACTAACAGATGGGCAGACTGATGGCATACACAAAAGAAATCAGATTCAAGAATTTTTACTTCTTTGCTCCGTTACATCACCTGCTTCCTACCATATCTTTTGCCTGAAGAACACAGGCCCTGCATTTTCAACCATACTGCCTTCCGCTCCTTAAGCATTTGGTTATTATTGCGCAAGCTACATTCCATAGCTTTTTTTTTTTTTTTTTTTTTTTCAATAAACCAATTCTCTACTCCATTCATACTTTTTTCATAATCCTATAGTACTATCATTCCTAAATTGTCCTACAGGAATACAGAGATCATGATGATCTTATCAGAAGTAAAAAAGAAACTTGCAGAACCATAGGCTAGTGCTTTTAATACATTTCAATCCTATAATGTTCATGTGAATTCTTTAGGGAAAAAAACATAGAAAATGAAAATAATTAAGTCAGAAAAGGCCTACAGCCATATTCTCATCAAAAAAATTGTATGAGTACAGGTGGAACAGTAAACAATTTCATTCTGACCAACATTCATTTTCCAATAGGTTAAATTCTACTTTCCCCATTTTCTGTATGTCTATAAGGAAGAACAAGAAGAACTGAAGAAAGTAAGAAGCATGCTTTTCTAGAGGGCAGAAGCTCAAATTCACAAAACATAAGGCACAGCAAAGGTGGTGTTGCACTTCACTTTCTGGGGCATAGCTCCTGAAGTGGCATTTACAACGTGAGGAGCTCAGGTTCCTATCTCAGCAATAGACAGATCTAAGCATCTAGTAAGGAAATTCAAAACAGAGAAGTACGGACCAGGCAGATGCTAAAAGCAGCAATATATTATGCTGAAGAAAGGAGTACATCCAAAAATCCCACTTATTTCTAGAGTTCAGACAACTGAACATATTATTAGACAGAATGTGAAGAGCACTATGTAAAATTAACCATTACTGTAATGTGCGTATAAATGATCAAAGGCACAGAAGCCAAGTGTCTGAATTTGTCCGTATGTCACAGGCAATTACTTGTGGCATGAAAGAGACTTGACATGATACTTAATTCTTTCATACACTGGCATTTAAAACCTTTTTATTTCTTAACCACAGGATAAAAGAAACTTTTATGACAAAAACAAACTGTATGCAAAATACCACTGTAGCACTGGTAAAGACCTGTTTTTCCTGAACTAGAAGCACTGCCCCATTACATTTGCAGAGGAAGTCAATGGCTTCACCCTCTGGCCTCAAAATTTCAATTACACTGTGAACCCAGGGTAATTTTTAGTGGTTACCACTAAAGGGAAATACACTGATTGAAAAAAACCACAGACTCAACACACTTCGCTCCACAGGAATGGTATCTAAGTAGATCTTAGTAATAATGTGTCGCTTAGAATTATACTTTTAAGCCTCACTTTGCTGGTGGCACAATTCATCCGTCCAAAACTCTTAAAAAAAAGTCAGCACATCCTCTGAAAGGTAAGGCAAATAGAACACTGTACCTTCCCTCAGTGTAGGGAAGCGTCAAAGTAGTCAGCATCTTAAAAAACAGAAGTTTGCTCGTATTAGCATGTTAGCTAAAACACACAGAATTCATCAGCATAAAAAAAAATATTTAATGGTAAGTAAGTTTCACTCTCCAAATCATCTTTCAAGTCTACATGAAAAGCCTACATGACATCTCTAGAAGTGATGGGCTTGGCCAACCTAACAGCTTGCTGCTTGACCCTTCAGTGAACTGCTCCAGCCCTGCAAAAGATGGGGCTCGCTGGGAAGGAACATCTGAGCACGCTCTGGCAGAGAAATCATGCTGCAGTGCATTTTAAAAAAAAAAAAAAAGTGTAGCAGCAACAAGGTAGGAAGCCCACAAGTCACTAAAAGCCATAGACTGCTAAGAACACCACCAGAAACACAGCCAGGCCTCAGAGGAGATGGAAGAAAAACTTCTAGGGACTAGAGGAAACTGGTTTCTGAGCAGTAGCAATCTTTGGTCAATTCATAAAAATGAATAAATGAAAAGCCTCATCTGAAACTAATTCTAGAAGCAAGGACTTATTCTGTTCTAGTCATTTGGGACTGGAGATATATTCCCTTAACTTCTAACTCAATCTAATAATTTTGTTTTCCTATCAACTTTCTATATAGGAGAAAGTTGTGCAAAATCTCACTTTTTTTAGCTTAAAAATATTTGGGGTGCTCACTATTATGAGAGGGTATAAGCAGAGCCATACCAAAACTCTGGCCAACAGGGTTCCATGCCACCAAGTTGACGTATTCACAAGCCCATCTCCAACCCTGCACACAAATATGCATGTAGCTTTAATGTTATTTTGAAACCAGTAATAGCATTCATTGAAGTAATCTCACTAATAAATGAAGGACAAGCATAGTATCCATGGTATGATGGCCTAAATCATAACTCTACCATTACCATCAAGATTTATCACTCAGAAGCATGCTGATCTCAGATCCATCTTTCTTACTCCTTAGTCCTGAGATCTTGACAGAAGTGAATGATTTACACTAAAAAGTTAAATCACAATGAGAGAAACACAAAGGGCTTCCAAGAACTTATTTTAAAAAACAATTTCTGGAATTCCCCAACATAAGCATAAGCTAAGAAAGAAACCTCTAGAAAGCAAACTTGTACCTTTGTTTTACTTGAGTTCTGGTCCTGCAAAAAGGTAGTTAATACAGGAGCCACATAGACAAGATAGCTCCTGAGAAAGTCAACTTGATTCTAATTTTCTTCTAATTTTCCTTACCAAAACTTCATCCTCTAAAGTTAGGTGATAAAGAGGAACTATAAATTTGACCTAATCATCACCCTAGTCAAAACTCATGCTGGATGATGAAAAGCCATCTCCTCTTCAGTCATCAGACTGAAGTTCAAGACAGACTTAAGATCAAGATGAGTCATCTGTTATTTTCTTACCCCTGAAACACCTTCAACTCTAAAATAGACGACACCCCCACTAGTCCAAAATAGCACAATTCTGCTGAGCTTTAGATTATACTGAAAACTTTATCTTCATGACATGCTATACAGGTGGGCCACGGGGAGGGGGGAATCAAACTGTAAGAGCAACAGAGAATTCAGTATTTTGCAGTGAATCTAATTCCATTTTCCCAGGTTTTTTTAAAAGAACTCTACAGGATCAGATAGGTGTCCTTTCCTGGCATAAATATATTAAGAAGTGCCTCTCGTTTTTATTAGAAAGCACATGCCAATATGGGTTTTACGATGTAACAAAACAGAAGGTTATTTAGAGAAAGAACACACAGCTCTAATCACTGCCACTGGAGACTACTGATAAAAGGCTGTTGAGGTCTTTGCCCAGTCAAGTCCTGAAAGTATCCCAAGAGGAAAGTTCCAAGAGGA
Organism: Aptenodytes patagonicus; assembly: GCF_965638725.1. Taxonomy (NCBI): domain Eukaryota; kingdom Metazoa; phylum Chordata; class Aves; order Sphenisciformes; family Spheniscidae; genus Aptenodytes; species Aptenodytes patagonicus. The sequence goes on from NC_134950.1 coordinate 152,679,333, forward strand.
AGGTTCCAGGACCTCCCACAACCCGTTCCAGTGCTTAACCACCCTCAATGAGAATTTTTTCTCCTTATATTCAGCTGGAGTTTTCCTTACTGCAACTGTTCCCTCTTGTCCTTTCACTTTCAAGTGGCTGAAGACCCCAGCCAGCTGCCTCCTCAGCCTTCCCTGCTCCAGGCTGAGCAAAGCTGGTGCCACTGGCCTCCTCTTCAGCCAGGTGCTCCAGCCCCTGAACATCTTCCCTCTCTCCAGTTTGTCCTGTCTTGTAGGGAGGGTCAAAAACTGGACACGGTCTTCTGAGAGGAATCTCAATAGCACCAAACAGATAGGGAATGACACCAACACGTTTTGAAGATGACAGAGTGCAAATGATGTGAACAGTAAGTATGACTGACTATATTACTATGCTACACAGGTACAGCAACAACAATTACACCACCAGCGTTACTCACAGTAGTAATAAGTACTAATTTTTTTCTTCATTGATTGGTTTGAGCCATACCCTCCAGAGCTGCAAAACCAGCACATAATTCTATGGCCTTTCTCAGGTCTTTTACCCATTAAAAAGGGGTTTTGCCACACACTAAATAATGGAAGGAAACCCCAACAACAGAGGAAGTAATTGTTCAGTAGGAAGAAGACAGGACAAGTTGGGAGAGAGAGGGTGTTACATGGTCCTTATTTTTAGGCTGCACTGCACAACTGACGGATAACGTACAAAACATTTAATAGAACATGAATAATCAAATCTGTAATATTTGTCTCAGGTTAAAAACTCTCCCTCTGTACTGAATACAAAAGACAAAATATGTCTTAAATAACAGACTCCCTTTCTGCAAAACCTGGGTAGAGGTAAGGGTCAAATTTATTTTTTTTTTAACTGAAAAGTTCAGGGCTACAATGCAAAACAAACAAAAGGTAAAAAAATCCCACCCTTAAAGGTTCCTAAGCAAATATGAAATAAATACATTAGCACTTAAAATCTCAAATAAACTTCTAATAATTAAAGACTGAATCAAACAACCTAAGCCAGAAATCCAGGTGCACAAACCCAGGAAACGGCACATAAAACCACCTAAGCCAGTATATTTCAACAAACTAAAAAGCTGTTCACTCACCAACAATTTTCTCTATGTGAAGGAACACACCACGCAAAATGCTATCAAAGAGTTCTAGACAGTCTATGAGAGCTATATTCAAAGCCTGAAATTAACGTGTCAGTGAAACCTAATGAAATTACAGTTTCAAGAAAAACATACCATTTTAACCACCAAGTCCTAAATCAATCATGATGTATCAGATATCAGACTTCTGTCAGTGCTCAGGGGAGTATTAATATTACAGCCAAAAAATCTTACAAAACAAGTTATTGAAAACTCCAACATTCAATAAGAAATTAAAGAAAAACAAGCATAGCTGAATGCGTGGAATACAGGAGAGGAAAAAAAAAATCACATTAGCAGAAACCAAGAAACAAGCAGGAGGTTTACTAGTGGAAGACTACAGTTTGACTATATAACAAACAGCAAGTCACGTGAATTAAATTCAGAATTGCTTACATTTCAGCAGAAAGTCTGCCTTGTATCACCACAACCTTCTTTCAGTCAACAGCAGGTCTTGATCCTCAACAAAAAATTCACTTAGTGTCATATTCAGATCACAGTATATCTTAGGAATGTCTTTTACCAGTCTTGTCCCAAGTGTGAGTACGCACATGGTGACCTATCAATCACGAGACTCCACTACGCACATGCCAGGCTCTTCATTACATAAGTGACAGTAATAGGACTGTGCAAAAATACCTGGTACTAGAGAAGTGACTCTCTTCTGGAGGATTTTGTTTTCATTTTTTACTACATCTGTAAAAGGACAATGTATTTTCTGACCTTGTCTTTCAAGTGAGAAATGATTTTAAAAAAATCACCATACTGCAACTTCAGATCAAATGGCAGAAGTTCCAAGATCTAAAAACACACAGGGTGTTTGCACAAAATATCATATGTCAAACAATGATACGAGACACTGCACACCACTAACACGCAGCAGGAGATGAAAAAGGCAAAATTTACCAAGTTATTTTCAACCAGATTTTGAATATGCAACAGACATAAAACAATAACTAAAAGTTACTTAACAGTAGGAATGCAAGCTGTTGTTTCAGTTTTATTTAACAGTCCTTTACCAAACCTCTTCACTGGTTTTCTTATCAATTTTATATCCTGGCATTTAAATTTTGTTGTATGATGAAACAGATTAATCCTCTAATGAAACTTCCTCTTCTCTGCATTTAATTCCCCTGTATAAGTTCCTGGCCAACAGCCTGTGAGGGTAGTTCCTATTTTACTTTGTACAAAAACAATTCAGAAAGTATTCACCAAAAAATGTAATAAAAATATTATTTTCAATAATTTTATTAACATCACAGCAGGACACAGGCAATCCAGTAGGGTTCTCGAACGTGCTGACAGTTACTTCCTGACACAGGTGACTGAGGATCCAAAAAGGAAGAGGCAATCTGCTGGACCTCATACTTACAGACAAGGAAGAACTGTTGGGGGTGCAAAGGTCAGGGACAACCTTGGCTACAGTGACCATGAACAGTGGAATTCAGGGTCCTGAGAGAAGGGAACAAAGCCACATAGCAGTATCACAGCCCTGGACTTCAGAAGAACAGGACCGTTCAGGGATCAGCTTGGAAGAATCCCACAGGAGACTGTCCTGGAGAGAACAGGGGTCCCAGGAGAGCTGGTTGATTTTCAAGGATCTCCTCCTCCAAGCTCAAGAATGGTCCATACCAGTGTGCAGAAAATCAAGCAAAGGTGGCAGGAGGCCTGCATGGATGAACAAGAGGCTTCTGACTGAACTCAAATGTAAAAAGGAAGCATACAAGGATTGCAAGCAAGACCCAGGTGATCCAGGAGGAATATAGAGACACTGTCTGAGCATGCAGCAATGGGGTTAGGAAAGCCAAAGCCCACCTGTATTTCAATCTGGGAAGGGACATGAAGGGCAACAAGAAAGGCTTCCAAACACACAAAGGACAAGAAGGTGGATTTATGAACAGGAAAACATGCTTAACCAACCCGATAGCCATTTGTAAGGAGCTGACTGGGTTGGTGGATGAGAGAAGAACAGATGATGTTGTTTATCTTGACTTCAGGAAGGCTTTTGACACTGTCTCCCGTAACATCCTTATGGACAAGCTGATGAGGTACAGGCTAGATAAATGGATAGTGAACTTGACTGGAAACCAGTTGAATTTCCAGGCTGAAAGAGTTATGACCAAGAGCTAGAGGTCCAGCTGGAGGCCAGTCACTGGTGGTGTGCCCCAGAGGTCAATACTGGGGCTAAGACTAACCTCTTCACTGACGTCCTGGACAATCAGGCAGAGTAAACCCTCAGGAAGTTTACAGATAATACAAAACTGGGAGGAATGGTTGTCACACCAGATGGGCATGCTATGATTCAGGCAGATGTTGACAGGCTGGAGAAACGGACAAACTGGAACCTCATTAAATTCAAAGGGAAATGTCAAGTCCTGCACCTGAGGAGGAATAACCCCAAGCACCAGAACAGGCTTTGGGCCAACTGTCTGGAAAGCAGCTTTGCATAAAAGGCCCTATGGTTCCTATACAGACAACAGGTTGAACATGATCCACCAACGTGCCCTTGCAGCAAGGAAAGCCAACAGCCTGCTGGACTCCATTAAGCAGAGTACAGCCAGCAGGTTGAGGGAGGCAACCCTTCCCTTCTACCCAGCACTGGTGAGATCACATCTGGAGTGATGTGTCCAGTTCTTGGGTCCCCAGTATAGGACAGACAGGGACATGCTGAAGCAAGTCCAGTGAGAGGCCACAAATAGGATTAAAGGACTGGAGCGTGTGTCACACAAGGAAAGGCCGAGAGAGCTGGGACTGTTTTAGCCTGGAGAGGCTTGGGGGGGGGGGGCAAGGCAGAAACTTATCCATGTGTATAAATACCTGATGGGGGAAGCAGGGAGAGAGGTGAGGAATAAGGTGCCAGACTCTCTCAGTGGTGCCAAAAATGAAGTGACAAGAGGCAATGGACAGAAACTGAAATAGAGGAAATCTCATTTAAACAGTAAAAAAACCCTTTTACTATAAGCGTGATCAAACACTGGAACAGGTTGTGCAGAGAAGCTGTGGAGTCTCCATCCTTGGGAGTCAAAACCAGCCTGGACACAGCCCTAGACAGCCTGCTCCAGCTGACCTTGCTTTGAGCAGGAGGGTTGAACTAACTGATCTCCAGAAGCGCCTTCCAACCTCAATGATTCACTGATTCTTTGAAAACTGTTTTTAACTCCATGCCTTATTTTCAATGCTGAGAATGCATTATGCAGTAGCTACACAAATGGTAGCTGCAGACAAATCAGGTTCAGACTGTTTTTTGGCACAGTATTACACTCTAGCTCAAATCCCAAACATTCCCTAACTGTTCATGTCTAATATAGTCTGGCAGTACTCTCTGCTAACATGCACATAAGCCTTTAAAGGTAAGTGTAAAGGTGTATCCACTTCTTCTCTGCCATCCTCATCTAATTTTACTGAAACTTGTTATTCATGCAACTGTCATCCATTTCTCAAACTTCTGGCTTCAGTAATCCCAGGATCTATAATTACAACATATAATCACATGTGTATAGGGAAGGGAGGAGGAAGCAGAAGAACAAATTCACCTTGATATTGATCTCAGAGAGCCAGAAACTCAAGTCATAGAAAGATCTAATACCAAAGACTAACTGCAGCCGGTATAGCATCGGTTTCCAGGCTCCATGTGAAATCCTGTGAATACGACAGAAAAACCTTTTCTTTGTACTGCAGCTAGTTATCACATATCAGCTGAAGCCTGTATTTTGCCATTGTGGGCACTGTCTTCTGACTACCTCTTACTTCAAGTTCAGGCTATACAAAAATCTACTTACCAAATTTATAACTATGTTCTTTAATAAGGTGTTATTTTCACAGTAATCTACTTCATTATCCAAAGCCCAACAGGAGGCAGGAAAAAAATGCTTCAAATACTCACAGCTGACTACAAAGAGCTGCAAAAGGATCACATAGCAGAAGGACAGATAAAATTCAATTGCAACAAAAAAAAAAAAACACCACCAAATCTTATGAGCAGTGTTTTTTAACAGAGCATTATTATGTTCTTATTTTCCCAGCTCAGTGCTTAGGCAGTACATTTAACCATCCACTCTGTTATTTCCAGGTGAGATACCTATGCCCTTTGCACATAAGCCTTCTACAAGCTTTACTTTGCCAAGATTAGAATCTTGGTTTCATGAAGTTGCAAAAAAACAGGAAAAGACAATTCTCTTAAAACAGGCACACTTTGTTAATGCTGGAAGGAGACACTAAACAAAGTGTAATTATACTTCAGTCCATGACTCGCTATGGAAAGATGCTCAAGAATATTTTTTTTTTTAGATTACAGTACAAATTATGAATTTATAAACTATGTTTATAGCAAGCAGTCTTATTTGCCTGGTTTTGAAGAAGTATCTACAACTCTTTCAAGTTGTAGACATTCAAAAAAGCAGTTCTTATTCTTCACAGATTTCCTTTAAAGAGACAAGCTTTTCCCCCCTAAATTTGGCTAAGAATAGAGGAGTTATAGAAAAGTATCAACTTTTCGTTCCTGAAACAAACGTATCTACTTCCACTGTGCATTTAATTAATTTCAAAATACTGTTATTTTTACAACACTTCATATTTTCATTTTGTGACTTCATATATAACAGCATGTCAAGTTTCAGATATTATATATAGTTTTGCATTATAAAAAAAACCAGAACTTGTATTTGTAGCCTTTTTACTCTAATACTTGAAGAAAATGTTAGTTGCTTGGGGTATCTGTGCTTAAACCTGACACAGATTCCTCCGAAAGAAGGTTTGCAGAAAGTATACGATGCAAGTTTACTTATATTCTAGCACATAATACAAAAAGCAGTCAGCTTTATTTAAAGAACAGTAATAGAATAGGCACAACTGGTTTTTGTAAGAATTAAAGGCTTTTTCCAAAAGCTCGTTTATTAGAACTGCTGATCCAAAGCCTGCTGAAGTCCATGAGAATCTTCAGCTGACAGGATTTATACAGGTTATTTTATGAAGTAGGAACAATGTAATTTTTCCCCTATTTCATTATTTTAAATTAGACTGTGAATACTTTTTTTTTTGCAATTATAAAAAAACCTGATTAACAGAAGCCATCACAAAATGTTTTCCTACACATCTATTTTTTACCAATTTCTGAAATCATCTATCCTAAATCTGCACTTAAGAATAATTAAAAAAAAGTAGTCTGGACTGCAATCATTTTAAGCAATAAATACAACAGAACTTCTGGGAACTGGATGGAACGCAAAGTACAAAATAACGTAATGGAACAGTAAAGCCTCTACTACCACTTTGTAACAGCAATATGTAAAATAAGGTAACAGTGAAAAAACAGGCTTGTGAAAGAAAGTGCAACTATCCCAGAAAGGCTTTATTAAGGGGTAAGAATTAATTGGAAGATCCTTTTGTAATGAGTCATACTAAAATGCAACTAGTCTTACTCCTTTCTCAAATACAAGTCTCTAGAAGGAAGAAACCAAGTTCCTCAGAAAACAACTGTACCATGGGATATAGAATACAGGGGAAGAACACCACTGCTCCTCATGGGTTGAAAAGGCTAGTAATACTCAGTTGAAGACATATTCTTGTAATCCTTACCTTCTCGCTTACAAAAGTAGGGAAGACTACAACAGCCTTCCAAGGAATGAAAGCTCATGGTATCTTGGGTCCTAAGAAGCAAAGAGAAATCTGCCAGGCCAGATTATCTAAGTAGGGGAAGTGACTACAGTATTAACTGAACTTAAGGTCAAGTCACTCCCACAAATCCTGTTCTTAATCGCACACATAATACCTTCCCCTCAACTCATCTGGTGGCATTAATGGCTTGAATTAAAAAAAAAAGAAAAACAAACAAACAAAAAAAACCCACACCACACCAACACACCACAAAAAACCCACCAAAAACCCCAAAACCACAAACAAAAAAACCCCACACTAAAACATTAAGATTCACCCTTCCAAAATGAGACAGAGATGATTGTGGTGTTTGTGCTTCATCTCCCTCACAGCAGACACAGAACATAATACACGTTACAGATAAAATTCTGTTTCCAAACTTCAGGTTCCCATTGTGAGCTGCAAGGAAGCCTACAGACAACAATTACATCACTGACGTTGCATCATTCACAATTTAAGCCACTGACAACTGGCCATTAAATGGATAAAGGTTAACATGCTGAGGGAGTTGGGGGGGAGAATCTTTTTCCCAAATAAATTCACACCAGATAGTGTGAAAACCAGGCATCACTGAATTCTAAGCAAGTCTTAAACTGAGCAAAAGATTTTTTCCGTAAGTTTCTACAACTCCCCAGTTTAAATGAAATGAGGAAAAAATTATTCTCTACATACAAACTTACCAGTGAGAACTGTTTACCCTGTACACGCCTTGCTGAGTAACTGTCTAGTATTACCACTGTCTCTATTCACCCACCTTAAAGAATTTAGTTTCTTAGAGTCATGAATCACTGATTACAAGAGCAGAAATCATCTTAACCACAGATGCCTTTTAACATTTTAGACTTAGCTTTAAAAATAGTGCAAAGCAGCATGGGCTGGTTTTGGGGGGTGGGGATTGTCGGTCTGCCCACTCACAAAAGACAAAAACCCCAACTCTGCAAAACTATTTTGTGGCTACCTCATTTCACAGTCCTTTAGGTAAAAGTTGACTTTTTTTTTTTTTACCCTCTTGATAACTGATATTCAGGATTGGTGAAGGGGAGAAGTTCCTTTTTACCAAGTAGAGCTTCTCCCTCCAGTACTTTCCCTACCTGTACGCCACTCAGTCCTGTGCAGCAGCCTTTGAAGCTATGCAGCTTGCTGTGTAGCCCCTCGAAGTGCCATTTCCCTTCCCTAAGCTGGTACCACAGAATTGGAGTGGAAGAAGAGTAAAGGGAAACCAACCAACTATTCTCCAGCGAACAAAAGACCCAGTAGCATCATTCACCACAGAAGGAGAAAGGAGTTTTCCACTGGCTCTTAGAGATTTACTGGTTTTGTTGCTCCAGTATTTGCAAGACTTGGAATCAAGAATAAAGTCTTGCAATGCAATGCAGTCCACTAAAAGAAGTAATGCAGAAAACAATTCAACAGACAAAAAAGTACCTACCTGATTGCAAACAAGTAGAAAAGAAACAAGAACTACAACAGCATATTTAAGTTCTGCGTACAAGCCACACAATCACCTTGCCTCCTTCAACTGGGAGGGGGGATGGAGGAAGAGATGGGGTGAACACAAAAGCAGGTAATTGTGCATTTCGTTTTCACTTATCAAAACTGGAGAACATTAGACCCATATGATGCAATAAGAATTAACAGCAACTTTTACAAAAGTGAGCAAAACCAAAGACTGTTTGATATCTAGCCTGAGCCTTCAAGAAGCAAAAATAGGTCCTAGTCCTGAGCATTTGAAAAACTGCATTTCCTGTTGCTGATCACAAACAGCTGCCTTGTTTAAGCAGGCTTAGTACAGAACCTCCTGAAAGCAGGAGGAATCCTGACAAGTTATCATGGAATCAGCATTGTAACATATAAGAACACCTTTAGATCAGATCAAAGGTCCACCTAGCCCATCTCCAGCAGTGACCAAATGCAGATAGTTGCAGATAATTAGGAAAGAACACAAGAGCAGGCATCACTAGAATATCCTCCCAGCTCCCATTATTCACAAATCCATAATTCATTCCACTAAAATGGTATTTAGTAACTCTAGAAGTATTGCTCTTCCAAAAATGCATCCGGGTTATCCTTCAGCTTACGTACGCACTTTTAGCTTCCAAAATATTATGGTGCAGAGTAACAAGCTCAATTAACTTTTATGCAAAGGGCCACCTCCTTTTGCTTGTTCTCACTCCACCATGCTCATTTGACACCCCCAAGTTCTTGGAGTAGATAGTAAAAAGCTGATCCATAGAAATTCAAGAGATGGAGAAAGCTACCACATCTCAAAATCATCTCTCCATCTCCACAGTCTCCTCCTTCCCAAACTGCCAAGTCCTAGCTTCCTTAGTTGTTTTTGGTACAGAAACAAGTCCATATATTCAATTACCATAGCTGCCCTGTCTCTAAGACTTTTCTGGCTCTACTATATTGTTACTGAGATAGGGAAAAATGAAAGGGGAAGGGACAGAACTAGACCTAGACACACCAGCTCCAAGTGCCCTATGGATTTATACATTGAGGCATGACAGAGAACATTGTCATCCGTTTCCTAATAATTTTGAACAGTCAGTTTGCTTTTTTGGCCACCACCGAGCATTAAGCTGCTGTTTTATCCTTAGAGTTACCTATCGCAACTCTAAGACTTTACTCATGAGCTCCTAGTCAATCATTACCTCTCAGTATTTTATATGTGACATATTACTTGCCATTTATGCACACTGAGTTTTCAGTTTATTTTTTAACAACTACTGCTGAATATCAAAAGGTCCTTCTGCATTTCTTAACAGACAATTCATCTTCACTAACCTGAATAACAGCACCAGCAAGCAAGAATTCTGTACAAAGGGAGATAGAAAAATAAGCACTTTACCTCTCCATTGCCATTTAACTCATGAAAACACCAGAAAGCTATCAGACCTATTTAGATATACAGCTGAATCATACTGTCAGTCACAATGTAAATGGAGAGAAACTTACTCAAAACCCTCTATAAAGAAGTCATGAAAAACAACACCTAACAGGCACGGACTATGAAATGCTACCAGTATTGGCCTGCATCCATTATACAACGTCATGTTTCGTAACACTTGCATACAGAAAAATCCTTTGTTCCACCAACTCAGCTACAAGGACCATTTTGGTCAGGTATGCAGTATGTTTAAAAAGCAGTAATACTGCTACTCATTCTTTAAAAAATTAAAATGCTAACAAAAGAGGCGCAATTAATGAGCTTGTGAGATTACCTCCATGACAGCAGGATCAGAACATCAGCTTGCCAAACTACTTATGGCTACTGAATTACTCCAGTACCTGATTCAGATACACAGATTGCAAAAAACATTGAAGACTATATTCATGTAAACTTGTTTCACTCTTTGAGCTTTCATATTAATGCTAATTTGACAAGATGGGACACTTTAATACACCAAGAGCAGTACACAAGCCATTCATTCTTCCTTCCTTAAGACAAGAGAGGACATCATGTTCAAATCCTACCTCACAGGCAGCTCCAAAACAACTTTTACAATTTGTTGCAGAAAATAATTGAAGTGAACAGAAAATGCGAGATTGTATTCAGACAGACCCATATGAAAACAGCGTAAGTACACAGAATAGAGCAGAAGGCCTGTAAAATTGCCATGAAAATTGATTACTCCGGGCAAAGTTTACTTACTCACCTTTTACCATGGTGACTGAGGATAATAAAATTTTAAAATGCGTGCAAGAAGGAACAAGTAAGATTTTACAACCATTGATGAATAAGAAATGTTTGTGGCTACACATGGGAATACTTTTCACCAGAGTCACAGGCTCCCTATTAAAGTTGCATCAAAACTGGAGAGCTGAGAAGAAAAGCACAGCAACAGTAACAAAGCATGAACTGCAATGGGACTGCTTGTTACACAAAAACTGCTGCGATCCTTTCAGAGATAACCCTAACCAGATCTTTATCTTACAAAACCAGATCAGAACCTACAGGTAGTAAGAGCCACCTGCTTGAGGTGCACATACTAGATCTGTTGCTTCTTTTGCTGGCCAAAACAATAACAACAACAAAATGTTTCAGTTCTCGATTCTTGCATCAGAAGGAAATTTTTACAGTTTTGCGTACCCCTGCAAGCACCAACTGAACTCTGGCCCTTTTAAACATTATAAAACTGAGGACGTTTGAGTTTAAACATGTCTAAACTATAACAGACTTTAAGTTTAATTAAAGAATTGTATTTAAATATCAGTCAAGTTTCTTAGGAGATCAACCCACTTCCACATTCCATTACAACAGGGCAGTCCATGGACAAGTTAAAATGTTGTGTTTTCCTCAAAAATAACTGGAAATCCACATGACTTTAGCTCCATAGTTTCTGAACAGTATCTCTCCATATAAAGTTTTCCAATACAAAAATACAACTTAAGCTGTAGATTAAGCTCAGTTTTAGTTCTCAAAATTGAGATGTTCACCTCAATGCCATGAACATATCACTGGGTAGACTGCGGTGTCTGTCACAAGCCAAGTAATCTGGAAGGGATTTCTGAGAATTTAAATATTCTCTTTTAGTTCATCCCATAGTCAGAACAGGTAGTACCCAAGTCACCTATTCACTTCAAAGTGCTAAATTGCATCACAAGAATATATTTTTATTTCAGCCTTTTCTGCCCTCACGTTTAGAATAAAAAAGTATGCAGATATTTCAAGTAGAGAACATCTATATATTCAACACCAACATTAAAGCAGTTGAAGAAGCTTTGGGTTTTAGTATTGTTTTTATTACACGGGTGTTCATTCTCTTATGTTCGTATCAACTTCTTAACACGAAAAGCCCCATATACTTAGATGAAAAAGTAAAACATAAGAGAAGAGAATAAATACAGTCTTTAAGAGACTGATTTGTAATTAAATTTCAGTAAGAAATACTACTCCATTACAGTATACAAAAAAGTATACATAGATATAAGTAGGAGGGCACACCACCATTTCTATCAGTAAAAATACGTATCACTTCAGAAACAAGCTCAGGTTTCTCTTTTCAACTGATTTGTACCAACTGCAACTGTTACTCAGAAGTGTTTAAAAATCTCTCTCCTCAGTAACATTTAAAGGTTTCCATTTGATTTCTCCGCCATGGCCCTCCAAACAAAAAGCACAAACCTCAAAATTAAAAAGAAGGAAGATTATGTCATCCAGCCAGCCCAGTGATGCCAGTACAAGATTATTCCCTACAGTGTATTTGCTAGTGCTTAATGCAGTCCATACTGTGTCTCCTAACACATTATGCAAATGACACACACATAAAAGAAAACGTCTATCTCAAAGTGCACCCCTCCACCAACAGCCGATCTGTAATTAGCCATGTCCTCTAAGGAGGCACCTCATTCACTCTCAGCAAAGCAGCAGCTGCTGGCAAATGGAAATAAAGAAATTCAGAACAAAAATAAGCCTACTACCTACACTCCCAAAGGTGTATGCTCGTGGTCACAAGCCAGAGTCAAAATCTAAACAGCTGTTTGTATTTTTCCAGAATGCCCACACAGAACCTCTGAAGCCCAGTGCCAAATATTTATTAACATGATTTGTATCAGGCTCTCTCAAACACCATGCTGTTCAGAGAGCTGCAGCAACAGCTCCCAATGCTTCACTCAAATACTTTCGAACTACAAGTTTTCAATGCAAAAATCAATAACAGAAAATATAAAGCAGCAACACTTCTTGCTGAACACAATCCACTGATGACATACAAAATGGTAATAGGGTACACCAATTCAGAAAGATGCAGTAGTTCTAGCCCCCCAATACAAATAAAGAGATTCAGAGAACAAAGCATATAGCTGTGCCTAGTTTTTACTTTCCTATTACCAAGTGATCCCATATCTAAACTCTAGTATCACCTCCCCACAGTTCTCTTCAAATCTAACAGCACTGATAAAACAGTAAATTCAGAAAATTGTTTCACCATTACTAACGAAAGACGGTAAACAACAATTCAGGGAGTAGCTAGAGTTCCCATGTAACTGGAGTAAAGGAAAAATGCATTTCACACTGGCTTAAAAAAAAAGAACAAAAAAGAAAAACACAACAGAGGAAGCCTTCCCATTAAATAATCTTTATGTATTTAAGAGCTGTATACATAAAACAGCTTATCCCACCTTGCAACTGTAAGATTAGGTACTTTCAGGTGTACAAGATGTGTTGAGCCTCTGATATGAACACAGTCAAAGCCTGTTTGATGTCGCTGTTCCCACCCATCAGCTGCACTTCTACTGTACGTACCCACTACCAGGTGATGGGGGAAAAAATACCACAGAAGTGTCTTTGCAAAAATATTAAAAATTACAAAACATAAGGTTTTGGAGAGGAGAAATGCACAGTATTTACATTAATCTACAGTCTGTATAATAAACAGGCAAAGCGTGACCTGATTATCCCCATTCATCCACCAATCTGACCAGACAGCATAACTCTCATCCACTGTTTATCTACTATGCTTGGCACAACATATTATTTAGTATATATACATATATTATCTATTATGGTAGGCAGACAAACACTTCCTCTGTAGCAAGGCCCTAAATTCAAGGATTTGATGAGCTCATAGGCTCTGACGCCTTCTACAACCATAGAGTTATACCTAACAACTCATCAGACTGACTTCTGGAGTACTGTCAATTCAGACTGTTTAAACACCCATTTAGAACCCTCACCATTTATACTAGGGCTAACTCATGCTTTTTAAAAACAATGACCCCTGTTAACAACAGGAAATAAATCTGTTTTCATTTATCATCACTTCCTAATTTTTTTGTATCTGCTTCCTATCCTATGCAATTTAATATACAAGCTACTGCAAGAAATAACACCACACAACCTTTGAATGCTAGAAAACCTTAGTTTTTCTTCCAGCTGTTATCAGAGGAAAAAAACCACCCAGCTACAAAGCAGCAGTATATATTCCTAACAGGTTAGTCTAACACTGGACACAGACTTCCTTAGAAAGAGATACAGAAAGTTTTTCTTTGAGTAAGATTCACAGGTTGCACGTGTTCATATTCTAATCATCATCTACACAGCAACATATATATATATTCACAAAATTAAAACAAGACAAAAAAAAGACCAGGTTTTACTCTTTTCGGAGCTTACGCTGTTCTGCTGAGCTACCATTTGGTCATTCACCTACAGGAAGACACTTTCATACATTCAAGAGGGACAAGATCACAAATGCATACAGTGCGTAAGATGAAACACCTTCTCTTCCCCAACTGTCCTCTCAAGTGTTTTTTGTGTATGCAATTAAATACAACACACAAGAAATAATACATCTGAAGTAGCAGATACATTATTTTCACATTTTAGTAACAGAAATCATTAAAAATAGCTTAAACAAGGAAAAAAGTCGACTCAGTGCTTTGATGTTTGTTAAACTGTTAAAGAAAAAAGTTCACTCTTACAATGCATATACTACATGCAATAAATGCAATTATTTTATACTGACACAGTTCAAGATATTCTTCAGTCCATCAGGTTTCTCTTGCAAAAATTGGGTTTTTTCAGACAATTATCAAAGCGGTACGATCAACAAAGGTTTATTTTTGGGAAGCAAAAAGCCATTTAAAAAACCATCAGATGCAGCTACATTTGAAAGCAGATCCCTTCCTTTTCTTGAAGGAACCATTTACTGCTTTATATTGTCACTTATCAAATACGTAACATTTCCCCATGGAAGACGTCCATGCTGTGTCGAATTACCTCAGGCTTACTGCGACATAAACGAGAGCAGAAGTCAGTGTTATGCTTGCAAGATTAAACAGGATTTGACTCAAGCTTTTTGAATAGTTGGAACCACAACTCCTGGTAATGCTGGTATTTATATTGAATTTATTCTCCCTCGATGCAAGGTTTGTGCAGGATTCTCTACCACTTTAAGTAATATACACTTCTAACAACTAGTTTTGGTATCGTGTATTATTTGACATATAAAAATCTTACAAATGCATTTCTCTAATTCCGATTTTTAACATTATGGTTAAACCTTCCAGGCTCTAAGCATCAGGCATAAAAAAAGCACTGATCTCCAACAATACAGAGCTCCAGAACAGTTTACATGTTTACAGGCATAATTACAGAAAGATTGAAATGCAGGATTCAAAATACAGCCCTTCAGTGCTTGCGCCCGTATAGTAGGGAGACATAACAGCTGGAAGTCACCACTCAAAGTTTACCAATGTCATCCCAACCGGGTTGTTAAAATAGTAAACGATCTATTAATTATTGTTAGTGAGAACGCCAATCATTTTCTATTTTTAGTGTCATCATTGCCCTTCTCTGGTTCCTGACCCTTCCAGCACAGGCTTCTCTTCTGTTTATGCAGTTGTGCTCTCTGAAAAGGTGTAGGAGTGAAGATATTGTGGGGTTTTCTCCCCCTTTTGAAATTGAGTATTTGTGGTTACAAAGCAAGTACTAAATAAACTCCGCCTTTTCTTTTATAGAAGTCTTTGGAAATGTATTCCTAATTATTGCCAAATACAGAAACACTCAGGAATCTCTAAAGACAGTCAACCATTCCTAACAACTCAGCTGTTAAGCAAAAAAAAACCCCAAAACCAACAAAAAAACCACAACAAAAAGTCCCACAAAACCCCACATTCTTAATACAAATTTGTAGCAAAGTATTAGAAATTTTCAATAAATATCTAAATGTATGTGTGCTCAAATGAGTTCCAACAGAAAAATATCACTCAATAAAATTATTTGATAAAGTATTTTTAGTATTCATAAACTGAGGAAACAGTATTGTTTACAATAAAAATTTGGCTTTTAAAGCCACACATGCTGTGGTTATTATTTTTTCATCCTACATTGAACATTTTTAATTTAATTTTAATACAGATTAACACTAAACTATACCACAAACAGATTTAGCAGTTCTTTTAAAGTAAATACAAAATAGTGGCAATAGAAAAGCAAAAAACACTTTTTGTTGTGCCTTTCTAGGCAGAGGAAGGGAGATAAATTTACACTAACAAAGAAGCCAGTTCCAGCCTTGAATCTAGACAGGCTGTAGATGGGATGTTGTGACCGAAGTAGTACTGCCTGTACCTCAGCAGGGCTTAATCACTCCAGCAAAACACTGCTACAACCTGACGAAACAGAGATATATGCCTATTAATCTAAAAGCCAGAAAGAACACGCTCTCACTTATCTGTCCTTATGAACATAAGCTCAGCAATTCTTGCACCCATTTGCAAATGTGTGTCAGATTTCAAACAGAATGGCAAACAGCCCTGAGAGTCCCTGGCCCCCTCTGCCAGCTCCCCCAAGAGCCCAGAATACGTGATGTGTCCCTTTGAACAGGCACTGTATGTTCAGATGGAAGCCTGCAAGCCTGAATGCTCAATCTTTGTTCTCAACAATCGTTTCAGTGAAGGGGCTCTGAAGTGAGAAAGACCACCAGGTACAGTGTCAAAGGGGGGGGGGGGGGGGGGGAAGCAGCAAAAATAAAAACAGAAATCATGGCAAGGCATGACCAAGTGGAACACAGTATCAGAGTAGACAGGCATCCAAAACAAAAAACAATTATCGACCAACACATGCGTTATCTAAAGGAGTCAAATCGCACGTCCTCAATTCTCCCACCTCTGTATGCAAAGATACACAGAAGCACTAGCGTCTCAGTCAGATGTTCCCTTTCTTTGTCTGACCACTGATCTTGAAACCAGAGGACAAGTTTTTAAGTTCTTGATCAAACCTTAATGATTATAGCTGTACATTTCCAAAACCTGTAACTGGCTGAAAATCCTAATTTCTGTTGCAACTAACTCCCTTGCCCATGATGAACACAGACTATGCTTGGAGTCTTCCTCATGACAACCTGCTGTGCATACCGGTCTACAGCTAAACATTAAATGTAGATGAGTTAATACTGCATTACAATGCATACACCATATGGGAGGGATACAATGTCCCAAAACCATAAACTACTTTCCAAAATCGCAAATACCTTGTGTGTCAGTATTAGCACACTATAAAACCCTGCAACTGCAGCAACTTTTTTGCAAACTTAAAATTCCTTTTTTATGGTAATTGCGTTTCATTAAAGGTGTTTTCTGATTTTTTCCAACCAAAAAGCGGCTCTTACTGTTCAATACAAGTAAGACTTCAGTTAAAGGGATTTGTTCACCTATAGCACATAAGCACTGTACACAGTAACTGTTCCATGAACTGAACTGAGACAGCAGATCCCAAGCCACAAATCCTCACTCTCTCTTGGCATTTTACATCAATCTATAAAAAAAAAATAAGTTGAACTTTAAGCCATGCAGCAATATGTATACTAAAGTAACTGAGAAAGCATTGCAACCTTGATTAGGCATTTCTGAGGGCGACCTACGTTCAAGCAAAGATTATGTCAGGCCTGCTGTGATTAAGGCAATCATCACTGTAAGTGCATGTTTTCTAGCAGTTACATTTTAACTCCAACATATAAGTATCAGGCAAAACAACAGGCAGAGCAGTCCATTTTGCAATTCCATACCTATTAGTAGTCCCCAATTAGATAGCTTTAACATGATGAGCTCCAGAAGTGCCACAGGCCTTGTTAGGGCTTACCACAGTAGGGATAGGTGGATTATGACAAGTGCCAGTGCCAAAAGACCAGCAGTCTCAATACCGCAGAATTAAAAAGCAGATTTTCATTTTTACACTTAGACATGTGGTTTCCTCCCTCTTCCCACACTATTTGAACAGTATTAAAGGATACATTCTCCAAAAACAGCCTTGTTTTCAGTTACTTTTTTAAAAAGGATATCAACAAGAATAATGCAAGATTATATCTACATACAAATTAAGAAGCATAATTTATCAAAGTCTTAAATATTAACAGCTTCTGTTTTCTTACTTAAGACTCACATTTTGTCCTCACCTAACCCACCTGCTTTAAGAGACTGTGTGAGTCTCTTAATTGAGGTGATGGCAGTAAGGAAAATCTTACAATACCATATGTGCCACTTTTAAACCAAGGCAAAAGGGTGAATTGAGGATAGCAGTAAACTAAAACCCGGTGTCCTAAAAAAAAAAAAGCCAAAAAAACAAAAAAACCCCACACACCACCAAAAACCACAACACAACCAAACCAAGAACCACCCACACTTTAATTTTTCAATTCTGTATGTTTAAAAATCACTCTACTATATTTCAATCTCCGCAGACAAAAGGGGAGTATCTATATAAAGGGCATCCACTTCACAGCCCTACAGAGATTTAAGTCAGTTTTCTGTCTTTGGTACAACATGCCCTAACTTTGAGAAATACAAAAGTAAGCCTACCTTTGTAAATAAAGTTTAAGACAGACCTTAGAACAACTCTACTGAAGCTGTTATATATACTTTGTTGGATCTGAAGTTACAGTTGTTTCGCAGACATTTACTACTATTAACAGGGAGCACAGAAGGAATCATCAGACATGGTTCTGCATTAAAAACTCTGTGTTGCGAGTCCAAACATGCAATGGTGCCACCACAGGGCACGCTATGAAGTTTTTAAACTAAACACACAGAGGACCGTTCCAGCAACAAATGTTATGGATAGAAATACGTTTAATATAAGCCGCTGCGTACAGGCAGGAGGGTGGCAAGTACTGACTGCAAGGAGACAGAGACCAGGCCCATATTCCTACTAAAAAGCACCAGGGTTTGAGTGTGACGGGGAGGACGGGGACGAAGCCGTACCCCAGTGCCGCCCAGCGAAGCGCTCCCGTCCCTCGGGGACGGGGCAGACAGGCGTCGGGACGACGCGGAGAAACTGAGCGTGGCGGCGACACGCCGCGAGCTGACGGCGGAGCTGGGGGGAGTACGAGAGGACCCCACGGAAACCGCAGCCCCGAGGGCGAGGACGACGGCTGCTCCGCGGGGCGGGAAGCGGAGCCGCCGCCCGGCCCGTGAGGCAGCAGAGGCGCTCCCGCCTCCTGGCCCAGGAGCAACGCCCCGACTGCGAGGCGAGCCCTCGGCCGGGGCGGCAGCCTCCCCTCCCGCTGCCGGGGAGCCGCACGCCCGCACGGCTCCCTGCGTCCAACTCCCAGCAACTCCGGGGCGGGCGGACGGGCAGGAAGAGAGAGGGAGGGAGGAAGGGAGGGAGAGAGGGGGCGGCCATTAAGCCCGCTCCAGCCAAGCCGTTCCCCGCGGCGGGAGGCAGCTGCCCGGCCCTGCCCTGCCCTGCCCGCTGCCGCGTACGCGCAGCCCGCGCCCCGCCCGCCCCCGCCGCTCCTACCTGGCCGCCAGCGCCGTTGCCGCCGCCCGGGGGGGGCTCGTTGTCTCCATCTCCGCCGGGTGGCCCCGCTGCCCACCGGGTCGCCATTATTTCATTCCCGGTTACAAAGGAGGGGCAAATCCTCGGGAGCCCACATCGGGGAAGGGAAGGGAGCAGAGAGGGGAACCAGCGCCAGAGCCACTCACGCACACCCGACGCGACGAGGCCAGCCCCGCCGCCGGGGGAGAGGGGCTCGGCCCCTTCACGCAGCTGCCATAGGGAAGAGCAGCGGGACGACCCTGGGCTTCAGCTGCGCTCCCCGGCTTCTGCCTTCATGGCTGGAGGAGGAGAGAGAGAGCAGATGTGTCAGTCCTCGGTGCGGGGCCGCCGCCGCCGCCACCGCCTCCCCCGCCACCCGTCCCTTGTTAGGCTAATTGCACCCGCTCGTCATCTTCCTCTTCCTCCGGCTCCTCCTATCCAGAGCCCCAGCCGCGGGGAGGAGAGGGCAGGCGGAGGGAGGCGCCCACTCCCTCCTCCTTCGCTACACACAGGCGTTCGTGCCGCGGGAGGCAGCGGGGACGGGGGAGCGCTGCCCCGGGCCGCGGAGGGAGGCAGGCAGGCAGGGGAGCCACGGCTGGCGGGGGCGGCAGGCTGGTCGCTCCTCGCTTGGGCCCAGCCGAACTTTGATCAACTGGTGGAGGACGGGGCAGGGAGCCGAGGGGCCGCTCGTTCACCGGGCCGGGCGGAAGCCGCCGCCTGCTCGCGGTCCTCGCCTCGGCCGTAACCAGCGGACTGACCGGGCGGAGGGAAACGCACAAACTCCGGCTAGGAAACGGCAACAAAAGAGCCCTCCCGGTAGCAGCGAGGCTGAGACCCTCGCTCGGCGAAGCCGGGCTTTTGTCTCTCACGCGATCCTACGCCGCTTGCAGGCGGCTCCCTCCCCCCCGTCTACGTAGCTGAAGCCGTTCGCGATCAGACCACCGCGCCCCACGCCCCGCCCGCCGCCCCTCCCTCGGGCCTCCCGCCTCCCTTCGCACAGACGTGCCGTTTCGCCTCGACAGCGGCAGCAGGCGGCCGCTCCGGGCCGGCCCTGCCCCCCCGCTGCCAGCTCTGCCGCCGCCAAATAGGGCGTCTCGGCGCTGGGGGCCATCGCGCCGTGCCAGCTGCGCCCGCCGCGCTCCCCCGGCCACCTGGGCACCGGCCTCGCCCACCGCCGCGGGCGGGGGCTGCTCGCTGCGCTCCGGTCCGGGCTCGGCGTGAGGGGGAGCCATGGGCGCGCCGAGGAGCTTCAGCCAGCGCTCTCCTGAAGACGCGGGGTTTTGCGAGGCTTAACCGCCTCCCCCGCGCCGGCGACCGCGATCCCTCCCCGGCCCAGCGCGGCACCTCCTCGTTGTCCGCGGCCTCCGCGCCCGAGTACGGCCACCCTTTTCCCCCGTCCCGTTACCCCCCGCCCCCGAAAGGCTCCGGGTCCGCCCCAGCGCCTCACGGCGGCCCCCGCCCTGACAGGAGCAGGGGCGGCAACCGCCCTCAGCCCTCCGAGCCCGGGCCGGCAGCGCGACCCCGCGACGGCCAGCAGTGCCCCACCGGCCCTGACGCTGGCCCCCTCTTACTCGGCGGCCCGCGGGGCTCCGGACCCTCAGCCCCGCGGCGGCGACGAGGCGTTCCCGGCGCTGGCGGCTCCCGCTGCCTCCGCCGCTGGGGCCGGTGGGGAGCCCGTCCCCTTCCCCCGCCTCCAGGCTGGCGGTTTCTGTTCCCTCCAAAAATCCACCCACCTCCTCAGACGACACCGCGAGGGCAGGAACTGGCTCCCGGCTGCCTTCCAGGGCACCCGCCTTGCGACCGGGGAGCGCAGAGCCCCGCCGGGCCTGCACCCCGACAGCGGCCTCCGCCCCCCGCCCGCCAGCACGCCCTGGGGTGGCAGGCGTTGGCGTTCTCTTCTCTCCCCCCCAGCGTTTTCGGGGGGGGGGGGGGACGGGACGGGACGGTCCACACAGGAATAATCTCAGTTTTTCCGCCCTAACTCAGGATTTAGTGCTTCTGTCGCCAGCTCCGACCTGCACCTGGCTTCGTGAGGGCTCCCCCGGCGGGACAGCGGCGGTCAACGGCCGCCCTCGGGGTTCTCTGGGACGGGGCCAGGCTGAAGTCCTGCGGCCGCCCCTCGGCGTGTGGGGAGGTTGGTTTTGTTGTCTCCGTAAAGGTGGTAAACGAAAACATTTTATATACTTCAACTATCGTTATCGGTGTGTGTGATTTTTATTTTTTTTTCCTTTTCTAGAATGGTGATTTTCAGTGTAGAGGCTGGACAAGTAAGGTCTCTGTGAAAGGGAATGAAGAAAAAAAAAGCATTTGTAAGAAATGGTAAAGGTCTTGTGTGAAGTGAAAGGTCATGTCTTGTTTGTGCTCTCAAAACAATAATAATGTTTTGGGTTGTGGTGGGGTTTTTTTGCTACGCTACTCCAAGTGATCTCTGAAAAGAGGTGACTGGCCTGGTTATCCATCAGCTACTCGCATCGGCAGCAGGTATGAATATTGGTATCCAGAGAACCAGGGAAAGAGCTTACATCCAGTAGCTGGAGGGAGAGTCTCAAGGTCCAAATACAGATTCTTGTCAACGAAGGTCACATCTGCGGAGTTTAAAAGGTTGTTACATCTTGAGGCCCGTCACATTGATTCAGGTGTTTACCAGCAATTCTGTGTGCTGCCATGGATTTCAGTAGGTGTATATACAATTAAAAACCTGTAGTAATTTCTGAAGAATTTGAGTTCCTCATAAATTTCTGATGTTAAAGGCTACTTTATGGCTGGACCTGAGATTATATACACATATTTTAAATCAGCATACTGCTGTCCAGCTAGCAATCCACAGGATGGTTCTGTCCAGCTCCCTAATCGTTTTTCACTGCCATACAACATTTAAAGATTTATTTGCCATCCAGCCCCTGAGCAAACTGTTTTAATATAGTCTGGTCCATGGTTGTCAAGAAGTTGAAAAGACCAGAATTAAAATCACTTGAGATTTTTGAAGGGTGGAGAAGGGGAACAGTCAGGGCACTTTTCCTGTTCAGAAGCTGTTATCAAACAGAACCAAGAAGTGTAGCTGTGTGCTTAGCTGCATACTGCTCTCTGCACTGTAGTCATCGTCTCAATCTGCAGAATATCGTCAAAAATCCGTGATGTGTATAAAATCAGTTCCGTGTATTCATAATAATCACTTTTTCTATAGGAGCCGCAGTACTGACTCCAAATCTAAATTAGCATCATAACTAATATCCATGTAGAAAGTTGTCAGATTTACAAAATGTCTCGGAGAGATTAAACCACAAGTAGCCTCTAAGTGATCATTTAGTATCTATCAAGTCTCTATTTATATCAGCACAGCTACATCAGTACAGTGAAAAATCTTCCATTTTTACTTTTCTTACATTGCCAATCAATTTCTCTAGCTTTAGCTTTCAAACTGTAACAGGGAGATGAAAATATCACAGAGGAAAATGTGATCCTAGAATCACAAATTACTTCGTAGTTAAGCTGAGGAAATAGATATTATTATTAACTCTGAGAAGGTTATATTTGTGTAATTATCAAAAGAATATTTACACTAGCAAATCTTTATTAAACTGTGTACTTCATTTTCTTCTTCTTAAGCACAGTGTTCTATATTTTTGTGGCAGATGTTTTTGTTTGAGACTCTGGGGTGTTTTTAGGACTTTCATGTATAAGGCTATGCTGCTGTAATTTTTCATTCTAAATACGGTGTCATAGTTACAACAGAAAAAGGAGGCAAGCTTTCAGAAACATGTTTGTTATCTTGGATTCATAATACGTAAGCAAAACCTCAGAGTCCCTTAACCACCCTTGAAAGTGATTTAATAAAAGAGGTTGCAAAAGCAGAATTAGGGTAACTGAGAGCTGTAATTTCACTTTCTCACCTTCCAGTCTGAAGGTGTTGACACATATTCACTTAGCAGACAGCTGCAGCAGCTTAAAGTGTTAGCACCATCCTACTGTTTATTATCACTCCTTGCTAAAGAGTATCATCCCCACAGGAGAGCTAGTGCAGACATCTTTGAGCACATCTCAGCCACTTCAGTGCAAAGTCTAGCAGCTGCATTTAAATTGCTGAGGTAGGCAGAGTTAAGCATGCAGTGCAGTCCAGGGGCTGAGGTGTGCTCAGTCATTCTGTTCTGCCCGTTCTGCTGGGTCAGTGGTGGCACAATTATGGGGCTCTATCTTCTTAAACTATAATTTGCTGAATGAACGTGTTGATATCTCGAGAATATAGAAATTCTAGAGGCTAAATTGTGGACATCAAAATTCACTTGGTCAGGTAGACTAGAGGACTGAAATTCATTATATTAAATATGGTTTAGGTACTTGCCTCCTTCCCACATGGTCCTTAACATCTGCTTCTAGCCGGGTCCAGGGGCATGCCTTTCTCTCGCATGTACAACATGTGTTTAGACATCTAACCTGCACCCAGCCCACTGGGAAGCACTTATGTTGTCCCTGCCATCTTGAAGGCCCTCTCTTTTGACCCTACCTGCAGCCCACCATGATATGTCAGACCTGAGGTGCCACAAGCAGTGAGGAGGCTCAGCCATAGCCAATCCCAAATGCCCTACCTTTGGGTTAGAGAACAACACAAGTGGAGAGAAACAGAAGTTAAAGTGAGAGCAGGTTTCTTACAGGACTTTTTAGATTAGATTAGTGTGGAGTACCTGGGTAGGGTAGATTAGATAGGCAGTAGTGGGAGATAGCAGTAAATCTTGGGTATTTTGTGCTGGGATGAGGAGAAGACTAGAAAGTCTGAAAAGTTAAGTAGGAAAAGGTCCGAGTTTAACAAGGCCTGCGTTTGGGGATGAAGGGAAGAGTGAGTGGGAGGAGATATGCCTCTAAGCAAGTAGATGTTTGTACTGATGTTTGCTTTCAGAAATTACTTGTAGGAGCTGCTGAGGTAATGATCATTCTGGTAACACTTTCCACCATAGACCCCAGCTGCTTAAATCTCATGGTCAGGGCCTGCTTTGAGACGTTCAGGCTAAACATGGACACCTCTGCAATCTCCTCTGTTTTGGAAGTAATGAATGCCTACCTCCCTGAAAGCGTTTGCAAGCACTGCTGTGAGCACCCTGGCTACAAACTTTTCAGCGCATGGCCAGAGCACCAACTGGCATCAGTCTAACAGCTCCCCCGCTCCAGAGAATGTTGACAGGTGCCCTGTGTGAGAACGATGCATTAGATTTTCCCCAGAATGGGAGATTGAGAAGTGGATGACGCACACATTTTTCATTAATTGGTATTTCCAAGATACTGCAGCTAGTACACAGTCCCTTCCTAGACATGTAAAAGTCATGAAATCATGACTAGAGCTACACAGTAATAGGACCATTGTCTGCAACTGTATTTGCTTTACAGATTTCTGCACTGAGATTCCTGTGATTCGGTCATGATACAGACATCTGTTTCCTGTCCAGCACTAGTACATTATTCATCCTAGACATCACTGGTGATGGCTGTTTTCTTGGTAACTGTACCACAATATTCCCCGCTCACTCTACGGACGTTACTATCACCTGCACTCTGGCAACAGAAATAAATGTCATCGCTGCCATGCCTATGTCTTGGCTCCCATGTATACACTGAACTCTGACCGAAGTGTCTCCTTTCTTTTATTTCAATCTTCTCTTCACAGGAGATCACACCTACCTCACTTGGCCCCAGATGCTGATGCTTTTCAAGTGCTCCAGAGCACTGCCAAAGAGAATTGCAGCCAGACCTGCCACTGGGTCCATAGTAAGAGAGGATTTTGGCATCCTGAAGTCATGCCGTCTCCACCAGTCACAGGTTGCCGGACACTATCCCCTAGAAGTAACACCATTTTAAGCGCATACAGTATTCTGCAGGACTTAGCCCTCAGGGAAAATCTCTGCCTATCTAAAGTTGTGGTGAAAAGGAGGTATTTGCCTACTGGAAAGCCAAGGAGGATGCTTAAGATGTGTGGTGGGGTGTGCATCTTGAGAGTGTTAAGGTGTCATCTATGAGCTAGAACAGTGGCCGGCTTAGGACCACTGATCAGAGAGATCCGAAGATCCTATGAACAGAGAGGTGGCAACAGAAAGTAGCAGACCTTGCAAGAGGTGACCATCAAGGCACAAGAACTGAGATAGGACATGAGAGGACTATACTTCAGACATCCAGAGAAGGATTAACCATTTGGAGCAAAATTCAGGTGGACAAAGTTAAAATGGATATACTACAAAAAGAAGAATGTATTGAAGGCATGGAAAAAATGTATAGCAGGGGCTCCAATCTGAGATACGAGGTTGATTGCCAGCAGTACCCATGAATAATGAGATGTGCAGAGCAGGTACAGAGTGCAAGCCTGCGGGCAAGCGTTGGGTTTGAACAAAGGCAAAATAGAGTCTCCTGTGGGTGCGTGGGCACTGAAGCAGACCACAGCCAGCATCACCAGGCTTGCTGAATACAGGTGAGGGGGAGAGAAGGGGATTCTCTAAGACCAGAAGTGTGTCGCTGGTGACTCATATGTCTTCAAAATATCCTCCAGCACTAAGCTAACCAGTCTGATGGGCAACGCAGCCTCTTGCCTTCCCCTGTGATCCTTCCTCTTGGCATAGCTGTAAATTACTTGAGGCAATGAAACAGCTCGAGTGTGACGTTGCATAAATGCATGGCAGGTCCAGGACCATGAAGTGAAGATCACTACTGGGTGTGCTCAGTGAAGCTGTGAGGAATATTTCTGGCTATGTGCTCAGGACCCATGTCCTGAGACTGTGGCCATTGAGTAGAGATGTGCATGGGAAGATGACTGCCCCTTCCATGCAGCAGCTACCAGGAACTGACTTCCCTGGGCTTATTTCCTATCCTGTGCCAGGACAACTGCCCCACCCTCTGCTTTGAGGACACCTCAGCATCTTTCCAGTAGCAGCATGAGACCACAGAACTTATCCCACAGGGTGAGTAATGGCCCTGGTGTCCTGACCTGAAATGTGTGTAGAAATGGTCAGGCTGTCTCTTCCCATACCAGCTGTGGGATGGTAGATGGAGCGAGAGGTGGTTTGCCAGGCATCATGGTTTTGGGTCAGCGTTCTCTGAGGCAGGAAACTGGGTTTTGCCTTTTCAGTGCTACCTGAAAGAGATTTGCTTTTTTAATCTGGGGTGTGTGTTGCTGTTGTTTCCTGGCCCTTTATGTTGTCCTCAGAAGCAAAGCAAGTGTCTGTGTGTGTGCGCGCACATGCGTACGTATGCCTCAAACACCTTTGCAAAGAGGAGGTGTGACATGACCACAATGACCGAGGTGTATGTCTGTGCACAGACTAAAACCCTGGGTTTGGACGAGGAGGCAAAGAACTGCATACTCTCAAAATACTTTGTGGGTTTGAGGGTACCAACAGAGAGTAATGTTATAGCTTGGGTGGACGTCTGGGCATCTAGTCCTTATCCTGTTGGATTTTAGGGAGAAAGGAGCCATCTGGCTTCTGCAGTTGTCTACTTTTGGGAACCAGCTAGCTACCCTATGAAAACCAATGTCTCAGCTGATGTGTCTTCCACTCTTCAGTGTAGTCTTCTCAGATAACAAAGCTGAGGTGTGAAGGGAGAGCTGTCTCTGTCAGGATGCTGCCTCTCATGCAGTCTGGGTGACAATGTCCAAGGCACAAAGAGAAGCCAGGAGTTGACAGCAAGATGACTATTCCTCCTGGCCAGCATCACTGATCCATTGCCAAACAGAGAGGAAGCTCTGTTCGGGTAAGGGGCTCATGGTATTTCATTTCCCCTCAGAACAAGGGTGACCAAGTAGCGAGGTAGGTTATTCTTCCATGAGAAATGTGTCCAAAACAGAGATGGTGAAAAGTTTCTCATGTCTTGTGAATTCACAGCCTAACTTGGTACTTATTCATGCTCCCGTGTGTGCCTGCATATAGTCTCCCTGAACTGGACCCGGAGGTGTTTGTGTGAGGCTACCGATGTGTGCCAAGGCAGGCTGATGCATGACTTTTACACCAATAAGCCTCAGTTGTTCACACCAACCATCCCTGCTATTCTGAGTCGGGGGTTTGATACATTTTGGTGGGTTTGGGGCATTAGTATTTCAGCTCCAACAGCAAACTTCGTACTCTATAAAGAAATATGAAATTGTTCAAGTCTGCAGGAATTTACCATCATCCAGCCAGAGACAAAAACAATTTCAAG
This sequence comes from Aptenodytes patagonicus, assembly GCF_965638725.1. Classification (NCBI taxonomy): domain Eukaryota; kingdom Metazoa; phylum Chordata; class Aves; order Sphenisciformes; family Spheniscidae; genus Aptenodytes; species Aptenodytes patagonicus. The sequence goes on from NC_134950.1 coordinate 152,706,567, forward strand.
TATAATTCAGTGACCCCAGGGGAATTAGTTGCAGTGTAAAACTTGAGCAAGCAAGATTATGGCTAGGAGGAGCCCAGCAGAACTCACTTTACTTTTAACTTGGGTTCCTAGCCATGAAAATCTACTGAAACACTCTGAAACCATAAGCAAAGCAAAACTCTTGTTTTTCGTGTTCTGCTGTTGGAAACTGTCACTGTGGAATAACAACTTGTTTCTGAAAATGCCATGTTGTTTACAGCAAGATTTCCTAATTTTGTAAAGGTCTAGGGGGAAAAAAATATCACTCCAATCTCTTCTGCATTCACTTAAACTATCTACATTCTTTCATTTGTTTTAAATTAGAGGAGCCAGAGTCTAACAGATAAAGTCATCAGCCTCAGTTTTGCTGAGGGTTTATTCACTTTAGGTCAAACAATGTTAACTTGTTTTAGAAAGCCAGCAGGGACTATTAGATGTGCAGCATTTTCCCTCAGAAACCCTCCCCTCCCACACACACATAGTTTAAAAGAGTTCAACACAATAAATATCCAATCTATTTAAAATTGGCTGTGACAGGAAAGGTTTAAGTGCTCAAATGGCAGAGAAAAGTGACATGACAATCTAGGTTACCTTAGCTCCTCTGCTGAAATAACAGCTCTGCATTTGATTCTGTGCTGTCGACTGGGAGGTGATAAATCAGCCCTATTTTGTAAAATGTTTAGTTTAACTACTGAACCGACAGTTTAGGTGGAAGTAGCTGGTGATGAATTGACAACAGTGTTATCACTCTCTCCTTGCTTTATCACATAATCAGCAGCTTGATCAGCTGATTAGGGAAACCGTGTTTTGGTAGCACAGAGGTGCTAATAGCCATCTCCAAAATTCAGGCTACCCATCTTGTATTTCTTCCAACTATCCACAGCTTCCCTCTAGATGGACGAAGTGTGACAGCTTTCTCCTGACACCTGCCACCATTTAACAGATCTTCCTCAATAGCTGGGGCTGGATCAAGATAGCTTTCAGGCGTTGAGAAAAAGCTCAGGAGTAAAAATGATACATTTATATCATACGAATATATCGATTTCATCAGAACCCTCCCTCCTTCCAACAATGATGTGCTCCACCCAAAGACAGTGTATCAGTTGCTGCTTTCTTATTTTGCCTACCCTGTCCAAAGAGCTTTTAATTCACTTCGAGCTCATCAGAATCTCACTACCAGATACCCTGTAGAAACCAGGTACTCGGCTCTTACTGGCTTCTAAACCTGACTCCATGTGCTGCTACTTATGCCAACCGACCGCTGCTCAGCTCTCTTTTCAAGAGAGAGAGAGAGAAGAGATGCTTTCTGGGACAGCAGGAGCCATCTAAAGGCCAGAAGGTCTCTAAACCTGTAAGCTGATTACTATTTATGGGGACTAGGCTCTGAAAGTGATACCACACTGGGTTGTTTTTTTTTTTTCCCACTGCTTTCCCACCACCCATCTTCCTGCTCTGGCTTTTAAAAAGTGAGATAAAAAATGGGGAGACAGTATCCAGGAAAGCATGACATCCCCCACAAAAAAAATCTGTGAGGCAAGCTGGATTGTATTTATGTCTGTATGGTATGAATTTTCCAGAAGAGGCTGTATTAGGAATATGTTTGGTATTTTTACAGAGCTAAACTGTCACCATAGCTTCCTGGAATTATATTATAGTAGAAGTATTATAAATTCCCCAGCAAGCTACATCCTACTTCCAGAGAAAGGATTGTCTATGAATGCTGCTTTCAAGGAGAAGAAAATATTGGATTCATTCTCTTTCAGTGTTTTACAAACCCTCTGAACAAATGTCAAATGCTACCGAAGATGCTGGCTGATCAGAGTTAGAGATAATACTTAATGAGTGATTCTGCTCTAGTTTTAGAGACTGACAGAGACAACTGTGGGAATTAGGGACACCTGGGGTGGGGTTCAGGTTCTAAGTGGCTCGTCTGCCGGTACGGAAAAAGAAACCATAGAAACCCATCCATGTAAATTATTGCAACTAATGAACAGAAACGCTCATTAATTTTCTGTAAACAGGCTATGTTGACTGCCTATGCAAACTGTAGTATATAAAGAAGAAACATGCTTTTGAACTGACAAGAAAGCATTGAATATAACATGTTTCTAGTGTAACTAAATTAATTGTTAGCACCCTCCACCAGTTTGTCCCGGTTCGGCAACGGACTTAGAGTTGCAAATCTAGACAAAAATCAATCCAGAAATCTGATCAGCAATAACATAATGCTGGGAGAAGTTGAAATGAAAGTAATGAGCTAAGGAACAAAGCCACGTTTACAGAATATTTTCAGCCCAGTCTTCTGCTGAGACACCCTCAGATGTTCATTTCAGAACTGCTTTCCCAGAAGAAAGCAGCAGCCAAATATTTTAACTCATTAGATATACTTGAACTCTTCGCTGCAGTATTGTGCTGTTTCACATGCACCAGACTCCAAATGGCTCCATGTGGATGCAAAGTATGTCCACACAAAGGTCATTTGCAGGATTAGACTGAAGCATTACAAGAGAGGCGAGGGGAAATAGTCCAAGTTAATTTAAGTCTCAAGGCGATCCTTAAGCCCTAAGCAAAATACAAAACAAACTCTGAGCACATTTTTCCCCAAAGTTTAAGGACAGGGCTTAATCTTTTTGATACAGTAAGAGTGGTCTTTCCTTTTGATCAGATGGGGATGGACTGTTAGATTTCAGGACTATACAACTACCTGAGGTGAGGGCCACAAGTACAACTTCTGTAAAGGTAATTAGCCTCAATAATAGGGTCTGATTTATATAAAAAAGAAACCTACAGGGAAAAACCCTCCTCCTTGATATGCTGTATTCCTGTTTGCTCTTCTCATTCCCAGACCTGTAGGACCAGCAGCAGGAGCCACAGGTTCCGTTCCATTTGCGATGTGTCAAGCTCCTCTTTTGGAGACATCCTTAAGTTTTAGAGAAATCTTGATGAAAGCCAGAGAAAAAGCAAAGATTTGCACCAGTCATCATTTGTCAAACTTCTCTTCTCACTAAGACTTTCTTTGCGCTGTTGGTAGCTTCTGTGTTTATTTAATCTGCTTTCCCTTATTTTTTGCTTTTCTTTTACAAAGACATGGTTGTTAAAACACTGCCAGCACAATAATTTTCTTAAAATTTAGTCATATTGCCTTCTGAACTGTGTGATACTTCCGAAGCACGAAAGAGTTAAAGAAAAATAAACAGATTACTGCAACTTTCTTAATTTCAAAACAGAGGTAAATAACAGCTGTGCAGAGCTCAAGTCCCCTTCCAATAGTTAGCTGCTTTAGCGAAGAGGATGAACTGAGTGGAAACACTGCAGCAGTCATCTTTTGGCTTTTCCTCCTGCAAGATGTTTTCTGACTCCGGCTCAGAGGATTATGCTCTTGGTCATGACAATGTTGTTCTTACAAGAACAAAGATGAGGGCAGAGAGTGAGGCATGCTGCTTGGATCACTGGGAAAGGATAGTCCATGTTAGTGTCTCATGAAGACAGCTACCTCAAACAGCTGCCTACTTTAGCTACACCTAGAGCCAAATGCTTGTTTCACAGACCGCTGGCCTAATGAAGTACTGCCCCACCTTTTATGCTACTCTACATTGAAAGAGAGTATAGAAACAACTGACCCAGCCGGAGGACATACCTGCTATAGGGAGACTGGCACTTCTGGGCAAGGGGATTGTGTTGGTTCATGTTACTGCTCCTTGCAGCACCCTCTGCAGAAGCATTGCTGGAACACCGCATTACTGTCAAATGTGGCACTCAGCGCAGAGCAGACTGGCAGGTTGCTCTAAACTGTGTCAGGGCTCACTTGCCACAGACAGCGGGTCCAGTTAGTAGATAAATATTTTCGTTCTTCTCTGATAAATGCCAGAGCCTTATTGTTGTAAGCTGCGGTCTAGACTATTGTAGTCTTCGCTCATTTTACATTAGTTTCCTCTGAGCCTTTTCAGCCTCTGCTCATGCAATTTCCATTGACTACACATAAGATACGTGCAGAATCTAAACGATCCTTAGCGTATTGGCTGGAAATGTTTTAATTAAATGGATCTCATACTCCCTCTCTCCTTCTGGCTTTTAATGAAAAGACTTGCTTTTGGTTCCAATTCTGAGCAGGAGCACTGCTGAAATATTGAAAACATTAATGGATTAGCAAAGCGTATGCTGGGTACTCTCTTTCAAAAATATGAATGTTGTATTCACCTTTAGTTTAGCTCACTGTGAAGACAAGAATGAGGGGCTCTTGTTCTAGATAAAGGTGTTCCAGCATGGCCGCTGTTTCTAACTCCAGGTACAAGCAAATCCTTACAAATCTGGCTGCAAACGGGGAGCCTAATAACACAACCCCCTAACATCCTGAGGCAAAGGAAATTTTCTGCCTGCCTTGTGCTCTCCAAGTGCACTAGACACTGAGGATGGTATTCATGACACCTGATTTTACCCATCTATAAATTATTCATTTGATCTGAACTGATCAGCTAGGCTCTCTCAATACTCAATGAAGAGACACAAGCTGACCAGACACGTTCATACCACTATGTAAGATGGCTTTCATCAACTTCTTAGGGTCCTTACTTCTCTTCGCTGACTTCTGGGAGAGCCCAGACTACTGTAACTGTAATGACATATTACTAGCCCATTTCCTTTTTGTCTACCCTTGTATTGTGAGAATTACAATAAAAGTAACACTTTATTCCTGTATATAAAATAGCATCCCTTTGATGAGTAGCAGGGGACAGCTGTGTAATTCTGCTCTATATAACCGCACATATGCAAGTATTAATTATTTCTATATTAAGAAATAAGTATGACATGAATTAACGGTAAGGCTTTCATCCAAGTGTGTAGGGGGAATTTTCTCCTGCTAGCATTGCTGTTAACCAAGTATATTAACTGAGACATTTCAATTATGTTAATTAGTTATTTCCTAATTCTTTGGCTTATCACTTTATAAATTGTCATGCTCTTTTGTGGGGTGAGAGCAACAGTGTGACTGTGCTGCAGGATCTGTATTACTGGAGGTTTGCTTTTAGTAAGGAAGGATTTTTTACTCTGAGCGAGGCACCAGGACTTGTATTTTGAAAGCTTCTGTAAAAGAAAATACTGATTTTGAGTTTAGTTTCATTCATCATGTTACAAAACTTAGCAGTCTGTCTGTCGCGGACTATACCAGGAATGATTGTGACCCTGTGTCCTGGTTTCGGCTGGGATAGAGTTAATTTTCTTCCTAGTAGCTGGTACAGTGCTGTGTTTTGGAGTTAGTGTGAGAATAATGTTGATAACACACTGATGTTTTAGTTGTTGCTAAGTAGTGCTTACACTAGTCAAGGATTTCTCAGCTTCCCATGCTCTACCGACGGAGAAGGCTGGAGGTGCACAAGAAGCTGGGAGGGGGCACAGCCAAACTGGCCAAAGAAACATTCCATACCATGTGACGTCATGCTCAGTACATAAACTGGGGAAAGCTGGCCGGGGGGGCGGCTGCTCGGGGACTGGCTGGGCATCGGTCGGCGGGTGGTGAGCAATTGCATTGTGCATCACTTGCTTTCTATATTCTATTTTTTTTTTATTAAAGTGTTTTTATCTCAACCCATGAGTTTTCTCACTTTTACTCTTCCGATTCTCTTCCCCATCCCACTGGTGGGGGGGAGAGTGAGTGAGCGGCTGTGTGGTGCTCAGTTGGTGGCTGAGGTTAAACCACGAAACCTGGAAACAACATGCCTGGTACATGTAATTTTTATTGACATAGAAATTGGGTCCATTTAATAGTAATAAAGAATTGAGCAGTGGTGTCCACTACTGTAAGAAATTATTAGAAGATCTATTTCACAACTGACCTGTGTATAAGTCTAGAGAAAAGTAAAATATTGAGGCATGATATAATTGACCTCCTCTGAGGTGAAAAGTTAAGCATCATATACTATGTGCCAAATGCATTAAAACTGAATTCAAATCTTGTCTTTTCACAGTATACACTCTCACAAGAGTTGGGGTTTTTTTGTTCATTGGAGATCGGTTCTCTATGTCAGCATCATAGAAAGATTTTCAGTACAGATATTCTCTAAACTATTCTGTAGCAAGGAGTGACTAAACCCTTATCTTGTTCACTGCTGGACAAGATAGTAGTTGGAGATGCATCCCTTTCATGGAACTGGGACTGAGAACCAAAGCCTCCCTACAGCAGGTTATTTTTCAGTCCTTGTGGCTGTAAAGACAGCCTTCGGTGTGTGATTGAACTGAGACCACTGCAATTATTCTCCTGATGCTATCAGCAAACAGCATGAAACAATAACTTTGTTATCCAAGAACTGCCACATTTATCACAGCCGGGATGTTAATTCAGAAAGCAAATACAACTCAGGGTTTTAACAGTATGTCTACCATAAGGTTGAGTGTATGAGAAGGTACACCAGAGGTCAAAGGTGCTATTGACTACAGTTGTGGATTAAAGGGGAAGAAAAGAAGTTTTGGAAAGGAGATGCCAGTGTCGTCAAAAATAGACTTAGTTTTGTGAGCATTAGCACTGCAGAAACTATGATTCAGGGACCCATCTAACACATGCAAAAAGCATTTGGCAGTGAGAAAGGCCTTCAGGAGAAACCATAGTATTTCAAAAGGTGCCAGAACACATAAATAGCAGTGTACGGCCTCTGTGGATCGCTTGGTAGCAGCTCCTGCAAAGTGCTCCAAAGCCTGTGCATCTCTCATTGTATGTTCTTCTTTATCTACTTGCCTTTAGTGTCAAGAAACAGACTCCCATGAGTTCCTGAGTACCAAAATTACAGCTACCCACTCTCTCATTATAAAACCCTCTAGTTCTCCTGCAACAGCCATTGGAACAGAGCAGTGCTAGGGATGAGTCCTGCAGCCCACCGACAGCCAAGAAGTATGAAGGCAGCGTGAGGACTGAAAGATAATCTGTACTGGATATTGATCGTTATTTCAACATAGGCATATGTGAAATAATGAGTATAGTATTGAATATACTGTTTATTTTCCTGCTTAATTGTAAGAAACCCCTTTTTCAGCTTTCTATGAGGTTGACATCAAAATGCTCTTCTGTCACAGGACCTGCAAAACCCACATTTTCTGTTTTTTAAGACACTTCATCTTGATTAGCAGGATTTCCAGTAGTATAACTATGTCAGTGAAGTCAAACAAACTAAAAAGCCATCTCACACACTCTTGTAGTAGCCTGCGGGCAGATCAGGCCTCATAACTCCTTTCACAAAGCTATAGTGGTATGGTCACCGTTATAAAGAGCCTTTGGGATATTAGTAGCATGTTAGATGTCCTACCCTGTGTCCATTATGAAGTTCAGAGTTTTTCATCATTTTCCTTTTCTGTGGAGAAATCCCTACAAATGTAGGAGCCAATTTCTAGTCACCTAACTGGTCATACACGTAACCCGTAATTATAGAATTTGTATTCAGTGAGCAACACTCGCAATGTTTATTTTACCCACTATGTAAGTGGATGGAAGTACATGGCTCCATACTTATTTCAGGCTAAAAGCATGCAAGTGTTTAGCACTGAACCAGAAGAATATCTTTTCCTGTTTTACCTCCAAAGTAGTTCTGTTATGAAGATCTATTCCTAAACTAGCATATAGATGTCACTTAGAGACAGGTTGTAATGGGAAACATTTGCTTTTTGGCTAGATTAGTGCATTTAAATGGATCAATGATGAGATGCAGCTGTAGGGTGGAGGCTTTTTAAAAGCTGCACTTCTCAGTGCCAAATATAATGAAATACGGATGACTTCCAGCTAACTTATTGTTGATCTTTATATGAGGGGAAATTTTGCAACATGAGTATTTGATACTGTGAAGCTGTACTGTGGAAAATCAAAAAAGATACACAGTAATTATAAAGATAAGACAGATAAAGGGAGGAAGCAAAAGCTGACAAAATAGGTAAAGTAAATGTGAAATGAGCTGGAGACAATCAAAGATGAGTAAGAAATCAGAAATGGTAAAACTTTTAGCAAAAAAGCTGAAAATAACAGAAGGTGTAACAGATACAAGGACTAATAAGGAAATCATCGGTAAAAGACGGGGTGCAGGCAGAATAACCATGACATAAGAAGAAAATTCTTCAGGAATAAACTGTAAAGCTATACAAATTCAGGGCTAAGAAGGTTAGCCTGATTCTGAACTGATGACTTACCAACACAGGTAAAATAATTTCTTTTTTTGCTATGCTCTACTCACAACTCTTGATTTGGATTGCATTACTTACCTAAACTTAGATGCTCAGATATGTAAAAAAAGGAGACTCTTGAAATAATTCAGATCGATCTTCTTGCTTCCTAAGTAATTTCCTTTTTCCCTCTGTATATCTACCGCAGCCACTGTCAGTTTATTTACTTTGTCTCTGACTTTAAGATGGGAAACTCTCAGGCACCTCGTGCCAATCCAACAATAGTTCAGAAAAAATAAAGTCTTTTGCCAGCTGAGAAATGCAACATACCAAGTGGAGCTGCTCAGCTGAAAAAGAAATAACACACAAAAAAAGCCCATGACCTGTTGTCCTCTTCTGCAAACTGTAAAAAATGAAAACAGTTCTGGAGATAACAGAAGTCAAATAATTTTTATCAGATCCTTAAACTTACAGAAAGTAAGTTGTGTGTAATTTCAAAAGAAATCCTAAAAACGTGACCCAGTTTGGGTTCAGCTTTCTTCAGCACTTCAACCCGAAAAAATGTATTGCAGTAGAATTCAATTAGTAGGAAAAACATCTGTGTGTGGACAGAAAGAAAAACTGTGTGGACGAATGCTGCTAATGGGATAACCCGTAGTTTTACGTAACAGAAGGCTTGAAAAGTTTCAATGGACAAGAAGGTTACTTGTAGCTCCTCTGAACTTGCCTCATCACGTTCATTGCTTTTCCAAGCATTTGCACAACTGTATCAGAGCTGATTTTTTTTTTCAAAAAGCTGGACCATGGGGCTTTGCTAAAGACACAACCGTAAATGAACCATTTTCTTGGCCTGCTGTTTTTGAGAACTGGAAACTTGAATCGTTTATGGGAAACAATATCCTTCTGGGGCCAAATCCTAACTGCATTAACTGTACGTGGAGTTGGACCGTCTCTCACATGCAGCAGAGAGTGAACCATGACAACAAAAGCTGTTTCTAGCAAGTAGCTCTCGAGAAATTAGTGGGCTGCCTATGGCAGTCCCTGTTACAGCAAGGCTGCCTAAAGCGTTTTGCATTTTAAATTGCTTCAGCTCTGCCATCTAGGGGAGCTCAGCCCAACAGGGTACGTGGTGGAGGAAATAACAAGGAATCGGTCCAAAACAAAGAAGCATTTTGGCAGAAAAATCCTATGGCAGTCCCCAACCAGGTCTGCGATACGGGGAGGAGGAGGGCCCGTAGGGGACTCCTCTGGTTACGCTAGCAGGCTTGAGCTGTAACATTACCACAACACAGAAAAATGATTGGTTAGAGTCACATTAGCATTTCAACCTGACCATAATGAGGAGAACACAGTGCAGCTGCAGGTTTGGCAGTCCTGTGTGAACAGACCCTAAACAAAGCACGTTATTAATTTCAGAATAAGAGAAACTGAGACTAAACCCGTCTTTTGAAACCATCTAGTTCATCCTCTTCCAATTCCAACTGGGTTGTTCCCAGCCCTCTGTTTTTTAGTGATTTATCTGGTCTAATTTTAAATGACTCAAGAGATGGAGTTTCCACCACTTCCCATGGGAAATTAGTCCATGGTCTGATAGACACGGCCGGGATATTTTCCTGATGTTCAACCTTCAGTGGTTTTCCTTTGTTCAGTTTAATCTCATTACTCCCAGTTATTCCCCATCGGTCAGTGCTAAGCACTCAGCCCCTCTCTTTTGTGTTTACACCTTCACAGTTGGATACAGCTGTCTTTTAGAAAAATCTGGTAGGTTTGATTATGTGTTATTCACCTTTCCAATGCAGAGATAAAACAAAAAAGTAAGAGCAAAGGATAGTACGAGTTAGTCTTAAAGGATGTTTTCAAGACTTAATCTACTTCCATTCACCAAACCTAGCTGAGACCTGCTCTTGTTTTTTAGGATACAGTGACTCGTGACCCCACACAAACCTACCACCTCTTTCCTACCCATGTCAGAACTACGGGAATGTGTTATACAAGGTGGGAGTAACGGATGTGGGAAACCAAAATCATGTTTCTATAATAAGAGGACACAGAAGCTAAAGAGTTGCAAGAAAATGTGTTTAGTGGAGTGGCATTAAAAAAGAATACCAAAAATATCTCAATGTGGGTGCTACACTAGCTCAGCTTAGGAAATACCAGACAGTAGCGTGGCAATTAATGCCAGAGACACAAGTCAAAATTTTCACTTGGAAAGAATATGACAAATCTGAAGTAGAAAGGCTGGTGAATCACAAGTATGGAGAAAGCTGTTGAAATGGTATTTAGGGTGACATCCTTCAGAAGCAAACTACAGAGAGGGAAGAAAAGGTGATTGAAAACAGCTATTTCTTGACTTTGCAGAAAATGCTGAAAAGAGAATGAGGATCCCTTAACACCTTGTAAGAAAGATTAAAGACGCAGAAGCTGAAATAGAATTGTGGAAGCCAAATGGAAGCATGAAGAGTAACCTGAGCAAATCTCTTGAAAGTAGGAGACAGATCAGAGGAGGGAGCAGTAGTGTTAGCTGGAAATAAATCAATAGAGGCTTTTGTGGGAGTCTTAAGAGATAACTGGGCTTTCCGGAAACTTGGGCTGAAATGCAGCATCAATAGAACAGTCTTTTCCTTGTTAGCCTTCATTGTAAGGAAGCTGCCGAGAGAGATGCACTATTCCTTCTCCTTCCCCCATGAGCTCCTCTCTTTAAAATACCCAAGTTTTGCAAGTAACAGTTTAAAATGTTTTTAAAGCGACAGTTTAAAATTAGAACGAAAGACTCATCTTACCTCCAGTTCTGAACTTTATGGAAGTCATGAGCTAAGCACCCTGATTCAGTGGAGCACAGGTGGCAGAAGCCAAATCAGGGAAGATCTAGGTCAGAACTGAAGAAGAAAACTATGAGCAATGATTGTAGATGTGCTGCTCGAGGAGCAGACCCGCAGCAAGGAGGAGAGAGCACCTGGATGGGCAACTGGAGTCAAGGACAGGTTTCTTAAGGTGGGAGAGACTAAAGTATCCTCGGGAAGCATTGCTCCTTGCACCTGCAAATACGCGATTTCCTCTTTCACAGTGAACCCACTGAGGAGGCAGCAGGAGAACATTACTTTTATCAGGGATAATGACTGTAACTCTGTGGCGCTGACATTATGAAGGGCCGCTCAGATAGCACGTGCACAAGCTCCGGGCTCTTGTCCTTTGCACACAACTGAAAACACAAAGAACATTCAGATACTAAGTAGGACAAAAAAACAGTTGTTACGGGCTCAGGCACAGCTACTCCCGCAACACTGCACTGCGTTCCAGCCCGTCCGGACTGCACTGAGGTGCGGAAGAAGATTCTCTGGCATATCTTCATGAGCTAAGTGTAAAGTTATTGTTGTTATGTGATGGGCTAGTGATAGAAACTGGACGAACTCGTCTGGAGACAGCAGAATCTCCTTTCAACTAGCTCAATTCAGATAACACCAAATAGAGAGATAGACCCTAGCCAGAGACTCCCAAGCCCAGAGATATATTTTAAAATGTGTAAGACATTCAGATTTTGAATTTTAGATGTTTAAACCCGATATCCTCTCTTGCCATAGATAACCTTTTGTAATGTATGTTTAAAAAATAATTTTCTCTATGGCCTCCTGCTTTTTTTCCTTATACATTTTTTCTCATTGGACAGCTTGTAAGGTTTAAGATGGTATATTTTCAGTTCGACTTCCTACAGCATGGAACACGCTGAAGCGCCTGGTGGCTGGCCGGGGTTGCCAGCACTCCGGTTCTCAGGCAGGAGTGAGGAAAGGTTGCAAAATGTCAAACAGGATCTGAGGTTGAACTTTTTGACAAAGAAAATAAATACGGGGTTATGCTGATAGATGAGACGTAGGGGGGTTTTAAACACTGACTTAGGAGTTGTCAGGCTATGTCATTTTTTATTTCATCTGGAAAGTAATAGTACAAATATAAAAATATTGTATAGGCCAAAATCTAGTGATCTTTTTTAAATCTGCATTTTGCAGTGACTCCACCTAAGCCATTTGTCTAGATACTATTTGGCTGGGCTGTAGTGGCGTGGTATGCAATTTCACTTAGTTATCCATTTTAAGGATCAGCCTTCAACTCAAAAAGGTAAGAGAAATGTCAGGCCAGAAAGCAAGAATCTGTGATTCACAAGATGTCACATGCTTCGGTTTCTTGACTGAAACTTCTGAAATGAGAACCACCTGCTCCTGGTAGTAATGCAGCATCTCTTATTGGAAAGTCAAACAGCTATTTCAGTAGAGTCTGGGGGAAAAAAAGCTACAAGAAAGAAATTCTGCCAGAAACTTCAGCAGCAGTCCTGCGAGACCAGAAAGGAAGCACAGCAGATCCTTCAGAGTCTGAGAGCCCAGCAGAAGGTTGCTAGTTCCAGCGAAATTAAGACAAAGCAGAATTAAAAATACAACGAAAGATGAAGGAAGACAGTAAAAGAAATGCAGCGAGGGAAAAGGGGGGTGGTATTAGGAAGAGGCCAAGGTGCAGCAAGCAGAGTATGATCTAGCAGTTGATCTACTGGGCAAGGGGTCGAGTAGCTAAACCCCAGCGCAACTGGCCAGTGCTGTGACGAGGGCGTCCCCTCAAGATGCTGCTGCTAAATAGGACACTTTGCCATGTGCAGTGCCACTGCTGGATATGAAAAAGCATTAATACTGTGGCTCCTACAGCAGTTTGTTTTCATTTGTTGTGGCACTCTCCCTAATAGCTTGAAAGTAGAGCTGATTCGTATCTCTAAAATCAGGGCTGTAACTTCTTGATTTTCGAAACAGAAAATCTAAGACTGTGTGCTTGCCCACATCACATATTTATGTTATGAAAGCCAGCTTAGAAATGTCTGCAAAGGGCCAGATTGTAACACTCTTATCTAAAGTAGCACTTTGCTCTTGGATGTCACTACACTTGGATGTCCACTCGATTAGATGAACTTCCACGTTTTTCTAGAGCGATTTGAAAATATGTATAATAGAAGGGAAGATGATATCCAGAAAGAAGAGGAGGGGTAGAATCTGGCCTCGAGCGATACGCAATATTTGGGTGGAAGGTGCTGAAAGCATACAACTGTTGCTTTTGATTTTGATTGCAATGGAATTTAAAGGAATTGTAATTAATATGACATGAAAGCTCAGATGGAGTGGCCTGGCATAAACCGAGCCTGTGGTTAGTTTAAACATCTATCACGCTGACCTCTCGTAAATCAGGGTCAGGAAACAATGAGAGGGCAGGCGAGTGTTTGTGCTGTTGTTTGCTGACTGGCTGTTCAAAGGAATGCTGGAAGAACGTGCCAAGAATCTGGCTTTGTCAGGAAAAAGAAGTTCTTGTTTTTTAAGACTGACAGATCTCTAGAGACAAAGAGGAGCGAGCTGGCGCACAGGTGAAGACAACTAAAACCAGAAGCAGGACTTCTAGAAGTTTCTCCAGGTGTTGCAAATAATTAAAAACAGTAGGAGAGGCACGAGGCATCAGACTGTAATCCTGCATTACGCTGCGCCTGTGTGCTAAACAAGCACCGAGGGTGGGAGCGAGGTGGGGGTTACGGCATCTTGGCACCACGTAAGGCTTGTGCAGGAGCCTGCCCAGTTCAGAGAGTCAGGGAAAGCAAACCCGGGGTTGCTGAGGTAACTGTCGATTGCAATGCACTGGGAAAAGCAGATCGGCAAGCTCTGGCATTGCCACAAAAATCTAGGCCAGGAACTAAGATAAGGCCCAGCATACATTTTATGCGATTGTCATGGCCAGAAGGGCTCAAATGATGAAGGATATTCCTCTAAAGCCAAGTGTTCTCACTTTAAGGCTGCCTTATTGTGCCATAAAATGTCGCTGGAGCAAGAGAAAACAATTTCCTGGTTGCTGAAATAATTCAGCATTTAAATGGGAGCACTGCGATGTGCTATCAACACACACAAGATGTATCGGAAAAGGCAAGTGGACCTGCTGTGGAAAGCACAAAGAAGAGTAAAAAGCAATTTAATTTGGATGAGCAATCTGGATGCCACCTCTGAAACATACAGGTTGGAAGGAGGGAAAGTGAGCAGCCTTAGTTAAAACCAAACTTGTGAGGGTTCCCTTAACCGTAATTTCTAAAGTCAGTAAGGTAGAGCTAACGAAGTACACTCCATAGGCAATCAAGCAGGAATCCTGTGACTGACTTAAAATGCTGAACACAGAAGTTCTGGTAGAGCTCTGGAAAATAACTGAGAATATGGGAATTAAAAAAAAAACCTTTTAGCTGAGACTTTATTACAAACAGGGATAAAAATATTGATTTTTATTTTGAGCTGTTTTTCTATGTCCACTTTTCTCCTAACAATCATTATTATACGAATATTATACATAAATAAGAACTACTTTTTGTCTTTCACAAAGCAATTAATGCAGACAGTGAAACATGAATGCCTAATTGCATATTTTAAAACTAACTTTTTTGGAGCAATTTTGGTATGATGACTTTGCGTTGAACGAACTCAGAAGAGTGGTGGCAACTTCCCAGGATTTTTCACCTTAGATGAACCTATAGACAAAAGAGCAAATCATAAATACTTGTTTTCCTGGAATGGCTAATTAGAAGACTTTTGAAAATACGCTGGCAAAGGGCTTTTGCAAAGGGTGTCAGGGCAGAGGAAAATTTAAAAAAAGCCAAAAACCCTCCAAACCCTAAATTCTTAAATAATTGTTTACAAGTTTGCAGCTCTTTATCTGTTAGCTATTAATTATGTTACGGATAAATACAGTACTATCTTCTGGGACACTACATTTCCCTATATATCAAAACTGTCCGAAGGAGTGAAAGCAGCAGCTCCTTTCAACAGCAGCAGAGGAGATTAGCCAGGCCTTGTTGCCTTAGTGCTCCAAGTATCTTGGTACTATGATTTTGATTAAACCTATACATGGAAATCACCTACTTCCTTCATTTTCAAAATACTTCCCACCCACCCAATTATTTCAGTTGGAGACATGGGCTGGCAAGGGAATGGTAAGTCAGGAATGGTATTTTTGGACTGTAAAATACACATTCATAGAGCAGTCTGGGGGCACGAGTGAGAGCCAGCAGAGGGTGAGAAAAACTGGTTCTGGAAAGAAGCTGAGTAAAGATAGCACTGGCAGTCAGGGAGGGCAGCACAAACCCTGGGAGAAGGACAGGGATGTTTAAGGAAGTTAACTTGATGACATTTTTTTATTTAGAGCTTGTTCTCAGTGAAAAGCTAACTCCTACATCTTTACAGTTTTAAACTGTGATCCCATCTGCTCTAACATTGAGAGCTGAGCTCGGAAAATACCGGGAGACCTTGGCAGGATGCTGGAGATGACATTGGTATCTTCTCCGCCACGAGAGCCTCCCAGTCCTGAGGGAGCACTGTGCTTCTGGCGAGGCGCTTGGGCTGCTGTGTAAACCAGAGACTGTGATAGTCCTTCTCATCCTCCCAACCCTTCCAAAATGGCAGGGTAAAACGCCACTATCCCTGTCCTGGTTCAACCCAAGCCTGTTACCCCATAGGCTTAGCCGATACTTAGCACTTTGTGGCCACTCCTGCAATACATATAATAATTTTACATGGTTTAGTGCTTCGGCTGGGGAAGGGTTTCTCTTAGCAAATTAGGGTCGATGATGAAGAGGTTCTGTCTGCTCTGTCAGGATAATGGCTGCGTTCAGACATGGATGAAACTGCGGCTTCAGGCAGACCAGGTTTGGCCCTGAGGAGCCTCAAGGAAGAAAGCTCTGGCATTTATGAGCAGGTGAATCACAAAGCAGAAAAAAGCACGTGCTCTGTGTTGATCATTATGATTCACAAACGAGTTTATATTCTACTCTCTTTTTCTTACTAGAAATGGGACTTGTAAGTTTTTATTTGGAAAGTCTACGGAATGATCATAGAATCATAGAATCATAGAATCATTGAGGTTGGAAAAGACCTCTAAGATCATCGAGTCCAACCGTCAACCCAACACCACCATGCCCACTAAACCATGTCCCTAAGTGCCTCATCTACTCGTCTTTTAAATACCCCCAGGGATGGGGACTCCACCACTTCCCTGGGCAGCCTGTTCCAATGTTTAACCACTCTTCAGTAAAGAAATTTTTCCTCACGTCCAATCTAAACCTTCCCTGGCGCAACTTGAGGCCATTTCCTCTTGTCCTATCGCTTGTTACTTGGGAGAAGAGACCGACACCCACCTCGCTACAACCTCCTTTCAGGGAGTTGTAGAGAGCGATGAGGTCTCCCCTCAGCCTCCTTTTCTTCAGGTTAAACAACCCAGTTCCCTCAGCCGCTCCTCATCAGACTTGTTCTCCAGACCCTTCACCAGCCTCGTTGCCCTTCTCTGGACACGCTCCAGCACCTCGACGTCCTTCTTGTAGTGAGGGGCCCAAAACTGAACACAGTATTCGAGGGGCGGCCTCACCAGTGCCGAGCACAGGGGCACGATCACTTCCCTACTCCTGCTGGCCACACTATTTCTGATACAGGCCAGGATGCCATTGGCCTTCTTGGCCGCCTGGGCACACTGCCGGCTCATGGTCAGCCGGCTGTCGACCAACACCCCCAGGTCCTTCTCTGCCGGGCAGCTTCCCAGCCACTCTTCCCCAAGCCTGTAGCGCTGCATGGGGTTGTTGTGGCCCAAGTGCAGGACCCGGCACTTGGCCTTGTTGAACCTCATACAATTGGCCTGGGCCCATCGATCCAGCCTGTCCAGGTCCCTCTGCAGAGCCTTCCTACCCTCGAGCAGATCAACACTCCCGCCCAGCTTGGTGTCGTCTGCAAACTTACTGAGGGTGCACTCAATCCCCTTATCCAGATCATCGATAAAGATACTGAACAAGACCAGCCCCAGTACTGAGCCCTGGGGAACACCGCTCGTGACCGGCCGCCAACTGGATTTAACTCCATTCATTAAAATTTAAATTCTCGTAGTTAACAATAGTACAAGCATTCCTATTTTTAGGCCAATGCCATTATACTAAAGGAGGCTAAAGGACCGTTTGGAATGACATCCACATTGAAAATGACACTGTTTTCATGCATACACCTATACTAACTAAAAACTGTGGCTCCGATCTTGCTAAGACTTGGCAGGGGCTTAACTCAAGGCGTGTGAGCAGTTGTGTTCAGTTGGTCTGTGTTTCTCTGTAGAAATGGAGCCTGTATGCTATGGCGCTAGTTTGCTATTCAAATACAGAGAACATGCACTCCTTCAGCAGCTTTATGTACAGTTTTCACAACCTATTTTTGACTTCACAAACTCTGTTGTCCTGCATAAAATAATTTACATGTCTCAGAGACTGCTGAAGTTGGGACAGTCTAAACACAGTTTAAGGGATGGAAAATAACTGCAGCAAGTCTGCGCCCGACCAAAGACTTCAGATCAGCCTGGGGCAGTGCCATGACGTGCCTCGGCTTCCTTCTTCCCTTCTGTACAGGAAATGTGTTCTTATATTTGACTCTTTTTCTATAAATAAATGGAACATAATCAGGAAAACACTTGCGAGCTTTGGACTCCAGCTTGTGACCTGTGTAGGGAAAATATCAAAATATTTTGAGGCATATTTTGGCTAGGCTGCTGCAAGATAGGGCTGAGGCCTGACAGAACCAACTGTGTGCCAGACCTGACCTGGATAAACCCTCTTCTGGGCTTGTCTGAGTACTGGAGCTAGAAATACTGCAGCAAAGCGGGATGTTTGTTGTGCTGATTTGCGTCTCAATAGCCGGATTCCTCCTCCAGCCGCAGCTGCTGCGTAAGCTCTGGGAGTGATTGGGCGATGGTGGTGGCTCACGGAGTCCTCTCTCCATGCCTCACAAGCCAGCTAGCTTCTCCACTCCGCTACTTTTGGACACAAACCAGAGAGTTTATTTCCCTTTAAATTAAGTATTTGCTACTTTTCTTAAAATCTCTCATGAAAGACCAGTAACTGACACCCAGTAGAGTGTCTCAGCGGTTCCTGGGGTTTGTTTTCTCTAACGGTTGCGAACTCACCAGTGTTTATGCCACGTCTCCAGCTCATCCTTCACCTTGCACCCAGCACCTGCTGAGCTTGTAAATTGGTTTCTGCCCAACATGGACTAAGAGGAATTGGGGGAAATGGAAATAAAGATCTAAGGAATAGGGTAAAGCCTGAGATGGGAAGACCTAAAAACCCCAGAAAATAAGACAGAGAGACTGTTAGTAACAGCACTGAGATCTATTCAGATGGAGTAACATAGGTGTCTAATGTGGTTGATTCAATTTAAGACACAGAGAGATTCAGATTGACTTTACAGAGCTGAGACCGCCTCATACCCAGCTTAGGCAAAATAGTACTGGAAGCTTAAATTGGGTGTTTGTAGTCAAACGCTTGAGTGCAGTTATCATCATGTTATTATGTGAAATGCCTTCTGGAGGAAGATAAGCAATTTCAATTTATTACGGTTCTCTTTCCCATATGGCACAAACGGGCCCAGGACCAAGCTGGCTCTCAGCAGAAAGCCTTCCATCTCCACACTCATTCAGCAGGTCATGTTTAACCGATTTTAATAACCTTCCTGTATGCTCGCTGGTGGATCCATTCCAATCAATACTCTACAGTTAAAGTTTTTAATGACAATTCATTTTTTACCTTCCCTGACTCTTCTGCTGCTCATGCTACTGTTGAATATTTCTTTGTATTTGGTCTGCTCTTTGTCTCTCTGTGCTAGTGTTTATACTGAGCTATTATTTCCAGAAGCTAAATTTTGAGCATTCTCACCTCATTCCATATTTCCTAAGAAAAAGCAGAAACACTACTACAATAATTCTCATGAAAACCCAAACAAATAAATCAATTAAACAACACTTGCATGATACAGAAAGACAAAGAGATATTCATACCCATATCAAAGAATGACACAATTGTACTTGCCTCTCCTTTTTATTCTGGTACCTCCTGTTTTCATTCCAAGTTATATTATTGCATGTTTTCCCAGTCTATCCAGATTAGACAAGAAACATATTTTCAAAGGGACATAATCACTGAAGGATGCAGCTAGGCACCCACCCAAGCAGGTGAAATCCCGTAAAATTTTCTTGGATACTTAAGCACCTTCGAAAATCTGCCCCGAATGTTTCAGAACAAGGGCTTGTCTTTCCTGGAAAACAACAAACGTTTGTGAGTGTCGCTAAAAACTACAGGACTGGCAAGAATCTGGTTAAAAGACACCAGAATAGAGCACAACATAAAAATAGGGTGTAACTGGAGAAAAGCAATCTGAAGAAAAGAGATTAATACTTCTAATAGTTTAGGAAAATGGAAAATTACTGAGAAAAGGCACTTCAAGATAACTGTTTTCTGGCATTGCTTCCAAAATATCTGAGCTAAATTCCAATGTTTTTGTATGCAAATTCAATAGCTATGAAGGCATAACATATATCTTCCAGCAATAGAGTTGCCCCTTGCGTAACCTCATGACTTAAAAGTGCTGACAAATGTACAAAGCTTTACTGACAGTAGGACCAATGGATTTTGGAACGTGCGTAGTGATGATTTAATGTAATGAAATTTTGCATCATGATTAGAAACGAGGTTTTCTTACCGTTATCAGAGGCCCAATCATGCAGGTCTAAGAGAGACTGCTAGATCAAAATACTACAAGTCATTTTTGTTTCTTTCTGCTACGGAAAAAAAGGGGAAATCTTTCATGCCACTCCTGAAACGAACTAAAGGTCAGCCTTTGAATGGTATCCAAACCTTTTTCTCTCTTAGCATTACAAATAAATTGCTGTACTGCAAACTCCAGTAGTTTGTCAGTAATTCATTGCTTCACGCAGCAGCAGCGGGAACAAGGCATGACAGCAAAGTATTTAACTAATTGAGACTAAGTTTCTGCAGATTTGGAACCGCCTTTGTGTTCCAAAACAACCTCTGGCAAGAGTGAAAAGTTCAGCTGTGGATACACGTGTTCCTGTGAAGGTACAAAGAACCAAGCACCAGTTTATGGACAGAAGGGAAGGTAGTGTCAGCCAGTCCCTCGTGACAGAGCGCACATAAGTATCTGAACTACAGCTGACAACCTTCAAGGGGCTTACAGAGCCTCACCCAGAACTGATGTCTCCTTTTTCCCCGTCTAAAAAGTATTGGGTGTTCTCCATGTTTTCTGCAAAATAAATTACCGCCTTTCTTCAATATGTTGGCACTCCCTTCTCTATTTTGGTTATCTTTCCCCTCTTGTAATTTATGATAAGTGCAGACTATTGCTCTTTCTTAACGAAGAATTATCCTTTTAACACCACAAAATAATCCCACAGTATAGTTTATGGCTTGTGATCAATCTTTTCTAGCTGGCCACGTGTTGTTGCGGGGCTCCTCACTGCTGCGAATAGCCCTGGCAAACACAGCAGCCATTCCCTAGTGGTACAAACTCTACCGGTTCAGGCACTGAGGTAGCCGTATGGGGCTGACTTCCCAGAGGAAGGCATATGGCGTTAAATGAATAATTGTGAAAGGTGTATGAAATTAGGCTCAAAGCTTTTATTTCCCCTCCACTTTATTTTCGTTTCGTTGAGAGGATGGGTAAAGTACGTGACGCTCTGCTTCTCTCGCCTACGAGGTTTCAAACGGGGACCCCCGAAATAAGCACAGGAAGGGGTTGACTCATCCTCTTCAGCTGTCTTGTGCTCTCTGGGGAATACAGCCAGAGCTAACTAACTTCTGGAAGACTGAACTGCGGTAACACACACCTACATTAACTTATGGGTGTAAATTTCTCCCTCCGAGCTATGCAGAAAAAGAATTCAAGATACCTTTCACAGTACACTCAGATATTGCATTCATCTCAGATCTTCAAATGTAGACTATCGGAGTTTTCGGAAAACATTTAAAAAAATAAAAGAAGGGAAAAACATTCCCAAATGTGATGGTTTTACAAAAGGGCAACGATCCCTCTCTCTCTTGCTATGCTACCCTGTAATGTTTTTCTTTTGAGATTCTCATTTTTAACCGAAACTGAAAATTAAGGTTTTCTAGGTAGCTAGAATCAATTACAGTCTGCCTGCGTAACAAGTTTGATTTCAGTAGGGGTTTTCACTGCTGTTTTATCTGAGAAAATCAAAATGCAAACATAGGCAGAGAGGCTGATTTGGCCTTTATCTTCTTCAGTATAAGGAAATATTAAAATTTAAAACTCCAATATTTTTATTGAAATAAATGTTATTCTCAGCACAGAGCAATAGTGATGACTCATGACATAAGCACATCGCCAAGTTAAGCATTTTACTGTGTATGAACTGTGATGATTTGACCCTTTCACAGCTCAGAAGCTGTTCTGCCGCTGAATATCACATACAGTTAATCTTGTATTTTGGGAGGAAATGCTGGAATTTTACATTATAGAAATTCATTAATAAAACTTTGAGGATTACCATAATATGGTCAGGAAATATAACACTAATAGTAAGCAATTAAAAAACCGGACACTATTTTCTACTTTGTTCAACTATAAATACAAGAATGCGGCAGCTAACTGAATTGAGAATGTATTTTAATTACAGACCTTTTAGATTATTTAAATTCTGTTTTTTAAGCAGAATCTACTGGATATTCAGGCCATAGCTATAGTTTGTAACTTGAAATCCTAAACGATGTTCAGTTAACCTAGTTGCAGGAATTATTCTTCCTACTTCGGCTTTCTCTCCAGAAAATCAGGTATTTTGGAATTGGACCAGATGTAAGTGTGAATGAACTGAATAAAGTCTAAAACCTGATGGCTGCTAAACATTTATGTAACTTTAAACCAAATTACTGTCCATGTTAATTTGTACTCAACAGGTAGGGAAAGGATGCTGGTGTTAAGAGCGCATGAGAAGAAAAACCGAGATAAAAATGGATGCCCACCAAATACATTAGCACGGTGTCCAGAAAAATAACGGATTGTAAAGAACATCCTCCCTTCTTCAGTAGCAGGTGTTGCTGAACTGATTTTAAAAAAAATACATTGCTTTGTGGGTCACAGGGTGCAAAGGCTACTGAAAAAACGTTTAGCGGCCTTTTAGTTAAAGGAACGGAATCAACACTGTTGTTGAACCAGGAGACAGCTACAGAAAAAATGTATGATTTTTTTAAACTATCTGAGCACACCGAAGAAACTAGACCCCATATTAATCAGACATATATGCATAATTACCTGTTCCCTCAGTTACACTAATGATATTTTGGAATCTGATTATTAAAGTAATTGAAAACTAATTTTTCAGATGGAAGTGCTTCAAGGAAAGAGTAACGTGGATGGCAACTGAGACTTCTGGACGTGCTCAGATATAGAAAGGTACAAAATTCAAATATGACATTAGAAGAGAAAAACACGTCTTATTCACAGCATAATTGCACATGCAAATCCACTAGTGAAATCTGTGTGGTGCTTTTTAATGGTTAAAAATATGGTGGCAGGAGGAAATAAAATTAATTTGAAGAAACATTCCAGTTCTTATCTTTTCTATAAATCTGGTCTTTTCTAGTAAGTATGTAGATTTTAATAAACTGAATCTTCCAATGAAACAACCTTAACACAGTCTGAATTATGTGCGTCTACAGTACTTCATATTTTCACACTAATTTCACATTAATTCACTTGCTACATTTTTGTTGTTGTTGTTGCTGAAGGCCGATCGTCATAGCAAGGCGAATTGGATTGTGACTTTTTAAGAAGAGAGGAAAAAAAGGAAATAACCTGATGGATCTCCTGGACTAAGCCTAAGCCTAAGCATGTCTGCCTACGCAATGTGCCAATACTACTAAATCCGTAGAAATCAGAAGCATTAAGGAAAACTTTAATACTCTCAGAAAAGAAAAAGAGATGAAACTCTTTTTACCACTTTCTTCCAGGGGCTGTATGGGTGTGCTTTCTTCCCTAAAACAGAAGAAAGTTATTCTATGAGGGAAAGCTTTTCAACAGAACTCTTCAAAAATATAGGTTAAAAGAGTAAAGAAGAGAGGGCCGAAGCATTTCTCTAGCAGTCATAATAATTCTTTGACCTTCTTCATTCCATTAACATCACGGATTTTATCCAAATAACAGTAGCTTATGAGCCACAGGATACATAGATAAGGTATGTTTAGATTACCAGTTAAATGCGTATTTTTGAAGAGCTTTTACAGGACGTGTGAAATATGCTGAAGCAGGAAAATAAACACCTGTGCAACGTCACGAGTGTTCTTAATATTTCTTTATTAGTTTGAAGGAACCCGAAGCTACCACCAACCTGCCTTTTACAGTTCTGAGCAAAGCTATTGATATACAGCTACTTACTCTGCGTTGGCCTCCCTCGGGGAGTTGTTGAGAACAGTTACATACAGTACAGAATTAAAGTTTTCACACTTAATTCAGCATGTAAATTAACAAACCTCTTCAAACATGATGTATAAGGGAAGGAAGGAATCTCTAGAGTCTACAGTATTCATGCGTTAACTGGTTTTCTATGTTTTCCTATACATTTTTTTTCTCTTTTTACAAGTCTTCTCCAACATTGTCAGATCCGTATTCTTAAAAACGACAAGTGGTTACAAAAAGTCTCAACTTAGACATGCTACAAAAATCAAATCATAACTGAGTAATTGTCTGACTAGCGTTAAACTTTTGTGCTTCGTGAGGTTTAATTAAGAATATACGCACAGGAGAACACCGTGTTAATTTTTTTAACTTGTTTGCGTCCTACAGAAGTAAGAGGATACCACGCAGAAATTGAAACCTGCCTGGCATTGTTTTGTCTCGATTAAAATTCAGCACATTAAACAGGTTAGATCTACGGCTACATGACATAGCAAAACCACGACGTCGTCCAATTTCAGATCAACAGTGTCTTGCAAAGGCTGATTTTGTACCAGCACTCTAACTCAGCAGGTTCTGAGAGTTAAAACTCCTGTTCGGAAGAGGCAGTAATGAGCTGCTAGAAATGTGCTATCATACAACATACCGCTTCAGCTGAAACTTTTGAATTGTGGAATTAAATCAAAATAATGCTTTCAATTTGGCAGCAGCGTACCTGACCAAGACTAAAGGGATGCCGAAGTCAATAAAATTCTGTAAAATAATCTTCACGCACAGAACGGCACTTTTGAATGATCTTATGCAACACAGTGAAGGCCATGAATTGCAATGGGTAGAATGATGGACCGAGTGGAGAAAAGATGCATTCACAATGAGACTTGAGACAGACAAATTATCAGTCAAAAGGCATCTTATGTGGTAATTTTAATACTTTAAAAAGGTAGTAACTTTAAAAGCCCTCTACTTCACATTTTAGATAAGAGCTCTCACTTCTGTAAATATTAATCAGTATCTCTAGAGTAAATCCCTTATTATACTGAGTTGAAAGAAACACAAATCACTTGAACCGCTCTTCTGGGAGAAGCTTGAGGGAATGTAGTCAAATTTCTGCTTCACTGAGCTTACAAATCTTCAGGTGAGGATGTTACTGCTTCAGACTCTGTATTTTGCTTTGCCATGATCATTGATAACACATATGTGCTGAAAAGAAAACACCACTGATTGCAACAGCATAGTTGATTACATTATTAATTATTAATGAATTGCTCAGAAATACTTTTGCTTGACCAATCCAGTGATCTTGTAATTACCCCTTCCTTTCCAGAGACCTGGAACGGAATTCTGATTTCACTTTCTAGCTACAGCAAGTTTTCCCGCTTGCAGTTCCCAGCTTTGAGGTCCACCCCTGGGAGCACCACAGGAAGCAAAGGCAAGGCTCGCGCCTTTCGTCCATCATTACCTCGCTGAGAACAGGGGCAGGCAACATAGCGGTAAAAGTCCGAACCTGTCTGAACTGTAGCTGTGTTTCACTTTTTACTGCTGTCTCTGCACGTTCTGGGAACGGTGGACCTGCGAAGTCCTAGGCTCGCAGAAGTTGGAAGTGTAGCAGAGGTATGACTTCTGCCCTTAGGGGGAAGAGATGGGAAGGAACCGTTCACAGCGCAGAGCAGTGACTCCTTTGGATTATTTGAGGTTTTGCAGGGAGTTCTACACTCACTGAAAGGATCCCAACCATGACATTGAGGCCCCAGGGAGGAGGCAAATTATGGGGTATTTGAGACACCCTGGAAAAGTAAAACAGTGGGGTTTTTAACTATTTTTTTTAAAAGAAACTTACGTTTAGATCTCTGAAGTGCTCGTTGTAGTCTAAGGCATAACCTACCACAAATAAATCTGGAATTTCAAATCCGTAATCTGTATTGAGACAAATAACAAACACCATCGATACAAGATCAGTGGCAATTATATAGGCCTTAAACTCATGTGTTGGTTGTCTGACAAGCAAACTATACACAGATGTAGTCAGCTGAGGTTATGTTACTTCTGACTCTGAGACATCAAGGTCGGCAGCAGCCCTATAACCAGTTCCTGCTCACAGACTATTTGTGACAGGGATGTGCATAGTCGGTGGAGAGTAGGAGAGTTGTGTACAATCATGACTGGCACAACAGACACATTGTGGAAGGAAGCCAAAATCAGAGCTGAAAAATTCTGCCTACGTTTGGCAGCTCCATTGCTATATGTGTGTGATGACAACTGTCCAGTATCACACTAATGATGAAAAAAATGTACAATTTTAATTCAGAAGTAACTTTCAGAGATTTATATATTTTCTTCTGAGAATAGCAAAAACTATTTTGCATATTATGCTACCAAAACATGTCAAATGCTTCTTAAATTAAAGCCCCAACCTTATGAAGACTCATGCACATGCTTAACAAAGTAAATGCACGCAGTGTAGCTGAACCATACAACTCACACGCTTGAAGCTAAGCACAGGCACGTGTCTTTTTGCGTGTGAAGGTCTGTGCAGTATCAGCACTATATAAAACAAGTTAGACTCTTTCCAAATTGTTCACTGAATAGCTGGAGAAAAACACCACCTTATGGACACAAAAATAGGTCAGCATAAAAAAAATTTACAGGTATTCAAGTAAGGAATTTATTCAATTGTTAAAAATTGTGGGTAATAAGACACTTTGGAATCATAAGTTTGGGTAAGTGAGGAAATGACACAGCACTGTCAGTGATTTACAAGAGAGATCTCCGATGTTTTATAAAATTCATGACAGTATGAATAAACAAGGATAAAACCTGTTTCATTTACAAGTTATTACATAAAAACATTAAGCTACCCTTCATGAAGTAATTTGAGTGTGGTTTTTGTATGTTTAACATTAGTGAATCCAGTCAAATACATACTTTAACTTACTGGATTAAGTTCTAAATGTTAAAAATACCACTGTATAAAAAGTTGTACAACAAAATGTTTGGGTCACAGTTCAGATTATTGGCCTAAAACTGCAGGGCCGGGCCCAACACTGAGTAACTTTTGCTTCATTAAGTTTCCCTCTCTCCCACATCCCAAACCAAGACCCTTCCTGCTGCCTCCTGGTACTCACCTGCCTACTCTCCTCCTACCCTCCTCCCCAGCTCAGCTGACCAGAGCCTTCTTCAGTAGCAAATACTGGTCGATCTCTTCTAGGTGGATCTATTCTTTTCAGTATTTAGCCACATACCTGTTATTACATCATTTATTCTAATAAGTCTGAAATGACAATAGCTTGGTATAGCTCCATTTACGGTTTCATCGTAGCACAGTACAAGCACCAATAACTCAGAGAGAAGTGGTGCTGGTGTGACACAAACAGAGCGGCAAGAGGAAGTTTAAAAAGCCCAATTTATCTTTTGCTTTTGGGGGGGTGGGATTTAATTATATCATTGTTTACCCTTTAAACAATAATACTTTTCAAAAAATAATAAAAAGTGTTATTCTGTTATAAAAATGTAAAACTTGTGAATAACTAGGTCACAACAAAAAACCTTTCATGTTCAGCTGGAATCCTGCAGCTCCTCCAAAGAGATGCGATGAGGAGGGAAAAGGAAGAAATGGACTTTCTCTTCCATATAGTTTGTCAGAGCCAGAAGATAAAACACTCACCTTTCCTGGATAAAATTAAACCCTTTCATAACTTCCCTATAAAGTTAGTACTCTGCAGAAAACATCAGACTATACGGAGGCTAGGCTTTCCAAACCACAATTATACAAATCCTTCCACTGCATCCCATAGTCCCATTGACAACTGATATTTTGCAATGCTTCTAGCAGGCCATAGAATGGTGTGAAAGGCAAGTGGTAGAATAGTGGTAACTTCTTCTACTGTCATGTACAGATTTTCACAACAACACTTACAATCTGGTCTGTACCCATCAGGTCGAGACGTTCTTTTCACCAACAAACTGCAATTAAAACCAAAATAAAACCCATGTAAATCTAGGTATTTACCTGAAAAACATGCATAAAAACTATTCCCTTTATCAAAAAACTTCCGAGCCATGTGAATCACTGTTCTCGTTCTGCTTCTCCTCCCGACAACGTCCTGATGGCAGGGAAGAGATGGGTGTGTTCCCCTTCAAAGTCCATCACTGCCAGTCTTGAAATGGCTGAAGGGTCATTGCCACTGCAGAACAATACAAAAGCATTTCCTCTCCTTTCCTCCACCCTCCTCTTAGTGACTCAGGCAGCTCCTCCGCAGAGCTCCCCATGCGATACTGCAGCACCGAATTAAAGCAGGGTCTCGGAATGGGAACCTCCACTGGAAAATATGTTGGGCTAGACTAATTAAGTACTAAGTTTTGTGATCGTTTTACTCACCTTGCCACTTTAATCATTTTTGGCTTGTATTTTTCTATATTATTAAGCAGAACCTTCATAGTCCTTCCAGTTCCAACAATATCCTTACAAAACATGAAAAATAGAATAAGTAAAAAACAAAGGAAAGCTGAAAAGAGGAAATCTGGACAATGACTGAGCAGTTCCACCTTCTTATTTTGTGGAAATGATGTATTTTTCCCAGTGTATTGTGAGCCACATCCAAAAAAGGTTATAACTGAGCTCACACTCTTTGAAGCAAGTACTTTCTACTCATAAAATAATCAGTTAAAGGACTGTCCACTTCCTCTTGAAAATAGCTGTTTCTAGTACTTGGGATGTAACACGGGACTGGAGATGACTGGGCACTGCAAGGATGCAGGGATCAGACTTTTCATATTATGCTCAAGACAACAGTATGTCAACATCTCTCCATGTCAGGGCTAAATCTGCCCTATTTTTTGTTTTATTAGTCCAGTACAAATGAGTGTTCTTCAGAACTGCTGTACCCAACCTGATCTGAATGAGATCAGTAGATACCTGGCTGCAAAACTGATCATGACATGGAGAGCAGCAGTTGAGCCTGAACTCTGTGGGTGTGGATTTTTCATCAGCAACACCTTGTCTCTGCTCCCCAGCTATCTGATAGCATTAACAAAATTTGCTGCGTTTTTCATTTCTGTTACAGCAGTTAGCATTAGCAAATATGGAGCTCCTAGCAGCTATTCAGGTAACCAGCCATCTCCGTGGCTGATGACTTTTTTCCCTCCTTTGCTAAGAAAAGACATTCCAACATTTATACATTTCCTTCATTACACTGTCCAGCTTACTTCCCACACAAGCAGGCTGGGCCTGAAATGCCAGTCAGATCCTGACGAGCTCTCTAACCATTCCAGTTGCTTTTCCAACATTTTAAAAGAGAATCACCTACATTAATTAAGAGAGAATTTGCAGCACCAATGAGATGACACATTCTTTTCCTCTACAGCTGAACACGGCCGATTTACATCAGCAACATATCTGTGATGGGCTCTCCCCAGAGGACACTGCAGGATGCAATGCTAATGAGCAGGAGTCAGGGGACTTGAGAGAATGACTGACATTCTCAACCAGCCTGTGAACAACCCTGAAGTTGTAAAGCATGTGCAGGGCTATGCTACTGTTTCAAAGTCAGGCAACTGAGAAGTGCAGGGCATCATTGCAGTTGATTCATTGTCCTCCAAGGAACAGAACAACTTGCAGAACAGGAGTTGATGAAACCATAGAAAGAACAAATCAAATGACGCAGAAAGAAAGACTCCTGGGCATCACAAGGCAGAGTACCAACTAGAGCGGCAGCAATGTAGTTCGATCCGTCACACAATTGCAAAAAGACTGAGAGGTCATTAAGCAAATCAACCCCTCTCCTCTTCACCACCTCCCAGCTAAAGAACCGTAAACACAGACGGGTTTTAGAAACTGAACACACAATCACAACCTGACTATGTGACTCTATCTAAGTATAATATGACATAAGCACCCAACTTACCTCCACAATTAGAACATTCTGAAAGAAACAAACAAAAAGGAATACAATTACACAACATTCACAAACTGAAAGAAACAAATGTTTGAAAAAGTGAAATGAAGATAGATAGGTCCATGTGCATACACGTACAACACGGTAGGACCTAAGGAGTTTCCTGTTTCATTTTTGTGCCCTGAAAAAGAGCCAGCCATAAGAGCAAGCCCGACAGTCAGGGGCTACGACCTTATTCAGCTCTGTCTGGATTATCCTCTTTGCGCAAGAACGGATGTAGCTTCAGAAAATAAAATTAGATGGAAAAAATCCAAATGGGATGAGCTTCAGGTCATTCCAGCGTGTCTAGCTGTGTACTACAGTGTACCCTATAGTTCACTAAAATATTATTTCCAATGTTAATATGAGACTACAGCAATAATATTCTTACTCTGAAATAAATGCTCTCCCCCCCACCCCGCCCCCCAGAAACCTCACAGTAAAGGATTACAGGCCAAGTTGTACCACCCATTCTCATACTGTGAAGTACCCTCTTTCTCTTCAAATACTGCTTCTGAAATCAGTAGTATTACTTGAAGAGGAGTAGTCCAATCAAGAGCAGTGATGTCAAGCCTTATGACAGCATGAGCACACAGGCTGATCTTTTTGCTGAAATGGTTCATCACTGTTTCAGAAATCACAATATCTAAGTTGACTTCTGTTCTTCTATTAAGAGCAATATTAAGAAGTAATGTCCTTATTAGGAGAAATAAAAATCTATTTATTAGTGGGCATTATCATATGCATGTTCAGAAGGATGGACTCTTACAATCTTGCATTAAGATCTACTTTCTGAGGTGAAACCTGCAATAGCAAGAGGAAAGTAATTTCACAAATACCTATATCTATCTATCTATCTAACTATACATCTTACACACATGGGCACACTGTATGTCCCACAAAACCTTGAGACAGATAGTTTCATAGCCATGCGGTATTCACCAGACTAGCTTACACGCCATTTCCTTTCTATCAGGCTTGTTGGCTTTGCTGCATACACAACGTGGAGACTGTCTAACTTCCTTTTCCATCACAGAATCCCAAGGTTGAAAGTTACGAGAAAGACTCAAAACACCATGGAGAAGGAGTGTGTGAAGTGAAGGGAGTGTGTTCATAAACAGCACATCTTTGACAGTTTCATTACCTGATACGTAAATCTCTTTTTAATCTTCAAAACAAAAATTATGAATATAGATTATCCATATTTATATTCATACTGCAGTTCCTCCTAACAATCACAGTGCTTGGTAGGGAGACATAGCATGCTTCATGCATCAACCGCTGCAGAAACATGTTACCACACACTGTATTATACCTGGATGCTTCTGAAATGGCAAAACACTCGGTAAAGGTGTGGAGGGAACTCCCGGTAGTAGTTCAGCAGATGTCAGCAATGGAGATATCACTCAAGAAAGCCACTAATTTAGACTGAGCTCCAGTGGAATGTGTATTAATCTTGCAGGGTGTCTCCTTTTTGGTGTTTTCATAACAGGTTTCACTGGTGGTTATCCTGCTTGGCACTCCTGACTTTCAACCTCTCAGCTGCTGACACAACCAACTCTGGATTTGAAAGACCTAGTCCTGTGGAGGTGAAAAGTCAAAGGCCTCTTAACAACAAAAGTCCAAAGACGCCCTGCCTCTAGAAATTTCTTCCTTCAAGAAAGAATGGAAGTATGTCAGTCCTCTAGATAAGATGAAGAAACCAAAACCGTGTTCAGGAGAAGCTTATGACAGGTGTGCAGGGACACATTTTCTTGAAGGAAGCCATTTGGATCCAAAAAGGGTTTGGCTCTCATCTGGCTTCCTGGATGCAGTCATAACTAGGAAAAACACTTCCAAAGGCTAGCCCAGGACACCTGGGTCTGAGGCATAAGCAAATCACTTGATTCAGTCAGTGGACACCTGAAGATTATGTGCAGGAGTAATGGTTTAACCATCCCCCAGGGAACTCGCAATATACGTAAATATTTACGTGTGTGTATACACACACGCACACACACACATATATATATGATACAGGGAGAGAGCAGAAGAGGTGACAAGGAAAGAACCTCACCAGAGCTAAAGACGGAAATGAACTCCTTTGGTACCAGCAAACAGCCCAGGATAACTGTGAGTGGCACCTGGTAAGAGAGGCTGACCTGACACCAGCCTGACATCCTGACACATTCTGCCAGTTTTGTGCATCTCTTGCTGCTCTTCATACTGTTGACAAGAACGTTTCTCCCAAAGCAAAAGCACAGATCTTCTAGAGACAAGACCTATCCAGCAGCTATGGCATGGGATGGGACATACCAAAACTGACATGGCAGAGGGCTGCAAAGTCCTGCATTAGACTGTGTCAAGGGTGCAGCAAAGGCTGGTTGCTCCCTGAGTGAAGGGTAGCCATGAGCCGAGTGCAATAACACAGCTGGCAGTGCAGGGGCCTCGCCAGCCAGGGCTCAGCCCCACAGTGCCCCAGCGAGGCGAGCAGGCAGACCTGAGACTTGTTCAACCAGGAGTGCATATCATCAGGTGAGTTCATGGTGACGAGGCAGATCTGAGGTCAAGCTGGGTTGTCAATCCACAGGTTGGGATCAGGTCCAGTGAGAGTAACCATGATCAAACACAGCCCACTGATCTCCAGGCAGGTCCGCAGTGATGAGACAGGTCAGAGGTTAAACTGGGAAGTCAGTCTGTGAGTTAGGGTCTGGATCTGTAGTAACACAGAGGCACGGCTGTACCGAGCATGCATACAGCATAGCTCAGGCATGGCCTAAAAGCCTGGGGTTGACCTGAACTGAGGCTCCTGTGCCCACAGGTGTGGGTAGGGGCCCCAGGTGACATGTCATGGCCAGTAAGGCATATTGGTGCACACAGGGCCGTGACAGATTGAGAGAAAAGCATAGTCCTGGGACATTTTGTTGATAGACAAGTATGTTTCTTTGCTACCACAGCTGCTTCAGCTATCCTATCATGAGCGGCAATAGGGATTCTCTTGCTTACTCGCAAGTGGAAATCATAAAATTAGACAGAATGAGGGGACAGCAGCCTCCCTGGCCATGGAATAAAGATTAAACCAATAGGGAGGAGCAGACCTTACTAATTAACTTGTAATTATAGATACTGTATACTATATAATATATAGTATAATATATAGTATAATATATATACTATATGCTATATACTAATCATAGATATTAATAGAAAATGGGGCTGAGGAGACCATGAAAGGTCATCAAGACCATTCTGTTGGCCCGAAGACTCAATTTAAAACTATCCCTCACAGATATCTGATTTACCTGTTCTTGAACATGATGAGGACTTCAGAACTTCCCCAGGCAATGTGTCTCAGTGCCTCATTATCTAAGAGCAAAAATACAGTTAGAAAACTTCTGTTGCTATTTGACCTGAACTTGTTTTGCAGTGGAGACAGAAAAAGCTTTATTTTCCTCTCTTTTTAACTTCTATGTTTGAAGACAGATGTATTTCCGCAGTTTCCTCTTCTTCAGATTAAACAACCCCTATTTATTCAACATTTTCTCACAAGTTACATTTTCTAGCTTTCTGATCATTCTTTTGTTCTCCTCTGGAACCTGCCCGGTTGGTCAGAATCCTTCTCCAGTTGTGATGCCCCAAAACAGAGAGAAGCCTTTTCCAGTGTCGAGAAGAATAAAAGAACCACTTCGTATGCTTTACAAATAATCCTCCTTTCTATGTATTCCAGTACAACAGTTACATCTTTTATAAAGGTATGTTGTTGTCTCCTGTGCAACTTGTGATCCACCTATCATCTCCAGTTCAGAACTGTTGCTTAGTCAGTCCTTCCTCAGTTGCATTTATGCAAAAGATTACTTCTATATAAACACAGAAGTTAGTATTCATCTTTATTGTCATTACATGTCATTCTTTGAACCAAATTCTTTAAATAATTTCTTAAGATCATAATACTATCTTGTAGTATTTTCCCAGGTAGTATCATTAGCATTAAATGCTAGTTCCATCTTTTAAATCATGAATTAAATATTGCATAGTCCCTGGAGAACGTGCTTTAATGCATCCAGTCTGACAGTGAAGCATAATTAACTGTTTCTTGAGAACAGCTTTCCAACCAGTTATATATCCGTCTAATAGAAATTAAATCTTGCCTACATTTCCGTATCACAAATGACTCACATGAAGGAAAGAAGATTAACGTGGGTCCAGACATGCCTGAAGGGTTTGTCTGGCCACAGGAGTGATAGTCACCTCTGCATGACTTCAGCTGAAGTGTAAGATCTCATATTTATTGACTAACTTGAGAAGGAAGATATCGGTGGACCCTGAAATTGTCTGACCAGCATTCTGTTATTCTTGCCTCTTCTCCTCAGGGTCAAGGAGTCCAACAGTTGTAAATGATATGCATTGGGAGATTTGGTCCTTTGAAAGTCTCTTTAATCAGGCAGCTGTCTAGGTCAGGAAACACAGATTCTGTTTTGTATTACGCACATTCTCGTTATTTCCAACACATTGATGAGGATTTTCTGTGCTATGGAGAAATCCTGTATGTAAGGACTTTGTAGTTGAAAAGCCACTATAAAATATTTAGATACGAAAACTTTTTGTATATATAAACAAGCAGGCATCCTGATCGTTGAAAATGACACATTAATCCCTGTTTTGATTAGGCAGGCTTACTGTGACTAAAGTCATCATACTTAACTTTTGCTTATGACTGAAGGCATTCAAAATGGTTTGCCATCCTCTGGTACCAGAAACCGCCTCCTACAAAACGACATGATATGCTGGGAAACTGACTGTATTGCTGCCTATCCCCTACCTTTCTCCTGTTGAAGCAGGCTACTGATAGAAGGGTTCCCCAAAAGGGATGGCAAAGCAGAGTAGTAGAAGAACAAACTGCCAAGAAATGTTTTGATATACAGTATCCAAGACTAGATAGTGGTGATGTGTAACTAAAACTGGTTGAAATAGATTAGCTTATCCTTGAGCAGATGGATAGAAGATAAAAGAAGAATGCAATGGATACAACAAATTGGTACATTATCAGTAATGTCACCATCATCCTAAACACACAGCTGGCTGCATCCAGCATATCTTGTGAAAGGTCACAGTTACATGAAAGACCTTATTCAGCCTCACCATGAAATCCACCTGTGATCTGGTGGGCAGGAGACTCGTGAAACTCATCAGCTTGTGGTGCTACAGCAGTAACTGGTAGCTGGACAAATGATAGGAAGTGAAAGGATGCTGAAGAAAAGATCTTTTTTCAAGTGTATGTGTTTGAAGCTCCTGTACCACATAGATCAAGACTGTTTTGTCCTTTCAGATATATCTGACGCAATGGCAGAGGAGGAAACCACATGAAAAGAAACATAATCCGGCCTTCTGGCATGCATTTGATATTTTCTGTCTATTTTTGGAGCTTGGAGAACAGGAAATAGGAATATTTACTGACATGTTGGCTAGACTGAAGATGGCTTAATTTCTGAGTAGAGCCATCTTCACCAATACAATCTGTGAAGTACATCCAGAAATCTAATAATGGTGCTAATGTGTCTTACAGTGAGACACAGAGAACAGTCAGTTTTTTAAAATATGTCCTGGAAAGATTTCTTATATAGTCCAAATAAAGAAGGGGCAGTGGCTCAACTCTCAGAGATTGAAACACCTTTCTACTGAGTCGTTGCATGAGAATCAGCAGCTTTCATTGCTGATGGATCAGAGGGATGGTTGGGAGCTGATAGATCTGGATGACTGTGATTCATCCTGTGTTTACAGCTGTTTCTACCAGGTAGCTGGCAGGAAGTAGGCTGGTGCAATATAGAATCATAGAATATCTCAAGTTGGAAGGGACCCATAAGGATCATCAAGTCCAACTCCCTGCTCCTCGCAGGTCTACCTAAAACTAAACCATGTGACTAAGAGCGTTGTCCAGATGCTCCTTGAACTCTGACAGGCTTGGGGCCCTGACCACTCCCCTGGGGACCCTGTTCCAGTGACCGACCACCCTCTCAGTGAAGAACCTTTTCCTAATGTCCAATCTGATGCAGCTTCATTCCGTTTCCTCGTGTCCTATCGCTGGTCACCAGAGGGAGGAGATCAGCACCTCCCCCTCCGCTGCCCCCCTTGAGGAAGTTGTAGACTGCGATGAGGTCACCCCTCAGCCTTCTCTTCTCCAAGCTCAACAAACCAAGTGGCCTCAGCCGCTCCTCCTAATTCATAGAATCATAGAATCATAGAATCATTGAGGTTGGAAAAGACCTCTAAGATCATCGAGTCCAACCGTCAACCCAACACCACCAGGCCCACTAAACCATGTCCCTAAGCGCCTCATCTACACGTCTTTTAAAATTTTTAATTCTTGCCCTCGAGACCTTTCACCATCTTGGTCGCCCTCCTCTGGACACACTCTAATAGTTTGATGTCCTTCTTATATTGAGGCACCCAAAACTGCACACAGTATGCACAAGTGCAGTGTAGAGTGGGATAATCACCTCCCTTGACAGGCTAGCTATGCTGTGCTTGATGCACCCCAGGACACGGTTGGCCCTTTTGGCTGCCAGGCCACACTGTTGACTCATATTCAACTTGCCATCAACCCAAACCCCCAGATGTCTTTCCACGGGGCTGCTCTCCAGCCTCTCATCCCCCAATTTGTATGTATAGCCAGGATTACCCTGTCCCAGGTGGAGAATCCAGCACTTGCTCTTGTTAAATTTCATACGGTTGGTGATTGCCCAGCTCTCTAGCCTATCCAGATCTCTCTGTAAGGCCTCTCTACCCTCGAGGGAGTCCACAGCTCCTCCTGGTTTAGTGTCATCGGCAAACTTACTTAATGTACATTTGATTCCTGCATCCAGATCATTTATAAAAACATTAAAGAGCACTGACCCTAAAATTGTACTCTAACTGTGTCTTTAAATGCAAAGGGGTGCTGTGAAGTTTAAAATTCTCCAGTTTTGAGTGATCAGGGTGCACACAACTTGTGACTCTGCACATGGACATTTGCACTGAGCAGAAATAATATTTGTGGTGTGAACTGGATCTACACAAAAATAAAATTTGTGCTCTCATATCCTTTTTTGACAGTAGTAGAAATGGCTCATAGCAGCATGTCTTGGGACATCTGGAAAAAGCAGGAGGTTTTTGACAATATTATAACTATGTAAAATGAAGAAGAAATAATTTCTAATCCCTGCATTCCATGTGAATTTGTCTCTCATGTTAAAGAGACACATTTTCACTTTTATAATAAATTTCAATGTATCTGTGAATTTTAAAATTTTTAATAGTGGATGGGAAACCTGCAAAAATCGAAAATGTGTAGTTTACTGCTTTTCAAAGCCACATGAGCTTATACATGGTAAGAAAGTAGGTTGTTATTATAATACATGTAAGAAAAATCCTGACTTGTAATAAGCTGAAAAATACTCCGGCATTGAGTCAATACATTTCTATTGTTTACCTTCTCACAGGTCAGTAATAAATGGAACAAATGTCAGCTAACAAGACCAAACAGAGTAATGAGATCATGTATGCCTCCTGCCTGACAGTAGTAAGTGCTATTTTTCACTTTCCTGGAAAAGAATAACAATTTTTTCTAGATTTTGATTTTATGTTCCATTTAGAAGACTGATTTAAAAGGAAAAGTTGCTATAAAATAGCAGTGCTTTGAAATTAGCACTGAATAAGAGTTTGAGGGAAAGGCTGTCTTTGAATTCACAAAAAATGTGAAATTTTAACAAGGTAAAATGCTAAGTTGCAAATTTAGAAAGGGGGAGTATTTCCTGGAAAGCAGAAACTCTACTTAAGTAATCAAATAAACAACCATACTTAATGCAATACTACAGCTAAGAGGACAAACACAGCCCTTGCATGTGTAGCAAGAAAATCAGGTAGGTACACAAAGAGGGTATTTTCTCCTTAAATGTTTCAGCGTAAAATCAGTACAATAACATGCACACACATTTAAAAAAAAAGCTGTTAAAAAAAAAACCAGAAAGAACTTAAGACTGAGAAAAGAAGAATTATTTGAGACCTGGAAAAAACACCTTACAGTGAAGTAAAGTTTGTAGCAGGAAGTAATAGCTTTTATTTAATTAACAGCCCAGTTCCCAGTGGGAGAACATTTTTCAGAAAAGAACTTTGACCTTTCAGCCCACAACCTCAAAGAGACCACAAAATACCTTCAATAGCTGAGCCTGGGAACAAAAATTCAGAACTGCTGTATGCACTAGAAATCATGGACTCGATAAAATACTGGCTTTACGGCACATTACAGTCTTCCACTGCAGCTGACCTCCAACTCATTTATCAGTGTTCCACAGCTGGTAATTTGCTCTCTTATTTTAGCTCAGAGGAATTCTTAACATTTTTATCTGCCCCTTTGGTCATAGGGCAGGTGATCATGTAGGGCAATCACTTTTTTCTCCCAAACTGTCTGATTACCACATTAGGTTAAAATTAAGAGTTTCTCCCAATCTGTACTTAGCGTGAAGTTTGCTGATTCTGTTCAGACCAACAGAAGGATCTGCGTGCTTGAAATTTTGTTTTTTCCAACTATATCAATTGCCTAGTATTAATTTCCTGTTATTAATTCTGCCTTCAAACCTTGTCTCATTTACATCCTACAGTATGCCAGTCCTTTACAGAAGGCTCCCAATGTATTAGTTTATCTAAAAGAACCTTAAATAATGACTGGATGATAGGGAAATATGCAACCATACGGCAATATAAATTTGATAATGGCAAGCTGCTCAATCTAGTAGGCAAAGGTATTAAAAAAGGCAACAGCGAAAGGCAAAAAGCTATCCAAATTCAGAAGAGAAAATCAGGTTCACCATTTTAGCAGTGATGACAGTTGACTGTTGGTAAAACATCTCTGAAGTATGGAGGCTTCTCCATCAAGTCCTTAAATCAAAATAGTTGGTAGCTCAAAACAGAAACTGTAGGCACAGTGAAGAAATTATCATTTGGGACCCTTCAGTCTAATTACCCAGAAGTTCAGACAAGAATATAATGGTGCTTTTGGACCTTAAAATGTACGAATCTCTAAACAAAGCCCTGTTTGTGATAAGGCCAAATAACTGTACTGAGAAAAAAAAAGAAAAAGAAAATGAATCTTAATGTGGCAAGATTTGCAGAAATTTTTAAGGAAGCAATTAAAAAAGGCAGATTTACCTAAGCCTTGTAAAGCTTATTGAAGGTAAGCAGGTAGCAAGCTTAAAAGAAAGAAGAACTTTTTCACATGCTACTTAAATATGAAACTCCCTGCTATAGGATCTTGTGGGACTAGAGGCATAACTGGAGTTACAAAGAGATGACACAGACATGGATAACAGTTCTAGCACTGGATGTATTCAAAATGATGGCCCAGATGTAGCTTGGATTTTGGACGTCTCTGTTCTTGCTGTGTTTCACATATCCCTTCCCTAATAAAATTCCAGTTGTCTGCTGCTGAAGACATGATACAAGTCTAGACAAACCTTTCATCCTATTCAGTACGGTGGTAATGGTGGTCTTACAAGTGGAGAAAATACAGGGAAATTGGGAATGATGGAAATACTCTTATCTTCAAGCCCCCACTGGTGTCCTGAGTTCCTTCCTCTCTCCTTCTTGGACAGAACTGTTCTTAAACTATCTGAGAATACATGTAACATATTGTTAGTTATACCAGCCTGTAAAGTATGCATGAATACACAGTTGCTGGAAAAGATGAGTTCTTTTATACAACCAGTTCCACAGATGAAGGCATATTCATAAAAAATACAAAAGACTAAAAAAAAAGATACAGCCCCTTTTTACCTATCTCTATTTCTTTTTTTGGAGGGGGAGGTGGAAGGCTACAAAATAGTGTATTTTCATTCCCTTTAGTTCGATTTCCATTCAGAAGTCTGCATTTTCAGTTAGATTATTTCTAAAGACACCTTCTTTTCATGTGTACTCCATATCATCAGAAATACGTGAACTGATAATGTGATTCTTCAAACTGAATTGTTAACGGATTATCAGTTTACTCACCACACCTGCAGTACGTGCTTTCTTAGCACTGTATTTGGGGAACCTCAGGTACTACTGGTTAAACAAGACATTTTATGACAACTGACTTAGGCTTGAAGAAGCAGTGCCATCGGGCTGAAGAATCATCAGCAAACAAAGGTTAAACAATAATGCATCGAGTTTCAGTGAAGAGGTCCAAAGGAAGCTACAAGGACTGCTGTTAGAAGTGAAATCATTTTACGGAATGCACAGGAATGAAATCCACACACACTAACGCTTCATCAAGACGTTAGAAAATAATATGAAAGACTTTTGAGAAATTGGACATCTAAGTAGGAGCTTTCTACAGGGTTCTAGAAAAGATCATGAATGTCTGATTTTAATCTTTTCTGCTGGGCTGATCCACATCTTATGGCATTCCTGAAAGGACAAATATCATATCTCAAAAACGTTATTTTTTTAGACACTCAATTTGGTCAGTATCAGCTGCTGATGGGAGCAACTCGGTTACTATGTTACGAGTCTATGCATACAGACTCCAGCTACTTAAAGTCTGTAAAGCTAGTTCAGTATCTCCAAGAGTTAACAGAGTGGGGGACATAATGGAGGGCATGATGATATGCTCTCACTGATGTTTTGTTCTTAGAGAGCACTGTGTTGAATGCTTGTACACACGTGTTCTGCTTGCAGCCATCTTTACAGCATGCTTCTGTTGTGCATAACTAGTAGTGCAAATTACCATAATCAATCTAAAGGTAATGCAGGAATGGATCACTGTCTCCATTCTCTTACTTAAAGGAAAAAGTATCATTTTCTGATCATCTGGAATTGGAAGAGGTTTTCTGGACACAGGCGAAATCAACAGAATTATGAACATGTAGAAGCAGGTAGACAGTGGGTGAGCAGAGCCCATGTGAAAAATGGGATAGGAAGGCTGGGAAGTTTTCTTTGTACTTTCCTTCCTCCAGAACAACAACAAAAAAGAAAACAATGATGAACAGTAGAACAGATTACCTAAGAAGGAAGTGCAAAGAAAGGTGATTGATTGACTTTGGGGAGGAAAAAAAATAGTGTCTTTTGCTGCGGAAAAAGCAGTTAAGGATAGCAACTGTCAGAAGAGTAGACAGTCTAAAACCTAATTAAGAAAAAACGCAGAACAGACGTGACTAAAGATGGCAGTTAAGTAGAGGTACTGAAGATGTGGAAAGCTTCAAGACACAAAATCAACCTTCAAAAAGATGAAAGAGGCAAGGCTGCACATCTGATAGGAATACAGTAAGACGTAGAGATAAGGGAGGACATGACTATTGCAGAAGTGTAGAGTGGATTTTGTATACCTTTACTGTCATATAAATAGTCTCTCATGTACATAATGTTCTAAAGAGAATGCCAGTATTTTTTCTGCAAATTTATGGGCATTATTCCAGAAAGGAATGCATACAGGGAGAGAAAGCACAACATTAGTCGAGGCAGTGAATACTGAAGGAGAAAAAAAAAATACGTATAGAACTAACAGAATTCGGAGAAACAAACTTGGAATGGTGAAGGAAAGGATAATATGTATCTTAAATCTAGAGAATAAAACTTTGTGTTACACAGCTGCCACATGTATGGTTTATTAAATACTGAAATGCTAATATATTTAGGAGAATGCTAGAGAATCAGCTCTCAGAACTGTTGTTAGAAACTATGACATGCAGAGAAAATGGTTCAGTAAAATAAGAGAAGAAATGAGAGGCATAAGAAAAGAAAGTGAGATTGCATTATGTTCCTGGAACATCTTCCCATAGGACAAGTGGGGCAAGAAAATGGTAGACAGTGGATAAACTGATTTAGGTGAGACATATAAAGGAAGTTTAGAGATTTTATAGCACAAATCCTGCCAGAAGGAAGTGAGGAATGCTGCATGGTGGATATCTTCCTCTGAGTGAAACCTCTTTTTGATAGGAGCTGATCAGTCATTTTAGGAGAGCATCAGAGTAGTGATGGAGTGCTCAAACTGACACAATGAAGTGCAGAGAGAATGTAAGAAGACATTCACCTTCTTTTTTTCTTGATCGCTATTTATTACCTTCTACACTGCTCCGAAAATGCCAAAACCACTGGCTGTCAACAAGATGTACTTAATACAAACAAAGGAAATAGTCCTTCATAAAGAACATAAGCATTGATCCATATTACAGACAGATGGCGTATCAGAAATTCACTGGCTGCATAATTGTATCATACTAGCTACATAACTACTTTGTTTTAATTAGAAGTTCTTATTAACCTAACAAATAAGCATGATTAATTTGTTCACATTCTATGTTATGTAGAAATAGTAATAAAGACAAAAATATATGGATCTAATTTTGACATCAAATACATTACACAACTATAATAAGTATTTAATTGCAAAATGATATAAACTCTAAGTTCATGATTTTGTCTAATTTGTCTCATTTGCAAGGAGACAAGTCAAAGTGGTATAGGAGTTTTTTTAAAGGTTACAGGACATATTACATATGGAGTGATACACAGAATCATTCCTTCACTAGAGACTTTGGACTACGTAACCAGCTCCAAAGCTCTTGGGACAAAATATACACACATACAAGTATAAGAGGTAAATGGCAGTGACAACTCACAACTCTGGTACAGCTGAATCTACTGAAGTTTCTAGATGTTTTAAAATTTACTTTGTTTAAATGCCACAATACTTTAAAATATGTTATGAATTTTTACAGTATTATACAGTATGATTACAGTATTAATACTAAACAGGGTTATATTATTTGTTCTTTCACCTCATCTACATAAATTTTCATAGCCATCTTGCTTTGAAACAGTGCCTCTAGTTTTCTGGACAGTTATTCATTATATCCCTGTTTTCAAAATTTCTTCCTCTCTACAAACATTAATGACAATTTTTACCCAAACGAGCATTTCAGCTTTAATGTAATTGAAAACTGAGCAGCTACTTAACTATGAAATCAGCTACTGAGAAATCTTACGTTCACCACTTCCATCATTAAAGAAGAGATTTTGAAATTATATTTTTTCTGCATAGAAATGAATAGTTACAAAGCATTAGAGTCTTAAGCTATATCAGGACTCATTCTTCAAGTACCTTTATTAATGATTCATGCCATGGAAATCTTCATTCTTGCCTCTGTGACCTTCTTCACAGAAGAATTTCAAATTGTGGATTATTTTCTTCAGGTAATAGTTTGGGTCTGTATGCTAACTCTCCTCTCTCAGAATATTTCTCTTTTTCATGGTTTGGGTCATACATTTTCCCCAGGCTTATAGTATTTTTATAAACAAAAGCATATTGTAGAGAAGTACAGAGGAGACATTCTTCCTTCTGAAGAGCTATTATCCTTAACAGCCTCTTTGTAATTAGCTTTTAAAAGTTTTTGCTTTCTTTAAGCTTTCTCAGAAAAAAACATTGTTATAGAACAGCATGTTCATGAATATACTCAGTAATCTTTTTTTTCCAATAATAAGTAATACATGGAAATTATTTAGTTGTTCACTAAGATTATAGGCTAGCTGAGGTTCCAGGTATTATTGCTTAATGAAGAGCACTTTAAGATCAAACTCCCAGAATCTTTTGTCTGCAGGTTTCAAAATTGTTTACGTTATTGATGCTTTTGAACTTTACAGAAACTTAATGGAACGTACATTCCGAACTCATGCTGGCACTTTTGAAAACACCTTCCATGATCACTAAGTTAATGGGACTTAACCTGGCATATTTACAATCTTTTCTTAATAAGTACTCCAAGCAGGCAGAAGAAGCACCCAGCTCGCTTAAAAGCAGGGAAGTTGAATTCTATCAGTAAGTCTTCCACTAATTCAGTCAGTGACTTAGAATGGTTACTAAAGCCAGCAGTTTTAAAAGCCACCAGCTAAATTAAGGTACTAAAAAACACTTCAAGGAAAGATTTACATTGACTGTAGGAGGCTCTGAATCAGTCTGCAAATGGCTGATTAGTAAAATGTGCTGAATACTTGCACTAATTGCTTAAGTCAACAACAGATGGAGGAGTTGGCATCCACGGACATAAGGCCACTCCTTCATATATCCAACTTTAGACGTGTAAGTATGAACATTTGAGCTCAAGCTTTGCGTCCCAGCTTTTCAAACAGTAAAATAAGTCTTAAGGAAACCCCATTCCCACGTGTTATAGTGAAAATGCTATTTAATTATTCATACATCAGCTGTGTCACAGGCAACCACACATACAAACAACCGCCAAATGTGCCCTTTCAGCAAGTCTGCTCCCCTGGCAGTCCCAGCCCTCCCTTCCTGCTCGGCTTCAGCCCCTCCACACCCAGCTTCCAGCACTGGGATCCCTTCCTGATCAGCAACCGCCTTCGTTCCCAAACCAGCCCCTTCACGCCTACCCAAGATTCCAGCCTCCTTACCCAGCAATCTTAAACTATATTGCTGTTCAGTCTTCTCCCTAAGTATCTCCTAGCCTCCCAACAGCCAAATTTTATGTCCTGTTCCATACGTGGGAACAGGAGGGCTGTGCCAATGAGAAAAAGGTCACCAGGATTTTCAGTATAAGAAAACAATTATTTACTTCATTTTTGGAAAGAGCAGAACTACTTGAAGTGAAATCTTCCTTCTCTCTCATACACATGTGGACACACAGAAAAACACAAAGGTCCTGTGAAAGAAAATAATGTTTTGCCCCAGTGAATTCAAATAATATTAGAAAGATTATGCCTGGAAAAGATATTAATAACTGAAACCATTCATCAAGAAAATGTGGGATTGGAAGATGAGGAAGCTGGGCCTAGAAGCTTAGAAAGCGTTTGGACAATCTGGGAAAGAGAAATGTTGGGTAAGGCTAATAGGTGCACTGTCAGCTCTGCCTATGAGGTAGAGAAACATATGCAAAATCATCATAGAAAAACAGGTAGCTCCAGTGTTTGAATATTAGTAGCAAATGAATTAATATTTCCCAAGAACATGATTAACGCTTTAGTGATAATTTGGAAACAAACACCCTGCAGGAGTATTTAGAAGTGCAAATCGAGGACATACATATCACTAAAATATTCTAACAGCATTTTTTTCATTTAAGTTCTAGTTGCATCAAAACCTATTTAATATTAATGAAATATTTGAAGTTAAGTTTTTCTCTTCTTTTTCTTGTGTGCTATAGTACAACAAAACAAATGAGTTTGCTAGTGCTACATTTGAGTGCTTTGAAGAAACTGATATAATTTAGTGCCAGCTAATAAAAGAGTAACTGCACGTACAGTACAAATAACAAGATAAGTATTATGTTGCCTTAATGCATAAGTAAAGAATCCATTTCTGACCATTTTCCACATAGACCATTTGCCTAATGAAATCAGCCTTCCTTCCTCTTCAAAGTACTGCTTTGTATTACCATGGTTGGATTAAAATAGCCTCTTCACTGACTCAAACCACTCTCTTTCATTACCACAATGTTCAAGCATAGTGCAAAGCAAATTCAGTCATACAGCCAGCCTGATGTTGAAATAAAAAAAATCCCATTTGATTATCTGAGTGACAGGTTCCACAACTGAACTTTGTGCAGTAGGCAAAATTGTATTAAAGTCCTCTATGCTGAACTC
The DNA here is from genome assembly GCF_965638725.1 of Aptenodytes patagonicus. NCBI lineage: Eukaryota > Metazoa > Chordata > Aves > Sphenisciformes > Spheniscidae > Aptenodytes > Aptenodytes patagonicus. The sequence continues at coordinate 152,751,514 of NC_134950.1, forward strand.
AACAGGGATACTCAATGTGCAGTTTGCTTGCATGCACCCATCGAAGGCAGAAAAAACAAGGCTCCAAGACATAAACAAGCTCAGGGGAAGCATTCCAGCACAAATTTTGCCCACAATCTCACTGATGGTACATGTATAACTGCTGGGAAATCCCTACACTAGGATGGAGGGGCTACATTCTGACCTTTTGGGGCATCTGCAATCTGAAAGCAATGGCATTACAGCAATTTAATAGAGATTAATAAATTTCTTTGATTCCAGTATTAGTATCTGACAGACCATGTGCAAAATTACACAGCTTTTCTCAAGTGTTTCTAGTGGATGTATTTTCTTTCTTAAATTTAAAATTAACAAACCTTTCCAGTCAGCTTTGAAAGATCATCTCCTCCCATTATCTGCATATCTTGCATAGACTGATCATTCTGAAAGAAGAAAGACAAAACTCTGAAGTTGGATATAACTGTATAAAATAAAAGTATAAATATGTTAACTTTTTTTGCATCTTTCACAGTCTTGGTTATCAATATTTTCTAATGCTTGTTAGCACTGGTGTATGACAAAACCACATTCTCACTTGTTCCTGTGGCTTCTATCATCTCCTGGTTATATTTAAGCTAACATCAAGCTCCAGGCTCTACTGAACTAGAATAAGTTGCATCTTTCTTTTTTAAATAAATAATGTTCCCTTGCTTGCTATTTCTTAATATGACAAGTGTTGAGTAACGTATTCATCCCTTTCACAACAGGAGGACAGGAGCATCTCAACACTTGACCAAACACCTGTAATCACATTCTTTTTTCAGAACAGTCTTTAGAAACACAGGCAAAATGTGCTTACATCTGTCATTCACACAGACAACTCAGCTATTTTTGAAGAAATTCACTCAGTATTTTTTTCGGAGGAAAAAAGTTTTGCAAAAATTATCACTTGTTATCAAGAATAGTTCCAGTGTGCCATACCGTTTAAAGAGTTTTGGTTTTGCTTTTTCAACTAACTCAAAGATAAAATCCTGAGGTCAATTTCGTAAAATAAAATACTGTCAATCCGGTCAAACTAAACACAACAGAATAGTATGCTTTGATTTTCCTATTAGAGAAGGTATTTTTTCAAAAAAATCAGTAAAACTTTTTTTGATAAATTTGTTTTACAGACATTTCTAGCTGAAATTCGTTCTGATGGAAAATTCTCAACCAGCTCTAGTTGAAATTCATTATCAGCAGCACGCAAAGTTAAGATCACATAAGGGAGATATACGGAAGCCCTACTTTTAAGGGAAGACAAAAGAAGGTAGCAAATTAAAAACTATACAGTTATGGCCAGGCTATATGAACTTCCCAGAGAAAGCAAGAGCAAAACTAAGTATAGTTAATGTGGGGTTTTTGCCAAATTGGTGCATATGTGCTAATCTCATTTCCCTACCCATAGGAAGACAGCGTTATTCCAATTTTAATAATAGGTGCAGTACCACAACGTGACACTGTAGTTTACTAGTAACATCAGGAAGCTTTATCATTACAAACAACTGACAAAAATGCAATACTTTGCTTTTATTTCATAAATCCAGTGCTCTGAAGTCAAATGTTTTTCCATGAATAAATAATGGAACAGCAGGATTTATAAGGGAGGTGAGGATATACTGGGCTAAGGGGTTTATAGCTCTTCTTCCCCTCAAAAAGCAGCACCAGCAGAGGTAGCACGCATGCGCCTGCCATGCGGCACAGTTACAGCTGCATGCCTGTGCAGATGGAAACTGCATCTGCCCACGCTCACAGCCCAGGTGGCAGAAGTCCAGGGACATCCAAGGCACCTTTGCAGCCACTTGATCACAAGCAATCTGACAACCCCAGGAACTATTCGTGGTCCCCATGGGAATGGATTGTCTAAATTAATACAGCCTTCCTGAGTAACTGTAAGTAAAGGTTGCAGAATTGCCCAGATGACAATTTCTCCAGGTTTGCATCCTGCAGACCCATCAAAATGCTCCCCTTTTACTCAGAGTCCACTCCCCCAAAAACTCTCACACCACAGCTTTTTAAGAGGTCCTTAGCAGTCATTGCCTTAAAAGACAGTTTTTAGACCTGCCTTCACTTTTTCTGCACCAAATCTAGGAGCTTTAGATCCTTTTCATGCTGCTCTTATTCGTTTCCTGGGAAACAGAGCTAGAGCAGTAATGAAGGTTACATCCCATATGTTTTCTAATATAAGTTTCAACATTTCTCTTATTTTTGTAAAGGAAAACAGAAAGAAAAAAACAAAACAAACCAAGCAACTTATTTCCTCAGAAGATTATTTTAAAACTAAAGAAAAAGTGGAGATAGAGAAGATTTTAAGTTCAGGCTTAAAAGCGTAAGCCTTTTGTTGTGGAGCAAGACAGGTCACTCTTCAAAAGTCAGGGACATATTCAGGTCAAGACTATTATAAGACTATAAAAAGCAGATAGTTTCTAATATCTACCACGGCATGCGTAACCAAGGCAGTGACAAAATATTTTTTCATTTCCAAATGAGAAAGTCTGGAATTTCATTAACAACCAACACACAAGAATTACTGAAGAGGCAGTTTGCCCTTAGTTGCTAGTTGAAAAAGAGAGGGAAAAAAAGATAACAGTGAGGTGCAATGATTAATGAATTTATTTACTTTTAACTAAAAAAAACCCTCTTTCAGCAGTCTTCACAGCAGCACTGTTTCCTTTGCATTTGGTACTTCTGGCTCCAGCTGAAAGGAAGATGCTGAAATAGCATCTTCATTGCTGGCAAGCAGTTAAGCAAACACAAAGGCCATTGAGAGCCGGGGGATCACAGCATCCCGTCAATCTGCATATTTGTACATTGGCTGTTGTGACACAACTGCACACAATTATGAAAATCCTCGTGTGCTGACTGGAGAACGATTGCTGTCAGAGGACAGGGCTGAGTATTCACTGTGCCTAAGAACCATATAGAAAAATGCAGCTCAGAACCCTCCAGCCAAGGTGCTTTCAAGAAATTTAATGAAATTAATTGCATCACGCAGTAGAGCAATTCTCTTGCAAAAAAAATTTCAGATCATTGATTTTAATGCCATTTATAACTATCTCTACATTAATCAATTAACTCATATTGTAAAACACATACCTGCCAAACAGCAAGACTCAATACCACGATGTCACATTACTGTAATCGTAATGTTCATATAGATAATGTGCACACTATGGTTGCCATAGGAACCCTTCAATGCTTTTTTGTGAGTTCTCCGTTTATAATCTCAAAATAACACTGCACAAAATGTTAAGTATAAAGTACAATAAAAGTCAGGAAAAAAAAAAAATCTGTTTCATTCAGTACCAATTACTGTCAATTCAGAACCGTTTGCTTAATTTTCATGGTCTCAAGTCATTCAGAGCTGCTTTTTTCCTTTGGGAGTTGTTCCATACCTTGATAAAACTGATATGATTGAGTCTCTAGGACTTCTTATAAATGCAGAGACATGAATTAAAGGTTCACTTTCTGTCACCCAAAGCTCCTCAACACTTGCTTTCTAATATCCCTAAACCCTATCAACACAATTTTTGCTTGACACTAAATATAACGTCCCGGATAGAGACATATCAAAATCACACTATGTTTTGGTTTAATGCAGCACAAAATTTATTGCAGCTGTTTCTAACAAGACATGATGCACTGTGTCGCATCCCTACACCTCATCCCAAGCTATATTTAATACTGCATTTCTGATTTTTTTCTGTGTTTAATAAATCTGCATTTTCCAGGATAAATCTCAATTTCTTTGTTTTTATTTGCTGTGTTGTGCTTTTTCACCTGTTCATGTTTGGTTTATAATTTTATTTCATTCAGACCTTGTCAATATACATCTTCAGATCCTATGAATACTTGATGAATGAAAGCAAGAATGTTGCTATTTCCACCTCCATTTTTCACAGCATGCAAGGTAAAACTTTGACTTTCTATGTTGATTGGAAGTATAGATGTTTAAATTCCATCTATAGTAAGTCATGTCTTTTGAACTGGGTGGGGCACAGAATTATTACATCTCTTTTACATCTCCTGAGATCAACACTTGGACATAGTTCAAGTTACAAGTGAAATGAGTTGGGTGGTCTCAGGAAAATTTATTATAAACAGCATTGCTCATCTGAAAATTGCACCAAACTGTGAACATCTGTTACTCTTCTAAAGAAAGAGAATCTGGAGTACATTAATACTGGGCTCAGTGAAAGAAAGATTCTTTAATCATGGCAAAAAAGTAGCTCTAACATAACAGTTTAAATGCATAACTATAAATTATGAAATATGGACACCAGGTCATTATCACACACCTAGTTACTATAGTCTGCAGAGTTCATATGGAATTTCTTCAAAAAAATGTGACTAATTCTTTCTCCCAAAATTCATCAGGGAAACTCTTAACAAAGAAGGATGTGACCATCAGGCCTGTTCTACTTTGCTTTCTGCCACTTGGGTGATACAGCAGATCCCCCAACCTGAGGATTCCCATGAGGACAGCTCTCTTACTTCGCACCGTCATGCCATCTCCTACAACTGGGTTTTCCAGGAAGGTTTTGATCAAAAAGAAGTGATTGACAGACCACCACTTTCAATTGTCCCTTGGAACCTTAAGCTGTTGAACAAAGGGTATCTCTAAGGCTTCCCTTATCCTTCCCTAATGGCTAAGTGAAATGGTTAGGACAGAATTACTGCCTGTAAAGTTTCTGACATATCCACAGTTGGCAGAGTTTGAAAAACAAGAGTCAAGCACCACTTCACCGACAGGTTTGGTGTGACATGTCCACTAAAGCACAGTTCAGTCTCCACATTCACTTTGGCCTCACCTTTTTATTTCCGTTAAGGCTGTCATTAACTGCACGTGATCTATGCTGCTTCTGTTCTCACAGGGTGACCCATGACCTTGAAATGTCTTCATTAAAGACAGGATTACTCTGTTCCTAATTCAGGTATCTGAAAGTTAAGACATCTAAATCTATGCATCCTGGCCTCCCTTCATAACCAATGGAGAAAACAAGATTGATCACGTAAATCATCTATTTCACCATATGGGAAATCTAGAGCAAATAACTTACACCTAGACATCTAACTGTAAGAAATCTGAAGTTAGGTGAGATGAATCCCAGCTTAAGAGATGAGATCAGTATTTTCTTCCTGAAAACCTCACTGAGCACTCCGAAAGAAATTATTTTCAACCGCTTTTACCACAGGCACATAAGAAGCAATGATCTGGACTATTTTCCATTAGTAACATCCTGAACTACCCACTCAGGCTCTGTCTCACACAAACATTTAACACAATTCTCCTTGGTACCACTCCAGGATAATTTGCCTGCATGTTTACTCAAAGGTTTCATTTTAATCTAGGTGAAATATATTTGAGGAGAGATTTCAAAAGATACAACCGATCTAATATTTCTTCCAACTTATGTCACGAAAAAAATATTAGCAACCAGTCTTCGCAGATTTTTTACAAAAACATTACACTGGATGATTAATAGAGCTCTACACTCTAAACTTCTTAGAGAAGAAATATAAATTTACCTATAGGATTTACCCACTGAATAATGAAAACAATTGGATTTCATGGGGGGGGGTTCATGATCATCAAGAATGGAGTCTCAACGAACCTCGGTAAAACAATAACTTGCATTTGATACTGGAGGAAGGACAGCAACTGGGTAGGCTACACTAACAGTAACTTTGAAGGTGATCTGAACAGCTACATTTTGAATGGCACTGAGGGAACAAGGTGGATGGCATTAAAGCCAAAGAGGAGAAGACATTTACCAAATTAATGAATGATGAGGATTTGAACAAAATTCTTGGTAGTTCATACAGTAAAGAAAAGTTTCAAATGACTTTGAAACATCATATGGACAAAATTGACTTATGAAATGGATATATGTTTTCAGAGACATGGCTACAATACACTGCTGCAACAGAAATTGAAAATGACAGAAACCCCAAGCAGAACTGTATACTCTGGCATACAAATTAACACGTATTACAGATATGTTTTTCAGTTAAGAAAAAACATAATGCTCCAGTGAAAACAGAGCAGATATGACAAGAAATTACTTTCCAGTTAATATCTTTCAAAAATGAAACCACAGAAGCAATGTCTCTCACACAACTTTGAAATAGAAAATTATTACTTCTGTGTGACTTAGCTACAGCAAACTGATTCATAATATAACCAAGCTTTCTGCATTTAAAAAACAGCATTGAAGAAATTAATTGCAGGTGTTGGCAGAGTTTAGATAGATGTATCTTCAATTATAAAGACTTCTGCTTTGAAATTATATACTATTCAATAACTATTATACCTTTTGCTACATGACCATGCTCTACCATCTCAGCCATGAACATAATAATTAAAATGAAAATTTTGATGTTCCAGTTTGGATGCTAACACCCTAGTATGAAACTTAATGCCTTTGCAGCCTGCCTCCTGAGAAGTACTTCAATATATGAATATGTTGGTCAGGGAAGTGTCAGTATGGCATCTACATCATCTGTTGACTTATTTTGACTACTAGGTAAAGTCAAACTGATATATAAAGTATAGGCTATGAAATTATCCTCAGTGTATCAGCAGAAGTAAGAAGAACATCGGTGGAGCGGTAATACATAAGATGCTGTATTTACAAGCAACATACACTTGAACCGATATCATTTTGGGTTTCTTCTCTAAAGAACAACAGCTAAGAACAAAGGACCTCAAGAGTGTAGGTCAGAACATGGGCTGGCAACTAGAAGGACTATCCAGGCTTAAGTAGCAACATTCAGAGGACAACTAGTAAGTACTGTCAAGCTGGAGACTTGTGCAAATGAGTGGGAATGATATGGATCGCTTCCCAGTAAAGACTGGAAAGCATGCCTTCCCTTCCCAAGAATCAAATGTATACCAAAGGGCAGACTGCAACCTCCGGGGCACACCCACATTCAAAATAATCAAGTGCCAGGTCACTGATACATTTGTGGGAGGTGCTTTGAATACCTTGCAAACAAGCCAACAATGCTGAACCAACTGGAAATCAAATACAGTAAACATGCATACAGCCACTGTCAGACCATCACCTATCCCGCAGGGACAGTAAAGGTACATTTGCACTGAAGCACTGATGGTTTTGTATATCTCTTAGCTTTAAAACTGCCTTCCTGAGCTGCTTGGTAACCACACCATTGACTATGCTGCACTGAGATTTGCCTTGTTGCTATTGCCAGGATAACTTGTGATAGTAAATTTTAAACTGGTGTAAGTATATCTATCAGAGCTCTAGTTACTACAGTGTAAGACATACTTTACTTCTCTATGGTTAGATCTACAATATAACTAACTTGAAGATTTCACTTATTTTTTTATTCTTTTTCTTCCTTGTTGTTATTCCTTAACTAAAAGCTCCATCACACAGGTTTGGAAGTGCTTCAAATTCAGGCTAGTCTACTCAGTTCCAAGGAAGGCCAAAGTTCTGCAATGAGGAAGTTGGCTTTGGACAGAGAAAGGCAAACAACAAACTTACTGACAGCAAGGTACTCCTTATCAGCTGACCTGTGGTAACACGTGTATGTTTCTTCCCTGCTGTAAAAGCAAGGCAGATCATTCAGCTTAAACAACTCTCAGAGCAACAGTAAGTTATTAAGCATAATAAATTAGATTGTCTACAATCATCTGTTCACACATTCAGTAACTTCTTGTGTACCACGACTCCTTCATGCCTTCTCTGTATTTAATCCAAAGAAGGTAAAGTATCTTGAAATAGGTACTAGAAAATTCATCCCCTATAGGAGTTGCTTCCATGGAGATTCTCTGGTATTTAATGAAGCATAAACTGCCATTGAAGCTTCTCCCTTCCCGGTCAAGGCATTTGGAATTACGTGGACACTCAGACATCAACAAAGGTGAACTCACATGCAATGTTAATGCAGTTAACACAGGTTAATACAGATTATACCTGCAACTAAGAACATATTTGCTAGGGGCAAATATTAAAAACTGTAAATTCTTTACACTCTTCTAATTTGCTGGAAGCATGTGTTCAACACTATATTTCCACCTATTAATAAATTCTGTAGATATACAGAATAAAGATATTCCAAATATTTTCAAATAAAGAAAATTTTCTAAAAACATGACTGCATACATGATCTACCCCCATTGTTTTATTGCAGGTAAAACTTTCCTTAAAATCTCTAAACAGAGATATGATTTCAGTTTTATTGGCATAAACATGAAGTAACTCTACAGGAAAAGGGCCAAACTGTTGTAAATTGCAGCAGAATTTAGACCAGTTAACTTGGCTAATAAGGATTATAGACAATAAATTATTTCATATTTTCTTTTCTGGTTTAGCAATTAAGTTTTATGTATTTGCTTGGTATTGGTTCAATGGGTTATTTTGTTTAAGAATGAGGCAGTAAGACTGCAGAACCACATATAACCATATGGCACAAACAGCATCTGTACACTTAAAAAGATCAGCAAGACCTGATATCAAGAACATGTGATACCAAATGTTTTAAATCGTATATAAATCAGAAACACAATATATCCTCAAAACTCAGGTTAGTTTCCACAGTGTGTAGTCTGAGGTTTCTTTGTACTATAACTTCTTTTTATTCTGTAAAATAATATTTAAAACATAGAAATAAAATCTGCATATGTTCCAGGATGAGAAAAGATACTAACAATTTCATAGGGCTGTTCAGTCATGTGGTTCAGACCACATACTTTGTCTCCAGAGATGGGAGGCAAATAAAATTTAAAACTTACAGGCAAAAGAACAATTTAGGAAGTGTACTCTCCAGAACTGCCATAATCCTACTCAGGTACTCATTTTGGACTGCCAGGAGGCATTACTAAGGGTGTCCACCTTTTGTGATAATAATGTAATACAAGCCCACGCTCTTGGAATAGGAGACTTGGGCTTCTTTTCTTCCTCAGCATGTAGGGAAAATCTTCCTCCTGTTACTATGCTATGGTAATGCAAAAATCATAAAGGACATCAAGCATGCTATGGCCAGCTATGCTGGACTCAGCTAGGAAAAGGTCAGTTTGGGTTCAAGACCACGTTAACTGGAGTATCTGTCTTTTACCCAATTATTGTTTAACATTAAATGCATGAACATTACAGCAGCAGAACTAGAAGTCATGTTTCCCAGCATCAACAGACGGTCTCAGCATGCCAGTTGGGACACTACTAGATCCATATGTACCATCTTACCTTAACTGTGTTGTAAAGTAATGAACAAAAGTAAATGAACATTGTGAAAAATCGTATAGTGAATTTGTAGCTGGTACTAAAAACCCTGTCCCTTGGGGGGTTCGGCAAGCACAAGAGAAAACAGCTTTCTCTAGACTAAGCACAAAGTACTAACCTTCTGACCCTGACTATCAGCAGTTCCTAGGATTTGGTGATAAAAGGAAGGTAGGAGAAGAATCTTCAAATTTGTCAAATAGCCACAGGCTGAGAAAACAGATAGATAGGTGTAAGCAAATTCACAAAAGATGAGACTGATAAAAAATTCAAATGCTTAATCCCTTTCAGCAATCTGGAGTCTAGTGTATCATTGACTCTCACAACTCAGTAGCGCTCTCTTTCATACCACTGTTTAGTCCCTTGGCTCATGACAGCTTGGAAACTTTTGACAAGACACATATCCTCTGTGAGTTTTCTTACAAGGTTATTTTACAGTATCCCTTCCCTATTTAATATTCTAACTTCTGTCTATCAAATGAGGAGGGAAAAGAATTTTGTATTTGTCACACAGATAAGCACTGCGATAATACAGTACTTCTTGTTATGGCGATATTCCTTTAAAGTAACCTTTTTGTTTTATGCCTTACAGCACCCCTGGGGTGTGGCACCGCATGAACATCACACATGCTATGATGTGTTTCAAGAAACAGCATTTAAGAGATGCCAGTAAGAGAGTCATAGAATTCCTTGGGAAAATTAGAACCCTCCGGCTTCTTTTAATTAATTTTGCCCCATTTCAGATTTTAATATAAAAAACCACACACTAGATGGTATTATTAGCATCCAAATAAGTAATCAAGGTGCTATTTTTCCAATGCATAAACATGTCATGGTACTTTCAGACTCGTCAGAACTTATTTGTACAGCAGGATTAGCAACCATTATGTTCTGGACCTTTCTTATATGTAAGAGACTATCTCCCTGTCACTGTAAAAATCTGTGAAGCAGACTGAAAATATAGACTGTAGTCTCTCCTAACGATGACATACAGTATTGCTGCAAATGTCATAATTTAGTAGTAGCTTGCTGTATTTTTGGCGGAATATGAAACAAAATATTTTACTAAGACTAAACTTCAATTTTTTAGGCTTTGTAACAAATCACTGCTTTACAACAAATATTGTATCCAGGGGAACTTTAGAATCTAACTCTTTGAAAAGATGACCTCTTGAATGCTTTTAATGAAATCCCTTGATGCTTTGAATCTGTTCTAAAACTGACCAATTCTAAAAACATCCACAGTCTCAAATGTTAAGATGTTCCAGAAGCCTGGATTGCTTAAAAACACCGAAGATTTAAGCTCATGAAAAAAATATTAAAAAAACTTAAGAAAAATTAACTTCAGATCTAAAACTCCATTTATACATAGTAGCTGTACCCTCTGTAGCATAGTGTAATCAAAAACTTTTATTTCAAATTGGAAAACATTTTTCAAAAGAAAACATTACAGCTTGTTAGAAAAATGTGACCCTTGGGGAGACAAATTTCTCCAGAAAGATTAGAAAATACCTCTTGTGGAGTTTGCATTAGGTCTGAAGTCCACAAGAACAGAGTATCAACCCACAATGCAGGAAAACTGTAAAATTTTTTCAGTTAGAAAAAAGAATTCCACAGCGAAAAATCACAAATCAGTATAAAGGAAGGCAATATCTAAGCAGGGAACAATAGATAAAAAATAAAAGTATCTTGACAAGGCACGTAATTGCTTGCTTTAATATGCCCCATAGATGCCTTAATATTTTGATATTGCTGGAGAGCTGCAGCGCAGCTCAGTACCACTCTGCCTTCACGGCCACATCTGTTCTCGTTCTGTCCCCATGGCAATCAGGCTGCTTCCTACTCAGTTCTCCCCCGGCTGAGCTGTTTGGTTCCCCCAAATCTTTTATATGTGAGTCACTGAAACACTTACTCATACTTAAAAAAATCAGTAAGAATTCAGATGGTGCTAACATATGTAAGGGGTGTGTAGGTGTGTTATCTGATGCATACAGTTACGGAGATCACCCCTGTATGAGTAAGTTTTACATTGCAGATAAACTTGATAAACTGACTGTATGATAGGCTTATTATGACCTTTCCTGAACTATGCCCACAAATTAACACCTACTTATATTATTAGTAACACTCCAAGCCCCTAAGCGGTGTCCAACAGGAAAATACTGTATGTTTTAATTAAAATAACTTAAATTAGAAACACTTTCTTCCTCCTTACACTCAAGACAGCCTTGAGCGAGTGATGAATTTAAGCTCTCCTATCTCACAACTCTGCCATCACGTTAAATGGAAGCTGTAGATGCCTAGAAAGGAAAGCGTCTGCCTCCAGACCTGAGAAGTTCCACGACACTGAATTTTAAGGTCACATTTTATTACATACAGTATAGCCTTCTCCAGTTTGCCTGAGAACACTATGAAAAGTAGGTTGATTCTCAAAAATAATTAGGGTTGAAATACCCGTGCTCCTTCTGACACCTCTGAGGAGTATCTCTCAGATAAAGATGAGGGGGGTCTAAGGCTCGCCGTAATGCACCCTTGGTGATGAGGATCCCTCAACTGTGGGCAGACTTCTTTTTCCAGCAGGATCTGTACTGACTAAAGAAGTTACTGCCCACAAGCTGTCCCCAGCTGCTTGTAACTCTCCCTCTGGCAGGGGCTACTGGCAGGCTGAGATGCATGCCTGCATCTGGGTCAGAAAAAATGAATCCAGCAAGCTCAAGCCGTTCAAATAGGAAGTCTCTGGTAACTGGTCTCATCTTGGCTAAGACAGACAGGTTAGGAAATGCTCAGAAGCAGCTGAGCTGGCAAGTGTGACTGGCAGGAGGGCACTGCAGTCGCTGAGGAATGAACCGGAGACTGTCATCGTTCCAGTCAGTGCAGATGCAATCAGAAAAGAGACCCATTTCCAGTGTCTTAGTTTCACACCAAACCACTATCTGTACCTGATGTACAGATGAATCTGGCAGGAGAGTTGATTCTCAAAGTTGCCTGAATCATGCTGTTACTATTAGAGTAACCAATAAGGCTGCTGTTCTTCTCATTACATTTTTGTAAATGTCTTAAAAAAAATCATCAGCTAGTTGCAAGAATAAGCTTTTGGGACAACTTCCACTACTAACACATTTTCAGCTATTTCTCTGAAAAGCTTTAGCGTCTCTGAGGCTGACATTTTGCAGTAAGACACTGCTGCACGTAGAAGTGTTTTTTGTTTCTTTCATGAAAAATATTATATTTTTAAACAAGTCTTAACACTTGGAAAATGAACATTCAGACACAATTAGGAGGACTGTGAATTGTAGCATCTCCAAACATTCTATCCACACAAAATATGATCTGTTTCCACTGTTCCTCACCTTCCTAACCATCTCAGGTCTTATTAAGTTTCAGGAAATAACTGAAGCATCAGAGATACAGAGATAGCATCAGTGCCTGCTTAAGACTGAGGAGTATCTTTGGCTTGGAACTGTAAAGGACCTTTTACTCACTAGTTTTAGCAGGTTTGAGCATTTCACAGCGCTTTCACTCAAAAAGATACTACTACTTTAGGATGCAAATGCCATCTTATCCATTCATAGACATGGAAAAGTACACAGAGATAAAATCCCTTTGGCAATTCTAGAAGTAGATTTCTAGTCCCAAATCTCTCATGTTTAGCTTGCCCATAAGACACCTATTTGGCAGCACCAGCTACAGTCACTAGAACACATTTCTCAGAACAGCAACAACTTTAAGGTCTATATCCCTGACACTGGTAGCTTTTGTGGACTAAATTAATGTCATATGTTTGTTGCCCATTAGCTTCTAAAAGTATGCCACGCTGCAAAACTCTCTGTACAGGTAGGTGTTCGCTGTCTACAGTGCTGACTGCAAGCCATGCATCTGAAAAAGGTTAACAGAGTATATTTTAGTTTTTGAATGTCTAGTACACGCACAACCTTTCTTCAAATTAAATAAATAAACCACATTTTGCCTACACTGAAGCTATTTATTTCATGTCAAATTGATAATTCGCAGATAATCTGGAGTTCAGTCTGGTGAAATTATTGCAGAATTTGGCCTTAAAGTTGATAGGAATTCATTCTACCAGGTAGGCTCCAATTTGTAATTCTTCCATGGCTACTCAGCATCAAGAAGATGACATGGTCATCAGCTAAACTGTGTGTGTGAAGCAAAATAAAGGGAACTCACAGCCTGCCCAAGAGAAAATATGTAAGTACAAAAGCTAATGTGGATTTTCTTTCGTTTTAGGATGCACATTAAATGCAAGCAATACACTTTGTTGTTTCTTTTGTGTGGTTAAATGAATAAAAACATTTTGAAATTACTTTCTTTTCAGCGTCAGGATTACAACATACTGTTTTCAGATGTGAAGTTCATACTGATCTTAAAAAAACAAGCTCCATACAGTAAAATTATACTGAATAAGTTATTATGCAAAGCAGGAGTGTACATTTTACACCATTCTCTGCTCTGATTATAGTCTGATGCCTCAGGCTGTTGTGTTTTTTATAATTTAAATATTTAGTAATGGTGTATGAGTAGTAAAGCTACATGGCAGAAAAATAAATTGGTTTATTACATTTACCAACCAGCTTTCAACTTACTCATAAAATCCTTCTGTTTCCTTACTCCTACAGTAGAGAGATTTAGCAAAATTATTTACTGAGATGGCTTCATATAGCAAAAACATTCAGATTTCTACTAAACAATTCTTGTTTTGTTGCTTGTTTTTGGAATTTTGCAGCACTAATGGTCCTGTTTATGCCAAGATTAATAACCAACAGTTGTAAATATATTTCAAACAACTGGAGGCTGAAGAGGAAACAGATCATATCAATGGATTTGTTTGTGAACAGATTTCAATGCACCATTGTGCATGGATTACAATTCAGAGGTCACTTTTTTTATTAGTTATGTTCTGGAAACTATAAATAATGTATTCATTTTAAAGATGTACATGAATTGACCAAATGCACATAATCCTCTAGCACTTTCCTCCAAGTGACTAGCAAGCAACATTCCTTTGAAGTTCATTCATATTTTTCAGGATGATTTTCAACAATATCTTCTTGACACCAGAAGATGAAAAATGCACTTCTAGAACCCACAATTCAGATACTATATGGAAAACAGATTAATATTCTGTAATAATCTGTGCTCAAGATGGAATTAACAACTATGATGTATAATCTGATTATCAACAATTCATCTACTATACTTTTTCAGAAGTGCATTGCACAATTTCAAAATAACAGAGATGACTCATCTTCTGTCACTTTAGTCCGCACAGGAATAACTGAAGAAATCACAAAAGTCTTAAGGAAAAGTATCAATCTCACTCCTAGTTTAGCTCACCATGGTTTTCACTGAAAAAAAGCTATGCCACCGAGATTCACTTGCCCTTCCCCAAAATGTGAGGTCTACTATCATACTTTGTAAAATATAATAATTAAGAGAATTAAATAGACAGCTATGGATAACAACATGGGAATACTACACTTTTCACAAGAACAGGTAGCAATGCACGTAGAAAGCACACTGTTCTGCCTAATAGAAGTATGTGGTATTTTACCTCTCTTCCACCAGTCCCCACCACCAGTTTCAACAACGACTCTTAGCATGATTCTTTCAATTTTTAGCTTCCATCATCTGTCCACTAAAGAAGTCTTAATTCACATGCATTTACTTTCTCTTCTACTGACAGGTTGCTGAGAACTTCTCAAGAAAGTCTACAGATTCTGCATACTTCCTCTACTTCTCCATTTAATTTTTCCAATTCCATTTCAAAATTGAACTTTGGTTTAAAGATTGCATTTGGCATACCCATGGAACAGGATTAGGTGATATTGTTGCATCTATTAGTAGGGGATTAGACTTGATGAGCCAGAACATCCTCTTCTGTCTCAAGCTCTAAGTCAACCTTTACCTTTATCAGCCTGTCCTAAATGGTCTCTTCCACACTGAACAGAAAAGCTCTAATTATTGGCCATGAACAGTCTACTCTTCTGGTATGGTTCTCATGCTATGTTTTTTTACTAAGACATATGCCAGTCAGCCCTTCTCTTCATGACATCCACATCCTTCTATTCCTTTGTTCACTCTCTCTTTTCGTTCATCCTTAAACATTCTTTCTTGTATAGTCCTATCTATTAATTTGTAAACACCCTAGTAAAACACATTCCCGCTTCCTCTGTTGTACTTCCCTCTGGATTCTTCCCAATTAGTTCTTTAATCTGCTAAAGTTATCAGTATCACAAACATATTAAGGAATTTCTGGATCCATGTTTCTTACCTCTCCTGCTGGTGTCATATTCTCCTTGGATGATATTCCCAAGCCCAACTTCTTCCTCCATTACTTTTCATCCTTGACTTCAACCTATCATGTTTCTGAAAATAATTTTGAATTCTTCTATCAATCTGAAACTCTCACCTCTTTTCAACTTCAGAGCTCTGATTCCCTGTGGAGGAGTGATCACTCAGGAAAAAATGCAGTATAGTGAAAATTGAATATATTAGATTTTATTCATCCAGTTTTAAACTCAAAAGTCTCTGCAGTCAATTCCACTGTTCCTAACTTATGTTACATTAAAATCCAGTGTCTTAGAACTTAATATCTGAGAAGCTGACGAATTCTATCAGTTCTTACATCAGCGTTTCCAGAATACATTGTTTTCGCCTAAAACTTGGCATGCAGCTTTCCATTTCATGTGAGGACTATTCTAGTGCTTCCTTGTCTACCCACTAT
This sequence comes from Aptenodytes patagonicus, assembly GCF_965638725.1. Classification (NCBI taxonomy): domain Eukaryota; kingdom Metazoa; phylum Chordata; class Aves; order Sphenisciformes; family Spheniscidae; genus Aptenodytes; species Aptenodytes patagonicus. The sequence continues at coordinate 152,767,519 of NC_134950.1, forward strand.
ACTTACTGCCTCACATGTCTTGAGTTCATTCAAAAAAGTGTATGTTTTCTCCTCTCTGCCTCTTAAAACTCAGAGCTGCTGCTTCTCATTCAAATTTCTATCATTGGATTTTATTTTCCTCTCCATCTACTTCCTGACTCTTACCCTTAAGTCTACATGATACTTCCATATCTGTTTATTTCTGAAATCATATTTTCTAACTCTCACCTTGGTGCTTTCTTTTACTTTGCCTACTGTGCTAGAAGCTTGTAAAGTCACCATACAGTCTCTAATCAAATCCCCGCTTAAACAATCTCCTTATTTTGAGCTCATTTAAATACACAAAATTAAAATGAGAACAAGTATATTGTATCACCTGTAAGTCTACAAGAAACAGCATTCTCCAAAGAGTTTATCCTATTTCTATGGAGGAAAACTATCCATGTATCTTCCACTCACCATACTTTTCCTTTTCATTATTATTTTTAATATCATTCTTACTGATTAAGAAGCCTTCAAAATCTGAGTTATAACAATGTTATCAAGTGTTTCTTTGTAAATCGTATATTTATGGATTTACAGGTATAAACTTCGTTTACAATTAAGCACACCTAATATTTATTTATTCATCTATACGTAAGCCTATAAGTTTCTGTCCACATGTATAAACGTCTTAATTTTCTCTACCGTATCATTTTAGCATTCTAGTGAAAAAAAACCCTAAACAAATGGAAAAACAGTTCAATTTCTAGAGGAAGTAAAAACATGCTTTCAGACAAGGCTGTACCTCCAGTTTCAGTTGCAGGAATTCTATTAAAGATCTAAGAATTAATACTGATGTCTGTAGAGTATAAACAGTATAACCACATTATTTTTAAGCTACGGTTTCCTAAGTTGGATTCCACTTTGTTTCCTCTGAAAATAATAAACAAATGGTATTTTCCCACTTTACCTGTATATATACTAAATTCAGTAATCTGACATGCCAATTTGAGGTAATTAAACTAAGACACCATTTGAAAAACACCGGTTTTCTCATAAAAATGTCCAGGCTTAGGCACATAGGTCAAACACTTTGCAAACCAGATAAAACCATCCTGATTCTGGAAGTACAAACAGCCCCTCATCTCATTAATATCCAGAGAATCTAAATGTACTATGCTTCATTTAAAACTCAATTCATCTGTATGAAGAAGTCTAAAAAAGAATTTACATGCGCAACTTTCAGCTACTTAATATGAAAGCAGATCTTAACATCTTAATTAAGTGTCTAAATTCTGGAATATGATGACAGGTTTGAAAAACGAAGAGCCACGTAAAGCTGGTCATATTTGCAATCTCCTTTTATTTGAAAGGTAATCATGTCCGTATGCCAGACATCAAAATACAACATTTTCTGCTGATACTTTGCAGTTAAGATGCACTTTCACTGATGCCAAGATCTGACTTTGGGTCATAATTACAGCCCATTTTTGCTACATGATTAAACCAAGAAATCCCACTTTAAATTGCAACCTCTAAAAATCGACTAACCTTTCAGAATTGAAGTTGGAATGAGACAATTCAAAAATCCCATGAGTTTGAGCTGAAATTAGTTGTTGGATTTAAACAGCTGGAGGGGGGAAGGGAGACATATCTGAAGGAAGTATATTGAGAGCAGCAGGACTCCCTTTAGGAGAGAAATAGAGAACAGTTAGTAGAAGGAAGCAGGATAAATAATTTGAGAAGAACAGTGTCTATAAAATGAAAAAGGGATAAAAAGAGAGAAAAATGGGTTGAGAGCAGTAGTAAGTATTAACAGAAAGTGGAACAGAAAAGGCAAAGGGAAGCAAAGAAGTCTTACCTCTAAAACTGTAGTTATTTGCCTCTGATTAAAGTGTAAAACATTGTGAGAGGTATGTTATTACAGGATAAACAACTGACATGGAGGATTTGGGAGTCTCATATAAGGCTGGGACAAAGGGTCACTCAAACGAGTAACAGCTAGTTCCTCAAGTGTTCTGACCACGGCTATGTTGACAAGGGTACGTTCTCTAAAAATTGTAACTGGACAGGACACAACGACAACTCAAAACACAAAGGATGACAGGTAGTGGTACTAGTAATTTAGTCAGCATTACATTTATGCATATCTCATGGAATGAATCTACCAATATTAATGTCATTTCAAATTTATACTGCAGTGTCAGCCAGCTTCTCACGTCCAGGAAGATATCAAGCACTGTTCCAAGTGCTTCAGGCTCTAAATACATGACACCTGTTTGGAAGGACTTATAAGAAAAAAAGGATTTATTTTCCAAAAACTAGATGCAAGCACTAGTTCTAGGGAAGGCACTACCTTCCTGCTAAAGCATTAGGCTAAGATCCAAAACATGCACAGCCACTAAATGCTAGGATCATCTAGGATTTAGCCTTCATAATTGCATCCTTGCATAACAAAATCTGTATTGCAGTTTCAGTTTGATATAACATGCTTTTATTTTATTTCCTAAGCAATGATGTGAAGATTTCCACTTCTGCAGTGTACATCTCCTGCCACTCATTGGTTATGGGTTAGTACGGCTAATAAGAGTTGACTGGTCACCAAGGAAAGACATTTTAGAGCCAGGGTATCTTCATACTGGAGAAGACATAACCCAACAGGAAAAGCATGTGCATTACCTATATGCCAGGTGCAAAATAAAAACCAATTTAAGTAATTCCACTATTCACCAAGAAGTGTTATTGAAGTGCTATCACTACTACACCAAAAAATACAAGTATAATTTCCATGTGCCTTTATGTGAGACAAACATTATATTTTACTTTATTAATTAGTTCTTCAATACTGCTAAATAGCTAGAAAATGTATAATATTAGTATTGCCCTTGTCCTTCATAGACCTGACTAATTCTTGAAAGAGAAGTCCTAGGACCAAATCCTAACCAAATGGCTACAAAAGGCTCTTATCCACTTCTCTCCCATGATGGAAAAAATTCAGGCTGGATTTGTGAAAGTTAGGAAAAGTTTATGGTCACTGGGGTCAGAGCAAAATGCCAACCAACCTCTGACTGCGGAAAGGATGTAGAGTTATTGTGGGAACTACTGGACTCAGCAAGTTGCATTTGTGCTCAGAGAGAAACTGTATTATCACTCCATTTATTTAGTGTACTTCCTCAGCCATTTCTAGGACAACTTACTTCTAGAAATGCTCCCTTACTGTGGAGTGTGAACTACAAGGTGGAATATAAATGTATAGCTTATGCAAATAGAAATTGTAATCACGCGTTCTAAAAAAAGGCCGGTCATCTCATTATCATTGCCTCACTGAAACAAATGAATCATTATTGCATAATTTCCTCTGAAGATAACAGGAAGTCTTGATCCTTACTTCAACACTGGATTTGGTTCAATGGCTTATTTCATTTTCTTATAAAACACTATCATCATCTAGTGGTATATTTTGCTACTATGCAAACTGCATGTTATGAAGATGAAAGCATTTCATTTATTTAGCATTAAACATTTAGAGTAAGACATAGATTTATCATCTTGCAGTTATGGCAAACTATGTGGGGGTGGGGGTGGAAAATGGAGTAACATGAAATAAACTTGACAGAACTGTTGAGGATTTTGAGAACAAACAACATGCTGACATTTTACTTGACGGAAACCTGAATAATTTTCTGTCCAAAAGTGAAGACAGATTAAATAAAAAAATACAGCTTGAGGACGCTTCATATCCTCATTCATAGTATCCATAAAGTATAAAGGGACATGAGCAAATATTTTGAAAGAAAACCTCACATGTTTTTCAAACAAAAATATTTTTCACACTGTTTTTCTTATAATTTGGGGAAAAAAAAATAAATTTCCCATTTACAAAAGTCCACTATTTATTATGAACATAAAACCAGAATCTACATAAATAAGTTGTTGACTTACGTGGTAACTTTTCAGTCTAACAAAATCGACTTTCATGGAGATGAACCTTTCTGAATTTCTGCTGAGATTTTTAATGTGCTCCACAAGGTCAGCACAGAACTTGTAGCCGCCTTTGAGGACACAGAGAACCACAATATCATTGTCTCCAATGTCTTGCATAATATCTTTGGCCAATCGCTCTGTCCTGGGGCAAAAAAATTAAGGATAAAATAACATTAGATGCAGATTCTCTAAGTTCATGGTATGCTTTCCATGTCATCACAAAGAAACACTATGGTGAATATATCGCTCGACTGACAGTCTGTTTAAGTGTCTTGACTTGACTTGACTGGGTTTGGATCAAGTTCACAGTAGGCAGATACAGAGTGATGGATGCAAGATGCAAAGCATGTGAATCAAACTGGTTAACCTTAAATGCATAAATTCCCCAGTTATAGAAAAGGGAGTAACACATCTCAGCATTGAATTCATAAGCATTTCAGAGACTTTGGAGTAAAGAATGCAACTTAGCCTTCAATTTTGCCTCACAGGAAACATCAATATAAAATATTCCTGTACAATCCCCTAACTTGTTATGTTAGTTACTACCCAAGAACAATAAATTAAGTGAAAGATAGGGAAGAGAATTATTAGAAATACGTCACACTGATAGGCTTTGTAAGACACTACCCCTACAATTTTAATAAAAATATACATAAATACCAGAAAGAAATATAGCATCCATCAAAATTTTATGAAGAGTGCACATTATCGCTATTTCACACAGCAAAAAGAGTGCAAAGAGCTTAAGTGACTTGTTCAAGCTCACACACATGAGAACAATCAAGGTTATGCTCCAATTAACCCAGAATTGCAGGGTTCCCATATCTGTCTTCTCTTTGACAATTCTGCATTGCAAACACAATGTGGCAGATGATTGAAACCAAACATACACATTTCTGCTATAGAATGGTACATAAATTTTCAAGATAAAAATATTAAACATGAATGCTTATCTTAAGTAGCTTTGATTTCTAAAGAACAAGGTAGATGGCATTTCTAGACCTAAAACAGGGTATCAGGTCATTTCTAGATATAAAGCAGGTATCAACAGAAAACTGAATGATGTCATTTGATGTTTTGAGGAAAAACAGCTCAGTGCATTATTTTCTGTAAACACTTTCGCTGGAAAGTTCTTTGATAGCTCTCTGAATTAGATTAGTAGTTTCAATGAGAGTGGACTTCTTGACAGGATGCAATTTATTAAATAATCCTATAACTTATCCCATGTCTTTCATGATTGCATTTTTCATCTTTTTTTTTCTCTGCCCACTGTAACATGGAAATCCACTTGCCACTACATAAATACACTGAACTTTAGTGAAATCTACATGTGCGCATGTACCAGAGAAGAATAAACTCTAAATTGAAGATAATATACTAGTTACGAGCAAAAGCTGTCGCTTCATTTTCACATCTTTTTGTATTTGTAATGCTCAGGTAAATTCCATATAGCTGCAATTAGTACTTTTTAGATTTGAAAAACAGAAGATATCATTAGATTACCTTGTTTGACCTCAAATATATAATTCCTTTTACTGATGTAAGAATGAAGATTATTAAAAGACTTTCACTTACTTTGCTGAAGATTAGTAAAATAGTCTTTTATCATCTTTTATCAAGTCTGAGAATAATGGGGAAAACCTCTCGTTAAGAAGAAACATTTCTCTGGTGATTTTCATTTTTTTATATTCTTCCTCAGATTGTTTGAGGAGCTGAATTTTCCAAAAATTCCAAAGACCATTTTGTATTTTAAAAGAGTATGCACTCCAGCATAGACAAAAATGTATTCATTTCAATTTCTAAATAAAAACATACCGGTTCTTTAACCTGTATTTAATTGTTACCAACTGACAAGAGAATTTTCTCAAGTGCTGAGCCTTCTTCCTACATGAAAATTTTGCATGATCACAATATATTCAGTTCTGTGTCCTTTTCCATTAGAACAGAATCAGTCTTTTCTGCTGGAGTAAGAAAAAACAGTGGAGTTCATTCTGCTGTACAAAAAAACCACTGCAGTTCAATGCTTACTTCAAACAAATTTATATTGAAATCTATGAGAACTGAAGTTGTAACGTATTTACTTAAAAAAAAAGAGGAGTTAAAAGTCAGTTGACCCTAACCAAAAGAGATTAAAAATTCAACACAGTGGTAACTGAAAAGGCAATGAAAGAAAGCTTGTGTTTAAAAACAAATACAGGAGTCCTAACTCTTCCTTATGATGGATGTTTACAATCTTCTTTCAAGGAGTTCCAACAATTTCAGTACTTGCAACTGGCTGTTTAAATGTGGTAGGTAGAAAGCTGCAGGCTGAAAATGTCTCATGAAATTCCATTCAGATGTTCCCAATAAATACACTGTCGAAAATTACCGTTTCCATTTTGTAACTTTTTCATGAGATTTTTAACAGCATGTCAAAATAGTAACTGAGCACGAACAGAGCTGGACTACCACAAATACCAAAGCACCATCAAATGCGTACACTGAGAGCATATGGGAACTACTACAAGGTAAGGAATGAGGGATGATCAAGCTTTCCCACTGTCACCCTCCAAACCTAGCATCTGGACCCAAACAGTCCACGACAAGCTCTTTCGTTGTGCTGAATGGCAGAAGTCAGTGGTGCAGTCGGGAACCATTAGGTTGATCGGCATTAATGATTTGTACTACAGAGTTGCCAAAGTTGTACGTAATTAAATGTAGTCTCTTCTCCTTTTTGTACTGAAAACACAGGATGGTTAGAGTGCAAGTGGGACATTCAAGTATAACTATATACAAAGCTTTGTACTTGCCTTTCCACCTTCAGTTCAGCTCTCTTGTAATTTACATACCAATGCCAATTTCACTACATGATCCCACTCCTTTTTGTGGGACCCCTGTCTCATTCAATGCCCAAATCAGAAATTAGGTGAATCAAATTAGACAGGGAGTTGCAAAGGCAACTATAAGTCTAGCAATTCCTAACCTTCACGCATTTTTTTACTTTCCAAATTAAACAAATAAAAGTATTTTTATAATTGCTAATATAACATTTTAGGACAAATGTTATATACACGCTGTCTGTGGATGACATGCTTTATAAAAAAGAATAATACTACTGACCAAAGAATTTATTTAGTAACATTCAAACTACACATACCTGTCAACAATAATGCCATGAGGTATGAGCACATATTCCAGATCTCCATAGTAGTGTTGAGGATAAGTGAACAAATCCAGACTGTATCCAGGCCAATTGTCTGAAATCTGAATATCAAACAGTACTGTTAAGAATACTTCATGGTGTTTGACAATATGTAGCTGATATAAAATCAGTGTTCTAGTACACTCTATTGGCTGAATTAATCGTATGACATACTCTCTTCCAGTTATAAATTACTATTTCACTTTTCCTATTAATTATTTTGCTTCTCAGTACATCTCAGAAATCAAATGCTACAGTTTTTTCCCCACAGAACGTGGGAAACTTCACCCGAAATTACAAACAACTAGATAGAAAGAGGAAATATTTAATACTAAACTAGTGGCAAGTCTAAGTTTCTTACTACTTTCAAACTTGAAATGCAAATGTAAGATTACCAGTAGGAAGGGATACTCCAATGGGAGATTCAGACAGTGGGATTAAAAGTCATAAAAACATACATTAAAATTGTACATTTCTGGTTTAGTTGTATTTTAAGGTCGCACATAAATAAATAAATATTCTACAGATGAAACAGCACACAGGGAGAATAAATTATGTGGTTCATGGACGGTATCTGTAGAAATCAGTGGAAGACTCTACTTCTTGCCAAAGGTGAGGTTCTTAATTTAGATAAGTCATCAAAGATAAGTTATTACAAAATGTTTGCATCTCACCTCAGTATCAGCTAGTCTGTAAATCCATACATTTATAGAAAAAATATTTTACAGACGTTAGTTTCATAAGTGTCAGAATACAACAATTAGGACATCCCACAGCATACAATGGCAGTAGAGATTAAGTAGGACAAAAGTCAGCCAACAGGTAAAGGCTTCAGGAAGCTATGAAGATGCAAAGTCATCAGCACAAGAACTAAACAAACTCCAAACCAACAATTTTCACAATTCCTTATGAAAGACAAGACCTGCAGGTTCACAAGGTATCTTGGAATCATTACAAAGCTTTGCTTCAATATTGTTTCAGGATAAAAAGCGACACCTAATAAGTTTTCTTTACAATCATGTTCCTCAAGTCACATATTGTCTTTCTTCTTTCTACAGCTTGGCCACATGAACCTTGAGTAGAAGGATAAATAGTGAGAAACTTGCCTTTGTGAAGTGCATGTCTTAATGGCATTTCTGCCTAATATAGCCTTGAAAGGACCATCACTGAAAATAACCTCTGCTTACGATTTCATGTAGTAGAACAATAAACCATGTCTCAAAAATATCTAGGCTAACATAACTTATGTGCTGTTGAGCTGTTCCTCCACATCTGGTCTTCTTGAACTTAGGCGTAGCCCTGCCTCATGCTGTACTGAAGCAGTGTTCTGCCTCATGGATTTTTGTTTGGTTGGGGCTTTTTTGCATATTCATTGACAGCTACAGACACCTCGACTGTCATGTTTTCTTAACTCTGCTCAACAGGTATCAAAAAAGTTGTTTGTTGGTAACTACTACTGAACATTTGCCCATAAAGAGCATGATTCGGAGACCACTGGAATCAATGAAAGCTTCTCCCCTGACTTACACAAGCCTTGAAACTACACAAAACAAGAAAGTTACTTAGTTATGTTCCTCACTGCCACAGAAACAGGACATTATAAATATCCTCCTTGGCGAGGTTTTTAATTAGAGGCAAATCTTGCTCCAAAAACACTGCTGCAGAAGACCTGGGAAGCCTATTTTCCCACCTTCATTTTCAGTACATAGGGGTGGCTGACACTTTTTAAACATTTTGTAGCAATGAACTGTCTGGTATGATTTTGTTCAAAAGCATTTTAACATAAAATGAAACAATTTCAGATAGTGCTTTAAATTGCGTAAGTACTGTAACCACCCACTAAGAACCCTTGTCAGTATTGCTTACTTATGCGTTCTCGTCAAATTGCATGTTTTTAGTGTGATGCAGAAGATCAAACTAAATGGATGGAAACTGCTTCAGAACTCATACAAACCAATAGCTTTTACTTAGGTTACAATAAATCCTTTATGAAACAGGAGCAGGATGAAATTTTCATTTTCCTATCTATCCTTCTGGTCCTTCTGGTTCTCTTGAATAAAAGAACATAAACTGCATCACTTTGCAATAATATAGAAGTTCTCATTTACAAGTGCTCACTGGCATTTGACAAATAAGATTAAATTCACGTGTACCTTCTAATTAATTATTTTTCTAATATAATAAGCCTATTTCATATTCTTCTTTCTTTTAAACAGGCACTTCCCAACAATAAGGCTTAGAAATTCTCATTTACCCTAAAGCTATTCACAGTGTTATGCCATAGGACAATTTTCAAGTAACTGTAAATTTTTATGAGTATGCTGCTTGTGAATTTAAAAAAAAAAAAGTTATTATCCTCAGTTTAATAGCTAAGCATCAAAAAATATCTGCCCCAAATTAAACTCAAGTTCTATTTACTTCCAGCTTTAGCCCTTGAAAATATGAAGGAAATATTTGTGATTGTTTCAATAAAAAGACAGTATTCAACTGGATAAATAAATATATATACTAAATATATTGGTACACAAGTGTGTAAAAAAAGTCCTACAGTGAAAGAAAGAGCTATTTTTAAAGTTCAGGTTTGGCATGTTCAAGCAGCCTAGCAGAAATTCTTCAGTACGTCTTTAAAAAGTTGATGTGAATGTATACAAAAAGGAATACAAATACATGGCAATACCCAAAAGCATTCCTTTGAGGCATAAGAGAGAAGCTGGAGACATTCAATTGCAACACCTTTGGAAGAACATTGCTAGTTTTGTTGTCTGGCGAAGTGGGTACACATGAGGTTTGAGCACAGTACTCGCTTCAAAGCAACAACGATCTGGATTCCGCTTTGGTATAAAATAAGGGAGAGAGCATCAAGTGAAGTCCAGCTTTTATAAACTTAAATCGTACTGCACTGGCCTTGCTTTTGGTTGGTTTTTTGGGGGACTTGGGGAGTGCATCCACACATTTGTGGGTAGCAAGCAGAAGAAATGAAAACAGTACAGCAGAATATGGTTATGAGCATTCATCTCCTCTTTTGCAATATCCTCCTGTTGCTTTGGCACTAAACACAATCACCCACTTTAAAAATGTCATTTATTGCACAGGTGTCAGGAGAGGTGGTTGATGCATGGTGGTTTCAGACAGCGCTCGAACACACAACAGTGCATTTCTTTGGAAGGGGGATGGAGGGGACGCTGGCGTGGACAGGGTGCAACCACTGCCTACACAGAGCCCTCAGCTCCGGGCCATGATCGGGGCAGCTGTCTGCAACTCGGTTAAAATCCCAATGCCACAATAAAATAAGAACATACCTAAGGTGGTGGCAGTGATGGTATTTGCTTCACAGGAGAATCTGGTTTGTCCCTCAGACTAAGCATATTCGTTCATTTTTGCATAATTTACTCAGCCGCACAGGTACTCAAAACTCACTGTCAAAGTTCGGGCTTTTTCCCACCACAGAAGAATAAGGGGCAGCCTAACAGCGTGCTTTTACAGCGCTCCCAGATCCTCAAAGGCCTCTGAGCATTTCGGTGGGAGCCAGACACGTCGGGATCCCTGGGGATCCTGATCTCAATTACACAAGCAACCTGGTGCAACGCACAGCCACAGCCGCCGCTCGGAATAATTCAGGGCCGTATTTTCACGGTGGAAGCCAAAAGCCCGGTGAAGTCTGGGGAGCCGGCCGGCCTGCCTGCCTCTAGCCCGGGGAGCCCAACACGCACCTTCCCGCCGTAGCTGGCGGGCCGAGCCAGGCATCGTCCCCCTCCGGCAGCCCCAGCAGGGCTGGGGACGGCGGGCTGTGGCGTGAGGCAACGCAAGCGCGGGGAGGAGAGCAGGGTGAGGCGACGCGGCCCAAGTGCCGGCCGGGGGAGCCCGGAGCAAGCGGGGATCCTCACAGGGCGGCTCCGCAGGCGGGAAGGACGTGAGGGGACAGGCGGGGGCTGGCGGCGGCCTCGCGGTGGGGGCCGGGCAGGGAGCGGAGAGGTGCCGGGACCCGGGAAGGTGGGGCCGAGCAGGCGCGGGGGGACAAGCACGAAGCGCCGGAGGAGGGACAGCCGCGGGGGGAGCCGCGCCGAGAAGGTGGGCGGCGCGGGGTCTACGGCGGCGGAGGGCGGGAAGGAGCGGCGGGGAAGCGGAAGGGGGGGGGGGGGGATCGCGCACCGCGGGGGGCGAGCGGCCGGGGCGGGCCGGGCGACGCTTGCATTTACCACAACGCCGCGGCCTCCACCGCTCCGCGTCTCCGCGCTGCTCCCGCCTTGCCCGGCCATCTTCCTCCGCGCCCGCCCGAGGGGCTGCGGCGGGGCGGGGCCGGCCGGGGGAGCGGGGCTGGAGCCGCGCCGGGGGCTGGGCTGCGCCGGCAGCCGCTCCCCGGAGGGCCGGGGCGGAGGGACGTGGCGAGGGGGCTTGGCGCCCGCCGGCCTGCGGGGTGTCCGAGAGGGTTGGCCCCGGGGCGGGGGGCTGCACCCCTGTGTTTGGGGCCGGTCCCCCCGCCTCCCGGGGGAACAGAGCCTCCGGCGTGCCCGCCGGCGGCCGGGGCTCACCAAACAGTCATTCATCAGCTTTTCTTATGCCATGACAAGATAAACTTAATTGCTAAAGCTCTCTAATGAGGAGGGGAAATACGGACTGTAACGCGTAAGCTAAACTGTAAAGTCACGGGATGGCTGTTCAGAAAGCACTGCATAGGGCACAGCGGTGTCGGCAGGCGGGTTAGCCTTGGCTACGAAATGGGGTACGAGATGGGAGCCGCCACAGGCGTAGGTACGGCTTTAAGAAGCCACCACTAGCGACAGACTGACGGGGGGGGGGGAGCATCGTGGTGGGAAGGTTTGGACAGAGGTAATGAGTTAGCAGATTAGATTAAGCTGGTGTGGTTTAAATAGACATTTTAACAGGTTTTTGCTTATACTCGGGGGGAGAAATAGGATGCCAGAAAGCAAACTTCCAATAATGCATTAATCTTGCTTTCCATCTTTGCCGACTTCTGAACTGGTGCTCCTTCTTCCCAACCACTGTGTACGTGCTGGAGCAAGTGGTGTGTTCGCAATGCCTTCAGCCCCCCTCCATGTTCCTCATGCTGTCTGTCCAGTAGAAGGAGAACAGATCAGGAACCACGCTGCCTTGTGCCATCCTCTTTCCAATTCTGTAAAAATTATTATTAATACTTTGCTTTCACAGCCTCACAGATGAGAAGAAGCTTGCTTTTCCTCTTGGGTTGCTCTGATCATTGTCTGCCTTTATATATCTATATAAGAAATTCAAATTTCGACTTGCTGAATCCTATCTTTTGGGAAAAATGCTAACAGCCTCTCAGTCCACTGTAGGTATAATTACTTAGGAAAGTATTTCACTTTCCTAAAAGTGAAAGTTGGTAATAGTTTATGGTATTTATCTGTTAAACATACACCTGGTAGAATTCTGCCATTCCTATACTAGAACTTATTAGAGGAAGAATTGGTTTGAGGAGAGACCCGGGCATAATGAAATACGCTTAGTGATACCTGAGGGGCTCTTACAGACCAAGTAGGTAGACACTGCAATTTGGTACACTGCTTTCTAGAATGTAGTCATTGAGACTTGTAGGTCACGAGTCATAACAGATGACTGCAGGGACCACCATGGGTGTGCCTACATTAGGACTCTGGAGTCCAATGTGGGCTGTTTTTTAGGTGCATCCTGTTAGTGCACTTACATTAGAACTGACAGGACAATGAACAGCTTAGGAATCTGGTGTTAAGAAGGCTTCTATAAATGAATCACCAATTAAGTCTGGCTGAGTACTAAAGCAATGGAAAATGGTCTTGCGATAAATGCTTTGTTTCTTATATGAAGCCAGATCTGTTTGCTTTTTGGTGGGTTAAGGAAGTACTCTTAGAAGAACTATCACTACAATTGACAACATGTCTGAAAGAACAGAAGACCAGGTTTACACAGTGACAGAGGCCAACTCCAGAATACGTCTGCCTCGGAAGTGATGCCTGTACATGAAGACTGAGGTATGCTGGAAAAAAATAGTTCCTGTTCACAGTGCTTTAAAATAAACTTAATAAAAAGTAGTGATAAACAGTGTATACAGATCTGTACAAACCTACATAAAGTAAATAAAAATATTTTTGTAAAATATATAGGAGATTTTTATAATGGGCAAAATCCCTAAATACTTTTGCATTTCAATTGCATGTCAACATTTCATACAACTATTGAGAAAGAAAGTCTAACGTTTCATCTAAACTTTGGGATTAAATGATACTGATTTGTACCCACAATCACTTTTCAAGATTTGAAGATTCTTCTTGCTTGGAGGTGGGCAAGAACCCCTTCTAAAGCCCACATTCACCCTAAAGCTAATGCAATCTGATTCAGTCACCACCTCGTTACACATAAAGCTGCTGTTGCATAAACATCACAGGACTACAGCTAGAAACTCAGATTAATTTTGCCACTGCTGTATGAGTACTGGTTTCTTCTACCTTTTGGACTAGGTGGGTTACTATTACAGAGTTTTCTGTCTTTTTTAACCACATTCTTTATCAGTCCACTGGAATATAAGAGATGGTTCTAACTACACCACAGACAGAAGCTCAACAATTTGGAAATATTAACATGAACAAGATAGTAAAAAATAAATTCATCTGGCATTGTGCTGAAAAACTTAAGCAGGAAATGTTTGTTCTTCCCGTCAAGGTTGGATGACTGTATTTTGTCAAGTCTTCCTTTTGGTATTCTTTTCTTCCAACAATTTTACAGGGCTCACTTAAGAAGTGTAACAGTGTCATGTCTCGCTAATAATAAATAACAACATGGACATTAAAAACTAGATAAATTTATCTGGGATACAGTTTGAAGGATAGTGCTGCTATCAGCAGCCACCGGTCCAATCCACAAAGTTGCTCTTCTCCATGTAAGATTTTTTCAGTGGCATAAAATGTAAGACATTTTTTAGTTTTGTTGCAAATGGGACAAATTCATGGTTCTGTAAACCCACAGAATTAACAGAAACTAGAATTACTGAGGTTCTTTGTGCATGATGAAAATGAAGCTGCTAAGGATTTTGCTGTGGAGGTATATGCACTTACTGAACGTTTACATTGTTTTTTTACAGTATGAACTGGTATAGAATGAATGCATTTAGAGCAGATTTTAAAAATCTTTTTTAATTAGGGCCAAAATATGATTATTTAAAACATGATATCAGTCTTAACTGTGAAAAAGACTGTAAGCATTCTGAAAAACTTTCCTGTTATCTTTGTTTAGTTCTTTGTTTATAAACTAAAAATAGGAGGAAAAGAATAAACACTTTTAGATATACAACCATGGGAAATGATCAAAGGGGGAAAGAACAAAGAAAATAGGGTAGATCATACTTACAAGTAGGTCCGGGTAGGTCTGGACACATAGCCAAAAGACATAAAGGAGCAGATGGAAGAAGCGACACACAGAGAAACAAAGCAGAGTTAAGACTTATATGCAAATCCCTTGTGAATGTATTTATATCTTGGGCCTTTACAGAACGAACTTCATAATTTCAGTCCCGTATCTTTTCCTCTCTTACTCTGTTACTGATAAAAGCAGGACATGCAGTATTCACCCTTTCACAACTCTAAGGTAAAGAAATATTGAAAATAGAAGGTCGGGGGCGGGGATATATCAAGAAAGCAGTCCAAGACAAACATTATCATGGAGTTACCTGTTAGCCTTTGCAACTCCATTATGTATTCTCCTCCCAAGAAGTTCTAACAAACATTTGACAACTCAGTTTAATATGTAAACACCAAAAATAGACAAGAAAAGCATGAAAATCCAGAATATTTCAAGAGGTATGGCTTACCTAGGTAGAAGCTTGCCAATTAGAGGATGGAGTAAGAGCTCTTATTCTGGTTCTGCCTATTGCTGCAGCTGTTATGTGAACAGCAGAACTGTAAACAATCTTATCAAGCATAAACCTGCATTTCTTAGTGGTTACAAGGTAAGCGAACCCCCCAGTTGTTGCAGAGAAAGACATTTTTGGGTAAAATGGTCACTGAAAAGAATATTAAAAACAAAGTCTAGCAGATACAGTACTTTAGGGCATGTTGAAAGCAATTCTAAATTGCTTTCATATCCAGCTTTGACATATTGCAGAATTTTACGTTCTTTTGCATTACCTGAGGCAGTTACCCAGTCCATGGAGTGGCTGCTGAAGACCCTGAGTGCAGCAGAACATATTTGCCAGACAGTGTTACAGACAGCTGGGAGAACACGAAGCAGGTCTTCAAACCATTCCCCTACATTCAAGAACCTAGGCAGACCGTAGGAAAAGCTGTCCAATCAGGCAGGGCTAGGTAGCATCCTACGATGTAGAGTAGTATGGATGCTATACTTCCCCTTTGTGACTACTGTACTGTGCAGGTGATGCAGTGGCACTGCAAGCTGGAATCTAGCTTCTGTCCACCTTCAATTTCAGCAGAATTAGCACCTTGGGGAATTAGAAAGTTCAGCTTTAAAGCAATTGCAGCATCTAAGGTCCACAAGGGAAACTCAGAGCATTTAGTTATCACAGTTAACCTGTATTGAGTCTACGAGACTGACTGACTTAGGCTTTGAAAATTAACTATGATAATTTTGATATCAAGAAAATGCCTAAAAGCTGCCATTCAAGATGTTAGTCTGGTTTTTCATTTTTTATGATCTTTAAATCAGTGTTAGGCACTGCTTGACAGAATTCTGGGCTTTGACTTATTTGGTCCATGATAAACATCTTTAATACAAAACTACATTTTTGTTTGTTATTAATCTCACTGTGCCAGATTAGAACAGCAGGAGCTTCACTTTGCAATTTCCTGGCTCCTGAAGATACTCTTCCTGCTTTTCAGGTTCATGTTATTAATATAGAGTTCTTTATAGCTGAAATAAAACACAAACAAAAATTTCCTTTTGTCCTTTAATACTAGAATAAACTTTATTTCCCTCATGATATTATGCAAATATTTCCTCTAACCAGCTATTGAGAAGTATTGACGTTTGAATGATAAAGCATTATTTTGAAGAAATGCTGCTCACATCATATCCTATGACAAATTCATCACGCGTGGCCATGAAAAGTAGTCAGGGACTTGTAAATATATAGTGAGTGCCATCCAGTGCAATTACTTTAACTCTTAGAGTTTGCTTTCTTTTTAAAAGAGGTTCTTCACTTGGCTTCATCCCTCTTTTTTTTTTTTTTTAATAAACTACAGCAAATTTGGGAAAATCTGCAAAACAAAAGAATTCTGAGTGTTTTAAACAAGTAAACGAATAACAGTTTAAGGACTTTTTTCCCCCCTCCCAAAACAGCTCAGCTGTCTTTGATGTAATTTTGTATACTTCACAGCTTGCCTAGAATAAACAGTGCAGTAACAAAAGTGTATTGAAAAGCAGAATCTGGTCCAGCAAGTTCTCCTGTAGCATAGGCATGCTAAATGTTCATGGCCGGCCAACCCCTGAGCTCTGTTGCTGCACAGAATGACCCACTCCCTGAGGGTGCCGGAATGCTGGATTTAGACCATTTGCTAATTTTATCGTTTGTGTAAAAGACCATTCTCTTGAGCAAACAGCAAAACGTGGTTGTTTCTTCATTGTGCAGTGCTTGGGGCCACATGTTGAACACCACTGATTTTTTTTTCTTCTGAAGAGGGAATTACTACAACGCTTCCTCAGCTTTCATGCGGCCCTCAAAGCAATACAGGAACAGTTCTAGAGGTACTTGTCTATCTTTACAGCAGCTCTGGGAATTAGAGGATTGAGCCACCTGAATTTTCCACATGGGGGCTCTCACCTAGCAAGAGCAAATTAGACATTAATTTCATTAATTTTGAGTGACCAGTTTGCGACAATAGCTTTCAAACTATTATATAGCGCTGCCTAGGTTCAAAGCATAGCTTCTAACTTTAGGCACACGCATCCTGTATTTAAAACATATGGGCTCAAATTGCAGAAGTCAGGAATCCCAAAAATGAGAAATGCAGTATTAATGACTACCAGTGAAAAAGCCAGGTATAAGTCATTTACCATTGCATTTCAAAAACGTTCTATGACAAAGACATGAATAAATCATATTGCTCCCGGGAATAAGTTAAGTGCTTTAAATCTCATTTTTCTTCCTTCAACTCCTACTTTCCAGTTGCTGAAACAAATGAAATGAGGGTTCTTGGAAAACAGATCCTTTTAGTAAACAACTTGAATCTGTTCCCTTTATTGCATGGTCTTAATTCATCCCCAGATGATCATATTTATTATTATTATAAGCACGTAGGAGCTCTACTTACAGACAAAAATTTTATTGTGTCAGACACTAAGCAAAGAGAGGAAAAGATGATCCACATGACAGATAACAATCTAAGCCTAAGACAAGAAACAACTGGCTACAGTGCCAGGGGAGTTCAAGGAAACTGCACAGGTCAGCGAGATAAGCCCTAATCTCAGCTCACCACCAGCTCAGCTGTTGTTAAATTTTTGGTGGGCACCATTGCAAAGAACATTTGAGGAAGGATTTGAAGACAAAGTTATTCCAGTGTTTGCATGTTTGTGTGAATTTCTCCATGCTGTGGAGTCAGTGTGGAGGCAGGCATGGAATAATGAATTAACAACGCAGGCTACTACTGTGACTGAACAGAAGTTAATCCTCACAGCGACATCCACAAGACCAGCTGACATAAATATAATCTACTATTTGGCTATGCCTGCTCGTCTACAACCATTTGTTGGAGGTACAGTCTAGAAAAAAGAAGTATTTTTTTTATAACTTGGTGAAATGGAAGTCATATTTACATCAGCACCCTTTAAAAAGCAAAGAAAAAAATGCAAAGAAGAAACTCATCTCACCTTGGAGTCCTACCACAATGCCACCGCTTAGCCTGGAGGATGAAAACCCTGAATTTACTCACATTTTGTTTGCATAACATTGCATAACAAAAAGGAGCTGGAGCAAGATCAAGTCAGAATGAAAAAAAATTACAATCTTGGCGTTCAGCCGTCAAGTATACATGACTACCTCAGATGTCCACTCATGGGGAGAAATGGCCAGTCCTCCTTAGCTTGGTCAGGCTCAATACACTAGTTACTGGGGTGGGTGATCCCCATCAGCTGCAGAGCTCAGCAGCTGGCTGCCCTGGCTATGGGAAATGTCAGGC
Organism: Aptenodytes patagonicus; assembly: GCF_965638725.1. Taxonomy (NCBI): domain Eukaryota; kingdom Metazoa; phylum Chordata; class Aves; order Sphenisciformes; family Spheniscidae; genus Aptenodytes; species Aptenodytes patagonicus. Next base: position 152,785,780 of record NC_134950.1, read on the forward strand.
AACCTTAATAATAGGTTTTGCCACCTGTCTGTCCTGTAATTATATTATTAATATTATAAGCATCATAAAGCCGAGGATGAAAGCGTTGACTAGGACTAGCATTTATCTAGGACTCCCATTAATCTGCATATATGTGAAGTTTTCTTATCTGAAGGATGTCTGCCTTCATTAGGGCTGAAATTGTTAGATATGTTGTTTTCCCTGAAACATATGCTAGCGAGAGGGCTAGATCTTAGCTTTGTGGCAGAGGGATCACAGCAGCAGTTTGTGACGCCAATTTTTCACAAAAATATACAAAGGGCCAGAACGTGCCCTCCTATAATAAAACCCACCTACAGAGACTAAGGAAAATTAAATCGATGAGGAGTTTCTCCCATACTATTTCTCCCACAGAATTTTGCCCTTACTGTTTTTGAGGGGAATGAGGTTACCCTTCAGCAAGGAAGATTTTGAGGAACTCTCCCAGACTTAGTCCCCAGGAATGCATGCAGAGCCCAAGAAACCACTGTGCTTTGAGACCAGCCACATGGAGCCCATATGCTCCTGTCAGATCTGACGCTCGCTCGAGGCAGCTCTATCGGAGCCATACAATCAGGAACTCCCTGTGTTTGTGACGATGCCATATCTGATCCCTTCCTTCCTGGATATAAATAGTTTCATTCTGAAGAACAGCCAGTGAGATATTTATCATAATTTCATGTTGCTATTTTTAAAAAATAGATACACAGTTTTGTCATGCACAACTTCCAACAGGAAATATTTTCAGTTTGTGGCAACACAACACTTACTGACCAACAGAGCATTCATCCTGCGTTTAGCATGTTTTGTGATGGTTATCCAATTTAATATTGACTGTTTAAAAATACCAGTTTGATAAAATAATTATGAAGTACTAGAAGCATTTGGATGATTTTCTTTCTCATTATTTCATTGATTACCAGTAATTGACTAGTGAATTTAGAGAACGTTTCAACTGCTAATGCTACTTTTTAGCCTGTGGACAGAACTCCCATAGAGGTGGCTGGTTTTGCAGAGTGAAGTTCAAACTTCACTACAGAAAAGTGTTAAGTCCCACAGCTTGTGTGATTTGGATCTGTTTTAGCGATAGCCCACAATAAACAATTTTATTGAAATTTCACTTTTATATTTGCAAAAATGTATTGAATTTCTGAAGACTAAACCCTATTCCAGCTAGGGCTTGTATAATTCTGTGGTCTATCTGTGAAGGTGAAACACCTGGAAATTATGATTTGGAAAGACCAAGTGTGGAAAAACAGAAGTTTTTCATCTATTCTGAATGCAGTTGTTTGTAGGAAAGCATTTGATCAATCTTGAGGTTTTTTTACTTTTCTTTACTCATGTGCAGCTGGTCAGTCAGTAGAAAGGTTACCATCGGCACCAGTAACTTTGAATTACACATGACACATTTGCTTAGTTACACAACTTGCACCCTCAGCAAGTGCTCAGGATATATTTGAAAACCCCAGTAAAACTTCCAGCAGCTTGTGTCACAGTAAAAATGCCGTAGTAAAGATGAGGGAAGTTGGAAGCTCCTGCTGATGAAAACTAATTAATCTGTAAGTAAAATCGAAGTCACAAGAGACATCTTAATGTTAAATTGAGATGTTAAGAAATGTCCAAGATGCTATGTTTTTATACATTACTGTCTTTTTTTTTTAACCAAGAAGACAGCTTAAAACATTTTTTAAACGGAAGAACATTATAATTTCCTTTTGTTTCAAAATATCACAGCAAAAGTTCTGCTCTCAGGTCTGCACACTGGGTGTCAACCTGACTTGACTCTAGGGAGTTCCAGAAACAGATTATCATTCAGGACTTACAGTTCTGAAGACACAGGTTGGAGAAAAGCTGCCCAATAAAAACAATTTGAGACTTGCTTCTGTTAATATTTAGTATCATTTATGAAGGAACAATTCTATCAGAACAATTGAGTTTACTCACCTTTTTGCTTTAGTTCTACTGATGGTACATACTAGTTGATTCATGAACATTACACCTTCAATTATTGGCATTTTCTGAACATGGAAATACAGTTACATAGTTTGGATTCTGTAAATTTATTTTGTCAAACTTCCCAGAGAGAGTTAAAGGGTAAGAATGTTATCCTTCTGTGTGTATTTTCAATGGTTTTCATTATAATATATTTTTTCCATAATCAGAAGTGTTGGTAGGTCGCATGGAATACACATCAAAATAGATAGAAGGAGTTATAACCTCCCCATAGGGTGACAGAAGCTATTCACATGTATCAAGAGGGGAACATCCCGTGTGGCAGCAGAGCTACCTGCAAAGCGCTATATGAGGTTTATGCAAAAAAAACCCCACAGTGCTATTGAAAGACACTAGTGACAGACAGTAGACACTCAGCTGCGGAAGTGCACTGGCTTTAGTCTCTCCCTCTCCTGTTAAGCGGGAATACTTTTTGCATCCCTTCCCGTTCACTTCCTGATTTCCCAATAATATACTAATATCCTTCTGACAATTTTAAAAAGAAGTCATTATTGCTGGTGAATGACGAATGTTTCCAAGTGTGGCCTAGTTGCTTGTCCCGAATTTTGGGCTAGGCCATCACCTGCTTTGCACTTCCCTAAAGTTAGCACTGATGATAAATGGAAGAACCAAATCCAGATCCTCATCAACCTAACTCAGCCAAATGGTCTACGAGTAACTAAAAGCTGAGAGTGAGGCAGTGGGAATGCACGCTGGTTTGGAGTCAAATCTAGTTTTTTATTTTAAGCCACAAGAAACAGCTATGTTTGATTATACTGCATTTCTTAAGAAGGGCATCTTGTACTTCACTAGGAGATAACGTGACATGTTATTAAGTGCTTAGAATTGGTGTGGTTTTGTTAAAATATACAGTATAAGTCATTCTTTTGAGTAAACAGTAAATGAAATTCATATTTTACAAAACCACAGCTTTCTTCCAGCTTATGTCTTTCAAAAATAAACATGATTACTTAACAATAAATTACAAAGAACAAAATAGACATTCCTGCTCACCCACGCTTTTCTAGCGCATGTCATAGACAAGTTTAAGATGGACAAGAAATATAGCCTAGAATCACTGTGAAGTCTTCAAAGCCATTCCCTGACAAATTTATGAAAAGAACTTAATGTACGTGAAAATTTGGCTTTTAATAGTTCATTTGAAATTTTTTACTTCATCCTCTGCTGATGTCAGATACTATGATGTCACAACAGCTGCTGTTGGTAATGATTGATACCATACAAAAAAAGCTGTGTTCTGAAGCAAAGGCTAAGCAGTAGGAAAGAAAAACAATTTTTCTTTTCATGCAAATAATTGCAGTATAGCGTACTGATATAATTTCTGCCTAGGTCTTGACTCACATGCTAGTATATTGCTTTCATTCTAACATTACACACATAATAGCAATCAAAACACATTTTTCTACTTTAGTTGTAGATTTACTATGGTATTACAGAATTATTTATACATAAACACACAGAGCAAGCTACATATGGTATCTGTATTGCATGAAGTCTATATTATTATGGGCTTCCACTATAAAAATTGGTTTTGGTAACAAAACATGAGTACACAAAATGTTATGCAGAAGCCAAGCTGTTTAGCAGTACAAACGCTCAAGCTTTTAAGTAAAAAGTGCAACAGCTCTTTAATAACTAGTCCAGAAGCCATCCCACCCTGAAGTTATATTTACCAAGCTGTCTTCAGCAGCCAATTATTTCACTTTGTTTTGGCTATGCAAGGAAAGAAGTGCTCCAAACATATGAAACAGTATTTTTTATGCTTTTTGTATGATGTTTATAGAAATCTTAGTAGTGAATAAAAATTACAAAGAATAATAGATTAAATTCATGTTTTTATACTCAAAGTTTAATTAAGAATTTTATTTCAAAATGTTTTGTGAATTATACAGATGAGAGCTATAGGTAACAACTTTTCTAAGAAGCTACATACTTATATTAGTTGAGTATTTCCTTCTGAATAGTTGGCGGTGTCAATTTCTTCTGAGAATTTAGGGGGGTGGTTCTTGGAGATGAAGGGATAGAGAAAACGAAAAGGAGGAAAGAGGCAATATCTGAAAAGCAGTCCTTACTCATTTGCGATGTAGATAACTTTGTGCTTCTCAATTACTTCTATGTCATGCTCCAGTTGTTTCATCTGTGATTCCAGCTTTTCTTTATATATCTTCTTGGGTATGGTGTCTATTTCTACCGAAAGACGCTGAAATTCACGATACACTTCCTCCCAGTTCTTTTTCAGCCCCTAGTGCCATTACATGAAAAGGAAACATATGAGAAAACCTTACTTCATTAAGAATAATAGGCGCATAAACTACTTAGGGTTTTTTGTTAATAGTGCATTTGCTAAGTGTCACTGCAATGTTAAAATAATAGATAAACATGTGGATAATGTTTAATCATTTTAATTGGACCAAATTAATTAAATGCTTAAAAGTCAAAGTAGTTGCAACAGAAATAATTTTGACTCATTCTGATGCAATGTAAGGAATGGTCTTTAAAAAACTCCATGCCTTGGAGACAAAAAATTACAGACTTTAAGAAGTAACAAAACAATAATTAAACTAGTCAATGAGGGATGAGCTACAAAGATGCTAAACTGAAAAAAAAGTATGTCAGTGTGACTAACAGTGAACTCTGTAGCCTACCAGGAACTCAAGGAAGCCTGTACACTTCATTTCCAGTCCTCAGTATCTTCAAGAAAAACTGCACAAGGTAAATGAAGTGACTCTTCCTTATTCTGTATAAGAGACTTTCTGTGCTTTCAATGATCCACAGGTAGGCAACTTTGCTCCGTTGTATCTAATGCTAGTACGCTCACTGAGGAACTACTAGGATTCATAAAAGCTGCCTCAAAACTCATATCACTCAAATGGTTTCTTTTCTCCAAAATGCAACAGGAAATATCTTACAAACTGCACTACAGAAACCACTTCCCCATAAACAGCAACCTGGCTACCACAGATATCACGACGTCACACACAGTGGTGTTACCTACCTTAAGTAATCACAAGAGTACCAATACTTGGAACTCCAGCCAAACTCAGCGGTGGTTTCAGTTCATCTCACCACCAGCTTCATTTTCCATAATTGAGACTTTGCTCAGGCCATGGACACCAAACCAATCTCACGATATTTTAACTTCTATGAACTACTTTGAAAAAATTCTAAATAATTGCATTCCCTTCCTAATCTACATTTACAATAACATCTATAGGCAACTTATTTATCACTTCGACTAAAAAACCTAGCTGTCACTGACCCTATCAACAATAATTTCAATAACTGCTACCTCTCTTGAATGCTGCTATGCAAAGGATTACCTTACTAGATAAAGTGAACTGTATCTTCCATATTAAAAGCCCAAGACTAAAACCCTGCCTAAAAAAACCCATGCAATCAACTGAAACGTACTTATAAACCTGTTAATTGAATATTGGAGGCAATCTTTTATCCACCAATATATGTTGAATGGAACCAGACTGTGGTAGAAAAATAAAATTTAAAACTTGTCTTTACATCCTCACAATTACTGCAACAATTGCTCTTACTTTGTCTCCTCAAGAGGATAATCAAAATCTACACATCCTACACATGCGTATATGAGGATTTAGTAGAGTTTATTCAGTGCATCAAACGTCCTCATGAAAACTATATGGGTGAACTTAATAATCACACCTACTACAAGGAACTCATACAGCAATCAGTAAATAATACAATATGGCTATCAGTGAGAAAACACTTTTCAAAACGTTTTTGGCTCTCAGTTCTGTTTCCTTAGAGGAGATCAGAAAGTATCTTCAAAAATGAAGAATTGCCGTTACTCTCTTGGGAACTAAAGTTTTCAACTCTCCTCCATAACTAAAACCGGATTCAGCTGACACACAGATTTTATGGCACATTGTGATTTCCATCCTCATGTCCTTCTTCTCCACTATTGTCAAGCACGTTTTCTCCCAGACTAGCTAATTGATTAACATACTGAAGTTAAATTTAGAGGAATTATTCTTAATACATATTTAGCTTTGAAGATTGTTGCTTCTATTTCAGAACTCAAGGACTCTTGTGCTTAAAAACTTGTCTGATTTTGTCCACTGTATGAATTGATTTAACAGAAAAAAATGACCTCTCCCTGCCAATACTAAGAAAAACACACTTTTTAATATGAACTAATATTTTACTGATTCAAAGCAGTGTATTTATTGCATAGCAATTCGTGCTTTTGCATATTTCTATTAAGCATCTAAGTATTGTCCATAAAGGTTATTCCAACAATCTTCATATACAAATATCTACAAAAATTTAAAAACCCTACCTCAACATGTGAAACTAAGAGCAACAAGCCTATTTATTTACTGTCTTGTAATGCTACTTGTCTTTGCAATCCAAGGCTGTAAAGTACTTAAATAAAGCTCCTAGTCTACCAGGCGTAAGGTATAGTTTATAAATATATAGCCATGAAAATAAATACAGTATTTCCAAAACTTTCATAGAATAGTCATTCATAGCTTCTTTTAAATAATTCTTCTTTGTGTACATTAGTAAAAACTGGTTTGGAAATCACTGAAACCACTGAGTTTTAAAACACATTAGAGCATGCACTCATCACAATTTACTCTATCCCTACAGAGTGGAGAGATCAAAAGCAGATCATGACTCCCTACACAAAAATCTCCCTCACAGCTCCTCCAACAGCCATGTAATACGCTGACTGCTATTGCTATGGGCTAGATCACAAACTGAGTATCTAACTCTATATAAGGAATTCTAATACATGCTGGATCAGTGAGAAATATGTACTGCATTTATCAACATACACTTTTATTCTCCTAAAATTCCAACCAAAGTAAGCATAATGGAGAGAGAGTTCAAAAAATGTTGGCACAAATTATTTCCCATTATTTTTGTAAGTTCATGAGGCTTGATTTTGTTCTCAGACATCTATTGCCACATATTCTTTCAAATCAGATAGTGCACATGTGTTCACTAGCAATGTCAATTATTTTAAAAGACAGGAATTCCCATATGTCCACAGCTGAGCACTGGGCAGAAGCCACATACCCTGGGGACAGTAATTCCTCCTGACAATACAACAGTATAAGCAATCTGGCCCATGAAAGAGCAAACTTTTTTGAAAAATTTAAAAGAAAATACTGAGTTAATAAAAACAATCTACAAACTTTTCAGTTAAAAAATATTTCAGTGCACTCTTGTATTTAAAAAATATAGAACGTAATTCTAATCAAACTAAATGCAGAACTGTGAGCAGCTGAACTCACACACCTTTTTGCGCATACATTTTTGCTGCATGGTTAACTTGCTGGACCATCAGCTTGTCCCATGCCTTTCCCACCATAAAAATATCTTAACCTTCACCCTTGCTGTTATGTTCTTTATATTGCTGTTAATGCAATACCCTCACCTCTCTCCCGTACTCCTTCCTAGCTTCTACTGCTTGCTGCATAAGCAAGAGACACCATTGTGCTCGCTATTTGGATCATGCTGATTAACCAGTTAACCTCTGCAAGTGAGTTAGACATGGTGTTTTCTCACTAGATATTCTGTTGGCTTTTTTGTGGGAATTTAGCATCTTGGAGATGTCCATCCATCTGCTAATTTGTTTCAGTGGCTGAGAAGATCAAGTTATTAAGGGACAGACTGATAGATATCACAGTAATGTAAGCCTCATTTTCATAGGAAATTTGGCTAAAATGTGGTCACGAGAAACTCCAGTTCAAGGATTGGATATACTTTTAAAATGTTTCTTTTCCGCTCTACTTCTTTTATGGTATTATTTCTCTTTAGAAAATCTTGTGCAATAAAAACTGTATGAAAGACAGTATCCAAAACAGCTTGACAAAATACAATTTTTCCAGTCATAGTTCTACGAATATATTGCAATTTAATTCTGTTTTCACCACATTTTAAAGCATGACCTTATGCTTTAATCGGTGAGGTCACAATGTGAAGATAGAAACTGCCAATAAAAGTGGCAATGTTATGCATCAGGGGAAAAAAAGCCCAACAACCAATTTGTATTTTTCCATGATTCACAAGTAGAGAGTCACAACTGTCACTAAATCCATACAGGTGATTTTCTGCATTCCTTTGAAGTTTCACTGAAATTCCAAGTCATTAAGGGGGATAGGAATCTAACAGAATTGAAGTACTTGTAAAACTGGACTAAAACTGTAGCTAAATCAGCTCCCTTCAGTTCAGTTTACAACTGTTCTACAGCTCCATCTAGCGAAAAAGTAGCTAACTCATTTGCCTCGCTTAAAAATCTAGTATACTTTTATTATTTATATGGACTTACATTACCTTATTAATCTTTTGTACATGTTACTAATTACACTAAATCAAAATATGCACCTGCAGAAGACTTCTCCTTTCCTCATCAGATAGCTGTTTCATGGCTCTTTTCTTGAGATGCTCCAAGATACCGGCCTCATATTCCTTCTGAGCTCTCTTCATTTCTTCATTTCTCTGTGTTACATATTTTGGTGTAACACCATAATCCTATAAGGGTAAGGATGAAGTTTCTTATACGTGCTTTTAAGAAGGAAACAAAGACATACCTGTCATCCATAGTATATTACATTTGCAAAGACAACTTGAAATGGAATTTTCTGCCACTGAGCAATAAAATCTTAAATCACTATGTTCTTAGAAGTATCAAACGTGATTGTCTTTGTAGCCTGAGCAAAACGCATAAACAATTCCCTTCAATTTCTTTTTGCAACCTTGGAAGACAACAGAATCCAGAAACCAAAACGTCTAATTATAAGAACTGATGGTTGAGTGAGGAGTTTGAAACCTGTTAATGACAGCAAGCTATTTTACATTTTTATATGGTGTCAGATTCTACGTTCTGAAACACATTCCTTAGATACTTTCTTTGAAAGATCTTCCTCTGTCCTGATTTTTGCTGAACATTGCAAGAGAGTGAATACTATTAACACATACACGAAAATTGGACTAGTTAGGAATGATAAACTATCCCATACTGGATGTGGCAGAATTGTGTTTCTGGGAGGAAAAATAATTTCTGAATATCCCAGATATACTTGGGGGAACACATCTATTTTGCCTTATCCTTTGTAAAATGAAGCCTATCTAGCTCTGCCAGAAGGTAACAGAGTCTACCTTCTTTCTACCAAATCCTAAATGATTCGCAAATCTTTTAGTGTTGGGTAGCACTATGACTAGCATTGTTTATATATATATATGTTTAGCTGTGCAAAGGTACTGCAAGGGCTGCAGGTTCCCTTTTTTGCATCTTCTCTGCCATGAGTTTTGTCACATCGTGTCTCTTTCTGCATAATGCTCTGTCATGAATTACTTGTTTAGATAAGCCAGACTCCTGATACACCTTGTTTTCCTGAGTAGTGGAATGGACTGTTCTTGTGCTTGAAGGAAGTTGTCCTTAAAGGCATGCCAGCTCTCGTAAGCTCCTTTGCTTTTCAGAGCTGTCTCCCACAGGGTCCTACACACTAGTTCCCTGGAATAAGTTGATGTTTGCTCTCCTGAAGTACAGGGTCTGTACACTACTACCTGCCTCCCCGAGAAGGAGGGGATCTTGAACTACTTCATGGCCTGTGCAACCAAGACTACTATTGATTATCACACCTCTGAACAGTTCTTTCTCATTTGTAAGTGGCAGAACCGGAAGAGTATGACCACTGGTTGGCTCATCCACCATCTGTGTTAAGAAGCTGTTGCTGACATGCTCCAGGAACCTTTTTGGATTGCTTTCATCCCATTGTGTTGTCCTTTCAGCAGATATCAAGGAGGGTGAAGTCTTCCATAAGAAGCTGCACTGTGATCTGAAGATTTCCTCAAGTTGCTTAAAGAGATTTCATCCAGTTCCTCACCTGACTGGATGGTCCATAGCAAACACACTTTTGACACTTACTGGCCTTTTCTCTGATCCTGACCCACAAGCTTAACCAGCCTGTTGCCAATTCCATAGAAGAGCTCCATATATTTGAACAGCTCCTTCAACCAAAGGGCAACCCCTCCTCTGCTTCCCTGCCTGTCTTTCCGAAAGAGCCAGCATTCATTCATCACAGAACTCCATTTGTTTCCCCGTTAGATACTCCCTGGGTTCCCAATGCAACACATATGCTATTGCTTTAGCGGCATCATTCTGCCAATTTTTTGCTAACAGCATAAGCAAGTGAATACAGAGCAAAGGCAAGGCACAACTCTAGTGCCAGTGATTTCTCCTTGATGAATTTCAAAGGTCTACCACAAACAGCAGTGGTATCTAAACATCTCAAAAAGAATCATAAACATCTCATAGGAGAATGCAACAGAGAACCTCAAATAGGCATTGCTACTAGTATTTGCACTATAATTTAATAAAACTTACCTTTTTTTTAATATATTTTGGAACAAGTCCTGAAGTTTCAAGCAGATATTTATCTCCCTGTCTTCTATCAACATAAATAGGTTGAGGCTTTTTAGGCAATCCTGTGATAGCAGCAACTGCATTTGTATTTATAAAATTCTTTTTACTCTGAATTCCCATAACTGGGTGATCTGTCCTCTGTGGCACTGATAATGCAGGCAATTTCTTACTATCCTGTTCTTTTTTTCCTGTGAATTGAGCATGTAAAAATTCTCAGCAATAACCATGAAGAGTTTTGCAATTTAATGTTATTACATTTTTCAAAAGGAAAAAATTATGTACAAAATTACATAAAAATAGAAACCAACTGTATCTACAATGAAAGAATTGACTGGGAAAGTACTAGGATGAAAATGAGTATGCTTGTTTGGCATAACAGAAGTTTCATAACCTAGGAAATACTGTGTTGTTTTTTTCCTTATAATATGCCACTCATTTCCTCTTAACTGCAGCAGTACAGGACTTTTTTCAAATGTAACTAAAACTACTTTTACTAGAGATGCTCATTGTCAGGGCCCTTAGGCATTAGCGGCCCTGCCCAGTTGCACCTGGGGCATCCACCCCACACCCTTGGGCTCAGGAGCCCCATTTCAGCTCAGCCCTGGGCTGTCAGTGCCTGGCTGAGCTGTCTCAGCCACGTCTGCCCCTAGTCCTATTCCTGAAGAGCTAGGTGGAATCAGTGGATTGACCTGGCCCATTACCCCATCTTGCCTGATGGTCACTAGGCCATTGATAGGACACATTTTCATCACCACCCGACTCTGCTTGCCTGCCTCTGGTGCGGTGGGACTGCACCCTGTTGGTAAGGTCATTGCCCAACCTGCATTGTGGTTGCCCTCAATTTCTGGCTCGGCTCACCTCCCCTTAAGGAAAAGCCCTGCTCTTGCTGCTCCCTAACGCTCATAAACAGCTTCTCACAATCCTTTCTCCAGAGAATATAGAAACTCTTCCTTGTTAGTGTAATCTTTTCTCCAAGGCACCAACAGAAAGTCAGTAGTCTCCTGAGTAGTCTCACTTCAGGTGCATGACAAAAGACAATTCATTTCCCACCATATTTCCCACTAGATAGAATTCTAACTCACAGTCATTATCAGAGATAATGATTTGATTCAGGTTGTCTGAGTTCATGATGTTCTTTGGCAGAAAATAAGTGTAATGTCACAAGTGACAGAGCTCATTCCTACAACAGCTGGTTTCCTGATACTGACCCCACAAACCAGTGCTTTCCTGGGTTTTGTTTTTACAACCTGATAGCTTGCCATAACTTAGTACTGTAGGAAACACAGACTTAAATCTCTGTTTCTCTTAGGATGTCCTTTTGGAAACAAGATCTCTGAAGCTTCTCAGTGAGCACTGGCTCACCCTTATCTGCAGTACACTGGTGCACATGTGCTGTTTTGGGAGCCCCCACTTCTTCTGGAGCCAGCAAACAAGTTTGGTTAAAACGAATGCCAGAGTTCAGTAAAACAAGATTCAGCTTAAGGTTAGGAAACATACCTTTTGTAAGGAAGTGGTGAGTAATCAGACTCTAAAAGAATGACACTATCCCAGACTTTAAGGAAAAAAAAATAATCTTTCTGCTCCGTCCTTGCAATCTATTTTTTAACTAGTTGGATCAAACCAGTTTTGAAGGTGGCATAGATACCATAAACACAATGCCATAATCCCATTTAGACAACTGATAACTGGTTAAATTCCAAGTGATGAAAGTGCCATGCTTTAAAAGAGGTGATATAGCAGTGTAACTTCTCTGAGGTAGGTATGAAATTCCATCCAACAAAGGTACAAGAACTTTCTGAGTTAATGATACAGTTCCTTCTCAAGATCTGTTAGGATCTAATCATGGCAATGGAATTACTAGTCTGGATCAAAGCTATGATGTGTCATAGTCATTTTGAGGCTCTGTTACATTGACTCCAAATGCAAACACCCAAGCATATATCGATACTATGAAGCCCTGAATCAACAAGTTGAAATAGAAATATTGTGAGCTACTTCTCTGAGAAAAATGGGTCAGAGTGCTCTATCTCAATATATAGCAAATTTGAAGTAGATAACACTGATTTTATAATACAAGTACTTAAAAGGGATCTTACAGACTGCTCCAAATTATTGGTGAATCAACCTTCTTTCCTATGCCCATCTAAAACACTAGTGTGGTAATTTAACAAGGTCTTGAGCTTGGAAGCATTCATGCTCAGATGTCATGCCAGTATACTGAACGCTGTTCAGATGTCCTGAAAATGTGAAGATTTCATTCAAAAACGACCCAGGATGCCTACAGAACCTCTGGGACTAAAGCTTACCTTAAGGTTCTAATAATCCATATTGCCTGAGGCATTAAGCCTCCAAAGCCTCCTGGGACAGCCTGTATTTTCAGTGCTAAAGCCATTTGCGTGTGCCACACAAATTTGGGTGCTGGACTCCTACATTCTCTTAGACAACTTTTTTTTTTAATACTGTACATTAAGCTTTTCTGTTTTTCCAGGCTAAAAACAATTTCAAGCTGAAACTTTAGAACTCAATTACAAATTCTGACAGCGATGTCCTTAGAACTCCAGCAGCACTAAGAAGGTCACTCCACCCTTGCAGAACCAGCCATGAGGCTGAACATTAGAACTGCCAACTCGTTATACCTAGAATTATGCTTTGTGCCCAAAGATAGGATGCATTTTGCAAAAAAATATTCCAGTTTTCTTATTTCTGTGACATGCAGCTCTCCAAAAACTTCTATGCTTTGAACACTGCCAGCCAATTTAATGCTACAGGATGAAGAGCCAACAATGAGAGCTGAAGAGTAAAAGCTGTATGTTGCTTATAACATCAAGAAAGGCACACATACTTTCCCCATATCTCTTCAAGCATTAAAAACAATTACTTCACTTCTAATACCCCCATTCATATTATTTACTTTAATATTAATGATCAGTTGCAGAAAAGAATGACGTACAAATCTAAACTACATAATTACAAACTGAAATATCAGCAGGATAGAACATACCATCAACACATCTTCAACATCTGAAAAGCTGCAGCCAAAAGAGATATAATTTTTCTTTATGTTTCAGCTGGTTTTGTACCACATGACAGTAAATGCTTACTGTATTTTCTAATCACATAGATAATCTCCTTGTTGCTTGTTTCAGTATTTTACACAATAAATAAGAAACATTTTTGTAAAATAAAGAATTTTGGTATCATAGATACTATAAAAGGAACAATGGAAACTGCCCCAGCATACAAAAATTATTTTAAATTTTAAAAAAATTTGATTCTCCATAACTGTTACTTTCAACACTAATATTATCAATTTTAAAATAAAAAAATACATTACATTTCATATATTTCATGTCTACACTTACTTGCTGGTAGCTTGGGTTCCTTTGAATGTTTCTGCAGAAAGTTTTTTGGAGATGGCACTGCAACTTTTGCTGGTCCCATAGTTTTCCACTGAGCTTTATTTTTCTCTACTTCACGTTTCACAGATGGTCTAAATGTGGATATATACCTTAGATGTTAAAAAATAGCCATAAAGAAGTGAAAGGTCAGAAAATTATTAAAAATACTTCTTCAAAGAATATACATTTTTGCAGTAGTTCATGCCAAAAGTGTAGGCTATTTTGTTTTGTACTCCCTCCCAAATAAAGGCCATCATTCATATAACCTCCATACTAAGGCTAAGCCCAGCTCTGCACTGACAAGTTGTTTTTCTGATTCTGAAGTTAGCTTGCTTCTTCCTCCTTCTCTTGTGACTCCAAATCAGTATTATCACACTTCGGGAAACAGTTCCTGTATATGCACTGTTCATATAAATACTGAACACAGACATTTTGAAACTGAACAAAACATAAATTTTGGAAATAAACTGTTTGCATGAATTCATTATTTTTATGAGGTTGTGCATTACACACTTTGGTCTTCATTTTTTAATTAACACCATTTTGACAAGTTTTTTTTAACGTGGCTATTTGTTTTGTTCAAAAATGCATCCAAAATATGCAGCTGTTGTGCATCTATGGGAAAATAGTAATCATGAACCTACTTTGCTAGATTTTCTATATTTGAAAGTTTGTAGTATAGGAAAGACGCAAATGCCGTTATCTCGGCCGTTTCAGAAGCTGCAGTTGCAGTACCTTGTAGGGCCTTACGCAGCAAACTCATCTAAGGAGAAGCTTAGCTGGCTTCAAAAAAGATGAGATCTGTATTGATAATGAGAACATTCACTGCTTCATTCTATGGCATGAAACATATTTTAGAGGTATGTAAGACCTCATGCTTCAGAAAACATGTCAAACATAGACTAGAGTTGGACAGAATGTCCTTGATCATCAGTTTATCTTATTACTGTCCACTTTATCACTGTCTCAATGTTCCTGTTGAACCATCTGTTACAGACTATTATAAGAGATTAGACAAGATGGATGACTGCTCCAAAATAGCAGAGCAAACTGTGTATTTCTTATATTACACAGATCCTAACTCTGATCCTGAACTACTGTAATCAGTGGTGGTTTTGGCACTGAAATGGCTAATGTGAAAATCAGTAAGGGCTCAGACAAGAAAAGCTGTATGCACACGGTATGCACACACTGCTGCTTTGGTGTAATGTTGCATGTGGCACTGTAACTTCTGCTTTAATCAAAAGTATGCAAACATCTTCTCCAAAAGAAGCCAAATGCTGATCATTAGCTGATTAGCAGCATCTTGCCTCCATCTGAAGGACTGAGCTGTCACAGATGTTTTCCTGAAGGAGCAGAACTCCCTGCTCCTGAAGCTAAGGCTACCCCATTGTACCTTTTAAAATCTGTCCACCTTCAGGAAATGTGTCATATTAATTTATGGTAGACAAAAGCTGATGAACAGTTGTGCTCTTCTTTCACAGAAAAAATGTGTTTATGAAAAAACTATACCGTGTTTTCAGGTAAGGACAAAAAGAACAAGAAGATTACATATAATGCAACCTGTTTTATGGAAATACTGAAATAAGATGAGAGAAAGGATGTAATGCTGGGCCAGTGAATGGGAGTCATAGTAGCAACACTGATAAAAGCTTTTTTTTTTTTTTTGAGCTGCAAATGTCCGATACATGTATTTGTACTTGATCATAACATTAGAAAATGTAAGAGGACTTCATTAAAAAACGTGGAGTTATTTTGTCTTCTGGATATTTGGTCTCCAAAATCAGAAAGAGGATTATGTACATAAGATTATATATAATTCCAGAAATACCTCTAATTATAAGGAATGAGGTAGGGTTTTTTTTCTGTTAAATTCATAGCAAACAGCCATAGACATAGGCACAAACCCACTACATTCATAAATTATTGCGTTCCTCACCATTTGCTAGGAGTGGCACTGTAGCCACACAGTAGAGAAAGGTAGTGACTTTATGAGGAGTTTGACCTTGTAGGGTTCACACAGCCTTGGAATGAGAAAGTGAAGAGGAAGGTATTGAGTTTATTACATATTGGCATAAGGTAAAGATGTCTTTTGTAGACAGCTATAGGCATTCCTTTGGACAAAGAGATGTGGCAGTTGTATCTTTTCAGTGACTTTTCAGGCCAAGAAAGTGGCTATATGCTGTCATACACCAATATTGTAGGGTTAGAGAGGGTTCCAAGGAAGAAAACATGGTTACGGGGGACTTCAGAATCTTAATCCATTCATCATTTGGCAAGGGGAAAAAAGACAATACATTTGTAAGAAGACAGTTACTATTCTTCAGGTGTTGTCTTGGGACATCAAAGTTGGGGAAAATGAGGACGCTTGCCTTGGTTTCCTAAACGGTACCTGGTCAGTTGAGAGTGAAATATATATGATTTCATTTGAAAAGAAAAGACCCTAGATTTTGTATGCATTAGTTCAAACTGGTCAGATCATGCTATTAACCAGGTTCCACACTGTTTGTTACCAGCCGGATATTTGGCACATTGCGAACCGAAGCAGGAAGTGGGGTGACAACAGAAGTCAATGAGATCAGAAGGGGATTTATCAGATTGCATCCAACCTAAGAAATCCCTTGCCTAAACTGAACCTGGTGGTCATGCAGTATCCAAATCCCTGAATGGTATTAAGACAGGAATGGATTTAGTTTGCTGCGTGCCTTGCCATACTGTCATTTCACTTTCCTCTGTCTGCCAAAAGTCTCTTTCATTCGCATTGGAAACAAAAAAAGATGTATTATCTATTTTTACATGGAAAAGGTTCAGAACTAGGAATCTCACAAGTCTAAATCCTTTTACCTGAAAAGGGATAACTATCTTTGTTCTAAGGAGTGTCACTGATATTTCTACTCATTTTAAAGCTATTGAGTTATGACCTACGTTAACCTTTCACTGAAAGTGCTAACTGTAACAGCTTGCTTTCATATAAAATAATAGGGACCTGAAAAAACAACATATATTTGCATAATTATCAAATAGGAACTTTAGAAAAACTCTCAAAGGAATTAATACTAGGGGGGCAAAAGGCGTTTTTAACGTAAGGGGTGAGAAAGAGAAGCAAAAGAAACAATGTCAGAAGACACACTTGACACATGAAAAGAACGGAAGTGTGGCACTGAGAAAAATTAAAGAAAAAAACCGACTTTTCAGCTGCTCACTGAAAAATTGTTGCAAGTGCGAATAACAACGATGTCGTGTAATTCCTCTGTGTGCCAAGAGTGCTTTGTAAGTTTTTTGTCAATGAACAAGATGGCATTGAATATACCAAACCGAATCATCAGCTCACGGAGCAGGCTGTAAACCCTCAGATGTTTGTTAGTGACTCATTAGGAGGAGCAATAACTATGCAAAAACTAGATTTTTTTTTTTTTAATACCTGTAACCCGTACGATGTATGGCCTTGCCAGAACCAGTCACCGTGTCAGCAAGTGGTGCTGTCACACCCACGTACCTGGGAGGTTTGACAGTCTTCTCCTCCAGGCGGGGCAGGAGGTTATAGATGCTCTCCTGGGCACACTGCGCCGCCATCCTCCCGCCGAGGGGCCCCGGACGCGGGGAAGCGCCTACCTCACCGAGGGGACCTCGCGGTTCCTCCCTCTTCGCAGCTCCCCGCCGCCTCTCCTCCCCCTCGGCCCACTTCAGCGAACCGCGCCCTCCCGCCGCTGAGCGCCTCGCCCCGCCGCCCGGCCCCTCAGGCCGCCGCCGCCGCCGCCGAGGCAGGCGCGGGCCGGCACGCTGTTGTCTCCGCAGTTACTAGGGAAACCCGTTGCTAGGTAGCAGCGCCATGAGGGGGCGGAACGTACGCCACCCCGCTTCCGCCCCCCTGCGGCGGAAGGACGCTGTCGGCAGGCGCTAGGGCCGGGAGCGGCAACGCAGCTGCAGTCGCGCCAAACAACGCCGGGAGCCGCGCAGGCGCGCTTCGCGGCGGTGAAGCCGACAGGGCCGTCAGGGCGCGCCGGGCGGCTTGACTGCGCGTGCGTCGCGGCTCTGGGCGGAGTCGCGAGAGGGCGGGACGAGCAGGTGGCTGCGCGTGCGCGGTGGGAGGTGTGGGTGAGGCTGGGGGCGCGCGGGGCGCGCGCTGTCCCCGCGGCAGCTGTCCCCGCCCCCCGCCGGTACGTGCGCGCGCGCTGCCCCAGGGACGCCTGAGGGCGGGGGGAGCCGCGCCGGGCCGAGCCGCGCCGGGCCGGGCCGGGCCGTGGGGACAGGGCAGGGCAGGGGCGCCGCCGCCGCTGCTCCTGAGGGGAGGTGGGAGCCCGGGGCTGCGCTGGCCGGCTGGGCGGGCGCGACGGACCCGGCTCTGTGGTGTCGCGTTGCCCCGGTGCGGCGCGGCGCGGCCCGGCCGGCCCCCTCCTCCCACCCGCGCTTTGACACCTTCGGGGCGTCGAAACGGTGAGGCGGGAACGCGGTGGTGAGGCGGGAACCTTGGCAGGGTCTGTGGGATGGTGGTGGGACAGTTGCAGTTGAATGGTTTACTTTGGGGTTATTTTTTTTTTCTCTGCATAAAAGCTCTCAGAAAAGTAAAATGGAAGTCGTCCTGTGTTAACAGTTTTGAAATATGATAATTATCAGTCTTGACCTACCTTGAGGTCTTTAACAGCTGTGAACTGCCATTGACTTCTCTGGTTACTGATTTTTAACCATACATTATGTTTTTGCAAACTTTGTGTCTCTGCCAGTAACCAAGTTCAGTTTTTACTATAACTCTTGTCATCAGCAGTGGTTGTTAAAACTGTGGATATTTGCTGACGATATGTGGGTGCTGTCAGCAGTCTAAGTGAAGGGTCGAGGTGTATTGTCAAAACTTAAAATTTCATTAGAGGTACGAATGTAAGCTCCGCTTCAAAAAAACCCCCACTCTTTTGTGAGAATAACTATATCTAAAGTTGGATGGTTTGGTGTTCTAACTAGACTGGTAAACCCTATGAGATGTAAAGTCTACTTTGAGCTGTTTTTACAGTAAGGTTTTGCCGATTTAATAAAAAATTGTTTCAAAGAAACAGTTGAATTCAATGGTTGCAAGCTTCTGTGTAAATGTACTTTATGTGGGTGCAAAATTGAATTATACTGGAATAGATTAAACTGATTGAGCAGCTCAATAAAGAAATTCCCTGCAAATTTTTGCACCAGATTAACCAAGTTGATTTCAAACAATACCATAGGCTGCTTATAACTTCATGTAAACATGGTAAGCTGATAACTAGAGATATCTGGGTCTAGTTCCTTCCTTGTGTACACCTGTAATTTGGGGGGATTTAAATCCCCGTGGCCTAGATTCATAAAGCAATCCAGATGTTAAGTCCAGCAGCTGTGTAGTGTGTACTGAGTGGCTGCATCTTAAAGTGAATCTGTAGTGCAACTAGACATGGTAGGCAGGCCACTATGCTTGGCATGGTTCATACTCCCTTAGTTCATACATAACACTTGAAGTGATTCTTACGTTCAGGAAATAAAATCACTAAAATATTGTCTCTAAATTTTTTAAAATACCGAACATAACTTATTTACATCTAGATGTTTAATACAAATATCTCTTTCTGGCCCTGTAGCTCTGTAGGTTTGTATTCACTAGAGTGCATTGCTAGTACAGTACAGCCTTATAATGATACTGAATATTACAACTATTCTTCACAGATTGTTTTTTCTTTTTAATAACTGTGATAAAAACCTTGTATTGCATCTACACATGACCATTCCCTTCTACTTTACAAGGATACGGAAAAAACCGTACAGTATGATATGCCCATTTTTACTCTGATCTATGCCTTGTAATTACAGCCTGTTCATCACGTCACAGCACTGGGTGCAAACACAGGGACTTACTGTTTGCAAGCTCATCTCTCCTTACAGAAGTGGGCAAATGCAAAGATTTAAATAATTAGAAGTACTTTGACTTTGTAACGTATGCTAATAGTTTATTAAAGAAAGTAGAGTGTAAAAGACAGACCGGGGAACACAGAGCATAATCTAGAGCAAGGAGCATCTGGAAGTGAAGAGTCTTTGTTTTTGTTGTTTGCTCTTACAAAACTTGAGCTTCTGTGGCATTTTTGAAGTTTGTGACCTGTATCTTTGGAGTCATTTGATATTATGCACACTGATGGGGGACAGCAGGGTCTTAAAGGACTGATGTGATAACTAAACATGGCTTAATCATGAGTAGGTCTTTGGAAGATGATGCAGTTCCCATTTGGTGCTCACCTGCCTTCTGCTGCAATTCCAGACCTCCTTCTGCTCCCCACGGTGAAAAAAGGCTCTTGGACTGGAGAGCATGTAGAGAAAAGGCACAGAACAATTGAAGGATTTGGAAACTTAGTCTTTAGTGAATTCCTTTAATTGTTTTGTTTAGTCTGTCTTGATTAACGTGGGAAAACACTTTCTCATTAATTTTTTTTTCCCACTGGTAAAAGTAGCTGGTATATAAACTAAAAAAACCCAAAAAACATTGCAAAGCAAATGCTGGGGTGCTAGCAGCTAGATTGAGTCTTTAAAATGTAGTTATTAGAAGTTGCTGATTGCCATTTTGGTTACGGGTTACAGTGCGAGGAGGAAAAAAAAAAAAGTACAACTTGCAGCTTAGTCAACCATCTCTTTGTACTGCATACTATAGCAACTAAAAGTAATAATTTCTACAAAATGCTGATTCTATATATATTTCAAATATATATATATAAAAAATATTTATTACTTTTTTAGAATTGATGAGTAAGCATCGAGTTGGATTTTTACATCTAAAATTTCATTAATTTCCTGAAAGGAAGTTCAGTGTTGCTTTTCTTTAAGTATTTTTAGTCATGAACAATGAATAAATAACAATAATAAAGTGATATTTGTTTGCCTACCTAAAATGAAAAATGACTCTGTAGGGATTTTCTGTGCAAATTTGTGCTGATTTCTGCCGCCTCCTTGCCCCTTTACGGAGATTTTGAGATTCTTCCCCTTTTGCCCTAAACACGCACAAATCATGTGCTGCAATTCATGCTGATACTGGTGTTGATTTCTCTAAGCAAACAAAATACCATGTTGAGAGCTTCTTGCTTAATCTTTGTTGGAGATCCAGCTTGCCTAGTGATGTTGGGGTTTTTTTCGAGGGTAGAGTGTCTTCATGACGTGTTTTCTCTCTCTCTTACTTTACACAAATACACTCAATACAATTCCATTATAGGAGTTCTTCACAAATCACTTGCTTGGTTTGCCATCCCTTCAGAAGAGAATTGGATGCAACTCTTCCAGCCTTGCTGTTGCACAAATCTGTGAGTTTTCTGTGTATTTTAAGTCGGTCTTGCATTTTTTTTTTTTTTTGAAAGACAATATAAGAAATCAAAGGCATCTTGGGAGGTGGGGAAAATGCATATTTTGTTAACATTTTGATTACAAGAAGGTATTTTAGTTAATCTTCATTATTTGTAAATGCGTACTTAAAAGTAAGTCTACTAGAGGAAAAACTAATTGGTTTTGAATTCCTATAAACAATATTATTTGCAAATAGTATTGTAGTGTTAGATTTGGGTGTCTTTGTTTACCCTGAGGACATGGTCTGTTTGAAGTTGGATTTGTCAGTGGAAGCGAGCTGGAGCTATGCAGGAGAGGGGAATGGGTCTTAGTCTGAAAAATACCTCCCTGGCACTCCTGAAGTCATAACTGGATTTATGTTTGAATTCTTGTTGTTCTGAATTTCATATCCTTTAGGTTTTTTCCTAGATGTTTGCTGAAGGACTAATTACTGTTTTTTTTCTTTTTGAAGCAGTTAAGTGGATTGTCAAGTTGGTTTGGGGAAAAAAAACCCCAAACCCAACAACCCAGCAGAAGAAGATGTTGCATGTTGTTCTGTATCAGCCTTTAAGACTAATAACCCAAACCAGTCTTACTAGCAT
This sequence comes from Aptenodytes patagonicus, assembly GCF_965638725.1. NCBI lineage: Eukaryota > Metazoa > Chordata > Aves > Sphenisciformes > Spheniscidae > Aptenodytes > Aptenodytes patagonicus. Next base: position 152,807,532 of record NC_134950.1, read on the forward strand.
GTGTTTTAAACTCATGCTTTCGAGACCTGTTGCATTTGCACAGATATGGAAGTCATGGTTCTCAAGCCATTCTCTTGTTGGAAACAAAAATATTATTCTGATGGGACCTCCGGGTGCTGGGAAAACAACAGTTGGGAGAATAGTAGGTCAGAAACTAGATTGCCCTGTCATAGACATAGATGACGATGTCCTTGAAACAACCTGGAATATGAGTGTGTCGGAAAAACTGCAGGATGTAGGTAATGAGCAATTTTTAGAGGAGGAAGGAAAAGCCCTGTTGAAGTTTTCAGCATCTGGAAGTGTCATTTCCCTTACTGGGTCCAATCCAATGCATTCTGCTGGCATGCAACATATGAAGAAAAATGGAATAGTTGTATATCTGGATGTGCCCACAACAGTCATTATGAGCAGGCTGAAATCAATGAAAGTGGATCGCATCGTGGGCCAGTCTCCTGGTATTTCTCTCAAGGACATACTTCAGTTTAGGAAGCAGTTCTACAAAAGGTGGTATGACATCCGTGTTCTTTGTGGAGGGGATATTGCAGCAGAGGTTGTAGCAGAAAAGGTACTTGATGCTGTGAAGAGATACCAAAACTCAGAACTGGAAACTTTCATTTCCACTAGGTCTAGTAGGTCTGCAAGGAGTATGGAAGAAGACTCTTGTAAATATTTCAGTGACGTTGTTACTGAGGGCTTAGCCCCTGATGGAGGACTCTTTGTTCCTGAGAGAGGACTTCCAGAATTCACTGCTGGAGAATGGCAAAGCCTAATAGAAGCAACTTACATTGAAAGAGCCCAGGTGATACTAGAAAGATGCATACATCCCGCCGATATTCCTGCTTCTAAGCTGGCAGAAATTATTGGAACTGCTTATGGAGAAAACTTTACTTGTTCTAAAATTGCCCCAGTTAGGCATCTGGCAGGCAATCAGTTTCTCCTTGAGTTATTTCATGGACCAACAGCATCATTCAAAGATTTTGCATTACAGATGGTGCCACATATATTTGCATACTGCATTCCCAGAAGCTGCAATTACTTGGTTCTGGTAGCTACTTCTGGTGACACAGGGAGTGCTGTCCTAGATGGCTTTAGTCGTCTCCATGACACTGACAAACAGAGAATTGCTGTGATGAATTTTTTTCCTGAGGATGGAGTAAGCCCAATTCAAAAATCACAGATGATTGGCTGTCAGAAAGAAAATGCCTGGTCAGTAGGTGTCAAATCTGATTTTGATTTTTGCCAGACAGCTATAAAGCAAATCTTTACTAATTCTGATTATACTGGCTTTCTTACAGTAGAATATGGAACAGCTTTAGCTGCAGCAAACTCCATAAACTGGGCACGACTGCTTCCGCAGATAGTTTATCATGCCTCTGCATACCTTGATCTTGTTCACCAAGATATTATTCCTTTTGGAAGCCCTGTAGATGTTTGCATTCCTACAGGAAACTTTGGCAACATATTAGCTGCTTTGTATGCTAAAATGATGGGAATTCCTATTAGAAAATGTATTTGTGCTTCCAATGAAAACAATGTTTTGACCGACTTCGTAAGAACAGGTGTTTATGATTTGAGGGGAAGAAAATTAATTCCCACTTTTTCACCAGCAGTAGATATCTTGAAGTCCTCCAATCTTGAGCGATACTTGCACCTGATTGCTAATGAGGATGGACAACTGGTGACACAATTATATAACCAGCTGGAAAATCAGGGTCACTTCCAGCTACAGAAAGATCTACTTGAAAAGCTTCAGCAGGACTTGGTGGCTGGATGGTGCTCTGAGGAGGACTGTCTAGCTGCCATTCACTCTGTATACAGTACTACAGGATATATTTTGGATACACACACAGCTGTTGCTAAAGTAGTTGCAGATCGATTACAGGATAGAACTTGCCCAATTATTATTTCATCTACGGCTCATTATTCTAAGTGTGCACCTGCTATCTTGAGGGCCTTGAGGATTGCAGAAATAAAACAGAATCCATTAAGTCAGCTTCACTTGCTGAGTTCTTACAGCCCTCTGCCTCCAGTCCACTGGGGCCTATTAGAGACCCTGAAAAAGAAGGGGAATGAGGATCACGAGGTCTGTGCTGCTGATATGGGTATGCTGATGTCCCGTATAGAAACCTTAATTCAAAATCATTTCATGAAAGTTTTCTGAGTAACTGATCGCATGTCCGCTGTGTCAATTGTGATACCTTCTTAACAAGCTGCATGTTTTAATAAAGTCATGATTCATCTGGCCTATGTCCAGTCCACAGCATAACGTCTGCAGTTTTATACTCAGTTGTCACGTTTTCAACAGTATTTGTAAGTAACGCGTGTGAGATTTCTAGTAGTGGTGAAAGGTTGTGAACTGAGAGTATAAAAGATGGGAATACTTTTTTGCAGGTCATACATAGTAGAGATAGCAGTAGTGCCGGCTTTCCTTGGCAGTGCTGTCTCCTTCACGAGCCTGAAGCATTCTCCATGGAAGGAGGAAGATAATGAAGTCTGACCTTTCTGAAACTAATAGCTCTTGTTTTGTTGCAAGAATGATGTGATCATTTGGTCAGTAGGTGATTAGTTAAACTTTAACTCACTTCACTTAGGGCACTGAAACATAATAAGATACTGTAATGATGTTCGTATGTTCCTATAATGAGGGTTGATTTCATGATAAAATTGAAGTATACCTGTATTGTTAATCCTTGAACCATTCAGTTTGGTGGTATGTTATCTTCTTGTATAATATTTTTTTATGTATTCTGAGGCCAGCATTTATGTAAAAAAATATGATTATTTTGTTTTTCAGGCATTTTTTTTCCTCCCAGATATTTTCCTGTGTAAAACAGAATCCTTCGTTCAATATTTTTAATAATTTTTGAGATGTGACTCTTCCTCCAGTGTGTTGTAGTCTCTTTCCTAGATCTTTTCTATTTGAACTTTCAACTTCAGAATCTTTTTTTAATGCTATAGAAGAATTTGCTAGTAGTAGCAGCATTCTCTTTAAATAAGAACCAGACTTCACCATTTATTTACATTTCTTTTTTGTATTCTAAGTTTTCAGAATGTAAGTTTTATCTTAGAGGACATACAGCTTTCTTGTTCTAATTACTTCTGTTTTCATACTTTTCTTAAATTGATTTCTTTGACATTCTATTCTATTCTATTCTATTCTATTCTATTCTATTCTATTCTATTCTATTCTATTCTATTCTATTCATGCTTTGCATGAATTAGTATAAGAAGGAAGCTTCCCAAAGTGCTTGGCATCTCATCAAGGAAAGTGAAGGATGAATTCCAGTGTCTGGAAAGTGTGATAGCATTAGAGGTATTCATTGTGTCACCTATAATAGATCTATGTTAGCAATCTGTTTTTGCTAATGACAGGCTGTTTATTGGTTTTTTGCATTAAAAAAAAAAAAAATAGAGCAGGTTGCCCTAGGAGATCATGTGGTTATGGACAAACTTATCCTGCTAACTGTAGATTATATTTGGCAAGGGCATAAAGTGTAACTACATTTCACACTAAGAGAAATGGTAAAATGGCAAGTTTTGAGTGGCATGCGGTTACAGGTAAAGAGCTAAGAGTCATCAGATGTGAGGATGTATAGCTATGGGAGGTTGTGCTTCCCACCAAGATTCAAATAGGGAAAGTACTGGCAGCAGAGATGGTAATTGATAATGTTTTTTGCTTCTTCGAGAGGCAACATCTCCTAGATGTCAGGACTCACTTGGGGCTTTGAACTGTTCCCATGTCCCCCAGCTTCCTCTGTGTGTCTGCTTGTACTTTTTGCCACATTGGAGGTAAAGAACTAGCAAACTATTTTTAAAAATTGTCATTTCTTCCAGTGTAAAGTAAAAGACCCAAGCATGATGTGCATTTGCCACAGGGAATACATTATACAATAAAATCAAATGTAGCTGATAGCAAAGGTGTGACACAATAGCTTTCTAGATTCTGCCATTCTTGGATGCCTTTTTAGGACCTTTCTAGTTCTTTTCTCTGCTCAGTCCTCGTTCACTATTTCTGCACTAACTTTGGAAAATAATTTTTTATTTTTATTTTCACAGAATCATAGAACAGCCCAGGTTGGAAGGGAGCTCAAAACATCATCTGGTCCAACTTTTCATGGGAAAGGGAGCCTAGATGAGATTATCTAGCACCCTGCCCAGGTGCATCTTAAAAACCTCCAGTGATGGGGACTCTACCACATCCCTGGGGAGGTTGTTCCAGTGATTGAGTGTTCTCACTGTGAAAAATTTCTTTCTTGTATCAAGATGAAACTTTTCCTGGTGCAGCTTGTACCCATTTCCCCTTGTCATGGCTCCTTGTGAAGAGAGCACCTCTGTCCTCTTCCTAGCCACCATTTAAGTACTGGAAAACTGTGATGAGGTGCCCCTGGAGCCTCCTCTTCTCCAGGGTGAAAAGTTCTAGCTCATTCAGTCTCTTCTCATAGGGCAGAGGAATTTTCATCATTTTCCAGACACAACATGAGAAAGACCATAAATATGTAATTAAAAAACTAGTCCAAGTTCTGTAAGAAAAAGTTGCATAACCATATTGCCAAAAAAGAAGCATTGCTTGTATAGGTGATAAGTGCACATCCACCTTGTATTTCTGTGTGTTTCAGTCCGATTCTCACAGTAGCTCCGAGTGGAAAGCAATGTAATGCTTTCACTAGATGTACTCGGTACAAAACCAGAATTCTAAATCTTAAAAAAACAAAACAAAACAAAACAAAAAAAAAACCCACAAAACCCAAACAAACCCAACTGCCTGGATTGAATTACTGGAACGGGAATTGGTTTCAACATAATGACTCTCTGGAAATCCTGCAGTACCTGGTTCCATGGGGCTTAATGCCATTTGACATCATAGGGCAATTTGTCACATGCTGTTACTATACTTTATAGAAATGTCTACAAAGAAGAGCTTGTTTTCATAGCACCTAAAAGAGAAAAGCTGAGATTCTAAACAAGATTAAGCTAGAAGCCAACGTCCTACCTTGAATTAGCTGATTAGTAGATAAAACAGTCAGAACTAAACTAACAGAGGATTTATTTTGGCATGACTCAAACAATGAGTATTTCAAAGTTCATGGCAGTAACTCGAGCTTGGTTTGAAGGAGGAAGTATTAGTAAAATTCCTAGTTGCTATTTTCATATCACGAGCCATTACAACAGTTGATATGGTTACATGAATAAGTAAAAAAATGAGCAGTTGTACTTAGTTATGGGCTTTCAATGTGAAGTTAAGGTGTATAAAGGCAGTAGTTAAAGAGCATGTATGGTATTAGTACATTTCTCAGAATTTCTAAAGGCTTTTACAATACAGTATTTGCTCATTTTTAGAAATAATGAATTAATTTTTGGACTTTCTTATAACTTCAGTGAACTATTTTTGTGCACCACATCTGCTTGTGGATTTTAGTAATGGGCACTATAAAATGCTGCAGTAGTGTGATCCTGGATGTACACAGTATTTGTGACCAGGTGCCGATGCTCTGTTGTGATAGCTGTAATGTACAATTTTCTGGCATGCCTTGTCCTGCTGGGCCTGGAGGAATGGAAGAGAAGAAATTTCCAGTGTATGTGTTGCTATGGCTGGCTGTGAGGGGATAGGAGAGTGAGGGAAGCAACCCTTCTGCCTTCCCAGCCCAGCTTTTGTAAATGTCAGCGAAATACTGTGGTTCAACAAACATTGTGCTACTGTTACAGCTCTTTTTTCCCCACTACCAGTATTATGAAAGATTCAAAGGGCATTAATGATTAAGAGTGGACACAAGTGCCCTTTTTTTGTCTTTTGCAGACATTGTGCACACTGAATGTTGTCATGCAATATTTTCTATTAACTTCTTAAGGCAAAAATGGTGTGCTAATGATGCACAAAAGCAAATCTATATTGTGATGGTTAGCAGGATTCTTTAAGCCATTTAGGCTTGGTGTATATGCAGTTTGCTCCTATTTGTCTAAAGATGGGATGTTGTTGTCTAAATCCATATAAGCCAGATTTACAGAGAGTGTGAGCATGCATATATACACATTTCCACTAGCTTTGTTGACCTGGACTAATAGCATAGCTTTAGTTAAGCTATTATTCTTCTGTATAGATAAATCTTTGCTGAACACTGATACTACATGAAAAACCTTAAGGACAAATGTAACAAATGTAAGGACAATTGTAATGTCTATATTTATGCTTTTTATTATAAGACTATTTATATGGAAAATACTTCATTTTCCTTGCAGACTTACCAGCTGCTCATTACTTGCCTTTAGTCACAGTCCTGCTTCTCAGGGTGACAGAGAGTGATTTGAAGTAAAGGGTGAATAGAGCAGATAGGGATGACTTCAGAAGATAATTCTGTTTTCTTAGTATCTTACGATTTAGAAAGAGTTGCTATTTATGTTTTTGAGGCGATGGAGTATTTTAGCAGATGGAACGCTAAAGGGAAGATTCTTGTTTTTCAAGAGGTCAACTTTGCTCTTCAAGGACATCAAGAACACACATTGTTATTAAGTATATCGTGTTTGGCATGCCTGAAATATGCATTAGTAATTTGTATCCACTATATTTTTTCTAAATAAATACTGTGGTATCCACTGTGTAGCATTTTCTTTCAAATATGTTCTTAAATCCTTATCAATGTGATGTAAAGAAAATCTGCTAAAATAAGTGGTTTCAGAATTTGATATTCTTAAATCTTGAAAGACTGTCCTGTGTTTACTTCAAAGTTAGGTGTATAGTAAATGATCTAGTAATTCACTTTGCTGAGATTGACAGATGTTAGTGAGATAATTTGCATCATCCTGGAAGGAAAGTATGTATAAAAAAATAAACCCACATCAAAAATAGCAAATGTCTAAACGCTCTTTACGTTGCACCGCAGACTTGTCTGGTGCTGAATGGAAAGTCTGTATTCTGAGGAATTAATATGGAAAAGGAAATCTGTGACAGTTTAATCTTTCTTATTCACGCGTAGTTCAGCGGAGGGATGAACTGGTTGTCTGTTAACAGTTGTGGAGCAACTTTGGTTCACTTGGAATATGATTTCAGGATCATGGGCTTAAAAATTAGTTGAATGGTTAAAACAGTAATAAGAAATGAGTAGTTAATTTCAGTGAATTAACGTGAACAAGCAGTTAATTCTGAACATATATTAGCAGCTTGAGGAGGATTTAAATGTTACTGTGTTTCTTCATAGTAGTCACAAATGTGCTCAGCACACTTATCGGAACTGGGAAGCTGTTGCTTCAATAATTTTTCAGAATGCAGCAATCTAAAAAGACATCAATCTTGGTCTTGCTCTCCAACTTAGGTATAACTTTTGAAGGTCTCCTGGCGTGGAGGTAGATCTAAGCTGTTTGTGCCTTTTACTCGAGACAACTTTATTCCCTGGTAGCTGTTTAAGATGGTCTCTGGCTACTTTCTTGACAGCACAGGAAATAAAATGTTTAATAGGAAAATTGTTTAGCAGAATTAAGGAAACACCTGATTTACTTGCTTATGTACAATATCTTACAAAATTTAACCAAGTAGAGAAACCACAGTGTTTTCCCTGTGCAACGTAGGAACACATTTTTCATAAAAAGTGTATCTCAAACTTTACAAAATCAGTTATGTAGCACAGGAATTGTTGCTCTAGCATTTTATTTAGATCTTTCATCACTGGTATTTGGAATACTCTTAGATTCTCAAATAGTTTATTTTATTTTAAATAAGTTATTGCTAGAAAAACATGCAAAGTATCACCCCCAAATTTAAAATTCATGATAACACTAATTGAGTCTAAACCCGAAAGATCTCAAAATGTAAATCTGAAAGGACAGCTGTGACTGAACATATTTGTTACGTGAGTTCACACAGGATTTGGCTCTTAACCATGAGTTTGTTAAGAACACAGAAGGAAATACAATAATGACTGCTCAAATCTAGAGATGCCACAAAACTTAAATAGTAAGGAGCCACTTAAACAGAGTAAGATGAATTACTTGGTTGGGAGCTGTAAGCAATCTGCATTTCACCGTGGCCTAAAGTAGACCTGTGTCTCTAGGAGCGGAGGTTTGAGGACATACTTGCCAAATAGAACAATTTGCTGTAGGAAGTGCTGACTTTGAACAGTGTCTGGAGGCAATATGCGTGCTCAACTGAACGTGAATTTTCAGCATGCCTTGTGGCCAAAAGGACCAGTGAGATCCTCAGGTTTAGAAACGGAAATACTGTCAGGGAAGTAATATTGCTGTCTATATTTGACTTTGGCGTAACCTTTTAGAAGAATGCTATGCCCAACTTCAATAGGCACAATTTCCAGTAATGCTGGAAAATTGGACGGAGACGGGTCATGAGAGTAATAAAAGGATTAAAGAGAAGCACTGGCATGAGAGTCTCAATAAGCAGAATCTACTTAGTTTAGTGAAAGGAGAGTTAGCCTAGAAGAACCATCTTTGGAGCAAAAATTTGATGATAAAATAAAGGCCTGTTCCATCTAGCAGAGAAAGAGTGATCCAGTGATTTTAAGCAGGAGTTGAACATGTTACAAGAAGAGATAAAGGCACGTAACAGAATGGTCAAGGTTTCTCTAGTCTGAACATGTTAGATGATTTCCTGAAAAGGTGTGATTTCATAGAGGACTAATTCAGGCAAGTCAGATCCATGTTATGCAAGAGGTCAAACTAAATAATCACGGCAGTCCTGTTTGGCTGCCCCAGGAGTAACTTGCATGCTAACAGAAGTATGAGCCGTATTTCACAGAGGTTTGAGTGCTAGAGATTGTGACCTCATTTCAGTTCTGCTATAGTGTTATCAGCACACAGAACAAGTTGTGCGCTAAATAGGCTACTAGATATGTTTAGCCTTGTTCTTTCTGTCTCTAGAGAATTGCAAATGGACTACTAATGCACACCCTGACTTGCCTCATGGCTATTAGGATATGGCTCATTAGTTTTAAATTTCATTATACAATATGTGTTGTGATGGTTTGGACAAGATACACTTTCATTATGAAAATGAGGTGAACATACATAGTAGGATAGTGCCTATGCAAATGTCAGCTGTATTGAATGTAGCTAATTATTATTCATTTTTCTAAGCTTTTAAAAGTTAGAGATCTTTTAAAGTTTATTAGATGCTTTTGGACCCCTTCTTTCCATTCTTGTTTAGCTGTCATTTCTCTCTGCTTTCATGAGCAAATTGTGATCCAATGGCCATTTTCAATTCATTTTCAGCTCACAATAAGATCTATATAAGACAAATTGAAAAATCCAATGTTTCCTTTTTACAGTTAAACTCGACCTTTTATATACCAACAAAAGATGCTCCGTAAAGTTTAGAGAAGGTAAAGCGTGCTTATAGGGTTCTGCTCTAGAAACGTATTTTGAGAAATATGTGTGTATTTTCTATACATTTTAGACTAATTCACTAAATTATATCTAAATAAAGTAGGCATTTAGTGGACTTTTTTACTAAGTACATGTGTCAATCTGGTTCTGTTTAAAATGCTAATAAATGCATCCCATCTCCTAATGAAACTAGTGCTCCCTGCATAATTAATTAGCATTGTATACAGATGAGGACGGGAAAGCCATATTCACAGTCGTTTTCATCCAGAATGGTTAATAAGAGAATACTATACAGTTCTGAAAGGTCATACATTAATAGCTCATTTCTGCAAAAATGGTATTTTGCAAGTAAAAATTTAGTTAAAATTACCTCGAATCACTGTTGTATACAGCTTTTAACCACAAGATGGCATTCCTAACAGAAGTTTGCTAGACATGATAATTTCTTGCTGGTTTTGAAGGGCTCTAAATGAAAGGCTATCGTAAGTATTTGTAATGTTATATGAGCTTTTTATGTTTTCATTTTTATAAAACATAATTAACAAATTTAAGTAAAAAACCTTAATGATAATTAGGTTAATACTCATTGATACGTGGAGTACCCAGAAATATGTGATGGTTCCAGGTCAGAGAAACACCACGTTAATTCATGGCATTATATGCTGCTAGAGACTTTTCAGCTGCAAATCTTGAATCAATTTTGCTTTAATATAAGAATCTAAAATTAAAAACTCAATTCTTTAATATTTAAATCAAAAGCACAAATAATACCATGTTCTTATATGTAAAACCCAGGTGTTTGGGGTTTTGAATACGATGCAGCATATAGGGCTTGTAGTGAGTTTTGGGATAAAGAAGAGCAGATAATGTATTTGCAGGAAAAAAATGTATAAATAATATGTCTTGCTATGCAGGGGAGGATTTTTCATAGCTTAATGTTAAAATGACCAAGCAACACATTTTCAAATGCCTGTCATCCGGGTTGATAACAGAGCCCACAGGCAGCCCTGCTTTCTTTCAGGCTTTATATCTTTTTCAGTTTCTTGTAATCGTTGCATGCTGAAATCAAATATCTTGTTCTTCTTTTTCCTTAAATACAAGCATGAAGGGAGCATAATGCAACCTACTAAACCAATACCAGTGTGCTAGATTTTATAGAACATGGAGACATGCATATTACACTTGGGTTATTTTTCCCCATGGTTAAGGTCCTGATCTTACTTTGTTTATTTTTGCTGACTCTGTAAGATCAGACCTGATCTAAGTAATAATTTATATTTCCATTCTAGCTAGTGCCCTAGTTGCATTTTGGTTTGGAAAAAAAGACATTACCTTAAGTTTGTGCTTAAACTGGAATCCAATGTACGTTGTGGAATTTTTTTCAACTCTTATTTCAAGTCAACAGAAAGGATTATGATAGACTCATTTTCTTGTTTTGTGGTAGCGAAACTTCCATGGCATCTTTTCTAATACATATGTACATTTCCTGCTAATCCTTCTGCTCCATGTGCCGCCCCCCGCCGATGCCTCAGCCCTCTGGTTTTGGCTCCTATCATTTAACACAGCTGAGAGGACAGAGTAGTGGCTGCATCCACCACTGACACTAATGACAGTCTTTGCTGAGTGAGTGAGTACTACTTTGACATTAAGCAGATATTCTTTTTCCTAACATGCTTATACCTCTATCCTCTCTCAAAGGTGGCTATGCAAAACAGAATATGAATTTTTGTTAGCTGAAAACAATTGTCAGTCAAAAAAACACTTTCAGAATGATCAGGTTGGTAGAACCTACCTGCTGGTTGAATCTGGCACAAGGACTGCAGAGGCAAACCTGAGTTAATAGTATCTCATGTTGACCACCAGTAAAATTTGAAGGCCTGAACATCTCCCACTTGCTGCAAATTTTAAAGACATGGTGAAGTGAAAATGACTATTTCAAGGATGTGGAAATGGCAGTACAAAGAAAGTTATACATAGTAATTACAAAATGTTGATGAGGAAGCGTCCTGGTTTTGGCCAGGGCATTTTCAAGTAAATGATTTGTTGCTGTTACCTTTCAAGTTAAGTTACACACTGAATTTTCTTTGTAGTAAGTAGGCATAGCACTAGGTGAGTAGATGGGGACAGGATTCCACTGAGAAGAGCAAGAAGCCTGTCCCACAGAGGAGGTTTAAAAAAAGGAAAAACAAATGTACTGAGGAAAGAAACATTTTCTGCTCTCAAGGGCCGATGGCTTGCATGTGGAGAGGTCTTACCCTGAAGGATAGTCTGTAAGTAGAAATATACACAGCTAAACAAGTGAAACAGGTTAGTCAAGGCAACGGCAGGGTTCAGGGTCCCCCAAAATGCCATAATGAGTAGGATGCAATGGACACCACCAGTGGAAATCGGTGGTCTCAACCATTGCTGATGTTGCTTCCGGGACATCTCATGATGTCAAATCAGATGGATATGTACTCCAACTCCCAGAAATAGGGGAAATAAATGACACTGAATTTGTCCTTTTGCCTGAGGGTCTCTCAGTTACATGACAGCCACTGTAAGTTCACATAACTAAGCCCTTGCAGGTAACACTGTCAGAAAAAATGGCCATACTGACTGCTGACAAATAACAGTACTGATACTTCATGACAGATCTGCAAATTGCTTTGCTAATACAAAGCACGTCAGGGGCTAATTTGATGCGGTTTATTGTCTGCAAGAGGTGGATTATAAATGTTTGGAATTGCATCTTATGTAACTGCTGCTGGGTAAGCATAGCTATGAGTAAGTGTGAACTGGGAGAGGAAAATGTGATACTGGGAACTGTAACCACAGGTATTATCACTTCTCATATGTAACAAACTTAGGCCTAGGGCAAGCAAGCACAATTACTGACAGAAGCTGTGTTTGTTCATGCAAGTGATTTTATTGTTCTAAATGATTTATCACTCTGGGTTACATTTTTTGATGAAAAATTTTTCTGGAATAATTGTTCTCCAAAGGAAATGAGTTGTTTACCTTCGATAGGTGACCAGGTTTGCCTATTGAAAAGAAGTTAGATTTATAAAGCACTTCCATGAGGTTTTTAAGTAAGTGGGATACAAAGGGTCATTATGCAACATGGAGATTTGCTTCCCCAAGCCAGTAACGTAATTAATCTCTTTCACTCTCTTCCTTTCATTTCCTCAGTCTAAGAAATCTAGAAATATGCATTTTAGAAAATTATCAGATACTTAAACGTTTAATATACTTCCAAATTGTATGATTGTACTTTATCTGTGATCAAAACAGTATGTTGGATTCTCTGAATTCATACTGGATGCTGAAGATGATACACTGATTGCTGAAAACAGAAAAACAGCTCTCACTTCCTTTACAAAAAGCAAAAAGATGTTACATTTTCAAATTGTTAAAATTAGCTTTTAAGTCCAGATTCCAGGATGTGTGCAGCACCTGAATTGCTAACATCTCTGTTCCTTGTGCTCCTAGGTCACTGACGGTAAAGCTCTTACTTTCTTATTCATTATATTATTGTGAAAAGAAATGGTTGCAAGTACAGGTCCCTTCCTTCTCAAAGGTGTCTGAATATAAAACACACAATTATCCACTGCGTTACTTTTGCCTGACACTAGAATTACTTTACTAAAGCCGGATCAAACCTAATACACAGTCAACCCCTTTTCAAAATGCAGAGTGGCAAAGCTGAGCCAGAAGATCTTGAGTGCAAACTGAACTTTCCAATGCTGTGTAGAGCCAGTACAAAAGCTAGATGGAAAACTACTTCACAAACTACTAAGATCTCTGTAGTGCCCAACATCACAGATCGTTACTCATTTCCGCAAGGCACAGCTGACAGCTGACAGGGGGAAATGAAGAAATATAAACTACTTTTTTTTTTTTAAATCCATCCAAAATAAAATTTGCCTTCTGTGAGCACTTAGCTTGTTGTGCTAAGTCTACAGGGTGAAGAGCGGATCTCCCACCTCCCACGGTGGTGGCTGTTCAGTCAGTTCAGGGGCAGCAGAAGCATCATCTTCTTTAGTGATGAGTTTTTATTCCTTGTATTAATTGCATGATCTGCTTCATAAATCAAATTACATATAAATGAAACAGCTTAAAAGTAATTGTGCAGCTGAGAAGCTGGTGAGTTATTGTGCCTTATGGCTACTGTGGCTGTGTGGGTAAGGACCAAAAAGACAAAAATTGGTCTCTTTAACCTCCAATAGTCCCTTAACTTCCCCCCGATGAGTTTCCTGTCACTTTAATTTAAGATGGTTTTTGATCAACTTATGAAAGCAATTTTATTATGCGGTTGTCTCCAATTCCCCAGAAACAATTGCCCAGTCCTGTGTTCCTAAATTCCCTTCTGTATGCACCTTGTTTCCTTTGCCTTTCCTTTTTTTTCCTTTTTTGACAGCTGCAATAGATGTTGTTAGTGATGATGCGGTTTGTAGATCTGTTTTTACGGGGTAAACAGAAGAAATAAGCCACACAACAGTAGCATTTGGAGTTTCATTGAGACCACCTTGGTAATTTTTTTTGATTTGCAAAGCAGATGTCTATGTAGTGCACTCAAATTCTTCGCCATCGCCCATTATCATAAAGTCATTTTAGCATAACTATTTTTTAATTTTCTAATCCTTTTCACAGGAGAATTTAAAATCAGTCTTTGTAGACTAAATTTAACTCTATATTACAACTCAAAATACCAGAATCGTAATATTAAAAAAATAATAATCTTGTAATAAGCATTTTGTAGTTAATGTAATTAAGTAAGTTCCTTTCAGGCTGATGCTTGGACTGCAAATCAAAAGTTTTATTTCCCTTCTGGAATCAGGTACCCTTTGAAATGTTCATACTTAAGTTCTGTGAACTGTGTTGTCATTAACTCTACTTCCTGACGGCTATCAGACGGCAGGATTTTACAAATTGCCATGAGTTCTGAACGGAAGGAAAAGTGTATGTACACAATGATTTTCAGTGGAGAGGAAAACCAGAGGACATTATTTTGTTATTGTAGCTTGACCTAAGAGGAGAAGAGGCATATATCATGAGTGTGCTGATATTTGATAAGCTGGTATCTTTCTCAGAAAGCTTGAAAGTGGTGATTTTTGCAACATTTCTTTTTGTTCAAATTGATTAGGGGATGTTGGGGTTTTTTTCCTGCCTTCCTCCTCCCCAAATTCATAAATGAATGACACAAAGATGAAGAGCTATTTTTAAAATCAGACTTCAATATGTAGAAAGTAAAAAAGGGGGAAAACCAGCAGCAAAAGTCAGATCCAGTGAATAGTCAGAAGCTGGACACAATTCTGCCGACTGTCTGTGAATTAATGCCCAAGATTTAAATTCTGACCCCTTAAAAAATTCTTTTAAACATGGCCATGACTAAAACAGTCCACCTCTAGCCTTAAACTCTTACTATAAAAATGGAGCTGTGGTTTTCTTGAGAGATTTGTGTAAATTCCTGCTGCAGTGAGGCTAGATACCAGGGAAACAGCTTTTTTTGGGCAGGGGGGTGGTTCTACTTTTTGTCTGGCAATAATTCTGAGGTAAAGGAAGAAGAAAGCATTGAAAATTTTTTTAAACCTCAAAAATTGTGTTTAACATGGGATGAGCATTTATACTTTAGCAGTCTGTTTAACTGAAGCTGTATGACTTCTTCCTGATTATGAAAGTTCCCAGGGTATCCTGTTCAGTTTACTGTATGTTTTGAGAGGCAGAAAATGTGAGAGAATTTAATATGCACATGTATATATAAAGTATATGCATATAGATTGTATATGTATTTCAGTTTATTGTGTGCACAGAATATCATGCTTACAGGATCATTGCGAAAGTCATCTTGACTGATGCATCTCAGATCATGTGCAGAAAGAGATGTCCATCCCTGTGGGTCTGCTGCATCAGCAGGTCCAGGTGGGATCTGGCCCGTGCAGTTGTCCCTCCCACACAACGCGTGTGAGATGTCGCAGAGAGACCACACGACTTTCCTGAGCGTGCAGTCAGGCTTGGGAACGCAGCGTGGTCCACGGGCTAGGACTCTGGCTGGCCGTGACCCTTGGCTGGTTTTGTGCAGCATCGCTGCCTGACCTGGGTTCACTGTCGCTGAGAAAACTGTTGCTGAGCTGTGAGAGTACGTAAACTGAAACTGTGCAAGATAAGAGTAAAAACAGGCTGAACTGAAAGTGCAGAGCTGGTAAGAGTGTCTCAGGGATCGGGGACAAAATACTGACATGGACTCTATAAAACCTGACGGAGAAAGCAGAGACTTAGAAGATGGCATCTCTGCAACTGTGAGGACATGTACTGATTTACTGGGGTATTTTAACATGACTGAGATACTTTTCTTATGAAATATAAAGTCTGCAACACTAATAAAAAGCAACAGAAACCACCTCATATGCTTTTCTCTTCTTTCCCCTTCACCCTTTTGCACATTTTTTCTGCACTGTTCCTCATTTCCTCGTCTGCTCCTTCCTGACCTCTCTGTGCGATGCTTCTCCAGTCAGCCTCTGGTCAAAAGTGCCTCTTGATGCCCTTTACCTCTTTGCTCTCATTTCACGCAGCAAAATCGCTTGAATCATATAACCCCCAAGGCACACTTGGCGTGTGGTACTGTGCTCTCACTGCTCTTGACCCCGCTGTCCATGCCAGCACGGTATGGTGGCCCTGCAGCGCCGTGGTGACCAGCCAGCCCTCTGGCCACCCATGTGGGCGCCCAGCTTGGCATCAGGGCTGGAGGAGCAAGAACAACGTTCCCAGCCCAGATGTGGATATCCAGGGTTGGGGTAGGGACTAAGGGCAAAAGAGACTCTGCACTATTGCTTACGCAAGCGCCCAGATGAAAATAACTTTGTTTTCCGTTCACAGGGGTGACAGGGCAGCTGGGCCCTCACATAGGTCCCCCCTTACTGCCACAGCCAAAGCCAGCAGCTGTCTCCAGAAGCACACCATGTTTCATATATGGGAGAAGTAGACTCTCAGCTGCCTTTGGATCACTCTGATTAAAGAAATCATCTCATTTTGGGAGTGTCTAGTAGCCTTTATAGGCTTAATGTTTGAATGTACTATGCATATAAATAGGTGGCATTCAGATGCAGCAAAGCCTTATTGAACTTGTGTTGCTTTTCACTTGGTTCGGACATGGAAGAAATGTGTGTGCCATCTGGCACGTGCTCTGCAGCTCCTCAAACCTACCTGGAGATGCTGTGTCTCCCTGTCTCTGCATGTCTTTCATAACAGGCTCATGCCTGCCAGAACCATATTTCTTGTTGCCAATCTCTTCATCTCACTTCTCAAACCAGGTGATTAAGCAAGCAGAAGGGCATTGGACTAAAAGGGACTACCTGGATAATTTAAGCTGGACCGCAAGTATACATCCATTCCATCCATTTTAATTTTGGGGGTCTTTTTGTTTGTTTCCTTTGTTGTTTTTTTTAAATGAAGATGCAAACACAAAATGGTTGGTAATTTAGCTGCCCCTGAAATGTCAGTTCTGAGGACCAGGTTTGAAATGGGATTTATCTCTGGTTTTGATTAGAGTATCCATTTTGGCATATATTGAAAGTTACATTTGATTCACTATTTTCAATCAGACCAATCGATACACTTCTTTTATTATAGCATATAATGACATTGTGTGGATTTCAGCTGTAACGTCAAATGCAGGAACGATGCTTGCTACTTGCCAACTGATAATTAAAGAAAAACCTTAAAGGTTGGAAAATAGAAACATTCAGGGAAATTAGAGATGTGAATTGGTACTTGAAGTGGTTAAGAAATTCCTTCAGCGTATTCTTAACTAAAGAGAAGCATAAACAAGTAATGGAAAACCAACCAAGAGGCAAGGGCAGAAGACGGGAAAGTGTTTGTGGTGTTAGGAAGAAAGGTCATAACTCATTAACGTAGTGGAATTGTTTGAAGATATTAATGTTACGGTGTACAAGGGGAGTGCAATAGCTTTTTAGAGCATTTGGCAAAATTTCAGATCTGAGTACAATGTCTGTGATGCAGAGTAATGGAATAAGTGGAAAGTTGGCTCATTAGGTTGATAATTGGGCAAAAAGCAGGAAACAAAAGGTAGCTGTAAAAAGGAGCTTTTTTTAATCTGGGAAGAAATTAGGCAGTCGTGTTGGAAGGGTGTTTATTACAGAGAAAGATGTGACCTTAATTTGGCCTATAAACTTTGGTCTTGGATGATTTTCCCTCTGCAGCCATACAAAAACCCATGAATGTTAACTGCAAAGTAGCAGTGAGACGTGATGTTGGTGAGAGGTCTCCAGAGCTACAAAGTGTG
This sequence comes from Aptenodytes patagonicus, assembly GCF_965638725.1. Lineage (NCBI taxonomy): Eukaryota > Metazoa > Chordata > Aves > Sphenisciformes > Spheniscidae > Aptenodytes > Aptenodytes patagonicus. The sequence continues at coordinate 152,825,137 of NC_134950.1, forward strand.
AACTAGATTTAGGCAAAAGACGGGAAAATATATCCCATGAACTAACCTGCCGACTTGATTAAATCACTCAGGAACCTGGAGAAGTGGGACTTCATACAGTAGGAGGAGATGAAGGCGCTCAGGAAGAAAGGCTTCCTAGTCGCACTGTGAGCTTCTGCTCTGTAGCAGCTGCTGCTGCCGCCCAAGCTCCTCTAAGCAAATCAGTCTGTGCTTGGTGTAAGCTGAAGCCAGAAAGGTTGTTGTACAGCGTACAATAGCATTTACTTTTGGGCATTTGCTAAACAGGCAAAAGGCACATTTTGGAGAGAGACTCGCAGCCGTCTAGCAGCTGGAAAATAAATGATCCTCTTCTGCAGCCTACTCCATTATACCCCACTGTCCTTAGTTGCCTCCCCTGAACTTGGATTTACTAAATTTCCAGACACGTCCGGGCTTGGAGAACATATTATGTAGCACAAGGGAGAGCAGGTGGTCCTGTGCAGCCCTGTTTGCGTTCAGCCTGGTCCAAGAGATTGGCTTTTGGAGGAGGGGCAGAGATCTGGGGGCATATATGTAATTCATCATCAGTATTTTCAACTGACTGCGAGAAACCGCTACACCTGCTGCTCTGCTTCCGATGGGCTTTGAAGTATAGGCAGGCTGAAGGATGTATGAGTTTTTCTTTCATGATAACAAAAATAAGCACTTTGTTCTAGTATCTGTAAAGTTAAGGCCGTTTCCTACAAGCAATGATAATTCAAGAGCAGTTTCTGCCTTGTGATTGATACATAAATGAGAAGAGTATTTTTGAAAATGCTGGTTGCTTTTATTAAAAAAAATCACTGCTAATTTTCAGTTTGCTGAGTCTTTTAATACATAATTTCCAACATAAACACCTTGAGTTACCAGACGAAGTGGAAATAACTCATTGTTGTGAGACAAAATCAGCAGTCCCTACTGCGGAGTAACTACCAGAAGTCTGCATCTTGCTCTCGGAAGGAGCCAGGTGCCTTTATGCCACAAGAAGTCCAAACAATGTTCAGCTGGGAACCAGGACCCAGAACAGTGATGCAAAGCAAATGCCCATTGCTTTACACAGCCTGTTCAAGGGGAATAAGAGTGTGTTAGAGGCCTGGGAAGATGCCTAAACTCAAACCGCTGGTATGGGTGCCCTGATGGGAAAAAGACCCAACAAAGAGTAGCTTGGAGGCTGTGTTGGAAGATGCAGCTGTGAATGCACTTTCTGTGTTTGCCAGGCACTTTTAGAGAAAACTGGGAAAATTCACTCCTGATTCATCAAGGCTTTTGCAAATCTGCAGATGCCAAGCCTGACTTTGAGGTCTACGAGAGGCCACGTGTCGCCTGTAGAGACTGTTGTAGCAGCAGAACTAATGTGGCCTCTTCAGAGCATCGCGGATGCGGGAATCAGGGAACGTCACTGCCCTGCTGTGGGGAGCAGGTGGATATCACATCTGGGGCGAGCGTGGGGCTGGGTCCTGCTTCCAGCGCTGCCAGTGCCGGCTGCCCCATCCCATCCCGGTCCCCTTCGCCCTTCCCCCTTGCTGCGGTACTGCAGCTGCCTTGCGCCACTGTCCTTCCTGTCCTTCCTCGCAGTGAGTGGTTTTACCTGCACTGCTGAGAGCCCTTGAGCTAATTTGGGTATTTAGGGAAGACAGTAACAGATATCTTAACAGTTAATAGATAACATAATATTTTATTTTGGAAAAAATATTTGGAATACAGTTTCCAAACTGCATTTAAAAGTAGATTGCAAGAAGAAGCTGAATTTCCCTTGTAAATAATAAAAATGATAAGTTATCCATTGGAAATACAATCTGTAGCTTTATTGAAGCTCATTTATTTAAGCCGGCTATGAATTATTCTTGTCCATCACCCGGCCATCTGGGTGACTCTGTGTAACATCAGCATCTACATCTGTATAATGGGAGTAACAGTACTATGCATCTTTGGAGAAGTCCCTGGAATTTCAGAATAAAGGGTTTATTTAAGTGCTGGATTTTACCTTACGTGATAGCTCTGCAGCCTGATTCATTTAAAGAGAATCACAAAACTACCATGGTGTTCAGTGGGAGCAAGATTGGATTACTGCAAAATGCAGACTGGAAATTAATAACATATTTATTAGCTTTAAAATAATTATCCATGATGTGCCCTGTTAACCGTTTCATCATTGTTTTACACAGGCTAAAAGCCAGATACCCCAACAAGTGACTCTGTATAAAATTGAACATGAACAGACATCATTCTTTCCAAAGCAATTAAAAATCTCATTCACGTTTTCCATCTCCCTCATGCTTGCCGTGTGTAATGAAGCTGAAAGACAACAAGGGACATGGTCACTGGAGATACTTGTCAAGTCTGTGACTGAAGCTACTGAAGTTCCCTATTAATATGACGTGTGAAAACTTGGGTACAGAAATGCTATAGCTCCAAGGTCAAATGTTCAGCTGCTAGGAAATAACCAAGTCATAACTTCCCAGGCAGCCTTAGCTCAGTTTCCCCATATATACCCTTTACAATACAGTATTTAATTACATCGTCACAGATAATTTCCTCCTGAAATTTCCTCCTAATACCTGCTCTGAACATACGTGTATTTATGTAGCCCTATAGGCTGGGTCTTCATGTCTCACAGAGAGCATTGCATTAGAACCCAGCAGAGAGAGATTTGATCTAAACTCTTGATTTCCTAAAGTTTCAAAGGTGAAGTCAACCTGGCATGACAGCCTGGATGAGGATAGCCGTGGGGGGCCCACAGAGGAGAGAGTGGAACCACGTGTCTCTTTTTCCCATCCACTTCTCCCTTATATTTCGCTGGAAATACAGTGACCAAAGTGATGGTCCGGTGCCTCCCCAGCAATACTGCCCCACCGCTCGCTGATTAACCAAAAGCCCCTTGCCCGGTTGGAAGAGCTCATCCTTGCTAGCTGAGGGTTGAGGACTTTATTTTGCTCCAGAGACAGGAAAAACGCAGTGTGGTTTTAAAGCCTATCACAGAGGAAGGGTACGGAGCAGGTGGCCAAACATGCTAAGGAGGGTTTTGGACTTGGGCCGTGGCTGGTCTGAGACCAGGAGGCGTAAGGAAACACCTTGCAAATCACTGGGAACGAGAGCGGCCGAGCAGCTCTGCAAGTCTCCCTTTTCTTTTTGGCAGTAGCTAATTAGTCTCTGCGTAGGGAATAGGTTTGTGGTGAAAAGCAAAGCCCTGCACTGGCTGTTACCAAGCAATTACTCATGTCTGCCTCTGGGACAGCAGCTACTTTCTTATTTGAGAAACACAGGAGATGACTTTCCATTAAGCAGTCAGTCTTGTTTACAGGAAAATGCACAAATAAATAATAGAGATAATCTGGCAAGGCAAAATTGTACCTTTCTGATTTTTAAGTGAAAAACCTGAGGGAAGCTACTGATGTAGAAAACACTGAAGATTTTTGGCTCTACCTAGGGAAAAAGAAAAGGAAAAAACCCAATAGTTTAAAGCCTTTTCTGTAAAAGATTTATCTTATGTTTTCAAAAGTAACGATAACCTCTCCAAATAGGCAGAAAAATGTCACTACTCACAAGTTTGTGGGGGAACAAAGAGTTTGCATATCTTTCCTTTCAAACATTTAATTGCTTTCAAGTGGTCTACTTCCTGATCATTTCAAAAGGGAAAGTTTGAAAGGATGAGTGTGTCTGTCCCATGTCCAGGTGACACTCAGGGTGGTCCTGACTGTGTGCGCTGGCTCAGGATTGCTCAAGACCTGTATTTGAAGCCACGTCAATAGCAGCAAGGTTGCACATTCAGCATCACACAGAGCCATCCGCAGTTTAACTGGTATTTCTTTATCTGGATATAAGCACCATACATGCCTAGGTCTCCATTATGCTCAATTTTGGGGTTTCTTGCAGGACACTGATTTATAAAAAGCTGGTTAGAAATAATGAACAGGATCAAATGGAAATGAACAGCATGGCGGTGAGAGGATCCGTCCTTTTAACAAGCGGTGGCAGTAACAGATGAAGCAAACTGGCCTTCCCTGGCTCTGCAGCTTGGCTGGGAAATTGCTCTCACGAGGGGGCCGAGCCCACAATAGTGTGGCAGCACAATCGCTCAAAAAACTAAAAATGCTGCTTTCCTGGAGGGCTTGCATGGCACATTGTGGTGCAGAGCTGGGGAAATAACGTGCACGTTGCTCTTTCAGCCTTACAATGGTATTAGTAGGCTTTTTCATGAGTTTTGCTGACTTATATCGTACTTTTTTAGCTTAAAGCAGGATCAAGGCCACGAAGACGCCACAGCAGCCTGCGTTCTGCTCGGGAGAGCAAAGACAGCTCTAGTGCTGACACTGCCCGGGGTGGTAGAGCTCCCACGGCACGCCAGGCTTGGGGACAGAGGGGCGATGAGTCTGTCATTAAGAGATCAGCTGTGCTCAGGGGCACACTCTTTTCATTCCCGGTTTTCCAGACAGAAAGGCATCCCCAGCAGCCATCTGCCGGCCCCCCGCCTCCAGCCCGACTGGGGTGTAATGGCTCCTGGGGGAAGCATCTGACTCATTTACCCCAGGCTAATTACATATTGCAGATATTTTGCAGAAGACAGCTGAGCTTTTTGATGCCCCCTGATGCCTGAAGAGCGTTTTGTTCCTTTTGCCTTCACTGTACACGCCGCTTCCTCCATTGTGTTTTTGAAGGCAGAACCTGTCATCCCACAAGATATTGCTTGCTTTTGTACATCTGCCTCATCTGAGAGAATTGGGATGTTGGTCCTTCTGAAGACATCAGAAAATAGGCTTTTAAAGGGGCACTCTTGGTTAAATAAGTTACTGTTTACCTAAGAGTGCATGACCTGCTATAGGTGTTCATAAAACTTGGGATTAATGCCTTAAAACCAGTTAACATTATTTTATTGTGGTTTTGTTTTATTCTATTCTATTCTAGTCTAGTCTATTATTTTATTTTATTTTATTTTATTTTATTTATTTTATTTTTTGTTCTTCAGCTTGCTCTTTTTGCTCCAACATAGCTCTTATGCACACATATTACTATTAGTATATCAGGATCAAAGAAAGAAAGAAAGAAACTCTATTGCTGTCTCTTTTCATCCTCCCTTGAGGATGCTGTGACTTAGTCTCTAATCTGGAGGGCACTGTCATTGGGAACGATGCCAAGTCCTTTTTTCATAGCATGTATGAGACTGAAATTGCTCATTAAAATTCTTTCCCACCTTAGTGCACAGTGTTTGCTGTGGGCTCCACTGTTATTTGACTGTCTGTGTCAATACTGTCTGGCCGCTCAGCATCTCCAGCCTGGGAGGGCCCCGTTATCCCTTTCTGACCCTGCCTTGGAATACTTGAAGGGTTGTATTCAGGTTCCTTCCAAGGTTCAGCATCTTCCCTTTACGGATTTAATGGCCTCACCAGTTTTATCTGCTTAATTTTTTTTTTTTCCAGCTCATTTATCTTAGTTACATTTAGTTAATTGAGACTAATGTTTTGTTGAAAAAAAGCTCTCTCAGTCCCCAAGCTGAGCTTTTGAAGTGAATAGATTTGAGTAAAAATTTGCAAATGAGCTATTAATATCACCACAGCAAAGATACTCTCTTTTCACCCATCATTTCCACATTGGCCTGGAGGGGATTCCTTTTTCTGAACTGATAGTCAAATAGTTGCCAGCATCACTTTCCCCTTTTGGTACAGCTGGGGCTTTATGTCTGTAAGCTATGTATGTCTGATCTACTTCTGACTGCTATACTAGAGCAATCTTACTTCTGAAGATGAGAGTGTCTTATATTAGGTTTTATCCCAAAAGAAGGGAAAACATATCTTTTATCTCTGACTCCTTAATACTATTCTATAACTGAATCTAAATCCTTATTTGGCTCTTAGGTTTGGGTATCACCAGATACAGTTTGGGAACAGGAGGTAGAAGTAGCTTTACACGTTAAACCAAAACCACCCTCATTTCATTACTTAGGAATGTGTGAAACTGTGATTCAGTACTTGACAGATCTCCGTCACTGTAGCCAAAGGTCACCTCCTGCGTAACCAGTTCAGCAGCAGGGAAGCGCCTGGTGGTCTTTATGGAGTTTGTCCTGTTGCTTATAAAAGGACCTGCAGTTTTCTTATGTTTATGGACCTAATGTTGCAAAGTGCATTAAGGTGCATCCATTTTTCTGTGTTTTTGGTATTCCTTCAAAGTGGGGTGAGCCTGGGTTTGTCTCGACTCTGGATTCCTCTGGCTGAGGATGCCTCCACTGCCTCCCTCTCCAGCCTGGGCGCTGTGATATGCACCATGCCAGGTCCGCCCTGTCCAGGCACCACGGGGGTTGTCTGCTCGGCTGCCCTACAGCCGCAGCACTCCGCTGTCCAACTGGAGAAATGCCATTTGTACCAGCTGAAGGTCTTCCTCAGATCTTTAGGGGCCATATCTTTCACGGCTCCTGCCCACTTTTGTTTCCTGAATCATGTGTGAGTGAATGATTAGATAAAAGTAGCACGATGTTTGGAAAAAGTTGAATCTACACCCTACAGAAGGAAGAAAAATGTCATAAAGTTTGGTCTTGCATCTGATCGAGTAACTGGTCAAACTGTCAGAGTTACAGTTCAAGTTGAAAGCCAAATTATCTAATTTCCTAAAATTGGAAGAGAACTAGAGAGACAGCTTCATCTTAAACCAACCAGTCATTTTATTGGGGGAGAACCAGGAGACAGAGCCAGTCCAGGAGAAGAACAAGCTGCTCCATGCGTCGGTCTATGACCGCGCAGCACTGCTGGGGCAAGCAGGAGCGGAGACCTCGGGGAGGCACAAGTCTCTCCCCAGCCGGGAAGCAGGAATGACAGCAGCATCCTGAGCAGGGGAGACAGACGGTATTTTTTCTGCAAAGCGGGGATGGGAGCGTCCCACCTCTGAATTCCCGGGCTGCGTTTCAGTGGACTGCAGAGGTTAGTACCATGCCCAGGGAGCAAAACGATCACGAGACCTAATTGCACCTTCAACCACCTCCTGTCAATGCAAGAAAGTTATGTGAGAGTGACCAGACTGGAGGTGAGTTTTCTGCTCCTCGTGCTTATTTCCTCTGCAAAGATACATTAGCTGACAAACTGTAAGGCATTTCTAATACTTTTATCATGACTTATTATCACGGCTGCTTTCCGCAGGATATTCCCAGCCTCACAGTCCACTTAACATTTATAGCAGCTATCACCAAAATGAATGCAATACGTCTTCAGTCTCTTAGTCTGCTCCAGGATGGATGGGATGCAGAAGTCTTCGGCAGCAAAGCAGGGAAGGGGAGGGTGTTTCTCCTGGAGACCCTTGTCTACTGCGGCAATTTAGCATGTGCTGAAACTAATCACACAGGTCGTATCATTTAAAAGGAATACTCCCAGGTAGAAAGGTAAACACATGCTTCAGAGTAAGGCTAGCTTAGGGGCTAAATAAACATCCCTGATACTAAGGGCCATTTAATGTGAAATGTTAATTGTGTTACAGAGGGGTCAGATTTGGCAGGATAAAAAAGACTAGCCAGCATTTCTAGATCCCAGAGGCAAGTTGATAACAGATATTTTACTCTGTTATAATCTATGTATTATCATCTAATGACACCAAATTACTCCTAATAATGCTAACCAGTGGCACGGAGTTCAAGAACGCTGCATTGCGCATGCGTGTACAGCAGAAGTGCACCCCAGCGACTACTGCAGGACTTGTGCTGAATGGGGCAGTTCACACAACACATGCTGGCGCAGGTGAAAAGGGTTCAGGAAAGCAAACATTTTTCTTTCCCTTTGGAAAGTGCTTTCTCCAAAAGCACTGCTTTGCCTTAAAGCCGGAAAATTGACTTCATGTTGTTATGAGGAGGTGCTGAATGAACAGGATGGGATAACCAGGTTATTATTGGTAGGTATTGGTATGATATTTATAAAGTAATATTATAAGATATTAATACTAAGAAAGCTCAGGTCGCTGCTCCCTGGTCTTGCCTTCACAGTCAGGGAACAAAGTAATCCCATGAATGACACATGAAAGAAAATAAATATCAATATTTCCATAAGTAACTTGTGTTCTGAAATAGATTTCCTTTTGGTACCCAAAATTAGACATCACAGAGAATTTTTTAGAAATTGTTCTGGTCATGTTCCAGCTCTGAACATAAAGGCTCCTGGCAATTCAGCCATGGTGAGTATGCACAGTTCTATATTTAGGTATCCGAATGTGAAAACCCTGGCCATGATCTTCAAGCCAACTTCATGAAAGCACGCAGAGTTGCTGCAGCTCAGCTCACCCTTGCTATTTTCACAACCTTTTGTGCTCTGTAGGTGTATTTGTGATGACTGAAGGAAAGCAGCCGTGTTTTATGGGAACCTCAGGAATGAGACAGCATTTCTTGAATATGGTTTTTTTGTTTTTATTTAAAGCTGAACAGACCACTGAAGCTTTTGGCCTCTGCAAATACAATAAAGTGCTTAAATACTGAAACATTTTCCCTCTTGGCTCATTACTTGGGGCTTTCAGCATTGGGTTTGAAGAGGAGCTATTTATGGGCTATCAAACAACTGGCTGGGAGAAAGGAATTTAAAGAATGTCCTTGAGCCTTTGGGGAGCTTTGCAGAACAGGAACAACAAAAACTTGTGGCAACCCTTGGTGCCTCCCCAGCGAGAGGCTGCCCCATTTGCACCTGCCCGCTGCCACAGCAGGATCCTCCCCCTGGGCACAATGACATGGGGACGGACACGTTACAGGAGTGGAGACACTGCATCCCTTTAAAGATGGCTCAGGTGCTGTTCTCGAAGGGGAAGGAATAGCCACAAAGCTCTACAGTGTGGTTTTAATTGGGATGGATTCTACAGAGGACCCAAATGAACAGTAGAAGGTGTCCCACAAGGGAAAAGGCTGATCAAAACAGAGCTCTGACATTATTTCTTCATACTGGGACAATATACAGTGATGTTTAAAGCTTGTTAACTAAATATTTGTACGACTCTCTTTTAAACACAGCACATTTTGTAGATGACAATGGCAACAAGAAGAAATCATAACAGAAAACTCACTCATTTCTTACCATTAGGTTTAGTGACGGGCAGAAGGAAAGGCTGCCTCAGCCACCGTGCAGGCTCAGATGCCCCGTCCTGACCCTCTTCTGGCTCCTGCTCCCTTCCCTTTTACATCGGGGCTATTTCATCAGGGAGACCCAGGAGACTTTGTCCCATCGGCATGGACTAGAGAGCAAGGATGCTCTGCCATCTGAGGGATGACTGCATGGGCTCCTTGCAGAGCTCTGTCAGTGATCCCAGGGACATATCCAGCCTACCTAGAGGTTGTCAGCGTCCTGCATGGCTGCAGGATGAGTCCAGCAAACCACTGTCCCATCCTGCCGATACACCAAAGGGGAAACATTGGGAAAGAAGAGACGCATCTATTGAAAGGACAGCATTAGCCCACAAACCAGCGTGCAGAGAGGACATCATAGAGTATATTTAAGTCAGAAAGTTTCTACCCCCCTAGACACTGAGGTTTTGCAATAAGCCCTCCAAGCTATTCACAGAGCAAATGCTATGCTATTTTGCCAAAGAAAAGTGGCCGGCGTCTGGAGGGGATGACACGATCTGGGCTGTGTGACAGCAGGGGACGGGACTTAAGTGACCTGGCTGTCTGCCCTAGGTTGCTGTTCATCTCTGCCTTCAAGGATAGCTTCCCTCTCTGCCCCCCCAGTAACTCATTTTCAAATACTCAGCATTTCTAAACTTGTTTATCCTCAAATGAGTGTAAATCCTACACTATCTGTATAACAAGCAAAAGCATTATCCTCATCAAAAACAAGTAAGTTAGTATCTCACTGCAGCACAGCAACTTAAACTCTGACTTAGATGGTTGGTATTTGTGTTATCTTGGTGTTTTGTAGCTCAGTGGGAAACAGCTACTGTATTAAGCTGCTTCTAGCGAACCCAGGATCTCATGCTTTGAAGATGCTTGGTGGTGCCTCAGGGGCACACTTCCCACCTCACGCTTCTCCATCCCCTGGATGATCACTTGTGGGCAGCCAGGAAAACCAGTAGCAGAGGACAGAAATCAGCTCTCCAAACCACAAAGTCCTGCTGTAGAGCTGAGGAGAGAAAAGGACTATGTCAAAAGCACTGCTTATGGCATAAGTCATCTACTAAGGAGTAACAGCAGAAGACATTTCCCCCCTCTCCTGCCTGGCCAAAGACTGACCCCAAGGAAGGGCTATAAAACCAGCACCTGAATTTTGAGTTTGTTTTACCAGCGATGGCGTTCTCTCCTTTCTGAGTAGGAAGTGACGAACTAGGAAGAGAGTTTGAAATCCAGCTGGCTTCCCATGAGCCAGGGAGATGTACTGGAGAAATCCTGCCAGACTGAGGAGACAGACGAGCTGTTTCTTTAAGGGCATAAAAAGATCAGTGGCTGAAAGAACAGATCTCCTGACACTATAGGGATGACATTTGCTGTATGACATTACGTGAACTTTAAGATAATTAAGTGTGAGGTCTCCGCTTGGCTTTTACACTTCTACAGCGTAGCGATTGCTCAGGTTGCTCCTGTTGGACAGGAGGGGCATTGTCAGGGTCCCTGCTGTGCACTCGCAGCCGACAACATTCATAAGCGTTTTCCAGATTTCCTGCCTTAAACTAACCTGAATTTATCACCTGATAAACTCAGCAGTGAAATCTAGTATTTATCTGTCACAGAGCAGACGGCAGTTGAAACGAAGGTTCATTACTTTCTCCCTGGGACTGGGGTGCTCTCCGTTTCACCCGCCCAACGCTGACCGATGGACCGGTCGCTCTGTGTTCATAGCTGACAAGGGCTGTTGCAAGCGCCATCTCATCACTGATTCGATCCTGCTGAGGTGAGGGAGGATGTGGTTTTGAAACCTTGAACGCCCTTCACTCTCAGACTGCTCTGCTGTTCTGCGGCTGCTGTGCAGCGCGGGCTCTTCAGTTGCCTCCTGGATGAAATGATCTCATTAGGTGATTTCAAAGAGCTGGATGGAGCAGAGCCACCTGCTTTCTCAGAAAGAGTCTCATCAGCTTTCCTGGAATTGATAAAGCACATGTGAAAGGGATGTCTGCATTCCCTGAAAACCTTACTTTAGAGACGTAGCTCCAAGATTTCTTGGTTTGGAGAGCAGTTAAACAGAGCAGCCCTTTGCCTCCTCTCCTTCTCCCTCCTTCCCTTTCTCTCTACTTTCCCCAGGTTTTTTTGTCTCCGTTATACTTCCAAACAGCTTAGGGATATTTACCAGTTACCAATATGTTTATTCTAATACATGTAACCCAATATGGATGCACAGGTATAAATCCCCATGGGGAAACCCCACCTCTGGGATAACAGGGGATTTTTGATTTCTAGTCCCCAGTGGTAAAAAGTTCAGAAAAAAGACCTTGATCCTGGAATAAGACTATGTCTGGGGGAGTTTTACCGACATGGCTGTAACGGTTTGCAGTGCCAGGTTAGCATGTGCTGGCACAGCTCTTCCACCTACAAGAGCTGCTGCCTGGGTAGAAGTGCTGCCCTGAGACCCTGGGAAGGCAAATGCCTGTGCCTGCCTGCTGAGCGGCACAGGGACAGTGCCCGAGGAGTGCAGCCTGGGCATCCGCACCCCTGCCTGTCCATACGCTGCACAGAAGGACTGTTTCTGGGAAGGGAAGGCCTGGGACTGAATTGTCTGCCTCCGGTAAGAAAGACGATAGCTTTGATGATGATTTTTCTAATGGGAGTATCTACTGCCTCCAAAAGAGGAGTGATATTACCAGCTCATTTCATACAGATCATTATGTAGCTACCTAATCTGCCTTGAAATGGTGGCCTGCCCGGTTTTGTGTTTCAGGACCATTCTCCAATCCTCCTTCTGTCCTGTAAAACAAGCAGTATTAGAGCCATAACTGTAGCTATCAATTGTGGGGTGGCCTATTAGCTTTTTAATAAACACCATAGACTATTTGCTTGGCTTACAATTGACATTTTTTCATCCTGGTCCTTTTAGACATAACCTGTATGCTGGAAAGCCAGGCTGGTTTTCTGCAGTGCGTGCACATCGGTAGCTGAAAGGTAGAAGGCAGCATTCCGTTTTCCCAATGATGCAAAGGACAGACAGAGTCTGCTGCACTCCTCTCGTGCTATTGCCTTTGTGGGGCTGGCAAATCAATTTTTTTGGGTGGGAAATGTGGCTGGGTAATGCAGGAGAGAGCATGTTCTTGCAGAATGAAAGTGCCATTTCATGAGGGTTTTTTATCTTAATTGAATTTTTAAAATTACAGTTGGTTTAATCCTTTGTATTGCTTTCACTCGAAAGCTGAAGAGTTGCTAGATAGATTATGGAAAACACGCAGCCTCATGAGACGATTTTTTAAGACATTCTCAGAGTTATTATAGGAAAATATCCTTTTCTCACAGCACCATAAGTTTAGTCTGTTGTCTCTTCCTGTGATCTTCGCATTGGTTACTATTTAATTATTGATATTTACAACATGGCAGTAGTTAAATGTGGCTGCAGTTCCGCAGGTAATCTTTATATGCCTGCATTCGGTGAGGAAAATATTTGTATTATGATGAGTCACAGGAACGGATTTAAAATGTTGTATGTAAACATCTACAGGACCTCTATCTGCAGCCCGAAATTCTCGGTGTAAGCAGCAGTTGCTGACTGAAGTCTGCAGGGTTTAATCCGACTGTTGTTTCCCTTTGCTGACATGCGGGGAACGGCGTGCTTGTTCCTATCTCTTCTTGCCCGGCAGTGACTGTGCCTGGATCATTGCAGCGGAAGAGCTGAGGCCCCTCGGTAGCACGCCTCCATCCCGCTTTCTTTATCAGATGCATCCGACGCTGCCTTATGGTTGCATAAACCCTCTTTGCTTTTGTGCCTTTAGATTTTGGCATCGCTTCCCTGAGGAATTTGCTCACAGCAAGAGCTCTCTGCAGCGATGGGAAAAGCACTGCTTTCCTCTCCTGACAGGCATCCCCAGCTCCTGCTTTCCTCTCCTGACAGGCATCCCCAACTCCTGCTTTCCTCTCCTGACAGGCATCCCCAACCCCAGCTTTTGCTGCTGAGATTTCTCCAGGCCTGTTATGTGCATTAGCAGCAGCACTGGGGAACAGCAGCTGAAGGCACCAAGGGGTTAAAAAGTGCCGCTATGTATGGGGCACACATTTGGGGAAACATCAGTGAAAGCAGCTGAGATGCTGCCTCTCTTTAGTACCCCTGAATGTGAGGCTCCAGGCAGCAGACCCTGGGGTGAAGATGCTTCTGCCCTCCCTTCTGCCAGAGCACGCTGGCTCCGGCTGGCGACAGCCGGCGTTCCTCCGGTCCAGTCCTGCGAACGGCAGGTTTAGCTTTTAGTAAAAACGTGACTGAGGCACCCATCGAAACAGTCTCACATTAGGGCTCAGCAAGCTCGGTGGTCTCTCTTGCAGGCAGGTTAGTCATACCTGATTTTATGCTGGTGGATGGATGGGGACCCAGCCTCTAAAAATGCCCGGGGTACCAGTGCACGCCGGCTCACGCTTCGGTAGAAGCGGGCTTTCATGCAGAGCCATGGTGACCTCCGCTGGTCTGCTGCTCTGGGGACTGGCTGACGAGAATTAATTGATTCATCTTGGGCCACTGGCTTTCTCAGCTGGTTACCACTCCCCAGGAAACATTACTTCCTTCAGTTAGACTTGACTAATTGTAAGCCTTTAAGAATGGCACTCCCAAAAAAGAGGGGCCTGCTGAGTGAGTTATTAGTCATCCTTATCTGGGAGGGAAGCGACGGCTGCTCTAACAGCTTCTTCATCTCTGCAGCACCGTGTTCTCCGGAGAGGGGGCTGCAGGGACACCCTGCGGCAGGGAGCTGCCATCCACCTTCCTTCAAGGAGAGCAAAGGGCACAACGGTTTGTTTCTAAAGCGTTAGCTCTATGCTCTCCAAATCATGGCTTTGTTTTTAAAAGCTATTTGTTTTTAACAAGTTGTGGCCAATAAACCCCCCTGTGTTTTTCTAATGAAGTCTGGCACAGATTTTTTTTTTTTTTTTTTTTGCAAATAGATGGAGCTCAGTGTTTCCCCTGACGGATGATCCGGCTCTGGGTCTGAGAGACCTTTGCAGCAGACTCCAAATGTCTGGCAGCAGTTATCCTCGCTCTGCAAAAGTGTGGTCCTCTCTGTTTGTGAGCATGACGGAGCCCAGAACACCTTTTGAAGAATGTCATGGTCAAATTCGCTTTGGTAGCTGCATTTCACCCTCTGAAGCACTTCCTCTCAGGTTTTAATATGGTTTCTCACATTCTTTCCAAACTTGACTGTGTTGTGGCTCCTTTTCTGTGGTGATGAGGAAGTGTCCAGAGAGCGTATTGGACACGTTATATGTTACACAAGTGTACGATCCGGTGTTGGGAAATGGCTAGGGCTGTACCAAACTGGTCTTGTCAGAAGAGGTGTCCTAAATGGGAATGTGAGAACATCACTCTGTCTTCTCTCTTTAATACTCATATACCTGCATAAAGAAGGAAACAGCCTTGCTCAAAACCTCTCCTAGCAAAAAGTATATGGTGTCATCTTGTATTTCACTGAAACTGGTAGATCTCTTCAAATGAAGTTTTGAGTTTGGTCTGTGGTTCATAGGTTCCTTCATTGGCATTTCCTATCAATTAGCAAAATACTTATCTTCCAGAAAAACTGGCAGTGGTCTGCCTGTCCAAAGCAACTTAATTGCTGCCAAACTGTCCATCTTGCAGCTCCTTTGCATAATGCACGCTATTACAGCGCCTGTTTAATACAGGAGCATTGTCTAGGAAATGACATTTGGCTTTTGCCTTGACAGGTGTTTGACAGTATCTCAAGTTTTATCCGTAATGAGGCTGAGAATAGGGGCTGCTTTGCACTTATCACAGAGATTGTCACAAATATACTTATCCCCAGCTTCTTAGAAGGACCCATCAGCAGCCAGTTTACATGGCTGTCACTGATTAGTCTCTCCAGGACTGCAGCACTCTAACCATCAGCAAAGTCCTCCGGTGCAGCAGGAAGATGCGTCTCTGCAAAGCCCTGGCTTCTGCAGGTTGGAGAGCGGTTGCTATTTTCATTAGCTGTATTATCCACACAGGCATTAATGGCTCAGGTTTTGCTCCTTATTTGTGATCTTCAGTCCTGTTTGTTAGGACACTTGTGTGATAAAAGAGTGCACCTTCCAGGTTGATAAAGGTTTTTTTTTCATGAGACATGTATTCGCATACCAAATACGTAGTATTACTTGCAAAAATAAAAATAATTTTAAATTTAATATCTGTCTTTTGTAAAACATTCCAAGCAAATTCTATATCAAAAAGTAACTACAATTTCTGTTTCAGAAATTTTCTGTTTCTTCTTCCATCGACAGAATTGACCTCATATGGGCACACAGAGGAGATGCTGTCATTGTCGGGGGCTAAGATTAACATCAGGTTCCTAAGAGTGGCATCCTGTATGTTCGTTTTCCAGGGAAAAAAAACCCAGAAAAAAGTGCATTAAAACCTTTTAGAAATCAGAGTATTTACTCCAATCCCATCAAGCCCCTCACTACAAAAAAGACATTGAGGTGCTGGAGCGTGTCCAGAGAAGGGCAACAAAGCTGGTGAAGGGTCTGGAGAACAAGTCTTATGAGGAGCGGCTGAGGGAACTGGGGTTGTTTAGCCTGGAGAAGGGGAGGCTGAGGGGAGACCTCATCGCTCTCTACAACTACCTGAAAGGAGGTTGTGGCGAGGTGGGTGTCGGCCTCTTCTCCCAAGTAACTAGCGATAGGATGAGAGGAAATGGCCTCAAGTTGTGCCAGGGTAAGTTTAGGTTGGATATTAGGAAAAATGTCTTCACCAAAAGGGTTGTCAAGCATTGGAACAGGCTGCCCAGGGAAGTGATTGAGTCACCATCCCTGGAGGTATTTAAAAGACATGTAGATGTGGTGCTTAGAGACATGGTTCAGTGGTGGACTTGGCAGTGTTAGGTTTATGGTTGAACTTGATGATCTTAAAGGTCTTTTCCAGCCTAAATAATTCTATGATTCTATGAAAAGTCTTCTAATTCAGAATACACCAACTACTTACTGATTGTGCTACAGAGCTTATAATTTTCTATACATTACAAAAAGTTGTGAATAACTGATGACATAAAAAATTTTGCTTGAGCATGTGCTTCTGGTTAAAGTCATATATGAAAGGACTCACAGCTTCCGTTATGATTTATAAAACGGGACAAAAAGTCTAATGGAAAATTTATATTCACTTTGCTCAGAATTTAGTTAGGTTAAGAAGTTGCTGAAACGATAACTTTTTAATTTACACACGTAAAAATTTAGAGAGATTTCCCTTTTAATGATAGCCCAGAGATGTGTCATCACGGTGACAGACAGCTAAGTCTCCTGGCTGATACAATACTGTTTATCAAACAAATGGCATGGAGAGCAGGTTGCAGTAGTCTCTCCGCCAACAAAATGCCTCCTGCCAGCACTGTAGGTGGCTGACTGACGGCCCCTTCCAAATGGGGACAGTTATATAATAATAACTCTGCTCTCTGTCAGCAGTGATGCTAATGTATGCAAATGCTGTTATAATGAATCCAATTAGATTTCTCTGTATACAGAAATATGCCAAACTACCTGTATCTAATCTCACGATAAGGGAAGAGAAGAGGACTTCAGCCTTGGAGATGTCACCCCCGTCTCTGCTGCTGGAGCTGCTATGCACAGGGCTGGGGTGCTGGTATGCTGCAGAACTCCCAGCTCCTGCAAAGTCCTGGCTGCTGCTGCTGCTGCCTGGGAAAGAGAGACGCTGTGGCCGAGGGGACTCTGAGGTTGCCCTTGCCCGCTTTACCAGGCTGCAGTGGGTTCAGAGGTCCAGTTGGTCAAAGCCAGCAGAGAAACTGAGACCTGCGGAGCATGATCACCTGCTTTATATTTTCAGGAGCTCACGTTCACTTTTATTACAGAGTCATAGAACAGCCCAGGTTGGAAGGGACCTCGAAAGATCATCTGGTCCAGCCTTTTGTGGGAAAGGGAGCCTATTATCTAGCACCCTGGGATTGGCCCATCTCGAAAACCTTCAGTGATGGGGACTCTATCACATCCTTGGGAAGGTTGTTCCAGTGAATGGTTGTTCTCACCGTAAAAAAATTTCTTTCTTCTATCAAGGTTAGGTTATTGCTTTCTCTTGGGATAGGTAATCAGTGCATGACGAATCTCTGTCACTCTTTTTGAGCATTTTCAGCGTATTTCCTGAGCACAATAGTGAACAGACTCTGCTGTGCAAGGAGGCTGGAGGGGAAGCTGCTAGCTCAGTAGTCATGAATGAGACACTTCCAGACGTCATGAAAGAGGGGGTGTCATTTATTAAAGAAATGTTACTTTAGGGCTGCCTGAATATTCATGATGTGCTGGTTCCTGCTGATCAATGTTTCTGTTGTCTCAATTAATCAGCTGATCTTGTGAAGAGTTTTAATCAGCTCCAACATTGACAGAGACTAGCCCCACTTAAAGTGAAGGAAACGTGACTGTCAGCAGCTGACGGGACGCCCAGCTGCAGGTTGGGCCTGGAAGCTGGATGCTTGGTGTGGTATGTAGGCAGACTCCAGGAGAAGGAAAGAAGGCCTATCTGTCATGGCTCTACTTTGTATAACACCCCTCATGTAACCTAACCAAACTGGTTTCTGATCAAGCAAGACAGTAAGACAGATAATGCCAGCATGACAGAGCTGTTGAGAAGGATGAGCAAGAGGGGGGAGGTTGGGAAAGACAAAAAAAAAGGATGGGTAAAAATCACGGAAGGCCGTTGCCGTGAGCAGTGACTGCGGAGAAGGCAGTGGCACCGTGAGCACGGCAACATGCAGTTGACTGGAGAGATGGCCAATGATAACAGCCGGGGAAAATCTCCTGCTTGGATTTTTAGGTCATGCATTGAAAAGTGGGTAGACGCTGCATAGACCAGAATCAGGATAGGTAAACTTCATTTAGCTGTATTTATACCACTGGCCCTGGTCCCCAGGGAACAGATTGACTTAAAATCACAAGATTTTCTATGTAATATGTTTGTATTCATTTTTGTTTGTCTCGCAAGCTGTGGATTCACCCAATTCATATGCTAAAGCTTTTCCCTGCAACGACAAGGACCACAGCTACAAGGACCATGGCTGTCTGAGTTTGTCTGACTGTTCAAAATTCAGTGAACCTATGGGCACTGCTGCAGAGAGACAGGACACGCAGCCGCAGCCGTCTTGGCAAGGCAGCCGCTCAGGCATGGCAGTTGGCGAGCTGTGGCTGTGCTGTGCCACACAACTGCAGACAGGCCAAAGCAGTTATGGGGGAAGCAGCTTAATGCAGCAGGTGCCCCTTTAGACGGGCTCTACAACAATATTTAATGATAAACCCCTGCTCCCCGTCCCCCCAACACAGACATCAGGCTTCATCCAAACTAATACATTCCACCAAGAGACCTATTAGTTTCTTTGCTCAAATGGAGCACAATATAAATGGGATCAAGCCACTGAGGCCCAAGCTGCACCGTGCAAGCTACACTGAGCTGCTGGAAACACTTGGTCAGATCTCCATAGGCGCAAAGGTTTCTGCAGTGCTTCCCAGGGCACGCTGGAGCAATGCCCCTGCACCCCCCAGTGGTTTGCACACCATCAAATGGTCCTCTCTAAGTGCCCTGCGCAGATCCTGACCTGATGGCTGCATTTCATAATGAGATTTGCCTTCCTTGCACCAGCAGGGCAGCTCCAGCCTGATGTCTCCTTGGCCTGGCTGCAGGTTTGCAGGGGACAAACTCTCCACCTCACACACTTCACGGCACATCTCTTCCCAACTTCTGGGAGGTTTAGTTTGTCTTCACACAGTCAATGGAAATGCATACCTGGCTGCCAGGTACCAGCTGAGGAGGTGAAGGAGCCTCCTTTCATCATCTTGAGTGTTAATGCCCCTTCCAGGGCTGACTCCCCTATCAGCTGCTGGTGACAGTGAGCGCTGGTCACCATTAGCACTGCTCACCCACGGGCACTGGCGGCTGCACTGGAGCCTGCTCTAAAGCCAGCTCTTTCTGGGACCAAACTCCCCCTGCCTTCCTCACTTCAGCCCGACACCAGATTTGTTATGCAGATTTCTTTACCTGGTGTGAACAGAAAGCTGATCAGCCACGAGGTGCAGCCCATGATCATCCTTTATACGATTCAGTCGCTTCCCTATACGTTGCAGCGTACATTCTTTGATTAGTTTTTCTATTCCCATGATGCATTTTTCTAATGGCTTTATTATATTATCCATATGCTAAGCATGTGCTAAGTGGGATCCTGTCATTAGCAGCTGTTGATCTGTAAACCTGAGCTGAAAGGAAGAAGGTCCAAGGAATACACTCCACAGAAAAGATGCGCTTGCTGTTGTGGATGGAAGAGTTTTTTACTTTTATTTTTCAACACATGATAAAAAGAGTAGAAAAAGGACAATGCAATATTGCTAAGGCAAAAGAGTTGCTATAAGGCTTCAGTACTAAATTTCTGATAACAGGTACAGGAGTGGGAATTATAGCTGAAAGCTCTGAGCCCTGCCTTAAAGGTCACTCACTGATAAGGGGGCCAGTTCTCTGGCAGGGGAGAAATCTTACCTAAACTTACCTGAGCTCTAAGGAAGCTCCCAAGCCATCTGCAGGTAGGATTCTTTCCTTGAACATGAGCTCAGATATGGGTTGAGTTCTTCCTTTAGTAGCTTATCTGTAATAAGAAATTATCTGTGTCTTTTTAAGGCCAGCAGATACACCTCCTTGCTGTTTGCAGTCCAGCTTCTTTCCGTTAATCCAGCGGATAGGACGTCACAGCTTATTGCTCACGTCTGACACTCTTTGCCTCTAATGCTTTCCTGTTACTTTATTTCCTATGAACCTAAATTAGCATGATTGAAGTCAGGCTGAGGCTTGTGGTAGCATTCAGTCACGTTCTTCTACCTCTCTTGCTTTAAACTACTTTTAGATTATTTTACACCATTTGACATACCAAGGCCCACAATAATATTGAACATTGAAATATATTCAATAATTAAGATTATTCAAGAAGTTTATACAACAGTGTGTGCAGTTCATGCTGCTTGTCTGTTAATGCCACACGTAGCCATTTCCTGGTTTGCATATCCTGCTCAAGGCAGTACCACAGTTGTCTCGCCTCAACCTTTGTCAGCTCTTTGAGGGATCACAGACAGGCATAACGTCTAATGGCTTACCTGTCACACGCTCAAGCACACCACTACTTCATTTGTACAGATACAATAATAAGGCTTCAGAGTTTTAGGGCTTTGGGGTATCACTTCTGCCTATCATGTAACCCTTGATCAGCATCTCCAAATGTTTAAAGTCTTCACAGTGGGGGATCTGTTGAGTAGACACTAGCCAGTTTTCTTCACCTGGCCACCTTCTCAGCTGAAGAAGGTTTCCATTTGAGCAGGAGGCACATAAGCTTTAGCAAATCTTGAAATTTGTCTTTTGTCATCAGCATTGGCATCTACTCCCCAGAAGAACTGGAAAGACAGTGGCAAGAAAGGCAGATTAGCCTCACAAAATGAAGCTTGCAATTTAATATGTAGTTGCTATTGCATATTGAGAATTTGTAATAGAAGTCTTTAATTGGAGTTTATAAATTGCTAATAGACAAATTTCCAAAATTATCACTATTCCACCTACCATCAATCTGCCAGTATAAATGACTGACCGAGGTACATGGACAGTTGGTCTAAAAATCAATCTTATATCCCTTTTATCAGGCTTGGCCCCACAATTCTGTCAATTTTCCACAGAAAATCAACAGCAATAATAGCTGTCTCATTAGCGGCTGTCACATTGTTGCTAATATGGCTTCTTTGTAGGGCCAAAACATTGCCTGGCCTACTTTTTTTCTTTCACAGGGACTGCCTAGGGATCTAGAAATACCAGAGATGAGCTAGTTGTTCAAATTACATTTGGAAGATTTCTTCAAAAGAAGACCCAGCCTGCTTTATGAGGACCTGGGCTAATCTTCCAGGGCCCAGTTTTGCAGGTCAGCATCTGTTTTCTTGCAGAAATAATTTTCTATCTAGAGTCTGGCATTGCAATTCTCGTGAGCTTTTTCAAGGAAATTGATGATAAATTAAGTAAATGAATTTTCCTATTTCATCTATGAAATATCCACTCAGCCCCATTAGCTAAGGTTTCTTATAAACTAAAAAAGGACCAAACCAAGCCTTTTGTCTCTCTGCCCAACCGGGTTGGGTAGGGAAGTGTTCAGGTAGGACCGTGCACCCTGAACTTTTCAGTCATTCCTGTTCCTTGAAGGGGGATTGCCTCCCTCTGGG
Organism: Aptenodytes patagonicus; assembly: GCF_965638725.1. NCBI lineage: Eukaryota > Metazoa > Chordata > Aves > Sphenisciformes > Spheniscidae > Aptenodytes > Aptenodytes patagonicus. The sequence goes on from NC_134950.1 coordinate 152,846,447, forward strand.
CCCCGGTGCTGCGGGAGCACCGTGTCCTGCCACCGACCTCCCTCAGTACCTCCTTTGCCCTGGTCCACGGTGTCCGTCCTTGGAGAACCTTGTTATGCAGAGGTAGTTTAACCATGCAGTACCTGCACCACCTCGGTATCGCCTGCTCTCCCTGTCAGCAGCTGCTGTTAAGGCAGGAATTGGCTTTATTTCAGCGGTGCGCTGAGAGGGATCAGTGATGGGGCCCACTGTATGCAGGACTGATCTTCCACAGCTTTACTCACCATCGCTTCATGGACCTGACCTGCACCTGAAAGATGATCTGGCTCAGAGAGCTGAGAGGTTTTGTTTGGAGAGAAGGAGATAACAAAGCCAAATAGTTGAGAAGGAAACTATTCCCTGGGAGGAACTGTTATCAATTAAATTCTGATTTAAGAATAAAACCAAAAAGAAATTAAAATAGTTTTGAAAAGGCTCTTTTTCACAATGATACTGCAGTTTTTAACTTGGGTGATTTAAAGGCTCTCCAGAAGGTTGCACTGGGGCTACTAAAGGGTGCCGCAACGAGTGGCTCTGCTGGGAGGGTCAGTCGGGTCCTCACGAAGATCAGCTTCGCTTCTGAGTGTGACCAACACCCCTGGAAACAGGGGGCTGAGTCCCCACCTGGTTCTGAACACCTGGTTAGAAAGGTTAGTGCTGAAAGAGCTACAACAAAAAACCACCAATTATTGTCAGTCTTTTTAAATGCTCCTGCCTTTCTCAGAGAGCAGGCAGCAGGCAGAGGACGCAGCAGGCCCTTGGCCAAGGTCATCCAGCAAAGCATCCCAAGAGAGGACTCGTGCCTCACCACCTCTGTCTGATCCCTGCAAGCGCCCTCTGCCTTCACAGGGCTGGAGACCTCAAACTACAACAACTATTTGAATTTCACTGACACAATGAACCTCCCCACCACCAGCGCATCTTAACTCCAAGTGCACAAATCTTTTTTCCTTTTCCTGTTCCTTTACGTGTAGGCAGCACCGCACTAAAGGGTGGTTTTGGTTGTGTTTATATGACACCGTTTGATCCCTGGAAGTCTGTTTTATATCCCTCAAGTACAATACTGCTCCGCTCCAAGGGAAGAGCAGCTTTTTGCTGTTTATCACCTTGCTCTTTTATAAGCAGACTCTGTGTTAGTGCTAAATAGAATAGGATCAGCACAGAAGAAACATCTATTCTCATGAGAGGTAAGTCTGAGATCCCTCTATACGTGGTCATAGGAAAACCCAGGAGTCTCTGCCCCAGTGCAGAGATGTGTTGTGTGCACATTTAATCCCCAAACACTTCCACCTCATGCTGCCTCTCAGTGACGCTGATGCTTCTGACCTCAGCATGTGCGTGCAAACTGCCGGAGCCGTTAAATAACTGCCGCATCTTCACCCCATGTTGGTGCATATCTGTGGTGACCAAAATATTTCCTAGGACTATAAGGCTATGTTATATTTTCCCAATGGTGAGTGAAGGGCAGAGGTTTCAAGCTGACTCTGGCTACTGATAAAGAAGGGCTCCCTGAGACGCTGCCTTCACCTTTTCCCCAGCAGCTCGTAAGCAGAAATGACATAAGCCAAAGAGATTTCCTGGGAGAACAAACGCAGGAACACCCCACTTTCCTGTTTGCTTTTCCAGCTCCTGCCCATAACTATTTTTTAAGGGGTTTGGACTCTGCAGAGGAGTCTTGGTGTGCATGACTTCTGCAAGGGCAACAGAGCTGGAGGAAACTGGAAGTCCCCAGGAGGGGGTGCGGAGGAGCAGGACCTCTGTGTGGTCGTCCCATGGCTGCATTGGTCTCCTTATTTCTGTGCAGATGCTATGGGATACCAGTGGTGGCTGATTTTCCCGCTTTGTCCTTGGGAAGAAAAGAGATAAGCCCAGTTTAACTGGAGCAGGAAGAAAGGATAGGGTGTTGTGAAGGGAAACTCACTGACTGCAAAGTACTGAACAGGAGTAACCAGAGAAGGAAAGTCATTACTGTTTACAGTTTACAGACCAGGCAGTAATTTGTAAAGCATTTGTACATCCTTCAGTGCCAAGGTGCCAGGCAAATGTGACACCCAGTCGAGAGTACAGATGGTGGAAATAATTAGGAAGGCAAGACACGTAGTTTTGGTAATCTTATTTAATAACAATAACAACCTCCATTTCATCCTAAGAGCTCTGAGGCTAATCCTGCTATTTTATTTCTGAGCATTCTTCAGTGCGACTTTTAAAATCTTTGACTAATTCACTGCCTTCTATTTTGGGAAAGCCTTGAGAGGTGCTGCTAATGAAGACAAATGAAGGAAAAGGAACTTGACCCCAGAGTATGAAATTTTGCTCATTAACCTGTGCTTCCAGTTGGCTGATTGGTATTATTTGGAAGTAGATGGGGTAATTAATGACAGGAAGTAATGCAGCAGGATATGAGTTGTGCGGAATGCACTTCAGTAAATCTACCTTTTATTATGTCTCGGTTTATTTATGTGTGCTATATTTGTTATGCCGCTGCCTGATGTAGTTACCACCTTCATTCGGAATTTCCTTAACTTAATTGTTTTCTTCATTTTTTTATGCTATTTTGGGAATTTTTTGTTTATGTTTCTGTATGTAACAATTTCCTAGTCTGCTTTTAGTAGCACGAGGATGCATTTTCATGGCCATATGGAACATTTCAGCATGTGAAACGTTTCTTACAATAGGAATTGCTGTTGAAATGAACTATACTTCCTTCCTACTTCATTGGATAGACTATTGGTATTGCCAGTAAATTAATGGTCACAAATCTCCTATGTACTATCGCTTACATTATTTCTCTGTCCCAGAAGGAAATGAGCTAAATATGAAATTTTTTACATTTTTGGGGTGGGTGGAGGGCGAAAGGCTATGTCAGAACTGTTTTTAAATGACATCCTCCTGGGAAGGAAACTGCCCTACGGTTTGAGCCAAAGGATTTTAAACCAGTAAAATATCACTGTGCTTTTGATTTTGCTTCTTGATGTGTGAACAATATATATCACCAAAGAAAAAGATGAGCTTAAAATACTGAGTGATGTGAAATGACCCCTGGAAAGATTCTGTAAATGTTTATGCATGTGAATAATTTTACACAAACTTACTGAGGTGATAAGAGAATATGCCCAAGAAAAGTTATTGACCTGCATGTTTGTTTGAAGGATCAGGTTGTTGCTATGAATATTTTTACCCAGGTCTCTCAAAGAACACTACGTTTTCTATGTTTGTCTGTCCACTTGTCTTTTGCCACCCAAAAACCTTTGTTCGACATAAACCTAGTACTTGAGGCTGTACAATAGAACCTCTTATATAGTGCATGGCTTATAAAATAAAAACGTTTGAACAGAAAATTACATTCTTTTATGCAAGATGCAAAGCAGCAGATGGAAGAAAGTGCCAGGACAGATTAAAAATCTGAAATTAAGAGTTAATACCTGTGTAAATGGAGCTGGTATGGTCATAGGCACAGATTGCCTAGGAGGCAGACAAAAGGGGAGTTACAGCTTGGGGCTACATGGCAATTGTCTGTGTGTACCTCTCCAGATCAAGGGGACTGAGACTGCTTATCTGTGAGTGAAAGAGGGGAAGATGACCTCACATGTCCTGCAAGGAAGAGCATTCAGATGAGCAATTATCAGACAATAGCTGATGCTCTGGAATTTCCTTTAACAACAATAACGATTGCTTGCATATTCTCACAGGCATTAAAAAAGCGAGGCGGGGAGAATCAGGTACTCCAACAACTTTGATACTCCTCATGATTTTATTTAGAAAATGTTGAGATAAAAATAGAAAGTGGTGTTATAGTGTTGCATTCCTACTGAGGGTGACAGTGTGGTTCAGGTGTGTGTTGCTTTTACATTACAGGAGTATCTTTCCCCATGCCTGACTGCTCCATCCTGCTCACTTCAAACACGAACATCTGGATGTCCATGGATGATGAGCATCCTCCAAGACATAAAACTGAGATCTTAACTGAAGACACCTAGTGTTGGCTGCAGGGTCTTTGCTAAATACAGAGTGATTGAGTCATGATAGTTATCAGTGTCCTGCACGTAGACACGGCATTCACTTGTTATCTTGGATCACCATGCAGTGAAAGTAGTGCAGTGTTTGTGTTTCACCCCAGAGCTGTCTGCATTCCTCCCTTTTTATAAATGAAACACGTTAGGACGAAAATGTCTCTTTAAAACGACTTCATTTATTGGAACATCCTTGGAATAGTTCAGGTATAGGCTCAGTAAGGGATCTTTAAGTGATCTTATTCTTTAGCCCGCTTCAAAGAGCTAATAACCCCTTTAAAGTTCATAATGTAATACGCTAATAATGAATATTACTCGTGTGGGCTATTTTTATGATATAATAACAATCTGAACTGAAAGTTCATCTTGCTGGAAATATATAATATAGCCAAGAGAAAAAAAAGCTCTCACCCTCTCCAGTGAACTGCAGAAAGGAAAAAGCAGACTTTTATGATTCAGAATTTACTGAAAACATGTTGAATGTTTATTTGAAATGAGAGGAATGGCCAGCCAGCTGGCAGCCTTCTGAAAGTCTGTGTGTCTCCTCTCAGCAGATGGTGCACGCAGAACCTGAACACAAAGCCTCCTCCTTTTGTCTTAGGTGCTTAAAAATGTGCTTCGAGGCATAACTGTGGACTGCTGTGCGATCACTGCCACTGCTTTCAGGGGACTAGTTAGGGTAGGAAGCATTTTAAGATGGGTAAGAGACCATTTAGTACAAAGCATTTCATTTTTCCTGTTGAAATAAGCCTGGAGTTGATCTTTGTGTCCCAGCACTAAAAAAAATAAAGAGAATAATAATCCCTCTGGTAGTATTACATAGACTTTGTTGTCTCTTCCAGTCTCTCCCGCTCCGCTCCATGCTCCTAAAGTACCCATCTTTGCCCTTCCCCACAACTGCTCTGCTGTGATCTGCCCACATTTATTCCCTGTAACTCAAATTCATCCCATCTCCTTTGAATCACAACTTTTATTTTACTTTTTCTCCATTTCTTCTCTAATGATTATTTATTAATTAAATTATGCACATTACAGCTTATATGAAAATAATAAATGTTCTGGGATAATTACTGCGGTAAACTGTCCAGGTCATAAGAGCTAAAAATTGCAGGGAAACTGCCAAAACATGGGAGCATGAAGTTCCCATGACTAATTATTGATCTCATTAGCTAATCAGTCTGTGGATGTAAAGACTATAGTTAAAAATAACTCTGTGGCATTTCTGACTTTTTTCCAGAAATGATAAAATCAATCTTGATAATTGGCCACTTTGACGGGTGGGATTAGCTGGCTGCCAGTTTTTCTAATAAGAAAGTACCTGTAATCAACCTGACCTTATTACTCACCAGCACTTGTTATCCTTGCACAGCAGCCTGAGACTGGACAGGAAAGACAGTGATTTCCCGAGAACTGAAGCCACTGCTCTGTCACTGACACGAACGCTCACTCTTTTAAAAAACTGGACTAGGTAATGGAGCTCCCCCTAATGTTATTTCTATATTATACATCCCCCAGGCTGCTGGCTCCTGCAGCCCCTGGCTGGGGAGGCCAGACCAGGGTGGGTGGCCGGGTGGCTGCTGCTATGGGTGCCCCGCGTACTTGCCCACACACATGCAGGCTCTGCCCGCAGAGCCCCTGGATCTCTAGGGAAGGATGCTCAGGGTACCGTACCTGAATAATGGGCCTTTCTTAGCCCACCCCAAAGGCGTTAGCTGGTTCCACTCTTAAGACTGGGCCATACAAGAGTTTAATGACTACTCCTGCTGTTAAGCCTCCTAGGAGAAGCTCTTCATAGCTATTCAGGTTGCTATGTCTAAAGTAGGAACAAAGTGAAAACTAAATTTCTAGCCTACCTTTAAGGATTAAAGACAAATTCCACTCACTGACACGTCAGAGGATTGCCTTTTAACCACTGCAGGTCCCAGGGTATTGGCTCAGGTAGAATTATTCAGCTGCTCTGTTAGTCATTGAATACAGCTTTATGTAATGCTTCTTTAATCAGCCTTGAGAATCTCAGGCATGGCGGCTGCTTTTATTATAGCCACAGATCCCTGTGGCAGATCCTGGGAATTATGTAGTAAAGAAAACCTTTTTTTTCTTTTTCTTTTTCAACCTGCTTCCACAAGAAGAAATGAAAAGGTGGTTGTTTATGGAGAGTAAAATCTTCCCTATTTTACACATACTCAAGCATCTCATCTCTAAAGCCCAATGAAGAGCTCTGAAGTGCACAAGCCTTTCACAGATAAAGGTTATCTTACGAAACATCAACAGGTAAGGATTATCATATGGAATACTCCTGTTTCCATTCAGAGGTCCAGAAGCCTGCAAAAGGCTATAAGCTATACATGGCACAGATGCATTTAAGAAATTAGTGTGACTTGGAGGGGGCGGTGTTCTGTGTGAAGTTTGTGGCTGGGTTAGGTAAATTATCTGAGTTATGCTACCTGCTGACAGAGTTTGATCTGAAATATTGTCATGTGGTGAGAAATATTGCAGAGACTTTAAGGAAAGCCCCAAAGAAATGGCTCAGGACAGGAGCGCCATACACCAGACTAGCATCACTACTGCATCAAAGCCCCATGTAAGTAAAGGTAGATGGAATAGACACAAGGCTAAAAAAATCCACCCCCACCCCCACCCCCCCCGAGTTCTGACCTTAGCAACACACCTGAATACCCTCAAAAAAGATGCAGGCAGGGCAGGTACAGCATATAAAGACTGGAGTATTATCTAGCACCCTTCACTCAGGCACAGAAACCAAGAGGCAAAATAAAGCTGCTGAGGGAACTGCAGGTCAATGTGTCAGCTTTGGCTGGCCATTCGGCAGGACAATACACATTTGAGAAGGGATGCTGTCAGGCTCATTTACTGCAATCCACCTACCAGGACAAAGCATTTGCAGCTGTAGAAAGAGCACAACAAATTCTGGATGCTAATCTTAGCATTAATGACTTGAGTAAAAATAGAATCATAGAATCATTTAGGCTGGAAAAGACCTTTAAGATCATTGAGTCCAACCATAAACCTAACACTGCCAAGTCCATCACTAAACCATGTCTCTAAGCACCACATCTACACGTTTTTAAAATACCTCCAGGGATGGGGACTCAACTGCTTCCCTGGGCAGCCTGTTCCAATGCTTGACAAATCCTTTTGGTGAAGACATTTTTCCTAATATCCAACCTAAACTTACCCTGGCACAACTTGAGGCCATTTCCTCTCGTCCTATCGCTAGTTACTTGGGAGAAGAGACCAACACCCACCTCGCTACAACCTCCTTTCAGGGAGTTGTAGAGCGCAATGAGGTCCCCCCTCAGCCTCCTTTTCTCCAGGCTAAACAACCCCAGTTCTCTCAGCCGCTCCTCATAGGACTTGTGCTCTAGACCCCTCACCAGCTTTGTTGCCCTTCTCTGGACATGCTCCAACACCTCGATGTCCTTCTTGTAGTGAGGGGCCCAAAACTGAACACAGTATTCGAGGTGCGGCCTCACCAGTGCCGAGTACAGGGGCACGATCACTTCCCTACTCCTGCTGGCCACACTATTTCTGATACAGGCCAGGATGCCATTGGCCGCCTTGGCCGCCTGGGCACACTGCCGGCTCATGGTCAGCCGGCTGTCAAACAACACCCCCAGGTCCTTTTCCGCCAGGCAGCTTCCCAGCCACTCTTCCCCAAGCCTGTAGCACTGCATGGGGTTGTTGTGGCCCAAGTGCAGGACCCGGCACTTGGCCTTGTTGAACCTCATACAATTGGCCTTGGCCCATCGATCCAGCCTGTCCAGGTCCCTCTGCAGAGCCTTCCTACCCTTGAGCAGATCAACACTCCCGCCCAACTTGGTGTCGTCTGCAAACTTACTGAGGGTGCACTCAATCCCCTCATCCAGATCATTGATAAAGATATTGAACAAGACCGGCCCCAAAACTGAGCCCTGGGGAACACCACTTGTGACTGGCCGCCAACTGGATTTAACTCCATTCATCGCAACTTTTTGGGCCCGGCCACCCAGCTGTTTTTTTACCCAGTGAAGCATACACACATCCAAGCCATGAGCAGCCAGTTTCTCTAGGAGAATGCTGTGGGAAACAGTGTCAAAGGCTTTACTAAAGTCTAGGTAGACAACATTCACAGCCTATATAAGGCTATTTGAACTACTGAAAGAAGGGGACCAGTCAAGTTTTAGAAAGACTTATTTGACTTTGTGTGACTTGAGAGTAAAACTTGAACCAAAGCTAGAGATGAAGGAATCTTGGGTGAAAGAACTGGTGTTGCTTATTCTCTTGAATTTATCTATCATAAAAAGTGGTATTTCAGCATTTACAGTTCTTTCAGATTAATGTCTAAACTAGTTTTAAAAAGTAGAAAAGACTTTCTGGTGAGATTTGTAATAAACATCAGTGCAAAAGGTCACATTGTGACCTTAACACACTCTGTGTGTGTCTGTGTATGTCTGTGGATGGACACCCACCTCAGATAGGTCTTACCTACCACTCAGAGCAAGTTCTCACCATTCATTTTACTGTGCTGCCCTTTGGGGCATCCTCATTTCCTACAGTATTGTCAGGAGCCACAAAGTTATTGTAAGGAAATTACAGACTTAACATTAGCTGCAACCTTTGTCACAGGAAAAACTTAGACAGGACTCTCAGAAAAAACTACCACAGGCAGCCAGCATCCCATTAGAGGAAAAATCTGGCCAAATGTGAATTTTTTATGGAGAAGTTAGAGCACTTTGGCCTGAGGATAGATGCAAAAGGTGTGAATAAATCAGAGTAAAATAACTGCTATAAAATCTTTTCTTGCAAACATTACACCAGGGATCCCAGATATTAGTTTTCCCTAACGCTTATATTTTTCATCCGTCAGAGTTTTTTCAATGTGATCTAATGCTGCAAATCCTGAAAGGTCACTGGTTGTAGGTGGATTTATATCCTTCTGTTATTTCAAATAGAAATACAGCACTGAACTTTGTGTGTTTGGCCCTTTATATGTCTTCAGGAAATTCTAGAAATGAAATACTGATGGATAACACAAATCCTGTAATTAACCCCTGCTATTTTAGGGAGAAAGAAAACTGCTAGTGAAAATGAAGTGAGCTGCTTAGAAGTAAAATTTTGTAGACTAGAGGAATTGACAGTGAAACCAAGGGTACCCTCAGCCCAAAGACACTACTAAGGGAATTAAGAGAAGAATTATTAGGAAAAAGCGACATACCCTGTGGTGCAAGGATGACAGAGGAGTGAAGCAAGCGTGTGCTACATGATATCAGCATTATTTCAAATGCTTCTATATGTATTAACAAGCATTCACACTTATGTTTAGATCATATATAAACCACAGACCTGAGCACTGAGATTTCCTCTCCAATACAGAAGAGTGTAAGTATAAACTTTACTGGGGAATGAGCAGACTAATGGAGAAGCAAATGCTTCTCTTCAGTAAAGCGGGGTTAGTGTGTTAGTATGAGTAATCTGGCAGGGAGAGAGATCCTGAGGGACCTGAGGAGAGAACACATGAATGGTCAGAGCTCTAGAAAATATGACCCAAGAAAAAAGCTTGAAATCCCTGTAGTAGCTCAATCCAGAGAAGGGGAGGCTGAAAGCGGTTATGTGCAAAATCTAAATGGTACCTGCAAAGAGGAAGGAGTGAATAGTTCACCATGCCCACTGTGTTGGCACAAGAAAAATAGGCTGACATTGCAACAGGGATGAGCGAGGACAGGGAGCAAGGTTAGTGGGGCAGGGGTCAGGTTGCTTGGGAAAGCCGTGGGAGCTCCATCACTAAGGAATTTTGAGAAATTATTTAATCCTAGAACAAGAAGTATACTTTTAATGTGCGTTTTAGTGGCAAAAGTGAGTGACTGAGAACAGCAGGGCAAGGTTTTAGGGAAACAATGATTTTCAAAACTGACATAGAGGTACAGACATGGAAAAAGAGATAAACTGAGTGCCAAAACCTCTGGGCTAGACAAAATTGATTGGCACTAAAACCAAGGATGAATAAGAAATCTTGAGGCATAAATCTTTTTCCAATGCTATAACTCACCAGGATCTAGAGAGCTGTGCGCTAATTTTAACAGTGTTTGCAATCTGGTATTCTTTGATGTTGAAAGAAAATTTCCTATGAAACAGAACTAGCTAACAGGGCCCTTCTGCCTCTGGGATAAAAAGGAAGGGAGAAGCAGTACAGAAAAGATTAAAAATGATGTGGGGAAAGCTATGAAAGGCACCATCCAGCTGAAGACTAGACTATGCAAATACAGACCAGATGTAAAATGAGAAGCTGGGGCACGAAAGACGACAGGTGTTGCATAGAGATGAATAGTTCCTGCGAAGATTAAGAGTGGCCGCTGCCTATAAAAAAGGGAAAAAAGAGAGAAAAAAAAAAGCTTGCAAAGCTGCAGAGGGAATAGCAGGGTGCTGGTGAATTCTACAGATGTGGGAAATGAATATGAAATGACATGGAAAGAAAGTCAATGGAGAAGATAACCAAGAGAAAAAGGAATGAGAGACAAAAGGAAGAACTATAAGATTTAAAACCTTTACAACCATACGTTATCACTTCCCAATAAAAAGTGCTATTACCAGGGTGCTGCCACCAGAATCAACAGAAAAAAGGAGAAGAAGGGAGATAGCAAAGATGGAAGAGCACCAGGAATTTACAGAAGATTTAGGAGAAAGTGTTCAGATGACAAGAAATGGAAGACGGTAAGAGGTGGTGGACTGGCAAAACTGAATGCGGGAAAGGGATCAAAGAGGAAACATCCAAGAGTTGGCTGCAAATGAGAATGCAGAGAGGGAGAGAGAGAGCATGTCTGTTTAGAGAGGTGCAGCTGAGCTTGAAATGGCTTAATCTATGGGGTGAAAATAGGAAAGACAGGAGGAAAGTCAGACGAAGAGTTGTAGGCTATGTCTGCAAAATGGCCCAAGGACCACTCAGAGGTTAACTGGCCCTGATGCAGCTTGCACCTGTAGGGCTAAATGCTTTCTGACCACTGAACAGGGTGGCTGTGTCCAGAAAGCCTGTTGGGAGTGGTCCTAGGTTGGCATTAATGCCCAAACACTGCCATGGAAGTGGTGCTGGGCAAGACCAGCAGCCTCCCAGGGTCTGCAGTACCTGTGCAGGCTGGGTACTGCTGCTCAGGACTGTGCCCTTGCTCCCCTTGTCACAGATGGCCCCCCATGGGGGCCAAAACTCCAAGGGATGGGGAAGATTAAAGGACTATGGGGGGTGCTCTACCATTGCTACTGATAGGACCATGCCAACTTCTGCATCCTCATTCAAAATAAGGTGGCTTGAAGCAGAATATGGTAAGCTGCTGAGTGGGGTCATGAGTTAAAATCCTGTTCAGGTAAATACAGCATCATCACACCACTGCCAAAAACAAAGGTAATCATTTCAGATAACAGGAAGATGCAGAATTGAGTCCAACTGGCATAAATGTAAAATATATGCATAATGCATATTCCTGGGGTAGCAGAAATGAAAATAGACTTGGTATCATTCCACTTTGCTAAACATGGAGCTTATCTTCTGTTTGCTATAGGAATTTATCAAGTCTGATGGCCTAGAGCAAAGTGACAGGTGGACATCTGCAGCGTAGTGAACAGCGGTGGAAAGCACAGCAGAGCTGGCTAGCAGCTACACACCTTTGTGGAGCTCACAGGGTGCAGAAAAAATAAAAGTACTGCAAGGTTCAGTCAGAATATGCACCCTGGACCTCAGCTGACTTAACCCTTACCTCTCAGCACTGCAGTCTTTGTTATAGCCAGCAGGCACTAGTCCTGGGCATAACGGGAATGCTGAAAGAGCTCTTCCACCTGTCTTGTCCCCTGCTCCTTCCCAGCTGTACGAGCCAGCTGCACCTTCCTCTTCTCGTCCTCACAAACAGTTGCTGTGACATTGCCTCAGCTGAGCAATGGAGTCTTTTGGAGTTAAAAATGTAGGTGGGATAAGGGGGTTGGAGTAGAAAAGGAACAAGGTTAGGACAGTGTCATATGGTTTAAAGCGTGTCAATGTATGTGTGTGCGCGCACACATAGATGAATACATAGGAGTGCAATGGAAGAGACGAAAGCAGAGAACTTAATTAGTATCAGAGGATCAGAGCTATTAAACAGAATATGAAGATACAAGAAGGAAAGGGTTTTTTTTTTCAGTGTTGGATTATTTTTGCAGCATTTGATAGCTTAATGGAGGTATCTGGTGTGTTTGGTATGTGGCATTTCATTCATACAGAAGCATTGTCATCCATAGCAAAGAAAAAGGCAGTAGGAGATACATCTGCAGCACTGCTCCCAGACATAAGTTGTGTGGTGTTCTCTCCTCCTTTAACAGTGCCTGGGTCTCAGGCAGACCTTAGTGAACCCCAGCCAACAGTATGCAATCTTGTGCTTGGGTCAGGGTGGGGCTGCTGGGATATATGGTCCTAAAAGACAGGTCCCTCCTGCCTGAGCCTGTGGGAGGCTGAAAGGTAACCCTGACACTGGGACACTGAGAGCCTGCAGAGAGCAGGTATGATGGGTTTTAAGCAGATGATGTGAATTTTACCCAACAGATACATCAAAATGAGAAGCGAAAATTTTTCATTTGGGCAGAGGTAGAGAGAGGAGACTCCTACTGCCTTAAATGGCAGAGACGGTGGGACGCGAGCCAGCTGCAGGCAGCTGAGTTTTTCATTTTTGGGTGGCATAAGCTACAGTACTGTGCAGACTCTGATGACATACTTCCTTTCTCTTCCCATTTTTAGTGTAATGGAGCCCTAAAGCCAGCTTGCCTTCATTCTTCAATCTTCATTTCTTGTGATTGTTTCTATACGGCCTTTGTGGAGATTAAAGTGTCAAAGTTAGAGAATGTTTTTTCTAGAGTTAAGAGGAAAGCTATTACAGCTGATTTTAGCTTTAGGGAAAGAATGAACTCACCAAGTATCGCAGCTGATTTTTACAGAGAAATGTTTCTTCACAAACTAATTGAGCATATTTAATTAAAAAAAGCATTAAACCCCCTTAAGTACAATATTTCTGCCTTAAATAAAATTACAGAAATTCAGATGGAATGGCTGGAAGAGGGAAAAATTATCAAGTCTCTTATTTGATTTCCCTTACTGCTTCTTGTTGGCTCACTGAGCACATTCACTTTTTCATCAAAATGGTCACCAGAATTTTGTTCTGCTCTGTTTGTTACAGAGCATCACAGACACTGCAGATCTTAGGAAAAATCTATTCTCCCTCCTTCTCCCGATGTGTTAAACTGCCATCTTGTAAAATGAACTAACCTTGCAATTTGGTGTTAAAATAAACCGCTATAAGAGTCATTTTTACAGCAGGAACAAAATTTAAGAAATGTAATGCTGATACACCCACAAAAATACACATACATGCATGCACTCCCACACACAGCCATCCAAAGTGAAGACTGAGTTCCAGCTTCTGTACAAATTTGATCTGGGCTGTGCTCATTTCGGATGTGGAAATCTGTAGGTTTTGTGGAAAATGCCTTAGAACAGTGTGCAGGGCAGTGATAACACATTTGCAGAAGGGCAGTATAAATAGCAGATCTGAGGTAAGATGGCTGATAAGTTCTGGCTTATCAAACAGAAGATGCTTCTCCTGTTTGTGGAAGAGAATGGATGCTTTACATACCTTTTAACATAACTCTTTGAGATATGCAAGGAAAAAAAGTAAAATGTTGTGGATTGCCCAGGTCTAAGGAGTCCAAGTCTCACTTTCCAAAATGATTTTTAACTAAAACATCGTGATTCAAAGGAATCAGTGGTGCATAGGCTGCTTACACTTGCTGAAAATATTAGCTGCAGATGATTGATGCTGAGAGCAAAGCTGAAGGTTATGTATCTTCTAATCACAGCAGGGTAAAACTAGAAGACATTCTTTTGCAAGTAAGTAAAAAAAGACATTGACCTGAATTATCCTCAGCACAGTTATATGTGAAGGGTGCCTGTTTTCCACAAATCCTGTCCAGCAGCATGGGATGGATGTGCTTGAGCTGTCTTTACAGTATTACCCAGCTGCTGTTTCAATCTATGTAACGTGCACCAAGGGCGGACAGCGTCAAGAGCTTTGTTATCTGTATCTTCCACTCTCTTTCATCAAATGTTTGCAAGTGAAAACATCAGTCCAGTGCAGAACTTGATGGTGCATCTCTTTTGCCAATGCATGCTAAAATACAAACTCTGGCAAAATCTGTGGGTGGTTTACTATTGATTGCAGCATAGATAGATTTTAGCCTTTGCATCTACTTGAAAATGAAGATGGAGTTTAGACAGACCAACTAAAAAAAGTAGATTTTGAATAGGGAAGCAGCACTAACAACAGAGCACTTGCAAAAATAGGTCCCTGGATTATCTTACTATCACCAGTCATTGTATTTTTACCTCTCTGAAAGCTGTCATTGGTGTTCGAATGAATTATCTGGAGCTGGCTAGTTTCTCTTATAGCTATTGAAAGTCTATTTTATATGAAGGACTGTACATCCTTATGTGGGTTGCCCAGAATCAGTAAATTTGCTGTATCTCAGTAAAGGAAAAGGAAACTTATGCTTGGCAAAAACACTGCATGTCTCTGAAAGCCGGCAGACTGCCTTTCACACCAGGTAGAGCTGCACAGGGGACATGAGCGTTTTGCAAGTCCTCTTGCAAGTCCAGTTACCTATGTTTTGCTACAGTCAGTGGCTCATTACTTACACTCTTGGAAAAGGACACACTGATATGGCTTCCTTGCATTTAGTTGTTCAGTGCAGCTGAGTCAGGAGAGACACCAGTTTAACAAGTGACCTAACTCCTGATTCTCCTTCTGGAGCACAGTGGGGATCAAGAAGCGTATTGATTCTTGGGGGGTTCTGTCTTACTGTCTTGGCTACCTGAGCTCCTTCTGCTCAGTGTTTTAGTGTGTAGACTCAAAATTGAGTTTGCAGAAGACGGTCTGTGAACATTGCACACACAACACCTGGATGCATGGGCTTTCACCCAAAATAATGATTTGTATTTAGCAAATATCAACAGTCTATTAGCTGAAAATTGTATATGAGCAAAATGTACTTGAAGCTATAACTTAACATATAACTCGCATACCTTTGTTTTGACTTATTGTTTGAATTACCTTAGAAAAGGAATTCAGATAATCAATGCAAAAACTGAACCACAGACAATAATATGTCTTAGGGAGAGGAACTGCAGAATGAGGTTAGGTGAGCAGAAAACCAGTTATCCTTCTTTTCTATTTCTGTGAAGTAGGTTTTTTTTTTCTCACAGGAAATCATCACTCTTTCTAGAGAAGGTAAATTAAAATGTTCCTCTGAAATAGCTTTCCTCTTGACAATAATGGTTGAATTCTCCCTCTACCTCATCCACATTAGCTTCCAATCTTTCTGGAAGCCATCGATTCATAGAATCAGTGGGCAACAAGCACTTTCTCCTGAGTGTCATCCTTGGTCAGTTGAACAATAGATTCAAGTGTCTCCAATTTTGCAGAAATGTACAGAAATTCTCTTCTGCTCTTGAGCTGACATTCATTTTGAAGAGGATTTTTGGGGAATGTTGGATTGGCTGAAGAGATTTCTTCATCTACAGTGATTTTTTTCTGAGTTCAAAGACCAAAAGCTCTTCTCCCCACAAGACCTCTTTACCATCTGTATGAAGGATGTAGCTCTGTGCATCGTTATTCACTAGTGACCAGTGATCCACATCAGGAAATATGAATGCCACAGCTGCAAATAAAGGGCATTAGTGATGACAGTCTCAGTGGAGACCTGAAAGTGTATTTGCCAGTCTGCTCCTATCCATTGTCTGCCTTAGTTCTTCATGTCATGCCTCCCTCTTCAATGCCAGAGGACTTCTGAGCCTGGATCAACCCTACAGAGTTCCCACTCCAACACTGCTCTGGCAAATGGCTGTGTAATCTTGCTTGTCTGCTGTCCTTGCTTTATAGGTTTTTTATGACTATTGAAGACTCTGTCCTAGGGTTATCCAGCCATGTGTCTTCTTGTCCATTAAAACTGCTTTCGTAAATCAAAAAGATGGGTGTTTTGGAGCCTTGTACGTATGACAAGAGGCTGTATCATTATTATTATTATTATTATTATTATTATTATTATTATTATTTCACTGTACTGCCTTCCAGCACATTACCTTTCTCCTCCAGAGTGTAGTCTGGCTGACATATAGTCAAGCAGAGCCTCTCTTTTTACAAATTATTAAAAAAAGAGTCAGAAACTGAAATTTCCTTGGCTCCTCTTTCTCCTTCCCTCTCTGACATCATCAGTATTTCCCTCTCATTCACTGGTAATAGGAGTATCTACCATATCTCACCTCTGGCTTCACTGTTGAATGTGGCATGGGGCAGAAGGACAGGAGTAGAGAGAGAGTAATCTGGTTTTCTTGGGGAAACCTTGTTTTTTCCAAGAAGAAAAATAAAAAGCAGCATCTTAACTGAGAGTTTATTTTGAATACTTTATCAGCATGGAAGCAAGGGCTGCCTCAGACCTCAAGGTTCATGATCAGTAGCTTCTGCTATTTACTTCTTATTTCAAGTGGACAGCTCTGCATCAAACAGCAGAGCTGTTAAAAGGCTAATACCCACTTAACAACACAGTATAAAGCAACCATTTCCAAACAGAACTTATTTTGAGATTGTGATTTAGCTCCCAATTAATTCAAATGATTCCTCCCTTTGAAGTTTATTTTCATTAGCTGACATCTGCAGATTCTTAGAACAAAATGTAACAGGATGTAGGTTTTTGAAACATTTTAATAGGAATTCTAGATTTTGCCTTCTGTATGTAAGGCGAGAGGGCAAATACTTATCCATATGAATTCATATAATTTCATTGGCTTCAGTAAAGATATGCTAATCTACATCAGAAGACAATTTGTTCTATTTTATGTAACTGAAAGCAAATACAAGATGATTTTAGTTTTGAAATGTATTTGAAGAAAAGTCATGGGTAGAATAATTGGGAGGAAGAATATTGAATCCAGACATATAGCTAAATCCAAAGTAGTTACCATACCACCATATTGTGGGTCACACCTTTGAATGTTCAAAAAAGTTTACAATGCCCTAAATCCCAAGCAGAGAGAAAGCAAGGAAGAAAACAACAGATAGCATTTTACTGCTGTACAGCCTGGACTAGGATAGGAGGGTAAGACTTTGGCAGGATAGTGTGCATTCATGATTTATTGCTTGATAAATGAATTAGTTTTGTTGAGATATTGTTGGAAATACTACAAATGTTATTCTTGTCATAGAGAACAAAGAAACCCACCTTGCCTGTGCTTTTATCCAGCAGACTATTCTTCCCTGATAGTTCTGAAGGATGTATATTAAGCTGTTAAAAAGCACTGTATTGATTAGGATGCTCATTGTAATCAATTGGTTCATTACTGAAGACAAGGTGCTCATAGGAAACTTAGCTACTCAATACAACGTCTTAGTTGAGATTTAATTTTCCTGATGCTTATAATTTTTTTTTAAACTTTACTTTTCAGGTGATTCCTCCTTTATCTTGTTTAGTGCATTTACCTTTTACTCATTTCTTGCCTGATCCATTCTGGCGCTGACCAGCTGCCAGTCTGCTGTTGGGCTGTCTTCTCAAAGCTGTGGTTTTGAAGCTGTTGTTGAGAAGGGCCTCCACCTCTCATTTGCCACAGAAATGTTCCAGGCGCTGGCTATTAATCCAAAGGTGAGCAATACCACCACCTCTGGCTGGGCTTTAGTGGACATCCATTAACCTGTACCCAAATACATGACTTAAGTGGCTAAGCACAAGAAGTATTTTTACCCTCTGAATGAGACGCTGCATTTAAATGATGTTCTTGCTGCAGCCAAAACAGATTAACAGGGGAGCAAGCACTCCTTCTCCACGTGTGTTACTGCTCTCCCAGGGATGGCTGAGGGGCTGAGCTCAGCTGTTCATTCTGCTGCAGAGGCCAGGGATTTAGGCTAGCTTTTAGGCTTCATAACCTAGTGACTGAAACACTAATTTCTCCTTTTGGATACAGCACTGAGGAGTCTTCTAATATTATTAGGGGTGTTGCCCACTTAATGTCCTTATTTAGCACAACATTTATACCAGAAATTATGGGGAAGTAGGATTCACCCTGTGAAGGCAGCCCAGGTACTACGCTAGTAATTTATTCCATTTGCTGTACTCTGCCTTTATTGCCACAGACGTTTCTGGTTTACCTTTGTTTTAATTTAAAATAAAGAAATTCATGGAAAGTGGGTCAGGGATCTGACTGCTATTGGTATGTGTTCTGAGTTGCAATTTTGCTCTCCTTAGTGTAAGTGCATTACACTGTGTGTCCTTCCAACAGTCTGAAGGCACCAACAGCTCTCAGTATATGTGGGCAATGTCTCCCAGCATTCAAATAATTTCTGTAAAGTACAAGCAGAATGGACTGTGTTTGCAACCTTAACTTCAGCATCCCCTTATCTTTTCCCAACTGTGAATAAGCTTACAAAGCTTTTGAACACTGTTTATTTAAAATGCACAGTCTGTATCTACATATTAGATACATCTGCATATCGGATGCAAGTTCTCCATAAACAATTAGGAGTCAAAGCCATCAATATGTTGTCCGACAGACAATTTTCTCCTAATCTAGAATAACATTTTCTGTTGGAGATAAGGTGTGATCTTTCAAACATATACTACCACTTGCCATTTCAAGTATTTGGGAGGAAGATTGTAATGCTGGAAAAAAATCATACTAGGTATTTTCAGAAAAAGAGAAGAGATTATAAAGAAGATCATGAAATAAATATCACCAGGAAGATTCAGAAGAGAACTATTAAACTACGTTTTAGTAATCACCTAGAAAATAATAAATTTATTAAAATTTTATTAAATTAATTTTATTAAAATGTAGGATTGTCAAGAAAACTCCATATGAAACAAACTCAATTTTCTTCTTTGACTCATAACTGACCTCACGGATAGTGATGAAGCAGTAGATGTGCTATATGTCTGCATCAGCGACATTCATTACATACTTAGCATGAGATTCTCATCAGTAAGCTAAGGAAATATTGTGTAGGTGGGTCATGAGTGGGTAAGCAGTTGCCTCTGAAGTAATTCTCAAAAACTAAGTACCAGTTGTGTACTATCAAACCAGGAGGATGTTTCAAGTAGGTTCCTGAAGGGTTCTGATCTCAGCTACATTCTATTAAATAGGCTAATGAACAAACTGGATAAGGAAATAAAAGGTCATAAAATTAGCAAATGACTACAAGAAACAAGGAGATAGTTAAAAGCATTTTGAAGAACAGAATAGGAATTAAAGATAATCTTGAAAAATCAGAGAGATGGCCTAAAACCAGTAAGGTAGAATTCAACAAAGACAAGTGCAAAGTACTACCCAGAGGAAGCAGAGCTCAAATCCTCAAATAAAAATAGGTAATGGATAACTAGGAAGCAATATGTTTTGAAAGGTTATGAGGATTACATAGCATTACAGACTCAAGTAGAGGTCAATACTGTGGTGAAGGTGAAAAAGCAGGCAGACCTCAACGTGGGGTGTATTAAAAGAGAATTTTCCATAGCCTGCAGAAGATGCATAGCAGGAGGCCTTGTCTGGGACACCTAGAGAAACGGGCTAACGAAATGGACAGTCAAGAAGAGAGCAGCAGGACCAACAACAGTTTTAGAAAGCATAGCCTGTTAAGGAATTTGATTAATTTAGCTCAGAGAAAAGGAAAAGAGGAGTAAGTCAGAGTGGTCTTTTGCAGACAGATACTAGCTTATGGTGATTGTGCTCTGAGAAGAAGAAAGCAAAGAACCAAAGAAAGTAAAGAAGTCTTTGGTGTATTAGGGAACCCCCTCACCCTACACTTGGTGCTAAGGTGATGAAACCTGGAACAAGATAGTTAGGGTGGCTGTGGAATCCACCTGACTGGAAGTTCTCTGAGAGAAAGGTAGATAAACTCCTGCCAGAGACAGTCGTGCTGTACATAATCCTGCCACAGTACAGGAGTGCTGTACTGGGTAACCTCTGTGAGATTCCTTCTGTCTCAATGTTTCTAAGAAAATATCCAGTGGGTTTGAACTGCTCACTATAAGTGAACATTAATTGCCAGGTAAGCTCTTGCTGCTTCTTCCATCAGCTTGTAAGTAAGAACTTTTGTACTCTGCATTTTGGCTATTTCATATTTTTTTTTTTTTTCCCTCTGAAATATTTAGGTGATGGTTTTAATTCATTTGTGAGAGGAAACCTAACTAAAACTAACGAAGCCTGGTTTTCAATGGATTTGTGTTCACTACCTCTCTCACCCTCTGCTGCGATAAACACAGCATTTCTCCCAGCCCCTGTGTACTCTCTGCATCCTATATTGAAGCCTCATGGCATTGTGCCTACCATCAACAGTGCCACCAGCTCCCCCTTGACTTTTTGAGTTCCCCCCCCACTAGCCCCCTCCACTGTTCCCTGTCTATTGGGTAGGGAGGCAGCAGCACATGCTCCAGTTGTTTTGGGGTATATTTACACTTATTGGCCAATATGAGCGGCCAAATGAAAGACCAAAGAGACCATGTAACTCTTGAACTCACTCTGCAGCTTTTCCCCCAGCATGAAAATGAATGTGGGTTGCTTTCTTTGATCCAGCTGGGAGTTTCACAACATTTGTAGAAGCTTGCAAAAACTTTGAGACCTTCACACCGCTGTCAAACTTAGCTGAAATGAACTAATGGGATCAGAAGTTATTGGCAGGCAGAAGAGACTCATCAGACAGACAAAAAATATGACTACAAGAACATTATTTCTTTAGGTAATCAAGCTAAAAGTAAGAGTACTTTTATTTTAAAAACACTTCATTTTTCATGTGTTTTTGAATACCATAAGCAATGATTTTGGTAAACATTTTGTTTCTATTTTGTGAGAGAAATACAATGCATCATTCTCAAAGTTTTAGCACTTACTCTTAGTGAGTATACTCTGTATATCACCTAATTAGCTTAGGACAAAAATTAATAAATAACTGAATTTTTAAATACATTTCACAGCTACAACAGTCTTTCCTTTGTTCCAGTTGGTTTTAACAATGCAATAATTCTGATGCTTCTAGCATTTCAAATAGTTCAAATAAACCAAGATCTTTTTATATAGGCCATACTTGGAGAAAGTAGGTTACACTTACTCTAGTCTGTTGAAAACTGCTAACATTTTGCACTGCTATTTTTTCTGCGCTGTAATTAGACTCAGGTTGAGCTCACGCGACATCTAAATGCAGACTTCTAGCCTGGTAGGTAATACAATCAATCAAGACCCTTCATGTACAGGTACTTTGCATGCAGCAATTGCGATAATTGTAACAACTCAGAAATATGCAGGACAGGGGTCAGATGCCTCCTGATTCCTTGCTGGTGGATGGCTTGAGGCAGCACCTCCGGCAGAACTGAGGCAGAAGCAGAGGAAACATTATTCAATCAGAGTAATCTTGTGTCTCAGGGACTCCTGGCCCATTTTCACATTGTACTGGTCACAGCAGAACAGATTTCTGACACAGTCAACTGATTACAAATGACAGGCCAGAATCATCAGTGCATTTTAATATTAAAATAAAAATACAATCAAAGGTTCCTACATCTCTTCCAATCCTTAGTAACATCATGTAAATAAAATATTTGGTGGATTTATTTAATCTAAGAGGATATTATCTTTCCATATTGCTAGTTCCCTGGATCTGGGCAATGAAACTAGGCTTTGGGTCCTGCAGCATTGTTTTTACAAAGCCGTAAGGAGATGCACATTTGCAATGGCTTAAAATTTGTTTGTGTCTCATTTTGGACCTGGCTATTGTATGCAATGGCTGTTTGGGGGCAGGTCTGAACTGACTGAAGGAGGAAGCCCTGGAGGATAAAGAAAGGCTCTTTGAACCCTCTGCGATGCAGCTGTACAAGATTGAACAACAAACCTGGCACCCTTAATGAGAAAGTCCTCCAGCTAACCTCTCATCCTCTCCCTCTGACTCGGTAGCGCAGAGAGCACAAACACAGAGCAAAACGATGAGACGGGAAAAGAGAGCCTTCTGACTCTGAGATAAGGGAGAGACTTCCAGCAGCTGGAGTTGTGCCCTAACTCATTTGGGTCTTTGCTCCTGGCAAACCTTTGGGTCAAGAACAAGAGCTTCTGGGGATGTTAGTGAAGGACAAGGGTGTGGGGGAGCGGTGGGTGCTATTGGAGAAGGGTATTTGGAAGGACTATGAGGAGATCAGGAAAAAGAAGGAACTTACTATGCAAGTACATTAAAGGGATATTTGATTATCCTGAGAACGTGTGAATGTGGCCATTTAGCAGGCCTAGTGCAATTTAGATAGGTATTAATAGTCAGGCTACAGTAGGGGAAGTGAATTCCCACCAGGGAACTGACCTTTCCTTTAGAGCAGCCCGTGGCAGTCAGTAAAGAGAATCAGCACAGGCACACCGTTAAAAAAAAAATGCTTGTTTATTTATGCTGCCATTGATATCTCCCCATGTAACTGATCCCATGTTAGCTTAGCTTGGTCCTGACAGCTGCTCCTGTCAAAAGCCCCGGTTCTCACTTATCCACAGCAAACAACGCATCTTTAGGTATTTGTTCAGTGCAGACTTGGAAGCACAGGCTCCCTGTGCTGTGCTAAACCGTAAATACCAGCTTCTGAGTTGCTCAGTATATGCGGTTTCTAAATAATCTTACAGGCTATTCACTTGAGGGAAAGTTCATTACAAGTGAATTACTCTTAAGCAGTGAATATCCTCTTCAACTGCATGCAGCAAGAAAAAAAAAGTATTTATAACTTCTCTCTTATCCACGTGATATTATAATTATTAAAGGTGACCATAGGCAAAGATAAAGTGCATCACATTACTAGGATATATGGAACGCAAATGTAATTTACACTTAGCTATATTAGAATGACTATTCCTTTAAGTATAGTTTGAAATAATTCTAAAATAAGAGTGTGCTTTAAGGAGCAGATATATCTTGTCGGTAGTTTAAAATTAGATCATATATTCTGCATGACCGAAATCTGCTCGTATAGGATGTGCATGCACATGTGCGTGTGGGAGAAAGAAAAAAAAGGATCCTCTTTTTACTCCTCTTTTCATCTGCACTTTTGAATTCCAAAAGGGAGTTTTATACTCAACCAGAAGGGAATTAATTGTAATTAGGAGATTTTGTTGTGGACCATCTCCTCTAAAATTCACCCTTTGCTAACTGCCTCCTGTCACAAACCCTTCACCCAACAGCAAGATATTGAGCAGGTGAATACTTCTGCCAAAGAAAATGCACAAGGTTAAACGTGTTTAAATGTTTTGCTGAGCTAGATGATTATTACTGATCATAATGGCCCCACAACTGAGGGCTTATCTGGAAAATCATAACTACATCTTCAACTCATTTGGATGTTTCCACAGGTGGTTTCAGCAGAGCAGGAGGAAAGCTAAGGTGATCAGCCAGCGCTGCTTTGGCTCCATGCAAGTGCTCTACAGGTCAACATTGAAAGCCACTGGAATAAGGGCTTAGTTTTGAAGACAGCAGTAGAAATTAGCATCTTGGAGTTAAAAGACAGGTGATGGATAAAACACCAAGGAAAAAAAGGAGGAAAGACTACAGTTACAGAAACATAATCAACTAGCCACTGTAGTTGAAGGCAGAGGGAAGCGGCTCAGTTCCCATTAGGCGGGATGCACTCTGTGTCTGGGCCGTTCTGGGGCACGCGCGAGGCGAGGGAGGCACGTGGGGCAGCCCACGCAAGGAGCCCGGGGTGTGCGGCAGCACCTGCAGATGATGCAGATCTTGGCTGTGGGCCCCAAGGCCCCAGAAAACAAAGTTGTCCATTCCCACCCAAACGTCGTGCCCTCTGCCAAACACCTCCCTCCTCCCTCCCGGGGCAGCCCGGCTGGCCCCACGCGTCCTGGGGGAAGCCGAGGAGCAGGCCTGTGTCCCCCCTGCCACCCACCCCCAGAGTTGCTTGAGGCAAGTGCGCCTTCCTCACAGCGGCACGCAGCCCTGACACGCATCAGCCCACACTCTGCGGATCTAGCCGTAGCTGCCTTCCCCCAGAGCGCCGGCCTCCTCCCGTCCCCCGCCTCCGGCGGGGTGGGAAGCGGAGACATTTTTAACACTCCGCACCCCCCTCCTCCCCTCAGCCCCAACGGCCGCTGCCCGGCGGCTCCCGCCCCGTCGCCCCCGGCGCGTAGGCGCAGAGGCGCCGCTCCACGCCCGGCCAGCAGGTGTCGCTGCCACACTCCCCGGGCAAGCCCCGCACCGCCCACGCACGGTCCCGGGCGCGGCTGAGGCGGCGCGGTGGAGCCCCCCGCGGGCCGGTTCCCCACCCGCGGCCCCCGCCCCTCGGCCGCGGGGAAAGCGAAGCGGCTGCCGGTGCGGCGGGCGGCTCCCCCGCCTCCGCTCCGAGCTGAGCCGGCGGCAGGTGAAGTGAGGTGCCTCGACGCCTCTCCGCGGCGGCGGCACCGCCTTCCTCAGCGCCGCACGCCGCCGTCCTCTTGCCCCGTGAATGGCTGCCGGCTGACTGACAGGCGAGGCGGCCACACAGGGCGGCAGCTGCCTGGGCTACACCTATAAGGGCCGGCGGGGACGGGGTGCCGGGTGGTGAGGTGCCGCCCGTGGCGGAGCCGCCCGGTGAGCAGCCTCCCACAGCCGGGGGTCCTCGCTCGGAGAGCCGAGCGCTCGCGGAGGCGGGCGCCCGCCCGCTGGCTCCCCGGCAGCAGCCCCGCCCGCCTAGCCCCGCTGATTCCGGCAGCAAGTGGCATTCCCGCGCCGCGGGCCCCCTTCTCCGGCAGCGGCACCCGGAGGATGCGGAGCGGTGGAGCGTGGGCGGCGGCGGGGCGCCGCGGGGGGACCCGCCGCTGCGCCGGGCGCGGGCGCCGCCGCCCCTGCGCGCTGCGCTGGGCAGCAGCTCAGTGAGCGCGGTGGCCGCGGCGGGAGGAGGCGCAGGCGGGCTCGCTGCAGCCGCTGCCGTCGCCGGAGGGGCTGCGAGCCGCTCCGCGCCGGCGGTGGGGCTGCGCGGCGCCCGGCGCTGGGGAAGGCGCGGGCGGCGCCGCCACAGGTGACTCGCGGGCCGGGGACCGTTTTCGGTCCCGCTGCCGCTCGGCCGCCCCTGCGCGTTCGTGCCCCTGCGCCGCGGCTGCCTGCGCGAAGCCCGTCTTCAGCCACTTCGCCGTGTCTGCGCGACCGGGAGCGCCGGGGGACATGGCTTTGCTCCGGCTCCTTCTCTTCTTGCTCCTCGCCCAGCGGGGGCTCGGGACCGCCGCCGGCCAAGGGCAGGCGGTGCGCGGCCGGGAGCGGGCGCTCAGAGGGAGGCAGTCTATTTACAACCACATCAAGAGCCGGGAGCCTCCGCCGGTCCCGCGGAGCCGCTCTACGGAGAGCACCATCTTGGCGCAGCGGCTCGCCGAGGAGGTGCCCCAAGACGTGGCCTCGTTCCTCTACACGGGCGACTCCCGGGAGCTGCGGCGCGCCAACTGCTCCGGGCGGTACGAGCTGGCCAGCCTCGCCGGCAAGTCGCGCTTCACCTCGCACCCCTCCCTGCACGGGGCCCTGGACACCCTCACCCACGCCACCAACTTCCTCAACATGATCCTCCAGAGCAATAAGTCGCGGGAGCAGAACTTGCAGGAGGACCTGGAGTGGTACCGCGCCTTGATCAGGAGCCTCCTGGAGGGGGACCCCAACATCTCCAGGGCAGCTATCACTTTCAGCACGGAGCCTTTCTCCTCCACCCCCCAGGTTTTCCTCCAGGCCAGCAGGCATGAGAGCCAGGTCCTCCTGCAGGACTTGTCCTCCTCGGCTCACCGCCTGGCCAACGCCTCTGTGGAAACAGAGTGGTTCCACAGCTTGAAGCGCAAGTGGAGGCCACATCTGCACAGGAAAGTCTTAAACACGGGCCCCAGAACTTTTGAGAACAGCTGGAAGAGGCGGGAGAGCTTCACTGCTGATAAGAACCACATCAGGTGGTCCTCGCCTTACCTGGAGTGTGAGAATGGGAATTACAAACCTGGCTGGCTAGTGACTCTCTCAGCGGCTTTCTATGGGCTACGGCCAAACCTCCTCCCCGAGTTCAGGTAGGAGTGTTCCTCTGCTTGCTTTCGGTTGAGAAGGGCGTAGGATGGGGTTTTGGTTCTGCCCCCCCTTCTAGGGAAGGGCATGCTGTGTCTCTGGAGTGACCTGATAGCCCTTGCCAGATGAGCTGCTCAGTCACACCGCAGAGCAACCTCAGGCCTTCCTGTTGAGCTCTGCCTTCGCATGCCTGAGGGAGCTGTTGCTCAGTAAAAGAATCACTTTCATCTCTGTCTGTAAGACAGCGTTTGCTTTATCTGCTCCAACTGAAACAGGTGTGCATGGGGTTCCTGGCATCCTTCTGGGGGGGAGAGGAGAGCAGCAGTTGCCAGTTGTAGTTCATTTCTGACTGCAAGAGGAAGATGTTTACTGAGGCGTTACTTCTTACTACACTGCATAATTAAAACTAGCTCGACCCCAGCTATGATTTTAATCAGCTGGGAAACAATGTTGTTATGCTGGTAAACTGCTATTTCTGGTCTCCAGAGCACATCCACTGTGGGATGCTCGAGCCTAGTTAGTGGTCAGTATGTTTGTAGGTAAATAAGTGTTTGTGACTGCAGTTCTGTCATAGTGCATGTGGCTACAACCTGAGCTGGCAGTAGGAAAGCTTTTCTTAGGACACCCCTGTTACATAGTTGTGTAGCTGATACCTGGCATATATAAAGAATTGCTTACTTTTTTCTTGCTGTTGCTCCCAGGACTTTGCAACTGTGCTGTGATTAGCAGAGTGGAGGGTACAAAAAGGCCCATTGTTTTGTCTTCGTATTTTGACAGCAGAGGGGTGTGTCCAAGGAATGAGAGCAACCTGTGGGGCACGGGATATCAGTCTTTTCCCACTGGCACTTCTGTGCTGGGGCTCACAGGTTACTGCCCCTCAGGGAATGCCCAGTGCCCAGAAGCAGCTGGCATTTGTCAGGAGGTGAGAGAGGAGCACAGAATTTGCATTCTGCTGCAATTCAGTAGTAGGTAAAGATAAACAAGAACACAGCAGGCACCAAAGAGATTTTGCCACACCTGGGTGGCCAGGCAATTGTGTATGTGAACACTGGTTTCCTTTTTTGAAGGACTGATTTCTGAAATCCAGTGGGATCAAACAGGTATGAATGCAGTTGTGCATCCTCGGGGAGAAAAAAATAAAAACTGCTGAATAGAGAGTAGCTAATTATTTCTCTGTGGAATTACCTTTTGCCCTGCAATCCTCACACTTATGAGGCTGGTAGGGTTAAGATAAAGTGAGCTCACCTGCAGGCTGTTTGTTTCTGAATTCCTCTCAAGACCAAAACCCAAGAATAGCTCTACTGCAGAGCTCTTCTGGACCCTAGTGCGGGTGGTGGGGTGGTATGTGTGTCCAGAAAAGTTCAGGAAACTTCTTGTATTTCATTGAAATGCGGTGTTTCACACTGGATGAACTTAAGGATGTAGATGAAAGCTAGTGTAGGCTGATACTCTCTTGTTGGGGATACAGGTTCCTATAACCTAAAGAACCACCAGGCTGGGGGTGGGGTGGCAGCCACTAACAGGCTATCTGGGCACTTAATTCTTGATATAAAGCTTAACTCAAAAGAAGCTTTGATCTTGACTTCAGTTAAGAGAAACAGATTCTTAAACAACAGAGTCTAAAGCTTTATCCTCAGTTCTGTGCCAAGATCCTGTGATGCCAGGAAGCATCTCAGTGGTGTAGGTTTCTGGTGTGGTAGCACTGGTGTGCTGAACACACCAGGTCTGTTTTGGAGTAACCCTGGCCAACTAAGGCAACCAGTAGAGGTCCTCCTGGGTGCAGTACAAAGCACTGCCTTCACTTCATCTTCCCAGCCTCTGTTTATGCCTCCCTTTATGTTTTAGCCTCCCACCATGTGGGAGTCACTTCAGTTGAAGAAATAGAATAACCTGTTGTAACTCTGATACTTTAAAGGGCGTCTGTTAAGCACATCTAAGCTTGGAGAACCTCTTCTTATTTAGAAGATCTTGCGATGGGGTATGTTGTGCAAGTTCAAAGTTTTGTATTGCTGTTGTACTGAACAGTTAGGACAAAACTAACAAAGTTTTGTTGTATCAAAACCAGAGATGAGTTGGTAAGCATTTCTAAGAAAATGGGTCAGTATGTTTTTGGTAACTGTATAAGGAAGCAGGTGGAAGAAGTATATAATCCTGGCAAGGCTAAATGATGGTTCCTGTGTTCCTAGTTTGAGGTATGTTACATGAAAGATGGGCTTCTAATAAAAGCTTATTATTTGGGATATTGAAAAAGAAACTCTGTAGCTACATAGGAAATACTATAAACAAAATACACTTCTCCCAGGATTTGTGGGATGTCTCAATATTTGCACAATATTTTTCTATACTTGATAGGCCTCAGTGTGAGTTCTTAAGAGAAGAAATGGTTTAAAGTATAAGCATGTAATACAAAAATGTAAAATCTAATGTAGTTATTAGAACATTAGTATCAATTATTATAAGGTGCCTCTTGAAATAAGCTTTATTTCCCCTCACCATCTGTCTTTGAGTGACACAATGGTTTAACTTTAAATTCCTGTTTAAGGCCTATATGGTAAAAAGCAGTATGTATTAACCTCCATCTTTTGAGAAAGCTACATTGGTTCTCCCAATAAAGTATCTCTGAACCATCTGTTAGGAACATGTTAATGGATCAGTTTACATGCTCCTTCCATTTAATAGTCTGGCATGAGGTCATTGATGGTTGTCCTGGTTTCGGCAGGGATAGAGTTAATTTCCTTCCTAGTAGCTGGTACAGTGCTGTGTTTTGGATTTAGGATGAGAACAATGTTGATAACACACCGATGTTTTAGTTGTTGCTAGGTAATGCTTACACTACCCAAGGACTTTTCAGCTTCCCATGCTCTACTGACTGAGAAGGCTGGAGGTGCACAAGAAGCTGGGAGGGGGCACAGCCAGGACAGCTGACCCAAACTGGCCAAAGGGACATTCCATACCATGTGACGTCATGCTCAGTACATAAACTGGGGAAAGCTGGCCGGGGGGGCCGCTGCTTGGGGACTGGCTGGGCATCGGTCGGTGGGTGGTGAGCAATTGTACTGTGCATCACTTGCTTTGTGTATTATTATTATTATTGTTATTATTTATATTTCAATTATTAAACTGTTTTTATCTCAACCTATGAGTTTTTTCTCACTTCTACTCTTCCGATTCTCTCCCCCATCCCACCAGTGGCGGGGGGGGGAGTGAGCGAGCAGCTGTGTGGTGGTCAGTTGCCGACTGAGGTTAAACCATGACAATGGTAATTTAGTGCATGTTCCTTTAATATTTGTCTAACAGTTTATGTACTTTCTTCTTTGCTGACGTTAGGTTTATGGCATGGTACATTAGTGTAAGAGACATTCAGGAACACATTATCTCCATGGAAGGGAGTTCTTTCAGATTACAGAAGGAAAATCCATTGCCCCTGCTTCTTGGTATATCTTCTGTTGCAGTAACAGATGGGTACATCATGTGGTGTAGCAATGGGAAGAGTTTAATGAAGGCAATACTAATAATTACTATTGGTTATGTTCAATATGTGCTACTACTGCAATGCTGTTGGCAATGACATTCTGAAAGTGCAGCCAAAAAAAGCTTTGTTCTTGTGGTGAAGGGTTACGGTGCCTTCTGCCAGAGGAAGCGAGTGTTAGAGGCGGGGGGGCTCTTGCAAACAGCTTGCTATCTCTCTTTAATTTCATCTCCTACCCTCTTCCCTCCCCCAAAGAGAGACGGCCAAGGAAGGTGAGAGAATACAGTCATTCAAGTTGTCTTGCCAAGGGTAGCACTGTAGGCCAATACTGAAATGAAGTAGAGAAATGAAAGATGGCTTGATTGTGCTGATAAATTTACCAGAAGCTGTCCAAGCCTGGTGGGACCATGTTAGCCCCACACAATGCTAAGCTGGGGCACTGATTGTCCGCAGCTTCTAAGCAGTGCTTGCTGGTGGTGGCATTCACCAGCCTTTGGTCTGCCCAAGTGCAGGGAGTGAACATTCCCATCTGCTTACAAAAATATAGCATTAGGCTCTCATTCAGAAATGAGGATCCACAGGGACTGCAACTAATCTTTTGGTGATACTAACCATTCCCTTCTCTTTTTAAGAAAAGTCTAAGCTGATGCAGTTTGCAGTGGGAATTCATCATCTGATATGTCTAATCACTCGACAGCTAGTGCTGCAGAGGGTAGAGCGTGATAGCGCTTGTCACTAATTTTCAGTGACCCTCCTCTGCTACTTCCTATTACACGAGTATGCTGAACCATAGTCCATGGCACATGGTGATTCAGCTGGTCTCTCTGCAGTGCTACTGTGGAAGTGGAATGGTGTGAGAAGCTGCATCTTGTGAGTACATTACCTTTTCTAAAAGTACTTGCTTGGCCCCTGGAGAGGAAGCAGGAGGTTTTCATTGCTTTAGCAGTCTAGTAGGCTGCTTAATCTGGAAGAAAGGTGTGCAAGTAGTCAGCTACTAGGAGCATAGGAATTAAAAAAAAAAAAAAAAAACCAAAAACAAGCCCTCCTGGATCACTGGGTCCAATCTCCTGCTGTCAGAGGCCCACTTAATGTCACCAGCTGACCAAACTCCATCTTAAAGTAGGTCGGTTTCCCTCTTGACTCTCCAGTCCACTGGCATGCCAGGCCTAATGGTTGGATAGCTGCTTCTGATTTCTGATCTAAATTTATTCACAGTCAGTTTTCACCCATTTATTCCTGTTCCAGAACTGCCTTCTATCTGAAATAGCACTCTTCGCTGATGTTGACTGCCCTGACCTATTTATAGGCAGCAGTCCCTTCTCCACCTTTGTTTACTAGGCTACACAAACCAGCTTTCTTTAGTCTCCTGTTATAAGCTCTCTGTTGCCATGGTCCCTCTTCTCAAGTCGTCTTCCAGTATTTCATGAACGTGGTTAGTCAGATTCATGTGCAATGTTTCAGCCTTGTGCAATGGCATCAGTTGTCCCCAAATTGATGAATGAATTGCTGCTTTTGCAACTCAGAATGTTCTCTCGCGTGCTGTTCTCATTTTCTTTAATATTGTGTTGTAATATGTCAACATTTTGGGAACTGGTCATTGCTGTTGCACTGTTTCATCTGGGAGGTCAGAATATCTTTAGGATACAGGGACACTTTTTTTCCCTCCCACCATGTTCCTGCAAGGCCAGGTAGTTTTTTTTCACCAAATACAGGGCAGTATTTACAATCTCTTTTAAGGACTGTTGGGAGAATGCAATGGAATAATGGCTGTTTTGGCAGAAAGGTATACAATCAGCAAGCTGAGTAAGTTTGTTTTTTTTTATTTTGAATGATGATGTGTTCTGGAGCATTTGCAGATAACTTCATTCTGAAGTTTGGCTGAATCAAGTGTTACCTCTGAATATTTTTTGTCTTCCTGACATTTGCTACTTCTCTCTTAATTTTTAGAAAGGTATTCCTTGGTGCAATTCCTTTATTGCACAGTTAAATTTAGCTGTTTCTTCCCTAAAGGCAATGTAAAGTAGTGATTTCCACTGTACTATTAACAATGACTTGGACCACTCCAGTGTTAGGCCATACTACGGTGCTTGTTGGGGAAGCATTATTGAAGGGAAATTAAACCATGGAGGTAGAATTATATATGACAAATAAATAAATTCTTAGGGAATATATGTGATTTCCTCTTCTGCTAAATATTTCACGGGTATTAAATTGTTTGGCAAAATAGCCTAAAATGTAGATATGAAAAAAGAGAGATTGTAAAAAAATTAGTAACTTTTTTCTTTTAAACATAGTTGAATTTCTTCCTTTAGCCCCCTTTTTTAGTTTTCCCCGATCTCTCTTTAGTCTCAGTACTGAATTAAGAAAGAAAATTCATTTTAACTGTTTAAGGAGGCTTTCTAATTTTTTTGTGACGTGATATATTAGTTGTATAATCCTGAAAATATTTTTAAAATGATGAGGCTGACATTTTTTTCTATAACACGCCCTGGCCCATATAACATGATTGAAGGTGTGGGTGGATTTAGAACAGGTTTTAAAAATGAAAAGGAATAACTTATTTCCTAGAACTTCTGAAAGTTTTGGATTTATATTCCTGAAAAGAGGTGAGAACAAAAAAAGTCTTCCTATGATGTACTGTCTGCTTATAGAAACCCCCAGTATGTTTTAAGTATTCTCTAGACAATTATGCCTCTGCCTTTTTTGTATGAGGTCACAGGTAAGGATAGAAAACTGGATGTTGGTGAAACAAAAGGAACAATAAATAGGGATTTCTTTTTTTAGATTCAGCTTTCTTCAGTATTGGAGAAACAGAAGTGGGTCTTTGAAGAAAGAAGTTAAATACGGCCAGGAGGGGATTGAAACACATACTGCATTTATTTCCACAATTTATGTAGCACATGGTAAGTTGCAATAAAAGCAACTAGCTTTTTGGTTCAAACTGCTGTTTCCACTCCTCTTTTCTCTACCTCCATCCCCCTTGGGCAAGGCTTCCAGCACAGCAGATTATCAAAGCTCTTTTGAAGGGAATGGACATGTGACAGTCTTTACTATCTAAGATTCGGCTCCAGGACTGTCACCTCCTATTCTATCTATTCATGAACCTGAGCTGAGATAGAGAAACGTTCTTACAGGTAAGAACAAAAGTATTGCTGTGTTAGGTCAGATGAAAGGCTTACCTAGCCCTCTCTCCAAAAGCAGCTTCTGGCAGGTACTTAGGAAAAGAGCAGTAGAAGTGCCAGGTTCTCCTATCTTGGTTATATCCCATTTACAAATAATAAGCCAATTAAAAAAAAAAATTGTTTTTCAGACTCTATCTGAATGAATGTTGATAGTATCAACAATCATGTTGGCCTCCATGATTCTAATTCACTTTTTAACCCATTTTTGTTTTCTGCAATGTAGTTTAGTATTGGGTGGCATAATATAATTATGAACTGTTAGGATAAAATTCTTTTTCTGTTTTTAGATTTGCTCCATGAATCTAAATTCATAGGGAGATCCCAGATTCTTGTGTTACAAAAACACTTTGGAAAGTGTTCATTCATCTTCTCTGTGTCAGTCAGATTTAGTTGTGGGTTATGCTAAGTATTGCTATCACCTGCAAACTTTGTCACTGGTCATCCATTTGTGGTCATCTGTGTATGTGTTGAACAAAGCAGGGATAGTCGTCGTGCCCAGCTTGTTAACATCCCTGCATGTGAAAGCTGACTTTTGTCACATTGATACTCTCAAGAGTGGCTCAGAGGTTGGAGCCTTACTGGCTCTAAAGTGTGCAGTGGTGAAAATAATTCATTTTCTGCAAAGGCTGTCTCCACTCTGAGCAGTTTTAGTGTCTTGGTTGTCTGTTGGCCTTACAGATTCTATTTCAGGCTTCCTTTAAACTTTTTAAAGTTTTTAATTAGTGGAGCCTATGCTTTTAACGTGCTGCTTCTAAAAATGTCTTTTGGTTTTGTCTTACATTCTTGTAGTTTTGTATGTTCCTTGCCCAGGTTATGCCTCTCCATTTTCCTTTTTTATAATGTTGGCTTCCATTTACCTTTTCAGTTTTAAAATTCCCTTATTACCTTTAATTAAATCATCAACGTCAGAAGATTGGGTATAGGTAGGCCAAGGTCATCTCTCCTGTGTAGGATCCTTCTAATTCAAAAGCTTTTCTTGTTCCTAACTTTTTTTTTTTCTTACATCACTTTCTGTACTGTCACTTGAGGCCCTTTCTTTCCACCTGTCTCTTTGACCCAATGGATAGTAATGGGAGCGTTAAAAAA
The DNA here is from genome assembly GCF_965638725.1 of Aptenodytes patagonicus. Lineage (NCBI taxonomy): Eukaryota > Metazoa > Chordata > Aves > Sphenisciformes > Spheniscidae > Aptenodytes > Aptenodytes patagonicus. Next base: position 152,880,279 of record NC_134950.1, read on the forward strand.
AAAAAAAAATTTGCTGATTTCTTACTAAATAGCTTGAATTTGGCTCCAAGACCCCTTTTTCATAGGGAGAATCTAATGTAAGTGGTACCCCACCATCATTGACACCTCAGCATTCCTATACAAGGTGATGCTTTGTAACAGAATTAAGATGCTAGCAGCAACTTGAACATCCTCAAGCAAAAAAATATCACTGGCCCTTGAAGTATCTAGGAAGCTCTCTGACTAAACTGCAGGGAAATCCCCAGAGGCAGTACTGCATGCCATAAATCTGGAGGCAGATTTAAACCTGAAATAATTCTTCAGACAATAGAGGATTCAGCTTTAAGTATTTTGCTCTTGTAGTACTGTTCCAAATGGCCTAGAGGGATTTTCTTCGCAGGTGAATCCTGATTCATGTGCCCACACTGCTATACCTTATTCTTCAGTTAAGTTTTATTTTTAGTGAAAGCTGGTTCTTCTGTGAAAATGTGTGCTGAAAAGCAGCAGTCATGCTATGGCTGAGGAAGTAGGTAAGTCTGTCTCTGTCCTATTAGTAAGAATCAGTGGTAACTGTGTGACCAGATCAAAATCATGTTGTATGTAACGTTCCAGTAGCCTTTTGTGAATCTGGCTGGATATGCAAAGGTAATAGTTTTAAAAATGTCTAAGTGATGCAGAATCCTAAATCTTAACTTTCAAAAGCAACTTGAACCTGCAGAAGCTGCTGATTACCAGTAAGACTTATGGCTGAAAGTCACTTGTGAATTTGACACCAGGATCTTTTTTTGGATGCCTGGTTGATGGTACATTAAGGGAGCCTCAGGTGTCAGGTAGTATGCACTGTTTGGAAAATTAATATTCCTGCAAGTGTCACCTTTTCTGACCATTCCTGACCATTCTCATTTTGGAGGCTATCTGCCCTGAAAACATTGGCTATACTAATTACAGTACGCATTTATCTAGAGGTGTGGGCATTTTCAGATTTGGGATGGCTGTAGAGAATTGGTTTTTCTTATCTCCTTGTTTTGTGGTAAGGAGGACTTATGAAGGACAGCATGTAGGGGTGAATGAATATGGCAGCAAGAATCTAGGCAGGCGTTTAGATTTGGGGGATGATGTCTGCTTCAGCATGTGATAACCATGCCTTATACCTTAATTATGGCTGATTGCAGTGCTTACAGGTACAAAAATAAGTGTACAAACTTAGACAAACTTTGAGTGCCTGTTTAGCTGAGCTGTGATGACGTCTGTGCCAAACAGCTTCTGAAGATCTAGAGATCTAGACAAAGATACTGTTTATCACCATTTAAATGTTGGCAGGCTGTTATTCTGTGCAGCTCTGGCTTAAGCTGGCTGGGAGAAAGAGAACATGCTCATTCTGCTTTTCTGTGATGTAACAGTATAGGCAAAAAAAATTCTTCTGTAGATACAGGTTTTACAACATGTTGTTACAATGAAATATTATAACTACTGAAACTATCAAGATAGCTAGTAGGTTGGGTAAATAAGCTTAAATCAATTTCTGGCACAGATTTCAAGGCAAACAGCATGCCAACAAACAGTGGTACTGGAAATTAAGACAGATGTGAAAGCCTCTTAAATCAAACCTCTGACCCAACAGAAAATCCTTGATGACATCATTCTTCAGTGATTATCTATTATGTACAATTCAACTAATTCTTTCTTAACTACATTAAACATGAATGTGTAATCCTTAAGTATCTTTTTTTGTGTAAGGACTGTAAAATTGTAGCAGAAAACTAATATTTATTGTATAAGGAGATTAACAAAATATACTTACTTGCCAGATGGTCCACAATTACCAGTAATATTGTTATTAACTTATTGCTGTGACTTGGGTTCTGCCAGGCAGCATTGTTAGTGTGGATGAATGTGTTATGCTGACAAGCTGAGTCTACTCTTATACCATTGATACTTGTCTTGATCACTTCTATCAAGATAGCAGAGCTGCAATTATTCCCAGTTAGTTCAATAAATATAACACAGGTAGTTGGTCCGTATACATTCTAGGAGGATGTGTTCTTCCATATGTTCTATTTTCCAAATGCTGAATCAAAAATAACTGAAAGTGTGGGTGGCTAAACAGGCTGTGCCAGCTACTGTATTAATCACAGATGAATTTCAGAAATATATCATCATGTACATACTGGTGTACTCTGTGTTATAACGGTGGGGTACAAGTCTGAGGTGGTGTTTTAAAATGGCAAAGCATCCCAAGTGAATGCAGTAAAAGTCTTGTACCATCATGATGCTTTCTGTAAATGCCATATGTATGCTTAAAGAAACTTTTCTTTTGAAAGCATTATATCCTCAAGTAGTTGCAGACCCTGTTACTACCTGAGAAGAACTGTGATGTTACCATGAAGCATGAACATATATTGCAGAGGTCTAGTGAAAAAAGAATAACATGCACCATGGGGGAAAAAATGGAAAGCCTCTGGTAGATTGTAACTGTTAGGAGAGATTGTTTTCATATGCTTGCTTCTGGACTGCACTGTAGATTTTCACCCCAGAAATTCATAAAGCTCTGGGAAAAGGAAAAAGCAGAACAACTTAATCATATCAGAAGTTCAGGTTGTGCCACAGAAGAGCTGCAGACAGGAGAAGAGTGTAGGTAGAAATGTTTGTATTGAGTTCATGAAGACTGGGTTTTGCGAAAGGCAAATGTTCTTGTAAGAAAAGTTTTAACACAAGAGAAGCAAAGGGGAACTTCATTCAGTTTCAAATGGAAGAATTTTATAGTGTTTCTGGAAGAAGTATTGTGAAAATATTTTGAAATGAGATAATTTTCAGGCCTGCATGGCTTAACAGGGAGCTCCTGACAAAACTCAAGGATAAAATGAAAGTGCACAAGAGGTGGAAGCAGGGTCAGGTAACCTGGGAGGAATATGGAGACAGTCTGAGCATGACCGTGACCACGAGCATCTTGTGTCAGAAATAGTGTGGCCAGCAGGAGTAGGGAAGTGATCGTGCCCCTGTACTCGGCACTGGTGAGGCCGCACCTCGAATACTGTGTTCAGTTTTGGGCCCCTCACTACAAGAAGGACGTTGAGGTGCTGGAGCACGTCCAGAGAAGGGCAACGAAGCTGGTAAAGGGTCTAGAGTATAAGTCTTGTGAGGAGTGGAACTGGGGTTGTTTAGTCTGGAGAAAAGGAGGCTGAGGGGAGACCTCATCGCTCTCTACAACTACCTGAAAGGAGGTTGTGGCGAGGTGGGTGTCGGTCTCTTCTCCCAAGTAACTAGCGATAGGATGAGAGGAAACAGCCTCAGGTTGTGCCAGGGGAGGTTTAGATTGGATATTAGGAAAAAATGTCTTCACCAAAAGGGTTATCAAGCATTGGAACAGGCTGCCCAGGGAAGTGGTTGAGTCCCCATCCCTGGAGGTATTTAAAAGACGTGTAGATGTGGTGCTTAGAGACATGGTTTAGTGGTGGACTTGGCAGTGTCCTCAGACTCACCTTAATCCTTGGGACGGCGATGGAGCAAATCTTCCTGAAAACCACTTCTGAAACACATGAAGGAGAAGAATGTGATTGGGAGTAGTCAGCATGGGTTTATGAAGGGAAAGTAGCGTTTAACCAACCCAATAGCCTTCTGCGTATAGATGACTGGAGTCCAGCTGGAGGCCAGTCGCTATTGATATACCCCAGGGGTTGATACTGGAGCTAATTCTGTTTAACATTTTCATTTGGTGGTCTGGACAATAGGGTAGTATGTGCTCTTAGCAAGTTTGCAGATGATAAAAATTGGGAGGAGTGGCTGAGAGACCAGATGGTTGTGTTGCCATTCAGGAGGACTAAAACAGGCTGGAGAAATGAGCAAACAAGAACCTTGTGAAGTTCAGCAAAGGGAAATGCCAAGTGCTGCACCTGTGGAGGAATAACCCCATGCACCAGTACAGGCTTAATGACTGGAAAGCAGCTTTGCAGAAAAGGCCTGGGGCGTCCTGGTGGACACCAATTTGACATGAACCACCAGTGTGTGCTTGCAGCAAAGACGACCGACAGCCTTCTGTGCTGCGAGAGGAAGAGCATTGCCAACGAGTTGAGGGAGGTGATCCTTCCTCTTTACCCAGCCTGGTGGGGCCCCATCAAGAGTGCTGTGTCTACTTCTGGGCTCCCAAGTACAAGAGACATGGATGTACTGGAGTGAGCCTTGTGAAGGGCCACAAAGATGATTAAAGATTGGAGCATGTGATAGATGAGGGCTGCACGAACTGAGACTGTTCAGCCTGGAGAAGAAAAGGCTCCAGGGGGATCTTAAATGTGTGTGTAAATACATGATGAAAAAGTGTAAAGGAGACAGAGGCAGACTCTTCTCGGGTAGTCAGTGAAAGGACAGAAAGTACAAGAGGCACAAATTGAAATACAGGAAATTCTATTTAAATATCAGAAGACTTTTTTTGACACTGTGATGGTGGTCAGACACTAGATCAGGTTTCCCAGAGATCGTGAAGTCTCCATTATTGGAGGTATTAAAAACCCAGCTGAACTGAGCCTGCTTTGACTGGGTGGTTGGACTGGATGATCACAAGAGGTTTCTTCCAATGACAGCTGCATACAAAATAATTGTATTAGAGTTTTCAAAGGATACAAGTTATTTAATTCTGATGTGAAAAATCGGGAAGTACATTTCCTTTCTTTCCAGTACGCGGCTCTGAGCATTAGGATGCTATCCTGTTTTCTGCCTCTTGGCCCACTAGAACATGCCACTAATTCTTCAAATTGCAGCGTGTCTGGTACAAGGCTGTACTCAAATGCTTGCTCAGTGCGCTTACTGTGCCTGATTCCTCTGGCTTGTATGTGTTGTCTTCCCCACAAGTAACCTCTAGGTGAGTTTTCTTTTGGAAATTTTTGTATCCCTTTGTACTGACTCTGTGCTTCTGCGAAAAGAGAGGTACAGGCTAGGACAATACTGCTCCCTCATACCTGGCCCCAGTACAACCAAGTGCAATGTGTCCGCAACAGCTGTATTTGGACATTAATCTTCATACATGCTATATAGTTATTGGAGAAACACAAGTACATCATTTAAGTGATCTGAAGCAGAATGCATTAGGAAATTATGTCGGATAGCCAGTAGGAAGTTAGACAGTGCAGCGAACTTCACCCCTCTGTCTCCTGCCTAGAATCTAAATAATCTGATGCTGGGCACACCTAGAAATGACTTGAAAGTGTTTGTAGAGGGAAAGGGGAGTTTCCTCTCCTACCAGTTAAAAACAAAATGTACACAAGGGAAAAGCTTTCCATGTAAAGGAAATAAAGACCTACTTCCCTAAGGTGCTTAGAGTCTTGCAGGTGAATCTGTTGCAGTCCTAATAAGGATGAATCATCACTGTTTTTTTCCTACTGTATAAACTGATTTCTTTAGCGTAGTCGGAATGATGCTAATGCTTGAGAGATGAAGTGCCTGGTGTATAGCATGAACTAGGAGAGCAAGGAGTAGTGTTGGTCCTGTTCCCGCTGCCTGCTTCATGCCTCTATGCAGCCACAGTGAGATTATTCACTTGCAGAACAGGTCCTTACCCCAGCCCATGTGCTAATATTTATGCTCAGAAAGGTCCAGAAAGTATTAGAAATGTACCTGATGGGATCTGCATGTGACCAGATGAGGAATTAGTTACCTCTATTCTATGAGCAACTGAGACAGATACCTTGTTATCAGGTTCAGATATGCTTGTAATCCAATGACATCAACATCTTATAAAGAGTTAGTCTGTACAGTATGGCAATTTTTCCCTTGAGGTCATTGGTCACCTGGAACATGGAAAAAGCAGTTAGTTGATTGGGGTGGAAGTGTTATTTTAGTAGTCCCTGGAGAAGCTCTTGTTGTCCAAAACTAAGAGTGGAAAGTTTACAAATCTGTAAACTAAAAATACTTCTGAATATTCTAGAAGTGTGGTGTGTGCTATTTCAAATTGAGCTTGCTAGAGCCAGCACTTAAATATTTCAAGTCATTTCTAGGTGTGCCCAGCATCAGATTATTTAGATTCTAGGCAGGAGACAGAGGGATGAAGTTCGCTGCACTGTCTAACTTCCTACTGGCTATCCTACATAATTTCCTAATGCATTCTGCTTCAGATCACTTAAATGATGTACTTGTGTTTCTCCAATAACTATATAGCATGTCTGAAGATTAATGTCCAAATATAGCTGTTGCAGACACGTTTTACTGGGGCCAGGTATGAGGGAGCAGTATTGTCCTGGCTTTGATCAAGCTCGCTCTCTTATGCCTGTTCTGATTTTCTTCATAAGTGGCCTCTCAAATATATGGCTCTGTAGCTCTTCTATTATTAGTGTTCTTATATATAGAGCTTTAATTAAAAGAGGCAACACGCTTTGAGGTGAGCAAGGTGTTCTTGGGATAGAGGTTGGGCCGTGCCCTCGGTAGTCCACAGCCTGAAAGGAGGGATGATGGTGTTTGTAGTCATGGAAGTTCGGATTGTGGAAATCAAACCTTTTGTCTAAAGTGGCTGAAATGGTTGACTTAAATCTAGGGTACCACTCCTTTTAAGAAATCAGTACAGAGCATTCATCCGTTACAAGTGAGTCCATGAAATGATCCAACTACTGGAAGTTGCACGCTCTCACAAGATGATGCTATAAATGTTCTACGTCCAAAGTCATTCTGGAGGCTATTTTAGAGAGAATAAGGAAATTTTTGAAAGCTTTTTTTAAGATACGCAACTACAGTCTTACAGCTTTTTTTCTTCTGGTGATTTGAGAGTTGTTTATAAAATAGGGCATTGGCTTTGAAATTGGGTTGTTAGCTTTTCATTCAAAAAAATTTCTGAGGGAAACTGTTGGTGATGAAAACTTGAGTGTTCTTGGCATAGAACTAATGCAGTTCAGGCAGTCCTTGAGGACCTGTGTATGTAAGAAACACTTTTTTTTTCTTTTTTTTGGTTTCATGACATCAGTGGCCTACTCCTGGCTCGCGTGGCCCTTCTGATGTTGTATCAGGTATTATACCAGTGCCGGCTGGCAGAGATGGGGGGAGAGAGGCTTGGGTGCCTGCTGGAGGAGAGCGCTGAGCCACAGAGGAGAGGCCTGAAGTCGCTGGAGGTAGGGGTGTCTCTGGGGAGAGTACAGAAAAAGGCTTTTGCCAGTTGTTTTGTCAAATAGCGTTCCCTGGAGCAAAGGGCAGGATGTCATCGTCACGGAGCATGGGGGGTGAGGTGCGGCGCCTGGTACTGTACTCGGGGTCAGCCAGGGAGGTTGCTGGCCTTGGAAATAGTGCGGGTCGTTAATTGTATTTATTTTAGTTCTTTGCTGCATTGTAAAATGTGAAGGGCATTAAATTGTTTGAGTGTATAACTTATTCTTACCTGCCGCCTTACACTTAGTGCGTTAGATTTACCGAGCTCTTGTCGTAATACATCTCAGTAAGGTCTAACATAAGAATGTGTCTGCAGTCGTGGCTTCAGGAACACAAAACAACTCTGTTTTCAGACATTTCATCAAATTCCATATTTAGAAGAAAGATGTAGTTCCGCTTTGCAGGCTACAGCATCATAAAGAAGTTTAACCTATTTCTGTAGTCGCTGTGTTCAAGGCTGTTTTTCTCTATTTTCAGAGGTGTTGTCAAAGTCGACATCAATCTGCAGAAGGTGGACATTGACCAGTGTTCGAGTGAGGGGTGGTTCTCGGGGACGCACAGGTGTCATCTCAACAGTTCCGAGGTATGTCTGTCCTTAAGGGACTGAGCTACGCTTCAATAACAGGTCTTTCAGCTATGAATAATTTTCTGTAGTATAAATGCTATCTATTTTATAGACTTTAAATGTGGTTTGTAGGCTGAAAAAGTCTTTCTGCGCAAGGCGTTACAGTATGCGAGTTTCAGGAGTGCCTGCATTTCAGGAATAGAGGCGTTAAATAAAACAGAAGCTAAGTTATTGTGCAGAAATAACTGCTATAGGGAAAAAGAATATTACCAGTGAAATGATTTTTATGAAGTTCTGCTTGCAAGTCAAACAGTTATTTTACACTCAAAATAGGCTTCTAATGTCAGTGTCACTTTTGACTGGACGGCCTTGCAAAATACAGTAGAAGTAGCTCAAATGCTAATAATAATTATTCAGAAAAACATGGGCTTTTGGTAGAATGATACAGAATAACAGGCAGAATTGGATGCTGTAAGTCTTTCTTAATAGAAATGCCAACATTTTGACAGAGCTGACTAAATGTTTCTGTTCAGCTCCTTCCTGCTTCCCCTTTCTTCTGAAGGTCTGTGTCTGGCTCTGTCAGCGTATCATAGATCGTTCAGCCTGGCCAGTCATATGTGTTCAATGAAACGTTAAAACAAAATACATTCAATGATTTTTCTTTTTATTGTGGCATATGATGTTGTTTTCAAAGGCACCCATTTGTTTTCTCTGAGAGTAGGCACCTTATGCACTTCGGTGCTTTCAGAAAGGACAATTAAAATGTAGGGCGAGTTGATGGTTGTCTACCAGAAGTCAGGACATGTTTGCCTAATTTGTTACAAAATGCCAATTTATCAAAGCCAAATCTAAATTTAGGAAAAGAGAGTTGGTTTTGATGAATACATCTACTAACGTTTTCGAGCAAGGAAAACTAAGAATTTTTGTAAACATCCTTTTTGGTATTTTTCACTTGAATTTTCTTTTTCTTAAAATAAACTTGATATGAGAAATCAAGTAGTCTTTGATAAAGACTAATTTTAAATGAAATATTTCTGCAAATAAAAAAAAAAAGAATTCTTTTTTTGTCAAATACTTTTTGACTTCTGAATTCAAGGGAACACTTTTTAAATCTCATGTTTCTTCCTAGAAGAAAATACTGTTTCCCATGAGATCCGGTAAAACTTGTTTTTTAATATATGCTATTTATCCTGAATGTGATTATATATTTTGGCAAGTGCTCCTCCTTTTCCTAGTGTCTTATGAGCAAAATTGTCAGCAGAGGGGTGGGATTGTAAGTTGCATCTCTTCCTGCAACCAAGAAGAAAAGGAAAAAAAACCCAAACCTATGAGAAGACTAAGAAAAACCAAGGCAAAAGTAAAATAGAGAAAATGAAGAAAGGTCAATGGTGGGCTTTAATGCACCTTTAGTCTTGTTCAAAGCCCATTGTTTGCTGTAATGGGCTCTGAATCACGCTCTGTACTCTTAATATATAGCAAAACAGAATCTGAGTCAAACTGAACTGAATATAATTCCACAATTACACTTCCCTTCCAAATCTAAGTCCTTAAGAGTGTGTCCTGGAGAGAACACACAAAAAGCTACTCTCTCTGGAAGAATTTGTTGGAGAAGGGGGGGAAATAAAAGTTTTGTGTTTTTTTTCCACTCTTCACAATTCATTTTCATGGGCGTAAAAAGTAGTTTTTATTTCTCTGTAGAATTCACTCTGATTATGAAAAGGGGTTTTCTTAACGAATATGACATTCAGTAAGATCTACCTTCCATTTTATTATTGCACATGAGGCAAGCAGAGTGTCATTTAGAAAACTGAGTGCAGAATGAAATTCTGCATGAAAGACAACCTTAGGGGTTACAGAAAGGTTTTTTTTTTTTATGACTTACAAAAAACATTTTAATTCCAGTCTTAATATCTCAGTGGGCAAGCTGGAAATCTCACCTCTATGATTTGGTCTCTTACTGTACATGAGAAACTGAGGTGACTGTCATGGACCACTGATGCAGAGATGGTGTCTCCACCAGCTTTGAGCCAGGACTGGGTTCTTAGCATTCTGGGCTTCACGCTCCTGCTGAGAGGGTGGTGGGTGTTTCCTATCTGCTGAAGGAAAGAATAACATTTCTTTTACTTAAAATACACATTACAGATCAGTTTTTCATGTTGGGATTCTGGGCTGTGTTGTTGTAAAGCTGGCTGTGCTCAAGTAAGTTTCTTTGCAGAGCTTTTTTTTACCAGACTCACTCACACTGTTTCTACTTCTTTTTTTTTTTTTCCCCTGTCCCTGTTTATTCTGCATAGTGTTTTCCTTGTTCTTCAGAGCTAACAAAGACTGCTCTACATAGTTTACAATCTTTTTTTTTCATACAGCACTTCTGCTACTGTTGAGTCCAACCTGATATATCAGTATAAAACCAGAGCTGCTTTGTGCTGTTTTGACAATAGGAAGCACTACATTTGCTGATGTTACAAAGGATGGTTTTTTTTTCATGCTGGACAGTTGCATGTTTTTGTTTTAGTAAGCCTACTGCGATGCTGTAGTCCATAAGTGAGTTCCTGTGATGCAAAAAGGAATTAAAATATACATTCTAGGCCAGAAGTTCTTTAATGAGTGATGCTGTATATGTGAGTGGCTCATGTTCAGACCTTAAGGTGTTAATAACATGGGTAAGGAGATGAATGCCACTTCATGAATGACTTTTCAACTTGTATGTAGAGCAAAAACCTGCCAGCTGTTCTTCCTTCTCCATGACACTTATTGGAATGTTAAATGAACAAGGCTCTCATGGCTAAGAGAAGGATATATAGGTGATACAAACCTCTCCCAAAATGGAACTTGCTGTCAGGGAGTGCCTTTCCTTATTGTGCCTGAAGAGGATGAGACTCCTTGCTTAGTAACAGTGACCCTGGGGATGGGGAGTTGCTGGCAACAATCTATAGAGAAGCTTTCTCTCCTTTTACCCTGTGGTCACCACTTTAGGAGAGTTCAGTCTGATGGGGACTTCTTTCTTTACAAGCAGGTCCCATATGCTGCTTTTCACCCTTTGTTTCATTGGAATCTACCCTGTGGAATAAGGGTAAATTACATAGTTGTGCAACAATGCTTCCCACACAGTTTGCCTTATAAATGCTAATGAAATGGTATTCCCCAATCCTCTCTTATCTTCTTCGAGGCAGATACAGAAATACCTGATGCTGGAATGCTCTGTCCCAGATTACAAAGTCTGTCTCCAGCAGAGTAAGGAAGAGAACAGAGATCTCTGGATTTCCAGTTCTGCTTAAGTTAGACCCTCCTTCCTCTCTTTAGTTTTGTTAGGTGACTTGAGTATTTAGTGCAGCATAGCCTTTCCGCAGACCGTTTGGTAAGCCTTTGCCATAGTGAATTTCTGATTTGGCTCTGAAAGTCTGTTTACTGCGTAGCCCATACTATGTGGCTGGGCTACCAGTGTCATTAAATCTAAGGCATAAAGCTCAGTATTTCAGAGATACAACTCCCCTCTTTCCTAACACTATGAAAATATAGCAAGTGAAGGGGAAGGGAGTGACTTAGGGAATGGACTGGAGGAGAAAAAACAGCTTATGGGTTACTAAAATGTTTCTTTACTTTGTCTTCTATTTCAGTTAATTTTATAGTGGCTAAAATCTGCTAGATACATCGCAGACAAATTTTCCTACTTTCTGTGCTGTCCTGAAGTGTTTCTCTTCTAAATAAAAATCAATTGAAAGGAGGGAGATGGAGGTGCATTACAGTGAATGTAAACATATGGTAAAACAGTGGTCTGTGTGTGCTAGACAGAAAAAGGGAAGGAATGGATGGGACCCAACTCCTACCAGAAAATAAAGAGATTGTTGTTGAAAGTACTGTATTGCCTTCACATGCTCTGGCACAAAATGACTAGGAGATGATGCTAACCATGACATTGGGATTTGGCTTTGGAAGGTCATCAAGAGTAACCTGACTATGTGATGAAATAGTTGTAGTGCTAGTCCTTGCTTGAAAGAAAAATAGTGTGTGGTTGGGGAATTAAAGAGTATTACGACTCAAATACACAAAATGCTTAGACATACTATTCCTCCTTTAACTGCCATCTGTCCTTAGATTTAGGTGTTCTTCAGGAGGACGGATTGGTGACTCTTAAATATCTTGCTTTATGTATGGTGCCCTCAAATTGAATACAAAACAAAAGCAAGCACTGGGAACTTTAGATTCCCCATTTCTAAATTGACTACCTAAATTCCTAATATATAGTCATATTTTTTCCTGATTTGTTCTCTTTTGTGCACAGGACCCATATATCCCTGATTTCATAGCAGCCTAGGTGAACTGGGAGAACAAGAGTGCCCTTCAACCTCAGGATGACTGGAAACTGCCCAGTTTAATTAGGCAGGAAGTTAAGTGAGACTTTACATAGTAAAGCTGAACTGCAGCAGTAGCTAAAGTCTATTTCAGTTGTGATTTTTTTTCTCTTTTTTTAATTGTATCAGCCCAAAAGAGGCTGATGGCCAGGTGTTCTTTTCTTGACCTCAGGGAAGAATGGGCAACTCACAGTGAAGCACAGAGCGCTACATTCTCCTTCCTGCCCTCTTCCTTGACACCCAAATAGGGAACAGTTTCCCCGAAAAAATACATGGGCAAGAGATTTGGGTTCTGTGGGGCTGCAACAGATGAGGCGGGTAATATCTGCAGGGTTAGAAATAATTAAAATGAATTGGGCAGAGAACAAAATGATGCAGATAATTCTGAAATTAACAAACATAGAAAAAATATAGTTACCCAATAACAAATCCAAAGTAATTTCATTGTACAGGCAAGGCTGGTTATGGGGGTAAGAAAACATGCATTTTTACCCTGTTTGAAACCTTTGAAGATTTTTCTTTTAATATATTAGATTCCTTCCCCATATGTGCTGGCAGCAGCTGCTGGCACTTCTAGTGACAACTTTAGAGTCCTTGTTGAGACACCAACAATAAAATCAAGGCTGAGGAGTGTCTGAAGAAATCAGCTGGCGTAGCCCATTGAGCTCGGACGAATGCTTCTAACCAGCAGCATCAGTCTGTGAAAAACAGCAGCGGACTCCACGCTGTTCCCCCATCCTTAATGAGACTGCCAACAGCTTGCAATACGAGGCAGGCTCAGCTGACATCCCTTTGGGTTTCAGCAGTATTCCACAAATGACAGCATGCAAAAATATCTAGAGGGAATGAGAGAGGCAGAGTAAACAAAAAAGCTGCATTGCTGTCTGTATATAGTGTGTGTATATCTGTTTGTAGAAAGATGCATAGGCCTACTGTGTGTGTATTTATTCTGCACAAACACAAAACCAATTGAGAAAGGAAAACAAATGAACAGTACAGCCAAAATCTTTTTTCTATTGTTTAGCAAAACATTTGGGACCATCATATTTTATTATACTGTTCGTAGTGTTGCAGACAACCAACTGAAAAGGGGGGAGGCAAGGGCTGATTAAAAATAAAATTGTAACGGGGACTGAGTTGGGAGAGAGGAAGAAAAACGGTGCTTTCCAGGTTTTTCAGACAGATCCTTTCCAGTGCCCTTGTCAAACTGGGAAGAGGCTATTAATGCACATACTCTGTGGGATGGGAAGCATGACAAAAGATTAGCATCCAAAGTCATAACCTAGTGGGTCATATCCAGTATCATTAGTTTTGCTTATTACTTCCATGTGTTTTCTGTCCTGTCCATTAGGAAAAATGCAGTCAGAATGAGAAAAATTTGAAAAGAAAGCTGTTTGGTGATTCAGTCTGAATGAACAGGATTTATGGAATATAGTTCTAATTTGGAAATAATCAGCATCCTTGGAGCTACAGATTGCATCCAAGATAGGGCAAGAGAAGTAGCTAAACCAGGGTAGAGAGCGTATGTCAGGATATATTTCTTCTTAGAAGAAAACAAGATCTTTAGTGGTAGAATACAAATACTAAATGCTATATCAAATCTGGGCTAAAGGGACCATCTAAGACAGAAACGGGAGCGACTTGGTTTGGTACACAGATAAAACAGCCAGCACTTCTTGGATCCAAAACCAGAAAGGCGTATCTGTTCTCTCAAACTGATCGCTGTCACACAACCCGGTGTACATGAAGAGCATGCAGTAGACACAAAGAACATTTCAAATGCTATTTTAAAAATAACTTTGCATCATCTGCATTCGTGGTAAAAGTCCCTTTATGACAGTATACCAGATCTAATCTGGCACTCCCTCAGACACAATTACATAAAATAAGGTGGAGGTTTGTCAGAGCTTTCAGTGGTAAACAAGGTGCTATGAAAACCAACTTTCAGTTTAAGGAAGAGCCAGGTTGCTTAGCTACAGCATCTTTGCCTTTTTAGAAAAAAATTTAGATGACTCTGTTTTGCAGGAGCTAATCTTGGTTATCAATGTTTTCTTCAAAAGAAGCAAACCTTTGCAACAATTCCTTCCATCCTAGTTAGCAGTGTTAACTTGAGCATTTAAATTCATCTGGGTCAGTTCTATTTGCTGCTGTTTTCCTTCCCCCAGAGTTAAAAGTGAAAAGCAGTAGATGATTGGTTGAATGATGCTGTCTGACAAAAATGAAAATAGCATGGAGATATTTGGTTTGTCTTGCAGTTGACAGGCGCTGATAGCATTGTATCAATTACCAGTTCTTTCAGATCTTTCGCTGCCGGACAGAGCATCCTATTAGGCAATGCCCTTTAGCTGAACTGGTGGTTCTCCCCATCGTGTTTGGGAAGAAAAGAGGCGAGGCCCAGAAGTTTAGTTAGCTGGGGGGACAGGGACAAAATGTGCCTGGTGGGAGCAAAGGGGAAGTCGCAGAGAGGGGGATGGGCGTAGGGAAGAGCTCTTCCCTGGAGAGAGACTGAGAAACTGACTGACTGTGGCAAGAGACAGAAGATCAGGGTCTATTGGGAGCCACAGAAAACCTTGCAGCAAAGAGCCTGAGGACTGTAGCCAGGCTGGACCATTCTCCTTTGGCAGGCTGGCTGTGAGTTACCTTTCCCAGATGTGAAGTGGCAGTAGCTGTATCAGATCTAGGCATAAAGAGAGCACAGCTTCATTCAGGGCTCTCATTTATTATCACTACATTCAGCGGACTGTACAGTATCTGAAAAATGTCTCTAGTAGCATTAAGCGCAATTAGATAAATGTACAGCATTTTGGTATCAAAGCATCTGGTCCATCCTGTGTGAGATTTGATATGCTTATCTTGGAAGATACGCAAGTACTCCCATATCTTGTGAGATAATATAGACTAGTACCCCCATCTTACAGCTGGGACACAAAGGCAAAATGATTATCTCTAAACTGATAGACACCCTGACTCTAATTGAGGTGTGATCTCCAGGCGTGCAGATTACCCTTTTCACAGTTTGGTTTCTGCAGAAAGTTACGCCGAGCATGTGAGCTGAAAGGGAGTCCTGATGTGCTCCAGCCAGGGCCCAGGCTGGATCATCTTCAGAGTGGGATTTTGGGGTGCATTACAGCATGCACCCACCCCATGCTTCAGATACTTCCAGGAAGAGTTAAGCATCCTGACATATTTTTGAAACCTGTGTCTGACCAGCTTTGTAGTTTTCTTAGTGATCTTGATTTGTGATAGCATTCTGGTAAAAAATGAAGCCACCCAACCTCCTCTTAGCTAAACACGCTGTTGCTGCACTTGCTGTCATTGCAAAGGACACCAGCTTCCTCTGAACTGTGCAAACTCTGTTCCTGACTTGCATACTTAGCTATTTGCTTACTCAGGCAATATTCTGCAGAGGGTTTTTTGGTTGTTAAAATATGAAAATCCTGCTCATGCACGTATTCTACAGTTAATTATTTTTATTGAAAAAGCATGGACTTGAGAAACAGTAAACTAATCGAAAAAACTAGTCTGCCTTATTTTAAAAAAGCATTTATTAAATGTAGCAACTGTCTCTCCTGCTTTTTTTATCCTTCATGATACCTACACAAGAGACAAGTTTAATTTAGCCTTGAGAAGAAAGTTCATTCCTCTTTTTCTATAACAAATTAAAATTAGATTGAAAACATATTAAAGATCCCAAGATGAAAAACTAGAGAGAATAGCTGCTGAATCTTCATATTCAAAGCGATGTGCTGAGCCATAGTAATAGCCTTAATGGAAACAAACTAATTTAATTTTATTTTTGGAGTACAATTTTATAGCACTAGACATTCAAATACCATAATTTTTGTTGGTGACTTCTGGTAGGAAGTGAATGTGTTTTTGCAAATGAAAAAGAACTGCTTTTGGTTTACCTATGCTTTTGTTTAGATCCCAGTAATTCATATGATTTGTTCTTCTAGTTTGTATTTGCCAGTACTGTAAACTGATGGCTATCAGGTCATCCATTCTCTGAGCAGGGACCAGTCTCCTAGAAATTCCTCAGTCTTTACTAACCTACTTAATACCTTCTTTTGTGTTTCTTCATTGCTTTGTCACTCTGTGCTGTTTTAGATCATGAATATATTAAGCACCAGTACTAACATGGGAATGCAGAACATTCGATTTTTAATCTTTATCTTTTTGAATATTTCTTCTTTTCTTTTTTATGTTTTTGCTAGTTTATAAGCCATTACTGAGCTTCATCGTATTACTGCTTTTCTTTCTCATTCATCTCCTTTAAGGGTTTTACTCTACTTTCTGTCAGTGTGTAAGTAGTGAAAGAAAAAGTACTTCTCCCCAACACCTTATGCATGTAAACTTCTTAAAATAAAGAAGATATTTACTGTCTTTGATTCCTCCTTTAATTGGAAGAGATGGTGAGGAAAAGTAGATATTACTGTAGAGACAAATAAGACAATTTTATATTTGTAATACTGCAGTTTTCTTCTTGCAGCAGGATCAGAATTCCTCTGCAGTTAAATTTAGTCCCTAGATTTGCCAAAACTATTGTTTGCAGGGCAATCGGTTTCCATTTATTGGCATAAAATAGATAGTAGGATTTGCTTACTGAGCTCCGCTCTTTCTGTCAGAATATAGTAGCTACTGTTTTTACACGACCAATTCCATCTAATCATTCTGTTAATTTTTTCATCTTTCTGATATGGTTGGCTAGGGAAAAAAATATTCATGGAGTGGTATAACTATGCATTCTAATTTAGGCAAAGTGAGTCCTGTAACTTTCATCTAAAATGGTTATTGTCTTACTCTTACGTTTGAAAATCAAGCTAACTGGATTGACCTGACCTGAGAAACAAACTGAGCTTTCTCTGTAGCTGATAAATTGAGTTTTTGCAACCCTCAAATATTTTTTGTGTTTATGTTTTTATATATACATTTACTTAGAGCTAATCCGTGTAAGTGCATGCGTATGTATGAACATTATATAAATGCACACGCATGCATGCCTATATATACATATATAGGGAACCGTGAATGACTTGGTTGTTTGCACGTAGGCATTCTGCTAGAACTGTTCTGTGATGAGATGTTACAGAGGCTGGGGAGATACTGGTCCTTGCCTTGCACCTAACCCCATGCATTAGTACAGGCTGTGGGGATGAGCGGCTGCAAAGCAGCTTTGCAGAAAAGGCTCAGTGGGTCCTGGTGGACATCAAGTTGACCATGAGCCAGCAATGTGCCCTTGCGGCAAAGAAGGCCAACTGTATCCTGGGCTGTGTTAGGCAGAGCATTGCCAGCTGGTCGAGGGAGATGATCTTTCCTCTTTACCCACCCTGGTGAGGCAGCATCTGGAGGGCGGTGTCCAGTTCTGGGCTCCCCAGTTCAAGAGACACGGATGTACTGGAGTGAGTCCAGTGAATGGCCACCAGAATGATTAAGGTTTTGGAGCACTTGTTGAACAAGGAGAGGCTGAGCAAGCTGGGACTGTTCAGCCTGGAGAAGAGAAGGTTTGGGGGATTTTATCTGTGTGTGTAAATACCTGATGGAAAGGTGTAAAGGAGACAGAGCCAGACTCTCCTCAGGGGTAGTCAGTGACGGGACAAGAGGCAATGGGCACAAACTGAAACAGAAAAAGAAAACTTGTGGTTTTTTTTTTTTTACACTGTGAGGGTAGTCAGACACTAGAACAGGTTGCCCAGAGATATGGTGGAGTCTCCACTGTTGGAGGTATTCAGAACCTGAATGGACGTGGCCCTTGGCAAACTGTTCTAGCTGAGCCTGCTCTGAGCAGGGGTTGGGACTGGATAATCTCCAGAGGTGCCTTCCAGCCTCAGCTGCTGTGTGATTCTGTGGTCAGCTCTTCTTTCATCTTTCACACGATTCATTTTGCCTGTCTGATTTATATCTGGAGAATATGGTATCCCTTTTGAGCTTTGTGTTTCCACACTGTTTTATTCACACTTATGTCAAGACTCTCTTTCATTGCCAACTGCTTTTGCTCACCGGTTGTTTCTTTTAAACTTCTCATAAGTGTGTGAAGATGTTCATGTGAGTTTTTTGAGTAATCATTTACTTCTGATACTTTTTCTATAACGAATTCAACACTTCTTTCTCCTACTACAGTAGAAGAAATGGTGTAAGTATATTCAGATTCTTATTTTTTAGTTAATAGCTGCAAGCATATCTACTTATTTACTTTCAGAACTTCAAAAGCTGATTTAGTAGAGATAACACTAAGATTTTGAATGATGATACTGGCTTGCTGCTTGGGCTAGGGTTGAAATCTTTTTATCCCTTCATATATATTATCTAAGTATCTAATGGTTAAAGCTTTAAAAGGGGGGGAAGATCTGTAATATAGATATGGTAATGGGATTTATCTGGATAACATACGCTGCGTTATAAAATGAGTTTTCTAAACAGAGTAAATTAGTCTACAATGTATAGGATACTAGAGATAGAGGAGAATTGCTAGGGCTATTCAGTAAATTGTTATTATGACGTTTTGATACTTGTTTTCATCCTGAAATGGAATGAAACCAAGACCAGCAGTGCATTTTCCTGAATTAACATTTTAAAAAAGTATTAATTTGGAAATATGAAAATAAGTATTTCAGGGAGCTGCTCTAGGAAATTGAATAATTTGAAAGACTGATAAAAATTGATTAAAAATGTGCATTAGTTTTAATTCTTCCTTATGAGGAAAAAATGAGAAAAAGACATTTTAAGAAAGTTCTGTTGTATGGTAATGGAAAACGGCTTGGTGATAAGATCTTGAGCAATTCTAGAAACCTGTCTACCAGTCAAAGCCCCACCAAAAACATGTCCTTTTTTCCTCTTGAAAAGTTTAGAAACTTTTGATACCATTTGTCCATTTCCATTACTAATCACATCTATCTTGTGCCATTGGATAGTCATTGTGGTTTTTAGCTCAGCCAAAACAGTTTGTCTCTCTTCCAAGAAAGGAAGTCAAATAAAGCAGCACTCCAGAACTTGTAAACTTTTACAAGACATGATAAAACATTTTCATATTCCAGTATGTACAAGACATGGCACAAATTGGTTTTAAGCATGTGAGAGCAAACATTTGCCCTGTAGAGCTTAAACTCCTGAATTCATATTGTTCCAGAGCCCTTCAAAGTGAATACTGCATTACACTAGCTGAAAGAGGCATTTCTTGGTAGTTCAATTATACAGAATTTTTATATGGATAACTAATAGGATGCTTGTTTGAAATAAATGTCTAAATAAAATGCTCCAGTCATTCTGATATGAATCTTCTGCAATATTTTTGTGGAAAATTCCAAGACTTTTTTTTTTTCTTCCCCCCCGCCTTGGTAATGGAATGAAGTTTAATTTTGAATGAAGTTTGAGTTTTCTTGTAGGATAGGACTCCATAATAATGATTGCTTTCTAAGGGACTGCTTTATTGCTACATAGTCTGTGTAATTATAAAAAGCAATTTTTATGAAGTATTACTCAGTGAGCCACTTAAAGAAGAATTATTTTTACAGGTTTAATGCGTATTTCAGTTGTGTTTCATTTCCATATGTGATTGAGAATTGCTTTTAATTATGCATCAGTGGATTATTCTAGCTGCTTTCTAATGTTGCTTAACAAAAATGATAGGTTATAACAGTCACTTTTGTTACAAGTGTAACCTAAAAATATTTTTTCAGTGATTATATGATTATAAGGAGGCATATTTTGCATCTTTATCATTGTATTGTACTGCAATATTTAAGTGTTTTCCCTATTTGTATATCTTTATTACACCGCTAAATGGTGAAAATGTTGGAACATCTGGAATAATGGAGATATGCATCAATTTTGAAGTCTTCACTTCTCACTGAACTTTCCATAGCCCTTGAGTTAATTCTGTGTTTAAATGTATACGTGTGTTACCCAAGAAATGACTGCCATGTCTCACAGATGTATGAAAGAAAGCAAAGCTGGTGTGTATGTGAAGCACCATGTATGTCAGTGGGATCCTATGGCCGCAGAAGGCTCCCTTAAGCTAGAGCTACAAGCTTCAACGTCCTATCGAGAAAAGAGTGATGGAAGAAGAGGAGGGCTTGAAAAGGCTAAAGTCTATACAACAGCTGAATACTTACCTTCTTAGTAAGAGTTACATGACAAGAATAACACTGTTAACGTTGTTAACTTTCATTTACAATGAAATAGTGTCTCACTTGTCGACTGCAAACATCAAACATTTGACTTTGTGCTCTTATTCCACTCCATTTGTTTTCTCCAAAGGTATAAATACTCTTACAAAGAACAGTCCTTGGTTTTGTTTCCCTATTATTTCTTGCCTTGATTAAGTCCCAAATAATTTTGGGTTGCAAGTGTGAGTATGTTTATAGTTATCTATTCAGACGTTCCATAGCTTTACATTAGGAATTGGTGTTTCAGTCTGGAGCATGCAGACAGTTCTCACTAATATGATTTTAATCCTTGTTTGATCCTGAAGAACAGAGGCAGTAATCTCTGATCTCAGCAAAGATGAGTGGAGCTGCTGACCTGTTGCGCTGGCCCTCAGAGCCCCTGTTGTGCTTTGTTCTATGACTAGCTTTTTCGAGTATCCTCTGTAGCGAGGCATTTTAGATCTTGGAGGGAGAATGAAAGCAAATGGGATATGTTCTTCCCTCTTGCAACAAAGGCTAATCAGCTTACCATTCAGAGGATCGTTCTCCCTTTATCACCTTCTCAGGTACTATTGATCTTCTTGTTCAATTTAACCATCAGTGCAAGCAACATACTTAGTAAGTATAGCTCTGTGGACGTGGTCCAAATCGTTGAGGTCAGACGGGTTTCTGGCAGGCATTCATTCTGACTTCTGGAGCACCTCTGTGCAGGTTAAAAAAAAGTCTTTCGTTTCTGCTTCCTCTTTTGGAATGGAGAACCCTTTTATTTGCTGAAATAAAATAACTACTTACCTTATGAGCGGCATTTCCCTTCATTTTTGGAATGACTGCAGACATCACAGTGGTCATATTTTACTTTTCAGGAAGCAGCTTTGTATTGATAGCCACCACTGTAGTGATGTGTTTTTAATGTTTTCTTTCATTGGCAATTTATTTGAGTGGAGGTGAAATCTGACTCTGTCTAGCACCTGGTACAATGGGACCTTGGGGCTGTTTGGCCATCTTGGATGTTACCAAAAATTATTTTTGCCTTTTGATACAGTGTCATAATTGGGACAATTAGACCCTTTCCCTTTTACCTTCTCCCCCCACCAAATCCCACACTACACTTTGCCTTTTTGGAAAAGAACAACCCCAAACAACTGTATAAATTTGTGCTCTTGAATCTGCAGTCTTATTTTAAATGGGAGTCTCTAGCTTAGCCTAGCCTTAGTTTTAGATTGTATTCCTGGTTTTGGGAAGTATGCAGATGTAAAGGAAGCTATTTGTGTGCAACTCTTTGCCTTAAATCTGTTTTTGCTTTTCTCCTCTCTAGATTGACTATCCAGTGAAATGCTTTGGAGTTTCAGCTTTTCTTTCTAACTATATTTCTGATCTCTCCTATTATTTTATTTTTGTTTTCCTACCAGCTTATGTAGTGCCTCTTGTAAATATGCTGGAATGCATTGGGTTGAAGTGGGTTTTGAAACCGGCGGAAACTTGTGTGTTGTACAAGTGTGCGGGTGTTTAGGCGTGCGGGGAGCAGCAGACTGCTGCGCTCTCCCTTGGACCTGGGCCTTCCTTGTCTCCCATCTACGTGAAATCCCTTCTGCTGTCTGTTAGCTGGGCCACTGAGGAGGGTGGGGGGGTGAAGGTAGTATTACGGATTTGTTTGTGGTGTTTATTTTGCCCTGGTGACCGTGAGAGCAAATGCATTGTAGGCTGGTGATACTTGCACCGTTAACCAGGAAAATCAAATCCAAATGCGGTCCAACCTCTTCTCTCTCTGGTTTTCAAATGCAGACCAGATACCTTTCTGGAAGACCCTTATTAGCCATTCACATGCTATTGGGATTCGGGCAGAGGTGTTTTGTTTGAAGTGGTGTGGTCTGTGTTATATAGTTGGTCAGATTATATTATCTAATACTCCCCTTTGGCTTAATATATAGTCAATAAAGTCACAGAAGCGCTGAATCGTTTCATCATGTGTACCTCTGGTCCTGCTACTCTTTCAGTTGCTGAAGGTTTTTGAAGTGTAGTAAATGTCTCCCACCCCCTTTGATGTCTTTTCTAAACTAAATTGGCTGAGAGTCCTCCAAACTCAGACAATTATACAACAGTCCGGTACAATTTTATTTAGTTTAACCCCATTAGAGAGCTTTCTACTTCAGAGCTGGTTTCCTTTTTGCTTCAGCCACTCATATTTGTGAAGTTTTTGCCATTAACAGCATAATGCACGTGAAAAAAACCCAAAACTTCTTTAAAACCTTAAAATGTTACTACTCTGTAATGAATTTCAAGAAGACGGGAGTTAATGTGGTTGCTGTAAAACTCCTGGTTGCTGGACTGTGGAGCAAAGGCCGGTGCGTTCCCAGGGCTGCACAGGACGAGTGGCTGCAGGTGGGTACCACGAAGGTCTCTGCCTCTCCTGTGAGAGGTGGAAATGCAGAAATGGCAGCATCTGGCGTGCTGAATCAGCAGCTTGTCTCTATTTTGAACTGGTTCTGCTCCTATATATGAAAACTCTTCTTAGCACAGCAGAACAAAAATAGAGCAATAGTAGAAGAAACTTTTTTTTTTTCCCTTCATGCATCTTCCTCAGACTTGTTAACTTGGTGGACAGTTAAAAGCCTAATTCCTGTTAAGCTTGTCTCTATAATGAAAATCAAGGAAAGATGTTCAGTGGGCCTCTGACAATTTTCTTTGTGCCTTCTTAAATATCCCCACTACATTTTGATTACAGAATTAGTCGTGTTCTTTTGCTACATTGCATGATGTTGAAAGAAATAAGGCAATGCACTGGGGTGCTGTGGCAGCCTCAGAGCCTTGTGGGGAGCACCATTGGACTGGTCACATCTCTCTCTCCCTGAAAACAGTCTGTAAGAAGAAAAACAACAACTAGATTTTGGATGCTTGCCCGAGACTGCCAGTTTGGCTTTTGGAGAAGAAAAGCTACAGACGTGAACTGAGTGAATCTTGTTCAGGATAGATACAAGAAGTGCGGAGCTTCATAATGACAGTCTTAGACAATCTTTATACAGAAGCCAATTGGTTTTTAAAGAAACAGCACAGCTTTTTAAAAGCAACTTGCATAGTTTGCACATTCACCTCAAAACACTGGCCAGACAGCTGAAAGGAAAAAGTCCAGGTTCAGATCAGCAGACATTAACTTTGTCTTTTTCTTTTTTTCTCCCTACTTGTATAAAGTAGGTTCTCCCTTAAACCACTGCTAACACTGATCTTGTGAGAGTTGACTCAAGAAACTGTGCTCTGACTGAAAGGTAAAGATTACATATTGGAGGGATGGTGAGTTGTCAAAACATCTGAAGATATTTACAATGTAGATTCCAAAATGAGTATTTTTTCCAGCACTCTTTCAAAATAGTATTGTTTTTATCTATTCCCCTTTCTCACAAAGAATTGCTTTTTCTTGTCTGTCAAAATGCCATTAACTGACGTTTCATATCTGATGGTCCTGAATGTTGAAGCACAACCTGATCTTCACAGGAAGGGCCCCCGGTATAGCTTCTTCAGGAGATGACAATGTGTTCTGTAATGTGATACCATGTGCCAGAGTTGCTCTAGTTCTTATGGAGACAAATGTTAAGAACTTTTCCCCAAAAAAGCCCACTCGTACTGGGAAAAATGTCATGGGTTCTACATCACGGATATAAGAAATACAGACATGTTTATTGTCATGTAAGTAAATGTTCCTAAAAGCAAATGTAAATCAGACTTGAAGAGTTTGCAATCAAGTAGACTGTATTCAAACCAAGGAAAAGGGATAGGATGGTAGGGAAAACATGCCACTTAGTGGGAGAGGCTCATGGTTTTCCTGTTTTTCTTCTTTCCAGGTTTCTTTTTTTAATGTTTTGTAATGAATCAGGTTATCAATAACAAAGCAAGTTTTTAGGGCAGTAATTAACAATACTGGGGTGGATTTAGACCTGGCTGGGCAATTTTGGATGATTCCTTTCCTCATGCTGGATAGGAAGTTTGGAAACAAACTGCTCTTTCTTATGACTTGCACTGAAAATATTTATAATGACTAAAGCTAACATTTGTTGAACTACTTTGTCAACCTCTGTCCGTGAAAGTCCTGCCATTAAGTTAGTTGTTGTGTAAGGACAGTAATTTAAAAGTGGGGTTGTATTTGGCTGTATACAGTCACGTTTGAAGCGATTAAAGCATTAATGCCCAGTTTGTCAGTACACCCAAGCGAATTCTGACAGAGGAGCCATGTGCTATTGCCGTATTGCCAGTGCACCTTGTTATGTGCTATTGCTTTGTAAAACTTCTAGGTCACAATGAGAAGGTCCCTTCTTAGTTATTTTTTCTCCTAGAACTTAAAAATTACAGCAATATTCTATTGATAAAATGAAAGGTGCTTTCAGGTATGAGAAGTAATGAGGAAAAGAGATCAGCAGGCTTAGCTAAAAAAAAAAAAGTGTAATGAAAGAGAAATAACAGGAGCCTCTTACTTGAGGATGTAATTATTTGAGAGAGCGTAGTGAGGATATTAACTAAACAAATCAGATGGGGAAAAAGCCGTTTTATTAAATTTCAAATATGTAAACACTGAGAAAAATGCAGTCCTATGAATTTAATTGTTTTCATTAAGGTAAGCAAACCATTTTTATCCAGTAGAGCACGATGTAGGAAGCTGTTATAACGTAAGTTTGAACTAACTTATATTTTAGACTCTCAATGTAGACTTCTCTTGTATATAAATTTCTATTAGGCAGGGTTTTTTTAATTGGAAAATCCCTGGTTTTAATGTTAATTTTAGATTATCCAGAACAAAAGTAATGCCAAAGCTGTTCTGTAATAAGACCTTTTTTATCCAGTAGGAGTATGGTTCTGCCATTACAGGAGACAAGGATTCCTAAGAAATTTTCAGAAAAAGCAGAGCAAGAAGCTGTTCCCATAGAAATGATAATGAGCACCTATAAAGTTTGTCCACAGATGATCTCAAGGTTTTCAAGTACACCATATCTGCCCGCACCCTAAATTCCTACATGAGAGCCATGATAACAGTTTGGGCAGGCCAGGCAGTCCTCTTCAGCTGCTGGACCAAACCTTCTGAGGGATCTGGTACTGACTTTAAGCATGATTTAAAGGACCACAGAAATTTGGCAACTGTTAACTTACATTTTGGGATGAAATGAGGACAAAAAAAAGCTGCTACGGTTGAAGAGTTATGTCTTGTTTTACTCCTTTCTCACTGACATTTGGCTGTAAATGTTCATACTACTAAGTCATTTACAAATCTCAGGGTTCCTGGCTGAAGATGCTGGGAGCAAGGAATTAACTGTGTAAGTCTAAAAGAATGCAAAAAACTATTCTTAGTGTGTAAACCTGGTGTTATTACTCAGAGTATGAGATATTTTGTCTTAAGGGCACCTTGAATTGGGAAACATTGAAAACTATTTTTTTATTTCTGTGTATTGATTTTAACAGTAATCTAAAAAAAAAAAACAAACCCACAAAACAAACAATAGGGGGAATAGTTCCCATAACAAGTATCATGTAGGGAGTTCCAGAAAGAAAGTGATATTGAACTAAGTGAGTGTGGGTAGAAAAACTGGGTTGCAATTTCAGAGGAAGTTAATCTTACTAAAAATGGTCTTTCTGTATTCAGAAGTGCCTTTGTATTCCTGACAGATTTCTGCATAAATACTATGTTACTTTACATGAAAGCAGAGTAACTTTAGTTGAGAAGCTGAAAATCCCTTCCCCTCTGCAGAATGTCCTAGCAGAATATTACTGCAGAAGAGCCACAGAGGAAGTGTCTCTTTTGGTTTTGAGGTGAATTGTCATCCTTTCAAGGGTAGTTTAAAAGATTAAAAAAAAACCCAAACAAACAAACAAAAAATCCCAGACATAACAATCTTCCTGATTGTTTTTGTGGATAGTGCTTTGCTTTCATTTTTGGTGTTTCAAACAAAAGTAACACATTTTATTTATCTTGCGGTTGTGGTGGAAACTGGGAATGCTTTTTTTCAGCAAGAAAACCAGTGTTCCCCATCCTCCTTTAGCCGCCCACAGCCCAAAGACGATTTCAAGCCAATCCAAGCAAAATACTTCTGGTTCGAACGCTGGAGTGAAAAAGTGTTTGGAGAGATCTAATTGCAGGAGCTCCAAGATCTGTAGCTTTAAAACCATTGCAATTGTGTAAAAGTTGCACTAAGACTATAGGAGTTGGGCAGTGCCTTGTGTACCTGCACAAGTATGGCTACTACATGTAAAGTCAACAGAAGCTGGTCTGGTGTAGGTCTTAGAGATGTTCAGCTTTGCTTCTCATTGGACAGTGCTCCCGTTGACTTCAGTTTAGGACTGAACTCACTGCAGAATTTTGCCCTACAAATGGTTGAACATTATCAGATGGCCTTTGAATTCAGAAAGTAACGATTAAGGCTTTTGAAAGCATTTAGAAGTTTCCAAAGCTTTCTAAAATGCTCATCTGGGGAGAAGCTACTGTATTAAAAGTTCACAAGAGTATGGGTTGTTTAGGGGTAAAAGGACCCTAAATCCATTAAAATAACCTCTCTGAAAGACCTTTGTTCTTCACTCCCCCGTGCAAATTCTCTCTTCTTGCCATCTGAGCACAAATGGACATTTGTCTGCCACATTCTGCATGAGTGCTTGAGCTTCACTCATTGAATCAGGCAGATACCCAGTGGTTGGTATCTTCCCAATGCAAGTGGCAAAACCTGCTATGCTATTTTACAGGTGTCCCCACAGCCACTGGAAGTTTATTAGTATTCTATGGCATTCTGTGGCCTTTAGGAAGACATGAGTTGCTGAGGACTTTCTTGGAAGAAGGTGGGAAAACCATTACTTTTTGCTTTTGCTCTGAGAAGTCAAAGTAGATCAAATAATGCCATTATGCAAACAAGTAATGGATACATTATTCATCTCTGTCACTCCCAGTTCATGCATTTTGTATATGATCTATTTCCTTCCATTTAATGAAGACGCTAAAAACCCCTTGATCCTGCACTAAGTAGCTTTTTTTTTTTTTTTTTTTTTTTTTTTTTTTTAAACAATGTTCTTGCTGGTGCTGACTTGTAGGAAGCCGGGTCAGGGTCAGGGTGTTCAGTTTACCCAAAGTGAAAAGCCTGGACCTGGTTTTAAAATTGGAAACTCCAGCAGTGGACATAATTTTCAAGAATTGTTTTACTGCTGCAGTTGGTAACTGAGTTTGCTTTTATATAATTGCATGCCTGGATGGGATGAGAAAAACTTCTGATTTGAGAACTAGGTATTTTCAGAAAGAGCCCAACTGAAATATTGTGTGGTAGGGAGCATATCTTGCTGCTTGTTTCACGTCTCACTCTTACCCTGGCAGGAGGAAATACAATACTTCAAGATTATTGAAGATTAATACTGACAGGTTAATGAAGGGTTACTTTTTCCTCTTGCTTACATAGGGTTTACTTGAATGTGATTGCATAGACTCCAAGGACTGCTTCTGAGTTAGGCTGTCAAATCATCACTGAGCCTTGCGTTTCTGAGCAATTTCAACCTGAGGCATTGCTCTAGCAACTGTCACGTGTAAGGTGTTTAGTTCCCCCACAGGTTCCAAAATATGACTCAGAGGGTTTTTTTAATTATTATTCCTTCCCTGCCTTTCTGTTTTATATTTGTGGCTACTACCTAATTTCTGTATTCATGATTTTTTACAGATGTTTTCACTTTCAACTTCCCCCCGTACAAACTCAACTTAACTTGAAATCTCAAAATTAATATGTGCTCTTGCTTCTGTATGTGAGACAAAATCAGGTTCATGTTTGTCTGACCATACTAGTGTATCATATAGATACCAATGACTGAATTCAGAAATAAGAATGAAATTCGTTTATCCATTTGAAACTAAGTTACTTGGTCTTTAAGGTACAGATGGGTTGAGCCCTGTGGATCTCATTTGTTACCTACTGAGAATCTCTTCACCCTCAGTTCTCTTGCAAAAATGATAATTTCCCTATTGAGTAAAATTCACAGTTTTTTAACTTGTCAGCATTGTCAGTGCAGTAGAACTGATTATTAGTTTTAATAGACCAGAAAGAAATACTGGCATTTTCTTGTTGATGTGGACGGCTGTATAGGTCCCCACCAGTGCTTAGTAGAAATAGGGAAATCTTTTTATGTCAGTAGAAAGATGAAACGATGTGCAAATTGCATCACAACTCTGTTGTTAGAGGCATGACAAATATAAATTTAATGAAATACAGGACCATTCCTATTGCATTCTCTGAGAAAGATGTTTATTACCCTTCTCTACTTCAGTTACACCTCCATTCACAGGCAGCCCTACTGGGTATAGTGAGGTGATGTTAGAAAAAAAGTGCTATTTAATGCAAGAGTTGCAGAATAATTTCTTTGTCACCCATTATAAAGTATATTTTAAAACATCCATTTTTATTTAATAAAATTATTAAAAGCTATTTTCAAGCATTTATTTCTTTTGTCCTTCCACCTTTGGTCTCCATCTTAGCAGTCTTCAGGTTTCTTACAGTATAGAAACATTTCAGTCTGGACAGTCCTTTTTGCAAGGTCTGGTATTAACTGATTCCACGGGATTCCTTGCTTAAAAGGGAAAGAGGAATGTTTACTGGGTGGTTAACACAGATAAGAGCCATCACCCTCTGCATCCACAGCTTGTTTTAATTAAGATCAGTTGGCTTGCCATTGGATAAAGATGCATTTTTCATTAAGACTTCATAAGAGCAAGAAAAACACAGTTTTATGCGTATCTTTTTGGCATCTAAAATAATTTATTTCCTTTTTTTTTTTAATGAATAGTGATGCTGAATAATTCTTTATTTCTTAGGAGATATGATTCTCGCTGTCACCGTAGTCCCAACTAGCCCTACCTACCATAAACATTAAAAGCAGAGTCATGTTTTTAACTCAAAAAAAGCTAAGGGATTCTGTCATCCATTTTTACAGAAGGAACAGCCATATTCCATCAGTCTGCTGTTACTTTTATTTCAGATCATTTTTCTCTTGCTTTCAGGAAAGTCTTCGTGGTTGTGTTCACTGTATTATCATTGTAATAGACTGCAGCTGCTCTTTCACAGTCTTCTACCTTTGCAGAATGCCAAGAGTGTAAGTATTTCAAGGTGAAGCAAACAAAAATCAAAGGCACCAGCTGAATTACTAACTGATTGTTGTGGTTTAACCCCAGTCATTTGTCTAGCTTCAGCTTGTTTTTCATCATAACTGTCATACGCAGATTCAGAGATAACATGTAAATATTAACCTTGTCACACCACAGTATCTAAAGGTTTCCTTTACTATTGATTAACTTCTTCCACTATAGATACTTGGTCGGTAATCAAACTTTTCCTCCTTTGTGAAAATGTGTTTCAATCTGAACAAGTCCAGCCCATTTTCTGGTGTTCAGCTCATTTTTATGGATCTTTTTCTGAATTTACTCCAGTGTATTGCTGATCCTTCACAAAATATATACACCAGGAATGGGCACACATCCCAGAACGTGCTTCACCATTGCTGAATTCAGAGATGATATAATCTCCCTACTTCAATATTTGATATTTTTCCTGGTAGTCTATTCAAAGATTATGTTCTCTTTTAGTCTTCCAGGTGACTGGAATGTTTACCTTTGTTCTTTTAACATGTTTAGACTTCTGAGTGGATCAAAACTTTTTTGGGGAAAAAAAAAAAATGGTTGGTATCTTTACCCAAACTGTGAACTGAATGTAGCCTTTAGTGAAATAGGAAGTGATTTTTGTAAATTTTGTATGCATTGATACTCAGTTTTTTGCTACTGTAGAGAATTTTAAATGTGAAATACATGCAAGTAGGGTGTTTGTGTATCTGTAACTGATACAAAAAAGAAAAAGAATTGGAAATTGGAAGTGAACTGTGCTTTCAGATCTGTGATGCTTCAGTATTTACCTAGGGCGCTTCCCTAAGCGGGTTACTTACTTGAACCAACCATGATTTTTTTTTTTTTTGGTTGGCCTGTTGCTGGTATGTCTATTACATCTTGCAGCACTTAAAACGTGCCACTGAAAACAGCAGATGGCATAATACCAAATGGTTTTAATTAACACCCTTTGGAGGCAATATTCAACAATATAGCACGCCTAGGTATCAGTTTTCCTTAAAACTTTACAAATGTATTTACTTCAGTTTGAACTGGATGTTGTAATCTTGGGTGCGTTACTCAGAGTCACTGTGCCAGTGACTGCCAATGTCAGCTCTATTGAAGTGAGTCTTGGATAAATTATCTGAAATCAATGGAATTGCCCTGATGCACTGAAATCTGAAACTTTTAAAATAGCTTTGTCAACTCTGGGTGGGAGGAACTACTGTCTTTGTATAATTCTGGCTAAACAATTTCATTTGTCTCTACAGCATGTTTGTAATTACTCATTCAGTTTCTATAAGGTTTCTATAGAGGTATTTGATCTTGGTTTAATTTCTTCCAGTGATCTATAACCAACCACATGAGATGACAGGCTGTTCCAAATGTTTGTGACTTTAATTGGCAAAAATAATAAACTTATTTCCATTTTGAGGTTATGTAACTTCAGTTTCTAATAATTGGAATGACTCAGGCCATTTTGTTGGATAAAGAGGCAACCAGTACTAGAAGTCTGTCTGGCAGGGAAGTATTTATGAAACTAATTTAATATTATTTTATTTTTTAATAAATTAGATTATCATTGTGCATTTTTCCCAACCTTTGACTCATTCCTATAGCTGTTTTTGACTTCTTCCTTTTATTTGTCCATATCTTTTCTGAAATTTGGACACTAAGACAGGACACTGCCTTTTAATTATGGCCTCATGAGTGCCATAGTATGATCTTAACGTTGTCTCTTCACTCTTGCAATATTGCCCTCCTGATATATGCTATCATCAACTCTGCTATCTTAGCAGTCAAGAGTAATTGGTAATGAATTTTGATCACTAATTTCTAATTCTTCAGAAGTCCTTGAGAGTTTCCTTTCCCCAATATCAAGTTCAGTGGTTATCAGACTCCTAAGTATTTTCTGAAGATCTGAACTTCAGTCATGTTCTGTGTAACTGCTTTCCCTAACACTGTCCTTCATCTACCTTAGCTCCTTGCTCCTTTAGGTATAAAACTTCAGGTAGAGCTACGTTAAGTTGCATGTTCTGTGAACCTCCTTAACTGGCTGTGAAATTCCTATTTTTCCTATGTAATCTTAGTAGCACTTGTTCTTGATTATGCCTTCCTTCTAAACGGTGGTTTTCAAAGTTTGGCTTTCCATTTCCTAGGACATTGGGAGGAGTTTCCCATGTGTTAAAAAGGGAGAAAATTTCTCTGCTCTTCTTTCAAAGTGAATGCTTTTTTACATTAACTACTTATGCATTTGATATTAGGTGAAGAAGGTGACCAAATTTATTAATTCAAATTCGGTATCTCTGACATTATCTGAGTTACCTGCCCAAGCCTGTTTCTAGTTTAGGTGTCAGAAGACTGAAGTAACCCTACCGAGACTGCTGGCCCTGGATTTCTTGCTTCTAAGAGTTAATGCTTTTTGTTATCCAGAGCTGAAGCATTTTGCATAGTCGTTTTGGGTAAAATTTTGTTCTGCTCATATAAATGAGAAATTTTTGCAGATGTTTCTGTAGCAGAAGAGCAGTGTAGCCTATTGGACATACGCTCTTTCCTTTGTAGTTTCAGCACTAGCTTGGCAGCACAAGCAACTGGGGTACAGATGAAGCTTCAGGTTTGTAGTAGCTACACAACGTGTCTAGACATTCCTGTCTGGCTGGGACAGTTCTGAAAACAGAATGTCCTGGCATCCTAATGGAAATGGTGAGGATGTTTTTGTCCTGATGTTTTCTCAGGGCATGAGATTTTCTTCCTACAGACTCTGCCCCCCACCCTCGGCTGCAGCTGTAGGAATTAAGCTGTTTCTGAGCCTTGGCTGTGAAATGTGATCACTGCGTTGGGTTATGGAACCTGACACAGAGCAGGTTCCTGTCACGTGCACTAAGTGGCCATACAGAATATAGAAAAAAAAAATTTACAAAAATCCCGAACAGAAAAAAAACCCACATGTATTTAGAAACAGAAGAAATGACTTTGTATTCCTATTGGAAATTCCTGAGGTTATTCACTGAAGGCTTGAATTGCCTCTAAATATTAGCTGTTACTGTTCATTATTAATCTTCCTTGATAAAACCGATTATCACATGTTCTGTGGCCTTTTAAAATTGACAGCATTTAATTTTTGAAGATCTACAAATTAGTAAGGTCCAGCCAAATGAATGACCAATTAAAGAGGTGCAGCGTCACAGCAAGGCTGAGCTGTCTTGTTCCTCTGTCTGCTTTGTAGCCTGTATCACAGCCCTTTGCTTCTGCATTAGATAGACCCATAGGCACTGCTATGCAGTGCCTGCGTTTTTCTGCCGTCAGCGTTTTGGAGTGTGGAGATCACAGTATGCGGTTAAAACTCCCATCAGCTTGAGCCATTGATGGTCAGGGGTGGGAGCGATTCACAGGGTGGTTAGGACTACATCTTTTCCAGTGACTTTTCTGGGTGTCTTGGCCCAGTACGCTCCAAATAGAGTAGCTGGATCTCTCTTACCCTGAAGATGCTGATCTGCTTCTACCCTGAGCTACTGTTGTCATCCAAATAGAAAGTAAAATGCTTCCCTCTCTTTTTTTGTGATAGCTAAATATTACCAAAGGGCTAACTTGGGTGGGTCAAAATAAATCCTGTAATAAACTTAAAGTGAAGACTTTATGAAAAATGGTTAATCCTTTTCAGTCTGTACAGTTAGGACAGTTCTTCGTGCTGATGTGACCGTTGGCCTGGGAGAAGCAGATCCTCCTCTATTAGCACAGAAAAAGTAGATCTACGATCTTCAAAAGTATTCTTAGCTTTTTCAACCAAGTTCTGAAAGTTTACTCTGTTAGAATATAGAGTAATATTTTGTTTCAAGTTAGTGACCGTTGCCCATGTAGAGCAGGCATCAGCATTTGTTGGGAGCTGGATGTGTTTCCTATGACTGTATTTCAGTTGTATCTGGAAACTTGCTCACTGATATTTTTAGCCTGTTCTTGTCTTAGGAAATGTCTAATTTTTGCTCTTTTTTCTTTCTTGTGTCTGAACAGTTTTGTTATTTCCTGCTGGCTAACAGCTTCTAGTAGGAATGGCTGCTGCTGAGGTAATGAATTTTGATAGACACATTTCAAAGCTTCAGGAAAGCAAAATATGATCTACTTAGGCTGTCATATAACAGAAGAAAGATAATCCTGTAGAACAAATGCAAGCCCTTTAGTCTTGTGAAGTTTTGTTTCTGCTCTTCTGGAGAAGTCTTCCTAGAATTGATAGTCTGCTATCTTGAAAACAACAAACGCACTAACTTTACTTACTAAGATTCATGTCTGTGATTTCTCTGTGAGAGCCAACACACACAAAATCCTACAAGGCTGATCAGACTTAAATGCTGACTTGACTAGGGTAAAATGTCTCAGCTCCCTGCCCCTGCTTAGTATCGCATGTTTTGTGGGGAGAAAGTAGTTTTCTTCTGCCTCTAGCTGTGTTATAAGAAATTGTGAATTTTCCTTCCCTGTTTACTTTCTCCGTGGCTGTCATTTTATAAACTTCAGTCATGCCTCTAGTGAAGCATGTCTTTTCCAAGCTGGAGAGTCCCACTCTGTTCAGTTCCTCACACTCACATACACGTTCTCCTTAATTTCTTTTTTGCTTGGTCAGCATTGCTTTTGGCCCAAGGGAGCTGTCAGCTGATGGTCCCATGAGAAGCACAGGTCAGAAGCACTCTCAGCTTTCTCTGTCAGGAGCGGTGCCTAGAGGCAGCAGGGCCACAGGGGCCAAAGTGTTTCCATTCCTTTCTTCTTTGGACTTGGGTGCACAATTGTGCCTCTCCGAAGAAGACATCAGGAGCCTGTGCTGACCACTTGGCTTCCATGAGGTGTCGGCTCTGTGTTCAAGGAAGCCAGAAACCATAGAGCTGTAATTGGCAGTAGTTTCCTTGATGACTGTGGTATTATTCAGGGTATACTTCAATACACTGTATTCTACTGTAAGAATATAGGCTACAGCGTAGAGGGACAATGCCTATCCCAATGGCAGCTGTTTTTCTTTTAAATTAAGCTATCCCATAGTTGATTTTAATCTTGAAAATATAATATGAGCTATTAAACGTTTCTAATTTTAGGGCAGATGTTAGCATCCTTACTCAAGCAGCAGGCCATGGAAGTACATGAGAACTAAGATTAAAAGGGTTGTAGCCTCCTCGAAAGCATTGCCTGGAGTGGTAGGTAGCATCAGGTGGTGTGGTGGTGGCTGGCTGGTGTTGAAGTCCGCTTTGATCCTTACACCCTAGTGCGCTGTGGCAGTATACAGCGCTGAGGATGTAGAATGGAATCCCAGAATCATTGAAGCCTTTGGGTTGGAAGGGATCTTTAAGATCCCTTACTAACTAATGTTTAAAAGGACTTACAATATA
The DNA here is from genome assembly GCF_965638725.1 of Aptenodytes patagonicus. NCBI lineage: Eukaryota > Metazoa > Chordata > Aves > Sphenisciformes > Spheniscidae > Aptenodytes > Aptenodytes patagonicus. The sequence goes on from NC_134950.1 coordinate 152,914,892, forward strand.
AAGGGTGGTACTTTAGCACTGTTTTTTAAATACATTTTTCAGTTAATGATCTTTCTAGTTTAAAAAGAAGTCAATGAAAACACTACTTGGAGCACACAGGTCTGGTATGGTAAACACCAGCAGAACCCACTGGATAATGTTTGAAAAGCAGAATGTACAATTTGTCAGCAAGCATCATTCCCAAATTCAATCAACTACTAAAAAAGTAAACAGTAATTGGAACTAAATCAAATGGAAAAAAATTCAGAATAAAAAATCTGAAGTTGTTCTAGTTATGAATGTGTGGTTATTTTTATTTCTTATTTAATCATTAAATTGAATTTCATGTTGACGAAGCACATAGTGTGATGTGCTCAATAAATTAATAGCCAAGTGAGATGGTGTGTAAAAGGAAAAGGAAGAGATCTTGGATTCCTTAGTAAATATATCTGTGTTCTTGTTTGTGTTAGTGAAACCAGCCTGATTTTTCATTAAATGGATAGAGTGTTGAAAATCAGCTTGAGAATGTGGCTAATTTTGACTGAGGGCTGTCTTTAAAACAGTGGATGTGAAAAGGCATCCACTTTGTATATGTGTATGCATGTGTATATATGTGTACATAACATAGCTGTTGAAGACTTGCATTTTATTTTGGAGAAACAGTTGTTCAAAGAAAGGTTAACAGAAAAGGACATTTACTCCTTTCCCCAAATAATGAAACAGAAAAATGCCAAAACATTAAAACTTAAAACATGATATGTAGCAGAATCAAAATGGAGCTTTCTGTTTAAAATAGGTGAATATCTCTTAAATTCAGAGGGTTTTTTTAAATAGTTCTGTACAGTATGGACTAGATGTCTATTACGGATTTTGTGTGTATGTGTAAGAAGCGCAGCCAGGCTGCACTCCTTGTTGGCATGGGGGAGGAACACGTGATGGCTGACATCCGCCTCCGAGCCCGAAGTGTGTTACCTGTTACCAGTGCCATCAGACAAGACTGTTGCCTTTCCTAGGCTCTCTGGTACAGGTCAGGTCTGCTTACCGCATGTTCATAGCAGTGGTTACTTTTAAGCAGGGTCTACTGTCTGTCTCCTAGGATTAGATGCCATTATATGACCGTATTGGAAGCCTGTGGTGACAAAACTTCTGCAATTTTGCTTCTTGTTGTAGGGTGGTTATTTCCTCATTACTTTCAGCTCCCTTCCTTGGGACTAGCTCTATATTAGTTAACTTTCCTAAGTCTATGCTTATTGACCCTAGCATATTTATTTAATTGCCTGCCGTGTTTATGTGAGAAATGGAGTTGTAAGGACTTTTCTGTGAAAATATGTTGTACGTTTCTGTTTCACTCAGGAGTATTCTTTCAACATTTACATAAAAATCTTGTTAAACGGCTGGATATAAATACACACTGGAGCATGCACATAACTCCTTTGAATGTGAGTAATTTTATTGATTAGTCTGTTAAGTGTATTTAGTGTTGCCTCCCATCCCTCCCAAACAGGCTGGCAGACCCAGAAACAATTCAGGTTCCTCACTGGCTACGATACTTGTGGCAATGACTTGACTTCCTCACAAGAGCCCGGGGAGGCAGAGCCCTGCAATCTCTGCTACCAACTACGGTTACAACTACCGGCTTTAATGGTCTGCTGTAGCCTTTGGGATACAGCTCTCTCCTGGAGAAGAGGGCTCTGGTTTCTCAGGTTGCTAGGAGAACGCCATCCTGTATCAACCTTCTCTTCCAGCACTGGTTTGTTATTGTATACAAGGAAGTCAAGATCCATCTGATTTTATTTTTATTCTTTCCCCCGCAAGTGGTGACTAGGTACCAGAGATACTTTCTCGTTCCATAATAATGACATTCTGGGAAGGAAGATGCCAAATGCATCAAGCAGGTGACAAAAAGAAGAAAGGATTCCTTTGTGCGCTGAATAGTTCAGCACTGAAATTCCTTGACAGAGAGCACCGTGGAAGCTAACAGTTCACATATGTTCAAAAAATGTCTGGACACATGAATGGAAGGAAAATCAAATGGGGATTATCAAATCCAATGATACCACCTCTTAACCCCTGAGCTGGAAGTTGGGATAGTGTTGTAGAGAAGTATCGCTGTATATTATTACAGTCCTTACGGGCTTCCCTACGTTTGCTATTAGCCACAGTACCAGGTTGGATGTTAGGTGCCTTTGCACCTTTGGTCTGATTTAATGTGGCTCTCCTGTGCTCCTGAGGGCTTTCTTCAAAGGATGCTCGTAATAGGAAAACCAGCTGAGGTCTCTAGCTGTATGGAACAGAAAGTGGGAGTGGTTGCTGGCACCATGTAGCTGCAGCTTTCTAGCTTTATGGAGAATGGGAAGGGTTAAAAACAGTAGTGAATTTCTCTCTCTCTTTTTTCTCTCTCTGTTGCTTAGCTTTCTGAAGTCTCCCCTTGCTCTCTGCCTATCACCATACGTTACGGAGTACTAGACCTATGCAATTTTTTTTTCCAAGAGCTCCTCTTACAAGCATCATTTTGGACAGGACACACACAACTGTACAGTGATCTTCTAGAAGCTGAAGAATTATAAAGTTCAGTATTAAAATTGGAAATCTACACTACAGCTCCCAGAAAAATACACAGGCAGACTAAGAAATTTTATCACGTTGCTGAGCGTGGTTACATTTTTTTCTGCTAAGTCTACTTTATATGTGATTATCTTTTGATTGTGGATGGCTAATAGCTTCTTGAGTTCTACTACAGACAATTTGTGCTATCCCTCAAGCAGGGAATGGTTCCTAATGTACGCTTGGCCCACTGGGCTGCTCGGTCCGGGGCTGTGCTGCAGGTGATACAGGCTCTTTCATACAACCCTGGTTTTCCAGGGTGAACAGGTGAGAAGATGAGTGTTTCTTGTTTTCTCTTTGCGTTTTTATTGAGCTGGCTGTCCTGAGCTAGTAACTCCTGCCAACAAGGGAGCTTACTAACTTGTCTGCAACACTCATTACACGCAGATACTCTCTTTCTGGAGCTGAGCAGTAGCTCTGCATGATACAGCTTTCCACAGCAAGGTGTGAGCTTGCTCTTGTCATCTAGCCTCTACAATTTCAGGACCATTAAGCCATGAACGTGATTCAGTAGCAGAATTACCGCTCACACCCACAGCACCTCAAGCAGCCCACACAGGTTCAGTTTAGCTATCCAGCAGCTTGATTTATAGCTCCCCTTTGACCCAGTACACTTCCCAGTATATCATATCATGCATTTGCTACTTTTTTTAACTAAGGTTTTCATACACTACATGCATATCTGTGCACAGTGCAAAAAGGTGCCAAATTTGTTCCTTTTATTCCTTCATGTTTTGTGTACACCTAAAGTACACAAGTCTGTAGCTGTTTCAAATTATTAAGGTATGCAAATAATATGTACCCTGATTCCAGATATTGTTATTTTCAGTTAAAACCACAAATATAGCAATTTAATTGAAAGAGCCCTATTCTTTGTTAGCTTTGTTAGTTCTACCTGCTTACTCAACCCTGTCAGTACTACTGGGATCATCGTTATTGGTGTTTAACTCATCTACAGGTTTGTGCAATTAACATAGTCCCTTTTCAGTGTAAAGCAATTTTGCCTATTGGCAGGTGTACTATATGTTATTCTAATGCATGTAGCATCGAGGTGTCTGAGACCTTGCTGAGCTGTCGTCATAACACAACCAAAAATCCTACTGCTCGATATCCATATTCTCAGCTGGCAACATCCCACAGTCATTTTAAGTGGTTTCTTTTGACGAACATGGTCAAGAAATCATAAGACCTTTGATGGTCCTTGCAGTAATGTAAAAGTGGTGACAAATCCTTTCTCTGCTATGGAGAGATGTTCTGGGTTCTCCCATGGTGTTAGGTTTGCATTATGTTTGAAAGGAGACCTGAACGTGGTTTCTCACAGTAGCTCGGACTGGATAGTAGCACTACAAAACTCAGAATATCATTCTAGACCACTGGTGGAACAAAATGAGACTGTTAGAGTCAACGTGTTAAATGAAAAATTGTCCTTTTTTTTCTTTTAAAAAAATCTCTGTGTAGGTACTGAAACACTAGAGACTTCAAATTTTACATGTAGTGGTATCGCTGGAAGTTTGCTACAACTTCTGTATTGTTTCTATGAAATTTTTAAAACGTTTCTAATCTTTTTTTGTCAATTTTGAGAATACTTTAGAGTGAGACAGAAAGTGGGAAAATTTTATTTGACTCCACTGACTTCAATTTCCTCTAGATCAGGCCCAAATAGAGGCTCATATTTATCCCCTTTTGCTGCCACTGGAGTGTGATACTCACAGAAGGGCTGAGTTTGGTTCCTGTTTACTTCCCCAGTCAAATTTAGCCTTAATGATTTTTTTTTCATTACACTGGTTACTGCAGTGTAAAAAGCAATGAGACAAGGAATACATTGCAGTTGGTTGCAGGTGCTTTATGGTGCTGCTACTGAAAGAGATTATAGGGTACAAATAATGCTTGGAAATTCTTATGTAACCTTGCATTATTTATGCCTTTACCAAAGTATTTATTTACTGTGAATTGTGAGATGTGACCCTTTTGATATCTGCTTCTAATCTTGCCTCCTCCCATTTCAGATACGACTTAAGGATCCAGTATATAATACTTTTTTTAAAAAGTTAAAAGAGAAGGTTAATGCTTCATAGCCTTTGAAATGTTTTTTAAGCTATTCTTGGATAGTACAAGGATCTGATTTCTATTGCTGGCTGCTCTTGAATTATTGGTTGCTAATATCGCATCCAAATTGAAATGAAGGGGAAGGAAAGTAAAAATGTTATAAAAATGAAATTATGTGATTTTAATGTCTGATATTGTGCCACTTGCCAGGAATAGAATAAAATGCTTTCTACCATTTGGTGATTGAGAATTGCTGTGTTCCATTAGCGCAAGGGATGTTTTGGTGATGATGGCCTGTGAGATATTAACCTCCCCAGCCTCGAACGATTTTCTGTGGGGAGCTGTGGAAATTTGAATTCACTGAGCCTTGCACTAGTGTAATTTTTATTCTTTGAGTTCTTCAAAGACATAAAAAGAATACAGTAAAGATTACAAAATCACTTAGTATTCCTCTGTCTCAAAATTACTGCAATTTAGCAGTGATAAGAATTAATGTTATTGAAAGAAAATATTGGTGGGTTTTCTTTCCCCCATACAATCTAAAACTGATTATTACTTTACTTTAGGGCTATGGCTTGTGCATACATGAAATGTTTCCTAATTTTGGACTTGGATTAAACCAAAGCTGAGAAACATGTTCCTATCCAAGAATACTAAGAGTTGGAATCAGCCAGGACCTGGTAACTTAATGAACTGTGCCACCTTACAATTGTTTTAGGCAGAGACTAGTCTGTAAAGTGAAATATTCATTTGGAAAGTCTAGGCCACATCAAATCAGATATCGTAGCCTCAGCCATGACTCACCGATTTCAAGGCCACATAGAGAAGATACGAATAACTGGTCTGATCACCTGCATAATTCAAAGCACAAAATGTCACTTGGTAATTCCTGCTGTGGAGGAAATTCATCTTTCTAGGATGTAAGTAAAAGCTGTCAAGTCTGATAAATTGTAGCTGAATTCAGGTATGTCTTTGAGAGAAACCTACAATCTGAAATTAAAGACTCTAATCAGTGAGAAATTCCTTAGTTCCTTTGGTAATCTATCCCACTGTGTTACTCATGGCTGTGACTAGCTCATACTCTGCTGTTGGACTGAACGGAGGTGTGATTTGAGTGGATGAAACGTATGCTAATGCTATCCTTTCTCCATTTCTGCCTTTATCCTCGTGCACTTTTTTCAAACAGTAATTCTCAACTTGATGAAAAATGTGTAAAGTGAAATGAAATGAAATGACTAAATTATAATAGACCAAGGACTAGCGGGAAATAAAATTACCAGTGAAGAGACAATGAAAGGAGAGAATTTAAACTGTGGAAAGCACCTCATCCTGTAATACAGTGAATATTGCAGCTTCTTTGCCAAGGGGCAGAAATGATGCATATCAACTGAGATAATTAGGGTAGTAGTGTTGAAATCATTGAAGTTGTTTAAGTTTGATTGAGAACAGAATTTGGCCACTTATGATCCATTTTTAGCGTATTACGCATATAAAACCACAAAGATTGGTTTAGTTATCAGAACAGATGTCCTTAATGTTTATTTGAGCAGTGTCGTCCAAATGTTCTGGAACTTCTGCTCGTCATGCAGGGTATTTCTTGAAGCTCTATTTGCAAAACTCTTGGGTAGGGAGGAAGACATTAGTTCTTGCAGAGTAAGTGGGAATTTAAGACTGCACAACCAACCTATGTTTTGAACTGGGAATTGTGGAAAAGGTGATAGGAAGGTATGTAGCTTACCTCTTTATTAATTCAGGAAGGCTTAGCAAGGCTGGATTTTGAAAGGCACATCTCTGACTTCCGGGTCTTGCAGGATTCTTCCTTGTCTGCTGTGCTCAGTAATTTGTGCTTTCTCCCTAATTCTTACCTGCCTGTTTGGTAACTCTTTGGAACAAGCGGTTACAATTTCTGGATGCTGAACTCAAGAATGCCCCAATATCAATAGAAAATACTTTGCGGGGGTTTTCTTTTTCTAAAGTCACCCATCTCTCTCACACCTCTCTCTCTATGAAAATCTGATGACAAATGAGTATCATGCTGTAATTCCAGCCTGCAATATGGTGGCACCATTTTTGGTACAGCCAACTGCTCTGTCAGAATTAATAAACTGTACAAGTGGTTTTATAGAGATAATTTCTGAATTTGACGTACTGCTGGTTTCCATAGGTCCTTTCAGTTGCAGTGCAGCCCTATGTCTAGGATATTGAGAGGTAAATTCAAGTATGTTGCTCCTTTATCCACATAACTTTGCATTGTTTCAACTGGCTGCGTACACAAGAAAGAGCACAATATAATCTGCTTCTGCATCTTATTCTACTTCTGCACCTTATTCTTATAGTAAGCAACATTTTATAAAAAGTATTACTTTTAATTTTCTTCAGAACAAATGTTTACAATTATGTATGTTATGTATACAACTGTTGTATTGTTGTATTCTGAGCTGTGTTCTTAACCAGTGAAAACTGAACAATTTACTTTTATTTCCAATTTAACATTATACTGCTGTAGTACCTTAAAGTGTAGGCAGTTGTCCCTAAGAGTATTTATTTATATTAAAACATGATGACAAGCACAAAGTCAACACTTGTGAACTTAGTTTTGAGAGCAACGTTATTTCGGAGAAGTAAAATGGGTTATCCTGATCCCTGAATGTAAGGGGGATCTTTAACAACCGTGTGTTCAGCGACCAGGGCTAGGCAGAAGGGACTTAGTTTTATCCTCTTATCAAGGCTATAAATAACTTTATAATTAAAATATATAGCCTTTGTGAGTTGAAGTTCTGAAGTAATTTCAATGTCAAATAGTATCAATACCTTATAGCAGACATACAGTCTGCTAATTATGTCTGATTTGGGCTGTGTCTGGAGTCTCCTATAAGTGATGACTGTGAATTTTGGCCTTGGTTTCATGGAAGTTGTGAATTAATAGAAGCATTAACACTGCTGTGCAGCAACGCCCATTTCTGTTGATGTAATTCAGGATCTTATCAATTGCCTGTAGAAGCAGCTTGTAAAGGTGGGGTGTGGTACAGGGGATAATAAGTGTCCTCACTGTTCACTCAGCATCTCTGAGTGATTTTTCCCAGAGGGAATGACAAGACCTAAGGAAAGAGCAAAGGTGCTTGGGCACTGGGAGACGGGGCTCATGAGCCAAGAGTATGGACAAGCCTGAGCCTAATCCAGATTTTAGCTCCTGGAGCCACTGAAATTCCCTTTATTGGTACTCCTTAAGAATATGCGTGTACATGTTTAAGGTGTAAATATGTTTTCTAAGCTACAGTGACTACATTGTTCCCACATCCAGCTTTACCTTGCGATAGCTCCTGAAGTCTCATGTAAATCATTCTGGGTGTGTAGGAGAAATAATAGCAGCAAGACATGCAGTGGCACCGGAGACGCTTAAATATAAGGGCACCCAATTTAGGGAAGAGCACTCTGGCTTGGGAAACTTTCGTGCTTTCTTGGAGCAGCCTGGACTTCAGTCCTGGGTGTGCTGCCTGGCTGCTCTGCAGAGAGCCTGGGCAGGCGGCTCCCTGCCTCTGCCACCGCTCAAACCCTCTCTGAGCAGCTACCCGCTTCAGCCTGCTCCCATCACATTTTCTCTGACTTTTAACACTACAGTCAGAGGGAGCCAGGGACCGAAGAAAAAATTTTTTGAGAGTGTTAAGGAGTTAATGTGCAAACCTGGGTGCATGTGCTGGTCCAAACCGGAGCTCTGCGCTGCTGCGGCAGTGCGGTTTCCCAGTGTGCAAGCCAGCCTGCTTAAAGATGGTATCTCTATGCAGCACTGCGTCCTGCAGCATCAACACACCCACTGTCTCCTGCTGTTTGATTCCTCCTGTGCTCAGGGAAATAGGACTTTTATAAATATAAACACAATTGTGTCAGAGGAATTTGTGCATTTCTAATCAATTGCTTCTCTTTCTGAAGGCAGCCCCCAACCACTGACTCTTAATAGTGTACATCAGAAAAAGTAGTAATACCGTATAATCACACATATACACACAGACTAGCAAGTCACTTTGGCTTGGTTTGCACTTCTATTTTATGCTTTTTCTTCTAAGCTGCCTTTACTTGCTGCTTCAAGGTAAGTACTCTGTGGTGCGACCTCAAGTTTGTTTCTAAGAGGTGACAAAAAAATATGGAAAACTAAGAGAAAACTGAAGGGCAATATGTCTGTGACAACTGAAGTAGAAAACCTGTAAGAATATGGTACTAAAATTTCTATTAGCCAGTGGGAATTTTGCTGATTCACACCCACCACAGATCTAGCCTGATGAAGAGGAAGAGCCAGGGAGACGGATCGAGTGTTTTGGCTGTGCGGAGAGACCAGGGAGCTCAGCCTCCTCAACATGACCTGCTTCTGGAGAGAGCTGGCACTTGGTGCGTTTGGTAACCGGGCCTTTTCAGGTGAATTGAGCTGAGGCATCCTGAAATCAGAATACGTACAAGAGCTGGCCGCTGTGGAAAATGTTGCCAAGATCTATAAATATCTTTGAGGTAGTAATAGAAATGTGGGAGGGGAGCATCGCTCCACCTGCATCCGTAGGAAGACAAACAATTACCTGAATTTAAGTCCAGGAAAATGCCAGGCTCTGGCAGATGTTTGCTGGCAAACCAAAACGTGGCAGATTGAAACACTGCTACCCCCAGCCCTCTGTGTGTCCCTGCTGTGGAGACCTGCACCCCTGCTGCAGGGTGCCGACAAGGGATTATGGGCAGGTACGTTACCTGCATCAGTTTTCCATCCTGAGCTTTAATGCAAACCCACCTTTACCAGCTGATGATGGTAAGGCCAGAGTGTGAGCTGTGGCTGGGGCAGAATAAACACCCAGGGCAGCAATGTCCTCAGCACCAGCAGCTAGAGCCAGCCCTCCTGGCTGTCAGGCTAAATATTTGAAATAATTTACAACAGGTGGGTTCTCTGAGGAACATCTGCGAAACCTGTCTGTTTTGCATGCATACATGCTTCCTCTCCTTATGAAGTATCTGAACACTGACAGCCTTTTAAAGCAGCAATTTGTGTGACTGCCCGTGTGGTAGGTATGCACTGTAAGCTGTGTCTTCAAATGGCAACGCAGTCTCAGACAAATAGGTAAGTTATGGTGGGGTAATAAACTGCTGCCCTTTATTTAAGGCACTGTAACTATCAATCTGATAGACTTACAGAGAAATTCAGATTGGAAGGGACCTCAGGAGTTCATTTGCATGTTTCTAGTCTTCCCAAATAAAATGTATTCGCTTAAACCTTTTTGCTGTGGTTTTAAGTGAAGCTGCATTACTTTATAACTCTCAGACAAATATGAGGAATCGAAATATAAAAAGAAATTCAAGGGACTGGAAAGCAGGTTGAAGAGAAGGTATTTATAGCGACAGCCATTGATTAGTCTAGTCCATGCGACAGTGTACTTAAAGGACATGGCCAGAACAGCCACGGGAAGGATGGTCAATTTGAAGAAAGAAAAATTATATTTCTAAAGCCAAATCTGGCAGCAAGGGCTGAAACTTGAAGAATAAAGTGATTCTAACACTGGAACCATTCAAAAGACAGTTTATTCAACAGTAGTGCAGACCCTATTGGCAGCAGTAAAAAAAAAAGAACGAGACCATCTTCACAGAGTTTAGAAAAGGAAACTAAAAACTTTGAAGGTGAGATCACAGAAGAGACTACCTAGAGAGTTGTTTAAGGACATACGGAAGGAAGAAAAGACAGACAAAAAAGACAGATAAAGAGCATGAGGGTGTGGAGTGCATTAATCAGGCAACAAAATGAACGATGAACAACTGTGCGTTGCGGTTTAGCGTGCCCTCAGCTCTGGCACAGAGCCATCCATCCCTGACAGAAAAGCCTTATAACCTCTGTACACAGACTGTTGTGCCTTGTGGTCCACATAGCCTGCACCACATGTGGTCCACGGATGGAAATTTGCATGACTTGCCATCACATTTTGCTACTTGCTAACTTAGATCTTTGCACAATTTCTGATAAGCAGAGTTATAGTTTATATATAAATTATGATAAGCAGACTTATAAGTTCATACTCTTTGTTTCAGATGATTCAATCTGATATTTCTGCTACCATCAAGTGAAGCATGATGGATAAATGCTTTATCATGTTTACATCCGGAAAAGTTACAATTTGTTATTCAATGTGTCATATTTATCCACTTCTGCTGACAGCTTTAATGAACTGTAGGTCTTCTAAGTTTTATTTTCCCTGTGGTCACTCATGAAATCATTATTGAATGGTCAATGAAGTCAGGCAGTCAAGCTCTCCAACAAAAAGCCTAACACAATTTAATTTGCCAGAACAAGAAAAGAAGGATGTTATTTATTAAATAAGAGGTCTAATAATGAAAGTATGGCGAGTCACAATGTAACTGGTGGTTTTCTTTTGTGCTATTAATATACATGTTGTCCCTTTACTTTTTGATGATGTAATTCCCCCTTACTCTTTGCTCCCCAAATCTACCCCTATGGGAAGCTCCTCTCTAAGTTATATATTTGGAAAAGTAGGACAATTTAAATTCTTCCTCCCAGAAAGCTGCCTTCTCCTCAGGCTTCTGAGTCATCATGGCAGTGACTCACATGGCTTGCTTTCATGAAGATGAGTCACTCCAAATTTTCTGGCATTAAGACTATCCTACTGCCTATCAGTGTGCTATCTGCCATACACTGGGAAATGTTCTGAGCCACACAGTTGTAAGTAGACATTAGAAAGGGGTAACAAAAAAGAGGGAAAATTTTTAAGCAAGTGATGGTTAGTTTGATTTATGCTTTTGCGGGAGAGGGGAAGGTGGAAGAAGGTGATGGTGATAAAGTATAGATTATTCTGGTGACATTAGCAGATGTTATTCCTTTGACTGCCAAGTTCCATGGGCAGCAATTTGGGAGACGGTGTTAAAGAGAGACTCTTTGCTGGTTAACTGCGAGAAAGAGAGAGAGAAGTCTTTAAGAGGCTGAAATAGCTGATGTCTGAAAATAAGAAGCCTTTACCCCCTCCAATAGCTGTAGGAAGCGTGTCAGCAGCTGTAGCAAAAGCCAAAGAAGCTGGATAGCGATCGCGTGCTATGTACACTGCAAGAGTAAACATTAAACGACCTTTTTTTGTGAGCTGTTACTTCTTTTCTTCAAAGGACCCAGAGAGGAGTGGTAACAGCAACGATGGTTTTGCTTTGATCATTTGACTGTAGACATGCACTCTGAGAAGGCTTCTCAGGGGCTGGGCAGGTTGTCTCTCTGAATCTTCCCCCATTTGGCTTTTTCTCTGCTTTGTCCTTTTCTTCAAAGTAGGGGAATGGCACCTAGACATAAAACCAGCAGGGGAGGAATAGTGTGTGTATGTCCTCTTGGATTTGTCCAAGAGGAGATGCGCTGAAGGGCTTCAGCACCCTGCTAGGCAAACTCATGTAAAGCTGGGGAGTCTTGGGCGGCTGAGCTCTACTTCAATGCTGGAAGCTCAGAAGATGCAGCAGAAAGGGCACCGGGTTAGGAGGCAGATTTAGGTTCAGTTCCTCGCTCTGCTGCTGACCCATTGTATGACATCTGGCAAGTCATGAAGGCAGCAGAGAGGTTTCTTTACATGCTGCTGAGCTCTCAGCTTCATTACGGGCAGCCTTTTTTATTTTTTCCCATGGAACTCACCATGCCTCACTCTCTTTTAATTTAAAACACAGCTGGAGGAAGAGCTGCTGCTGGTATCCTCGTTCTGCAATGGCTCAGTAATTAAAGCTCTCACCCAGGATAAAGGAGACCAGATTCCAATATTCCTCTTTCTGAGTGAACACAAAGCCACTCAGATCAGAGGAGTAACATGCCACCAGGCTAATGCTGTCCTTAGCTGGGACACTCACCTTTCTTCTTGTTGATTTGATGCCACTGTGTAACCAAGGATTCAAGATGAATTGGACGGGAGAAAAGGGTTGGGGAAAGCACTGTTCTGTAGCCAACTGGTCAGGGACTTCACTAGATACGGAGGAGACTTGTCTTCTTCCTGCTGCATATGTAATTTCTTTGTCTTGCACAATGAATCTTTAATTCTGTTTGATAATGCTTCAGCTACGTGGCTGAGGAGCGCTCCCCACCTTCTCCTGCCCTTTGTCTCCTTTCACATGCGTGGAGTCCAGAGTTAATGCTCTTTCTTGGGATTTACAAGGTGTGGGTTTGAACCTTGTTCAGACAAGAGGGACCTAAACCTATGTCTTTCCAAGTCCCGTGCAACTGCTCTAACCCAAAAAGTATTACAAAAATGGGGGAGAGGGGCGGATGCTCAACTAGGCAACTACAGCAGCTGCCTTCTGTTGGTACTTGCGTGCCTGCCAGGCTGCACACCAGGTAGGGGGGGAGTAAGGTCAGGAGTGCTCAGCTTCTGCACCTTCCTCAGATGTCAGCATCTGTTCAAATTGCATAAAAGCCTGGTTAGCTCTTGTTAAGGGACACTGTCAACAGGCTTAGGGCCTTCAGTGTTGTGTGACCCAAGTTCTGCACTTTTTTTGCAGGGGGTGGGTGGGTGGTTCATCAAGGCTAGTAATGGAAGAAGTGTTAAGGCTGAAGTCCACCTGCCATGTTTGGATGCGTTCCTGAGTGGACTGAGGTAATGGATACTCAGAGCTGAAGGCTGGGGTTACCTTCTCTGAAGGTTTTGTCACCGAGACTGAAAAGTTTTCAGACTTAACCAAGATGCTTGAACTTTCCCGTGGTATTATCTTTACTTTAGAGCCATCTTTTCAGAAGATAGCAACAGTGGAATAGGCAAAGATCTTTGCTTGGGGATGTTTGTGCAAAAACAGAGAAACATTTAAAGTAATTTTTAAAAATTACATCATTTTGATTATGTTACAGAGTTTGCAGAGTTCTTTCTCCTATATTATTTTGACAGAGTCATGTTTTGGAAGGGGCTTCACAACTTTATGGAAGATAATTTGAAAGAATTCAAATTATTCTGAATTAAAGTTTAAGATACTTGTTGCAACATGCATTTCTGTAGTTATTAGACTTTTTAACATCCAACACCTCCAAACACATCCTGAATTTGAGTCAAACCATTTTGAAGGCTTCAAACCAGTTGGCGGTGTCCCTTTAAATTAGCTGTTGCACTGCTTTCATCAAGTTAACTAGCACAATAGTCAGTGCCACGAAGAAGCTTAAAACATGCATATTTTATGAGTATTTCAGAGAACTGCCACACAAAAGGAGAAGTAGGCTATGTCTACAGTATTCACTTTGCCTATTGTAACCTTCTCAAGGATTTTTTTAGATAAAAGAAAAGCTGCAGCGTATGATCACTGCAGAGCAGGGTCAGAGATCATAGGAAGGGGGAGGAAAATGACGACTCACGGTGTCTGAGGACACTTACTTCTTGTCACCTTGGTGTATGCCATCTGATCATCAAACTCTGTTCAGAGCTTTATTCTAAGGTTATTGTTGGAGTCATTCAGAGCATATTAACCCCCAACACTTGTTTCTGATTTTTTTGGCTAAATTATATGAAATGTTGGCTGGGTGTTTCCTATTTTTTGTTAACTTTGAAGGCTTGTGGAAGCTGGGAATTACATAGGATTTGTAAGACATATAGCATCCTTTATTCAGTTTCTATCAACCCCTGTGAAAACAGCTTTTCCCTTTAGTGAGAACGAAGAGAAATGTTTGCTAAAATGAAATGCAGTAGTTGCCTGTTTGAAAATAAGACAGCACAGTCTGCATCCTTTTAGTGTTTTGACTCCTAGAATATTTACAGGTTAATTCAACTATAAAACACTGTTGGGAATACTAGTTTAGGTGTAGCATTATGCATGTAAAACTAAGTGTGCAACACACCTTGTCTTTGCTAGGCCCTGCAGAAATAGGTGGAGTAGTAGTGTTGCATATAAATATATAGGAAGAACTGCAGCAGTTATTATCCATTGACAAAAGTGGCAGCCAGGGACAGAGGTGACCTCCATGGAAGACGTAGATGATGTGTGCAGGGTGCTTTGGGACTGGGTGGGTGTGCAGTGAAGCCATCAGAGCTTGCTCCTGCTGCCGGGGCCAAGTGGTGTCAAGATCTGTGCCTCTTGCTGTGCGGCTGGGAGGGTGAACAAGCACCCCGTGAGTCTGTAAGCCCCGGTGCTCAGCATGCAGGATGCTTCCAACCTGCAAATAGCTGCAGGCTGCTGAGCACTCTGACTCTAACATTTATTTCAGATTTCTTGTGAGGCAGCCTTTGGAGGACTATTTACACAGAAGTTTTAGAGGCACTGTTAAGGCAGCTCTCGCTGGAATTATTTTCCGTTATTTGCTCACGGGCTTTGTTTCTATGCCATCTTTTCTTCTTCCTGCTCCCATCTGGCTAACCATTGAAGTTGCTGATTGTACTACATGTGGTTATCAGTGCTTCAGCAGGCTTCCCTACCCAGCAGCAAAAACGTGAGTCCAATGTCATCTGCTGGGTGCTTGTTTCTTTCTCTGCTGCTTTGTTTCTCTTGATTTTGGTTTAACTGAAGTCCACTGTGCCCAGGCTTGAGCAGATCTCTGCCTCTCGGAAAACTCTTTTTTGCTTCCTGACTTGATAGGATAGCTGTCAGGAGAACTCGGGAGGACTGCCCTGAGCAGCACACCTTCCTCGTGGCAGCTGTTGAGACAGGACACAACCTATCCCTGGGTATGGTGGGGTTCAACCAAACGGACCTCAGTAGAAAAACTCACATTCTTAGTAATCATAGCATCATTGAGGTTGGAAAGGACCTCTAAGATCATCGAGTCCAACCATCGACCCAACACCACCATGCCCACTAAACCATGTCCCTAAGTGCCTCATCTACTCGTCTTTTAAATACCTCCAGGGATGGTGACTCAACCACTTCCCTGGGCAGCCAGTTCCAATGTTTCACCACTCTTTCAGTAAAGACATTTTTCCTCACGTCCAATCTAAACCTCCCCTGGCGCAACTTGAGGCCATTTCCTCTCGTCCTATCGCTAGTTACTTGGGAGAAGAGACCAACGCCCACCTCACTACAACCTCCTTTCAGGGAGTTGTAGAGAGCGATGAGGTCTCCCCTCAGCCTCCTTTTCTCCAGGCTAAACAACCCCAGTTCCCTCAGCCGCTCCTCATCAGACTTGTTCTCCAGACCCCTCACCAGCCTCGTTGCCCTTCTCTGGACACGCTCCAGCACCTCGACGTCCTTCTTGTAGTGAGGGGCCCAAAACTGAACACAGTATTCGAGGTGCAGCCTCACCAGTGCCGAGTACAGGGGCACGATCACTTCCCTACTCCTGCTGGCCACACTATTTCTGATACAGGCCAGGATGCCTTTGGCCTTCTTGGCCGCCTGGGCACACTGCCGGCTCATGGTCAGCTGGCTGTCGACCAGCACCCCCAGGTCCTTTTCTGCCAGACAGCTTTCCAGCCACTCTTCCCCAAGCCTGTAGCGCTGCATGGGGTTGTTGTGGCCCAAGTGCAGGACCCGGCACTTGGCCTTGTTGAATCTCATACAGTTGGCCTGGGCCCATGGATCCAGCCTGTCCAGGTCCCTCTGCAGAGCCTTCCTACCCTCGAGCAGATCAACACTCCCGCCCAACTTGGTGTCGTCTGCAAACTTACTGAGGGTGCACTCAATCCCCTCATCCAGATCATTGATAAAGATAATGAACAAGACCAGCCCCAAAACTGAGCCCTGGGGAACACCGCTCGTGACCGGCCGCCAACTGGATTGAACTCCATTCACCACAACTCTCTGGGCCTGGCCGTCCAGCCAGTTTTTGACCCAGCGCAGAGTACACCTGTCTAAGCCGTGAGCCGCCAGCTTCTCGAGGAGAATGCTGCGGGAGACAGTGTCAAAGGCCTTGCTGAAGTCCAGGTAGACCACATCCACAGCCTTTCCCTCATCCACTAGGCAGGTCACCTGGTCATAGAAGGAGATCAGGTTGGTCAAGCAGGACCTGCCTCTCATGAATCCATGCTGGCTGGGCCTGATCCCCTGGTTGTCCTGCTCATGCCTTGTGAGCGCCCTCAAGATGAACCGCTCCATAATCTTCCCCGGCACCGAGGTCAGGCTGACAGGCCTGTAGTTCCCCGGATCCTCCTTCCGGCCCTTCTTGTGGATGGGCGTCACGCTGGCAAGCTTCCAGTCGTCTGGGACCTTCCCCGTTAACCAGGACTGCTGATAAATGATGGAGAGTGGCTTGGCGAGCACCTCTGCCAGCTCCCTCAGCACTCTCGGGTGGATCCCATCCAGTCCCATAGACTTGTGAGTGTCCAGGTGGCGTAGCAGGTCATTGACTGCTTCCTCTTGGATTATGGAGGTTCATCCTGCTCGCTGTCCCTGTCTTCCAGCTCAGGGGGCCGAGTACCCTGAGGATAACTGGTCTGCCTGTTAAAGACTGAGGCAAAGAAGGCATTGAGTACCTCAGCCTTTTCCTCATCCTTGGTGACAATGTTCCCCCCTGCATCCAATAAAGGATGGAGATTCTCCTTGGCTCTCGTCATTAATATATTTGTAAAAACTTTTTTTGTTGTCTTTAACGACAGCGGCCAGATTGCGTTCTAGCTGGGCTTTTGCCTTTCTCATTTCCTCTCTGCATGACCTAACGAGATCCCTGTACTCTTCTTGAGTTGCCTGCCCCTTCTTCCACAAGCGGTAAACTCTCCTTTTTTTCCTGAGTCCCAGCAAGAGCTCCCTGTTCAGCCAGGCCGGTCGTCTTCCCCGCCTGTTCTTCTTACGGCGTACAGGGACAGCCTGCTCCTGTGCCTTAAAGACTTCCTTCTTGAAGAACTTCCAGCCTTCCTGGACCCCTTTGCCCTTCAGGACTGTCTCCCAAGGGACTCTCTCAACCAGCGTCCTGAACAGGCCAAAGTCCGCCCTCTGGAAATCCATGGCTGTGGTTTCATTCCACTGACTTCGGGCACCTTACATGCAGCCGAGTGCCTGAATTCCTGCTCAGGTCATATGAGCCTGGGCTTTGTACGTGGTCTTGGATCAGCTCACCGGCAGGGTGAGCTCATGTTGACTTAGAGAAAGGGCAGGGTGAGCTCAAGTCTGCCAGATCGACTACACATACCCTTTGCAGCCTGGGCAAGGATAGAAACAGGCTCTTCAGGGAAGTACGTAGTTATCTCAATCATGAAATCGTCTTGCGAGTCCTCTAATGCTTTGCCTCGTTTTCAGTGCGCTGCTCAACTACCACAACAAATGAAGCAAGGGTTACTTAGGCATCGCGCACTGTCAGTGAGCACTGGAATTTGTCCCAAGTCCAGATCCAGTCTGTGTCCTGAATGAAGAAGGGGCAACAGTCTTGTATCGTACAATTACAGATAGTATCCTATGAACCTCTTCTTTGTCTCAGTGTTTGCTGGGCCATCCTAAGTTCCTTTCCTTGCTTCTGGTGTCAGATAAAGCAGTGCTATAAGGGTCAAAGAAATATGAATTTCAGGACCATGGGGTTGAGGTAGAAGTCAAGGTCAGACGAGTCATCCCAGAAAGTCTATTGCTACGTTCAAAAATAAATGAAAAGAAGGCCAGGTGGTTTAGCTGGAAATGGCGCCAGGATAGAGCTGGATGTGATTTGTAAAATGGAACAATCAATCACATCAATTCAGAGGCAAATAGTGTGTAATATTATTTATGGTACATGGCTTGAGAAAATGATAGAGAAAGGAGCCAGTGCAGGGCATTCAGAAATGCGACTAATGACATGGCCATGAAAGGACAGTCCAGGGAGTCTGCAACAGAGAGGTACATGTGGCTCACCAGGGCTGGAGTGTCACCAGGAGTGTCACAGGGCGGTGATCAGGAATGGCCCCCACTCCCTGGCATGGTGTCGGTGAGCTGTGTTGTAGAAGTCAGAAAGCCAAGTGAACCACAAGAGGGGAGCGAGGCTGCAGTTTGTTTTCCCCAGCTTTACTGGGAGCAACCATTCTGATTGATGTCCCCTCTAGGAAGGAGCTGTGACTGAGCAAGCGAGCCCCTGGGAGCCACAGTACAGTGCAGGACCGGGGCTGAAAACGCATCCTGAATTGTTGCTCTGTCCCATCAGTCACAAGCTGCAGCAGAGCTGGTCAGAACTTGGAGCAGACAGTTCACAGTTTATGCTGTAGTCCTTTGAAATACAACCTATTACGTATATATCACATTTGGGACAGACTCATATCTTCTGCAAGTAAACCGTGAGCAAAGATTCAAAGTATGGGAAGAAGATTTTCTTTAGTCTAGATGTGGGGGCATAGAGACCACTGATCTCTCGTTCCATGGTCCTCTCCTAACACTGTCCAGAAGTCCAGAGCAGTGGATAGACCTGGACCTCTCTCTACAGCCTCTGCTTCCCTGAACCCCTGTGGGTAAAGGTCATTTGGCTGTTCTCTGGAGAGAAAGTCAGGTTTCTTTTTCCTACAGAAAGTAAGTGAGGTTTCCATGCTCCAGTATCAGTTAGTTACTGGGAAGCAACATCATTGCCCAGTTTCACCATGCTGAACACTTGTGTATTTGTACCAGTGAAACTTAAAAAAGCTCCTTTTCTTTTATTATTTATTACTGTTATCAGAGTTGTAAACACTGACCTCTTTTCAACTGAGTCTTTGCTGTCAAATACAGAATGGTTTATATACATAATGCTACTCCTGACAGCCTAATAATACAGTTGGTAGAATTATGTGCGTTACGTCTGCGAGCGAGATGACTTGGTTTGCACCATCTGTTGAACAAGCAGAGGAGCTGCCTCAGCAAACTTTCTAAGAGTGGTGGTCTTCTTGTCGCTGCCACAGACTGCCCAAATGGCAGGAGGCGAACCCCGGCATCACTGTGATGCAGGGAATAGATAATAAAGGATTTCATTTTTATGTTGAATAACAGGATGGGTAACAGCTTCTAATGGGAATGAATAGCCAATAATGACAGAAATGATCCTGGGGCAGATTGAAATTATTCCCATATGGTCTGGAGATTTGTGGTGATACATGAATATGCAATTAATCTTGGAAGGGAAGGAAAAAAGAAAAATAAAAGAAGGAAACTACCACTACTTGAGCAACCTTAGCCTAGTGGTGGTGTAAAGGAGTGATGAAATGGGGAAGGAGTAGGCGACAAACAGCAAAGATGCTGTGCAACCAAGTTATCTACTAAAGCAAAAAGAAAACGCAGCTAGAATGCTATGGACTATGTTTCTTCAGAAATCTATGTAGTGTCTTCATGTTGATATTTATTTAAAGCTTGGTTCAAACACTGTAATAAGGTAAGAGGAATTTTTCCACTAACTTTGACTGTATTTGACTTAAATTCTTTATTGCACAACTTTGGTATTTTTTGTTTTTTCTTTTATTTCATGTATACTGGTTAGAACTGAGAAGACTGAAAAACGCACAGGTTGGTTTTAGAAATTGACTTCTTGGGTATGTTTTTTTAAGAGACATCCACAAAATATTTTGGTGGCTAATTCTTGGTTTACCTTGGCTTTTCTCCACAATTTAATATTGCAAGTTCAAGCCATCTCTTTTGGTTTTCTTAGAACATGTTTGCCGCATACGTTCTGTACCCTTATTTATATTACAAATGTCTAGCTATTAGGCATTTGTCATTTGGTTTTCATTGTTTGCACCATTATTTCTGTTGGTAAACTGCTTGGCTGATGATATGTGGGAGTTTGGATAAGGGAAGAGCCATTGAAACTTTTAATCATTCCAGAGTATTATGTGAAAAATACGATGAAAAGATATCAAAATGTGCATTTAGCGGTTTAAAACCATTCTTACGAATGATAAAGATAATGCATATTTGGAATGACAGCTATTGATATTGCTAGATAGTGTTAAAGAAAGCATGATTTCTTATTTATAAAAGCGATACAATGATCCTAATATAAACACTTCACTAGTTTCTAGATAAGTGCGTTTTTGAACTGAACAACTGCAAATGAAGAAGGACTATAAAATTTAAATCCTTTTAAGGAAAGTCACTTTGAGAGAAGTATCAGCATTGCGTGCTTTCAGTCCACAGCCACTAAGAAATGAAATGAAAAATGGTGTAATTCCCAGACAAAAACCCCATGCTTAATTCAGCTGAAAGTGTAAATACATATCTGCTAATTAAAAATCTTATTAGAGTGTCATTAGAATTTCCGAATACACCAAAAAGCAAATCTTAAATTCAAACAGAAGGCTAAGCACAAATGCAAATGTGTACCCATATCTTCACTGGAAAGAGTAGCAGCACACAAATCAAAGACATTTTTATCCGTCAGTAATGATAATGGCAAAACCCAATAGTGGTTTATTCAACCTTGAACTTGATTTTATTTTTTTAAATGAAAAAATGACCTTAGTGAATTGACACTTCAGTTCCTGCATTTTCTTGCTATTTATACGTTTCTGTTCTGACACTGAAACTCCTTCTTAGCGAAGGCATCTAAAAATTATTAAAACTCTGGAGACTTACTAAGAGGAAAAAGAAAACAGATGTTGCCTGTGTCCTAGACTCTGACTCCTATTTCTCCTAGAAATCTTTTCACACCATTGTTGTTGCACTGCTTAGGGGACAGCAGACATGTATGTGGGGAAAGAATATAGGTTTATTGCTGTGTGCTTGCTTTTAAACATAGCAAATCAGAATGTCTTGAATTGAATCCATCGGGAAAACAAGATTAGAAATTACATTTTTTTTCATAAGCAGCTCTCTGTAGTCCATCCTCGTATTATATCCATAAAGTTTCAGCTGCAGCCTTGGTTAAGATTGAGGACAGTCTGATTAACAATGGCTGTCTCAGCAAGGTGCAGTGGCCCCACAGCTGTGAGGAAATTTCCAGTGATTGTCAGATTGAAATGATGCAGGTTGAGGCTGCCCAGCTTGCTGTCAAGGCTACAAATGTGGCAGATGATGGATCAAATGCTACTGTGTTTTCTGGCTGGGTGTAGGTCAGTGGTGCTTACTGAATTGTTTAGGCAGCTTTGTATTATCTTTGGACCTTTGAATTTTGGGGCAGAGTATTTTAGGCTGCAGACAAGTGACCTCCCTGGCTGGGAAAAGTCCATGAAGAAACCATTATACTCTTGCTTATGGCGATTATTTTAAGAGGCTTATGGCTTTTTTTTTAGGAGGGAAGGATAGAGTATCTGCTGGTGAGGCCACTGGGTAAATTTTGCTCAGGAAGCTGGTTTCTGCTGCTGATAATCAAGTTAATTATTGATCAATAAGCAGTTAGGATTATATCATTATCCTTGCTTAGTTGCTGCTTTGAACAGGACAGGAGCCATACTGGGAAGGACAAGTCATGGCAGCAGTGGTGGACATGAGTGCCTTGGAGTGCTATTAAATAAAGCAGCTGATGGTTAGCTGCTTGAGGTCAGTGGCCGGCTGGTGCTGTTGACTTCCTTGTAGCTGACTGAGAAGTGGATGGGAATGGTTGGAAATCATATTATACACCCCTTGCTCAGAAAGCATGAAGTGTTGGGTGGTTCTCTCTCTTCTCAAGACACTGTCAATCAGTAGGGGCCCATCTTCTTCTTTCTGCTGTTGGATGGTTACAGAGGCTATTAACATGCTAATGTCATGACTTTTATCTGTTGTACTTGACTCAAATAGGGGTACTGGACACAAGAGACATGCTTTTGAATAGCTATAGTGAGATTAACCTATCTGCAGCTGTGGCAGTGCTTGTAGAAACGTGGAAGCTATGGTGGAGATAAATGTTTCTAAGATAAAGCATGTTTTTTTCTGATGATTTCTACTTTTAATTGGTAAAGTGTCAAATATATTGGAAACTCCTATGTTTCTACAGTCACCTCTCTATCCAGGTCATACAGTTGAAGTTCTGATTGCAGAGATGTGCAAGCTCAACAGCAGAAAAGTGCTGAAATTGAGCACTCTCTAATGGTGTTCAGTCCTGCCCTGGGATAAAGAGAGTCAGATCTCGGCAAATTTGTGGGTACACTCCAATACCTCAGTGTTGCTAAACAGGGAGTCTGCTTGGAAGTGTTTTGGAGGTCAGCCGTCCAGGTTAAGTAGGGACAGTCTTGGAGCTCGGTGGATAACGAGCATAGAATCTAGGGTCTACGAGTGATGGGAGCAGGGGGAAACTGTGTTACTGTTGGGTATATTTCTCTTGTAATTTTAGCCTGGTTTCCCATGGAAAAGATGCATTCACGACTGTGTTGTGTGACTGTCAGGTTGTCTCACGCAGAAAATTTTGAGCCAATTGGCCAATATGACAGTGGGATGGAGGTCACAAATATGTCATGGTCCTGCACATTTTGTGAAGAGAAAGGAGCAGAGGAGAGTGAAAGCTCTTCATGAGGTGAAAGACATGGGGTGACTTCATCTGTTTCAGAAAGGAGAAGTTGCACAAGTGCAGGAGATGTTGTAAGTGTCCCAGCCATGTGAGATGATTTAAGTAGAGCTCACAGTGAAACATGAGGTGCATCTGTTAAGAACCAGACTTCCCTCATTGTACTGCCTATAGAATTTTTTTTTTAGGTGATAACAAAGGTATCCAGAGTAGCAAGAGAGATGTTAAATCCTGTTGTCACCCACCCTTTATATAGTCTAAGGTCTAAAAGCAAGGACTTTATATTCTGTCAATACTATAAAGCACTGCACAGTCTGGGCAGGCTTTTTTAAGAAAAGTAATTTCTAACAAAATTCAAGGGACAAAGCCTTGCGCCAACCTACAAGCTTGCTGAATTCTTGCCTACTAACCACAAAGGGTACCACTGCAGATTGCTTTGATGGGGCTCTGTTCCTCTCTGGCCTTTTAACTATTTGCTATTCTGATAACACACAAATGGGTAGTAAAGTGTTATACAAAGCAGCATTTCACTTGTCAGCTGCACCCCTGCTGTTGATGCTTCCCACTATGGAGCCGTTGGGTTAAATGGTGCATAGTCAGCTGGCTGTATTTTTCTTCTCTCCTATGCAATGACCTCATCTCTTTACCTCCCAGGTGAAACTGGAGCTGTCTGCATCAGCAACCTGCTTCTGATTTCAAAGAATAAGTTAGGGTTTATGACTGTTGACTGTGGAAGGCAGGGGCATTGGAGCACTAGCCTATTTTAAATCTATTATACCAACTTTTTGTTGCAATCATTGCTTCTGGAATTAATTGTTGGGCTTTCTTGGTCAGTTTTGTTTTCAAATACTGCAGCAGAAAGTTGAAAAACATAGGAAAGGAAAGGAGAGCAACACTACAGGAAAAAATACATATTAAAAATCTTCCCTGTGACTCCTGAGAAATGGCACAGTAATCCTAGATGTAAAGTTCGAATGGTGCTTGCAGCTCTCCATATATCAATTTAAAAAGCATATAGCTAAATATCTGAGTATGCAGAACATAAAAATGCATTAGTAAAAGGAGGAGGAATAATACTGGTTTGTTTGCTTCTCTGCTCTAGCAGCTTTTTAGATAACACAGACTGAATGCTTTTAATTGTCTTTGTAAGATACATTTGAAAATTCGTCAAACCCTTACCTATTATTCTAAACCAGTTATTTAAAAAGATGTAAATCCTTTCATTTCTATGGAGATGAGCAGTGACAAATAATTACAAGTGTAAGCTAGGATCAAGTGTATCTGCAAATAAAAGCCTGTGCTCTCCCAGGGCGTCTACAGCTCGAGAGTGCCTGAATCCAGGCTGCCCAGTGAGAGGTTCCTTGGCATTCATCTCCTAGTAGGCTAATCCTACACTGACAACACTTACGAAGAAGAAATCTTTTTTCTTCATTCTCCCTCCGCATTCAGCATAACGTATTTAATACAGAGGCAACAACTAAAGCAAAAAATCACAAGCCTAGCTTGTTCCGTTACTCTAAAACCCAATGCAGAAACTGAGGAAGTTGGATCACGTGGAGCAATTTCACGTGTATTTAAGGCAGCTGCAGGCAAAGAATGAGTGGAGTAAAAAAACATTCTCAAATTCTGTCGCCAAGCATAGTTTCATACTTCTGCACGTGGTGCTATTTGCAGCGCTGTTTCTCATGGGCCCCAGGTGGGAGAAGCGCTTCCCACAGAGCCCTTGGGAGCTCTTAATGTGATGGTGCTCTACCAGGTTGCATGCCTTGTTTCTAATCCTCTTGGAGGTTACCAGCTTTCCATTAGCAACCGCTCTGAAGACACATAAAGTACTGAAAATGTGGTAATACAGATCACTTGAGAGGAAGTGTCTTGGGAAGCTGGCAGAAGGGATTGCAGGGAGCTGGTTCATCCTGACTGAGGATGCCCGGCTTCTCCAGCCAGCCTAAAGGTGCTTCTGAGTTAACGTCCTTTTTTGATTGCATAGGTTTCTCTAAAAAAATAGTTAACTCACATAGGCCTGCTTGATGACTTCTTAGTTCCTAAGCATTTCATGTGTCCTGTGTTATGGGGAAGAATAGCGTGATTGGGTTTGTCCTTCATATCAAAAGTGGTAATAGGTTTGATTTTAGTCATATCAAACTGAGCTAACAAAGGAATGGAAAAGGAGAGAAAAACAAGAAGCAGAAAAAGACACTGAAAGAAATTTAAAAAAAGGGGGGGGGGGGGGGGGAAGAACAGCAGAGCAATTCCTGCAGGCACAGTTCAGGGCTGTAAAGATGCCTCCCAAAAGGCGAGGGCTGTGGAGGGCAGATAGGAGAGGAGCCAGCACTAGGTGGGAAAGCCCAGGAAGAGCATCGCCCAGGGCTCAATAACTGCGACACCGAACTGCCTCGCCCTTGCCTGTCTCTCCAGGCTGTGAGTTCCTTGGGCTGGGATCATATGTCTCTGCCATCCGGCACTCTCGTGAGTGCTATAAAATATTTCAGTGCTCTAGTGAAACGTGTGAAAACCTAGAGGGCACCTTGAACAGGAGAGAAATTTGTGAAAAAAAAAAGTAAGGGGGGTGTTTTGGTGTGAGGAAATGGGAAGTAAATTTTACACTTCGACTCTACCCCACTAGTGTCACTTAATAAATCGCTTAAATAAAGTGCTGCCATGAGCCATGGAAGCACTGAGGAGGTGTGAATGGATCAGTAGCCTGGTAGCTAAAGGGTGCATCTGCGGGGTGAGATGCTTTTTCTAAGGCACGTTCAGAGACCTGGACTAAAATGCCCAGAGATCAGTATCTTGCACTGTTCTGTTGGAGTCTGAGAGAAACCACTCGCAGAACAATTTTGAGTGCTAGAGCAGTTTCTATGGATGTGAGATGCAAGTTTGGGTCCTTCAACACGAGGGAAGGACCTGGACCTGTGATGCCTACTGCATCACGGTAGGTACTCCTGGTTTTTCAGTGCCCAGTGGGAGACTACCATTTCTGCAACCATTATTGAACCCATGTTTTAATCATACAGAATTTAAGCTCTCCCTCTCCTCACCAGTATTTTTCACTGGAGTGAATTCAGATGGTTAAGTAGTTTAAAAATGACCCAAACAATTCTTATTTTGCAAATAATAGTTGAAAAGTATTTGCTCAGCCCTGCCTGTGGTAGTGCTAGAGCTTTCCTTTGGCCCATATCTCATCACTCATAAGTTAGCAAAATAGGAATGACCCCAATTTTTCAATGGAGGCACTAGATCTGCTCTCCACAGTTGGCAGAATTCAATGTTTTGTGATATATCCATCACGTGACATAAGTTTGTTAGGGGAAAAAGCGGTGTCACAGCTGTGTAGCTGCCGGCAGCGCTTGCGGGCAGAGCTGGTGCCCTTCCCCAGGATAGGGCAGGCGGCAGCTGAGCAAGGCAAGGGGTGTGGGAAGGGTCCTTGGTTGGGTCTGCTGGTTAAACTGACTGCAAAAAATACATATGGATAGCTGGAGACGGTCCTTCCCTCTTGGAGAAGGATGGCTGTGGTCCTGTGTGGTTGGTGGGGACCCCTGCATGGCTAGCAGCTGGGGCATGAGAGCAGGTGCCCGAAACCTCCATCAGGCAGGAGGGGAGGGGGAGCGGAGGAGAAGTCGAGAGCAGCCGTGGCTTTGGCTCCCCACATACAGGCTTGGCTCCTCTTTGAAATGGAACATGTTCCTCTTGCTCCTGTTGAAACAAATAGTACTCGTGTCTCCCAGGCATGCTTTTTAACCAGGATTCTGTCTGGTTAACAGTGGGGAGGACAGTGGACCACAGCCTTTGCCACTGGGTGGGACTGATGCTTTCAGGCCACTTACTACCTCCTTGTGATCCATATTAAATAGGGCAGGAAGTAACGTTGTGCTGTGCTAGGTATTTTTTGGCAGAAAAATTGTGATTCGCTAATGGCCTTTCCCCAGTTAAATGCTGTACAACTACATTCTTGTAATTAATATTTAATCGGACACTAATAGCACTTTATGCAGAACTCAGATGTGCTGGTGAGACCTTGCTGCATTTCGGAGCTTTGGGCTGTTGTGCTGCTGTGTGTGTCTTTTAAAATGATAAACTGACAGATAGCTCTGCTTACATCTCTGCAGTCAGTGTAGAGGAAATATATTACAACATAGGTAAACATGACTGCAAATTGTTTCACTCTGTGAAATTTTACAACACTGACAGCAAATTAAGACCTTTTGAGGCCACAGTTCCTTCAGAAGACTGGACAGTATATTTAGGAAAATATAATTATTGGAGTGGAACTGGCATGTACTGTTTCTTTTTAAAATTTTACCTACAACATTGAAGGTTCAAAAAATTACAGTAAGTTTTTCTCTTTTCTCTCCTCTCTGACCATTGGATCTCTTAACTGTGCCGTCATGGGACGTGACTTGACCTCTGGTGTTCCTGAGAATAAAAGTTTGGATTGCACTGCTAAACAGAAAACCTTAAAGCCAAGCCGCAATTAAAATCCTCAGTGAAATTAAATTGAAAGCTACATGTGTACAATTAAGAATAATAATGGGGAAAATCAATCTTCCTGGTGAAGCGAGTGTTGACATACTAGATATTGCCTTTCAGGTTTGAATGAAAATGCTTATAATGTTTTTCTTCAGTTGTCATTCAACCCAACGTTAATTACACTGTAGGGTTTCCCCAATGACATGTTTGTTGAGCTGTATGTAAGTGACAAGATGATTATGTCTAAATGATTGGTAAATGTGTTGGCTTTGAGGGCTTAAATATTTGTATAAATGATTCTTCCAAAAGCTGAGGAACGCTTGACATCTCCACAGATAACAGGATAACAGCTTTGTTAGGCGCCTTATTTTAGGGCTATATTTTGATTGTCTTGCTCATTTTGGTAGTTTCTTACTCCAGCAAAGCAACCATGAAAGCTGAGGGTTGTTTCAGATACTCAAACCAGTATAGAGAAGACAACAGAATCTCCCATGCAAAGAAGGAATTTCTGTTGTAGCTTTAAGACATATGCAGCTATGACTCCTACTTCTCTGAGAGCAAATGAGGAGAAAATAATACCTGAAGTTAGTGTCTTCAAGTGGAGAGTGCCTCTTACCTCTGTGAAAGAGGTGATTTGTTGGGACAATAAGTTGAATAGAATTCTGTAAAGGTATTTTAAAGGGTGAAATTTCATAATAAACATCTTGATTGAAATCTGCGTGATCTTAATAGGAATAATATTCTAACAGTTTTCATTTCTAAGGAGCTGCTGACACGTTCACTTAAGGAGATATGTGTAATGAACGTGAATGCCAGGATGATGGCCTAAAAACATTTAGCAACTTCCCCCCAGTTTTTCTATAAATTAAGAAGCGTGTCTTAGACCAGAAAGAAAAGTGGAGTAAAGGAATATGTGAAGCAGGGCAGAGAAGAGAGCGCTTTAACTGGCACCGTTTCAGGTTGCGCAGGTAGAGAAACCTCCCAAGGAAGCAAGCAGGGCTGCAGGCAGGAGGGCGGAAAGGGCAAACCCAACCTGTGCGTTGGGGAGATGGCTTTTCTAATCCAGCGGGCAGTTTGCATGAAAGATAAGTTAGGACATGAAAAGTATGGTGGGCTTACATGATAAAGGGAGAGGATGCTGTCTATAGAGAGATCTGGGTGATTGTTGAAACAGTGAAATTCTCATAGCTCAGCTATGGGTTACTGCTGCGTAAAAATAATCTAGTTTACTGAAAGTGAAAAGGTCTCTGGGCTGTCAGAAGTTCTGCCAGTGGAACTGCTTTTTTGAGACAGGGGCTTTTTGCAACCTAATAGCTATTTTGGTTGTCTAATAAAGATGTGAATCAGTTAGGCCATGGCACAGCGTTATGTTCTGAGCCAGCTTTTTCTGTAATCTCAAGTGATGCTACAAATAGATATTCCAAAGGATCTTCAGTTTTCTTGGAAAGAGCCTCTTTGTTAGTCCTACCGGTGAAGTTCGGGCTGTGTCCATAATCTCTCTGGCATTGATTATGGAGAGTAGGGTGTTCAACAAAAATAATTCAAGTCCTGTTAGCAGTCATACAATCATATAACTCTCTTCGTGCCTCAAAGATCCCACAGTCCACTTTATTGACTTCAAGAATAGCTCAGGGATTTTTTTTCCACCTGCTAATGCTGACATCCAGCTGTTTCAGTGGTAAAACTTGGCAATTGGTTGGCATCTCAAGGCAAGTTTACTCTACACTTTACAGCAAGGAGAGGGGCTTGCTGAAACTGTGGATTGAAAAATAGGATTTGAGGATTAATCAGTTTTAGGAAAGTATTTACTGATAAAGCTGGAATTTGATGAGGACCTGGGAACTCATGTGGCTAAATGAGTGTTAATTGCTAATTGGCAATACCAGCAAGGCTGCCCTACCTTCTGGTCCTTCTGGAATCTGCTGGAGGCCGGTGTCGCAGGTGGCACTTGAGGCTACAGTGGTCTTTGTTCTTTAGGTTTTATAACTTCTTAGTATTCTCAACAAATGAATTTATATTAAAGGAATTGAGTATAAATTAAAGTATAAAAGCAGAATGAAGCAAAATTGATTTGATTCTAGCATCGTTAGCCAGTAATTTCAATGAGATAACTGGAAGCACTGGAGTCGCTGGAATTTTGTTTTATTTAAAATAAAGGCAAATGAGAACAGAATTGCATCCTTCTCATTTTGTCTTTCAAGTGTCTGTTACAATAAACTTCATGTGACAGAGACCGTATACGTCTTTTGTTCTGTGTAACTCTGGGCACGTTATTGTGATTCTGAAAATAACCACTAATCATTTCCTGAAGAATTGTCCTTTTTGATGAACCGCTGTGTATTTTCAGCTGCTTTTGACATTATGCCACTAAAAACTGGCTAGCCTTTCAAATGTGTTTCCTCAGCTGTAGTTTGAGGTTCAGCAGCACAATTGCCTGTGAGGATAAATGACTTTGTCTGGAAGATTTAGAGATTACAAGGTTGGGGAAGGAGTATGAGGGAGGAAGATACTGGATGGGGTCCTTGGGATAAGAAGATATACTAAATTCTGCCTCCCTCCTCTATATTGTTAATTTTGATGTGAAAGAAACTAAAATAAGAGGAGCTTAGCTACAGTTTTCTGATGGAAAGAGGTTTTCATAAAAACGCTAGTTCAACTGATGTGATTTTTTTGAGGGCATATATCAGCTCTGTTCAGCTTGGTGCTGAAAGGCAAGGGGACCACCCCGGTACACAGCTGGGCTGCAGCCCATGCCTGCTCCTCCAGCGGGCTGTGTTCTGGCTACAGATTTGTTCCCATCTTCTCCACCCCAGATTACATTTTGCTGGAATTTTGCTTGATACTGTTCTATGTTACAGTCTTACAGTTAGAAATTTCTCATTGCCAAACCATCCTTTAATCCAAATTCTGACTTGAGTATAAGAAGTAATCCATGAGGGTACTGACTGAGCAAGTCAGCAGTTACCAGTTAGAACAACAATTTTGAAATTTGCTGATTTGTAACCTGGGGATATTAAATGAAAAATATATAGACTATATAGACTAAGATGTGATTCAGTGAGGACATATGTTGCAAAGTGACTGCTGTAGTACATTGCAGTATAGAGTTGTTACTAAAAACAAAATGAAATTTTATAAAAAATGTGTTTGTTATTATTTATGTCATTAATAGGTCTGATAACTTCTACTGTAAAGTATTTTAAATTCTTCGTAGTTCAAACAGACACATTGTTGCTTTAGCTATAGCTAACTGATGGTGATCTTAAATATCCACTCTAGTCGTTATTTCTGTTATTTTCAATGCAGGTTTACATGCAAACATGTTTCTTTGGTGGCTAAGTGTGAGTTATGTATTCTTCTTGTATATTAACTTTATATGGTTGGTATTTATGTAAATTTATATAATTCATATTTATTATTCTAAATTAACAGTAGTATTTTATTACTAAGAGATTAGCGCAAGATGAGATGTCTCTTTCACTCTCTGTGTATTTATTTCAGTCTTATAATAGGAGTGAGTTATGAGATGTGGCTGAGGAGCCTGTAATGTATCTCTAGGGAGGGAGATAGTTTTCAGGATACTAATAGTTTCTATGAATACCTGGGTAAAATTTTGTAAGGTGCTAAAGTGTACCACTGAAAGTAGTGTTTCCATCTTCAGTCATCTGTCTTACAGCTGTGGAAACTGTAATGTGAAAAAGCATGATGGGTGCAGTATATAAATGCCCGTCCTTCCCCTCTCTCACACGTGACAGCTGGAGGCGGATGAAGGGGCACTGGCACTCGCCTGGCTGCTGGTGGAAGGATGCGTTCTGTAGGTGGATGTGTTTAATTGCCCGCTCACTACTTTACATTTGGTCCCTACCCAGGGAACTTTTCCTTCACAAAACTGCTAATCGTTGTAACAGAAGCCTATAAAAGTTCATTGGGGAAATGAAGTTCTGCGTTTACAGTAGACTGTAATTTGAAAGGTAGCCAAATGCTGAGTGCATCCAAATACGTTTCCCACATTTACTTTAGTTTGAATATGATTAACTTCAGTGTCTATAACTTGCTCTGCCAGTACCAGCATCACTGCCAATATTAACAGGGTTTTTTTACAGGTCAGAGTAGTTATAAGCAGCATACCGGTCTCAAATGAGCTAATAAGGATAGCAAAGAGTTATAGCAAAATCTAAGTACGGTTTAGCTTGTCAGGTAACCTTCTCTATGTGACGGGAATACTTTAATAGTATTTACGTTATAGCAAGCAAGTTATGACTTTTTAGAGCAAGGATCCTTTCTTTTTTTCTTCTTTTTTTCTTTTTTTCTTTTTTCTTTTTTCTTTTTTCTTTTTCTTTTTTCTTTTTTCTTTTTTCTTTTTTCTTTTTTCTTTTTTCTTTTTTCTTTTTTCTTTTTTCTTTTTTTCTTTTTTTCTTTTTTTCTTTTTTTCTTTTTTTCTTTTTTCTTTTTTTCTTTTTTTCTTTTTTTCTCTGTATTTCCTTATGGATATGATACTGACTAAACATCCTGGTATTTATACTAGTTCACCAAAACACTTCTCATGGTAAAAAGCTGTATGAAATGCTTAATTTTGAGATGCTTTGAGGATTTGCAAGTGGGATCAAAAAAGAAAGTCCCCCACCCCCAAGATGTCCATAGATAAGAAAAAGAAGGTGTATCATTTGCAAGACAAGCAAAAAAGAAGCCTGTAGATAACTAAAGGAAACATCTTCCTAGTGAGACATAGGTAAGAATTGTTAGTAGGTAAGTCACATTGGCAGTCTGCTGAAGTATTTGTCCTGGAGTGACCATGCAGATGTCTATAAACTTCTGAGCATTTCGAACTTTATCAAGAACCTCCAAACTTGGCCCGGAAGCGTGCGGGCTTTGCAGGTTGACGAGGCTTTCATGCTGCTAATAGAGAGTGCTTTGCTTTTTCACATGTTTCTGACTTTTTTGAGCTTTCAAAACATTGCTTCTGGGCTTTAGGCGTTTCATTACATTTTCTGCAGCCGACTCTCTGGAAGGTTGATGTGAGTGGGAGTAGGATTTCACCATAAGCTTCTGCCATGGTCCGTTCATGCAGCTTTATTTCTATAATATAGTGAATGCATTTCTGTAATACGGTAATTATATAAAAAACCTTTTGGACATAGTTATCATATTATAGGATTGCATTAACAATATTATAAAGTTACAACTTTCGAATATAGAATCCAGAAACTTCCTGGAAACTATGAAGCAATGACAGTACTTGGGAGGGTTTGCCTCAAATTCAAGAAAACTCAATAGAAACTCTTGTCTTCAAACTTGGCTGGTTTCTAATTCACTTACCATACAGAAACATGTTAATACAATTTACCTTCAGGAGGTTTTTTTTTTGTCTTAATGAAGTCAATGGTCGAGATGGAATTTTAGAAATCTCAGAATAGAAATTTGGAAGACTCAATCTGTGTCCCATTTGTGCTGTTAGAAGATTTGGAAAAGTACTGGTCAATGCATTTGAACTGGGAAGGCTCTTCAGACTACTGAGTAGGCTGGTGCCTGGATTTGCCTCTTGCTTCATAAGCATTGGGAATAAGAGTCTGTTGGAGTGAGGCGAATGGAGAGTCCGTGTTATTCCTGGGGTGAAGTGAGAGACTTTTCTGGGGAGGTGGGTCACAAGTCTCATTGCATTTTGAGGTGTTGCGTTTTGCAGCAGAGTAAGAGTAGAAAGGACAGAGAGGGGAGAGGGGAGCGCAATAACACAAAACATAACAGTAAGTTAATTTTACAAGCCTGTGTGCTATAATGTTGTCATTCTTGTGGAATTGTTAACCTAGGAAGACAGGTGAGCATTAGTTATTTATAAATATGAAACAAAATCCGATGCCATTAACTGCAGGTTAATAAAGTTACTAACCAAACATTTTCTCTCTCAACCTGAAAGTTGTTTCCTTTTCCATTGTCACCTTTATAATATCTACATGTTGCCAACTAAAATCTATGCATGTG
Organism: Aptenodytes patagonicus; assembly: GCF_965638725.1. Classification (NCBI taxonomy): domain Eukaryota; kingdom Metazoa; phylum Chordata; class Aves; order Sphenisciformes; family Spheniscidae; genus Aptenodytes; species Aptenodytes patagonicus. The sequence goes on from NC_134950.1 coordinate 152,948,208, forward strand.
CAACAGGACCTCGTTCTGCCTTAATTTGTCCGGGCTTTAGCTTCTCTGGTCTTGGGGATTTTGCCACTTGATAGAAGTGATAACTGTGTTGCACCCTCTTCAAGTGATTTCAAAATGAGAGTTAAAAAGTGAGATGATGTGGAGTGAGGGTGGGCTTTTGTGTGTGCATGTGTGTGTCACATTAAGGCTGGCAAGTCTTTGGTGCTATTTCTGTAGTGGCTTCCGGTAAAAAGGGTTTGCTCTGTCAGATGGAAAGTAAACTTGACATTTTGTTGAGTCTGAGGCAAACTCTTCCAAGCATCTTACTGTCTGCTGAGGTTTATATGTCTACAGTGTACTGCTACCAGATGCTGTTTCACCATGTCTGAGAGCTCTGAGAAGAAGAGGTACACTTCTATAATTAATAATAGAAAACAATTTCCTTTTTAATTTTAACAATGTCAGAAAAGATCCAGTCCATCATGCTTTGTGAACCAGCTCCTGGCAGCTGCTGAATAATAGAGAGAAAACTCCAGCTTGCTTTCTCTCCAGTGGATATACCATGTTACTTGTTATTCATTAGTCCCCATTTTCATGCAAGTTCATAAAATACAATTGGTGGGTGATAGGTACCTTACTGCCTGAAGGCCACTTTAATTCCTGTGTTTTAGTGTTACCCTTCTGCCACTGTATACTTGCAAGTACTTGAGGAATAAACAATTGCAGTGCAGATAAACTTGCTGAATTTTCTGACATACTTAATGATCCCTACGAAATTGGCTTCCAAATTTGCAGTCACATGCTTTTCAAATAGTGTTACCAGTAGTTACCCTCCCAGGAGAAGGAATACAAAGTTCCAGAGTTTCTGGTTCCAGAGATTATTTGATGCTTTGCTTTGGCTTCCTGCTGCAAGCTGGAACAACTTCATCTTTCTTGTATCTCTGTGGTGTTGCCATCTGCCATTGGGGTTAGCAAAGAACTCATTTTAGAATTGGTTAAGCTGTCTGCCGGTTTGGGACCTTGGCTCAAAAACGACATGTTGCTGAACCGAGGGAAAGCAGAGTACTGAACAAATTAAACCTAAAAGTGTATTTCATCCTTCCAGCTTAGATTTGCACTTAACCTTCATTTTGGTGTGTGTATTGTTATGCATCTTGGAGGATTAATTAAATGTGGCTATGCTTCTGTGGTAAAGATTAGTTATACTTCAGATTTGTACAAGAGGAAAGTTGTCCTGCTTGGAGCTCTCCCAATGGAGGAGGGCTGCTACCAAGATTTTAAGCCACCTTGGCACACTTGTGAGTCTGGGCTGATCCGTGGAGGTCCCTGGCATAACACTGACACAGAGTCCCAGCAGGGCTCTGGGACCTGTTAGGCTACGGGCGATGTGCTCCAGCTGACACCCACCTAAACTTTCTGTGGATACAAGAGGACTCTGTAACACAGGGGCTCCCTATTGGAGACAGGATAAGGGAATATTTGCTTTCATACACATGTCTACACACAATAGTTTATTCTCAGTCTTTTAAAATAGATGCAATAGTTTATTCTCAGTCTTTTAAAATAGGATTGCTTCTTATAGGTCTGTATCAAAGCTGGTGTTATACCATGAGCTTCAGAGAACATCTTTATAATGGGTGGCTTTTGTAATGTTAAACTGAGGCTGGCTGTAGCTTTGTATAAAGGAGGAGTTCAGCTTGGGCAGGAAATAGCAGTCAAACAGAACAGGGGAAAGTGGCTTTTAATCAGTGGGGCACAGGAATAGCCTTGTTGGATTAAGTGCAAACCTGAGGGAAAAATAGTGATGGGCAGAGAGAAGCATCATTAAATATCAAAAGTGGTCATTTAGAGAGAGCCTTCCAAGGAACTTACATTCATGGCCAAACCCTCCAGCTCCGGAAGGCAACGGAGGGGTGAGATATGACTCATCAAGGCTTTGGATAAAAAGTAAGAAACTACATTTGAGATAAGGGAAGCAGAAGAACAGAGGAAAGATTTTCAAGGTGTCTGTCTAGAATATGGTGGCTCTGTATAAGGAGCTGGATCACCAACACTCTGGCGAGCCTTAGACCTAGAAGTGAGGGCTTACCTATAGGACAGTTACTACTTAAATTTAGGGCATCTTTCCTCAAAGCTGATAAAGGTTGCAAGAAGAAAGCAAGTGTTCAGAGCAAACAACAGGATTTTATGGTGTGCCCTCATAGCTGTTCTCTCTTTGGTGTCCTGGATGAGAAGCAGTAAGCAACTAGACAGGTATTAATTTATTAAGTATATTGCTGTTTCATATTAATTTTAGTTATAACCTTTTGTTTTGGATTTATTACCCAAAAGTATAACTATATGTCTCGCCAAATGCATTTTTTAAAACCCTTGTGCTTGCCTAGTGCTAAAGAAGAGGCTGAATGAGCTAGCAAATAGCTGGCAAATAGTAGGTGCTGTATTTTCATGGTGCTAGTGGGACATTCAGCACCTCTGTGGGACTTGTACCTTGTAATGAATGAGTGCACAGCGCCAAGCTGTGAAGATCAGTGTGAAGCTGGTATTGTCAAGTAATGGGAGTTTTGGGGGAATTTTTTCTGACAGCAGTAATACGGTGGTGCTTCTGACTGTGATACGACCCTTATGATGGTGCTTGAACTGCAGTCTGACAGATCATGGCCTGCAGTGTTCTTGGGCAAGAGGAGGAATGATGGCTTTGTCACAAAATCATTGTTTCCTTTGATAGATGAAATTGTGAAAGAAGCCAGGTGATAAGATTGAAAGCAATCAAGAAGAATCTGTAGTTTAACAGATCATAGGTTGAACCTAGAAACTGTGCTCTGAACTTCAGTTCTGAGAGACATCCTAACCTTGAGGATGGGAGACTCGTGGCTGGAACATGGAGATATGTTTGACAGGTAGAAAAACTCAAATTCTGATACTATCTTGTAAGCAAGATTAACTTTCTTGATGAGTTGACACATTGTCAAACTGTAGAGGCTACAATCCAGAATAAATCAAAATTAATAAAAGGATATTGATCAAGTTGTGGACAGAGCAGTCACTCTGCTGCAGGACTTGACTGTCTTCTTGCATGAAAGAAATATGCTTTTAAAATGCATGCTGCTGATGGACAGAATCTAGCTGGGAGTTTTGTTTTACCGATGACCACCAAGTAAACAGAAAGACTCATTTAATAGACTGTGTCAGACTCGGTTTTGTGATAAATAATGCTGTGTCTTCATTCAAGTACCAGTGAGGTGGGTATTTTCCTTCAATTGTTGTCTAATGTTGCACTAATATAACAGGAAAGAATGCTGCAAAATCGAGCAAAGATACTAAAATTTGGATCCTTTATGCAGCTGTCTTCTCAATCTTGTTTCACACAAAATACTCAAGTAGAATTTCAGTAAGAAATGATTTTGTGACTAGGAGCATCTTTTGTCCAACTTTGCATAGTGGGACTCAACTCAAGACTCCCAGCAGTCCTGAGTAGTAAAAACCTCTGGAAAAATGGGCTAACTTGTCCTAAAGACGGACTGAATGCCAAGGAACAGGAACATCACATTATTGTAGCCTGGTTTCCTAATGCGTTTTCTTATGCTGTTAGCTGATGTCTAAGAAGGCACCAGTGCCAGCTAAAGCTTTTCTTGTGACTGTGGCATTTCAAAGAGCATTCTCTAGTGTCTAATAAAAGGTATGTCCTCATGATGTAGTCTGTCTGTCAGCAGGGACACTGATAAGGTATCTCTTCTCTACCAGATATTATTTTCATGAAGCTTGTGGGAACTTAGCAAGTTTCTCACCCCTACTGCACTGCCTGGAACCAGCCAGTAGGTCCAAAAAGTTACTGTGGGTTGGGAAAACACACACAAACTGTTACATGCCTTTTCCAATGTGATCACGTATGTCTTGCTAGTGTATGGAATCAGCCTAAAAATAATGTTTAAGAGTCAAGAAGTAATTACATTAATGGTTGCTGGGAAATGCAATAGGAATGACAGATCTAGCAGCTGGCTAGAAAATGTTGGCTTAGCAATGTTGTCTGTGTTAACTTATTAAAATATTCATAGAATCATAGAATCATTAAGGTTGGAAAAGATGTCTAAGATCATCGAGTCCAACCGTCAACCCAACACCATCATGCCCACTAAACCATGTCCCTAAGTGCCTCATCTACACACCTTTTAAATATTTCCAGGGATGGGGACTCAACCACTTCCCTGGGCAGCCTGGTCCAATGTTTAACCACTCTTTCAGTAAAGAAATTTTTCCTTACATCCAATCTAAACCTCCCCTGGCGCAACTTGAGGCCATTTCCTCTCGTCCTATCGCTTGTTACTTGGGAGAAGAGACCGACACCCACCTCGCTACAGCCTCCTTTCAGGGAGTTGTAGAGAGCGATGAGGTCTCCCCTCAGCCTCCTTTTCTCCAGGCTAAACTATTGTGCACTGTTTTCCCCCATTTTATTCCCCTCTTTGAATTATGCATCTAAATTACCCATTGATTATAGCAGCTATTTGTTAGCTTTTGGATGAACTATAGGAATTTTTTTCCCTTTCCAAATAGCAGGGCCAGCAGGCTATCCATGCTGGCAGTACTTTAACAGTCAGGCTCTTTCTAAAGAACGGTGCAGTCCTCAAGACGTTCAGCCATGCTCTTCTGTGAGATGAGCTGTGCAATTCCCATGCACCCTCTATTACTCTTTCCTATTCTGGATGAGTTTTCTTTGCGTAAACTCCACAATTCTCTTGATGAATTACTGGCTTGGACTGGCTATTCTAGTATTTCCTATTGGCCTTTAGAAGAAAATGTGAATGGCCAACTATGAAAATTTGGTTAAAAAAATCAACATCACTAAGTAATACAAAATTGAGGGGTTTTTCATTTTTTAAAACATTGCAAAATTCTGCTAGTTTGTTAATAATTCAGGGAAATGTGAATAGGTGAGAGAGAGTACTCCACTACTCAGAACTGCACCCTTCATGGGCATCAGGAATAGATCCAGCTTTTCTCCCCACCAAATATTTTTGGAAATGCCTCACATTCTTGCAGGTTTTGACAAGCCTTCTTAATCCCCTGTCTTACTGTGTGGCCCATTTTCCAGGCAAACTTTTGCTACGCTTGCTGCCAAGTCACAGATGAATGCAGAAGTAGTTGGCAGAACCAGACGTCCAGAGGTAAAGGACCTGTGTGTATTTTGGCATATTCCTTGACAGCTTCTGGAAGGCCTTCTGCAGATAATGTTTGATATTTCCAGTATTGCCCATGTGTAAAGCACAAAATTATCCTAGTGATAGGAAAGAAGGCGTAGAGATTCAGTATGAAGAGAGTTCTCTCTAATGTAGGTAAGACACTAAGGAAGTGAATTAGACTTTGCTCTAAATGCAGTTTAACCTGTGCTGATAGTAAAAAATGTCTTAATTTATCCTCAAAGCCAAGGAAATCTGGCCCTGAGAAGGTGCCTTCAAACTAATCACACTGCATTATTTAATGGCTATAAAATTATCAGTCCCTTTGGTGTCTGTTAACAGGTTCCCCTGTAATTGCTGCACGGTTTTCTAGGAGAGGAGAAATTGTAATTTTGTATCTTTGCACATTAATCAGAAGTGAAGTTTGACGTGTTATAAAATGATATTCAGTTTACCAATGACAATTCCAGTCTGCCATATAAAGAATTTTTTTTTTTTTAAAGTAGCCTGATTGTAGCCTGCACAGGTATTTTCAGCAGTAATGAAAGATCTGTCTTAAACACTGTCATTGCTGAGAACCTTTTGAGTGTCCAAGCTACCCATCCTCTGAAAATTGCTGTAATTGTGCTTTCATCCTTCAGTAAAGGATCCGGACTGTGGGAAGCACTTTGTAAGCTGACCTTGGGTTTTCCATATGTATGACAACAGCTGATAATGAGTTTTTTGCTGCTTTGCCCCCCCACTCCAAGTAACCTGCTTTCAAACACTGCTAAATTCACCTTTTTCCCTCTCTCACTGTCTTCTAAGCAAGTACTGCGATTTGTATATATTTCTGATCTCCTCTCTTCCATTTCTTTGCCAAACACTCCATTTCCACCAATTTATTTATTTTTTCACTAGCACTTGATTTTTTGACACGTTTGTCCAGTAATGCGCTGATAACATTGGCAACTTGGCAGTGATGGAGAACCAGAAGGGAATCCTTTAGGGTTCCTCAGACATACAGCTGGGTAACCGAACTGATTAACATTGCAAAAGGGGTTAATCAGAAGTTAAAGACTCTGCAGTCTCTTACATCTAACGAGTGTTTTCCTGCTTGAACTGGGGATGATCTGACATTAACTTTTCTGTTCATGCTTTGTCAGTAGTAACAAACGTATCTAACAAAAAAGCATAACTTGAATAACTTGTTTCATTTTCTGAGTATTTTGACTAAGATTAATAAAAAGATTAACAAAAAATTAGACATTTTAACTTTAACGATCACATGTAGTTTATAATTATCTGTGTGAATGAGCTGAGACTCCTTACCATCAGTATTTACTCTGGTCCCATGGCTTAACAAGACCAGAATAATGAAAAATCATGTTAAAAAGGAGTGGGGAGATTTTAGCAAAGCTTCAAACTATTGAGGCAAATATTGTCCTGACGGCTACCTTTGCTCTGAGCTGAATCAGCTCAGTTATTGCTGTGCTTCGTCTGACTCAGAATTTAAACAATTCGGTGTCATTTTAAGTACGTTGTTGTTGGAAAACACATTTTAAAATTTGAATTTAAACAAGAATTAACTCCACTGATGCACTCAGAAGGGAGGAGAAAAGGTACAGGGGACTATCAAGTAACCCTGCAGTGTAAATTATGGAGTGGCCAGCCCTGTCCTGTCCTTTTGAAACAAAATGTTGTATTTGAAGAGAAAAACCTTGTGAGTAGTGTTGTTGGCAGGCTGGCTGCCTCCCAAGCTGTCCGGAGGCAAGTGGAGGGCTCCTGGGTGATGCACCAGGACCTTGGATGCGTGGATGTGCTCACTGTTCACTTCTGAGACTGCAAACACACTTCAACACTTCAAACTCTGCTCTTGAAGGAGAAATGGAATGAGAAAATATAACAGGTAAAGCTTTTTCAATGACAGGGCTGTCATTGACTTCATCAGGCAGAATTTTACTCTGACTTTCATCTTCTTTCATTTATTTTTATGAGTGAGCGTGCTTGACAACATGGTAAACAGGATCAGAAAGGAGCTCTCGGGGTCTCGCAGGACACCAACCTGCTCCAGCTGCCACCATGTGCCAGGCACAAAATGACTCTTCTGTACCTAGTATTTTCTAGATATTCCCTACATGCTGCCCCAAACCAGAGCAAAGAAACGTGGGCTTATTTGTATTATTTTTGCTAAGATTTTTCTATCATGACTTTGCTCTTATTTCATCCTTTGAACAAGGAGTCGACTTTAGAAAAGGGAGACATCCCCGTCGCTCTATGCATGTGGAAATACAGATTTTGAAAGATGCTCTTTGAAAAACTTGAAATACCCAAGTCAAGGCTGACTGCATTTTTAGTCTTTTTTCTTTTCTTTTTTAATTCTAAAATTACTGTTTTAACACCTCTGCTCCAGAATGCCACGGGCCAGATTTGTTTGGTGGTTTATCTAAGTTTCTAAATTACATGTAGGACATGATGCCACACGCTTTCTCTTTTAAACTACTAGTTTCTTTTTGCCTTGTCCTTCCCTTCTATTTTCTGGTGTGGCTGTAACACCTGCTTTGTGTATCTGCTGAATACTTTGTCACTTGGTTTTTGGCTAATCAGATCTGATGAAGGGCTTTGCCTCTTTTATGCCAGAAGATTTGGGTCAGACTTCCAAAGCAATTGCACAGGTTATTCAAAGGATTTATTTTCTTTCCAACAGATATATTCTTTATCACAATAGATTTTTCCAAATTTGCCTTTACAACAAGCAGCGTGAAAATAAAATCAATACAACCTTTTTTAACTGATTTAGATGATGTGTCTGTGTTTATTCAGGACCTGTTTGTTTATAAATAATTTCAAGATAAATATTCATTGAATTTCTTATTTTTTGAGCTGACTGTATAATTTAAAGTATACTGTGTTAAACTTGGGAGTCATTATGTTGTACAAATATTGTAAAGCTGAAAGTATAAACTTGCAAACCAGGGAACAGACAGCTGGAATAAATGTGCTGCGTGAATTGTACAGATGCTTATTATTCTCTTTTTAGCAAAGATTATGGTAAAGCTGTTCCAAATAGTAACCAAGCCATCTATAAGTCCTAATGGCTGGAAGTTAAAGCAATGCAAATTCCGTTCAGGAGTATGACGTCCTGAAGGGCATATCAGAGGAAGGCTCACTTGATAGCCATGCTGCGTCTTTCACTGTTTGCCTCAACACTTGCTGCTGGGCACATAGGAGATGTGATACAAGCCTAAAGGGAGCTTCTGGTCTAACCTAAGGTAGCTGCTCTTATGAATTAAATAAAGCATGATTTTTAAACAGCTGATGGCCACTAATGAAGAACAAAATACACAGGAATATGGTGGTTTTATTCCCACAGCTTTGCTGTCACATTTATAATGAAATCTGAAACCAGGTCAGTTTTATGCTTCCTTTTTTTGCTTACGTGGAGGCGGATATGTTTCACATACCAGCTTTTTTCGGTGCTAAGTTCTATATGCATCAAACCTTAAGTAACTTAGCAGCAGATTAATACTGGCTGTGTCTACACAGTCTGTTGTGGGCTGCTCAGTCTCTGTGCTCCTGGCAGCCTGAAGCCCACGACCGATACTGTGGGCTGCCGTGGCTGAGCTAGTACAGCTTTGCAGGGCTCCGGCTCTGGGGGTGCCACTGGGGTCGCTGGAACCAGGGCGCCACTTGCCAGGGCAAGGACAAAAGTGGCTTGCATGTGCCTGCCGTGTATTGTGCGGATTCACCCACAGACAGCCAGGAAAAGCCTCTGTATCTGATAAAAGAACCTTGATTAAATAAATCTGGACTTGTTTGCTAAACTCCTCCTGTACACCAGCAAATTCTTACTCAGTTTATTAATTACCTTTTTCACCATAATATTTACCACCATTGGTTAATATAATATGAACTGTTAAATCATTTGTAAAAAGAGGGGAATTTTTTTTTTCCCAGGAAAAGTATTTTCCCCATTTTTGGCCACATGATATTTAGTGTTCTTCCCTGCCTCGCTGCTGCAATTTCTTAAAAAAAGTCAGGCTGTAAATAGTTCTGTTTCCATGCAGTGTTGAGCACAGTGGAATGTCAGAGTTTGAAACTGCATCTAGAGGGATCTAGGCTTGCTTTCTCTCCTTTTCTCCTTCCTTCCTTTCAACAGACTGATGTTCTGATCCCTATTACACCTTTGCATGGGATTATACAGACTGCGAGAAACAGAATTTAACCGATGGTTTTTAAGGTGTGCATTACAGCTGCCAAAGACTGGAAACAAGGATAATATCCTAGACCAAGGAGAGATAACAGCGTTTGACATATTTTGTTTGTTTTCAAGTTCTAGACTCATCAGTGACAATACAATAAAAGTTACAGACTTTTATTTGGTATGAGTATTGGATGTGTGTGAAAGGATCATCAGTAAAGCATTTATTTTAATGCAGAACAGATTCATGAGCCTGTGACACATTTTATATGAAGAATTTGTTCAGTGGGAATGGGTTATGGATATGGTGCTAGGGGTACTGTAGTGTTCGCAGAATTCAGTAGAAGCTACTTCTTTTCTTCCTTGCCTTCAAAAAGAAAATGCAGTCTCTATAGCAGTGTGTACCTTCCCATTACAAAGCAAGAAGCCAGAAAGGCAGAACAGAATTTTCCCCTGAAAAAGTCTTTTTACTACTTTAACTGCTTTTCTGTGCTTGGTTAAAGAGGTTTTGCTGTCATTGGACTTGCGCACACACTCATCCCACTTCGATTTCTTCCGTCCTCCACCTTGTCAACAGTCACATTTCTGTAGGGTGAAGATGAAGTGTGAAGAAAAATGATTTGTGCCTTCTCTTCTCATTTTTTCTTGCTTTCATGTTTGTACAAAGGCTGAATGAATTTTCAGTGTTCTTGCATGCCAGTTTCCTGTTTATTAGTTGTTTTCCAATAGCACTTGCAGGCCCGCACTGTGTGCATGGACATCAGATCGGCAAAGGGTGCAAGAAAAGACGATGCTATCTGGGGAACTGAGGCAAAGAAAAGCAAAACGGCTTTCACAACATCAGGCAGAATTATGTCACAAAGCCGAAATTTGAGATTAAAAAATTGAGTTTTTCTTAAGTGTCAGTGCAGACTGTCCTTTCTTGGTTTGCATTTGATTTTTGAAACTTAGATCCTTTTTACTAAACCCTGTCCTCTGCATCTTCCTCCCAGTCGCAGGCAGTTAGAGATTGAAGCATACTCTGAAGTCACAGACAGTCATAAATAAGTGAAACGTAAGGAAGTGAGAGGGAACTGGGGTTGTTTAGCCTGGAGAAAAGGAGGCCCAGGGGAGACCTCATCGCTCTCTACAACTACCTGAAAGGAGGTTGTAGCGAGGTGGGTGTCGGTCTCTTCTCGCAAGTAACTAGCGATAGGACGAGAGGAAATGGCCTCAAGTTGCGCCAGGGGAGGTTTAGATTGGACATGAGGAAAAATTTCTTTACTGAAAGAGTGGTTAAACATTGGACCAGGCTGCCCAGGGAAGTGGTTGAGTCCCCATCCCTGGAGGTATTTAAAAGACGTGCAGATGAGGCACTTAGGGACATGGTTTAGTGGGCATGGTGGTGTTGGGTCGATGGTTGGACTCGATGATCTTAGAGGTCTTTTCCAACCTTAATGATTCTATGATTCTATGATTCTATGACAGAGGGTGTTTAGTTAAATCATTCAATTGCTCACTGAGGAACTACTAGCGTCTAGTTCCTATTCATGGAGCCATGTTGGTATAGGTACACCTATACTGATGGGAAAGGCATCTAGTACAGTAGACTACTTTGATCTGATGAAGTGAAATAAGCTATATTGGGGGAAAATCATTTTACCAGTGTTTCTACTTTTATGTTGCTGAACCATTTCTTCCGTCTGTACTAGGCAGAGTCTATTTGTTGTACAGAAATGGTCTGACAGTAGATGTTCTGTTACTGTAATAAATTTGCTGTGGTTGTCCTGATGTCAAAATTAAACAAAAGTGAAGTTGAGTTAAAACAAAACTTGTTTCACATATTACTTCCTTGAAAAGGGACAAGAGAGCTTAGAAGTGTGGGGCTCCCGTTGGTGTAGGTTTGCTCTCTTTCACCTAGGTCAGGTTTAGGTCTGCAGCCATTTTCTCTAACCAGTTGTTGGCTTTGTTTTGGCTGGGTCAGTCTCCACTCCGGTATGGTTGCCAGTGCGGCAGGGGCACCAGCACCAGAACGTGCTGCCTGCAGAAAGCTGGTGGCTTGGCTGCAGGTGTCCACGTTCTCCCTCACGTAGCGTGAGCTTCAGCTGTCTGAACCCCACCTGCTCTGCTGGGGAAGAGTGCTGGAAACTCTCTAGGAAAAAACACAGCCATCTGATGTCCCACCTAGAGCCGAAGTACGAGAATCAAATTCGGCACTTGGTTGGTTTATCGGTGGGACAGGCTTGCTTATAGCTGTCTGTGCTGTTTGCTGGTGATGAGCAACAAGAAAAAAAATTGGAGTGTTATTTGACTATGGGAAAAGTTGCTGAGAAAATACAGTAGGACTGGAAGGGGTGACTGTTTATTCTTAGAAGTCTGCTCGCAGTGTCTTGTAATGTTTTTATGCTTGAATGTACATCTGAGTGTATCGTTGTATGATCATCTGCATGACTTTTCTTTTTTTCCTTTCTCACAGTGCATGCCCATTAAAGGCCTTGGATTTGTGCTCGGAGCCTACAAATGCATTTGCAAGGCTGGATTCTATCATCCCAACATCTTCTCAGTGAACAGCTTTCAGAGTAAGTGCCTTTGCTTGAGTTTAAAAAAAAAGAAAAAAGAAAACAGAGCTAGCATTAATAATGCAGGGCTCCTTTTTATCCTCGTCAGGGTTATACAGTAAAATCCCAGTGGTTTGCAACTCTCGGATTATATAATCACTTAAGGAGTTCTAGCCCTTTGGTTTGTCATTCACAATACTCTTGAGGATCCTGTAAAATATAGCTGCTTGAAGAATATTTGATTTGTAAATAAATTTAAAAACATGAAGTCTTGCTATGGGGAAATAGAGATTTCTGGCATCTGTGCTCAAGCACAAGTATTGAGAAAATTAATCTAGTAATTTTCTCTTTGGTCAGGGCAAACTAGAATGCCCTAGCCTCTGGCTTTCTGCGGGCTTTAATTGTTTTCATTTTACTTCATTTGCAAAGTAGATTCCAAAGGAGCATCCAAACTCTAATACTTACTGATGAGGTATTAGAGATGGGTCAGGCCTAAGAGTCTGGTTGGCTGTATGGTACAGATGACATATAGCCTACACTTGCCCAGGACACACGTTGTATGGTACTTAGACTGAGTTGCCCACAGTAACAGAAACAGAACTCAGTTGATACTCAGCAGGGAAAATATATAAACTGCGTGCCCAAAGTTGATGTCTATTACTTTCATCATATGACCAAAGAGTAATCTCTGCGCAGATTTTGTACCGAAATTGTTGCAGTTATACTAGTAGAGCTCATGCTGCAGTCACAGGTGTAAAGGTGTTCCTTGAGGGTGTAACAGGGCATCCTTCTCTGCCTCCTGCTTTCAAGTCAATATCATCACCAGCTTCTTTGCACCATCCTTTAGCCAAAGGTTCATGTTGTTAGCTCTCCGCTGTGGGAGCAGTTTGTATGAGATGCCCAGGGAATGGCAATGAGTAGCATTCACCAAGCTTGGTCCAGGACTGCGTGTATTATCTCCTGCCTTCTGTGAACGCAGCTGTTCCTTTTCCACTAGAGAAATACCTCTAGTAGTATTCAACACTTAATGTGCACCTCTGTGATGCTGACAGATACAGATTCAGGTGTTTTGTACTGGTAAATCATGTGCAGGATTACATGACATGGTACTTGTAAAAGCTACAGAGTACCTGATAATTGGGTTAAATAAATTATTTGGTGTGGACTCAAAAGCTGCAAATAAAGCTTCCAAGTTCCTTACTATATTAGTTACTCATGAGCTCTGCTTTCTTACATAAAAAGTGACAGGGATTATAGATGAAAGGTAAATAACTTTTAATATTAGGAAAGCTTTAGAATTCCTTATTTGTTCACAGCCCTGAGTTCCAGATATTAAATACTTTGATCTGTGTCATGGGTTGGCCTGTTTTTTATTGATTTGATCTGGTTTGGATATAGATTGGCCAAGATATCTTACCCCTAACTCAGTGTATCTCATATATATATATATGAGAGAGAGAGAGATGTCATGTCTCCTATGTATATATGTTGCATAAATAGCACAGTGTGTTTGTTCAAGTTTACCTAGTAAGTGTTTGTTTCCCTTCTCTTTTCATATTGTGGAGTGTCACAGAAGGCAGCCTTGTGATAGTGCTTTTTCTCTGGACTCTGTGTGAATTTTTTGACAAAGGATGATGTTTGGTTGCTCCTGCAGTGCAGTGAGTTACGGTGGAGTTGGGATTTAACTCCTTGAATGAGCATATAAAAAAATCATTCGTAGATTTTTGTCATACCAAATGCCACAGAACACACAAAAATAATGTGGCTAGAGATCGTAACAGCATTGATCATTAGGGATGAGATTGATTTTATCTCATATCATCTGTCTAAAATGTATATGCTTGGTATGTATTAGTCACCTCGGTTTCAACTGCAGTCAACAGCGAGAGCGTGGCTCCCCGGAGGGTAATTCTGCTGCTTTAGAAAGGCAGAATTTGACTTTAGATGGGAAAAGGAACTCTTCCGGCAAATAACCTTTTTTCTCCATTTGCTATAGAAGGAGGAGCCTATATAGCTACCTTAGATTGGATATTTAGCTTCTAAATAGCTAACATAGAGTGAAATTTGTCTCATCAAAGTCTTTGCATATGCTGATATTTTAGGGGGTGTAATTACATCATCTGGGGCCACTTTGATTTGAGCATGTGTTACTGTGAGCTAACATAAACATGAGTTTTGAAACAGTCAGTAATAAAGAACTGCTTTAATTCATCCAGATGCAGCTCAATCTGTGAAGCTCTATAGGTGATTTCAAAAAGTGAACAGTGAGACAGCTAGTGCGAGACTGGAAATGACTGTGAAGTAGTGGGAGAAAAACCAGTGGTTCAAGGGAACTTGGCCCTGTCACCCAGCTGCATTCTGTAAAAAGAAAAAAGGAAAAGATGACATGGTTAAAACAGCTGTAGTATGTATTTGGAGGTTGAAAGTGGTGCTAATACAGGAATTCCAGACACAAATCCTGCAAGCAGTTTTGACAGAAACTGTCTGACCCGAAGATCTCTTTGTGGAGATAGGTTGATGAAGTTTGATAATAAAAGAGATGAAACTGAGCAGAAATGTTAATCGTTTAGAAAGTATTCCTAGTGGAAGAAAATAAAGAGGCAGGAAAGATTTGCAGGTCTTGAGATGTAAGTAAGCAGATAGATAGAAAAAATGACCCGTTTTATACTTCTGTGGGTTGAAAAATTGGATTGAGTGTGTTGTCTTGAAATGGGAGCATTGCTCAATGATGCTGGGATTCTGCACCGCAGCAAAATACGGTTAACTACAGTTACACATTGTACCTGAGGTGTCAGAGTTTTAAGCGGGGGCAAGGTTCTGCTTTAGGTGCAGATGAATGTTTTGGTTTAAGTCTGAAAGATAGCTGTATAAAATGGCTTTGCAGGGATGTTGGACACTCTACATGGTTTGCTGGTGGGACGGCTTAAAAGATTGCTTATCTGCCTCCTCTGCAAACTCAGCTGGGGCCCTGAATGCCAAAATGCAATGTTGCATAAACAGTGTTCTCCATAGGAAAGATTCTGCGAACTGGTTGTTTTTCTGACTTAAAGCAAGCAACTGGTGTTGCTGCTCGCAGGGAGGTTGCACAGGTTCCCAAAGCGGGTGTGGGACAGGGGCATGGCTGAAATTTAGGCTGTTCTCTTACTGAATAGAAAGCCAGGTAGGAGAGCGTTTCCCTCCTAAGGCTGAGTTTGCTCTTCAGAACTTACAGTGCCAAAATACATAAAACCTTTCTATTTTTTTTGCATTAGTTAATGAGGACCCTGGGTACTAGTGGGGCACAGAGTTATTGCCATATTTCCAGGGTCTCTTTTGAGGACAGAAATTGATTTTAGAAAAAGATGTATTTCGTGTATGCAAGTTGCATTAACCTGTAAGTGCTTGAGTACATGATTATGCACTTTGTCCTAATGGCTCATTTTTAGGTAGCACTATTAGTGTAGGTAGAATAGACTAACTGCTGACTACATACATTTTAACATTTTTGTAACACCTTTCTCCAAAGCGTTTATGTTTTCTGCCTCACGGGGTAATCAGGTTTGCATTGGAAGATCCTTAGTAGAACAGCGGTGCTTTGTTCAACCTAAAAGTTCATTCTTTAGCAATGCATCATTCATATATTGCCGAGATTCTGCTCAGCTCTTGCTGTTTGGATGTGGAACAGGGAACCTGCCCTGTGCAAAAAGGTGCTTGCATCAGAGGTGGCTCTTTTGTCTGGATATGGGACTTTACTGTCTCTAACGGTGCTATGATCACATAAAAAGTCCCAGGAGGGGTTTCCAGTTCAACGGGAATTCCCATTTTTTACACCTGTCCTTTGGCTTTGGATCTTCAACAGAACTCGCGTGCGCAGATCTTTGCACGTACGAAGGCTGTCACTGACTTCAGTGATCCCTTTCTGGGGTGAGGATTATGACCATGGCTGATTACCAGGTTTTGATGCTAGAAGGACCAGTTACATTCACACACACTGAGTTACTGCAGCCAATGCTACTGGTGGTGTTCCTAATTTATGCTATAATAGAACAGGAGCAGAATCAGTCTTTTGTTCTGCTCAGTGCTCAGCATGCACTGTGCTCTCTGTGTTCATCTGATGGTTTTGCCTGGGGTCTGGGATGATTTTGTTTGGGATGGTAGCAATCCCTGCCCTGGCACTTAGCAGTCTGTGGTGCCATTCTTACTTTGCAGGAAGATCTTGGCTGGCAATGTTGCAGCTGCTGAGGCACCCCTTGCGTAGCAGAGTGTGCTTAGGAGAACCAAAGCTGATGAAGAGTTACCCTCAGGAGACCATTTCAAAATCAGATGGGCCGATCAGACAGAAAAATAAGACTGGGATAGAAGAAGGAAGAACTAGGAAAAAAATATAGTAGAGGGGACATAGCTGAAGCATTTAAGCGTTTTGTTTTATTTTTCCAGTACTCAAGCATTTTCCTTATTATACTTCACATTAGTTTGTGTCCCTGTTCCTACTTTCCAGCAATTATTTGTTCTTTTCTCCTTCCATTTTATCCTTTTTTTTTTTGTTACTGCATTTTTTTTCTTTTCTTTTTTCCTTGAAGACAGTACTTTTTCACACCTTCCTCATCCTCAGTTTGAACTCCTGCAGCACAGTCAGTCTTTCAGTGTTTGCTTCCATCTCATCTGTGTCAGTGCTAAAACCATTGCTGCCTTACATGAAGCAGAATTGGCTTCTTGTCCATCTACCTTACCAGTGTCTAAAATCTTTGCCATCTTTTGGGGATGAAAACCTGATTTTCTTCACTGGAGGAGGCACGCGTAATCCCAATGAGCTGCCGAGAAAGGAGAAGGCATGGCACAGTGAAATCTCTAGCAGTGCTATAAGGGGCAGTAACTTCATGCTTGGCTTGGACTGTCTATGGTTTGAATTGACGTTACATTGACTTTGGTGAGGGGACGGGGCCAGGCATAAAGGGCAGAAATGTTCAACTGGGCAGTGGGCAGCAGTGCCCTGAGACATATAGTGAGAGCAAGGGTGTGGGTGGACAAACAGTGCCCCAGTCAGTGGTAAATACAGTGATGAGTTCTTTCCCAAGAACTTCTTTTAGAGGGTCTGAAAAATGTTCTTTCTTTTTGGCAAGGAGGAAAAAAAAAAATATAGGGATTGTTAATAATGCCTTATCACATTGTGTAAAATCTCAAGTAGATCCAATTTTTTGGATCTTTCTTATTTTAGCTATAATGAAGAATCATTTCAAAGTCAAAAGATATTCACCAGATGATCAGTCATAGCTGGCAGTGCAGGAGATGCATATTGATGATCTTCCTTTGTATACAGCAGACAGCATGACACCAGACACATGTAAGCAAAGGCTTGCTGTTGTGTTATGAAGTCATATCCTTGGGATATTTACTGCAACATGCAACTGTTTATTGGCTATTATCCCTGTAGTATGTGATGAGCATACACATGAAGAAACTTCCATGCATGACTCAGATAAGAAAATGCTTGATAAAATGGATTATAATGTATTTGCGACAACTTTCAAGGTTGAACATTTCAGAAATAAAGTAAGAATATCAAGTTGAGGACCATGCAAAATTATTAAGCCATATTCATATAATATTTGTGACTTAAGTAATCTCATGACTTTAGGTTTTAAATGGTATTTTTTCAGTGGTTAAGTTTTTACACTGAAAATAGTTTATTTAGTTACCACAATAAAAACATACTAACAAATGGCTCATGTGTGGCTCAGAAATGTGAGATTTTAAAGAGATTAAATAATCTTTTTGGACATGGGCTAATTGAAGGGCGACTCTTTATGGAAATTATAAAGGAGCAGGTGGGTGGTGGAAAAGCAGGTTGACATGAGTGCAAATGTTGAGGAAACGAAGTGGAAAACTCGGACAGTAGGTAGTGCACTCGATTTGGATATGGAGATGGGAGGTGGGAGGCTGTGACTTCTGTATCTGACAGAGGACAGTGTGGGTCCATTGCTTTAGCTGTAATTTAGAAAACAGAGATATAACGTTAGATATGGAGAAGGTGGTTTCTGGCAAAGCTCTTGGAATGCTAATGGGCTGAGGTCCATGGGTGTTTGCTCTGAGAAGTTCTAGTCCTGGGATATCTTCAGGATTAGTGTTCCTTAGAGGTTCTCCACCTTCTTGGGATGCCCAAGCACGGTTATTTTCCAGCATTTCCATTCCTGCCTCCCACAGTCTGGGTCAAAAAGACACAAGATCTCTTCTTGCTGTCTGCTTGTATCTAAGAAAATCTGGCTACCAGCATGAGTCAGCACCACTCTGCTATATTCAGGTTTCCAACATTTTTGTTTAGAATAAAGCTCCAAAGAGAAATCCACAATCTTCATGAGAAATACCAGCCTGTTCTCTACTTACTGCGGGATGCGGGAGTGAAGCATCCTACACTGAGGACGAGGAGCACAGGGCCACTGGAATGGCATGCCAAATAAACAGACTTGGGTATACAGCCTCTTTGTCCCTTTCCTGGGCTTTGCCTGTCAGCAGATACATGCTCATGTGCATTCGTACATAGATTTGAGAAAGCAAGAAATAATTACCCTTGTAGATAACCTCCTGCTTCAAATGTTTCAAGCTAAAAGTCTGAAGACTTTCATAAGCCAGTATCACGTGCAACATCAGTGGAATAGGCTGTCTCTTGAATTAAGACTAAACAATGCATGATTTACTAATTTCACTGACAGAGGAGGAGAATTTTGATCAAAGATACTCAAGCAATTCTCTAGTCTTATGAAAAGTGAGAGAAGTTATCACACATTTTAACATACCATTGATTTGGCTTCAGCCACATACTCTTGTTTCTGGAAGCTCCTAAGTCTGTCTTGTTTATATTAAACATTTTCAGCAAAGTCAGTTTTCTTTCTTATTTAACAATATGCTTTTTTGCCCCCTTTTTCTTTCACCTTTTTATTCCGATAATTGCCTGTAGGTTAAGCAGTCTTACAGGGGGTTACAGGCAAGTGTTCATGGATCAGAAAAAATAGGAATCCTCCTATGTGCTCTGTTGGTGAGTTCACTTTGATGGGCAAGATGTCAGCTCAAGAATCATTGATTTTCATAGACAAAATATTAACTTGCCAATAAGTTTTCCAGATTTCCTGGTGTGCTTGTGTGAACAATGGAAAATTATACTTAGTGTAAGTGCACTGGTTCTGCTTTGGGGACAGAGTAGTGCAATCATGCAACAGCATGCTGAACAAATGTTAATTAAGAAGGGTTTTATCTAATTTGAAGCTAATTAATTCACTAGATAGCATCTTTATGAAATTGAGGAACAATCTGAAATAGGATCAGAGCTTGTACTGTGAACATTAAGTAGTTAATGGGTCTGCTCTTCATGTGTCTGTGTAAAATCCTTTCCTTATTCCCAAATCCTTGATGTAATTTCTTCCCCATTTAGAAGTCTCCTTCAAAGAATTTCCTGTGCAGATTTAGACCACTTTAAATACAACAGGAAAGCATTTGTCATTTAATAAGCTCACTTTCCCTCATGTCTAAATTGGTCTGCGTTTTCTGAATGTGACAAAGGAGGGTGAAATGAGAAAAGCAGCCCTGGCAAGCCATTTCGTAACTTAATGAAAGAGGCCAACAGAGAGTCAGCAGAGGACTGGTTTGCTCCTGTATGGATGAACTGCCCATCCTGTACAACTAAAGGTGTCTCCCCTTACCCTTCTGATACTTTCAGGAAAGGATGCAGAAAATCACTTTTCTGGAGGTGAATTGTCAG
This sequence comes from Aptenodytes patagonicus, assembly GCF_965638725.1. Lineage (NCBI taxonomy): Eukaryota > Metazoa > Chordata > Aves > Sphenisciformes > Spheniscidae > Aptenodytes > Aptenodytes patagonicus. Next base: position 152,967,804 of record NC_134950.1, read on the forward strand.
AAGAAGTCTACACCTGCCTACCCTGCAGGGAAGGATGTTCTTACTGTACAGATGATACTCCCTGCTATGCACAGGAGGACAAGTATTTACGGCTGGCTATCATCTCATTCCAAACGCTCTGTATGCTGCTGGACTTCATAAGCATGCTGGTAGTCTACCATTTTCGCAAGGCAAAGGTAAGCAGACATGTTTTACTTTGATATTCCTGCTCATTGTGTGGTACAGACTCATTTATGTTAGGTGTATAGCTTCTCATTTTGACAGTCAATTTCTCATGTAAGGAGCTCAAGTCAAGGAGAGGATGGGATTTCCAAACAGGAATGCTTTGCTTTAGGTGTGGAGGTACCTAAATTGTTTATGTAGTTTTTGAAAAAAATGCTGAGCAATTTGTGTCTCCCAGTGAAATCTGCTTACATTTATAGATGGTGTGCAAAAATCAAGGAAACCTATTATGTTCGAAGTAATTTTGGAAAATCAGGCCAATTACGCAGGTATCTAAGGTGGCACGTGGGTATTTATAGTCTCGGGATCTTGAAAGTCTCTGTTTTACCGCTGCTGGGAATTATGTTTGGTTTAAATATATTTGAGAGACTAGCTGGAAAATAATTATATCAAAGAGAAATCTTTCCAAATCATTCCAGTTCCTAGAGAGTTTAAACTTGATTCTATGGTTAAAGATTCTTCTTTTTTCACTGAAGTATGAATATATTAAAGTGTCTGTAAATCGCTGATGCAGGCTATGGTTATGTTTTATGTACTAACCTAATGAACTTCCTGCTTTTACCTCACTCAAAATATTTTAACATGTAAGATCTTGTGGAATCTCACTGTTGACTCAGTGAATGCAGAATATTCTCTGAAACTTCCAATTTAAAAAAAAAAAAAGAATTGAAGGTGGCACATATTCGCTACCTACATTAGGGAGACGTAGGTGTGCACACAGTATGCTACACTGTTGAAATTAATAGCTTCATTCACTTTCCATAACTAGATAAGCAGTTCCATTTTGGTTTTTGGAACACTTGATCCCACAGTCTTCCTAATCCTACAGTGTCTGTGTTACAAATGTGTGGCTCATTTTGAAAGACTTTAATATCCTGGCAGGAAATCACAGAACGAGCAGTAACATTCTTTTTTTTTCTCTTCTGTTTCTGAGACTCTTTGTATTTAATGATATTGCATAAAATGATTCAAATTACAGACTTAATTGTATTTATAAAGTTTTTCATTATTAAAAGTCTGTTGTAGGCATCTGTTTAGTTGCCTAACGTTAACTTAGCAGAAGAATTTCATTCCAATTTTGCGAGGTTTTAGTCCGCCCGGTAATGTTACTCGCTTTTAATGTCATAGACAACATCATGAAAGAAGCATTCCTTGGGAGTAAAAAATTTAGTCTCTAGACCTACAGAGTGAACAGAGTAGATTACTTCATACACAGCTATTGCAAATTTGGCTTGATTTTTTTTCCCCACACTGAAATATTGATTGTTTTATAAGAAATTTCTGTATTTTATCATAAATAGCTTGAGATCAGAGATGAGCAAAATTACATACACTCTTGTACACTTACATATGTTCTGATATATGTATCTACTACAGTAAAAAATATGTCTTTATTAAACATACTACAGAAATCTTGTATTTCACAAAACCTGCTAGTAACAAAAGGTGCATTTTTACTTTTATGATGATTAGCCATTTCTCCAAAGTAGGTTATGAATAAAGACCCAGACGGGATCTGAGTATTTAATACCAAAGCAATACCAAAGAGGCACATGCACACCTTTCCTTGTTTCCAAAGAACTTTTCAGTCTTTATAAAAAAAATTGAGCTTTTTTTTTTCCAGATTACCTCTTAACCATTAAAGATTAATCATGACATCTGAAGGAGTGAGAACCAGACATAAAAGAAAACATTCTTTTCTCCAGAAAGAAAAGTGACGCCTTTGAGACATTGCATTTCACTCAGTTGGACAGAGATGGATTAAATTATAATTTTGCTACCTTAGAAGAGCGTTGACTTTGCTCTAAGTGTATATCTCACAAGGAAAAGAGAAGGAAAAAAAGAGACAAAAAAAGTAATATGGTGATTAACAATCCTTTCCTTTATGATCAATGTTTTCAAGGAATAGAAACTGATAACTAGGTGTCCCATTGCTTTTCATGTCATTCAGCTGAGTTTTTTCTTGGATTCCTTTTATGTTCTTTATCTTGTTGGTACAGCTTGATTTTAAAAAGAAAAAGATCTTGTGTGATTACCATGAAATGAGAAGCTGTATGAAGGGCAAACATACTGAAAACAATGAGTATTTGCATGAGAAAACTGCTGGTTACATTGGATAATGACAGAAATTTGGAGTCAATGAAGAAAACTAGTAACTGACTGTGTACTCTCTGCCAAGGGGGGAAAGTCATGAAAGTGAAAGAACAGCTATTGAAATACATTCAACATATCTGCATTTTAAGAATTTCCAACTGTTAGTGAAACAAACCTCAATTAGGTTAGTATATCTGTCTGTGATTAAAGTTACTGTGTTAAACTGCTCATTTCCATTGTGCTGGGTGGGTGTCAGAGAAGAGCATTTTTTGGATCCTCTCCCCATGTATGGGGAGACAACAGTGACAACAGTGAGGAATATATGCTAGATCCAAGCCAGTTACTAAAAGAACAGCCATTGGTAAAAGATCTACTGCTCCACTCCCAAAGAACATAGCAATGAGAGCAGAGATGTTTTCAACAATTACTGCCAAAGTGTTATTGGCACAATGTGACTTTTGTTTTGACATGATCTTTATTACTGACCTAGGATGTAATAATAATGATCTACAGGGAAACCTGGTAAATATCAACCAAAGTGGTTCCACGAGTGAAAGATCTTGACAAAATGAATGGTAATAAATAGGCAAAGCCTATAGCAAAGCCAGATGACTGCCTTCTAAAAGCCAGGCTTCTCTTTAGAGGAACCTTTAGAAGCCTCTGAAGTTTTAAGTCTCTTCTTTTAGAACTTCTAAAGGTTCCTCTAAAGAGTCCTTTTCAGATTTCTGAAAGAACTCCTCTACAAAACTGCTGAATTATTTACTGTGGAGTAAGCTACTGCTTACATTAATAGCAGTAGAGGGGGAATGGAAGATAGGAAAAGTGACATCTGTGTTTATAAAGACTTCCAGTAATGGTGACAAGAACTAAAGATCAGTAGGTCCAACTTACGCGCTTGCATATTCATAGAAATGGTAATAAAAAATAGAACTACTGGCTCCATGGATGAGTGTGGGAAGTGGGCTTTTGTGAGAATGTGATGCCCTACAGATGTATTTATAGCTCTGTGAAGGTGGATTATGAGCATGTGGATATGAGAGTACTTTTTCCAAGGTCCGCTACTAAAAACTCTTAAAAATTATGATCTCAAGGGCCTAGATGAGCTACACTTCTTGTAGGTAACCAAGAGATGACAGAGGAAAAGACAGTGCAGGAAATATGGTATAAAATCATGTAAGGCAGGGAGGTGTTGACATGTGAACAGATATTCATGTTTCCTCTTAAGGTATCACTAGAGGGTGTTCAAGGGATCTCTCAAGTGGTTAAAAAAAATCAAATAGGTGTTTTGCACAACTTTGAGTTGCTTTATGTCACTCATTGGAAAAGAATATCATGGATCCCAAAGTATAAATCAATTCAAATAGAGTTTAGAAGGAATCATGAAGGGTATTTCCATTATTGGCTGTTTAAATACAGTGGTTTTGGTGAAACATCTGGTGCAGGAAGTCCATAATTTTTATTGTTGGAAACTGGGAGGATAGACCAGGAAGGATCACACTCTGCTGTTCTCCTTCTTTAATAACGCAGCATAGGCCATGACCTGAGGTGGGACACTACACTCTGAATTAGAAAGCCATTCTTTTGTTCTCTTGGCAAAGAGTCATTGAGTTAGATTTCATGCCTCTTGAAAGCGCTGTAATTACTCATATAGACTTGCACATTTGATAGGTGGCAAAACAAAATTCAACTCATTTGTCAAAGACACAGTTACTCCAAACTATCACTGGTACCACTGACCAAAATCTTGGCATTGCCAACCTGTAAATGAAACTGCAGATTAGTGACTTCAAGCAGTAGTCAGCATTGGCAAACAGTACAAAATGGAACCGCAGAAAGACACTGTGAGAAAGCTCAGATCGATGCTGAGGAATTCATTTGAGGCTTTGTCAAACACAGGTGAAAGTGACTCAGCAGCCCCAAGATTAGCTCAGCAGCAATGTTATTAAACTGCAAGAGCCATAACTGGAGAAAATCACAAGCAGAAAATGTGCCCCTTTGCTGAGAGAGGGAGAACTCCAAAATGCTACGAATAAAAAAAATTTGGAGGAGGGCACAGAAGAAGTAGCAGAAGATAAACTATTAGGGAAAAGCATTGTAGGGGAAAAAGATGAAAAATGTAACAGATAAAGCAGATGCAGCTGTTGTAATGGGAAAAGTCAAAGCATTTCAGCGGGAGAGTAAATGGAGGAAATGTGCCAAACAAAGAAAAAAAGGAAAAAATATTCACAGCTAATACAAGAAGGGAAAGCAGATGTGTGGATCACTTCAATGAAATCTTTAACTACCCTAGACAACCCTCATGCGAAGCAGTAATGAAAGCTGGAAACCCTGAGCCTGGCATTAACACAAGCTGCAAGAGGCTGAAAAACTCCTGGGAGATGGAAATGGATGAAATCCCGTCAGAAAAGCTGACGGTGCCTACAGCACCAGTTTAATGACACTGAGGGAGTTATGCAATGAAGCCTGGGAAAAAGAGATTTTTCCTCAATAGTGGAAACGTTGGAGTTTTATTAGATTGCCGCAACAGGGTGATCTTGCTGAATACTGCAGCTGGGGAGATGTTGAGGCTTCTGCAGTGTGGTAGTAAGAGAGGTAAAGGGACACTGGATGCAAAACAAGGAACAGGCTCAACAGAGGCTCTCAGCACTTTGGATGGACTAGATAATGTGTCCTAGCAATTGTAGAGGAGCATATAAAGGAATAGGCTCCTCTTATTGCTTTGGTTTTCAAAAGGCTTTGACAAGACTATGTGAGGTTCTTGCAGAACCACTTTTAGCCCTACAGAGTCAGATCTTCATGGCTGTATAAAGAGGTGCAAAATATTCTCTAAGTTCAACAACTAAGAAACAAATCAGCTCAAGGTGAACATTAGTAAACATCCTTGTATGCTGTGGCATTATTATTGATTGGATAATGCAAACATTACTACTAAAAACACATCCAGAAAGTATGAGGCTAAGCTAACAAAAGTAGCTGGCTAGGCAAGGACAGAAATCACTGATGCTAAAACAAATATTCTCAAAAATGAGAAGCTGAACAGTGATTTTGTAGGAAAAAGCATCAACAGAATAGGAGAATTCATCTATGTGAGTAGTGTTATATGAACCAACGGAGAGCACTCAAACAGGGAGTGACCGACTGCAGTATTGATTACATGCAGTGTAAGGGTAGCAAAGCTATATGGCACCAGAAAGAAACAGAATGTTTAAATAATATACATAAAAACCATTTTTTTAAAATTTCAAAATTAACATAGGATTTCAAGGGCTAAAGATCTACCAGAGCCTTAGAGAGGAAACCAGCTGTGTTGTAAACAAGTTCTTATAAAAGTACTGGACTGTGGAAGGACATTACCTGCAAAGAACCTAAAGAGCTCATCAGTTATCAGGCTGCCTTTTCAAAATGAAGAAGAGCTGAAAATAACTGACCTTTGCATAGCGGCATACCAACTCAAACATGGAGCTATCAGGTAGAATACAACTGCTGTGGGGAATTGTAAGTGCCCTTAAGAAATGCTAAGAACCACTACTGGCAAAGAGACCAGAGAAGCTCATCTCAGCTGTAGCGTGGAAGAGGCTCATTGCTACTTCAGTGATGAAGAATGAGAGATGAGAATGTGACGCTGGCCTTGACTCACACTAGACCTATTCAGAAGGGTCTTGTTTGCTGTAAATTCTCATTCAGATCAATGCTAAAGGCCTCAGAGTAGTTGCACTAAAGCTAAGTTACTTTCCCATCATCTTTCCTTGACATGCACTGCGGTGCTGCCAGGTTCTGAGCGGGTAGGGGAACCATGGGTGCGTGGGAGGAAACCTTTGGGGGATCTGGTCTTTCTGTCTTCCTAACGTATCTATGGCCAGCATCTCTGGATGTAAATCCAGCACATCAAGGTAAAATTGACAGCAACCAGCACACTTGGAAAAGGTTGTTTTCAGCTCTGAAAAATACTGGAAAAAATGCTTAGAAGAGAGTCTTCAAAACAGCAGTTTGGAATGGTGTTGTCATATGACATTAACAATGATGAAGGACTATGATAGAACCCATTGAAATGAAGGGCTTTGCCCCATTCAAGACCATTTCCAGTTCCAAATATTAGAAATTTATGACTAAATAACCTTTTATTGTACTGGTCTTCCCCCCCCATTTATGAACACTCAAGAACTGTTGGAAATACAGAAATGCAAATACTTTTAATGAGAGGAGAAAAATATATATCTGGAACACCGATCAAGGAAAGAACTCACAGTTAACAAGACCACATGGCTAATCATTAAGAAGAATAAATCATTTTACCTCTCTTGAGGGAACTGTGGCAAACTGTGGCTGTTAGCAACTGACTCTTTTTATATGGTTTTTACTCTCTGTTGAATACAGATTTCCGGTGTTTGGAGTTCAGGGTGGCTAGATATTCTATGCCACCACTTTCCTATTTTTCCATTTAGTGTAAATACATTTAAGTGTTCTGCTAAATATGATTTAAAAACTGTGAAGATACTCCCTAAACAATGCAATTTTAAACACTGCACAAAACTGCACATAGATGGAAAGGCAACATGCAAATTAATGCTGTAGTTCCCCTTTCTAATAGTCAGAAATCAAGAATGTCTTTTCTCCCTTACTGCAGCCATGATAGGATGCAGTAATTCAGAGTGAGATAATCACAGGCTATTGATGTGTGATGCATCTTTAAATATTAAAGCATGCTGGCTTTGCAAACATACCTTTTTTGCTAATGTAAATCAGCCAATCCTTTCTTTTTTTTAACTCTACAGTGGCATCTTGACGTGCTTATGCCTGGAATCCTTTCATCTTTGGTGCACATTCTGCTTTTTTCTCCCTAGACACCAATTTCTGATGTTTCAGCTGAAGTGGAAACTTGATAGAGGGAAATGATCTTGCGCAGATGGAGCAGCTGCCTTTACATGCCGTGCTGGTGGGCATACCTGACAGTTCACTCAGCACATACACATTCTGTGCAGTGCTTTATACACCCTTTCTTCATCATATCCTAGAGTGAGAACCTAGTTTCTTGTGATTTCTCAGGGAAGTTTATTGTAGTCTTGAGGTGTGCAGCTTTAAAGACATTGGCGATGTTGTTTTCGAAACTGTTGTTTTTAGTGGAATTCTCATTTCCTGTATTCATAAAACAGAACTCATAAAATGTCCTTTCCCATTTTTCTGCTTAGTTAAGGTATGCCTTTAAGGATGCTGTACTTTTTTAACTCTCACATAAATAATTGCAGAGTGCCATATGGAAAAGATAAGAAGTGCAGGGGCTGTTAGCCTGCGGCAGCAGTTGAAAATTGGAGGTGACATACTGGCTGCCGAAATTCCCAAAGACAGCAGGCATTGGTAGGCATGGCTGCAACGGTGGTATTGCCCTGTGTTTGCAGGGTGTTGTGGCATTCACTTCATAAGCCCGAAGGTTTCACATCTATGTATATTTGCATTCCAATACATGGTTTAGAAGAATTAAGTACTTGTGAATAGAAAAATAAACCTAGTTTCACTATAGACACTTTAGGCCTAAGGAAAAACTGAAGTGTGCAGAAAATAAAGATATAGATATAAAATATATTGGTTGATTTCAGTTCAGTCTCATGAAGAAGAGAGAATGAGAAGAGCAGGGCAGTAGGAAGCACAAAAGGCTATATAACAGTGTTCACTAGAGAGAGTCTATCCCTAACGGACAAGGTAGGTTGTCAGTTACTTTTTGTCAGTACTCAATGGTAGCTCTAAGGATCCAAAAGCTACAATCTTCTCTATATATCTTTATATTAAGCCAACATTTGTCTCCACAAAGTTGAACTACACAGCACCTTAGGGCCCATCTAGATAACATACATAGTTTATCTGGGAGTGTAGTGCCTTCAAAGTGATGGGAATCAGCTGTGGACTATGACACATTTGCTCCACTTTGGTGTTCAGACTGATTCCTGGCCTTTACATTCTTAACCTTAATGTCTTGCTATTTAAGACCTTGCAGTCTATGAATCATTGTCATCTTCTGTTCCGCCAATACTCCACAAAACTCTACAACATAGAGCCCCAATGTTCAAATTAATGGAGCTGATAGTAGTGCGCTTTCAGTGTAGGGTGCTGGCCAGGAAGATAGCTGTCACCAGAGACAAGGCTGTAGTAGCCTTGAAGGCATATGTAAGTTTAATTGTATTACACTATGATTTCACTTTTAAAATAAATTATGTAAAATAAAGATAATTGAATCCTTGAATTTCAGCATATATTTTCCAACAACAAGAACTATTACAGCATAGAATAATTTTGCCAAAGCTGTTTCAGAGCTAAAAATTAAACTGAGCTAACTGTCAAGATTTTTGGTTGTCTGTTACCCTCTGTCTTTGATTCTTGATGAGTCTTGTGTTTGTGGCCCTTGTAGGGAAGCTGAGTAGACCGAATGGTGTGTCACATGATAATAAGCTTTCCCCACTGATACTTTAATGCAATAACTTCAGGACAGTTGCATTTACCTGAAGTTTCATTTGGGTTTGTGAATAAGCATTTACAGATTGCTGGGAAGGGACTTCCTATCATGTCAGCAGAATAACAGCAACATTATTTATTTATCCTGCTATTTGTCTTGGAGTTGTATGCTGCTGTGAACCTTGCTTGTACAATCAATAGCAATAGCAAAGTCCCTGGTGGCTTGCACAAAGTCTTTGGCATGCCTCCCTTTCCAAGAGCAGACTTCTGTCTGAAGTAGGCCTTTCTTTTTGTTTTAAGGGTCTAAGTGTAGGTTCAGAAGAACTATTCTGAGGGTGAGCCTGATTTGTAGTGGAGGGACTTTTCAACCAGAAAGGCTTGCAGAATTTCATGGTGACAATCATTTGCTTGATGAGCTCTTTGTCTCTGGGAAAAGCATTTGGCCAATAGACAGGGGCAAGGTTTGGAGATTGAAATGTGGTTTTTGATGGAGCTGGGATTTGCGTTCCAATGTGCCAGTGTCTGGACCCCATTTTGACACTGAAAACCAGTATAACTAAGGAGAGGCACATTTGAAGATGAGAAAATAAATTTTTTAAAAAGTTTCACTCAAAGGGAAGGAAGAAATAGCTTAAATGAAGAAACTGGAAAAACAAACAATATTGGGAAAAAATGTAGCATGAGAACTTTCAAATAACAGAAATAAAACTGTATTGGAAACCTTATTCTAGGAAAAGTCTTGCATTTTTTACTAATTTTTTTTTTATTGTAAAACTTTTATTTAATGGTAGCATCCTCAGAGAAACTTTATGTGCTCTTTTCATGTGGTTTTTTTGGCTGTATCATGTGGTGGAAGCTCAACACAGATCATTCAGACTAAAACATATGCCTGTTCTTCATTTTCTTCATTTCTTTGGGTGAAAGTTGAAGGTTTATAGCTCACAAGCAGCAGCCTTATGCTGTCAGCTTCTCTTTAGGACTTTGTGCTATGAACACAGTCAGATTGCTTTCTGCCTTCCCTGTCCCAGCCGTGCCTCCCTCTGTCTGGAATAAAATCTTGGCATTTTCCTCTGACATCTTCTCATCAATATCAATATAGCTGAAAAGAAGCCTTCATCTCCTCCTGCTTCCCTCTAAGACATCTCAGCTATTGCTTTCTTAGTTACTGTAGCAACCTGCTTGTTACCTAACATCATTTTGGACTCTGGAGCTCACTTTGCCTCCGGCTATGTCTAAGCCTTGCTGAACTCCTTCCGAGTTCCCTTTTAATACATGTTTTGTGCTGGTCCACAGACCTAAAATTCTTGTCTCAGCTTGTTATCTTGTGTCTTGACTGCTGCAATGTCCTTTCAACTGGCCTTGGCACATGCAGTCATGGCCTATTATTAAAAATGATGCTGCAAACAGTTTTCTGTCCTGCCACTTTGTGTTGTCCTCATAGCATCTCCCTCTTGACATCGTACATGAGCTATACCTCTTGGTTTTTGAACTCCCACATGAGCTTTTCTCTCTCTCCTGATGCCATTTCTTTGATGCAGAAGCGTCAACACCAGCCTCCATCATCATCATCCTGTTACATTTTTCAAAAAACACCCCTTGTTCCCTTCATACTTTCCTCATGCTTGGTAGAGGCTTTTTGAGAACATCCCCTGCTCTCTGTATCACATTTTCAGATTCAAGTGCTGACAAAGTATGTGACTACGGGTGGGATACTAATAGGCTGGCACTGCTGATTGCTTGTTACGATATGTGATGTTGCCTTGTTGTTCCATTGTTCTTTCCATCTGTCCTTATCCGTCTGTTGTCCCTTATCTTAAACTCTTAACTTTGTGGAGGAAGGACAGTCTTTTTTACTTTCTCCTTGTGCAGGGTCCATGATAACCTGAGGCTGACCTGGGGCTGGGGCTTTCAGCAATACAGTGGTAGGAAGAAGAATTAAGTTATACATAGCAATATTTCCTTCAAAGGCAAATGTGCTTTTATTTCCAGTGAAACATACAATCCATGATCTAAACTTAATAAGAGATTATTTAGCGTAATAAATTCTGAAGAGCTGAAAAATCTCACCATTTTTGGGATCAGCATTTCTCAGATCCAATCATAAGCTATTAGTTTGGAGTGGTTTAGCCACTTGGCTCTTGTAAAGTAAAAGTGAATAAAACAAACTGCAGTTGGATTTAAAATCTTCAGAATTATGAGTTTTTGTTTGATTTGAAATTAGTATAATGATCTTCATCTATAGTTCATTTGCCTTCTCAGTCATGTGAATAATGAGATTTTTTTATCTTTATCAGTTTTATTCTAACCCTTCTCTTGTTACCTCGTTCTCAATTTGTTTCCTCTGAGGTATTAAGAATCTTGAGCTTTGCAGTCAGGTTGTTTTTTTCTCTTGTAATTTGCCATAAACTATTTCTTTCTACATGATTGAACTACAATTTATACAGACTGTTTTAGTGAGCTGTGGTATTTTCTTCTGTAACAGGTGATGCCATGTTGAATAAGAAAGCTGAAATTCAGTTCAGGTGTTCTGAAGCTATTTGTAAACTAAATCAGGGGAACATGCTAACTGAGCCCCACCTCCTGCTTGTGAAATTTGGGGTTGTATTCCATCAGATTTTTTGTATATTCCATTTGACCTCTTGCTGATTAAACAACTATCGATATTAAAGTGCATTTTATTCTTGAAGACCATAATGCCTTTGCATCTTCATTTCATTTCTGCGTTAATTGAATGCATAACCTAGTGAAACAGGCACTTAAAGTGATCCAGAATTTTGATGATAGTCACTTTACATGTTCAGCTTTTAAATTAACCATAAGAATGTGAATAGACTGAAACTGAACTTAGGCATTATTTACCTCATTACTGATTTTTTTTGGTCTATGTATTCATCGCTATTTGGTGAGAACCAGGTATCTTGATCTAAGCAGTATGTCCCCAAGGAAGGAATTCCTGCTCTTATAAGAAAAGATGTCCCTGAGACATTAACCATTTTCACTGTGAGGGTTCTTCACCAACAAATACTGTTTTTTCAAGTATCTGTCTTGTAGGTGGTGTAGCGCAACTTATATGCAGCAGGACCCATGTTTCAAAATGCAGAACACCTTATCTTCATCATGACGTATCGTAACGGGTCTCATTACTTGTATAACACAAAGGATCAAGGGCCACGTGAATTGAAAAAGAAAGTATTTGGGGATTTCTTGGATCCCTGACATCTTGCGCACTTTTAATGAAATTGATTTATGATTGATGGCTTCTTGACCTTTGCTTTTGCTGATTTTTTTTCAAGTAAAAAGTAAATTTAATAATTATATTCTATTTGAGCTCAGCTATAACTAGTAATAGAAAAAATATTGACCTCTGTGTAAGTATTCTTTAAAGGGAAATGAAAAAACATGAGGATTATATTTATTTGTTTTAGGAATACTGCACAAAACCTGCAAATGCCAGAAAATTCTGACAATTTGCCAATACAGCTTAAGTGGCAGCACGTCTTTGTAATGCCTATCTTTAGAAAATTAGCCTTTGCTATGAAATTTACTATATTTGCAATCCATATTCTATTAGGAGGCTATTATTCAAATAGAACAATTATCATTAAAAGTATTTGTCAGTGTGGTAAGAGGTTGAACAGGGCACAGAATTTCATCTTGAATATTTTACAGAGAAATTTTCAAAAGAGGCACAACCATTTCTATCTTGAAGTGAAGAGTGTTTCCTGCAGTTAGTTGGGAATGAGTTGCTTGAATTTTGTATGCCAACCAGCAATAATAAAATGAAAGCATAGCCTTGTTATGGCATTTGAAATTTCCCTTTTCCTGGGTAGCAGTCCTAATCAGTCCCTGAATTTATTATTGAGAAAATAAAAAAATGATGATAGTACCATTCCAGGGTACCTAACTGAGGCTTCAGGGGACTCCTTCCAGTTGCTTTTGTGCCCATTCTTTAGTCCCTAGTAGTCCTCATCCAGGTGTGGACAGTATTAAGATAACCACAACAATTAAATGCAGTTCCACTCTTTTCTGCTATTCTTAATGTCGGCGGCTGTCTGGGAACTGGCAGGTCCAGCTTTTGTCTCTTAACAGAGGAGCCAAACACCTTGCTTGCTGTAGCTCAGCCTCAGGGACAGAAAGAAGGATCTCTAGATTCTATTTCTTAAAGGGAAATTTCAAGTGAAATAAAATTTCTGAAATTAGCACGTTAGTTTCTCCACACAGCTTCGTCACTGAAAAAGATAACAATGTGTTTGTAATTGGGATAAGAGGCAGGAAAAAGGTTCAATGGGCTTTAGAAAAACAGCGCATGGAAATCAAAGCAAAAATATAGTCATACTGAAAAAATTTGTTTGCTGGGAAGGCGTATTTTAGTAAGAAAAGGAACTGGTAATAAAACATTTCAACCAGCTCCACTTCAGGCCAAGTATTTTCAACTTGACAAAATCTCCTCTCCCTTCTGTCATTTGATAGAAGTAAAGAACCACATATACCAGGAAACAAGAATTTGAACAGGAAGGGTTTTCAGAGAAGTAAGAGACAGATTTGGGAATACGATCCAATAACTTCTCATCACATCTCCTGTGTCCTCATGCGCAGAGTAGAATGGATCTGCCAGACCTGCACCACAAGGGTCACGCCAGAGCTACTCCTCATGGGAGCACCGGAGAGTGAGCACACTGCCGTCACGTGTACCTTTAGCTAAGCTTTTTGTTTCACTTGTTTTGAGACAGTTTTACATAGTAATTTATCTAGTCACTTCAAATACATCAGCTTAGCACAGCAGAGCAAACCTGTAGCTGTTCTTTATCTTTCCTTGCTTCTGTACCATTCTGTTGTGTATCCATATGTGCTTTCTAGCTGTACGTTGAGTGGTAGATACCCTTTACAGTTTAATAAGTATGAATGTGTCATATTCAAAGTTGAGATCAAGGACGAAATCAGTCTTCACTTTTTTTCTAATAATTTCTTGTAGGCCTCGTTTATCTGTAAGGCAAGCTCACATTCTGGTGGTAAGCCACCTTTGCAAAAGGAAATTTTCTTTAAATCACAGCCCCACTCGGTCATTCTTTATATTGTAAAAGTGGCAGAACTGTTTAATGAAAGCAAAAAAAAAAAAAAAAATGCCAACCTTTTCCCCTCACTAGGTTTCCATGGTACCAAGCTCATATAATACACAGTGACGTGTGGCCCTGGAGAAATCTGCAGTCTTCCTGGACTGACACCAAAAGTGTACAGTTCTGTTAATTCAGTAATATACAATGTAGCAGATACGGAATGACTTTAATTTTATTTTGGCTTTTAATGTCTTATTTTTTTCTCCTCTCTGAAAATACTTTGACACTCATATCACTGACTTTGTGTGATGACAGTCAGAAATTCAATGCTAATTAATGCTGCTGTATTTCCTGGATTGCTTAGGACCACAGAGAATTGAAATGCAGTATTTTCTATGCTTGTTTATGCATAATTTTAGCTTTTTGTTTTGTTACCCTGGATGCAACTTGGCTGGCTACATTTTTTTTTAATTTCCCTCATGCAAATAATTGTTAAGAATTTATTTATGACCCTTTAGCAGTGCCCAAGAGGCACGTATGACTTTCCTTTCCTAATGTGATTTGCCACAGAAATGGTGTTACCTTCTGAGATCCAGGGATGAGGAATGACTGTTTATCTCAAAGGTTACTAATGTGGTCTAGATAGTATGGATAGACTGAAGACTGAGCAAATCCCAAGGCACAAAGCAGCCCTTCACAAACAATATTTTTTGCAGGCCTAGTCAAGTAAATGTGCTCCGCTAAGGCAATTGGTAGGGGGAAACGAAGGTAAGATGGGGAATACTTGGCCTGCGCTACCTAGGAACTCCCCATCCCCTCATTAGTTTCACAGGCAATTGACAGTAAAGCTCTAAGTTGAGAGAGGTGGACTGGCAATAGCCTGCATGGAGCTGATGAATAGTTCCTTCCTGCCATGGAGAAAGCCTCAGGAGCAAACCAAACAGTGCAGTAACACTGAAATCCCGCTTTTGAAGTGTTGTGACATGAACGTGATCTGGCTCTACCTGTTCTCCTCCAGTGACATCTGAGAGTTAGACTACGTGTGCTTGCTCCTCAGCTCTTGTAGTCACCATTTCAGTTTTTCTCCAGGAGCTGCCCTGTTGTTTTGGTCAGTTTCTTTATGAAGTAGCTGAAGGTAATACCAAGAATAGAGAATGAAATTCAATTTTTATGCTCCAGCCACATGCAGTTCCAGCTCCCTCAGATCCAAGACTGGAACCAGTAGTCAGATAGATAAAAGACTCTGGCTGAAACGCAGTCTTGGAATGAGATGGATGAGGAAGCTCTATGAAAACCCCTTGCCTTCATACCATCATCTTAATAAAGGCATCTGTTCATATGTTGTATGTCTAAATCTTTATTTTATCCTGATCTTTTCATTAATCAAATGTCCTGAGTAGCAGCCTGGCTGAAGAAGACCAGGGAGCCCCAGTGGAATTGGGCTGAATACGAGCCAACAGTGAGCCCTCACCACAATCTAGGAAAACCGTATACTGGGCAACAGGATGATGGCCAGCAGACAAAGGAAAGCTGTTACTCCTCTCTACTCAGTGCTAGTGAGGCTGCTCCTGAAATACTGGGTCCAGTTTTGAGCTCCGTGGTTCAAGAACAGTGTGGAGAAACTGGAGAGAGTCCCGTGGATGACTACTAGTGGGGACTAGAGCATATAACCTACTGGTAGAGCTTGAAGGGAGCTAAGCTTCGACAGAATGGCAAAGAGGAAGCTAAGGGGCCATCTAGTAGCAGCCTACTTGAAGGGTGGTTGCGAGGACAGATCTACAGAATGGATTTGGAGAAACTGAAAGAAGATGAAGTTACACTGCACAGATAGGTAAAGCTGTAACTACTGACAAAGGTAAAACATCAATTAGCTGATTTAAAGCAATATTATTCACTATAATGGATTAAAATGATGTCAAGGAAAGTTACCAGAAAAACAAACTCTCCTTAGTAACGGCAAGTGATGGAAGTAACAGGGGACAACAGTCACAAATTATGGCTTGGGAGGTTTAAGTTGGACATTAGGAAAAACTTTCTCACTAGGAGAGAAGTGCCAGACCAGAGTCAGCTGGGTAACACATCAGTTACCCACCTCCATTCTTGGAGGTTTTTAAGACTTGGAGAGACAAAGCTGTGGCTGACCTGATCTAGTGTTGGCAGTACTCCTGCTTTGACCAGCGGATGGGACTAGATGACCTGTAGAAGTCCCTTCCAACAAATGTTTCTATGAGTCAGTGATTCTATGAGACTAGTTAGTTTTTATTATGCACATTGTGGCATATTAGAGTGTTTATAGATTAGATACAAAACATGAATGATAACAGGAACTGTGAAAAGAAAAGAGTATCTCAGTCTTCTTTCAGCTGATGGTTAGTTGTTTGTAAGGTTCATATTCCCTTTATTAGGGTATCCTGCAGAATATCAAGACTTGGAACTTGCCTTATTTACTTTCCTTTGGATAAAGTAGATGAGAACAAGAAACCTTTATTTGTAAGAATTTTTCTGGTAACTTCCCTTGACATCATTTTAATCCATTATAGTGAATAATATTGCTTTAAATCAGCTAATTGATGTTTTACCTTTGTCAGTAGTTACAGCTTTACCTATCTGTGCAGTGTTACTTCATCTTCTTTCAGTTTCTCCAAATCCATTCTGTAGATTAGTAGGTATTTTTGCTCTGCCACCCTATCCAGACACCTCCTTTTCTAATATATTCAAGAGAAAAAAGGGTGGTGATCTTACTATGAGAAGTTGTGCAAGTTTCAAGTTTCACTGGTCATTTTTCCTGTCACAGGACTTTGCAAATGAATGTTTGTTTACAGATGTGACCCCTAGGACCCGTATTATTTCTAGCTTCACCTGCCCGTTCCATCTCACCTCTTTTTTTCTTTTCAGATCAATACATTTGTGTTTTCTCTCTGTATATTTCTAACATGTTAGCTCCTTGCCTAGAAAAGCTATAGACATCAAACTCATAATGGAATCAGGATGATCTACACATTAAACACCTGCATGGTATTGAAGCATGCACCTCAGTCATGTTACTTTTGTTAGAGCACTGATGAGTGGTCACAGAGTTTTCTGTATTTGCGGTAGTATGTTAGGGTTTTTATCTCTTTTCCAGTAAAGGTATATAAAAAGATTCTAACATATTCCACTTGGGCACGCACTCTCTCTTTCATTGTTCCTTCTTCTGTTGAAGTCTTCAGTTTTCAAAGCAGGCGTTAGCCCCAGTACTGCTGGTTTGGATGAGTCCTGTGAGTAACTCTGTGTTAGAGGGGTGCTTCTGTCTCAGCTGGACTGCCATTCACAGAACAGCACAGACCTATGGTGAATGGCTTCCCTCCTGTAATAGTGTTTTTTGGTTTGTTTTTATTAATGAGAAAAGATATCTGAGAAAGTAAATAGCTGTATTTCTCTAATAAACAGTAAATGAGGCTTTCCATAAAGGAATTGCTCCGGAGAGACTACTATGTTTGCTTCACAGGAGAGCAGAAGTAATGAAACAGCCTCTACTTCCTTGTCCTCCTAATTCAGAATATTTGTACATGCTGAACTGAGATTTCAGTATTGAAAACACAGTTAAGAAAAATGCCTCTGACTGTCTATGTGTCTGGACCACACCAAGGTCTGGCAAGGTCTCCTTTCTCACAGGGCTGCCTCTGTTCCCGGCACCCTGATTTTGCTTTCCTTGCCCTTACCCCAAGGCTCTGTCTCCTCTCCATCAGCGCATCTTGCTTGACTGACCAAAAGAATCTGCCATGGGATTACCGTAAGCCACTATTATGTCTTGTCTTCCAAGGGGAAGCCTACAAAGGCAATTTCAGTGTAGCTGCTCCTCAACTTGTTTATGGACTGAACATGCCACATCATGTAGCGTGATGTCCTGTGCCATAACTCTGACCCTATGCCTGGATGCAGAGTTGCAGTCAAATCCTGAATCTCACACGGAGGTACTGTCTAACCTCTGAGCCAGTAATGACTGTGAGTATTTCTTGACTTCGTGAATAGTTTTAAGTTTACTAAGTTTACTTAAGTTTACTTTAGATCACCAACACTCATTTAACTTTGAGTAGTCACTGAAATGCAAAACGGTCAGAAGCATCTCACAACTGTTAGTAGCTACATCCCAGCTGAGAGGAGTTGCTGTGAATATTTCTAGTGTCTTCCTCCTTGAGTTGGAGTGCCAGCCCAGTCTGGCGTGGCTGAATAACATGTGCTCAGCTATGAGTCCTGTGTCGCTGCCTAAGTCACACTAGTTTACTTGAACTCACTTTTTCCGTAAACGCCTCTTGAAGTACATTACATACAGATGCAAGACATTTTACTGTTCTAGTATGCTGATTTTTCTGTCTAGGTGTAGCATTACATACCCAGTGATTCAGAAGTTACCAACCCCACCAAACAGGGGCCTTTATGTCCTGTGTCCTCACACTACTTCATTATTTGCATTTGCTACCATGTACCTAAACCTATCTTGCATTTTGCTAGCTGGCCCTTTTGATAGCTTCCTATGAAACACCTGATTGCAGTTCACTTGAATTGCTCTCATGGCTGACAACTTGCATCAGATTTGATGGAATTGTCTTAGTGGACTTTATTGTTCACTGCAGAACTGAAGGATGGTAGCTACTCTCTAAAAAACCTCTGGCTCAGGATGAAGAAGATGGTAGAGACCAGTACATACCTGGTCTTGACCTTTAGTGTAATACATGCCATACTATTTTAATTGCTTCCTTTTGGTTTGATTCCAGTATTTCTGGATGGAGGCTGGATTGACGCTACTGCGTAGTTCAATCATTATTTTTCCTCCTTTGACTTATCAATAATAATAATAATTTTAATATAATATTTATAATTAATAATAATTATTAATATTAATTATTATTTATAATAGTAATATTAATATTAATATTTAATATCAATATTTTATTATTATTATTATTATTTAACCAAGATCTCAGTTAATTAAAAAGCAGACAAACCTAGAGAATGTGGAAAATACATGGTAGAGGTAGCTAAGCTAAGTATGAAAGTTAGTATGAAGCTAGAAGTAAAAAATACATTGCAGTATCACTTAGGTGTCAGCAATGTGTAACCATTAAGTGAGACAGGGAAAACCAGAAAGGACAGTTTTACTGACACAAATAAGTAAACATAGAAATAAAACCCCAAAAGGGAAATGAGCACACAGACAAAGCGGCAATAAACAAACTGTACACAAGATGAACAGCCAGAGGAATAAATAAGCAAAAACAAAAATAAATGCCAACAAGCAAGGCAGATGCAAAAAAACCAAGCAGCTGTTAAGGAAGAGAAAAAGAAATTGAGCAAATGTTACATGCAAGTGGAAGAAAATCCCACTGCATGGAATTTCAGGGCTATATCCTAAAATGCCCTCATTTCTGTGAATTCTATTGGAGAATTTTAATTGTACAGGTAGTATAGGTGGACAACAGTTGGTGGAGGCTTTGAGTTATTTGTTTCCATTCTTTCATTTGTTTTCTTAAAAGAGCAAAGGCTTTTTTCCTGAAGTATGTGGGCATATTCACTGCTGTGCATGTTGCAGATTCCCATAAAGTCAAGCATTTGTGATGCTGCCCAGAGCCATGCCTTAGGGGCCTGTATTTGCAAAGTCTGTACAGTGAAGGATTCAATTTTTGGTGGAAAAACTGGTGCTCAGAGACTGGTGGAAATACCATCTATCAAATATAGAATATCTTTATCTAATAAATTAATTTAAAAACATCCTGCTTTAGTTTTGGTTTTCCCCTCTTCAACTATTCCCTCTTATTAAAGCTTCAGTGCTGGATGAATACTTTACCTTACCGCCTAGGCTATAATGGGGGTTATTGGAAGAAAAAAAGTCATATATTTTTAAATCAATGTATGTGTTTTTTCTAAACCAAAAACTTTCATGTTACTTTTTTGTTATTAAAATATCTCCTTTTCTTTGCAGTAGAGAAAGTTAACAGAGTTTCAGAAATGTAGTTCGGGAGAATTCTGATGCTCCCATTTCCATTGCATTTTTTTCTTGACGCTTACGCAAAAATAGTTCTTTGGTTGTACTATTTCTTACTTGAAGTTTTGTGCTTTTCTTCATCACTGTGGATGGCATTCATCTCTGCCAGAATGTCTACTCCATTTGCTGAAGAGTCCTGTTAAGAAGAGCTGTGCTATCTGCAAACTTTGGGTTAAAACCCCCATTCTCCAGGTATCAAAGACTGAGATAAAAGCACAGTCAAAACCTGGCTTCAAGCTCATTTTGAATTCTAGTGTTGCTCTGTAAGCCGTACTTCTTTTAGGGCAGGAAACAGAAGTGCGTAGACAGAATTCACAGAGAATGGTTCCTACCGGAACACAGGTGAGAAGAAAATCATGGGTTCATTCATTGTTTTGAAAGAAGAGCTGGAAGTGCTGAAGTTCTTTGCCCCTGCAGGTTATCTTATGATCATGCCACCCAGAAAAAAGCTTGATAAGAAAAGACTGATTAGAATGCAAAAGAGTTGTTTAGAAAAGGATGTTCACACAGAAGCTGTTTGAAGACAAGCTTTTTTAGATCGTTTCCATCTTCCCTATGATACCCATTTCAGCTGCTTTCTCAGCCATTCTGTTGTATCCAGATGCATTGTACAAAATAAAAAAAAAAAGCTTCTTCAGTGGTTTGAGTATTGATCGATAGCGGGAGACGTGAGTTCACTAACCTCTGCCAGTGTCTTGTGTGGTGTTGGGCAAGACCCCTCTGCATTAATTCCCGATGAGTAAAGTGCCGTTGTCTTACAAAGATGTTGTGAAGAAAAACTGTATCAAGATGTGTGGAGCTCCCAGCTACGGCAGAGTCGGGGCCATATAAGGAATCTTGTGGACATGGTCCTGTAGTGCTTTTTTTAAATTTATGCTATAGTGCTGGGAAATTTACATCACAAAGTGTGAAATCTGTATTATCGGAGGCAGATTTTAACCTTTTCTAAGCTTTCTAAGCTTTTCTTTTTCATCTGCTGCACACAAGATTTATGTCTCACCCAGGCTAAATTTATGTGTTCATTAGAAATGTGAACTAACTCATACTGCCATTTATAGTTTGTAAAAATATTTGCACTTTCTATTAAACATGTCAAAGCAGTGTGCATGAATCCATAGCTTCCAACATTTAAGCTATAAAATAATTGGGAGTCTAGTCACTTCTTAATTAAAATAACCTGAAAGTATTCCATTTAATGACTTCATAACTGGCATCTAAACATTTACTTCCAGCTTTTTGGTGTTATATTAGAGAAGAACAGAAGTGTCTGCAGAAAGCAGTCTTGAAAAGTTGTCTATATGTATTGATTTTTATAGTGCCATTTGAAAAAGTTGAATGCATCTGAATACAGAAATATGGGTACATAAAAAATTTTATTACAGCAGCCATAAAAGATACTATCATCCCTTTGGGTCTTTGTTTATTGTTTAGGGATGCTTATAACAAATGAGTGTCTTGCAAATACAGAATCAATGTGTTTTGGGCAATTTTTTTTTCTCTTGATATATATGCTTTGTGAGTGTCTCTCTGGAGCATCCTTCTAGATGAAGTGAGGCAGGGCTGTTGCATGGGGAAATGCAGTATGGGAGTGCTGGACCATCTTTACATTAGCAGACTAGTGGGTGAGGCTGCCCATCTATCCAAGTGACAGAAATAAATTATATAAAGTACTGACTCAATTGAATTTGATATGTCATTGAACAATGGGATCACTTGAGCCTAAAAAACCTGGCACTGGCATTTCAGTTACCAGTTTCCCAGCTTTTTGCATTTGGGATTGTGTTTATGCTTTACCCAACATCATAATAGAGGAAAAAAACCCAAACCAAAACACTTTAATTTGGGTTCTTGAAACAAATGCCTTGTGTTGCGGGAACCCAGTGTAAATATAAGCTGCACTTGTGGGTCAATATTCAAGTTTCAGCAATTGCTAAGACAGGCATTGCATTCTATTCAGAAAGATAGTTACAGTATTTTAGCTAGCTGTTGGTGTTTTGTTTTGCTTTGCTTTTTAAGAAACATTTCATGGAAGCATATCAGTCCCATGAAAATTTTGCTAGAAATACATATGTCTCAGTTTCAGGGTGCGGTTTTAGAGACAGGTAGCAGAACAGTTTTGCAATCCTTAATATGAAACTTTTAATATGAAAGTCTAAGGTTAAGATCCACAAGAAAAAGTGAAAGAATTGCAGAAGTCTGGAAAAGAGAAGCCGTAATAATGATTCTTGAATACATGAAAAATTCTGGCCAAAAAATAAGGAAATAAGGTGTGCTCCCAAGATTTTCCTGGTAAAATCTTGCAGTGGTTGAACCAAATAGCCACCATCATCATCTTAAGACCAGTGGAAAACCATTCATAATTCTCACTTCAGGCTTTAACTGTGACTAAAATAGCATCAGTAGCACAAAGATGCCCCTGGAGCTGTTATATTAGTGTTTTTCTTAAAATGGAAGCTTTGATGTGAATACCCATTGGAAGTAACTTCTCGTGATAATTTTTGAGGTGGAGACTTGTGGAGGATTTTGATGATGTCTCCACTGATACACATGCTTTAGACAACCTTTGCTGCAAAATTTCACCATTGCTAGAAATTAGGTAGCTCCATAATTGTCTCATACTAAAAAGGCTTCCTGAGAATTTAGGTCTTTCAACCTATGCTCAGTACATTAGATGTTGTAAAAGTGACGACTTGAAAAAATGAATGATGAAATAGGAAATCTGAGTAAGATTATAGATTTGCTGAAAAGCTGAATTTTTATTTAGAAAATTCCACCAGTCTTTTGCAAGCAGAAACTGGACCCCAGGGCATCAAAAATTTGTCTGTAAATCCATTCAGATAGATTTTTTTTTTTGAAAAAAATCTTTTTACTTCTGAAAGATAAACTTCTCCCATCTAAAGCCATTAGAGAGAATGCCACGAACCATTGATTCCAGCCCACAAGAGAATTTTATGATGCGAAAGAAGGGGATTTTTCAAAAGATTTTTGGCAAAGCCTCCTCTCTGTCCTATCTGACTGCACTACTTGCAGTCAGGAAAGCACTGCCTTCTTCCAGAACAGCGTATGAAACAATATCTCAAGGGAAGGAGATGGTTAAAGAAAAGGGAAACAGTGTTGATGTTTTGTCTTTAAGAGAAGGTGCAGATGCACTATACATAAATCATCAAACTTGCTGGAATACGCTTTGTATTAGGAAAAAGGATTTTTTTTATTTTAAAATGTAACAAAACTATGATGGAGAGACTGCATTAGAATCAGTGAGGAAATGTCATGTTATTTTACAATCCTGACAAGTTAACATCTGAATCAACAACTTTGCACAAAATTTCAGGAAAAATAAAGGCGCTTTCAATCTAAGAGCACACTCTGTATTCAGTAAAATTGTAGATTATTCATACGTATTATAGAAGCCAAGTCATTAATATTAAATAAGTAAAAATGTTCGAAGGACTTCTTGAAATTTAAATAGTACAGAACAAATTCTACAGTTAAATTCATATCTGAAATTCCCATGATCCATAATTCTTCACACTTGAGAGCAACTTTAGCAGTTTCAAAACATATGCAGGTAATGTGTGTTGAATAGTATTTAGCATAGGAAAGAGTGATTTTTTAAATTGGGTTTTGTAAAACACAACCATTGTAATGGGCCTGTGAATTAAAGAATGTGGAGCATGCCAATATGACAGACAGCTTAATACTGTGCTTTAATAAGCATTACTGTGGAAGCATTATACTGACAAAAGTGAAGGTACGTTCTGCAAAGAACCCAGCATCTAAATGGCACACAGAGAGAATTTCCTAATATTTTGTGTTGGTTTTTGTCTTCTAGAGTATCAGGGCTTCAGGGCTGGTGCTGTTGGAAACCATTCTTTTTGGATCACTTCTTCTGTACTTCCCAGTAAGTCAAACTATAACTTTTTTGAAAAATTATATCCGTGCCGACATTTTAAAACATTGTATGAATCACCTTGGTGAAAATATAAATGTCAAAACTATTTATCTAATGATTAGTTTAATCTGACTATAAAATGTGCTGTGTTCTGTAAATATTCTTAAGAACACTTGAATGTTTTACTATATTTGTAATAATTCTCCATTTTCAGTTTAGGGAACTTTCCAGTGTTTTTTACTTGAAAGTTTTTAGGTCTTCTGGGTTAAGCTGAGTTTTTGCTTTGAAAGACGATACCTCTCTAAACTATGCTATGGGAAAAATACGCAAGGTGTGTAAAAGGAAGACACTGATTATACCAAGTATTACTCTGGAACGTAGTACAAATGAGAGTAATTATTTCAGTGTATTACTGGCATATATTTTGACGTTTCTGAAGCTACGTGACATCTGCAATACCATGTATTTGGGAAAATGAGATGGTATTAACCCTATGCTGTAAGTGGGGAAAAAAAAAGTAATTTCACAGTCACATGAGGAATATATCACAAAACTCATAGAAATCTAGATCCTTTCTCTTTTCAAAAATCCCAGAAAACCTGAGTTTGTTAATTGCCACATAAACCCAATATAATGGCTAGATAAAGCAAGGCGTCAAAGTGTAAATTGAATGAAGTTGATAGAAAGTGTGCAGATCAGGAGACAGAAACAAAGATGAAGTTGTGGATTATTTTAAAATATGTTTACGTTCTCTTTTCCTCAATAGTCAGAATCTTCTGTGCTTTTACAGACCATCATGTAGTTATTGAGCAACTAGCTGGAAAACAAAACTCCTTAGCAGTTGCAGAACAAGTAGCAAATAAACTGTAGTAGAATGAGGTGTGAAGAATACTATAATAAACATAAATCCCAATGGAGTTTTTATACAATATTTTTTGAATCATGTGGGCCTTTCAAGTTCTAAAGAAAAAGTGTGCATTTTTAGGATAGTTTTATGTGTTTTTTCATCTTTCACTTCGCAGGTGTCAGGAAGAAAGAAGTTTTGTTTTTTTCCATATTGTACAAATGCTTTTTACAACTTGCAATACCTCTCCCTGGGGTTTTCAGAGCTTCTTTCATATTCTTTTCCAGTGAGCAGAACAGAAAGCCCATGCACTGCTTCCTCAGCTGATGTAGAAAAGCTGTGAAGCATTTACAGAAATTCATAGCATAACATGAGGGGTTTCCTTTCCATGGCTGTCTCCTCTTTGCTTTCCCAGAGAACCCTGGAGCCATATAGTGGCTTCCCCAGGTAGAGGGTCCATAAGAACCAGTCAGTGTTTGTACAACCTCAGCTCTAAAGTATGCCAGAAGCCTCATCATAGCTCTTGCTGTGTCTGCAGTCTTCCCATCTGTCACTAATTCTTCAGTTTCTTTCCCAGTTCTTGTCTTGATGCTCTAATTGTTGTATTTCACAAAGGACAAATGTCCTTTGGTGGCTGTCTAGCTTCAGGTGCTCAGCATCAGGGATACTGAGATACTGTTGGTGGAAGAAGACTTCTCTCTCAGCAGTTGACTTGAAGAAGAACCATCCTGTTAGATGCAAGAGATGGCCATCCACAACCTTTAAATGCAGAGGGAGGGGTTCGATAACCAAAGCAACCCCTCAGCTTTTTGCTGATGTTTAAACATTTCCCCCTTTTTTTTCAGACATTAACGATGTTAAATGTATAGCAGGTACAAAATGACAATTTGGTGTACTCTGAGGAAAAATCTTTTGCTGAAAATTCCTGATTATCCTGTGTCCCAGTTGGGATGTAGATACTTGACTAGAGCTTGTCCTCTCTGCACATCTCATTCTCATACTATCTAAAACTGTCCACCGAGAACACGTTCTGTTAGAAACTAATATGCAAAGTGTATGACCTGACTTCTCTCTTATAGCAGTTTTATGCTCCTACACTCTTTGCTGGGGCTCTCTTTCTTTCTTACACAGGTAATTACTAATCAGGCTGTTACTCCTACAGGCCGAAACAAAAAAGAGAGAAATTGTATCGTTTCTATTTTCAAGGTCTTAGGGGAGGTATGTAGAGAGTGTGGTAGTGGGAGGTCATGTTAATGTTCAGACAGAGAAATTAATCCTGATTTCACCAACCGCAAGAATATGGTTTTGTAAAAATCAAAGACGATTGGGACTGATACAGAAATATCAGGATTTCAATACCCCTGTCCCTCAATTCACTGCAAGGAAGATCTCATTAATTTCTGATCCAGGACAAGACAGTGGAACAATAAATGTGTGAAGGCTATAAAGCATAGCCCGAGAGGTCTATTATATAATCTTTAAGAAAGAAAAGCCTGTGTTTCTGCAAGATGTGAATTATGGGGTGTGAGTCCTTGGAATGTGAACTCTTGACATTTTGCTGTACATGGACAGTATCTAAATGTTCACCTGCTTCTTTTCTGGAAAAGGAGCACAAAGCAGAGCAGGATGGCGTGAGAAAGAAAGAAAACCCGAGCTCTAAACGGAGAGTCTTGTTTGCACCAGCTGACATTCACACACATGTTCATTCATAGCAAGGTGTAGACCATAGATTATCAATTATCATATTGGTTATAAGTCACACACATGCAAAGCAGATTTTCTTTTTCCTGGGTCACATCCATTGTTTATTTACTTCTTCCTGTTATTTGGTGTTTTTATTTGTTTCTGAGAAGAACTGGGAATATTCTGTAACTCAGTGATGTGGTTAAAGACATAGTAATGTGCGTACAGAGGTAGAGTTGTTTCAACTATTTGATTTGGTCCTCAGTTTATGGTAGAGAAGTACATTAGAGCTTTAAGACTAATTAATACAGATCTCACCTCTTATACACCCAAATTAGGCTATGTTTTCCACAGGTAGCATGAAGTGCAAGTTAAAATATGGAATGGAGTTCACCAGTTTGGTGTGAAGCATCCAGTAAGGTGTTCTCCTTTAACATAAGGCTGTTTTCCTTTTTGTTTCATCTCTTCTTCTCTTGTGATTTGGAAGGTAAAACCAAAAAGCTTTACTTTCACGCTCAACTAAGTGCAGAATTACACAGCTTGCCTTAGTGCATATACAATGTAAAGAGATAAAATGACAGCATTTCAGTTCTAAATAACTCAAATCTCTGTTCATTTAAGCATTCAGTGCAAAATTACATTCTTATTTAAAAATCAAAATCCCCTTAGATTTTCTCAACACTGCTTTAAGTCTTTTGCATCTTTACTCTCTGCTCCTCTACACTTCCCTAATTCTCGTTTTTTCTAGATCCATTCACCCAGTCTGTCTTGGATTGTTTTGAGAGTCTTCAGCATACAAATTTCACTGTGTCCAGAAGGGCTTTATTGCATCTCTGACTTTCCTTACCCTCCAATTAAATGGAAACCAAAACCTGCTTTGTTACATCGATTAATTTCTTTCACTAATTGTCATTGTTTTCATGTCTACATGCAGTAATCTATTCGTAGTGTAGCATCATTAATTGAAAAATAATATCACCAGCCAGCTGCCTTTGGTGAGAAAAACAGCTGTTACAATGCCCGTCTAACCAAATGGGAAGTACAAATGATGGTCTCCACCAAAATTTATTATTCAAATTCTGCTATATTGATAACAACACACTGATCTTTCCTGAATTATAAGCAGGCAGATGAGCTTTGTCTATTACAAATGCATAGATTTTACCCAGCAGTTGCTGGGCAGCTCTCATTTCTGAGGCTCTCATTTCTTACATTATCTCTAGTTCTCACAGTAACATCTCTGATTTCCCTTTACTTAGTCTTTCCAGTTATTAATGGACGTCCTCCAAATGAATGCTGGGCTTTCTAATTGATTTCGCTTATATTTCTTTGTTCTTAGATTTTGAAGAGAGGGCCAAAACCTGACTGTTTTATGGAGGAGTCTCTTAACTTCTTGGCATCTGAGGGGAGGATTCTCATTACTTTCCTTTTGCAGAAATACTGACTGTGGTGGAGCTTTTAGACCTTTCCTAACTCCCTATCTTGCTAACACTTGGAACACATCTTGCATTAACACGCATTAATCTTTGTGTGTTGCAAAGACCTTCAAATAAAATGAGCACAAACACAATATTCTAATAGAGTAGCCTGTTAATTGCATTAGGGGTCAGATCTCAGCTGATTTTAGACATCTGTAATGGACACAAGCTGGAAAATAGGAAATTCTGGTTAGAGACCAGGAAACATTTTTTTACCATGAGGGTGATCAAATAGCGGAACATACTGCCCAGAGAGGTTGTGGAATCTCCATCCTTGGAGGTATCAGGACTGGACACAGCCCCGAATGAGCTGACCTGATTAGACCTGCTTTGAGCAGCGGGCTGGACTAGATGACCTCTGGAGCTCCCTTGCAAGTGAAACTACTCTGTAAGTCTGTGTTTCTAGTATAGGTATCCATAGCTGAAACAGTCATCCTACACTCAGCAAATAGTGAAGAGAAACAGGGCCTTTTATGACTCATTTTAGACTTCAACTTAAGGATGAGATGGATCATGGCCTAGGCTCCACTGACTGTAAAAGAAGCCTGGGGTACTTGCCTCAAATGGTGATGAATTCCACCCTAGGCAACTGCGGGTTATCTGATATATTAAACATTTTCCTAGTCTACTTTAACTGAAAGTCCAAAAGGCACTCCAAAATCCGTGTAATATTATGATATCATTTCTAGAGCCAGTGATAAAAGTTACTGGGTACCACGATGCAAAGAGGAAGGGAATAATTTCTTCTCCATGTTCTTGATTTGGCAGATAAGAAGTACTGGGTTTAAATTTCAGCAAGTGAAAGTTATATTAGACAGTGGGGGGGGAACCTTTATAACAGTGAGGTCAGATAAACCATAACGTGAACTAGCTTAGGAGGCTGTGGAGTATCTTTTTAAAGACTGTTAGGATTTTTCCCTTCAGTCTTCTCTTCTTTTGGCTGAAGAATCCAAATTCTTTGTCTTTACTGCTATCTCTTGTTTTTCTAAACCTCTAATTATAGTGAGGCAATATTGCTATCAGTTCAGAGAAATGGAGATGCTGGGCGGCAGTGCATTGACTTACTAATGCTCGTGAAGCAGTTCAGTAGGGAAGCCTGGAATAAACTTTGTGCTCAGACATCTTGTTGCATGTAGTAGGTGCTAGGATCTGTTTCTGAGACTGTGTTACTCCCTCTTTACACTCAAGCTAGAATGAGCTACCCTTTCATGTTATGAGAAGGAATGGAAAGATGGGAATAGTGGAGCTTAGATGTGGATGTGGGCTTTTTTCCCTTGAATGATCTGTACCTACATTAGCATGGTAGAAGTGAGCCATGAATGTTGGGAGGATTAGGCTGCAGTAGCTCCATTAGTTACAGCCCTGAGAGTAGCAACAAGGTCGCTGGAAAGGTCTGGTTTTGGCATTAATGAATGTGAAAAAATAATACTTTTTATGCCTGTGTCCCTCAAGTAGGCCTATAACGGATGCATTACAAGAGCTTAGTCACTGTTTATTCCTTATGTGTTGATGTTCACTGAGGCCAACTGAAAGATTTTGCTTTTTCCAGCACATCTGGTGCTGCACATACTGATACATTGTGGGGTGAATCGCAAGCTTTAAGCCCGCTCTGATACCCCAGATGTTTTAGCCTGATTGTTTTTCAGCATATAGCTACATCCTTTTTACTCATAAAATAGTTTTTAAAGCTCTTACAATGAACACCCATCATTTTCTTGTTCTTGTTTCACGGTAGCTAAAGAACATGCCTGTCTTCAGTATAGTATTCATGTCACTGAATTCCAAGGACACTGTAACTATCTGCTCTGAGATAATCACTACAGATTTCCCTAGTAATCCAGAAAAGGGTCTTTCAGTTTTATTTGGATCATAGTGGATTAGATGTCCAGCCAATGGAAAAGGCAGATTTTAAAGGCCATGTTGCCAGGATATTATATGCACATTGTCTTGCTTGGGCAGAGAAGTGAGGGAACCAGGCAGAAGATTATGCAATAGTTTGTCTCTCTCAGTGCCCTTGTCAGACAAACATACTTTTTGAAGTTAACATGCAATAGCTTTTTTTTGAGAGCCAGCTTGCTTTGAATGCAAAAGCCAAAACTAAGCTGGTGCAGCCTCTGTATTACAAGCTTGTGCTTCAAAGTACAGAAGCCTCATAGGCACTGGCAACACTTGTGTCCTTGCCCTGAACCTCATGAAGAAAAATGTTTATGGCTGTTTTTATTAACAGGAAGCAGGTACTGAAGAATTTCTGCTTTTTTAATTAAGTGTATTTGAAATAGCAGAAAAACAAGATACACAGTGTAATAGGTCTTCATGGTTCTGTTGTCACTAATCTACGTAGCTGTCCTAAAAAATCTAGTAGCCACTATCAAGGAGACAACTGGAGTCTGTTGTATATATGATTATCCACATCTAGAACTGTGATTAGCCACAGCTATATGTCTCATGACCTTGATTTGATACTGGTATCTCTGTGTAGATGACAAATGTTTGGGATATTGGAAACTCAGTAGAGCTATGACATCAAAAATTCTAAGAAATTATAAAAGTGGAATTTGGTGAAGAGATTTTCTGTGTGTTTGTGTATGTCTGTATGCTGTGTTCACAGGGCAGTAGGGGTATGTTCATATTTTTCCACCAGATGTCTCTTCTCATTGTTTATTCATGCTTTCATACCTGAGAGCCAAGGAGCAACAACTGTAGTCAAGTGAAAGGCCTGTAGCTTGTTGTTAAATCTTGCTGAACTTGCTAGACTCAGCTGCTGCCTGCTTCCTTAGTTCAGGGTTGTTGTGATCTGCATCAACAAGAATGTGAAGCAGAATGAAAGCAGAAGCAGTTCATGCCTAAGGAAGACTTCACTTACATAATCTGATACTACCAAGGTGTTTCCGATGTGAAATTGAGTGCAATTGTAAACCTGTGCTGCCAGAGTGAAATGGGCGGTATGATAACTCACCATGCCGTGGAATACGAGGTTGAGATATTAAAGGTAAGACATAGACTGGTATAATATGTACAACTGAGTGATAAAACATGATATATTACCTGTCAACTTCCATGTCACTTGGCAGAGTACTCTGCATCAACACAGAGGAAAAGGGAAAGACACAATCTCCATCTCAAAGCCTGTTCACTGTGAATAATACAGGAGCTGAAATACGCCTTTTTTCCTCACTCTGTTTTTCTTCTCAGTCTCTCTTCTTTTATGTATGAATGCATTAGGTATTTCCTAACCATCTGCTTAGAGTTTAAGTGTCACACCATGGAGGATGATTAATGGTTAATGATTAGGAGTGATGAGAAATTCAATGCATTACAATGGAGAAAGAGAAAAATTGATGTTTTTGGAAGAGATCATTAAGAAAGGAGATTTCATCCATCAGAGATGAGACTGCCCTTATTCAGTTATTCTGCATGCTGAGAACCGAGAATATGCAGGCGATGATATCTTTATGGTTTTTAATACCAACTGCTAGACGTTGTTAAGCAGTTTTCAGTTTACAGGCAAAATGATAACTAGTGAAATCTTTGCACTGGAAAAATCTTACAGAATTATAATAGTGATAGTGAAAAGTTTTCATTACTGCGTAGCACTTTTAAACTTCTCATTTCTAAACTCTGGGATAAGAGATTAGTGGGATTTAAATCAGTGCTTTTACCTCAAAACCACTTATCGCCTGATGTAAATAAGAAATTAGGTTTTTACTTGTAGAGAGGAACTGGAAAAAGTAATAGAAATACTTATGAAAGCAGAGACAAGTTTACAACATAAAATATAAGTTGCAATATAAAATTATCCAAACACATCAACAAGTACTAGTGTATAAGATACGCTGTATTTTCTCTATTATTGATAATAATAGAGTCATCTGGAAGAAATATTCAAAATTTTAGTTTGCCAGGGTTAAAAAAATGAAGAGTTAGGGGCCAGCAGGTAAAAAGTTTGCCATGAAACTAGCCAGATTGATTTCTGAAAATGAGACATTCAAAAGAGTAGCGCCTGGGTCTAAATCTACACGACATCAAGTAGGGAGAGATGAGATTTCTGTTCTTAGAAGTAACAGTAGTACTGGGGATGGAATAGAAGATGTTCACTGGAACATGCAATTAGTCTTTATAAAAAACAGCCTTTTCTTATGTGATATAAACCTTCTGATTTATTGCATACAACCCCGTATATTAGGACCACATAGGAAAAGCAATAGTATTTTCAGCAAACAGTGTTTTATACAAACTATTTGATTTCTAGATCCTCTGCCTTTGTGGGACTAAGCACGGATCTGCAAATATATGCAAGTTTTGAGGAAGCTCTTAAGGAATATTGTGACCTTCATAGCCAATATACAGCATCCATGTGCTGATCTCTCTTTGAAACCTGAATCCAAAATAGATTTCTTGTAGTGGCATGATACAGTTCAGCAAGTTCTGCACATTCTTGGGAAAAAAAAAAAAAGGAGCAAAGAGAGAAATATGTCAATTCAATCAAAACTCTTACTGGAAATGGATGGGAGGATTTCAAAGCTAAAAAAAAATTTAAGCAATTCCAAGGTAATACATATGGACAAAACCCATAGAAAATAAGAGGATGAAATGAGGCTTTCTTTCATCACACAAGAAGTTGCAAGTGGAAGATAATAACATTTTTATACAATTCTCTTACAGTGTATCATTTCTCAAACTTATATTAAATTATTTAGATCATCCACAATTTTCATTATTCTTTGATGTTAATCTTTTAAATAAGCCAGGGTGCTAAAGCCTTATTGCATATTGTGTAGTTAGTAAAAGCAATGTAAAGAGAAAAAGGAAAGGATGAGAGTGAGAAAAAAGAATAGAGAACTTTGCCCCTGAGTATTAAAGCACAGCAAAAAGTCTAATATAGCAACAGGAAAATTAATCCAAAATTGAGCAACCAAACCATATAGAAATGAAAACAAGACAGAAGTGACATCTTGTACCTTGATATAGTGATGACTTTTCTCTCATTGTCATGATTACATGTTATAGAAGATATCTGTAAAACCACAGATTGTACATTCAGTGCTTGTTCTTTTTGCTTGCATACAGTTATTTCTCACTACTCCTTGCAAGCTCTCTTCTCCTTTCCTAAAGCACCACTTACATAATTGTAGAAGATAAATCTTTTATTCTTTCCTCGTGCTTCCTCTGTATTGACATGTGGTTTCTCATCTCATATTTAAATTATGAACTCTTTGGTACAGGGATGTTTGGCATAGCTGTGCCGTGCACAGCAGGGTCCTGATCAATGAGTAAGAATCACATTGCAAATGGCTGTTACTAATAATAACAATGAAAGTGTTTAAAAATATTTTATTAAAGGTGTGAGCAAGGACACATTTGATGGTGAATTTTTCATCTTCTCAAAGGTCTGGTAGCATGCAACTGTTTTTATACTGCTAGAGATGATAGGTACTCTATGAGAATAATCTGAGAATACTTGATTTAGGCTTGAAAAGATTAAGCCATAAAAATGCTAACAGAAAAAAGCCTGATTCCAGTCCCACAGGGACTGTATTTCAGAGTTACTCTACTAATTTCTATGGAGCTGCACCCAACTTGCATGACAAGACATTAAATGATAAACAAAGCAGTGGGGAATAGTAAGAAGAAAATCCATCACTCCCACTAGAAAGCCTCAATCTGCAGGATTTAAGATAATGAGGAACAGTGGGAATGCTTGCAATGTCAAGGGGCAAGAGCAAGAAGAAGTCCCAATTTCACTCAAATGAATATTTCAGTCTTCTACTGAATAGTCATGGAACCATGGATTTGTAACTCAGATTTGTCCGTTTTTAGGGGACTGACCTGAGCTCATAAGGTACAGACTGCCCTGGTGAATGTGTTCAAGCATTCCATGTAAACTGGAGCAGCTCTGCTAGCATGGGTTGAGAACAGGCCAGCTTCAGATCACCGAGCTGCCTCACGGTTGGCATGCTATTACAGATAAGGGTCTTTGAACTCTATCAAACTAATCAGGGATTTAAAACTGCTTTTCCATGGCCTGAGTGAGATTACTCAGTCTCCTGGTCTGGCCTTGCCAGCAAGACTGGCTCCTACATGCTAACAGCTGAAGAGGGCTCAGAAGGGAGTTAGACATTGCATAGTTTGGCACTGGCATGAGTTAAGTGGGTTTGTTGGTGTGGAGTGGTAGTGCTGGAGGGGGTTCAGATGCATGCTAGATTAGGCAAAGTTTTTGTGACTAACAGCAATGCATAAGTCTTGAAGTTAATGTAATCCTTTAGATGCCTTAGTCCCCTTGGCAAGTAAGGACTACCAGTTACTTGTCTTGTCGTCTTCTCCTCTTATATATTGCAGACAATAGAAGGTCCTTGCTTTGTATATCCAGTGTGAGACTGACTCAAGGGTAGTGAGAAAGGCAGTAAGCCAAAAAGCAGGCAAAAGTAAGCCTAAGCAGTCATTTGGAATACCTGGAAACTTTATCAGTGTCAGGGTCACTGGTTTTAAAAGTAATCTGAAGGGCCAAATCCACTGGAAAATGCAAAACATAGTCACAGTGTACATACACATTAATTCTGACATACTCTGAATGTGTTGGACTGGTGCACATGGGCAGATCCGCCACAAAGGCAGAGTGTGTTCCTTGGGTGTGCTGAAATCTCAGTGCTTTGTGATGGAGTAAAGTTGTGTTATGAATTTCTCACAGGAAAGCGTGCCCTCTGCTGCCGCCGTGGCTGGAGTCCATTCAGGCAGCAGCACTTCATTGCTGCGGGCATTTGCTGCCTGAGAGCATATTACAAAGAGGTTGGTTCTACTTCGTGGTTTGTGTACAAAGTTTGGTGAAGAAACATTTTTGGATGGAAGGAAATCTTACTAGTTTTTTGTTTGACTTTTTTTCTATTAAATACATATTGATACTGCTTTTCCTGGATGATCAAAACTTCTTTGGTCATTTTCACTGAAAGAAATGTTTAATCCTGTTACGTGTATATCCAACAGGTATATTTTGTATAGCATATGCTGGTACTTATGCAGACTATACTGACATTCAGGAAGAAAAGTAAAGGAAGGTTTGTTGGCATAAGGAAGTTCTTTCCATTTTTCCTTCAAGTATTCTATCTTGTTCAGAGTTTTCTCTTCCTTTTAAATTTGGGAATTTTCTATAGGAAATAGTTAAAATAACCACTGTTTTTAAACCTTGGAGCTATGATTTAATCTTCAGATCTTTTCTTCCATGACAGTCCAAGTGTGCAAGTTGTCACATTAGTCAGAGTCCAAAATAATTTTATATATTCCAGTAGTATGTTGTTAAATCTACTAATCTTGCTTCATTTGTTAACTATCCTAATCCGCTCAAATATAGCATGTATTGGGGTACAGAGCAAGTGTTCTCAATGTTCAGCTCACTCTTTTAAACTCCTAATCCAAAATCACCAGCATGCTGAGCCACTGAAATGTTGTTTTGAAACTCAGGCCGAGCTTCCTGGCCCATGGAGTCAGCTCATCCTTTTTTCTGTCTTTATTGATGGCATTGCCTTGAAATCTGTAAAGAGCTAATCTGTAAAAGTCTCTGTGCTGGGTTATTTAGTCAGCTATTTAGATCCATATTTATTAAACTTGTATCTACTTTCCAAGTCTGAAGGCATATTTACATCTTTGAAATCATAATCCAAGTAAGTTACTGCCATAGTAGCAGGCACTCTATGTTCAAGTAATCACCAGTCGTTGCTACAAGAAGAGAAGGCAAAATGGTGTCATAACAAGTCTTTTAAAACCCTAAGGAACATCTGTATTAACCATTAATTCAACATAAGGCTCTGTTAGACAATCATATGCTCTAGGAATTTTGGAAGATAGCTGAATCAGAACATACCCTAAATACCTACAATGTAAGTCTTAAGCAAGATTAATAGATTTAGTAACATGAAGTCATTTGCCAATTATATTGGTAACAATAAGTTCTCTGCCAATTTCAGATGTCACCAAGGATATTGAAAAAAAATCTAAATTTAATTTTTAGCTGCTCTTTATGTAAGTTTTCTGGAACCAAAAGACATGCCACACTACTAGGTTTACAGGGAAAGAAACTTGATCTGTTTTGACCCTGAGCTGAGATGACTTTCTATGGGCTATAGTTACTGCTGTTGGTTGTGGGAGTAACAAATAATAAGGAGAACTTATTTTCTCAGGCAGGCTATCTTCTCTGTTTAGGGTAAGCGTCTTCAGTGCTTACTACGTTTGGAAAAGAAACCTCTAGTATATTAGGCTTTCCTCAAGTGGCTATAAACTGGGCTAACCTGGTAACATCAAAGCCTTTCATATCAAATGATGTAGTTGTGAAAGGCACTCATTTCTGTTTTGACTCTCCAGTGTGTATTGCAGTCATCAGAGGTGATCAAGAATTTGTAGACATGAAATTAATTTCATAATA
This sequence comes from Aptenodytes patagonicus, assembly GCF_965638725.1. Classification (NCBI taxonomy): domain Eukaryota; kingdom Metazoa; phylum Chordata; class Aves; order Sphenisciformes; family Spheniscidae; genus Aptenodytes; species Aptenodytes patagonicus. The sequence continues at coordinate 153,003,944 of NC_134950.1, forward strand.
GATAACTAATCATAGTTTTATACCATAATTAGCATGTGTTATTGTTTATATTAATGACAAGGCCCCCAGATATGGATCAGATGAAACAAACAAGCAAGTTGACAGAGAGTGAATTATTGAGAAGACACTAAAGTTCGGAAAAGTAATTCTCTGTTATTTTCAACAAATGGGAAAAAAAGTTTGGAACCTTGATCTAACTTCAAGTAATGTTTAGTCTTAACTGATTAAGAAATAGGTTAGAGAACAGGAAAAAAAGAAAGTTGAAACCACTCAGAATGAAAGAGAGAAAAAGAAATAGAGGACAGAGAAGTCCCTGTTGCTAAACACTATCTGAGTACTGTTGGTCTAGACAGCATGGCAGATATTCTTGAGATTTTGTAGTTACCTAAGCAAGTGCAAAGAAATGGGTTTTTTTCCATTCATGTGTGTCTTTCATAAAGTAGATGAAATTTTGTACCATGATACAGTGAATCTGCTAGGTTCATTTCCTTAGACCAACTAAAGTAATGCATTTTTCTCAGACATGTCACAAGCAATCCTGTCAAAATTTGCCTGAATGGGTTTGTTTTAAATCCTAAATAATTGTGATATATATAGTAAGTGTTCAAGAATCTTGAAGAAAAAGAAGGTCATGGCCTTCTGAGTACTGTCAGCTCCTCATCTAAGTGTGGGTCTTGAAGAGTTTGTTTTGGCCAGTCTCAGATATGGGGTCTCACCGCTTGGGTATTTTATCTCATCGCTATCTGTCTTTCTATCTATGTTACCAACCTGACTTCTCTTTTAAAAAAATGCTGTGTTTCTCCCTGTCCCCGTGGAGTTTGGTTATTTTGGTTTCTGTTTACCATCTCATTCATAGTTCTGGTGACAACAGTTCATTTTGCTCTTAAATATTTTGTCCTTCCGCTTTTATGTTGTTTTTATTGTACAGTTGTTTATCCAACACCCCAAGCAGTTTGGTAGGGAGGGTGGAGAAGGAAGTTCATATAAATAAATAATTGTTGTTAAATGCAGAGGACTGCCTAGCGACAAGATGCAGTAGAATATGTCCCTCCTGGTAGAGGGTGGGCCTTGTCTTTGATAAATCTGTAAAATGTTTGGAGGACTCCCCCTGTGCCCAGAAAGGAGTGGAACATTTGAAGAAAGCCTCCTTCTGCTGTTTTGTTGCTCTGTTAATGAACGCATTTTGTGGACCATGCAAGTGAGATGTGTCAGGACTGCAAATGAGAGATCTTGCCCTGGGAGACTGGTATTTCTAATGCTTTATTTTTACAGCTGCAGCAGCAGGAGGGAACCAGCAGGTACTGGTTATAGCCGTTTTGGTCAGTGCCTCTGAAAGGAGTTGTCCAAAGATGGTTGAATAGTTAGGCCATTAGCAGGGAACGTGTTTCCTAACATAGCTTCATTTTTTATCATGGCAAGTCTTTTAAGGACTCAACTTACCATAGGGTTAGGCATTGCAACTCCAGATTGCAGTGCCTAAATTTGGTGCCTTGAGGTCAAGTAAGGTAGTTTTTACATTAGAGGGCTGTGTTCTCACAGTCAGAAACACAGAAGCCAGCACTCCTGCTTTGGCTAGCTTAGAGAGTTGGAAGTGCTGACGGCAGAGAGATCTGTGGTTTATGATCTGCCTAGTTTTTGTGCATGGGAAAATGCCTTCCTTCACAAAGGGCTGCAGATCTGAACCCTGTCTTCAGGTGCACCATGCAAGCCTTACTTTCTTACCAAGCATAGGTGGTTAAAAAACCAACCTACAGATAGTTTTTTTGATTAAAAAAAATATATCCCATTTGTTAATGTTTTCATTCTGGATGTGACACTCAGGTTCAGTTCCTCTCTCTGGCTCAGAAGATACAAACTTGTACCACCTTGAAGAAAGTTCTAGCGCTTTGGCTCTAAGATGCTGTAGCATGAGAAGTCTTCAGCCTCTTGTGCTGCTATTGTTCCATTTCACATTGCTTCGTTAAGCAGTAGTAAATGGGTATAAGCACAAATATTAATCTAACTCTACAGTGTAGTAGGGAAGGTATTTTACCTATTGGTTAGGTTACCTATTGGTTAGAAGGGGGAGACCTGGCTCCTAATACCTGCTCCAATGAATGCTTAAGTTATTTTGAGCTATGAGCAGTGAGTAGCATATGGACCTCAACTGTTATCACTGGAAAAACATAGCTTGAAGTTGGTTGTTTTCCAGGTTAAAGCATTAACTGTCAAGAACTTTCCTCAGAAACCTGCTAATTGTTGCACTGAGGACAGGTGTGTTGTTTTGTCTAATCCCACTAAATTTTCAAAATAATAAAAAATTGACTCCTCTGAGTTTCTTTTTCTTATCTACAATTTATTTCTTTACAGTTATTTTACATGTTTGAAATAAAAGGCAGTTTTAATCACAAAAACCCAAACCCTAAGTTACAGAGAAAGCATAGTTCAGCAAAACAAACTGCAAGTCCTAATGCTGTTTTGGGTGCTTGAGTTCAAATCTTTAGGAACTGAAAAGACTTCATATCATGTGAGAGAGAGGATTGAAGTTTTTAATGACAACTGAAAAAGACATTAAAGATCAAAGATATGCCCATCAAATACCACCTTACATCTCAAATTTTTTTATGGTTTATCTGTTTCTTTTTGAAAAAGAGCCCATGTCAGACAATTAAGAATTCATCAATATGTTTACTTGTGCATTTGCCCATGCAGTTCTATGAAAACCAGAATGTATGCAAAGGCGGTATTTGGAAGATGAGATGTGCCTATTATCCCCTAGGGATTTTACTGTTGCTGATTTTTCAGGTGATGAGCAACAATACAAATCACTGAGGTGTCATGAATCTTGGTTTTCCAGAGGAGGAGAATTTATCACCCTTTGTTTCCCCCAGTCAATGATTTCACATTTTGCAACTCCCCTTTCATCTGACTCCTCTCTTTCCTGCACCATTGTACTTCAAACTTCTCACCAACTGCTTAATGACCCCACAGACTCTTTAAAGCTTTTCAAGTCCACACTCAATTTCCTGAAGATCTGCTCTGAGATCCATCCCTCCTACTTTCCACTTCCGTGCAGCATTTCCAAGGGGAGATTTCTGTTCTGATTTGTTGTTCTGTTTAGTTGGTTGCCACCTACACGTGTTGACGCTTTTGAAGACTCTTTCAGAGTTGAGTATGTTGTTCTTGTACTATTAAAGAAATATTCCTCCTGAGGTCTGTAAAAAAGAATTCTTCTCAGGCTTCTCTGAGTTCATCCAGCTATGTTGCTGATATATTGCTCAAGATTGCTTCTTGACAGATTGTATTCAACATGGCTAGTCTGAGATCATTGCTTTTCATTTTAATACTTCAGCATTTTTCTTCTGTAATGGAACTGACACCTGTCCATTCAGAACATAGCCCTCAATGGGCTAATGTCTGTGTCACTTTCACTGCCATCTTATTTCTGTGTTTCTGCATTCCCCGATGGTTACCTTAAAATTCATGAAACATACCTTGTTTTCTAGGCCCATTTCTTTCCTCAGTTGGATTCTCCTAAAGTTTTTTTTCCTTTGAGATCCCCAGTTTAAAATAGTAGTAAATATTAAGTTAGACTAAGTTGTTTTGAAGCCATTTCCAGGTTGTTCTCCTCTGTAGTATTTCAGAGTTGAAGGATGGGCTTTACATGGTCTGCCAGGTTGCTAGCTGCATGTGAACTGTAGAAAAGTCTTTCTTATCTGAGAAGGAGAGAGTGCTGAGAGTGCTGAGAACTGTGAGTAAAACTTCGGAGCAGTAATTTGTGGTGCAGGGATTTTTTAAATTGATTTTAACTTTGAACATCGCATTTTACCCTTAGGCTCCCTTTATAGCCTGCGTAAGAATAGTAGGCACCTCTGGACGGCAGTGCTCGTAATCCACCTTAGGTGCCTGTAGAAGGACGATGCGAGTTGCCCTCTGCCTATGATGCTCCCCATTGAATACAGAGGGAGCTTCGGCTGCCTGTCTTGGACTTAGGCGTTTCACTTGTCTTCCCTAGCTCAGGTGTGTAGAAGCTCCACTCCAGATTTCTGTTCCCTATAGAATTATAGGGATTGTAGTATAAAATCATACTAATTGAATGTGGTGAAGGAGAGTGAATATAGAGAATATGACTTTCTCACATACCGTGTGATGGAGTATTTTGTGGCTCATGGAGATGCCATGCAAACCCTTTTGCACTAAAAGTCTATTTCAGGGTTGCTTAGGGTTGAAGGAGACTGAACTTGATGAAGTTCTGTGTTGCTTTTCATAAAGAAGAAAACATTGCAACAGATATACTTAAATTGAATTATGCTGCTATTTTGGAGTCAATGTGCTGTAGAATTGGTATGAAAAGCAACTCACTTTTGAAAGAGAATCATGATTTTGCAGGCAAAAAAGAAATCACAAGGAAAGCGCCATATCTATTTCTGTATATAAATGTACAGATACATAAATATTCATACAAGCAAGTGATTAATTTTATATGTACAAACACACACATACATGCACATCAACTGGAGAAGGGATTAGGAAATGTCTGTGTATGTAGAACTTACACTCAAAAAAAAGGTTTGATGTTTTATTTATAACTATCCCCTCATATGCACATGCATACCCATAAACACAGAATCAAATTCTGCAGCACCATAGTATCAATATATATCTATAGTCTATAGGATCTCGAAGTTTGTGAAAGCATTCATTTTTGCACCACCCAAGTATCTATTCTGTATGGCTTTTATTTATTTAAGAATATTTTCCTCCTCTGAAGCTCCATGACAGGTGGAGATGTAGAGCTCATGTCTCCTGATATCTATTTGTTCGCCTTAACACAAGAACTTGAAAGGCTGGTGAGTCAGACTTCTCCAGTTAAGGGTTAAGTGTGCTGGTTAAAGTCCATGAGAGGTAGGAAATCCTATCTGTAGAAGACTAAAAATGTTATTGATGAATTGATCTGGCAGTATCTTGCACGTGCATGGCAAGGAATGTAAGGGCCCAGCTACCTCTGAATTCAAATTCAGATGCCAAGAGCTGGGAGCTCCTACCTGAAAGAGATGCTTTTCTAAAGAGTCTTCAACTCCCAGCACTTCTTAGGTAGCAAAAGCAGTGGTCAGAAATGGGCTGGATCCTTTACAAACCTAGACGAATGGCAGCTCTCGTGACAACAAATGTGCAGTAGCAGAATTTATTTCTAGTATGTTTTCAATGGCTGACTGACAATGAAAATAGGAAGACAGAAATTGTGCTGTAGTCTTCATTTGCCTGCACCTTTGAACCTAAATGCAGTGAGGAAGTAAGAAGCATGTTTCCTTGAAAATGCTCTGTCTATAGTCCTTCCAGTAACCTCAGCTGTTCTCTAATTATAGAGGTGATTGAGTTTTTTCTTTTCCGTCCATGCTTAAGAACCAGAATGGCAGAAATACATCACAGAATATAAGTTCTGTGAAGAGAAAGTTGCTAATGAAAATCTGGAAGCAAAGGGTTGTCTTAGGAACATACAAGAAGAAAGGTCTCCTCCTTCACTGTGATCAGTCCCCTGCTCTTCCAGGCAACCATGGTAGTAATCCCACTCATACATTTATCACGTTCACTTCTCCTTTATTAGGCCATTATCGAATTACTGCTTTGCAGCATCCCTGAGCCACCTGTAGGTAAGTACTGACTTACCGATGGATGTGTCTGTGTTTCCAGAGAAGAGGACCCCTAGTGCATGTGCCTACGCTCTGCACAGAGGAGGGCTGGTTCTGCAGGCTGCTCTGCTCCAGTGCTGCAGAGGAGTGGAGCTGATTTATGCTGTTCTTTAAAAATCACCTAGAGATCATATGTGACTGAGAGAAAATCTCTGAAGAGCCTGATCGCTTTGAATCTAGAAATGTCTTTTTCTAAATTTCTTTTCATTTCTCAGTCATAATAATTTATCAGTATCTGATCAACACTGGATAAATATTTTTCTTGTCTGGATTTATATTAAAAAATAATTTTCTTCTGACTAGAACCAAAGCTTATGAGCACTCTGGCCATCTTAGCCAAGAAAACTGTTCACAATCTTCTGGAAGGGAACACCTTCATATCCGTGTGATATGAGAACTATAAGAATGTCAGTAGGAAGAGAAATAGTGTTTCTTTCCTATTTCTATAGTTTCCACTATGGAGTGAATTTTGAGTTTGCAGCTGCGGCTGGTTTATTCTGGACTTTGTTAATTACCCATAATTAATTAATTATATTAATGACATAATTTGTTTAGTATGGTTAATATAGATTTAAGACCAGTGGGATCATAGATCATGTCATCAGAGTATGTCACTCATTTTCACAATTCACCCAATTACCTCTCTATTGAAGCCAATAGCTTCAATTTACCTAAAGCAGATTTCCCAGACAGGCATCCGTTCGTGATTTGGGAACATTACAAGGTGGAGTGTTCCCACCACTTCCGCGGGAGGTTTGTCACACCGTAGCCTTTGGCTTGTCCCCACTGCTGTTGTTGCTACAGGCACATAAGCTGAAAATGAAAAGTCAATAGTTCCAGCAGTGATGTCTGCAGTAAACTAATCAGCGCTGGCTGGATTGAGATGTCCGGCTGGTGTTTTGTGGAGAGAGGTTTTCTAAATTACTGGTTGTCAAAATAAATACCGACAAGAACTTTCCTGCGGAGGGTAACAGCCAGTTCTGTGTCCTACTCTTTGCTGTGGTTTAACAGGGTATTTCAAAGACCTGCTCTGTCCCTATTGTCTTTTCCAAGTAACCATCTTAAAATTCCTACCTTGGCTCTTGAACCTGCTTAACGTGTAGTTCAGAGAGAGCATGCAGCCAGGAAGGAGGTATTCCTGAAGAACCTAAACCATCGGGTAGTTTTTCTTTCACAAACTTGGTGTTAAATACTCCACTGGCTTTGTTAGATTAAGACGAGGAGATAAGGTATTTTTGGAACTCTAAATAGCTGCATGTTTTCTTTTTCCCAGGTAGAAGTCACTATTTGAAAATACTCACATAAAACCCTTCTCTGCACTGTATATTTGTAGGGATTTCAGCCATATTGTAATGAAATACAAAAATCTATGTGAGTGTTTTATGACCTGTGTCTTGCATTAAGTATACTTGGCAAGTTGCTCTGAATAATTTAGTCTATTATGTCTTGATTTAGCTGCAGCTCTTGCAAGATTTATTTTAATATAGACTACTTTACCATTATGTTTTTAAAAGGTTCCTTTTTCTTAAAATCACAGACATGGTCTTAAAATGAATTGGTAGATTTTCCTTGTTTTTAATAAAATATTGTATTGCATAGTGCCCTTCTTTATTCATAAAATGAAACTAGCATATTCTTAACCCTGTTGTTAAAATGTGTCAAGTATTTGGCAAATAACTGGGCTGAACAGATGTCTATCTTTTTCATTTGAAATGTTTCAGCCCTTGAAAATGATTACTTTTCTGCTTCTTGGGTGACCACATCTTTGTTAAGAAAAGATGATAATAGTGCATCCAGTAAGAAATTTTGTTGGTTTTTCCACATATGGAGTAGATAAACTAGGACATTCAGTTGGATGCTGTCATCCACCCAAGTGGCATGTCACACTGAAGAAAATGTATTTGAACAGATAAAGAAATAGTTGGATTATAGAAGTTAACTGGTGGAGGAAGCAAATATTTCAGAAGATATTTTGACTTTACAACTTCCTTTGTTTTTCCGCTTTCACAATTTTGCATTGGTGTAAACAATTTTTGAAATGTGCCTATGCATACATACCTGTTGCCTAGATAAAACGTTCTGATGAAATTACTTCTATTAATTTTGAATTATGTTTTTTGAATGAAACCATGAAAATAGAAGCATTGAATGGGTAAGGAGCTCAGCTTCTCCTCTACACTTCACTTGTGCTTCTTTTCTCATCCTTAGCGTGCATGTGGCTGGAGCCCTGAATGTCCCACCTGCTTATCTTTGCTTTTAGTATTGCTGTTGACAGAGCATGTCTAATAATCTCCACTCAAAACCTGACCATTTGCTTGATCGGGAAACCCACATTTTCACATATATTTCAATATTTAACTGGAAAGTAATCCAAGGCCTTTGTGTATAAGTTTAGGAAGAAGAAACATCAAACAAAAGAGTACAGAGTGTCAATGTGATCTACACTGCTCTTAACACTTGCAGCTCTTTTTGAAGACAGGGAGACAGATATTTTTTAAATATTTGGGTAGTTGCCTTTTAGTGAAGTCAAAGGTTCCTAACTCCCTGGCTAGCTCCTACGTATCTTTAAAATCAGATCAATGACTATACATTAATTTTGTGCTTCGAGGCTGCAGCTGGTAGCCTACATGAGTCAGGAAAGACATTTTTCCCCAGTGCACGGTTAGCTACATGGATTCTGGTGGGCTTTAAATTTTCAAACACAACAGTTGTTTCTGTTTTAAAAATCTTGTTTAAACGTATTTTAAACCTTCTGTGGTAATGTGTCGATTTCAGTGGAAACTTCTGACATCCAGCCAAGTCCACATCTGGCCAGCTTGAAGTCTCTGAACTGCTGAGATCAGCCAACTCTCAAGTCTTCAGGGACTGACTTCTGAGGCTGTTCAGGCTGCTGTTAGGGTAACTGTATTAAAGAATGTGAGGCTGTCAGAAGTGAGCCAATATATGTATGAGGGATACATACATACCAAAGACAGAGAAATAACTGGCACATCAAAGCGAATGGATAAGAAGATCCATTGGGCCAACCAAGCCCATTCCTGTTTGGATTACCTGAAGAGTATTTATTTGCTTCTTTTGCTTTACGGTGGTGGTTGAGCAGAAATACATTTGAATGAGACCAAGGAAAGAGTAGTATACAATTCAGACTTTATTTTCTCTTCTCTCTTAAGATGGGATGTGACTAGAGCTATTGTATAGATTTTTTTTTTCCAGTCTTGGGTTTTTCAGTGTTAGGTATTTTATTGATTGTGCTACACCTTGTCATGGTCTCAAGGGAACTTCTGAGCTTCAGACCTTCTCTCTGTCTTGTACTGGATGCTGCAGAAGCATCCAATAACTCACAGTGGTAAGGAAGACACCTTTCCTGGGCAAACATTTGCCCCCAAGAAATTGGATTTGCCACCTCCAGCAGCTCAGTGCCTAAGGGGCTTAGGTTGGGAGACTTAATACTTCCTGAATGACCATGTTTTACTGTTTTAGGATCACTACTCCCTGGGCCAGTGCCACTGAAATCTCTCTTCATATTTGAGAAGTTTACAGTTGAAGAGAAATAGTTTATTCTATTACAGTGAAAAGCTAGGTGTTAATTTCTGTGTTTGGAGATAGATACAGAGAACATACGTGATAACCTGTCTCTTGATTTAGCTTGGTTTCAAGGTGATTTCTGTTTCTCCTCAATTCCCCAGATGGTTCCCACAGCTGCCTGGGGAAGGGGTCTAGTCCTTTTGGTAATACTAGTTCTTATGCTTTTCTTTCACCAAAGAGGATACAGACTTAGTGTGTTGTCTTTCTTTGTATCCCCTTTCTCTTGTTGATTGTGAATTCACCCTTCGGGAACCCCACAACCCTTAGCATTTATAACAGATTCAGCCAGGGTGTCAATTTATGTCTCTCATAAGCTAAGGAAGTGTTTTCTGACAAGTTTTAGCCATTATTAGGAAAAAAACCTGGAATGCCCTTCTCTACTGTCTTGGTCTTGCTGGGCATAACACTTTTGTTGTGAACAAACCTGTTTACAGAGTGTAAGCATGTCTCTTTTTAAAGACATTGTGGATTATATGTTAACTTTTTATTACCTGACTTTAGAATACTATTCATTAGGCCAACGTAAATAGGAATAGTGAAGCTGGATCATTAGTAACTCTAAGTAGAGGCCAGAATTTATGGCAGATGAATGCATTTTCACGCCATGTGTTCAGGTCACTTATAAATGAATATTTCCAGAGCTGGTAGGATCTGTGACATATCACTTTTTCTCTTCAAATTGGAGGAAAGACATGACGGCATCTTGGAAGTCACGTGGACATTTATTTTCCACAAAATAACCTATTCAGAGATGCCCTGTCAAGCATTAGCTGAGATCTGCCTTATGAACAGGAAAAAAAAAGAGGGAAAATAAGTGAAGATGTATCAATAAAAAGGCATTCTAAGTATGCAGTCTTGTGTCAAACCAGAATGATCTTGAAGGTTCTGTTTGCTTAATCACTAGATAAATCTCTCAGGAGGCTAAATGAGGTCCACTGCAAAAAATACGTTCCATAAAGAGCTTTAGAGATCTGCTGTTACTGCCTGATGGGGATGAATCCAAAGTATAATAAAACTTAGTGATAGCAAAGCATTCTGATGAATCGAGGTCTAGAAGTCTGTCCGTGTATTTTACACCAGTGCTGGTGGTTATGCGCTTATACTGCATTGTGGACTTCCAAAACACTTTACAGGCAAGGCATCTCTCTGCTGAAATACAGCCAGAGGTTTGATATATGTTTTAAGACAGGTGATGGAAAAAACCTGTCTACAGTTTAAAGTATAGTGGGAGGGAAAAGAGGATTTCAGTAGGCAGAATTTCAAGCTGGACTTTGTGTGGGCGGCTAGGAAGAACTTGTCTTCTTTTATGAAGAAACCCAAAAGATTGTAAATGGCTGTAAGTATTTTGACTTTGACATACGTCTTACCTGAAATGCGTTGCCCCCAGCAGCAGAGTGCCTCCAACGCTGTGTACTGGGGAGTTGATTCAGTTCCAATTCAGAGGCAAGAATAAAACCTACTGTGGTTTCCTGCAGCAACTGTGTGCTTTATAGAGGCATTGAGCTAATGATCCAGCACAACTCTGCTTTAAAATTGTGAGATTTGCAAGGATAACAGGGTTTGATGGCACTGTGTGTTCATAGGCCTATTAGAGTAAAACGTTATGGCTTAAAAAGCACATGTGGTTTAAAAAAAAATGGGATGGAGATGGAAGGAAGTGTTCTTTTATAATTAGCCTAAGTATGTATTCAGCTGTTACCATACCTCTAAAATGTTTTGTGTAGTTGCACCGGAAATATTTGTTAGTAGTACAGGATAGGATAATGAGTTGTGCATTCACTAATATTTAAGCAGATGCTTTGAGCTGTGAATCATGTTTTGAACAGTGGTATGTGGTGCCCGTAGTGTACACAGGCTCATGAATGCCTTCATTCATGCCCATCTGGTAAGATGGCAGTCTGCCCACATACAAGTGGATTGGTCCCTTTTCTAGAAAGCATAGTGCCAGACTGTTAGGAGTTTGGATGACAAGCTTATCTAACATTGCAAACAGCATCTCTGTTGCGGGAAATCCCTTCTCAGTATTAGGACTGAAGCATTAATAGGAGACTTGATGTACTAGGTTACCCTGGAGGATATTTTTATGCGTTGAAAGAAACTTCTGAAACATGGCAGAAGAAAGAAGAGTGCCCATCTCAAAGCACAGCAGGATACCAAGAGGAAGCATCTGATGGCTTGTTCCTTAGCACAATTGCCTAGAGACAGTCCAAGACAGCTGTTGCAGTCAGGCAAGGGCAGATGGTGTTGGGCAGTGGAACAGATCGGATGGATCTCTTCACAATATCTCCTAGATGCTTCTTAATGGAATTAGCCCAAAAGGCATTATCTTAAATGGCTGCATCATGTCCTGCATTGAACTGTGCAGAGTACTTGGAGCAAATTCTGAAGTTAAATAAAAAGAGTAGGTAGTTTTCCTGTAAAGCTTCTTGGGTTAACTGGGCACAATTTTAAGAGAAATTTGGTTATTTGAAAATGAGAAAAAAAATTAATACTTTTGCACCGCTTTTGTCTAAAGTAGGTGACTTCCACCTCGGATCCATAAGCAGATGATGCTGATGCTCAAATTCTAAGCTCTGTGTCTTATTTCCATGTATGTAACATGGATAACATCCCTGCCCACGGCACTAGGAACTAGATGATCTTTAATGGTCCCTTCCAACCCAAACCGTTCCATGATTCTACAACTGAGGGCAGAAATAAGAAGAGTTCAAAAGTGAACACTGGGGTTTTTTGAGTTAAGGTCCTGCTCAAAATTTTTTATGTTTAGGTTTAGAATTTGTAGCTCTGACAGTTCCATGTATTTTTTTAAATATTTGTTCTTTGACATCTGATCTTTTGAGACATTATAGCATTACCCATTCCCTCTCACCATGGAGTACAGAAATTTGATGATTGAAAAGGAAAATGAGGTTTTGATCTATTCATGTGATTTTTATGGCTTAAGAATCGAAGTAAAAAGCAACTTGTCTTAAATACATTACAAAATTGTTAGAGCTGGCTACAGAGTGTTTGCCTTAGTCTTCCTAATGCAGATTATTAATTGACATATAGTGAAGCAACTTCCCTAAAATAAATCTGAAGTACCTTTCTAGTCAGTGGAGTTGCATATGTGAAGCCTTTAGGCCAAGATTCTGTCCAAGTAGCTGAAGTCCTGAACTTCTTCAAGGTTCTTCAGGGTACCTGCCTTTGTCCATGGGCTATCTATGGAACTTGCATTAGTAGGGCCGATTTACTAGACCCCTACAATGTAGGTGGAAATTATATGCCTGATTTAGGCAGAATCCCAGTCAATGCACCTTGGGGAACTGCCCAGTATTAATTAAAATATTTTCGTCTGGATCTGGTGCCCAAGGTGAAGGGCAAAATTAATCATTTTATAATGTGCACAGTAAAGTTAATCTGAAAAACAAAAGAATATTTTGTGTTGCACGGAATTATTGTTCACTATTAACATTATAGAGCTCTGATTTTTTTTTCTTTTAAAGATTCTTTCTAAATGCTGTGTATCTCTTAAGAAGCAATGGCGCTGAGGCTATAAAACTCATTATTTGCTCATTTTTTGTGAGGACGATGTCTGTTATGCTTTTGAACATTAAATTTTTCAATGTTAGTCTCTTTGCACTTTTTCTGTCCTACCTGTTCTGATAACAAAAATATGCCGTAGTGGGCGAGATGCCTGTATCGACTTTAGCCATTCTCTTTAGGCAGCATGTGTGCCTGTTCATCATGTCAGCTGAATAACTGAGCTGGCTGAACACTGCGTCAGCAAGCTAAGTCTCTCTTCCGTGTCTGTAATTCTCCAGCTCTAAACATACTTGACAGTTAGCTGGTGACCTTAGAAAGTCTTTTCATCTCTGACTCCACAAGTGGTAGCGTGACTACTGGGACAATGTTTTGGCAAGGGTAATAACAGCTTAAAACACGTTGAGGTTAAAAGCAAACGTCTGAATGCATTTGTCCACATGACACAGATGAGCCACAGTTTATGAAGTCTCACGCACAGCTGCAGTAACTGGTATGTGAACAGGCACTGTCTAACTTCTCTTCTTCTGGTTTCCAAATACTGTTTCCCCAGATCTTTGTTGTTTAAGGAATAGAAACTGATGTCTAGTATTTAAATGGATTTCAGGAGCTGGCAAAACAGAGGATATCACATTTCCTTATGTACAGTAAATAGGTTTTGTGATATCCATCAGCAAAAACTCTAAGCATTTTTAATGGGATTTATGCTGCTGTCATGGTCTAATGCATTAGAAAAGCAATAAGAGAGAATGAATTATTGTCAAATTTTTGGTGGGCAGAGTAGTCTTTTAGAACTGCAGAGGGATTCCCTTGTTCTCTTCAGAGCAGCCTGGGTATGTGGGTGAATCCTGTGCTCATCCTACACTCCTAGCTCAGAGCTCAGCAACCTATTGCTGCATATTGTTTGTCACTTTAAGGAAGGCTTATCTCTGGGAAGAAGAGTAGGGAATGGGGCTTTCGGTAACAAGAAGGTAGAAGAGGCTGATATGAAACAAAACCAAGACTTTTCTGTGTTATGTTTCTTTTTTTATTTGTTTTTTGGCTAGGGAGAGTAAGGGATGGAGTGCAGCAGCCATACTTTTCACCAGATATTCTTTGCAAGAATGTGATTCCACTAAGATGAAAAACTTGAGCATGGCTTTTGGTGTACTGAGCTTCCAGGGCAGTTTTTCTGTAGCCCCTTGGCTCCAATCCATTAAAGATTATTCAGCCTAAAAATTGTGCCCCTAAAATTCACTGTGATTATAAGACACTTAATGCTGACAAAAGCTTAGAGAGGGCAGTCAGCTGAACATCCCAGGGAGCCCTGATGGGAAGGACATACTCTTAGAAAAACCTTGTAGAAAGCCTAAGAAGCAAGCAAAACCTAAGTATAGCAATTCTTGCTGTTCAAAGCCTTGGTCCATGCCAGACCACATGCAAGTTATGGAAGAATAGGTAGGAATGGATGTTGGCCTTTAGGAGGGCATTACAACTATTCTCCATCATACAAACATAGGAAGAGACTTTCAAAAGACGCAAAAGAGAATCAAACTTGGATCAAGTCTTTGACAGCTTCCGCAATGTACTTGACCACTGGGTGAAGGAGTAGTTCCAATGTTTCTACACTGAAATGGGAGACCCCACCTGGAGTACTGCGTCCAGCTCTGGAGCCCTCAGCATAAGAAGGGCACAGACCTGTTGGAGCGGGTCCAGAGGAGGGTCACAAAAATGATCAGAGGGATGGAACACCTCTGCTATGAAGAAACACTGAGAGAGTTGGGGTTGTTCAGCCTAGAGAAGAGAAGATTTCGGGGAGACCTTCTTGCAGCCTATCAGTACTTAAAGGGGGTTTATAAAAAAGATGGCGGCGGATTTTTTAGCAGGGCCTGTTGCGACAGGACAAGGGGGAATGGCTTTAAACTAAAGGGGGGTAGATTTAGATTAGATCTAAGGAAGAAATTTTTTACGCTGAGGGTGGTGAAGCACTGGCACAGGTTGCCCTGAGAGGTGGTGGATGCCCCATCCCTGGAAACATTCCAGGTCAGGTTGGACGGGGCTCTGAGCAACCTGATCTAGTGGAAGATGTCCCTGCCCACGGCAGGGGGGTTGGACTAGATGACCTTTAAAGGTCCCTTCCAACCCAAACTATTCTATGATTCTATGAAATGAGAACAGTTTTTGCCAACAGAGCCTTGCCTCTGCAGCCTTCACGGTAAGCTGCCCATGACATGCCAGCTCACACCATGGTGCATTGGAAGTGGTGTTTTCTTGGTCGATAGCTAGCCAAATGCCTCAGCTGCTCATACAAATGGTTCAATGCAAATCAATGAGATTTTCTAGACACAAGCAGTTAATATTTCAACAAGCAACTGCAGATAAAATTGCTGTGTCAGATTTCATGGCAAAGAGAGCTGTTGCTCTTGTTCAGAAAATGCTGTGCCTGGAAAGTTTTCAGACCTTCCCATTTCAGTCATCTGAAAAATTCTGCTTTCAGATCAACTTTGAAATGTTTGGAGTCTCTGCATGCCAGTCTTTTTTGGCATTGTTTTTCTAGCTTGGAAGAATCAAAGATGAAACAGGGTGTTTTCTACCCCCTGGCAAACCTCAGGAGGCAGGTTACTGCTACAGACTTTGCTCTGGTTCTGTAACTGTCCTGATGTGTATAACTGTGTATTAGGATAAGAGGTCACTACTATCATTCAGGTCTTTCTGAGAACCTTCTTGCAGGATGATCTATTTACACAAGCATGTTCATGCGTGTGTGGATGCATTTTGGTTTTCCAGCTGATTTTCCAAGGAGAAGTGGGCCTTTTGCTGCACAGTGTTCCCTTCCCTTCATGCAGAATTTGTCAGATTCCCAGAAAATGTCTACCTTGAAACATGTCAGTCCAATAACAGTGAAAAAAGCAGATTAAATTTTGCACCATGGTTTGATTCAACAAACCATATTTTTTAAAGAAATAACTTGATTCTGCTGTAAAAAAACATGCCGGCAAAGCACAGCAGCTTCTTCCGTCTCTCTCAGCCCACATGTCTGCCATTTTTGCCCCCACTCTCCTAAATATGTCTATGTCACCCAAAGGACGTAGTCCTGGGCTTTTGGCCAATATCCTGGGCTTGAATTCCCACATAGAAAATCATTTACTTAGGAAAATAATATCATGTGGCAGCCGGTAGGCACAATACTACCTCTGCTGCCAGAATGTACCGACTCTAAATGAAGCTGTGGCAGATGGCCTGAAATGTTTCAGTGCTTTCTTTCTCTAGACCAGGATTACCCAATTAATTTGTACTACAGTGCATTGGGTTGTTTTACCAGGTTCTCATCAGACGGGTGGGATGCACTGGATCTAGCTTTGCTGGACCAAGCAGGGTCTGCAGGTGGGGTAAGGGCAGTGTACAGCCGAATCCCTGGGACAGCAGGCTCCTGGTGGGGCCGGGTGAGTGGGAAGAAATATGGGATCATCCCTCAGGACAGCAGGGACAATGTCTGTTGGAACGAGAAGAAATGGACTCCTGGTTCGGATTGTGACTGAGTCCACCATTTGAGCAGCCCTGTTTTAAATAAGGGTGGCATTTTACTTGGTAATGATGCTTTTATGCGCACTATATCTGCAAAAGTAGCTTTATGTTACTGTTTATTGAGTGTTGTCCTCATGCGTGGTACTTGGTAGGTAGAGCAAAAGGTCAGTAGAACCTTTCTGTTGTCGTGATTAGAGAAATCCGTAAGTGAACAAAAAGGTTATTTTTGTTAAGAAAGTGATGATGCATAGGGAGATTTGGTATAGCTTAGGGAAAATAATATGAGGAAGAATAAGAAAGAGTCAAATATGACATCGAGATTTTGCGGGGTTGGACAGAGAGAGGCTAGTGCAATCATTTTTTAGTGTGGCAGAATAGTTGGCAGAGAAAAAGAGCAGCTATCGTTTTGCTAGGTTTATTAGAAGGAGTGACTTTGAAGTGTAACCTCGTAAATACACTCCATCAAACCAGAATTAGGCCATATTACTGGAATAGCTCAAGGAACATGTCCTTGTCTGTTCTATCCTCTTCTCTGGGTACGTGTTTTCACTCGGTTAAGAAAAGTTAGTGGAACTGCATTTAAAAGTGTTGTCACTTCACAGTCTGTCACAGGGCTTTTGCCAGCTCCCTTCATAAGGAGTTGGTGCCTAGAACTGTGCCAGCTGGTTGATCTGATCATCCCATCACTTTACTAGAAAATCTAAATATACAGCAGTACGAGCTGAAATATGTCTGCTGTCCTGTTTTGCAACTGTTCTGCATTTGAATGAAGAACTACTTTTGCAGTAAAGCGGTACTGAAGCTCTCTCTATCTTTCTGTTCTATAGGTTGTCATTTTGTATTTTGAGCCAAGTGTATTTCGCTGTGTTCTCCTAAGATGGGTTCGTCTTCTGGGCTTTGCTACTGTTTATGGAACTGTGACGCTCAAGCTGCACAGGTATTTCACATATTATTAATTTCCATCTCTCTGGGAGTATGCGCAATCTCTGTGGGTACTTGGAAGAGCTGCAAATATTATCATAAAGAAGCGCTGTTTCTGATTTTTAAAACCACTGTGTATTTCTCCTCACTATTCCTGCTCAAATTATATGCTACTAATCCCAATAGAGAACTATGGATGCAGACAGGATTTGATGAAAAATACATGTCAGCTGTAAAACTGTGCAAGAACCCCTTTTTACAGAAGGTGAATGTATTTTACTTGGATATAGGAAAATACAGAAGTGTTCACAGAGTGTTCAAACGTGTTCAAAAGTTTCCCTGTAAAGTGTTCATAGAGAGATTCTTTCTAAGTGTTTAGATACAGCGATGGTGGGTAAAACAATACACTATAGTGTATATACTTTGTTTTCTTATGGCTCAGAAGTCAAGGGCTGCTTTCTTCAGGCAATCACAGCAGACAGGCTGCACACTCATGAGCATCAGTGCCTGCCAGCAAAAATGTGTGGGAAATTCTGGGTTCCACAGGGTTGGCAGTGCATTCATGTGCGATTCAGACATTAAGATTCAGAGACCCAACTTCAAGTTCCACTTCTACAGTCCCCTTTAAAATTGAAGCCTTTTCTGGCTATGCTTGATAAAATCCTAATGCTTTTTCCTCTCTAAACTTTAGTGAAAAAACTTACTGATGCATTCTGTAAGTATTTTTATTGAAGCAAAGAGAAGTGCAGTATGTGTTTATTGGTACTTAGACATCTTGGATGAAGTAGGCTTGCTCTTCTTTTTATCTTAGTTTCATTACGGTGTTGGCATGTTAGATAAGGGAAGTTTGATATTATGCTGGTAAACTGAATGAGGACTGCTAATATCTCATGTTTCATGTTGCACTATTGGCTTGTCACGTTTTAGGTGGAAAACCTGGCTTTCCCATTGAAATAGACCCTCTTCTTGCAGCTCCCTCTCATTTGTGTCCCTGGTTACAAGTGTACACTTTGGCTGGTAAACTCTTGACTGTATAGTGCTACGTCTGGCTACATCTTCACGTTGAAATTCATCCAGAAAATCCCATACCCTCAGGGTATTGAACTATTTCTGGGGTTGAACAATTTCTGATGCAAAAAGAATAACAACTAGAGCACTATAGAAAAGATGTAACAGAACTGGTGATTTTTCTTGGGTGGTTTGTTATCTATAGCTCAGATACATAGAGAAACAGACTAAGACTACGGAAGACTCACATCATCGTTGCAGTTCTGCTACCCTAACGGGTTGTTTATATGATTTTACATGGTGTGAGGAAGCAGTATCCTGACAGGGCAGATGATCTTCCATTCATATGAAGTGAGGACAGGCTGCAAAACTGGGCAGAAAATCTTCCACTTCTGCTTTGCTCATTCAGCTGTTTGGTGTTACTTGGCACCTGTGCTGGCAGGCTCAGCAAACAGGACCAAGACTAAACAGGAAACCAAGAATGAACTACATCCTCATCCTTGATCAGCACAATACAATGAAGGCTAGCAGCAGACTGGACTGTATCAACAGGACCCCAGCCAGAAGATTGAGGGAAGTGATTATTCTCCTTTACTCGGCATGCCTTAGGCCATATCCACAATGCTGTGTCCAATTTTGGACTCTCCCAAGACATCAGTGAACTTGAGTGAGTTCAGTGAAAGGCCATCAAGATGGTCAGGGCTTGGAGCACTTGCCCTGCAAGGAGAGGTTGAGGGAAAAGAACTTGTTCAGCCTGCAGAAGAGATGGTGTTGGAGGGACCTAGCAGCAGCTATCCGACACCTACAGGGAGGTTACTGAGAAGATGGAGCCATGCTCTTTACAGTAATGTATACTGGGAGAACAAAAGACAATGACAAATTAAAATGGGAGACTGCAACTTTATACAATGTAAATTAGCATCAGGGTCAATGTTATACAAGGAAAACGTTTTCACTATCAGGGTAATTAAGCAGTGGAGTGGGTTGCCCGTGAGGTTGTGAATTTCCATCCTTGGAGGTTTTCAAAACCCAACTGGATAAAGCCCTGCGCAGCCTGGTCTGGATTCAGTGTTAAGCCTTCTCTGAGCACTGGGTGACCTTATGAGGTAATTCCAACCTGAGTAATTCTACATTTCTTTGTGAAACATGAAGAGAAAAAAAAAAACCTATTTTGTATATTAATCTAGAATTACTTTCTCTAGGAATCTATCTTTGTTTTCCACCCAGGTTTCCTGACCATTCATTTCCTACATTCATGATATTGTGGTCTTTTTTTAGTAGTGAATATTTCAGTCAGGGAGTGTGCCTTGCAAAAGACTGGGTCAAGTTAGATATATGTTTTATTATATATATTTGCAACAGTTATGCTAATTAAGAATAATACGCTAGTAGAAATTTGGTAGAAATTTCCGGCAGATCTAATTTAATCCACAGTCATTGCAGGGTTGAAGAATGGCTTACTGCAGACACCACAAATACTCACGAGAAGCACTGGTTCCCTCCTGCAGGTAGCCTGTGTCTTGCCTGGGGGAAGAACTGATTGCTAGCAAGAAACTTGTGATTTTTCTAAGTTTAATGGGAAAACCAATATTGTGTAAAACAGCTATTAATGATAACCAGAAAGTCTAAAGCAGTATTTCTCAACAAATGAGGTGTTTTGAATAGCGCTGGAGCATGAAGGTTATCCAAAGCCAGGTAGGAGGCACTGGAAACACTTGTTTTCTTGGTGGCTTTTTTTTCCCTTAGTTCCCCACTTCCCGAGGAGGTCTTTGAGGTTTCGTTAGGGTCAAGCATCAAGGAGAAATCAGAAAAGTAGCCAAAAGCAGATGCTTAAGGAAAAGTAAAAGAACAGGGACGTCATGTACTGATTCATTCTTTGAACACCCGTCTCAGTCAATTTCTACAGTGCCTCATCTTAAATTGCCTCTTTCTTATTCACTGTGCATTTTTAAAATAATGAGCTGATGTTTATGGGGGTGGAAGGATGAGGGTAAGGAAATGAGCTTAACTTAAGAAATCTAGCTGTAGAGCCGTGAACATAAAACTCAGTACTTTCCTCAACAATGAATTCTTCAAAGTAATTCTCACAAGAAATAATGATGTTTCAAATTTAACCTTTTGGGTTTAAAAGAGCTGCTGATGCTGCATCTTTCAGTATATTTCTGTGACTGAAGACACTCTGTGTCCTTTTTCAAGCCCTGTATTTTATGAACAGGCTACCTCATTATTTTTAATATTTTGTGAATTTCTACCATCTTGGTGTCAGGATTAATACACAATCCTTAATTCTGGATTAAAGCATAAGCATGGAAGAAAGCTGTAGGTATATACATATAGACATATGTATATGTGTGTGTGTGTGTATACACAGGATAGCTTACAGACATTTTAGGAGAATGAAACCCAGGAATGAGGTCTCTAGTTGGTGGGAGTATACATTTCTTACATTACTAAGAGAAAAAGAGGAGAGTGTGGAAGTGAGGAGAATGAGAAGGTATGGAGAAGGTCATGTTCCAGATATGGAAAACAAGACAATGACACACAATGGCTTTTTTGTAAGCAGTGATGGTGGGATGGGCGTGTTCTGGGGGGACAAGAAGATGTTAACCCTATGGGGCAATTCTGCACTTCATCTAAATGCTGTGCTAAGATTACATTGCCATGCCTTGCCATCTGGTACAGTAGGAGTAAGTAGTGGCCCTTCCTACAGATATTTGTAGGTGATAAAGAAAGGAGGAGAAGAGCAATATGGGTAGTGTGCAGTGCAGCATGTCACGTGTCGTGGTTCAGTATCTTACAGAAGAGGAGACTCATGCTAGCAGAGAAACTAAAGAAGATGTCTGTTTGCTTCTTGAAGCACTTGGGTGGAGGTGTGCATTGATGGTGAGAACATGAAAGAGGAGGACATGGCATAATCTTCTCTTGTAGCTAGGGGAGGGAAAAAACATACAGATGATCCCATCCAGAAGTGGCTGGTGGGAATGTGGTGCAGAAAGGTACAGAAGGTACCTCGGCAGCTGGAGCCTGTACAGCTTGGGTGAGTTCCTAGCCCAATATTTCACAGTTCACGTGCCAATAGATCATAGTTCCATAGTACCAACACGCCACGACCCAATGTTTCCATGAGAAGGGGTACTTGTGATGAAGCACCTCAGAGAGAAGTTTTGTCTTGGAGTAGTGGTTACTGTATAACCTCAGCTTAGGTGGGCAAGGAAGGTGAGATGGGCATCGGCTGTAGTGGTGAGCCACCCTTTGTTTTTGAAATGAGTCAGGCCCTCATGGTCATTTTGGTTGAACATTCCAGAAAAGTGGGAGATTTAATTTCTATCAAATTATTTGCTTTTTTCTTATGGAAGGCAAGTGTGAAGTGGTTTCAGGTAGATGCATACACTGTTGGATTTTGCCACTGGATGTGGTCTGTAGTGGTTGTTATCCTATGTGAAACAAAAGGGGGGGAAGTTGTTTTGGAGACAGATGTTGCTGTTGCAGAAATGCAGTGTCCTGAGCTCTGGTCTGATACTGCCTTGTAGAATTGTTTGGGTTTTTACTGCTTTAACTTGACTGGCAGGAATAGGTGTTTGAGTCTGTTTGCAAGGCAGGAAAAGGGGTGGTTTAGTCAAGCTGTAGAGCTGGTTACACCGTAGGGGCTTACTGTAACCATTCTGACCGTTTGTCTTTCTCTTCCCTGGAAGTAGCGTGTTTTAGCACCTAAGAAGTTTGATCTTTGTTATATTTATGCAGCTCTGTTCATTTTGTAAATCCAGTTCCTGTGATCTGTAAATCAGATGGTTGTTGGCAATGCTCAGGGGCAGCTATTCCTGTTTATTATATTCCCACGAAATAAATCACAGCATCAGCTGCAAGAAAGCCAAGTGATCTGTCACTGTGAACTCCCCTCTAAAGACCAACCATCCTGAGACAAACTTGCTGCAAACACTAAAGGTGTATGTTGTAGGATATATTCCATGGTTCTTTGTGTTGAAACTTACTATAAATCTCCCCCAGGCCCTGGATGGAGATTTTGTCTGCCTCTCCATCTGAGGGATTTGTGGAACTGTCCACAAATGAGTGATTTTTCCCTTTTCTCCTCCTGAAAGCGGGCAAGCTGCAACCGCGGTTAGATTTGACCCCAAGACTCATAAACTTCAAAGTACTCCTCTCTTGGGTGAGATAGTTTTTTGTAGTAGTCGTGTTTGAATTAAAACAGACAAAAACTCATGTTAGTTTTGTGCAGTTACATAACAAAGGTATAATCTCAAGTTTCCTTATTAACTTTAATTCCTCATAGTGCAAACGAAGGTCAGTGATACCATGTTTCTCTATCTTCCATGCAACCTCATGGAAGGAGGTTCGATGTGCAGTTTCC